>NC_091285.1:678605395-679870395 GCF_032444005.1 Ranitomeya imitator | reverse complement strand
CACAGCATGGAGAAGATGGCGGCGTGCCTTTCTGACTCACATATGGGCTCTGGGAATAATGTTATCAGACTATTGCGCCATTTTACGGATTTATAAGAAGACCTACCAAAGCAAACCTAATTTATTTTTAAAGGGAAAACTTTTCCTTCATAATTCCATGTACAGTATATGACGCTAAATAATAAAAAAATTATACCTCCCCTTTAGCATATGTTCACACGGAGCGTTTTGGCTGTAGCTTTTCCTTTAACACTTGTGAGGGCTCTCACGCCTTCATTTGGGAGATCCCTCCCTCATGCCAAATACCGTATTTTTCAAACCATAAGACGCACTTTTTTCCCAAAAATATTTTGGGGAAAATGGAGGTGTGTCTTATGGTCACAATATACGCACTTACAAATCCTGCGGCGGTGCGGTGGGGCTTTGTGGGGTGGCGGTGGCGGGCTGTGATCCGCGGCAGTGGCAGTGGCTCTCTGTGCTCCGTGGGGGGCTCTGCCGGCATTTCATCAAAGCCCAGAGGCCCCCGTGAGTCGCCCACCAGGGCCGTGGGGTACTCAGTACCGGGTCCGATACTTAAAGGGATGTGTCACGGCGGCAGCGACCCCGTCCATGGCCCTGGGCTGCCATGTTAAAGGGAAAGTCTTTTTAAAGAGGTTTCTGAAATAAAGAAACCTCATGACGCCACCTGTGGTATTCGGTCAGTGGGGACTGACGCTGCTTAAAGAGGTCCTCTGGGGTGATGTTATGGCAGCTAAGATGGTATAACTCCCACAGGTGAAGTAGGTCCCCAGGGCTCCCGGTGTAAAGATGGAGGATGGTGAGTGGTGCAGTTCTAAAGAACGAAGGACACAGTTGTGCAGTCTTTTTACCTGGTTTATTGATGGTAGCAGGCAGCCGCAGTCCAGGGCACCAGATCACAGGTAGAGGAAGCAACCGGCCGGCTTGGAAGCGAGTTCAGAGTTCAGCTTTACCAGGTGGAGTTATAAGCCTTCCTTCTAGCGCTGTGGTGTAGTTCCTTACTGCCTATGGCTTCTTAGCAAAGTCCTCTCAGTTATATCTGTCCTTTATTAAAGTGGGACACAATCCCGTATGACAGGTGACTCAAGCCTTTTTACAGGGTCTCTATCATGACCCGGGCTCTATGTGTCACTGTGTCTCCTGGGTATTAGGACGGACAGGTTACGTGTAGTCTAGCTGTCCTACCAGTTTTTGCTGTGCCTCCTAGAGTATGACATAACCTCGGTCTTCCGGTTACCGGTATCTGCGCTCTATCAGGGAGGTAGCCCTCTCGCAGCTATTCTCCCTTGTTGTCACTCTCCTGTGCTTTGCTCTCCGGCACATTCACTAAAAGCTGTTCTTTCTTCTGTATCTCGCTATCTAGGAGCTACAGCACCTCAGGCTGTATGGCCCCTCACCCGTCCTTCTGCCTCAGTCTTCTCCGTCTGCTATTCGGCACCAACTGTCTAAATCTTCCTAACTGCCGAGCAACTGCCTAGCAACTAACTCCTCCTCCTGACCAGAGAGAGCAGTTTTCCTGAAGTCAGTTGTAGAGCTTCCCCTTCTGGCGTGGAGTCAGAATGGTGTTATATGTGCTAATTACCGGTCAAAAGGAATCCTCCATCGCTTCCAAGCGTGACATCACTCTCCCCGTGAGGAAAGCAATGCCACTGTGACAACCAGGACCCTGGGGCGGCATGCTCCCCCCCCCCACCATTAAATCCAGTACTCCCGGACTGGGGAAAGAAAACAACAGTTACAGGTTAGATAAAAGACATACAAAAACATATTAAATGCATGTGACAGGTTAAACTTTGGCTTCCCTTTATGGGAGGTAATTAGGCTTGAACGTTGCAGGAACATATTTACATTAATAATTTTTTCTTCTTGTTCTCGGGCAGGTCCTTAGGCCTGCATCCTCCTGGACTGGAAGCCAGCTGGATCTTCTCCTTTAGGGGCACTTGCATGGACTGCACAATTTTGGTTAAGGGCATAGTCTCGTATACTGTCCTGCACCCTCTGTTTACATCCAAAGAATCTCATTTTTATTATTGCTGCAGTGCGAGTGTCAAAGGTGTCTTTCAGTTTGGCTAATATTTACTCAACAGTTCCTTTTCCAATATCCGGCCAGGAGTTTACTTCTCTTTCTGCTGCACCAATTAATTGGCCAGTTAGGATGCTGACTTTTTGTTGTTGCGACAGGGGGTACACCTGAAATAAGCTGCAGAGTCTTTCTTTAAAGTCACTGAGGGTGTGGGACTCTCCCGAATACTATGGTAGCCTGGCCGCTCCTCATATATAGGGCATGGATAGCGATGTTATAGGAGCTGTTACTGTGGCTGGGTCCGGCCTATCTGCAGGGACTGCGGGGACTGGTGGCATTATGGGACCTGCAGCTACGACCGCCGCTAGTTCTCTTCCCAGGTCCGACATTTCCATTCCCCCGTGCTAACCTTCAGTTTGACTGACGTCTCTCCTCCGGAGTCTGCAGCGGTTCCTCCTGTGCGCGGTTAGTCACTCTTTCCGGTTCTCCGTCCTGGACTTTGCAGCATCTTCACTTGCGGTTCTCCTGCATGGCGTCCTCACTTGCGGCTCTCACTTCAGGCTCCGTCCACAATGGCACACCTCTCTTTCCTGCGCTCCTCGCGGCGCTCTTTCTGGTGGCTGTTGGCGGTTATTTTGAAAACACAATGCGCGCACCGTGTGACGCAGTTATGGCGGCAGTTATGGTGTGACGTAGTTATGGCGATGTTTTGATGGCGATGTTTTAGAAACCGATTAAAGTCTCTGGCATACAACTCAACAAAGTCTCTCTTTTAAGCACAGTCTCTTAGGCGCACAAGACCCACTTCAAAGGGTCAGTCAATCCTGTTCGTGATGCCAAAATGAGTCACCCGTCAGGGCAGTGGGGTACTCGATACCGGGTCCAGTCTTTAAAGGGACGTGTCACGGCTGCAGCGACCCGATCCGTGGCCCTGGGCGCCCATGTTAAAGGGAAAGTCTTTTTAAAGGGTTTTTTGGAATAATGAAAGTTCATGACGCCATCTGTGGTATTCGGTCAGATGTGACCGACACTGCTTAAAGGGGACCTCTGGGGTGATGTTATGGCAGCCAGATGGTTTAACTTCCCACAGGTGAAGTAGGTCCCCAGGGTTCCCGGTGAATACATGGAAGATGGTGAGTGGTGCAGTAAAGAACGAAGGACGCAGTTGTACAGTCTTTTTTTTACCTGGTTTACTGATGGTGGCAGGCAGCCACAGTCCAGGGCACCAGATCACAGGTACAGGCAGCGTCCGGCCGGCTTGTAAACGAGTTCAGAGTTCAGCTTAATCAGGTGGAGTTACAAGCCTTCCTTCTAGCGCTGTGGTGTAGTTCCTTACTGCCTATGGCTTCTTAGCAAAGTCCTCTCAGTTATATCTGTCCTTTATTGAAGTGGAACACAAACCCGTATGACAGGTGACTCGAGCCTTTTTACCGGGTCTCTATCATGACCTGGGCTCTATGTGTCACTGTGTCTCCTGGGTATTAGGGCGGACAGGTTACATATAGTCTAGCTGTCCTACCGGTTTCTGCTGTGCCTCCTAGAGTATGACACAACCTCGGTCTTCTGCTTACCGGTATCTGCGCTCTATCAGGGCTCTGTCAGGGCGGTAGCCCTTTCTCAGCTACTCTCCCTTGTTGTCGGTCTACTGTGCTTTGCTCTACGGCACGTTCACTAAAAGCTGTTCTTCCTTCTGTATCTCGCTATCTAGGAGCTACAGCACTTCAGGCTGTACGGCCCTTCACCGGTCCTTCTGCCTCAGACTGCTCCAGTCTGCTGTCCGGCAACAACTGTCTAAATCTTCATAACTGCTTAGACACTGCCTATCAACTAACTCCTCCTCCTGACCAGAGAGAGCAGCTCCCCTGAAGTCAGTTGTAGAGCTCACCCTTCTGGCCTGGAATCAGAGCAGTGTTGTATGTGCTAGTTACCTGTCAAAAGGAATCCTCCATCGCTTCCAAGCGTGACATCACTCTCCCTGTGAGGAAAGCAATGCCACTGTGACAACCAGGACCCTGGGGCGTCACACCCGCACATCTGTTGCTGCCATGTTGCAGTGGCCTTCGGGAACATGGCCTCTGGGAAGATGGCCACCAGGCCGGGGGTGGCGCATGCTCAGATTCAGATCTCGTCCAGAGATCTCGGGATACAAGATCTCGGGACGAGATCTCTTTGCCGAGATTTGAATCTGAGCATGCGCCGCCCCCAGCCAGGAGGCCATGTTCCCGGAGACCATGTTCCCGGAGGCCACCGCAACATGGCAGCAGGGGCCTCTGGGCTTTGACAAAATGCTGGCAGAGCCCCCCATGGAGAACAGAGAGCCATTGCCATTGCACCAGAGCACAGCCCCTGCCCTGGAGCACAGCCCCTGCCCTGGAGCACAGCCTCTGCCCCGGAGCACAGCCTCTGCCCCGGAGCACAGCCCCCCTGCCCCAGTACAGAGCCCCTGCCCCAGCACAAAGCCACAGCACAGAGCCCTTGCCCCAGCACAGACCCATCGCCACAGCAACAGCTTGGGATGGGATTTCCCATAAGCCATGGCACCAGCCTGGACCACCGAACGACCCCTGAATTCGAACTGTAAGACGGACCCCCATTTGACACATATTTTTTTTTCCCCCTATTTTCCTTCTGAAAATTTGGGGTGCGTCTTATGGTCGGCACTGTCTTACAGTCCGAAAAATACGGTAGTTAGCAAGATCATGCAATACATATTCCCCATCCCTTTACAATGCCAGCCAAAACATGCTCATTTGAATTTTGGGCTTCGCCTGCTACCACCACCACCACCGCCATGTCATTATGTAGTTCTCGCTTCACATTGAGCTCCAGCTACCTTTCAGAGGGCTATGGACCAAATCCTAGCTCCTCACTAGAAGTACGCCGCTGCTTATTTGGACGACATCATGGTCTTCCGCCCGGAGTGGGGAAGTCATCTGCAGACGGTCCAGACGGTCCTGGATGCACTAAGGAAGGCAGGGTTTACCATAAACCCATAGAAGAACACTCTCAGGAAAGAAGAGGCAAAATACTTTGGCTACATTTACGGAAGGGGTGAAATAAAGCCACAGATAGACAAGGTGGAGGCCATCCAAAAGTGGCCACAGCCGGTCTCCAAAAAGCAGGTTTGGGCATTTCTGGGAATTGTGGGATATTATTGGTGATTAATCCTGAATTTCGCCATGATAGCCACCCCCTGATGAATCTTCTGAAGGGCACTAAGCTATCGATGGTCAAATGGTCCTTCGAAGTTGAGATGGTGTTCCAGGAGTTGAAGCTCGTCCTGTGCAGACAGACAGTTTTGGTCAAACCAGACTTGGAAGCTGCATGGGAACGCAGATGCCCTGTCCAGACTCCCCTGTTAAGCGAGTGAAAGTGCCAAACCCCCGGCTTTGGGCAGAGGGAGGGGATATGTGACAAAGTCATTGGAGGGGAGATATGTTTCTCTACGCCTAATGGTATCAGTGATATAAACTCCAAAGTCTTTCCTCCAGCACATTAAGTGTAGTGAGGCTTAAGATAAGTTGCATAATGGTCTGGTTTTTATGTGGACAACCACAGAACGGGTGGGAGGTTGTCCACCTTATCTCCACCTGTATATCAAGAACCGCCATGTGCTGACAGGACCTGTGTTATGTCATAGTCATGTGATCAGTCACCTGGGTGAGGAGTCAGATGGTCTGGGCTTAAATAGCTGAACTACAGGGGCAGTCGGGGTTGTTGAGTGTCTGGAGAGGAAGACTTCAGGACAGTGTTTGTGCACGTGGTGCCTGTTAAAGGACATTGCAAACCCTGAGTGGGCTGACCCCTACTAAAGCAAGGACTGCACCTAGTGCTACCGTTTAGTTTTGCTGTTTTGGCCAGTGAGCCGCGTTTATTTTGTGCATAAAACTTGGTTTATGCTGTATCTAATAAATCAAGTTCATCCTTAAAGACGCAGTGTTCCTGTAACTACCTCTGTGTGCAGCCGAGTGAGCCGATCCACCACAATATATAATCTCGATCTTTCATTTATCGCCTTTATTGTTGTCACACGTGTTTGCATTGTCTTTTATGGCCGGTCTGCATTATATATTGGTGCAGAGAGTGATTATTGCTCTGGTTAATCATTCTATATTACTGGTGTCTGTTATCTTTTTTTATGTCGTTTTTCTATATTATCCATAATTAGGTACCTTAAGTGTTTTATTGTGAAAAATTAAATAAAATGTTGACATTTTCTCATACTTATAGGCTTTGGTGAGAGTCCTCTTCCCGTACCCACTGCCTTTCTTGTTTTATACCAGTTTGTTTATGTGCGTCCTGCCTATTTTTGTAGTTCCTGCCTTATATGGTGTTTAATGAGGACCTGTCACTTAGCATAAATGCATAAATTTAACCTTCTGTAAATGTCGCTGTTCTCCTGAATCCGGCAATGTTTTTCTTTTGATCCTGCTCCTCTCCATTCCTGAGATATAGCTCTTTTTTTCCCCTCTATATAAATGTAGTCATTTTAGCCAACTGGGCGTGGTAATCAACAGAAACGCCCAAAAAGAAAAATTGAGGACCACACCTACTTGTAAAAATCTCCTTAATGAGCACTGCCCATGGCTAGAACATGTATGACAAAAATGGACGTCTGCATGAGGCCTGAGTCACTGCAAAGTTCACACCCCTGTTAAAATGCCAGGTTTTTATCAAATAAGGAAAATTCTACAAAGAAGAATAATTCTGCATAAATTCATGGAGAAAGAAACTGAAATCTTTTTGGGTGGAAAAAGAAAAATAAAGAACTAAAATAATACGGTTGCATAAATCTTCACACCCTATACCAATACTTTGTTGAAGTCCCCTTTGAATTTATGACAGCATTAATTCTTTTTGGGGTCATAGTCTATCACATGGTAGATCTAGAATTGGCGATCTTTTCCTACTTATTGCAGTAGCTCTACATTTGTCAGATTGCTGGGATATCTCTTGTGTACGGCGCCCTCTACAGGTCACCCACAAACTTGTATTCAGATCTGGGCTTCAGCTGAGCTGGTCCAAAACTTTCATCATCTTCTGGTGAAACCAGTCTTCTGCTGATTTGGAGGTCGCTTAGGGTGCTTGTCGTGCAGAAAGGTGAAGTTCCTCTTCATCTTCAGCTTTCTACCAAGGCCTGAAGGTTTTGTTGCAAAATTGATTGATATTCAGAACTGTTAATAATTCTCTTCCGCCTTGATTAATACCCCAGTTCCAGTTTCCAAAAAGCAATCCCAAAGCACAGTGCTGCCTCCATCATGCCTCACTGTGGGGATGGTATTCTTTTGGTGATGCTCAGTGTTAGCATTGTACCATTTGGAATTATCACCAAAAAGTTACACATTGGTCTCATCAGACATAACAGGTTTTTCCACATGCTTTTTGGCAACTTAATGGAGGTTTTGGCAAAACATGGCCGGGCTTGGATGTTTTTCTGTGTAAGAAAAGGCTTCCATTTAGCCACTGTACCCCACAGGTAAGACATACAGTATGGAGAATCTAGGAGATAGACGTCAAAAGCCGTGCACAGTGTTGTGAATTCTGTGGCAGAGCTCCCTCCTGTGGTCACAAGTGGTACTTCGGCTGATTCTCTCTGTGAGCTTCTGTTGGTGGAGGGAAGTGGTACTGCGGCTTCTGAGTTTCCTCCTTCAGGTGATCTGGTGAGGTCGTTAGGTGCTTCTCTACTTAACTCCACCTAATGCTTTGATCCTGGCTTCCTGTCAATGTTCCAGTGTTGGACTTGCTTTTCCCTGGATCATTCCTGTGGCCTGCTGCTCTGCATAGCTAAGTTCTTCTTTGCTATTTGTTTGCTATTTTTTCTGTCCAGCATGTCTAATTTGTTGCTGGAAGCTCTGGGACGCAAAGGGTGTACCTCCGTGCCGTTAGTTCGGTACGGAGGGTCTTTTTGCCCCCTTTGCGTGGTTTTCTTTAGGGTTTTGTGTAGACCGCAAAGTTGCCTTTTCTATCCTCGTTCTGTTAAGAAAGTCGGGCCTCACTTTGCTGAATCTATTTCATCTCTACGTTTGTCTTTTCATCTTAACTCACAGTCATTATATGTGGGGGGCTGCCTTTTCCTTTGCGGTATTTCTCTGAGGCAAGGTAGGCTTATTTTCTATCTTCAGGCTAGTTAGTTTCTCAGGCTGTGCCGAGTTGCATAGGCAGAGTTAGGCGCAATCCACGGCTGCCTCTAGTGTTGTTTGGAGAGGATTAGGGATTGCGGTCTGCAGAGTTCCCACGTCTCAGAGCTCGTTCTATGATTTTGGGTTATTGTCAGATCACTGTATGTGCTCTGACCGCTATGTCCATTGTGGTACTGAATTGCCTTTCATAACAGTACAGGAAGCCAAAAGTACTAATGATTCTCAATAGAGGGAAAAAAGAAGTTCTGAGACCATTTTTTTTTCTTTGCACTGTGTTTTGCCTTTTTTTTCCCCTAGACATTTGGGTGGTTCAGTACACAGGTGTAGCGATGGCCATTAGAAGTCTGTCTTCATCTGTGGATCAGCTCTCGGCAAGAGTACAAAAGATTCAAGACACTATTGATCAGAAAGCTATGTTGGAACCAAGAATTCCTATTCCTGATTTGTTTTTTGGAGATAGAACTAAGTTTCTGAGTTTCAAAAATAATTGTAAATTATTTCTGGCATTGAAACCTCGCTCCTCTGGTGATCCTGTTCAACAGGTTTTGATTGTTATTTCTTTTTTGCGCGGCGACCCTCAGGACTGGGTATTTTCTCTTGCGCCAGGAGATCCTGCATTGAGTAATATCGATGCGTTTTTCCTGGCGCTCGGATTGCTGTACGATGAACCTATTTCAGTGGATCAGGCAGAGAAAAATTTGCTGGCTCTCTGTCAGGGTCAGGATGAGATAGAGGTATATTGTCAGAAATTTAGAAAGTGGTCCGTGCTCACTCAATGGAATGAATCTGCGCTGGCAGCTATGTTCAGAAAGGGTCTCTCTGAAGCCCTTAAGGATGTCATGGTGGGATTTCCTATGCCTGCTGGTTTGAATGAGTCTATGTCTTTGGCCATTCAGATCGGTCGACGCTTGCGTGAGCGTAAATCTGTGCACCATTTGGCGGTATTACCTGAGCTTAAACCTGAGCCTATACAGTGCGATAGGACTTTGACCAGAGTTGAACGGCAAGAACACAGACGTCTGAATGGGCTGTGTTTCTACTGTGGTGATTCCACTCATGCTATCTCTGATTGTCCTAAGCGCACTAAGCGGTTCGCTAGGTCTGCCACCATTGGTACGGTACAGTCAAAATTTCTTCTGTCCGTTACCTTGATCTGTTCTTTGTCATCGTTTTCTGTCATGGCATTTGTGGATTCAGGCGCTGCCCTGAATTTGATGGACTTGGAGTATGCTAAGCGTTGTGGGTTTCTCTTAGAGCCCTTGCAGTGTCTTATTCCATTGAGAGGAATTGATGCCACGCCTTTGGCCAAGAATAAGCCTCAATACTGGACCCAGCTGACCATGTGCATGGCTCCTGCACATCAGGAGGTTATTCGCTTTCTGGTGTTGCATAATCTGCATGATGTGGTCGTGTTGGGGTTGCCATGGCTACAAGTCCATAATCCAGTATTAGATTGGAAATCCATGTCGGTGTCCAGCTGGGGTTGTCAGGGGGTACATGGTGATGTTCCATTTCTGTCAATTTCGTCATCCACCCCTTTTGAGGTTCCAGAGTTCTTGTCTGATTACCGGGATGTATTTGATGAGCCCAAGTCCGATGCCCTACCTCCGCATAGGGATTGTGATTGTGCTATCAATTTGATTCCTGGTAGTAAATTCCCAAAAGGTCGACTGTTTAATTTATCCGTGCCTGAGCACGCCGCTATGCGCAGTTATGTGAAGGAATCCCTGGAGAAGGGGCATATTCGCCCGTCATCGTCACCATTAGGAGCAGGGTTCTTTTTTGTAGCCAAGAATGATGGTTCGCTGAGACCTTGTATAGATTACCGCCTTCTAAATAAGATCACGGTTAAATTTCAGTACCCCTTGCCATTGTTATCTGATTTGTTTGCTCGGATTAAGGGGGCTAGTTGGTTCACCAAGATAGATCTTCGTGGTGCGTATAATCTGGTGCGAATCAGGCGAGGAGATGAATGGAAAACTGCATTTAATACGCCCGAGGGTCATTTTGAGTATCTAGTGATGCCATTCGGACTTGCCAATGCTCCATCAGTGTTTCAGTCCTTTATGCATGACATCTTCTGAGAGTACCTGGATAAATTCCTGATTGTGTACTTGGATGACATTTTGATCTTCTCGGATGATTGGGAGTCTCATGTGAAGCAGGTCAGAACAGTTTTTCAGGTCCTGCGTGCTAATTCTTTGTTTGTGAAGGGATCAAAGTGTCTCTTTGGTGTGCAGAAGGTTTCATTTTTGGGGTTCATCTTTTCCCCTTCTACTATCGAGATGGATCCTGTTAAGGTCCAAGCCATCCATGATTGGACTCAGCCGACATCTCTGAAAAGTCTGCAAAAGTTCCTGGGCTTTGCTAATTTTTATCGTCGCTTCATCTGCAATTTTTCTAGTATTGCCAAACCATTGACCGATTTGACCAAGAAGGGTGCTGATTTGGTCAATTGGTCGTCTGCTGCTGTGGAAGCTTTTCAAGAGTTGAAGCGTCGTTTTTCTTCTGCCCCTGTGTTGTGTCAACCAGATGTTTCTCTTCCGTTCCAGGTCGAGGTTGATGCTTCTGAGATTGGAGCAGGGGCTGTTTTGTCGCAGAGAGGTTCTGATTGCTCAGTGATGAAACCATGCGCTTTTTTTTCCAGGAAGTTTTCGCCTGCTGAGCGAAATTATGATGTGGGCAACCGAGAGTTGCTGGCCATGAAGTGGGCATTCGAGGAGTGGCGTCATTGGCTTGAAGGAGCTAAGCATCGCGTGGTGGTATTGACTGATCATAAGAACTTGACTTATCTTGAGTCTGCTAAGCGGTTGAATCCTAGACAGGCTCGTTGGTCGCTGTTTTTTGCCCGTTTTGACTTTGTGATTTCGTACCTTCCGGGCTCTAAAAATGTGAAGGCAGATGCTCTGTCTAGGAGTTTTGTGCCCGACTCTCCGGGTTTGTCTGAGCCGGCGGGTATCCTCAAGGAAGGAGTAATTGTGTCTGCCATCTCCCCTGATTTGCGGCAGGTGCTGCAAAAATTTCAGGCTAATAAACCTGATCGTTGTCCAGCGGAGAGACTGTTTGTCCCTCATAGGTGGACCAATAAAGTTATCTCTGAGGTTCATTGTTCGGTGTTGGCTGGTCATCCTGGAATCTTTGGTACCAGAGAGTTAGTGGCTAGATCCTTTTGGTGGCCGTCTCTGTCGCGGGATGTGCGTGCTTTTGTGCAGTCCTGTGGGATTTGTGCTCGGGCTAAGCCCTGCTGTTCTCGTGCCAGTGGGTTGCTTTTGCCCTTGCTGGTCCCGAAGAGGCCTTGGACACATATCTCTATGGATTTTATTTCTGATCTTCCCGTTTCTCAAAAGATGTCAGTCATTTGGGTGGTCTGTGATCGCTTTTCTAAGATGGTCCATCTGGTACCCTTGTCTAAATTGCCTTCCTCCTCTGATTTGGTGCCATTGTTCTTCCAGCATGTGGTTCGTTTACATGGCATTCCAGAGAATATCGTTTCTGACAGAGGTTCCCAGTTTGTTTCAAGGTTTTGGCGAGCCTTTTGTGGTAGGATGGGCATTGACTTGTCTTTTTCCTCGGCTTTCCATCCTCAGACTAATGGCCAGACCGAACGAACCAATCAGACCTTGGAAACATATCTGAGATGCTTTGTTTCTGCCGATCAGGATGACTGGGTGTCCTTTTTGCCTTTGGCTGAGTTCACCCTTAATAATCGGGCCAGCTCGGCTACCTTGGTTTCGCCATTTTTTTGCAATTCTGGGTTCCATCCTCGTTTCTCTTCAGGACAGGTTGAGTCTTCGGACTGTCCTGGTGTGGATACTGTGGTGGACAGGTTGCAGCAGATTTGGACTCATGTAGTGGACAATTTGACCTTGTCCCAGGAGAAGGCTCAACGTTTCGCTAATCGCAGATGCCGTGTGGGTCCCCGACTTTGTGTTGGGGATCTGGTTTGGTTATCTTCTCGTCATATTCCTATGAAGGTTTCCTCTCCTAAGTTTAAACCTCGTTTCATTGGTCCGTATAGGATTTCTGAGGTTCTTAATCCTGTGTCTTTTCGTCTGACCCTTCCAGATTCTTTTTCCATACATAACGTATTACATAGGTCATTGTTGCGGAGATACGTGGCACCTATGGTTCCATCTGTTGATCCTCCTGCCCTGGTTTTGGTGGAGGGGGAATTGGAGTATATTGTGGAGAAGATTTTGGATTCTCGTGTTTCTAGACGGAAACTCCAGTATCTGGTTAAATGGAAGGGTTATGCTCAGGAAGATAATTCCTGGGTTTTTGCCTCTGATGTCCATGCTCCCGATCTTGTTCGTGCCTTTCATGTGGCTCATCCTGGTCGGCCTGGGGGCTCTGGTGAGGGTTCGGTGACCCCTCCTCAAGGGGGGGTACTGTTGGGAATTCTGTGGCAGAGCTCCCTCCTGTGGTCACAAGTGGTACTTCAGCTGATTCTCTCTGTGAGCTTCTGTTGGTAGAGGGAAGTGGTACTGCGGCTTCTGAGTTTCCTCCTTCAGGTGATCTGGTGAGGTCGTTAGGTGCTTCTCTACTTAACTCCACCTAATGCTTTGATCCTGGCTTCCTGTCAATGTTCCAGTGTTGGACTTGCTTTACCCTGGATCATTCCTGTGGCCTGCTGCTCTGCATAGCTAAGTTCTTCTTTGCTATTTGTTTGCTATTTTTTTCTGTCCAGCTTGTCTAATTTGTTGCTGGAAGCTCTGGGACGCAAAGGGTGTACCTCCGTGCCGTTAGTTCGGTACGGAGGGTCTTTTTGCCCCCTTTGCGTGGTTTTCTTTAGGGTTTTGTGTAGACCGCAAAGTTGCCTTTTCTATCCTCGTTCTGTTAAGAAAGTCGGGCCTCACTTTGCTGAATCTATTTCATCTCTACGTTTGTCTTTTCATCTTAACTCACAGTCATTATATGTGGGGGGCTGCCTTTTCCTTTGGGGTATTTCTCTGAGGCAAGGTAGGCTTATTTTCTATCTTCAGGCTAGTTAGTTTCTCAGGCTGTGCTGAGTTGCATAGGCAGAGTTAGGCGCAATCCACGGCTGCCTCTAGTGTTGTTTGGAGAGGATTAGGGATTGCGGTCTGCAGAGTTCCCACGTCTCAGAGCTCGTTCTATGATTTTGGGTCATTGTCAGATCACTGTATGTGCTCTGACCGCTATGTCCATTGTGGTACTGAATTGCCTCTCATAACAGCACCGCCAGTACTGGCTAGAAAATCCAGCAGCTCCTTTAATGTTCATGTAAGCCTCTTGACAACCTCCCAGGCCAATTTTCATCTTATCTTTCCATCAATTTTTGAGGGACGTCCAGTTCTAGGTAATGTAACTGTTGTGATAAATTTCAGCCCCTCATTGATGATGTCTTCACAGTGTTCTGTGGTAGATCCAGTGCCTTGGAAAAGTTTTTGTACTCTTCTGTTAACTTTTCAAAATAAGATCCCTTTGCTGTGTTGTCAGCTGTTTACGGCTTTTACGGTAGAATGCAACTAAGAAAATGTCAGGAAAATCCTCATAAAACAGCAAAACCTTTAATGGGGTTAATAAAAAAAATAACTGTAATAAAGGCGACTATGTAACTAATGTAAATGTGACTGCCTAACTCTAAACACAACCACATCCCCAATTATAAGAGGGTGTTCACACTTATGCAACCACATTATTTTGGCTTTCCTATTTTTATTTTTTGACCCTCAAATTGACTTTAGTTTGTTGCTCAATGGATTTGTACAGATTATGACATGGTTCTTCCTGATGTGATTTTGTTATATACTGTAAATTTGGTCAGAAAAAAAATTTCATCTCAATACTTTGTAATATATCCTTTGTTGGCAATGACAGAGGTCCAACGTTTTCTGTAAGTCTTCACAAGGTTGCCACACACTGTTGTTGGTATGTTGGCCCATTCCTCCATGCAGATCTCCTCTAGAGCAGTGATGTTTTTGGCTTTTCGCTTGGCAACACGGACTTTCAACTCCCTCCAAAGGTTTTCTATAGGGTTGAGATCTGGAGACTGGCTAGGCCACTCCAGGACCTTGAAATGCTTCTTACGAAGCCACTCCTTCGTTGCCCTGGCGGTGTGCTTTGGATCATTGTCATGTTGAAAGACCCAGCCACGTTTCATCTTCAATGCTCTTGCTGATGGAAGGAGGTTTGCACTCAAAATCTCACGATACATGGCCCCATTCATTCTTTCATGTACCCGGATCAGTCGTCCTGGCCCCTTTGCAGAGAAACAGCCCCAAAGCATGATGTTTCCACCACCATGCTTTACAGTAGGTATGGTGTTTGATGGATGCAACTCAGTATTCTTTTTCCTCCAAACACGACAAGTTGTGTTTCTACCAAACAGTTCCAGTTTGGTTTCATCAGACCATAGGACATTCTCCCAAAACTCCTCTGGATCATCCAAATGCTCTCTCGCAAACTTCAGACGGGCCCGGACATGTACTGGCTTAAGCAGTGGGACACGACTGGCACTGCAGGATCTGAGTCCATGGTGGCGTAGTGTGTTACTTATGGTAGGCCTTGTTACATTGGTCCCAGCTCTCTGCAGTTCATTCACTAGGTCCCCCCGTGTGGTTCTGGGATTTTTGCTCACCGTTCTTGTGATCATTCTGACCCCACGGGGTGGGATTTTGCGTGGAGCCCCAGATCGAGGGAGATTATCAGTGGTCTTGTATGTCTTCCATTTTCTAATTATTGCTCCCACTGTTGATTTCTTCACTCCAAGCTGGTTGGCTATTGTAGATTCAGTCTTCCCAGCCTGGTGCAGGGCTACAATTTTGTTTCTGGTGTCCTTTGACAGCTCTTTGGTCTTCACCATAGTGGAGTTTGGAGTCAGACTGTTTGAGGGTGTGCACAGGTGTCTTTTTATACTGATAACAAGTTTAAACAGGTGCCATTACTACAGGTAATGAGTGGAGGAAAGAGGAGACTCTTAAAGAAGAAGTTACAGGTCTGTGAGAGCCAGAAATCTTGATTGTTTGTTTCTGACCAAATACTTATTTTCCACCATTTTATGCAAATAAATTGTTAAAAAAACAGACAATGTGATTTTCTGGATTTTTTTTCTCAGTTTGACTCTCATAGTTGAGGTCTACCTATAATGTAAATTACAGACGCCTCTCATCTTTTTAAGTGGTGGAACTTGCACTATTGCTGACTGACTAAATACTTTTTTGCCCCACTATATATATATATATATATATATATATATATATATATGTATATATGTGTTGTTCTTCCAGGTCTTCATGTTTGGTGGATCTGCAATTCAGTTGATCCATCTCAAGTTGTAATAATACCTCTCTCTTTATGATATTGAAATGTTGGGTGACTGGTTGTTTCTCAGTCAGTGGACCTGCTGGTCTTGTATCTATCCATCCAGAGTTTCCTCATACGCTTCATGTATCCTCTCTCATTTGGTTTGCTGTTATAGTAGCATTTCATCAGATCCAGATTCTCTTGCCTTGTCCATGTATGGTCCCTGAAGATCCTGATCCAATCCTGCAAATAGAGAGCACTGCAGCTGAGCTGAAACAGAAGATCTTAGATAAACTAAGTACCATCAATACCATAGATTGACAGCCAAGGTTCATCAAAGGAACACCACCAGACAGAATGCTAGAAGATGCCACTAGAGCTCTTGCATCAATACCTACCACCACCATAACTCAAACTAATAACCTGATCTATGCTACCGCCTCAGCAATCATGGAAATGCTTGGCTATACAACCAGCAAGAACAACAGAAGTGCGTACCCCCTTGGAAAAGAAGACTGGAGACCAAGGTCAAGGTGTCAAGAAGGGAAGTCAGCTAACAGGAATACAGAAGGGTGTAAAGATCAAGAATAAATCCAAGCTGCACAAGTACAAAGGCCTGACCCCAACTGAAGCCCTGGAGACTGCTAAACAAAGGCTCACAGCACTCGCTGCAAGACTAGGGAGATACACTAGAGAAGCTGAGGCCAAGAGGATAAATGCCCTGTTCTCCAAAGAACCATCCAAGGTGTATTCCCAACTACAGAGTAACAGCACAAAGGCAGCAACTCCTCCAATAGCAGAGACTGAACAATACTGGAGGACCATATGGGAGAAGGAAAAAACACACAACACCAGTGCAATGTGGCTGCAAGATCTGAGAATGAAACACAGCAACCACCTAGAGCAAGAACCAGTCACCATTACAGAAGCAGACATCCAGCAGTGCGTCAAGAACATGAAGAGCTGGACAGCACCTGGCCCAGACATGATCCACAACTAATGGCTAAAGAAATTATCAGCGGTACATGAATGCATGGCAAAGCAGATGAACCAACTGCTAGAAGCAGGCCATCAACCAGCTTGGCTAACACAAAGAAGAACAGTGCTGATCATGAAGGATCTTCACAAAGGAACAGTTCCATCCAACTACCGCCCAATAACCTGCCTTACAACAACATGGAAACTCCTGTCAGGCATCATAGCCACCAAGCTACAGAACCAAAATCCACGCCATCAATACATATGCCCTGCCAGTTGTCACATACCCTGCTGGCATAGTGTGCTGGCCCAAAGAAGAGATGGAAGCTGCAGATGTGAAGACACGAAAGCTCCTCACAATGCATGGAGGTCTCCACCCTAAGTCTAACACACAAAGATTGTATACCACCAGAAAGGAGGGTGGTCGAGGCATCCAAGCCACCATCACGCATGAAACAAGGAGTATCCAGGAATACATCAGAAAAATAGCACCAAAAGATGAGATGCTGAGAGAAAGCCTAAGGCATCAACAACAGATCTGGAAGGAAGGACAGGAACATGAAGCGCCATGTCAAGACAAGCTGCTACATGGGACGTACCATCTACAGATAATGGAGGTGGCTAACATGGAGAAATCCTACCAACGGCTGGAGAAAGCAGGACTCTGAGACAGCACAGAGGCCCTAATCATAGCCGCACAAGAGCAAGCACTAAGTACCAGATCCATAGAAGCAGGAATCTACCACACAAGACAAGATCCAAGGTGCAGACTATGCAAAGAAACCTCAGAAACCGTCCAACAGGATGCAAAAGGCAAGAACAGCGTATACCGAATGCCACAACCAAGTAGCGGGGATTGTATATGGGAACATCTGCACAGCATATGGGATAAGTCCCCCTAAGTCCAGGTGGGAGACCCCAGAAAAAGTGGTGGAGAATGAAAGGGCTAAAATCCTGTGGGACATCAAGATCCAGTCTGATAAGCAGGTTTTGGCTAACCAACCAGACATTGTGATAGTGGACAAGGATCAGAAGACAGCAATGATAATAGATGCGGCAGTGCCAAGTGACAGCAACCTCAGAAAGAAGGAATATGAGAAGCTGGAGAAATACCAGGGCCTCGAAGGAGAACTGGAGAAGATGTGAAGGCAACAGTGGTTCCAGTGGTGAGAGGAGCAGTGACCCCTAACTTGGGAAAATGGCTACAACAGATCCCAGAAGCAACATCTGACCTCTCCATCCAGAAAAGCGCAATGCTGGGAACAGCTAAGATCCTGCACAGAACCCTCAAACTCCCAGGTCTCTGGTAGAGGACCCGAGAATGAGGAAGGACAACAAAGACCACTACCATGGGGAGTGAGAAGGAAGTTTGTTTTTATTTACATATACATATATATAATTTTTATTTTATGCATTTTGAGCATGTGAATATTATAATAATTAGTGTAATAAATAGCAGTAATGCAATAATTTCCTAGAGAATGATTTATATTTATGACCACTGTCTCTTATATGCATCCTGTGCAGCTGATAGATTCTTAGATCGATTTTGGTTGAGGTTTGCTCTCAAATTATGAAGTCATCGAACGGTAAATAGTGTCCCTGTAGACACAGAAGCCGAGAAGGAACAATTCCGTATAGTTCAGATATTTATCCTACCACAACAAGGAAGAATTTATAATAACGCATAAGATGACATGGAAAGCGAAATATGTCATTTATCTCACTGAATGCAAATGTAGATTGAATAAACACAAGTCAAATATGAAAAAAAAACAAAACACCTGACTCATCCCGGTACAGCGGATCCCATATGTATTCGACCAATGGATTACGTCCCAGGACTCGTATATAATATGTACCGAATAGGAATGTACTGGGTGCACAAACTGCATTTGCTCCATCTATCGGCCGCAGGGAGAGATCTGCATTTATCCTGCAACATCTAGAGGCCAAACTGCAGGACTACAACTGTAGCTACATCAATGGGCAGAATCCAGTGCACTACAGCCATGTTCTACTACTTCTCACAGTAATTACAATATTTATAATACTGATAATTCAGATATTGGTGAATAGAAATGATCACCTAGCCACAGTTATCACCATATCTATATTATTGCTCTTGGGGTCCTCTCCATCTATTCCTACCAGAAAAAGCCAAGTGCAGTCCTCGGCTCCCACATAAGGATTACATGGTGCAGGGGTTGAACATGATGCTCCATTTTAACTTTTTTTCACCGGAGAATCCCTTTAAGTGCATCTCTGCCACTGTGTAATAATATGTCACAGGACAGGGGAGGGGGAGGGGTAAACTTCCAAGTATTTAAAGGTAACCTGACAGCTTCCTCACATTCCACAGGCCAGCCCCATGTCGTTATCCCACTCTTTCTACTGCTTCCAACAAGCCCCTTTCTCTTGTTTTCTGTTTAATACATTTCCATAAAATTGTTTATTTCATTTGCCCAAGGGTATGCAAATCAGACTATTTAAGTGAGAGTGTTCTTCCCACTAATTATGTTATCACATCCCCTTCCCCATCTCTGGCTCATATGTAGTATAATGACCTTCCATCTTGCCCTCATGAATCATAATGTCCTCTACTCTGGCCCCCATGTAAAATAAAGTCTCCTTTTTGGGCCCCATCTGGTTTTCATTGTCTCTATGACCTTCATGTAATATAATGTCCCCCTATATTCTATGTAATATAATGTCTCCCCCTATGGCCTCCATGTAATATAACGTCCCCCTATATTCTATGTAATACAATGTCCCCCTCTATGGCCCCCATGTTGTATAAAGTCCCCTCCCTTGTCCCCATGTAAAATAATGTCCCCTTCTCAGCCCCCATATAGTATAAAATTCCCCTCTCTGGCCCATATGTAGTACAATATCTCCTTCTTGGGCAACATGTAGTATAATATCCCCCTCTCTAGCTTCCATGCCATAAATATCTCCCTCTCTGGCTCCCATACAGCATAATGTCCCACTCTCTGGCTCTCATGCAGTATAATGTCTCTTTATATTTCCCCCGTATGGTATAATATCCCTTTCTCTGGCCAACATGTAGTATAATGTCCCCCTCTATGGCCCCATGTAATGTAATTTCCCCCTCTTTGGCCACAATGTAGTATAATATCTCCTTCTATGGCCCTCTTGTAATGTAATGCCCCCCTATGGCCGCATGTACTATAATGTCCCTCTCTGAACCCCATGTAGCATAATGTTCATCTTTATGGCTCTCATATAGCATAATGTCCTCCTCTCTGGACACGATGCAGTATAATGTCCCCCTCTATGGCCCCCACATAATATAATGTCCCCTTCTATGGTCCACATGTAGTATAATGTCCTCCTCTCTGGCTCATATATAGTATATTGTCCCCCCTGTAGTCCCCATGTAGTATAATGTTCCCCCCTCTAGCTCATATGGAGCGGCACAGCATCGACGTAGAAATCCCGCCTCTCTGATTGGTCGAGGCCGCCAGGCCTCGACCAATCAGCAACGGGCACAGCAACGATGATGTCATAAAGGACGTAGACATCCCGCGTCTGATTGGTCGAGGCCGCCAGGCCTCGACCAATCAGCAACGGGCACAGCGACGATGATGTCATAAAGGACGTAGACATCTCACGTTTCTGTTTCAGCGACGGGCACAGATTGTGGCCCGATTCTAACGCATCGGGTATTCTAGAATATGTCATAAAGGTTGCCTCGACCAATCAGTGACGGGCACAGTTTGCCACGAATTCTGCAATCATCATTGTCCATATATTACGGGGATATGCATATTCTAGAATACCCGATGCGTTAGAATCGGGCCACATTCTAGTATGTAGTATAATTTCCCCTTCTATGACCCCCAAGTAATATAATGTACCCATCTATGGTCTCTATGTACTATAATGTCCCCCTCTCTGAACCCCATGTACTATAATGTCCCCCTCTGTGATCTCCATGTGGTATAATGTCCCCCCTCTCTGAACTCTGAATTATGTAATGTAATGTCCCCCTCTCCAGCCCATATGTGTAGTATGATGTCCCCTTCTATAGTCCCCATGTAGTATAATGTCCCCTCTCTCCAGCTCATATATAGTATGATGTCCCCTTCTATAGTCCCCATGTAGTATAATGTCCCCCTCTCTGGCTCATATATAGCATAATGTCCCCCTCTATGACCGCTATGTAATATAATGATCCTTCTATCGTCTCCATGTCGCATAATGTCCCCCCTCTCTGAATCTCATGTAGTATAATGTCCCCCTCTATGGCCACCATGTAGTATAATGTCCCCCTCTATGGCCACCATATAATTGCCTAAGGGTTTTTCCGTCTGTCTGTCTGTCTGTCTGTCTGTCTGTCCTGGAAATCCCGCGTCTCTGATTGGTCGAGGCCATCGTCACCATGGCAACCATTATGACATCATCATCACCATGGCAACCGTTATGACATCATCATCGCCATGGCAACCATTATTACATCATCAGCACCATGGCAACCATTGTGAGATCATCATCGCCATGACAACCATTATGACATCATCATCGCCATGGCAACCATTATGACACAATCATCAAATGCAACCATTATGACATCGTCGCCATGGCAACCTATTATGACACCATCGCCATGGCAACCATTATGACTTCATCACTGAGGCAACCAATATGACATCATCATCACCATGGCAACCATTATGACATCATCATCACCATGGCAACCATTATGGCATCATCATCACCATGGCAACCATTATGACATCATCATCACCATGGCAACCATTATGACATCATCACCATGGCAACCATTATGACATCATCATCGCCATGGCAACCATTATGACATCATCACAATTGCAACCATAATGACATAATCGCCATGGCAACCATCATGACATCATCGCCATCGCAACCATTATGACATCATCATCACTATGGCAACCATTATGACATCATTATCACCATGGCAACCATTATGCCATCATCATCACCATGGCAACATTTATGACATCATCACCATGGCAACCATTATAACATCATCGCCATGGCAACCATTATAACTTTATCGACATGGCAACCATATAATTGCCTAAGGGTTTTTCCGTCTGTCTGTCTGTCTGTCCTGGAAATCCCGCGTCTCTGATTCAGCGACGGGCACAGCGACGATGATGTCATAAAGGACGTAAATCCTGCGTCTCTGATTGGTCGAGGCCGCTAGGCCTCAACCAATCAGCAATGGGCACAGTATCGACGTAGATGTTATAATGGTTGCCATGGCGACGATGATGTCATAAAGGTTGCCTCGACCAATCAGCGACGGGCACAGTCTGCCGCGAATTCTGGAATCATCATTGTCCATATACTACGGGGACATGCATATTCTAGAATACCCGATGCGTTAGAATCGGGCCACAATCTAGTGTAGTATAATGTCCCCCTCTATGGCCACCATGTAGTATAATGTCCCCCTCTATGGCCACCATGTAGTATAATGTCCCTGTCTATGGTCACCATGTAGTATAAAGTCCCCCTCTCTGAACCCTTTGTAGTATAATGGCTCCCATACAGTTTGATGTCCTCATCTCTGAATTCCATGTAATATAATGGGCTCATTCAGTGAAGAGCAAAAGGGTAACGATGTTTTGAACTTTTGACTTTCAGGCTCCATATCTCACCATCCTCTACTGCTTCTAATGTGAGACTACCATCAGTTTATAGACAATCATCTTTGTCATCTCATCCATAAATTTGATTTGCAGCTAATTAGCATATGATTAGTTATGCAGATTCTTGTTTCGTTGCTACATTGTTACTGTTTTGCTCATGTTGGTGGAAAAATATTTTTCTTCCTGATTACTACAAAATACAACCAGTTCTAATATTCCCTATTAGCTCAGTGTGCCATTAGGTTGATTCCCAAGTGAAAGGTCACTGGTTCGAATCGAGGAGCAGCCATGAAGAAGATTTCAAAAGAAATCAAGAAAATTGCCAAACTGCATCATGTGAGCACCATGACCAGGGCCAGACTGGCCACCTGGCAATTCTGGCAAATGCCAGAAGGGCCTGTCTGGTTGTGGGCTGCCTTGTCTGCTACGTTGTTAACAGAATCGGTGTTCTCAAGATACTCATACTGTTAAGAGTTGTGATGGAGCACAAACTCGCTGACTCCGTCACTTACCCCAGTAGCCCACGGGTATCATTAGACATATTGGTCTTGTAGAAAGTCTTCCTTTCCTACATGCAGGGTAATATTGGTAATATATCCCATCTGGTTCACGGAGAAGGGGACAACGTGGGCCTGTGTGACTTCAAATGCCAGGACTGGATTTCAGCCCCAGTTTGTACCTGGCCATGACAGATGGAAGAATACGAAATGTCTCCCCCTATGGCCTCCATGTAATATAACGTCCCCATTTATTCTATGTAATATAATGTCCCCCTCTATGGCCCCCATGTTGTATAAAGTCCCCTCCCTTGTCCCCATGTAAAATAATGTATAATGTTTCCCCTCTATGGCCCCCGTGTAGTATAATATCCCCCTCTCTGAACCCTATGTAGTATAATGTCCTCCTCTATGGCTCGTATGTAGTATAATGTCCCCCTCTATAGCCCCCATATAGTATAATGTCCCCCTCTCTGAACCCTATGTAGTACAATGTCCTCCTCTATGGCTCATATGTAGTATAATGTGACCCCTCTATGGTCCTCATGTAGTATAATGTCCCCCTCTATGAACCCCATTTAGTATAATGTCCCCTTCTATTGCTCATATATAGCATAATGTCCCTCTGCTATGGCCCCATGTAGTATAATGTCTCCCCTCTATGGCCCACATGTAGTATAATATCCCCCTCTCTGAACCCTATGTAGTACAATGTCCTCCTCCATGGCTCACATGTAGTATAATGTGACCCCTCTATGGCCCCCATGTAGTATAATGTCCCCCTCTATAGCCCCCATATAGTAGAATGTCCCCCTCTCTGATGCTTATGAAAGTTACAAAAATTATATATGATCAGACTGACGTCTTCCCGCTCCCATGATAAATGTCCATTATTCCTGCTCCATTGCACACACCTTGCAGAGATATCATTGCAGTGGCAGGGCTTTCTCCACCCTTGGCCAATTGTTGAGCACCAGCTCAGATTTGGTATCTGTGCACTCATACTGACCTGGGGAATGATATTACCAGGCCAGTTTTACTATATATTGAACACGGTAAACAAAAAATTCCAAAAACCATTGTTAAATTGCACATTTTTGCATTTTCAACGCACTTGGAATTTTTTACCACTTTCCAGTGCATAACATGATGAAATGTATAATATCATTCAAAAGTACAACTCGCCCCACAAAAATCAAGCCCTTATATGATTATGTGGATGGAAAAATAAAAAGTCATGACTTTTGGTAAAAACAGGAGGAAAAAAGCGAAAACGGAAAAAAACGGGTGAAAGCAGCAGCTTGCTGACTGCCGGGCGAGCACTCACTGCTCCGCTGCACCGCTCCAAGGAGAAGCAGCAGTGAGGGTCGGGGACTTTGTACAGACCCTTTTTCTAATTTTTTTTCAGAATCCCCTCCCTGTATCGCATGAGTTAGCTCCGCTACGTCGGGGAATAAATATTATCTCTCACACGTGCTGAAAAATGTAAATGTTCTGGTCACGTATTTACTGCAACCGTTATCACCATAGCTCAAAAATGGAAATCTCTCACCACTAATCCTTTCAGTGATAATGCGAATGTAAACTCTAGTCGTACGCACAAAGCTATGAAAGCACAAAACCCCGGGAACATGGAAAGCTCTCCTCACATTCTGCAAACAGCGCTTTTTAGGAGTTTTTGGAGTCAAAACTGAGTGGAAACTCTTCAAATCCTCCTCAAAAGTGCAAAACCCCTCAAAAGCTTTGACTTTGTTCTCGGTGTCCTCTCCAAAAATTCCGCAAAAAGACTCTGAGTGTACACAGCCCTTCTGCCACCTTTCATTGAAACCAAAGACAAGATTTTTGCCACTTTTCAATCCTTTGTGTGTTCCTCCTTGTAAGAACTCGGGCAGAAATCTGAGAGTGGACCCTCTGGGTCGTGACTCTAGAGCCCCCGGGGTGGAGCGGACCAGATGGAATCACCCCCTATACAGGGAGTGTTAGGAGCAGGACCTCGGGGGAATGGAGACACAACAGCTAGAGCCAAAGGGGCGACCCAAGATAAAGAAGGGAACCACAGGCTATAAGGATGGCAGGGAATAATAGGAAAACAAGACTTAACTGAAAATGACTGGAACACGGACCGGAAGGACTCAGCAGGAACACGGACAGGCAGGACACAGCAGGAAGACGGGCTGGCAGAACACAGCAGGAACACGGACTGGCAGGATACAACAGGAACATGGACTGGCAGGATACAGCAGGAACACGGACTGGCAGGATACAGCAGGAATACGGACTGGCAGGATACAGCAGGAACACGGACTGGCAGGATACAGCAGGAACACGGACAGGCAAGACACAGCAGGAACACGGGCTGGCAGGACACTGAGACAAAGTAAAGACTGGGCTGAGAGAAGACACTGGTACAGGGGAGCCTAGGGCATAGGGACACTGACGGCAGACAGTGCACCTACAAAGCAAAGGCGTCTTACCTAGGGAGACGCCGGGAAGAAATACCCGATGGGCGCCGCCATGTTGGGGCGGAGCCACCGGGTCGCGACCTCCCAGAAGGCTCTGCGATGGAAGAGACGCGACCGCGCATGCGCAGAGGGACCGGACGCCGTGAGCCGGCGAAGGAGGAAGCAGAGCGGCGCTGGACAGGATCGCGAGTGCGCTGAGGGATGGGAGAAGCCGGGTAAGTATGCGCAGCGTTCGTAACAGTACCCCCCTCCTTAGTCCCCCTCTTTTTAAGGCTAGAAAGGAATCTTTTCATGATAAGAGGAGCATTGATGTTCTCTCGGGGCTCCCAGGACCTCTCCTCAGGGCCAAATCCCTCCCAATCAATCAAAAAATAAGTTTTACCCCTAACTACCTTTTTGGCAAGAATGTCTTTAACATTAAAGATTCCATCAGAAGTACAGAGCTGAGGAGAGGAAGAGGTAGCGGAGTGAAAACGATTAAAGACTGCAGGCTTGAGAAGAGACACATGGAAGGCATTGGGAATGCGCAAAGAGGCAGGCAACTTCAACTTATAAGAAACATCATTAATGCGACTCAAGATAGGAAAAGGACCAATATAGCGGGGACCCAGTTTGCAAGAGGGAATTTTAAGCTTGATATAGCGAGAGGAAAGCCAAACTTTATCACCCGGAGAATATGGCGGAGCATCCAAACGCCTTTTGTCAGCAAACTTTTTCATATTAAGGCTAGCTCTCTCAAGAGCCACTTTGGTCTCACTCCAGATCGTAGAGAATTCCCGGGACAAGAAATCCGCTGCCGGTACCCCCGAGGAAAGAGAAACAGGAAGAGGAATGTTCGGATGTTGACCATAGACTACAAAAAAGGGAGTTTTGGAGGAAGACTCGCTGGGAAGATTGTTATATGAGAATTCGGCCCAGGGGAGAAGAGAGACCCAGTCATCTTGGTGTGCATTGGAGAAATGTCGCAGATATGTAGTCAGGACTTGATTAACTCGCTCCACTTGTCCGTTGGACTGAGGGTGATAGGCGGAAGAGAAGTCCAAGTTAACCTTTAATAGACTGCAGAGAGCTCTCCAAAAACGTGAGGTAAATTGTACTCCACGGTCTGAGACGATATGATGAGGAAAACCATTAAGACGGAAGACTTGGTGTAAACAGATCTTTGCCAACTCAGGAGCGGAAGGCAGACCAGGCAATGCGATGAAGTGAGCCATCTTAGAGAACCGATCTACAACAACCAAGATGACAGAGCAATTCGAGGAACAAGGTAGATCAGTGATGAAGTCCATAGCTATATGACTCCAAGGAACAGAAGGCACAGGCAGAGGATGCAGGAGACCGGAAGGAAGCTGCCTAGGGACTTTATTTTTTGCACAAGAAGGACAAGAAGCGATGAATTTGGTGACGTCTTGTCGGAGAGATGGCCACCAGTAATGCCGAGAGATAAGAGAAAGTGTCTTCTTGACTCCTACATGTCCTGCAATTTTGGAGGAATGACCCCAACGTAAAACTCTCTCCTTGTCTTGGTTAGCCACAAGAGTCTTGCCAGGAGGAGTTGAAATCACTCTAAGAGGAGCAAGAGTGACGATCTTCGCAGGATCAATGATGTGAGCCGGAGAATCCTCAATGTCCAGAGGCTGAAAGGATCTTGAAAGAGCATCTGCTTTGACATTCTTATTTCCGGGTCGGAAATGAAGTTCAAATTCAAATCGTCCGAAGAATAAAGACCATCTGGCTTGTCGTGGATTTAGTCTTTGGGCAGTCTGAATATAGGCAAGATTCTTGTGGTCTGTGTAAATGGTGAATGGATGAAGAGCCCCCTCAAGGAGATAACGCCATTCCTCCAAGGCTAGCTTGATAGCCAAAAGTTCTTTATCTCCAATAGAGTAGTTACGCTCAGGAGCGGAAAAGGTTTTAGAAAAAAAACCACAGGTCACCAAACGTCCGGACGAGGATCTTTGCAAAAGTACAGCACCAGCTCCAATAGAGGATGCGTCGACCTCAAGGACAAACGGTCTATTAGCATCAGGACGATGAAGCACAGGGGCCGTAGCGAAGCTTTGTTTAAGAGACAGAAAGGACTCTTCAGCCTCAGGGGTCCAAAGACTGGAGTTGACTCCCTTGCGAACGAGAGCAGAGATAGGCTTGGTCATGGAAGAAAAATGAGGAATAAATTGTCTATAGTAGTTGGCAAAGCCAAGAAAACGTTGGATTGCTTTTGTTCCAAGAGGACGAGGCCAATTCAGGACAGCAGAAACCTTCTCTGGATCCATCTCTAAGCCAGATCTTGAGACAATATATCCAAGGAAGGGAAGAGAAGATTGTTCAAAGACGCACTTCTCAATCCTAGCGAACAGATGATTCTCTCTTAGCCTTTGCAGAACACGACGGACATCTCGCCTGTGAGTGGAGAGATCCGGAGAAAAGACGAGAATGTCGTCAAGGTAAACCACGACCGAGGAGTAGAGAAGATCCCGAAATACATCGTTCACAAATTCCTGGAAAACCGCGGGGGCGTTACAGAGACCAAACGGCATAACTAAGTACTCGTAGTGACCGTCACGAGTATTGAAGGCAGTCTTCCACTCATCGCCTGCACGAATACGAACCAAATTATATGCGCCACGTAGATCTAATTTGGTAAAAATTTGCGCACCCCGAAGACGGTCGAAGAGTTCCGGAATGAGTGGCAGAGGATATTTGTTCTTCACCGTGATGTTGTTCAGGCCTCGATAATCAATGCAGGGACGGAGAGAACCGTCTTTCTTCTTCACGAAAAAAAACCCTGCTCCGGCCGGAGAAGAAGACTTGCGAATGAATCCTTTAGCAAGATTTTCTTGAATGTACTCAGACATAGCTTGAGTCTCAGCAGGAGAGAGAGGATAGATCCTGCCCCTGGGCGGGTTAGTTCCAGGCACGAGGTCTATGGGACAATCATAGAGCCGGTGAGGCGGAAGACCCTCAGCCTCCTTCTTGTCGAAGACATCAGAATAGGCGCTGTAGACACAGGGTAAGGCGGGAAAAGAAGAGGAAGAAGAAGAATTAGAGGAAGATGCCACAGGACGCACCGGCAGCAGACAACGTTCCCGACAAAGCTCACCCCAGCGCAAGATATTACCATTGCGCCAATCTAAAATGGGCTCGTGGTTCCGTAACCAAGGAAGACCTAAGAGCATAGGATGAGACAGACCCGCTAAAACATAAAATGCAATTCTCTCCTTGTGCAGAGCCCCAACCTGAAGTTCCACCTCAAGTGTTACTTGAGTAATGGTCTTCTGTAACGGTTTACCATCCACAGATGCAAGAATCACAGGAGCCTCTAAGGTTTTGACTGGAACGGAGAATTTCAAAACCTCCTCCAACCTAATAAAATTCCCTGCTGCGCCCGAATCCACATACGCATCCAGAGAAATGCCTTTGCCCGCAATATGCAAAAGAACGGACAAAGTAAGGGGTTGAGAGGGATCACATACACCTAGGGAGGCCTCTCTTACCTGACCTAGGCGGAGGAGTTTTCCGGACGTTCAGGGCAAGAGCGCAATAAATGAGCAGCACTCCCGCAGTAAAAACATAACCCCTGAGTGCGCCTCTCTTTACGACGTTGTTCGGACATCTTAAGACGGTCCACTTGCATCGGTTCCGGTGCGGACGCCTGAGAGGAGGTTCTAGGCTGAGGACTGAGTGGCTTACGGGTGGCAGAAGAAGGACGAAGAGACCTCCGCTTGCAGGCGCGTTCTTGGAACCGAAGGTCAATACGGGTAGCTAAGGAAATTAATTCCTCCAAAACAGTAGGGGTGTCCCGACCGGCTAACTCATCTTTTATGCGCCCAGAGAGACCCCGCCAGAAAGCACCCACCAACGCCTCATTGTTCCAGCCCAAGTCAGAGGAGAGTGTGCGGAACTGAATAGCGTACTGGCCTACGGATAACGATCCCTGATGGAGAGAAAATAGAGCTTCAGTTTTAGAGGCCAGACGTCCAGGTTCGTCAAAGACAAGACGGAAAGTCTCCAAAAATTCAGACAACCGGGAGACTAGGGGATCGTCTCGCTCCCAGAGTGGATTAACCCACGCCAAGGCGTCACCCTCCAGATGGGAAATCAAAAACGCAACTTTGGACCGATCCGTCGGGTAATGCTGGGGCAGAAGCTCAAAGTGAAGACGGCATTGGTTTAGAAATCCTCGGCAGGACTTAGGATCCCCATTGTACCGAGGCGGTTTAGCCAAGCGGGGTGGAGGGTGGGACGCAGGAGCAGACGTAGAAGCGGCTGTCTGGATGGAAAGCAGCCGATCGTCAATAGAAGACATATAACTAAGTATATGGGCCTGGGTGTCACGCTGCTGAGCTAACTCTTGCTGTAAGCCAACGAGTAGAGCGGCGTTGCCAGGATCGGAGGACTGGAGCGTGGACAAGCGAGAATCCATAGCTTTCATAAAAGACATCATGCGGGACTGATTCTCTCGCAAAAAGAGTAGCTCTTTCTGCGCAGCAGAGGCCCCAGCGGGGTCCATGGCCTTTGCTTACTGTAAGAACTCGGGCAGAAATCTGAGAGTGGACCCTCTGGGTCGTGACTCTAGAGCCCCCGGGGTCGAGCGGACCAGATGGAATCACCCCCTATACAGGGAGTGTTAGGAGCAGGACCTCGGGGGAATGGAGACACAACAGCTAGAGCCAAAGGGGCGACCCAAGATAAAGAAGGGAACCACAGGCTATAAGGATGGCAGGGAATAATAGGAAAACAAGACTTAACTGAAAATGACTGGAACACGGAACGGCAGAACACAGCAGGAACACGGACTGGCAGGACTCAGCAGGTACACGGACCGGAAGGACTCAGCAGGAACACGGACAGGCAGGACACAGCAGGAAGACGGGCTGGCAGAACACAGCAGGAACATGGACTGGCAGGATACAACAGGAACACGGACTGGCAGGATACAGCAGGAACACGGACTGGCAGGATACAGCAGGAACACGGACTGGCAGGATACAGCAGGAACACGGACTGGCAGGATACAACAGGAACACGGACTGGCAGGATACAGCAGGAACACGGACTGGCAGGATACAGCAGGAACACGGACAGGCAGGACACAGCAGGAACACGGACAGGCAAGACACAGCAGGAACACGGGCTGGCAGGACACTGAGACAAAGTAAAGACTGGGCTGAGAGAAGACACTGGTACAGGGGAGCCTAGGGCATAGGGACACTGACGGCAGACAGTGCACCTACAAAGCAAAGGCGTCTTACCTAGGGAGACGCCGGGAAGAAATACCCGATGGGCGCCGCCATGTTGGGGCGGAGCCACCGGGTCGTGACCTCCCAGAAGGCTCTGCGATGGAAGAGACGCGACCGCGCATGCGCAGAGGGACCGGACGCCGTGAGCCGGCAAAGGAGGAAGCAGAGCGGCGCTGGACAGGATCGCGAGTGCGCCGAGGGATGGGAGAAGCCGGGTAAGTATGCGCAGCGTTCGTAACACTCCTCCTTATAATTTGAGATGAGAGGATCGAATTTGGCAGATTTCTCGTGTTTAGGAGGGAAATGATTGGCACTGAAGTTTTTTGGTGCAGATTGGGTGTAAGAAAAGCAAAGAAAAAGTAGGGTGCAAAAACTCCCAATAATGATCACCTGGCCAACGCAGCCTAGCATTTGTTAATCCAGCCTCTTGTTTTCTCCTCCCTCTAGCACCACTTTCTCTTCAGGCATCTTCAGGCTGCCCTGAGACCTCTGGGACTGAGTAGATGCCTAAGGTCACAGCACACATTGTGACTCTGTAAGGCGGCCAGGGTGGTAGTCGTGGCAACGGACCGTTCTGTTCGCACACCCTGGCGCTCCACAGATGAAATACAAAGTCTTTGGTGTGTGTGATGCGTGCAGCAGAGTTCTCACTTCGATTGCTGGAGTCCCCTCAGTCTCTTTCACTCCAGCTTCAGGTTTCCAGGTTACATAAAACGCTGCAGAGTCACAGTCCTTTTCTAACAGTTCAACTTTACTGATAACATGGGGACTCATCACTTTGCCAGCACAATTCACACAGAGCCAAATGTCCCGCACTTTCCCTGCCTTCCGGGCAGATTCCATTTCCACTCTATTCTCTTCTTCTGTTCCTCCGGCAATTCCTGCCGTCTCTGTGGACAATCCTTGTCTCATATGTACTTCCTGCGTCACCAGCTCCCTGTTGTCCTCTCATCCGGCTCCTGTGAGAAGAGGTGCTGGGAACACTATCACATTTGCTCCCGCCCCAGTCATAGACCCCGGATCTGTCTTGGGGATGGTTCCGCTGAGCTGATGTCCGTCTGTATTGTTTTCCAGCCTGGGGCCTCTTTCTGCCATGGCAGCTCTATCCCCACGGCCTGTAGCTGTCTCGTACACTGCATGTGATCTGCTTTCTGGGCTCATGCTCAAGTCAGGAAGTATCCCTGCTCTGTGCTGTCCCTTCCATTTAGTTAACCCCTGTGCTGCCTGAACTCTATACTATTCTATTCCCTTAACTCTTTGATGCCCCCCTCTACTCTAACCCCTATGGCTCTATGCTAACTAGGATCCTATCTTAACCCTAATTGTATGCAGTGCACATTACATACACAATACAGCAACACATAGTACATTTTGCATTACAATTCAGGACATTACAGCATAAAAACATTACTAAAAAGTGAGGTGCCGTATGTGAACGAGCGAACAGTGTCCAGAAGAAAGGAGGCACGTGAGGTTCCCCGCCATCTCCTTACACTACCACGATGTCACAGCATGGGTTGCCCAAAGTCTAGTCAGCGCTGCAGGCAGCGTACCTCCCGATGCCGCCAAATCAGGGGCACAGAGGGACCCCATTGGGTGCAATATGTCACAATGGCCTGGTCAGAGAATTCATATACTGGGCTAAGACAATAAATGAACTACTTTGCCGCCATGAAGAGAAGCTGAGCTGCTCCGACTCAAAGGTTGGAGACCCTCCTTCCATGATCCCATCTTGTAGGACAGTAATCTGATGACCTTCACAGCTGCATCCTTCTAGGTGTTCATTCAGGAGAGCAGTATATTTGGGGTAGGGGTCTAATTTAGCAATTGTCACAGTGCCGGTAATCTGAGCCACCTACTACATGAGATCATGAAGTTGGGATCTGATGTTTGGGTGGAGTGACGCTTGATGTCCTCGGTCATGCGTAAAGAAAAGCTCTGAAATGCGATGATAAGAAGCCGTCACGAGTCACGTTCCCAATATCAGAGCGTCACATGTCTTATATGTGGCAAAGTCCGACCCGAAGGACGACATATCAGCGATGATTTATACTGCTGACGTTATATTAATACAATTAATTCAAGTACAGTGCCTCTAAAAAGTATTCATACCCCGTGAACGTTTTCACATATTTTCGCGTAACACCCATAATCTTAAATGTAGTTGATTGGGATTTCTGGTGATACCAACACAAGGTAACAATTATTTGTGAAGTGTAAAGGAAATCATACAGGGCTTTCTAAATATTTTGAAAATATAAATCTGAAAATTGTGACGTGCATTAGTATTCAGCCCCCTGAGTCAGTACTTTGTTGCACTACCTTTCGCTGCAATTCTTGCTGCAGTCTTTTGGGGTCTGTCTCTCCATCTTTGCACATCTACAGGCGACATTTCTGCCCCTTCTTCTTTTGCACACTTGCTTGCACTCAGTGAGATCGGATGGAGATGTCTGTGAGCAGCAATTTTCACGCCTTGTCACAGATTCTCAATGGGATTTCTGTCTGGACTATGACGGCGCCATTCACACACATGAATATGTTTTGATATAAACCCTCCATTGTAGCTCTGGAAATATTTTAGGGTTATTGTCCTGCTGGAAGGTGAAGCTACGCCCCAGTCTCAAGTCTTTTGCAGCCTCTAACAGGTTTTTACTACAGAATTGCCCTGAATTTAGCTCCATCCATCTTCCCATCAACTCTGACCAGCATTCCTGCCCCTGCTGAAGAAAAGCCTCCCCACAGCAGGATGCTGCCACCACCATGTGTGATGGTGGGGATGGTGGTTTTAAGGTCATGTTCAATGTTAGCTTTCAGTCACACGTAGCATTTTTAATTTAGTCCAAAAAGTTCTCTTTAGGCCTCATCTGATCTGAGCCACTTTTTCCACATGCTCGCTGTGTCCCCCAAATGGCTTTTTGCAAGCTGCAAACAGGACTTCTTATGACTTTCAAAAATATCTTTCTTCTTGACACTCTTCCATAAAGACAAGATTTATGGAGTTTTATGACTAATATTCATCCTGTAGGTAGATTCTCCCACCTGAGCTGTGGATCTCTGCAGCTTCTCCATAGGACCTCTTGGCTGCTTCTCTAGTTAGTGATCTCCTTGATTGGGATGTCAATCTAGGCGGACAGCCACATCTTAGAAGGTTTGCAGTTGTGCCATTCTTATTTCATTTTTGGATGATGGATTGAACAGTGCTCCATGAGATGCTCAGAACTTGGGCTGCTTTTTATAACCTAACCCTGCTTTACTCTTCTCCATAACTTTATCCCTGACCTGTCTGGTGGGCTCCTTGCTTTTCATGATGCTGTTTGATCCTTAATGTTCTCACACAAACCTCTGAGGCCTTCACACAACAGCTGTAGTTACACTGAGAAGAAATCACACAAGGGTGGACTCAGTGTACTAATTATGTGACTTCTTGAGGCGATTGGTCACTCAGAATTTAAAATAAGGGGTATCAGACTACAGGGGGATGAATATCAATGCAAACAATGCATCATTTCCTTCACATATACTTGCGACTTTGTGTTGGTATCACAAATCCTAATAAAATACATTTCAATTTGTAGATGTAATGTGAAAAAAATATGGAAACGTTCATGGGGTGTGAATACTGTTTCAAGACATTATATACTGTATAGCACTATATAGTGATTGTGTGGTCTTATAAAAAGGGTCTGCTTTTTTTTCCAGACAACATTGCCACTCTTACCAATAGGTTCTGACTGGCATTGCAGCCGAGGTCGGTTCATGTAACTACCAGACCTAGACCTATGCTATGGAGAAGAGTGTTGGTTTTGGTAAATAAATAAAAAGCCAGCCCCATTATCGACAATCCCATTAATAGTATTTGTGCATTTATTAAAGGGTGTAGTCAGTTGCAAAATGTGTTCTACTGCTCCAGTGATTCCATATGAAAAATATATCAAATTTTATGTCTGCAGCTCCAATGCACACGTATGGGTCTCCCTAGAGGTATAGTTGGGCATTCAGCTCAGGGGGGATAAAACCTCTAAGTGGGTACAGGAGAACCTCAGCAGACGGCCGGACTGTAACTGACAAGAAATCACTAAAGAAAGACCGGGGTCTAAGGCCGGCTTCACACTTGCGAGTTTTACGGACGTAAGAGCGCAGAAGGTGACATTAACCCTTAATTACCCCATATCCCACCGCTACACGGGAATGGGAAGAAAGTGGCCAAGTGCCAGAATAGGCGCATCTTCCAGATGTGCCTTTTCTGGGGTGGCTGGGGGCAGGTGTTTTTAGCCAGGGGGGGGGGCCAATAACCGTGGACCCTCTCCAGGCTATTAATATCTGCCCTCAGTCACTGGCTTTACTACTCTGGCGGAGAAAATTGTGCGGGAGCCCACGCCAATTTTTTCCGCCATTTAACCCCTTAATTTACTAGCTAGAACGGCCAAATATTGCATATACACACTACTAACATTAGTAGTGTGGAATATGCAAAAAAAAAGGTGATATGAGATGGTTTATTGTATGTAAACCAGGTCTCATATCATGTCGGGTTTAGGAAGGAGAAAGCAAAAGCCGGTAATTGAATTACTGGCTTTAAAGCTATCTCGCGCTGGATGAAATATTAATATATATACATATATGTGTCTATTGACATATATATATATATATATATATATATATATATATATATATATACCGTATATAGACAGTATATATGTTTGTTTTTTTTTTTACACATGGATCCCTTGTATAGCCGTATGTCGGTTTTGCAAGCCTGCGATAAAAACATGCAGTACGGATGACATATGGATTACATACGGAGGATGCCATGCGCAAAAAACGGTGACACACCCTGCCTACGGAGGAGCTACGGACCACTATTTTCGGGACTTTTCAGCGTATTACGGCCGTAATATACGGACCGTATTTTCATACGCTGAGTGTGAAGCCGGCCTAAGGGGTAAGGTTTCTCCTTGTGGTGAGTGACATACCAGCTGGCTTGTCAAGGTAAAGAGGCTTATTCGCCGTGCAATGCTCCTCTGGGAAATTAAATATGCAAATTGCCTCTTCTAAGAAAAAGAAGACTTAAACTCTACAGTGCCACCTGTTGGAAGTAGCGATCCTACAAGTCACAATCAACACTTTAACAAGTCGTGTAATATGTTTTCGGATAAAAGCCAAATTAGTATCTCAATTTGCAGACATGGTGTTTCGGGCTGTTGGCCCTCATCAGTGCAAAGCATGAGAACTAATTTGGCTAGGTGAGAGGCACAGTATGATATGCCTACACAGTTCTCCTCTACACAGTATGATGGCCCCACAGCTCCCCTGAGTGCCCCTATAACAATGAGTTCCCACTTTACATTTAATAATGTTCCCTGAGGCCCCTAATGTACAGCTCCACTTTACACAGCATAGTGGGCCCCCAGCTCCTCCAATACAGTATGATGGGCACATAGCTCCTCTACACATTATAATGGGCCTACAGCTCCTCTATACACAGCATGATGTTCCCACAGCTCCACACTACACATTATGATGTCCAATTAGCTCACCTATACACAGTATAATGCCCACACAACTCTGTGTTTAGCTTCATTATACACAATATGATGTTGCCACAGATCCCTTATACACATTATGTTGGTTCCATATCTGCTCCCTATACAGTATAATTTCCTCGTTGTTCATGTATATGGAGCGCCCCAGACACAGGGCCGCGGGTTACTCGGTAACGGTCCTCTGCTGGCTCATTTCTGGGGATGTCACGGTGGCTGGACCCGGTCCGTGACCCTGCTAAGGGGCGTCCAATGTAAAGTGATACGAGTCTGTCAAGGTTTCGTGACGCCACCTGTGGTATTCTGTCAGGGTGATCGACGCTGCGTGGGGTCCACTGGGGTGATGTGATGGCAGCTGGATGGTATACCTTCCCACAGGTGAAGTGTGTCCCCAGGGCTTTCCAGTATGATGGATGGTGATGGTGTGGGGTGCAGACAATAACGAGGACACAGGGTTGCAGTCTCTTTACCTCTTTACTGAAGACTTCAGGATCCACAATCCAGAGCACGGTTAACAGGGCTGTCGGAGACCGGCCGGTCCGAAGGCACATCCAGAGTTCCCTTTCCAGGTGGAAATCGTTGCCTACCACTAGCGCCTGTGTGTTGTAGTGCTTCCCTGCTGAGCATTCGGGATAGTCCTCACAACTTCTGTTCTCGTTCGTTTTAATTCGTTCCAGATCTTTCTATTCTCCGTCCCCCAGGTTTGTTATGGCTAGGACGCACCCGTTTGACGGGAAGGCTCGGAGCTCTTCCTGGACCCTAGAGATGCCCCTCTCCACGGTTGCCCCCTATGTCTGCGTTGGTGATGTAAGGTAGACAGCCAACCTATAATTAACTGTCCTGCGGTATTTGAAGTAAGGCATGAAGTCAGTTACTTCCTCGGTGTTCCGGGCACCGGCTACGCGCCTCAGTAGGATGTTGCCGTTCTCCGGGCACGACTCCTACTGGCTCTCCTTTGTGCTTGATCTCGTTTCTCACTGTCCACAATATCCTTCGCTTTGTGTCTCTTTCTTGGGATACCGCCGCGGGTAGTGCAGGCGCGGTTCCGTAACTTTCTGTTCTTGTCGCTAGGTACCTGCCAGGTTCCCACGCCTGACAGGGACCCCCCTGAATCTTCCCCCTGCAACACCCCCTGCCACGGGATGCTGCCTGAATCCAACCCAGTCAGCTCTGACTAACTTCCTATCCAACCCCTAGTTTTACCAGTGTGAGGAGTAACCTAATAAATAAAACCTTTTGCTCCCCCTAGTGGCTGGAGTGTGAAGTGTAATGTGTGCTGGTGATACCTGGTCAGAAGAACTCCTTTAGTGCCATCAGACGTACCATCACTCCCCTTAGTGGCAGAGCGACGTTACTGCAACTACCAGGTCTCTGCGGCGCTGCATATATAAAGTATGATGCCTCCACAGCTCTCTGCTACACACAATGATGACGCCACAGCTCCCTATACACAGTATGATGGACCCACAGCTCTCTGCTACACAGAATGATGACCCCACTGCTCCCCTCTACACAGTATAATGGCCCCACACCTCCCCTCTATACAGTATGATTACCCCATAGCACCCCTATATAAAGTATGATGTCTCCACAGCTTTCCTCTACACAGAATGATGCCTCACAACTCCCCTATACACAGTATGATATGCCTACACAGTTCTCCTCTACACAGAATGATGGCAGAGCTCCCCTCTACACAGTATGATGGCCCCACAGCTCCCCTCTACACAGTATGATGGCTCCACAGCTCCCCTCTACACAGTATGATGGCTCCACAGCTCCCCTCTACACAGTATGATGGCTCCACAGCTCCCCTCTACACAGTATGATGGCCCCACAGCTCCCCTATACACAGAATGATGGCTCCACAGCTCCCCTCTACACAGTATGATGGCTCCACAGCTCCCCTATACACAGTATGATGGCTCCACAGCTCCCCTATACACAGTATGATGGACCCACAGCTCCCCTCTACACAGAATGATGCCCCACAGCTCCCCTCTACACAGTATGATGGCTCCACAGCTCCCATATACACAGTATGATGGACCCATAGCTCCCCTCTACACAGAATGATGCCCCACAGCTCTCCTATACACAGTATGATATGCCTACACAGTTCTCCTCTACACAGAATGATTACCCCACAGCTCCCCTCTAGACAGTGTTATTACCCCATAGCTCCCCTATATAAAGTATGATGTATCCACAGCTTTCCTCTACACAGTATGATGGCCCCACAGCTCCCTTATACACAGTATGATATACCTACTCATTTCTCCTCTACACAGAATGATGTCCCCACAGCTCCCCTTTGCACAGTATTATTACTCCATAGCTCCCCTATATAAAGTATGATGTCTTCACAGCCTTCCTCTACACAATATGATGGCCCCACAGCTCCACTCTACACAGTATGATGTGTCCAACCGCCCCAATACACAGTATGATATCCCCACAGCTCCCTTCTATATAGTATGATGTCCCCACAGCCCCCCTATACACAGTTTGATGTTCTCATAGCTTCCCTTTACCCAGTATGATGGGCCTGCAGCTTCCCTCTACACAGTATGATGCCTCCACAGCTCCTCAATACACAGTATAATACCCCTTAGTAGCCCCCACACTGTCCAATGACCACTTAGTTGCACCCATACTGTATGATGGCCCCCACACTATACAATGGCTTCACAATAGCCCAACACTGTATGACAGCCCAATATGAAGAAATAAAAAAAGAACAAAAACTGTCCACTTCTGACCTGGTTACAGGTCCTCTTTAACAGTTAGATGGTGACAATGGCAACCTGCAGTAAAAGCCAGACATCAAGCCAGAGCCTTCAATAAGCAGCCGTTTAAAGGGGATGTGCCATCAGAAAGTTACTTATTGTTTAAATTGTTATGTTAAATGTGTTTTTTGCATATTTTCTGCTGCCCTTTGTAGTCTCAGGTCTGATTTTCATACAGGAAAGCTCTAACCCTAAGGTGTCTGCTCAGTGTCTGTGCATTATTTTGGCTAGTAGGGCTAGTGATAGAAACAATATTAACATGTTTTGAGCATTTTTTTTGCATTTCTCTGATTTTCCCTTCTCCGCCCATGTTATTTCCTGCCTATTTGCACCTGTTATATATATTTCTTTCTGCATTGTGTCTGTGACATAACCTCCTCTCGTGACTCGCTATCAGTGCCCGGATCTGTCCGCCTCCCATTCTCTATTTATTAGCTATATGTGGTCCAAACTCCATGCTCTCACCCTGCTGACTGCAATCTCCGAGGCCGGGGCTCAACTCGTGACTGCAATTCCAGAGGCCGGTCCGAGACATAAAACCTTCTCCACCTTACGCCTGTTATCACTCGCACTGCCACGGCTGAGATCCCACCATGTGCACCGGCAAGTGCGCCAAATTTATCGGGGGCGCCCTGTACCCCTTCGCCATCATCTGCATCGTGTCCAATACTCTCCTCTACTTCCCGGGATGGAGCTTGGAGGCCGCGGAGGACGCAGGACTCAAACTGACCTCTGAGGTGTCCACTCTGTTGGGCATCGTGGGAGGTGGCATAATGGTGAGAACTTATAGGACTTTCGGAAATGTTTTGTATCATCTGGGAACAGATTGGAAGACGTCCACTGTCCCTTGTGGGAAATGATCAGAATGTTTCATTTTTTAGATGTTCTACTGGCATCACCTCCAAGGACATGATGGTCAAGGGTGGTGGTGGTGGTGGTGATGGTCTATTGATGACCTTTTAAGCAATAGATGGGCCCCATTGAATTTTTTTTCGGAAAAACCACAAGTGCCTGATATTTTGTCAAAATGTATTTACCGCAAACCGATCACTTCAAAATGTTATAGTTTTTTTTTTTCATTTTCTCTAATAAAAGATCCTCATTCCTGCTGTTCAGATCCAGGCGACCGGAAGGAAGGGCTGCTGCGGTAACAGATGTGGGGTGAGAACATTTACTGTATAGGATGTCCCTGCCGCCATCTCTAGAGATTAATAATGTAATAAATCCTGCAGCCACCACCAGGGGGAGCTCCTCACAATGGATGTATAACAATAGCTCAGAGTGAGATTCTGTCTGCATTGAGCTCCCTCTAGTGGTGGCTGCCAGAACTTATAATACCATCTCTAGAGATCAATAATGTAATATATTCTGTAGTCACCACCAGGGGGAGCTCCTCACAATGGATGTATAACAATAGCTCGGAGTGAGATTCTGTCTGCAATGAGCTCCCTCTAGTGGTGGCTGCCAGAAATTATAATACCATCTCTAGAAATAAATAATGTAATATATCCTGCAGCCACCACCAGGGGGAGCTCCTCACAATGGATGTATAACAATAGCTCAGAGTGAGATTCTGTCTGCATTGAGCTCCCTCTAGTGGTGGCTGCCAGAACTTATAATAGCATCTCTAGAGATAAATAATGTAATGTATCCTGTAGTCACCACCAGAGGGAGCTCCTAACAATGGATGTATAACAATAGCACGGAGTGAGATTCTGTCTGCAATGAGCTCCCTCTAGTGGTGGCTGCCAGAACTTATAATAGCATCTCTAGAAATAAATAATGTAATGTATCCTGTAGTCACCACCAGGGGGAGCTCCTCACAATGGATGTATAACAATAGCTCGGAGTGAGATTCTGTCTGCATTGAGCTCCCTCTAGTGGTGGCTGCCAGAACTTATAATACCATCTCTAGAAATACAGATAGACAGTATATATAAATATATATATAATTATATGTATACTTTAACCCTTTACTGCCCTGACCAGCAAAGAGCACACTACATGAGCATAACCCGTGCTAGAGTGCTGTGAATATGCTTGTTACCCCCCTTTTCCACCATAGACTACCACTGACAACTTTAGACCCCCCCTGTAGATATTGTAAGGACTAATATCGGTGGTCCCTAACCAACCGTACGTAAAAGCATGCAACGTAGTGCACGTAGAAATTTGTACAAAATTGTCTCATTTTGTCATTTTGTCATTTGCAAAGAACTGAGTAAGGAATGGGGTCTCCAAGCTGGGAATAAGACCCCCGATCACCCACCTGGGAGGTTTTCTCATCACCCCTGTATCTCTACCCCCAGATGCTCCTCTCCGTCCTGTGCGCTGCTATCGGACTCACGGGATCGCTGTTCTGCCTTGTTATGTCGGTGGTCGGAATAACCCGAGGACCCGTCTGCGCTTATTACGACCAGATTAATGCCACCACCCCTTCTACCACCGGGAACGAATCCCTGATCTGGGGGCGTCCATTCGAAAAGCCATTAGAGAAATACAAGTAAGAAGTCATCGTTCTATCCCTCTGTGCCAAGTTACAGCGATTTACTCTCCATGTGCACCGTGTCCATTTTTTTTAGACGGTTTCGCCACGCTTTTTCAGGGAGGATTCAGGGAGAGATTTTTGGAGCAAAAACTGAGCAGAAACTCTCCAAATCCTTCTAAAAAAAAAAGTGGGGAATAAATGAAGAACATTGGGAGCTTAAATATCCTTAGCGAGATATACGGATACTAGCTATTGAACCCGTTCTACGCCCGGGTGGCGAGCATTTATATTGGTATATGGTCTCCATCCTGGTATGTGCTGCTCCATCCTGCGCCCCCATCCTGTCATGTGCTGCTCCCATCCTGCGCCCCCGTTCTGTCATGTGCTGCTCCCATCCTGCGCCCCCGTTCTGTCATGTGCTGCTCCATCCTGCGCCCCTATCCTGTCATGTGCCGCTCCCATCCTGCGCCCCCGTTCTGTCATGTGCTGCTCCATCCTGCGCCCCCATCCTGTCATGTGCTGCTCCCATCCTGCGCCCCCGTTCTGTCATGTGCTGCTCCCATCCTGCGCCCCCGTTCTGTCATGTGCTGCTCCCATCCTGCGCCTCCATTCTGTCATTTGCTGCTCCCATCCTGTCATTTGCTGCTCCCATCCTGCGCCCGTTCTGTCATTTGCTGCTCCCATCCTGCGTCCCCGTTCTGTCATTTGCTGCTGCCATCCTGCGCCCGTTCTGTCATGTGCTGCTGCCATCCTGCGCCCGTTCTGTCATGTGCTGCTGCCATCCTGCGCCCGTTCTGTCATGTGCTGCTGCCATCCTGCGCCCGTTCTGTCATGTGCTGCTGCCATCCTGCGCCCGTTCTGTCATGTGCTGCTGCCATCCTGCGCCCGTTCTGTCATGTGCTGCTGCCATCCTGCGCCCGTTCTGTCATGTGCTGCTGCCATCCTGCGCCCGTTCTGTCATGTGCTGCTCCCATCCTGCGCCCGTTCTGTCATGTGCTGCTGCCATCCTGCGCCCGTTCTGTCATGTGCTGCTGCCATCCTGCGCCCGTTCTGTCATGTGCTGCTGCCATCCTTCGCCCGTTCTGTCATGTGCTGCTGCCATCCTTCGCCCGTTCTGTCATGTGCTGCTGCCATCCTGCGCCCGTTCTGTCATGTGCTGCGGCCATCCTGCGCCCGTTCTGTCATGTGCTGCTGCCATCCTGCGCCCGTTCTGTCATGTGCTGCGGCCATCCTGCGCCCGTTCTGACATGTGCTGCTGCCATCCTGCGCCCGTTCTGTCATGTGTTGCGGCCATCCTGCGCCCGTTCTGTCATGTGCTGCGGCCATTCTGCGCCCGTTCTGACATGTGCTGCTGCCATCCTGCGCCCGTTCTGTCATGTGCTGCTGCCATCCTGCGCCCGTTCTGTCATGTGCTGCGGCCATCCTGCGCCCGTTCTGTCATGTGCTGCGGCCATCCTGCGCCCGTTCTGACATGTGCTGCTGCCATCCTGCGCCCGTTCTGTCATGTGCTGCGGCCATCCTGCGCCCGTTCTGTCATGTGCTGCGGCCATCCTGCGCCCGTTCTATCATGTGCTGCTGCCATCCTGCGCCCGTTCTGTCATGTGCTGCTGCCATCCTGCGCCCGTTCTGTCATGTGCTGCTGCTGCGGCCATCCTGCGCCCGTTCTGTCATGTGCTGCGGCCATCCTGCGCCCGTTCTGTCATGTGCTGCGGCCATCCTGCGCCCGTTCTGTCATGTGCTGCTGCCATCCTGCGCCCGTTCTGTCATGTGCTGCTGCCATCCTGCGCCCGTTCTGTCATGTGCTGCTGCTGCGGCCATCCTGCGCCCGTTCTGTCATGTGCTGCTGCTGCGGCCATCCTGCGCCCGTTCTGTCATGTGCTGCGGCCATCCTGCGCCCGTTCTGTCATGTGCTGCGGCCATCCTGCGGCCATTCTGTCATGTGCTGCGGCCATCCTGAGCCCGTTCTGTCATGTGCTGCTGCCATCCTGCGCCCGTTCTGTCATGTGCTGCTGCCATCCTGCGCCCGTTCTGTCATGTGCTGCTGCCATCCTGCGCCCGTTCTGTCATGTGCTGCGGCCATCCTGCGCCCGTTCTGTCTTGTGCTGCGGCCATCCTGCGCCCGTTCTGTCATGTGCTGCGGCCATCCTGCGCCCGTTCTGTCATGTGCTGCGGCCATCCTGCGGCCGTTCTGTCATGTGCTGCGGCCATCCTGAGCCCGTTCTGTCATGTGCTGCTGCCATCCTGCGCCCGTTCTGTCATGTGCTGCTGCCATCTTGCGCCCGTTCTGTCATGTGCTGCGGCCATCCTGCGCCCGTTCTGTCATGTGCTGCTGCCATCCTGCGCCCGTTCTGTCATGTGCTGCTGCCATCCTGCGCCCGTTCTGTCATGTGCTGCGGCCATCCTGCGCCCGTTCTGTCATGTGCTGCGGCCATCCTGCGCCCGTTCTGTCATGTGCTGCTCCCATCCTGCGCCACCATTGTATTATATGCCCCCCGCTCCAGTGTGTATGCCCCCGAATGCTGCTGCCATATAAAAAAAAAAAAAATACCATACTCACCTATCGTCCGGCTCCACTGCAGGTATGTCTTCAAGAAAATGGCGCCAAAAAGCGGGGACTGCGCAGGCGCCGATTCCGGCAGCAGGAATCGGCGCCTGCGCAGTCCGCGCTTTCCGGCGCCATTTTCTTGAAGACACACCTGCAGTGGAGCCGGAGTGTGTCTTCAAGAAAATGGCGCCGGAAAGCGCGGACTGCGCAGGCGCTGATTCCGGCAGCAGGAATCGGCGCCTGCGCAGTCCGCGCCCTCCGGAGCCGGGAGCAGAGGAGCCGGGAGACGGAGCCGCAAGCAGCGCTGGAACCGGGAAAGGTGAGTATACTTACCCTCCCTCCTGGCGGTCCCTGACTCTCCGGTGGAGATCGCGGTATGCGTTCAGTGCTTACGCATACCGCGATCTCCCGGGAGCGTCGCTCTGTGAGGCCCAGACTGCGCCGGCGCTTGCGCAGTCTATAGAGGCTTCGGACAGAGTGACGCTCCCAGCGTTATATTATAGATATCCTTGAGTAAAAACCCAGGTCTTGCTTAACAAAAAGTACAGATATTAATTGTTCAAAATGTCACATAAACAAGACAGATAACAGTGTGAGCAGATCCATATAGCAAATCACATTTTATAAAAAGAGACGGGCAACAAAACAGGCATATCATTTATCAAAAAGGGAGAGAGGGGAGGCCCCAAAAAGGGTCATATATATTATGTGAATCAACCGGGTCCCAGTGGCAGGGGTCAAAGACGCAGGTTCAGTTATCTATTGCCATAGGGGCCCGCACGGCAATAGTTAAAAGCTGCCAGCCAATCAGAGGCTGGCAGCTAACGTCAGCGGGCACATCGCCAGCGTATGATGTCTTTGTCATTCACCAGCGAGTACGCACTAGAATTGAATGGGATGGACGTCGCCGATCGACTGCAGCCAGGTTAGGAGAAAGTTTGTTTTTTTATTTTTATTGAAAGTGGTAAGCGGCAATATGTTTGGACAGCAGGATGGAGACACATGGAACCTGAGTCTCCATCCTGCCCCATCTGTCTCCATCCTGCCTCCAGATCCTGCACCATGTCACATGGTGCAGGATCATGGGGCAAAATGGAGACTGATGGGGAAGGATGGAGACTGATGGGACAGGATGCATACACGTGGGGCAGGATGGAGACACATGGTACAAGATCATGGTGCAGGATGGAGACAGAGGGGGCAGGATCAGGGTGCAGGCTGGAGACAGATGGGATAGGATGGAGACAGATGGGGCAGGATCAGGGTGCAGGCTGGAGACAGATGGGATAGGATGGAGACAGAGGGGGCAGGATCATGGGGCAGGATGGAGACTGATGGGACAGGATGCATACACGTGGGGCAGGATGGAGACACATGGTACAAGATCATGGTGCAGGATGGAGACAGAGGGGGCAGGATCAGGGTGCAGGCTGGAGACAGATGGGATAGGGTGGAGACAGAGGGGGCAGGATCAGGGTGCAGGCTGGAGACAGATGGGATAGGATGGAGACAGATGGAGCAGGATCATGGTGCAGGATGGAGACAGAGGGGGCAGGATCATGGTGCAGGATGGAGACAGATGGGGCAGGATCATGGTGCAGGATGGAGACAGAGGGGGCAGGATCATGGTGCAGGATGGAGACAGAGGGGGCAGGATCAGGGTGCAGGCTGGAGATAGATGGATAGGATGGACACAGGGGGGGCAGGATCATGGTGCAGGCTGGAGATAGATGGGATAGGATGGATACAGATGGGGCAGGATCAGGGTGCAGGCTGGAGATAGATGGGATAGGATGGAGACAGATGGGGCAGGATCAGGGTGCAGGCTGGAGATAGATGGGATAGGATGGAGACAGATGGGGCAGGATGGAGACAGATGGGTCAGGATGGACACAGATGGGGCAGTATGGAGACAGATGGGGCAGGATAATGGGGCAGAATGGAGACAAATGGGGAGGGATGGAGACAGATGAGGCAGGAACATGGGGCAGGATGGAGACAGATGAGGCAGGAACATGGGGCAGGATGGAGACAGATGGGATAGGATGAAGACAGATGGGGCAGGATGGAGACACATGGGGCAGGATGGAGACACTTGGGGCAGAATCATGGAGCAGGATGAAGACAGATGAGGCAGGATGCATACACGTGGGGCAGGCTGCAAACAGATGGGGCAGGATGGGATGGAGACAGATGGGGCAGGATGGAGACAGATGGGGCAGGATGGAGACAGATGGGGCAGGATGGAGACACATGGTGCAGGATAATGGGGCAGAATGGAGACAAATGGGGAGGGATGGAGACAGATGAGGCAGGAACATGGGGCAGGATGGAGACAGATGAGGCAGGAACATGGGGCAGGATGGAGACATATGAGGCAGGAACATGGGGCAGGATGGAGACAGATGGGATAGGATGGAGACAGATGGGATAGGATGGAGACAGATGGGGCAGGATGGAGACACATGGTGCAGGATCATGGGGCAGAATGGAGACAAATGGGGAGAGATGGAGACAGATGAGGCAGGAACATGGGGCAGGATGGAGACAGATGAGGCAGGAACATGGGATAGGATGGAGACAGATGGGGCAGGATCAGGGTACAGGCTGGAGACAGATGGGATAGGATGGAGACAGATGGGATAGGATGGAGACAGATGGGGCAGGATGGAGACACATGGTGCAGGATCATGGGGCAGAATGGAGACAAATGGGGAGAGATGGAGACAGACGAGGCAGGAACATGGGGCAGGATGGAGACAGATGAGGCAGGAACATGGGATAGGATGGAGACAGATGGGGCAGGATCAGGGTACAGGCTGGAGACAGATGGGATAGGATGGAGACAGGGGGCAGGATTAGGGTGCAGGCTGGAGACAGATGGGATAGGATGGAGACAGATGGGGCAGGATCATGGAGCAGGATGGAGACAGAGGGGGCAGGATCAGGCTGCAGGCTGGAGACAGATGGGATAGGATGGAGACAGAGGGGGCAGGATCATGGAGCAGGATGGAAACACTTGGGGCAGGATCATGGAGCAGGATGTTAACAGATGGGGCAGGATGCATACACGTTGGGCAGGATGGAGACAGATGGGCAGGATCATGCTGCAGGCTGGAAACAGATGGGGCAGGATGGAGACAGATGAGGCAGGAACATGGGGCAGGATGGAGACAGATGGGATAGGATGGAGACAGATGGGATAGGATGGAGACAGTTGGGGCAGGATGGAGACAGATGGGGCAGGATAATGGGGCAGAATGGAGACAAATGGGGAGGGATGGAGACAGATGAGGCAGGAACATGGGGCAGGATGGAGACAGATGAGGCAGGAACATGGAGCAGGATGAAGACAGATGAGGCAGGATGCATACACGTGGGGCAGGCTGGAAACAGATGGGGCAGGATGGAGACAGATGGGGCAGGATGGAGACAGATGGGGCAGGATGGAGACAGATGGGGCAGGATGGAGACACATGGTGCAGGATAATGGGGCAGAATGGAGACAAATGGGGAGGGATGGAGACAGATGAGGCAGGAACATGGGGCAGGATGGAGACAGATGAGGCAGGAACATGGGGCAGGATGGAGACAGATGGGATAGGATGGAGACAGATGGGATAGGATGGAGACAGATGGGGCAGGATGGAGACACATGGTGCAGGATCATGGGGCAGAATGGAGACAAATGGGGAGAGATGGAGACAGATGAGGCAGGAACATGGGGCAGGATGGAGACAGATGAGGCAGGAACATGGGATAGGATGGAGACAGATGGGGCAGGATCAGGGTACAGGCTGGAGACAGATGGGATAGGATGGAGACAGATGGGATAGGATGGAGACAGATGGGGCAGGATGGAGACAGATGGGGCAGGATAATGGGGCAGAATGGAGACAAATGGGGAGGGATGGAGACAGATGAGGCAGGAACATGGGGCAGGATGGAGACAGATGAGGCAGGAACATGGGGCAGGATGGAGACAGATGGGATAGGATGAAGACAGATGGGGCAGGATGGAGACACTTGGGGCAGAATCATGGAGCAGGATGAAGACAGATGAGGCAGGATGCATACACGTGGGGCAGGCTGGAAACAGATGGGGCAGGATGGAGACAGATGGGGCAGGATGGAGACAGATGGGGCATGATGGAGACAGATGGGGCAGGATGGAGACACATGGTGCAGGATAATGGGGCAGAATGGAGACAAATGGGGAGGGATGGAGACAGATGAGGCAGGAACATGGGGCAGGATGGAGACAGATGAGGCAGGAACATGGGGCAGGATGGAGACATATGAGGCAGGAACATGGGGCAGGATGGAGACAGATGGGATAGGATGGAGACAGATGGGATAGGATGGAGACAGATGGGGCAGGATGGAGACACATGGTGCAGGATCATGGGGCAGAATGGAGACAAATGGGGAGAGATGGAGACAGATGAGGCAGGAACATGGGGCGGGATGGAGACAGATGAGGCAGGAACATGGGATAGGATGGAGACAGATGGGGCAGGATCAGGGTACAGGCTGGAGACAGATGGGATAGGATGGAGACAGATGGGATAGGATGGAGACAGATGGGGCAGGATGAAGACACATGGTGCAGGATCATGGGGCAGAATGGAGACAAATGGGGAGAGATGGAGACAGATGAGGCAGGAACATGGGATAGGATGGAGACAGATGGGGCAGGATCAGGGTACAGGCTGGAGACAGATGGGATAGGATGGAGACAGGGGGCAGGATTAGGGTGCAGGCTGGAGACAGATGAGATAGGATGGAGACAGATGGGGCAGGATCATGGAGCAGGATGGAGACAGAGGGGGCAGGATCAGGCTGCAGGCTGGAGACAGATGGGATAGGATGGAGACAGAGGGGGCAGGATCATGGAGCAGGATGGAAACACTTGGGGCAGGATCATGGAGCAGGATGAAGACAAATGGGGCAGGATGCATACACGTTGGGCAGGATGGAGACAGATGGGCAGGATCATGCTGCAGGCTGGAAACAGATGGGGCAGGATGGAGACAGATGGGTCAGGATGGAGACAGATGGGGCAGGAACATGGGGCAGGATGGAGACAGATGAGGCAGGAACATGGGGCAGGATGGAGACATATGAGGCAGGAACATGGGGCAGGATGGAGACAGATGGGATAGGATGGAGACAGATGGGATAGGATGGAGACAGATGGGGCAGGATGGAGACACATGGTGCAGGATCATGGGGCAGAATGGAGACAAATGGGGAGAGATGGAGACAGATGAGGCAGGAACATGGGGCGGGATGGAGACAGATGAGGCAGGAACATGGGATAGGATGGAGACAGATGGGGCAGGATCAGGGTACAGGCTGGAGACAGATGGGATAGGATGGAGACAGATGGGATAGGATGGAGACAGATGGGGCAGGATGAAGACACATGGTGCAGGATCATGGGGCAGAATGGAGACAAATGGGGAGAGATGGAGACAGATGAGGCAGGAACATGGGATAGGATGGAGACAGATGGGGCAGGATCAGGGTACAGGCTGGAGACAGATGGGATAGGATGGAGACAGGGGGCAGGATTAGGGTGCAGGCTGGAGACAGATGAGATAGGATGGAGACAGATGGGGCAGGATCATGGAGCAGGATGGAGACAGAGGGGGCAGGATCAGGCTGCAGGCTGGAGACAGATGGGATAGGATGGAGACAGAGGGGGCAGGATCATGGAGCAGGATGGAAACACTTGGGGCAGGATCATGGAGCAGGATGAAGACAAATGGGGCAGGATGCATACACGTTGGGCAGGATGGAGACAGATGGGCAGGATCATGCTGCAGGCTGGAAACAGATGGGGCAGGATGGAGACAGATGGGTCAGGATGGAGACAGATGGGGCAGGATGGAGACAGACGGGGCAGGATGGAGACACATGGTGCAGGATAATGGGGCAGAATGGAGACAAATGGGGAGGGATGGAGACAGATGAGGCAGGAACATGGGGCAGGATGGAGACAGATGAGGCAGGAACATGGGGCAGGATGGAGACAGATGAGGCAGGAACATGGGGCAGGATGGAGACAAATGGGATAGGATGGAGACAGATGAGGCAGGATCAGGGTGCAGGCTGGAGACAGATGGGATAGGATGGAGACAGATGGGGCAGGATCATGGAGTAGGATGGAGACAGATGGGGCAGGATGCATACACATGGGGCAGGATGGAGACAGATGGGCAGGATCATGCTGCAGGCTGGAAACAGATGGGATAGGATGAAGACAGATGGGGCAGGATGGAGACAGATGGGGCAGGATGGAGACAGATGGGGCAGGATGGAGACACATGGTGCAGGGTCATGGGGCAGAATGGAGACAAATGGGGAGGGATGGGGACAGATGGGGCAAGAACATGGGGCAGGATGGAGACAGATGAGGCAGGAACATGGGGCAGGATGGAGACAGATGAGGCAGGAACATGGGGCAGGATGGAGACAGATGAGGCAGGAACATAGGGCAGGATGGAGACAGATGAGGCAGGAACATGGGGCAGGATGGAGACAGATGAGGCAGGAACATGGGGCAGGATGGAGACAGATGGGGCAGGACGCATACACGTGGGGCAGGATGGAGACACATGGTGCAAGATCATGGTGCAGGATGGAGACAGAGGGGGCAGGATCAGGGTGCAGGCTGGAGACAGATGGGATAGGATGGAGACAGATGGGGCAGGATTGAGACAGATAGGGCAGGATGGAGACAGATGGGTCAGGATGGAGACAGATGGGGCAGGATGGAGACACATGGTGCAGGATGGAGACAGATGGGGCAGGATGGAGACAGATGGGGCAGGATGGAGACAGATGGGGCAGGATGGAGACACATGGTGCAGGATAATGGGGCAGAATGGAGACAAATGGGGAGGAATGGAGACAGATGAGGCAGGAACATGGGGCAGGATGGAGACAGATGAGGCAGGAACATGGGGCAGGATGGAGACATATGAGGCAGGAACATGGGGCAGGATGGAGACAGATGGGATAGGATGGAGACAGATGGGATAGGATGGAAACAGATGGGGCAGGATGGAGACACATGGTGCAGGATCATGGGGCAGAATGGAGACAAATGGGGAGAGATGGAGACAGATGAGGCAGGAACATGGGGCAGGATGGAGACAGATGAGGCAGGAACATGGGATAGGATGGAGACAGATGGGGCAGGATCAGGGTACAGGCTGGAGACAGATGGGATAGGATGGAGACAGATGGGATAGGATGGAGACAGATGGGGCAGGATGGAGACACATGGTGCAGGATCATGGGGCAGAATGGAGACAAATGGGGAGAGATGGAGACAGATGAGGCAGGAACATGGGGCAGGATGGAGACAGATGAGGCAGGAACATGGGATAGGATGGAGACAGATGGGGCAGGATCAGGGTACAGGCTGGAGACAGATGGGATAGGATGGAGACAGGGGGCAGGATTAGGGTGCAGGCTGGAGACAGATGGGATAGGATGGAGACAGATGGGGCAGGATCATGGAGCAGGATGGAGACAGAGGGGGCAGGATCAGGCTGCAGGCTGGAGACAGATGGGATAGGATGGAGACAGAGGGGGCAGGATCATGGAGCAGGATGGAAACACTTGGGGCAGGATCATGGAGCAGGATGTTAACAGATGGGGCAGGATGCATACACGTTGGGCAGGATGGAGACAGATGGGCAGGATCATGCTGCAGGCTGGAAACAGATGGGGCAGGATGGAGACAGATGAGGCAGGAACATGGGGCAGGATGGAGACAGATGGGGCAGGATAATGGGGCAGAATGGAGACAAATGGGGAGGGATGGAGACAGATGAGGCAGGAACATGGGGCAGGATGGAGACAGATGAGGCAGGAACATGGGGCAGGATGGAGACAGATGGGATAGGATGAAGACAGATGGGGCAGGATGGAGACACATGGGGCAGGATGGAGACACTTGGGGCAGAATCATGGAGCAGGATGAAGACAGATGAGGCAGGATGCATACACGTGGGGCAGGCTGGAAACAGATGGGGCAGGATGGAGACAGATGGGGCAGGATGGAGACAGATGGGGCAGGATGGAGACAGATGGGGCAGGATGGAGACACATGGTGCAGGATAATGGGGCAGAATGGAGACAAATGGGGAGGGATGGAGACAGATGAGGCAGGAACATGGGGCAGGATGGAGACAGATGAGGCAGGAACATGGGGCAGGATGGAGACAGATGGGATAGGATGAAGACAGATGGGGCAGGATGGAGACACATGGGGCAGGATGGAGACACTTGGGGCAGAATCATGGAGCAGGATGAAGACAGATGAGGCAGGATGCATACACGTGGGGCAGGCTGGAAACAGATGGGGCAGGATGGAGACAGATGGGGCAGGATGGAGACAGATGGGGCAGGATGGAGACAGATGGGGCAGGATGGAGACACATGGTGCAGGATAATGGGGCAGAATGGAGACAAATGGGGAGGGATGGAGACAGATGAGGCAGGAACATGGGGCAGGATGGAGACAGATGAGGCAGGAACATGGGGCAGGATGGAGACAGATGGGATAGGATGGAGACAGATGGGATAGGATGGAGACAGATGGGGCAGGATGGAGACACATGGTGCAGGATCATGGGGCAGAATGGAGACAAATGGGGAGAGATGGAGACAGATGAGGCAGGAACATGGGGCAGGATGGAGACAGATGAGGCAGGAACATGGGATAGGATGGAGACAGATGGGGCAGGATCAGGGTACAGGCTGGAGACAGATGGGATAGGATGGAGACAGATGGGATAGGATGGAGACAGATGGGGCAGGATGGAGACAGATGGGGCAGGATAATGGGGCAGAATGGAGACAAATGGGGAGGGATGGAGACAGATGAGGCAGGAACATGGGGCAGGATGGAGACAGATGAGGCAGGAACATGGGGCAGGATGGAGACAGATGGGATAGGATGAAGACAGATGGGGCAGGATGGAGACACATGGGGCAGGATGGAGACACTTGGGGCAGAATCATGGAGCAGGATGAAGACAGATGAGGCAGGATGCATACACGTGGGGCAGGCTGGAAACAGATGGGGCAGGATGGAGACAGATGGGGCAGGATGGAGACAGATGGGGCATGATGGAGACAGATGGGCCAGGATGGAGACACATGGTGCAGGATAATGGGGCAGAATGGAGACAAATGGGGAGGGATGGAGACAGATGAGGCAGGAACATGGGGCAGGATGGAGACATATGAGGCAGGAACATGGGGCAGGATGGAGACAGATGGGATAGGATGGAGACACATGGTGCAGGATCATGGGGCAGAATGGAGACAAATGGGGAGAGATGGAGACAGATGAGGCAGGAACATGGGGCAGGATGGAGACAGATGAGGCAGGAACATGGGATAGGATGGAGACAGATGGGGCAGGATCAGGGTACAGGCTGGAGACAGATGGGATAGGATGGAGACAGATGGGATAGGATGGAGACAGATGGGGCAGGATGGAGACACATGGTGCAGGATCATGGGGCAGAATGGAGACAAATGGGGAGAGATGGAGACAGATGAGGCAGGAACATGGGGCAGGATGGAGACAGATGAGGCAGGAACATGGGATAGGATGGAGACAGATGGGGCAGGATCAGGGTACAGGCTGGAGACAGATGGGATAGGATGGAGACAGGGGGCAGGATTAGGGTGCAGGCTGGAGACCGATGGGATAGGATGGAGACAGATGGGGCAGGATCATGGAGCAGGATGGAGACAGAGGGGGCAGGATCAGGCTGCAGGCTGGAGACAGATGGGATAGGATGGAGACAGAGGGGGCAGGATCATGGAGCAGGATGGAAACACTTGGGGCAGGATCATGGAGCAGGATGTTAACAGATGGGGCAGGATGCATACACGTTGGGCAGGATGGAGACAGATGGGCAGGATCATGCTGCAGGCTGGAAACAGATGGGGCAGGATGGAGACAGATGAGGCAGGAACATGGGGCAGGATGGAGACAGATGGGATAGGATGGAGACAGATGGGATAGGATGGAGACAGATGAGGCAGGATGGAGACACATGGTGCAGGATCATGGGGCAGAATGGAGACAAATGGGGAGAGATGGAGACAGATGAGGCAGGAACATGGGGCAGGATGGAGACAGATGAGGCAGGAACATGGGATAGGATGGAGACAGATGGGGCAGGATCAGGGTACAGGCTGGAGACAGATGGGATAGGATGGAGACAGATGGGATAGGATGGAGACAGATGGGGCAGGATGAAGACACATGGTGCAGGATCATGGGGCAGAATGGAGACAAATGGGGAGAGATGGAGACAGATGAGGCAGGAACATGGGATAGGATGGAGACAGATGGGGCAGGATCAGGGTACAGGCTGGAGACAGATGGGATAGGATGGAGACAGGGGGCAGGATTAGGGTGCAGGCTGGAGACAGATGGGATAGGATGGAGACAGATGGGGCAGGATCATGGAGCAGGATGGAGACAGAGGGGGCAGGATCAGGCTGCAGGCTGGAGACAGATGGGATAGGATGGAGACAGAGGGGGCAGGATCATGGAGCAGGATGGAAACACTTGGGGCAGGATCATGGAGCAGGATGAAGACAAATGGGGCAGGATGCATACACGTTGGGCAGGATGGAGACAGATGGGCAGGATCATGCTGCAGGCTGGAAACAGATGGGGCAGGATGGAGACAGATGGGTCGGGATGGAGACAGATGGGGCAGGATGGAGACAGATGGGGCAGGATGGAGACACATGGTGCAGGATAATGGGGCAGAATGGAGACAAATGGGGAGGGATGGAGACAGATGAGGCAGGAACATGGGGCAGGATGGAGACAGATGAGGCAGGAACATGGGGCAGGATGGAGACAGATGAGGCTGGAACATGGGGCAGGATGGAGACAAATGGGATAGGATGGAGACAGATGAGGCAGGATCAGGGTGCAGGCTGGAGACAGATGGGATAGGATGGAGACAGATGGGGCAGGATCATGGAGTAGGATGGAGACAGATGGGGCAGGATGCATACACATGGGGCAGGATGGAGACAGATGGGCAGGATCATGCTGCAGGCTGGAAACAGATGGGATAGGATGAAGATAGATGGGGCAGGATGGAGACAGATGGGGCAGGATGGAGACAGATGGGACAGGATGGAGACACATGGTGCAGGGTCATGGGGCAGAATGGAGACAAATGGGGAGAGATGGAGACAGATGAGGCAGGAACATGGGATAGGATGGAGACAGATGGGGCAGGATCAGGGTACAGGCTGGAGACAGATGGGATAGGATGGAGACAGGGGGCAGGATTAGGGTGCAGGCTGGAGACAGATGGGATAGGATGGAGACAGATGGGGCAGGATCATGGAGCAGGATGGAGACAGAGGGGGCAGGATCAGGCTGCAGGCTGGAGACAGATGGGATAGGATGGAGACAGAGGGGGCAGGATCATGGAGCAGGATGGAAACACTTGGGGCAGGATCATGGAGCAGGATGAAGACAAATGGGGCAGGATGCATACACGTTGGGCAGGATGGAGACAGATGGGCAGGATCATGCTGCAGGCTGGAAACAGATGGGGCAGGATGGAGACAGATGGGTCAGGATGGAGACAGATGGGGCAGGATGGAGACAGATGGGGCAGGATGGAGACACATGGTGCAGGATAATGGGGCAGAATGGAGACAAATGGGGAGGGATGGAGACAGATGAGGCAGGAACATGGGGCAGGATGGAGACAGATGAGGCAGGAACATGGGGCAGGATGGAGACAGATGAGGCAGGAACATGGGGCAGGATGGAGACAAATGGGATAGGATGGAGACAGATGAGGCAGGATCAGGGTGCAGGCTGGAGACAGATGGGATAGGATGGAGACAGATGGGGCAGGATCATGGAGTAGGATGGAGACAGATGGGGCAGGATGCATACACATGGGGCAGGATGGAGACAGATGGGCAGGATCATGCTGCAGGCTGGAAACAGATGGGATAGGATGAAGACAGATGGGGCAGGATGGAGACAGATGGGGCAGGATGGAGACAGATGGGACAGGATGGAGACACATGGTGCAGGGTCATGGGGCAGAATGGAGACAAATGGGGAGGGATGGGGACAGATGGGGCAAGAACATGAGGCAGGATGGAGACAGATGAGGCAGGAACATGGGGCAGGATGGAGACAGATGAGGCAGGAACATGGGGCAGGATGGAGACAGATGAGGCAGGAACATAGGGCAGGATGGAGACAGATGAGGCAGGAACATGGGGCAGGATGGAGACAGATGAGGCAGGAACATGGGGCAGGATGGAGACAGATGGGGCAGGACGCATACACGTGGGGCAGGATGGAGACACATGGTGCAAGATCATGGTGCAGGATGGAGACAGAGGGGGCAGGATCAGGGTGCAGGCTGGAGACAGATGGGATAGGATGGAGACAGATGGGGCAGGATTGAGACAGATAGGGCAGGATGGAGACAGATGGGTCAGGATGGAGACAGATGGGGCAGGATGGAGACACATGGTGCAGGATCATGGGGCAGAATGGAGACAAATGGGGAGGGATGGAGACAGATGGAGCAGGAACATGGGGCAGGATAGACAGATGGGGCAGGATCATGGGACAGATAGGGCAGAATGGGGAGATCATATGGGGCAGGAGGGGACATCACATGGGGCCAGAATGGATACTCATGATGGCAGGATGGAAACATATGGCTGGAGCCAGGAATAAAACACATGGGGGCCAGGATGGGGGACTTTATTGCTGTAGGGGCTAATTAAGGAATATTATTACTGCAGTGATGTATTTTATTTTTTGAGGATACTGTTATTAATAGGGGGAGGTCCTGTTACTTTGCTGAGCGACACTATGTCGCCTTTTTCTCTTCATCCGGTGTAGTGTAGAAGTTGGAAAAAAATTATGCTCTGCAAGCGGAGCTCTAGATAACTATCACAGGGTCCTTCTCCGGTAGCACACAATCAACAGAGCCAGCGAAGAGTGAACAATCCCATGACCTTTATTTAGGCAAAAATACGAAAGGTCCATATACAATCCACCACACAAAGGATAAAATAGTCCAGAACACGAATACAGTTCAGTAAGAGGATAAAAGTCCAACAATCCAGCAGAGGATAGCATAGTCCATATACTCTTCTTTCTCTCTGAGATGCTGTGAACACATCATCATTCCATACAGGACTGATCTGTGTCTCACCTCCCTGATATTTTAAAAGTCCCCCTCCTCATTCACCTGTCAGGATGGGGAGGATCTCAGGGGCTCATTGTTTCAACAAGCTAGATCAACATGTCATTAGCATATTAGCAAACAGTACAGTACTGTGGGGGCTGATATCATATGGCAGCAACAGCCATTCATCAATTAGCAAATAACTCCTTCTACAAGAGAACACCATGTAAATAAGTAAAATAGAAATATACACAAAAATGATACTCACATAGCATAGCATATCACACCATCACAATATTTATATTATTTCCTGCAGAGATGTGTCCTGGCTGGAAGAAGTCATGGCAGTGTGCACTGGATGAAGATGAAAAGTGAAGGACTTCAACTAGAGACATCGCTGGTGAGTCAGTGTGTTACCTGTATGTTGACACAAACTACAGAGCTCCTTTGTATAATGTCACTGGTGATCACTGTATTACCTGTACACTATACACTATATACAGAGCTTTTGTGTATAATGTCAATGGTAATCACTGTATTACCTGTACACTATACACTATATACAGAGCTCCTGTGTATAATGTCACTGGTGATCGCTGTATTACCTGTACACTGACACTATATACAGGGGTCCTGTGTATAATGTCACTGGTGATCACTGTATTACCTGTACATTGACACTATATAGAGAGCTCCTGTGTATAATGTCACTGGTGATCACTGTATTACCTGTACACTGACACTGTATACAGAGCTCCTGCTGTTGTGAATTCTGCTCTTGGGCTCCCTCCGGTGGTTGTAAGTGGCACTTTTGTGAGTTCTGCTCTTGGGCTCCCTCTTGTGGTTTCAAGTGGTATGGCTGCTCCTTGGAGTTAACTGTCATCAGCTGCCTCCACTTATCGTCTCTTCTGCTCGGCTATTTAGGCCTGGCTGTTCCTTCAGCCAGTGCCACTTGTAAATGGTTCCTGGTTGGATTCACATCTCTTTGGAGTTCCCTGTTATCCTGACCAGTTCTGCAAAGCTAAGTTTTTGCTTGCGCTTTTCTGTTCACAGATTGTGGACTTATCCGTTTAGTGCTTTCTATGTTTGTCCAGAGTTATCAGTATGAATTAATTCTGTCTTGCTGGAAGCTCTGGGAAGCAGATTTACCCTCCACACCTTTAGTCAGGTGTGGAGATTTTTTTGTAAACTCTGCGTGGATTTTTGTAGTGTTTTATACTGACCGCACAGTATTCCATCCTGTCCTATCTATCAAGCTCGACTGGCCTCCTGTGCTCATCCTGGTTTCATTCTGTGTATGTCTTTTTCCTCTCCACTCACAGTCATTATTTGTGGGGGGCTAATCTATCCTTTGGGGATTTTCTCTGAGGCAAGATAGTTTTCCTGCTTCTGTCTTTAGGGGTAGTTAGCTCTTAGGCTGTGACGAGATGCCTAGGGAGAGTTAGGAGCATTCCACGGCTACTTCTAGTGTTGTGTTGAGCTTAGGGACTGCGGTCAGTACAGTTACCACCTCCTTCAGATCTCGTTCCATGTTGCTCCTAGACCACCGCATCATAACAGTACAAGTGGCCAAAAATGAATTAAATGCATCTCAAAAGAAGGAAAAGAAAGTTCTGAACCATTTTTTTTTTCTGTGCTCTGGTTTGTCTTTTTTTTCCTCTTGATATCTGGGTGGTTCAGGATATATGCTTTGGCATGGATGTTCAGGGTTTGTTTTCTCGTGTGGATCAACTTGCTGCAAGAGTACAGAGTATCCAGGACTATGTTGTCCAGACTCCGGCTTTAGAGCCTAGAATTCCTACTCCTGATTTGTTTTTTGGGGACAGATCCAAGTTTTTGAACTTTAAAAATAACTGCAGATTGTTTTTTGCATTGAAGCCCCATTCTTCTGGTGATCCCATTCAGCAAGTAAAAATCATCATATCCTTGCTGCGTGGTGACCCTCAAGACTGGGCTTTTTCTCTTGAAACAGGGGATCCGGCATTATTGAATGTTGATGCATTTTTTCAAGCGCTCGGATTATTGTATGACGAACCTAATTCTGTGGATCATGCAGAAAAAACCCTGTTGGCCTTGTGTCAAGGTCAGGAAGCGGCAGAGTACAGAGTATCCAGGACTTTGTTGTCCAGACTCCGGCTTTAGAGCCCAGAATTCCTACTCCGGATTTGTTCTTTGGGGACAGATCCAAGTTTTTGAACTGTAAAAATAACTGCAAATTGTTTTTTGCTTTGAAACCCCGTTCTTCAGGTGATCCCATTCAGCAGGTGAAAATCATCATATCCTTGCTGCGTGGTGATCCGCAAGACAGGGCTTTTTCTTTTGAAACAGGAAATCCGGCATTATTGAATGTAGACGCATTTTTTCAAGCGCTCGGATTATTGTATGACAAACCTAACTCTGTAGAGCATGCTGAGAAAACACTGTTGGCCCTGTGTCAAGGTCAGGAAGCGGCAGAGTTATACTGCCAGAAATTTAGAAAATGTTCTGTGCTCACTAAATGGAATGAAGAGGCTCTGGCTGCTATTTTCAGAAAAGGTCTTTCTGAAGCCCTTAAAGATGTTATGGTGGGCTTTCCTACACCTGCTGGTTTGAGCGAATCTATGTCTCTAGCCATTCAAATCGATCGGCGTCTGCGCGAGCGCAAAGCTGTGCACCATATGGCAGTATCCTCTGAGCAGAGTCCAGAACCTATGCAATGTGATAGGATTTTGACTAGAACAGAACGGCAGGAATTCAGACGTCAGAATAGGCTGTGTTTTTACTGTGGTGATTCTGCTCATGTTATCTCTGATTGCCCTAAGCGTACTAAGAGAGTCGCTAGGTCTGTTACCATTAGTACTATACAGCCTAAATTTCTCTTATCTGTGACCCTGATTTGCTCATTGTCGTCCTTTTCTGTCATGGCATTTGTGGATTCAGGCGCTGCCCTGAATTTAATGGACTTAGAATTCGCCAGGCGCTGTGGTTTTTCCTTGCAGCCTTTGCAGAGCCCTATTCCTTTGAGGGGTATTGATGCTACACCCTTGGCCAAGGATAAATCTCAGTACTGGACACAGATGACTATGTACATGGCTCCAGCACATCAGGAAGATTGCCGTTTTCTGGTGTTGCATAACCTGCATGATGTTGTTGTACTGGGTTTTCCATGGTTACAGGAACATTATCCGGTGCTGGATTGGAAAACTATGTTGGTGACTAGTTGGGGTTGTTAAGGGGTACATAGTGACGTTCCTTTGATGTCAATTTCCTCTTCCCCCTCTTCTGAGGTCCCTGAGTTTTTGTCGGATTTCCAGGATGTATTTGATGAGCCCAAGTCCAGTTCCCTTCCTCCACACAGGGACTGTGATTGTGCTATTAACTTGATTCCTGGTTGCAAGTTCCCAAAGGGCCGACTTTTCAATCTGTCTGTGCCAGAGCATGCCGCCATGCGGAGTTATGTTAAGGAGTCTTTGGAGAAGGGGCATATTCGGCCCTCTTCGTCACCATTGGGAGCGGGTTTCTTTTTTGTTGCTAAGAAGGATGGCTCCTTGAGACCCTGTATTGATTATCATCTTCTTAATAAGATCACGGTCAAATTCCAATACCCCTTGCCTTTGCTTACTGATTTGTTTGCTCAGATTAAAAGGGCTAGTTGGTTTACTAAGATTGACCTCCGAGGGGCATATAATCTTGTTCGTATTAAACAGGGTGACGAATGGAAAACTGCATTTAATACGCCCGAAGGCCATTTTGAATATCTTGTGATGCCATTTGGGCTCTCTAATGCTCCATCTGTGTTCCAGTCTTTCATGCATGATATTTTCCGCAATTATCTTGATAAATTCATGGTCGTATATTTGGATGATATTTTGATTTTTTCCAATGATTGGGAGTCTCATGTGAAGCAGGTCAGGATGGTGTTCCAGATCCTTCGTGATAATGCTTTGTTTGTGAAGGGGTCTAAGTGCCTATTCGGAGTTCAGAAGGTCTCTTTTTTGGGTTTTATTTTTTCTCCCTCGTCTATAGAAATGGATCCTGTTACGGTCCAAGCTATTCATGACTGGATCCAACCCACATCTGAAGGGCCTTCAAAAATTTTTGGGCTTTGCTAATTTCTATCGCCGTTTCATTGCCAACTTTTCCAGTGTGGTTAAGCCCCTTACTGATTTGACGAAGAAAGGCGCTGATGTGACGAATTGGTCCTCTGAGGCTGTTGAGGCCTTTCAGGAGCTTAAACGCCGATTTACTTCTGCCCCTGTGTTGCGTCAGCCGGATGTTTCTCTTCCTTTTCAGGTTGAGGTCGACGCTTCTGAGATTGGGGCAGGGGCCGTTTTGTCTCAGAGGGAGTCTGATGGTTCTTTGATGAAACCGTGTGCTTTTTTTTCCAGAAAGTTTTCGCCTGCGGAACGCAATTATGATGTCGGCAATCGGGAGTTGTTGGCTATGAAGTGGGCGTTTGAGGAGTGGCGACATTGGCTTGAAGGAGCTAAACACCGCGTTGTGGTCCTGACCGATCATAAGAATCTGATTTACCTCGAGTCGGCCAAGCGGCTGAATCCTAGACAGGCTCGATGGTCCCTGTTTTTCTCCCGTTTTGATTTTGTGGTCTCGTATCTTCCGGGATCTAAGAATGTTAAGGCTGATGCCCTCTCTGGGAGTTTTTCGCCTGATTCTCCTGGAGTCTTTGAGCCGGTTGGCATTCTTAAGGAGGGGGTGATTCTTTCTGCTAACTCCCCTGATTTGTGGCGGGTGCTTCAGGAATTTCAGGCTGATAGGCCTTACCGCTGTCCAGTGGGGAAGCTGTTTGTTCCTGATAGTTGGACAAGTAAGGTTATTTCTGAGGTTCATTGTTCAGTGTTGGCTGGTCATCCTGGGATTTTTGGTACCAGAGATTTGGTTGCTAGGTCCTTTTGGTGGCCTTCCTTGTCGCGCGATCTGCATACTTTTGTGCAGTCCTGTGGGACTTGCGCCCGGGCCCAGCCTTGCTTTTCCCGCGCTAGTGGGTTGCTTTTGCCTTTGCCGGTCCCTGAGAGGCCCTGGATGCATATTTCCATGGATTTTATTTCGGATCTTCCTGTTTCCCAGAAGATGTCTGTTATCTGGGTTGTTTGTGTCCGGTTCTCTAAAATGGTCCATCTGGTACCTTTGCCTAAGTTGCGTTCCTCCTCAGATCTGGTTCCATTATTTTTTCAGCATGTGGTTCGTTTGCATGGTATTCCGGAGAATATTGTCTCTGACAGAGGTTCTCAGTTTGTCTCTAGATTTTGACGGGCCTTTTGTGCTAGGATGGGCATTGATTTGTCTTTTTCTTCGGCGTTTCATCCTCAGACTAATGGCCAAACTGAGCGAACTAATCAGACCTTGAAGACCTATTTGAGATGCTTTGTGTCTGCTGATCAGGATGATTGGGTGTCTTTCTTGCCGTTGGCCGAGTTTGCCCTTAATAATCGGGCTAGTTCGGCTACTTTGGTTTCACCTTTCTTTTGTAATTTTGGTTTTCATCCTCGTTTTTCTTCTGGGCAGGTTGAGCCTTCTGATTGTCCTGGTGTTGATTCTGTGGTGGACAGGCTGCAGCAGATTTGGACTCATGTGGTGGACAATTTGACGTTGTCTCAGGAGAGGGCTCAATGTTTTGCTAACCGCCGTCGGTGTGTTGGTCCCCGGCTTCGTGTGGGGGATTTGGTTTGGTTGTCTTCTCATCATGTGCCTATGAAGGTTTCTTCCCCTAAGTTTAAGCCTCGGTTTATTGGTCCTTATAAAATTTCTGAAATTATTAATCCGGTGTCTTTTCGTTTGGCTCTTCCAGCCTCTTTTGCCATTCATAATGTTTTCCATAGATCTTTGTTGCGGAGATATGTGGTGCCCGTTGTTCCCTCGGTTGACCCTCCTGCCCCGGTGTTGGTTGAGGGAGAGTTGGAATATGAGGTTGAGAAGATTTTGGATTCTCGTTTTTCGAGGAGGAGGCTTCAGTATCTTGTCAAGTGGAAGGGTTATGGCCAGGAGGATAATTCTTGGGTTGTTGCCTCCGATGTCCATGCCACCGATTTGGTTCGTGCTTTTCATTTGGCTCGTCCTGATCGGACTGGGGGCTCTAGTGAGGGTTTGGTGACCCCTCCTCAAAGGGGGGGGTACTGTTGTGAATTCCGCTCTTGGGCTCCCTCCGGTGGTTGTAAGTGGCACTTTTGTGAGTTCTGCTCTTGGGCTCCCTCTTGTGGTTTCAAGTGGTATGGCTGCTCCTTGGAGTTAGCTGTCATCAGCTGCCTCCACTTATCGTCTCTTCTGCTCGGCTATTTAGGCCTGGCTGTTCCTTCAGCCAGTGCCACTTGTAAATGGTTCCTGGTTGGATTCACATCTCTTTGGAGTTCCCTGTTATCCTGACCAGTTCTGCAAAGCTAAGTTTTTGCTTGCGCTTTTCTGTTCACAGATTGTGGACTTATCCATTTAGTGCTTTCTATGTTTGTCCAGCGTTATCAGTATGAATTAATTCTGTCTTGCTGGAAGCTCTGGGAAGCAGATTTACCCTCCACACCTTTAGTCAGGTGTGGAGATTTTTTTGTAAACTCTGCGTGGATTTTTGTAGTGTTTTATACTGACCGCACAGTATTCCATCCTGTCCTATCTATCAAGCTAGACTGGCCTCCTGTGCTCATCCTGGTTTCATTCTGTGTATGTCTTTTTCCTCTCCACTCACAGTCATTATTTGTGGGGGGCTAATCTATCCTTTGGGGATTTTCTCTGAGGCAAGATAGATTTCCTGCTTCTGTCTTTAGGGGTAGTTAGCTCTTAGGCTGTGACGAGATGCCTAGGGAGAGTTAGGAGCATTCCACGGCTACTTCTAGTGTTGTGTTGAGCTTAGGGACTGAGGTTAGTACAGTTACCACTTCCTTCAGAGCTCGTTCCATGTTGCTCCTAGACCACCGCATCATAACACCCTGCGTGTAATGTCACCAGTGATTACTGTATTACCTGTATACTGACACTATATACAGCGGTCCTGTGTATAATGTCACTGGTGATCACTGTATTATAATCTGTACACTGACACTATATACAGAGGTCCTGTGTATAATGTCACCATGATCACTGTATTATCTGTACCCTGACACTATATACAGAGCTCCTGTGTATAATGTCACTGGTGTTCACTGTATTACCTGTACACAGATACTGTATGCTAAGTACTGATCTCCTATGTATAATGGCACTTATGATGATATTAGTTGTCACGATCCAGACCGGGTTTTGAGTCCTGTTTTCCCTTTTTCCTGGTCTGGTCATGTGAAGAGTTAACCTTTCTCAGCCTCTGTCTGGGTTCAGGATGGCTATTTATTGCTACTGCTTCCTGCAGGCGATGTCATTTATAGTTTTTCGATTAACGGGTCCGAAGCTAACCCAATACAGTAGCTTAATTCCCTTCCAGAGACTTAGGGTACGTTTTAGAGCAGGAAGAACAAAACTAGTAATTTAGATATTTTACTCTGAAAGATAAGGCAGTGTTTATACAAAAATATTACAAGGATGTTACAAAAGAGACAATTGAAAATATGTACAAAGCAATTATAAAAATAACATGGATTAAAGAAGAAAGGTAAAACTCACATGTTCTCAGATCATGTCAGGCAAAACCATGCTGGCAGGCAGAGCCCAGATGTCTAAGTGCATAGTACAGCTCCTCAGGCAAAAAACTCTGAAGGCTGGGTTAAGTGTAGAGACTTATAAACTCCAGCCTCATGACATCACTAAAGGGCTGGTTAATTATTTTCACTGAGGTCAGAGCAGAGGCGTAGCTAGAACTTTTGCCGCCGGGGCTGTTCCCGAGTTTGCCCCCCCCCCGCACGTCAATAGCATTAAACAGCTGCAGCCAGGGTCGGACTGGGGTGTCTGGGGCCCACCAGAGGAATGGACTCTAGGGGCCCACCCTACAGCTATATGCAAATATCTGTCATTATAGTGGAGCATCGGCTGTAAAACACCGGCGGCTGCTGCACATCTATCATGTGCCCCAATAACTGGGATGTATAATTACGGTAGTTTACATTAATGGGGTTCTTGGTTAAAACAAGTTATCACCGATCCATGAGCTCCACAGGATAGGTGATCGCTTAGATCCGACCATTAGAAATTGCACCGATCGGAAGAATGGGGAAGTTTTATCCCTGACAGGACACTTTTATCACTATTTTAAAATGCAGCGGCAGGTGGGATTTCTGACCGCAACTCCATTCATTCTCTTTGGGGCTTCCAGAAAAAAACAAGTGCAGCCATTGAGGGAATGAATGGATCAGTGATCTAGTCGGACATGGCACTCCAGTCTAATGGGGATGAAAAGTTCCACATTTTGCTGAATGGGTCCAAGCAGTCAGACCCCCACCAATCAATACGTTATCACTTATCCTGTGGAGAGGTGATTACTTTTTTCCACAGGAAACCCCCTGTAAGTGCATCTCCGCCCCTGTGTACAAAGCATTAAAACTATTGGAAATAAAGAATCTTCTCCTAATTAATATCAGAGAGAACAAATGACCGCCATACACAACACAGTCCACTATACCAAGACCAATAATATCACATACAGGAAGAAACACCACCACACCATGACCAGACCACATAGTGACCGAATAATACTACATACAAGGGACAAATATCGCCACACCATGAAGAGATCACATATTACCACCACTTGGTGACCAAATAGCACATACAAGGGACAAATACCACAACACCATTTCCAGACCACATATTACCACCACATAGTGACTGAATGGGGGGGGGGTGTGAAGAGAGGGGGTTTTCAGCTGCCATGTGCTTTCAGAACCATGGTCAGAAGTGCAAAAATCCCTCAGCTATGGTTTTTACATTATCGTGACATACATTATCCTCACACTTATATTATACATTATTCTCACAGCACCACTCTGGCCTATAAGAAAATGGCGCATGGCTCTCCCCACATATGTGACCTTGACAGAGAAGTGCCCAGTTCACATCCGGAGGCAGCCACAGTGTAGATGTAGTTCAAGAAAAGCACATCCAGCCCATGAATGGCAGCGCTTCCCAGGACTCACATTCAAAGATGATATTTCATATTTTTTTATTTTATAACTTAAAATAGAAGAGATACAACGTGTTTCGGATACAGTATATATCCTTCTCCAGGTATCATAAAAACACAGTACAAATCCTACTAGTATAAAATTCAATTACACTTATATATAGTATCACACCTTTTATCCCAGTCTCAGAAACTTGATTTGGGGTGTGGACCAAGTTCAGGAAAACACCCACTGATTGATACAGCCTTGTTAACATTGATGCAAGAAAGAGAGGAAAAAAAAAATAAAAAAAAAATAAATAAAAAAATATATCAAAGGGAAAAAAAAAAAAAAATCACAAGAAAAAATAAAGAAATAAAAAAAATAAAGAAATTAAAAAAAAAATCCTTTGAACTCTCTCTATGATATCATTCAATCCATTTGGAAATAATGTTCCCAAACGATATATCCAAAACGTTTCTTTCCTGTTTAAAAGAGCATTCCTGTTTGCAACTCCAGAGGGTATCTGCTCCACTGGAGTTACTTTTATGTTAAAAATTTTATTATGTTTAAGTAGTAGATGCCTTGAGAGACTATGTTTTAAGAAGCCATTTTTTGCTCTATTTCTGTGGCCATTAATGCGGGACCGCAGTGTCTGTACAGTGCGTCCCACATACTGCAAACCACAACTGCATGTGATGACATATACAACATGATCACTACTACAGGTGAGTCTTTGTGAGATTTCAAAGACATCACCAGTATTATTGCATTTAACCCCTTCAAGACCCAGCCTATTTTGACCTTAAAGACCTTGCCGTTTTTTGCAATTCTGACCAGTGTCCCTTTATGAGGTAATAACTCAGGAACGCTTCAACGGATCCTAGCGGTTCTGAGATTGTTTTTTCGTGACATATTGGGCTTCATGTTAGTGGTAAATTTAGGTCAATAAATTCTGCATTTATTTGTGATAAACACGGAAATTTGGCGAAAATTTTGAAAATTTCGCAATTTTCACATTTTGAATTTTTATTCTGTTAAACCAGAGAGATATGTGACACAAAATAGTTAATAAATAACATTTCCCACATGTTTACTTTACATCAGCACAATTTTGGAAACAAAATTTTTTTTTGTTAGGAAGTTATAAGGGTTAAAATTCGACCAGCGATTTGTCATTTTTACAACGAAATTTACAAAACCATTTTTTTTAGGGACCACCTCACATTTGAAGTCAGTTTGAGGGGTCTATATGGCTGAAAATACCCAAAAGTGACACCATTCTAAAAACTGCACCCCTCAAGGTACTCAAAACCACATTCAAGAAGTTTATTAACCCTTCAGGTGCTTCACAGCAGCAGAAGCAACATGGAAGGAAAAAATGAACATTTAACTTTTTAGTCACAAAAATTATCTTTTAGCAACAATTTTTTTATTTTCCCAATGGTAAAAGGAGAAACTGAACCACGAAAGTTGTTGTCCAATTTTTCCTGAGTACGCTGATACCTCATATGTGGGGGTAAACCACTGTTTTGGCGCACGGCAGGGCTTGGAAGGGAAGGAGCGCCATTTGACTTTTTGAATCAAAAATTGGCTCCACTCTTTAGCGGACACCATGTCACGTTTGGAGAGCCCCCGTGTGCCTAAAAATTGGAGCTCCCCCACAAGTGACCCCATTTTGGAAACTAGACGCCCCAAGGAACTTATCTAGATGCATAGTGAGCACTTTGAACCCCCAGGTGCTTCACAAATTGATCCGTAAAAAAGAAAAAGTACTTTTTTTTCACAAAAAAATTCTTTTAGCCTCAATTTTTTCATTTTCACATGGGCAACAGGATAAAATGGATCCTAAAATGTGTTGGGCAATTTCTCCTGAGTACACCAATACCTCACATGTGGAGGTAAACCACTGTTTGGGCACATGGTAAGGCTCGGAAGGGAAGGAGCGCCATTTGACTTTTTGAATGAAAAATTATTTCCATCGTTAGCGGACACCATGTCGCGTTTGGATAGCTCCTGTGTGCCTAAACATTGGCGCTCCCCACAAGTGACCCCATTTTGGAAACTAGACCCCCCAAGGAACTAATTTAGATGCCTAGTGAGCACTTTAAACCCTCAGGTGCTTCACAAATTGATCTGTAAAAATGAAAAAGTAATTTTTTTTCACAAAAAAATTCTTTTCGCCTCAGTTTTTTCATTTTCACATGGGCAGTAGGATAAAATGGATCATAAAATTTGTTGGGCAATTTCTCCCGAGTACGCCGATACCTCATATGTGGGGGTAAACCACTGTTTGGGCACTCGGCAGGGCTCGGAAGAGAAGGCGCGCCATTTGACTTTTTGAATGGAAAATTAGCTCCAATTGTTAGCGGACACCATGTCGCGTTTGGAGAGCCCCTGTGTGCCTAAACATTGGAGCTCCCGCACAAGTGACCCCATTTTGGAAACTAGACCCCCCAAGGAACTTATCTAGATGCATATTGAGCACTTTAAACCCCCAGGTGCTTCACAGAAGTTTATAACGCAGAGCCATGAAAATAAAAAATAATTTTTCTTTCCTCAAAAATGATTTTTTAGCCTGGAATTTCCTATTTTGCCAAGGATAATAGGAGAAATTGGACCCCAAATATTGTTGTCCAGTTTGTCCTGAGTACGCTGATACCCCATATGTGGGGGTAAACCACTGTTTGGGCGCACGGCAGGGCTCGGAAGGGATGGCACGCCATTTGGCTTTTTAAATGGAAAATTAGCTCCAATCATTAGCGGACACCATGTCACGTTTGGAGAGCCCCTGTGTGCCTAAACATTGGAGATCCCCCAGAAATGACACCATTTTAGAAACTAGACCCCCAAAGGAACTAATCTAGATGTGTGGTGAGGACTTTGAACCCCCAAGTGCTTCACAGAAGTTTATAACGCAGAGCCATGAAAATAAAAAAAAAAATTATTTTCTCAAAAATGATCTTTTAGCCTGCAATTTTTTATTTTCCCAAGGGTAACAGGAGAAATTTGACCCCAAAAGTTGTTGTCCAGTTTCTCCTGAGTACGCTGATACCCCATATGTGGGGGTAAATCACTGTTTGGGCACATGCCGGGGCTCGGAAGTGAAGTAGTGACGTTTTGAAATGCAGACTTTGATGGAATGCTCTGTGGGCGTCACGTTGCGTTTGCAGAGCCCCTGATGTGGCTTAACAGTAGAAACCCCCCACAAGTGACCCCATTTTGGAAACTAGACCCCCAAAGGAACTTATCTAGATGTGTGGTGAGCACTTTGAACCCCCAAGTGCTTCATAGAAGTTTATAATGCAGAGCCGTGAAAATAATAAATACGTTTTCTTTCCTCAAAAATAATTATTTAGCCCAGAATTTTTTAATTTTCCCAAGGGTAACAGGAGAAATTTGACCCCAATATTTGTTGTCCAGTTTCTCCTGAGTACGGTGATACCCCATATGTGGGGGTAAACTACTGTTTGGGCACATGCCGGGGCTTGGAATTGAAGTAGTGACGTTTTGAAATGCAGACTTTGATGGAATGCTCTGCGGGCGTCACGTTGCGTTTGCAGAGCCCCTGATGTGCCTAAACAGTAGAAACCCCCCACAAGTGACCCCATTTTGGAAACTAGACCCTGAAAGGAACTTATCTAGATGTGTGGTGAGCACTTTGAACCCCCAAGTGCTTCATAGAAGTTTATAATGCAGAGCCGTGAAAATAATAAATACGTTTTCTTTCCTCAAAAATAATTATTTAGCCCAGAATTTTTTATTTTCCCAAGGGTTACAGGAGAAATTGGACCCCAAAAGTTGTTGTCCAGTTTCTCCTGAGTACGCTGATACCCCATATGTGGGGGTAAACCACTGTTTGGGCACACGTCGGGGCTCAGAAGGGAAGTAGTGACTTTTGAAATGCAGACTTTGATGGAATGGTCTGCGGGTGTCACGTTGCGTTTGCAGAGCCCCTGGTGTGCCTAAACAGTAGAAACCCCCCACAAGTGACCCCATTTTAGAAACTAGACCCCCCAAGGAACTTATCTAGATATGTGGTGAGCACTTTGAACCCCCAAGTGCTTCACAGACGTTTACAACGCAGAGCCGTGAAAATAAAAAATCATTTTTCTATCCTCAAAAATTATGTTTTAGCAAGCATTTTTTTAGATTCACAAGGGTAACAGGAGAAATTGGACCCCAGTAATTGTTGCGCAGTTTGTCCTGAGTATGCTGGTACCCCATATGTGGGGGTAAACCACTGTTTGGGCACACGTCAGGGCTCGGAAGTGAGGGAGCACCATTTGACTTTTTGAATACGAGATTGGCTGGAATCAATGGTGGCGCCATGTTGCGTTTGGAGACCCCTGATGTGCCTAAACAGTGGTAACCCCTCAATTCTACCTCCAACACTAACCCCAACACACCCCTAACCCTAATCCCAACTGTAGCCATAATCCTAATCACAACCCTAACCCCAACACACCCCTAACCCCAACACTAACCCCAACACACCCCTAACCACAACCCTAATTCCAACCCTAACCCTAAGGCTATGTGCCCACGTTGCGGATTCGTGTGAGATATTTCCACACCATTTTTGAAAAATCTGCGGGTAAAAGGCACTGCGTTTTACCTGCGGATTTTCCGCGGATTTCCAGTGTTTTTTGTGCGGATTTCACCTGCGGATTCCTATTGAGGAACAGGTGTAAAACGCTGCGGAATCCGCACAAAGAATTGACATGCTGCGGAAAATACAACGCAGCGTTCCCGCGCGGTATTTTCCGCACCATGGGCACAGCGGATTTGGCTTTCCATATGTTTACATGGTACTGTAAACCTGATGGAACACTGCTGCGAATCCGCAGCCAAATCCGCACCGTGTGCACATAGCCTAATTCTAAAGGTATGTGCACACGCTGCGGAAAACGCTGCGGATCCGCAGCAGTTTCCCATGAGTGTACAGTTCAATGTAAACCTATGGGAAACAAAAATCGCTGTACACATGCTGCAGAAAAACTGCACGGAAACGCAGCGGTTTACATTCCGCAGCATGTCACTTCTTTGTGCGGATTCCGCAGCGGTTTTACAACTGCTCCAATAGAAAATCGCAATTGTAAAACCGCAGTGAAATGCGCAGAAAAAAACGCGGTAAATCCGCCATAAATCCGCAGCGGTTTAGCACTGCGGATTTATCAAATCCGCAGCGGAAAAATCCGCAGAGGACCAGAATACGTGTGCACATACCGAAACCCTAACCCTAACCCTACCCCTAACCCTAACCCTACCCCTACCCCTAACCCTAACCCTACCCCTAACCCTAGCCCTAACCCTACCCCTAACCCTAACCCTACCCCTAACCCTAACCCTACCCCTAACCCTAGCCCTACCCCTAACCCTAACCCTATTCTAACATTAGTGGAAAAAAAAAAATTTCTTTATTTTTTTATTGTCCCTACCTATGGGGGTGACAAAGGGGGGGGGGGTCATTTATTATTTTTTTTATTTTGATCACTGAGATAGATTATATCTCAGTGATCAAAATGCACTTTGGAACGAATCTGCCGGCCGGCAGATTCGGCGGGCGCACTGCGCATGCGCCCGCCATTTTGGAAGATGGCGGCGCCCGGGAGAAGACGGACGGGACCACGGCTGGATCGGTAAGTATGATAGGGTGGGGGGGGACCACGGGGGAGGGGATCGGAGCACGGGGGGGGGAATCGGAGCGCGGGAGGGGTGGAACGGAGCGCGGGGGGCGTGGAACGGAGCACGGGGGGGCTGGAATGGAGCACGGGGGGGTGGAACGGAGCACGGGGGGGTGGATCGGAGTGCAGGGGGGGTGATTGGAGCACGGGGGGGTGATTGGAGCACGGGGGGAGCGGACACGAGCACGGGGGGGAGCGGAGCACTGGACGGAGGGGAGCCGGAGCAGTGTACCGGCCAGATCGGAGGGCTGGGGGGGCGATCGGAGGGGTGGGGTGGGGGCACACTAGTATTTCCAGCCATGGCCGATGATATTTCAGCATCGGCCATGGCTGGATTGTAATATTTCACCCGTTATAATGGGTGAAATATTACAAATCGCTCTGATTGGCAGTTTCACTTTCAACAGCCAATCAGAGCGATCGTAGCCACGAGGGGGTGAAGCCACCCCCCCTGGGCTAAACTACCACTCCCCCTGTCCCTGCAGATCGGGTGAAATGGGAGTTAACCCTTTCACCCGATCTGCAGGGACGCGATCTTTCCATGACGCCGCATAGGCGTCATGGGTCGGAATGGCACCGACTTTCATGACGCCTACGTGGCGTCATGGGTCGGGAAGGGGTTAATAGTTTTAGCCCCATGATCTAGGATCCCACAGGTGCAACATTTTTTGGAGTTACATTTAAAAACTCCGGTGCCTTGAAGAACTCCACATAAAGTTTGATTCTTATTTTTATAAATGTTTTTTCTTTTTGGATCCAACTGTTTTTTTAATTTACTGGGGGCCACCAAATTTTTCAAAGTTTTCCCCCTTCTATATGTAATCCCTGGTTTATCAGGGAGATGTTTTCCCAAGACAGGGTCACGCTTCAAGATGTACCAATATTTAGAAAGCACAGTTCTTATGATTTTATTGCCCCTATTGAATGTTGTCACAAAATTCAATTTCCAGCGATCATCACTTTTTTCCTTACCAGTAGTCAAAGTGTCCCCCTTCCTGGTTTTTCCTTTTAAACATTCTTCCTGTGTTTTTATTTTGTTGTCCCTATATGCACCATTTATCAAATTTTTCGGGTATCTTTTTTCTTTAAATTTTCTTTTTTAAATTTTAGACTGTTGTATCTCTTCTATTTTAAGTTATGAAATAAAAAAATATGAAATATCATCTTTGAATGTGAGCCCTGGGAAGCGCTGCCATTCATGGGCTGGATGTGCTTTTCTTGAACTACTCATCCTGTGTGAGCCTTACTCTGGCTCTCTCACTTGGATCCACGCGAGGCAAGCTGCAAGCCCTGTATATTGAAAAGTATCTCAGAGGGAATTTGGAGGATACACGATCTAAAGCCATTTTAGTCTTTTATCAGATGAGTGCATAAAATTGTGCACCCTTTAAAGACTATAATATTGTGTTTACGCACTTAGGGCGCCGCGATTTGTCTGTTCTTCTCTCCCAAATAGGGTTTTTTTGTACAGTGTAGATGTAGGATATGTAGGACATGTTGGAAATTCAGGAGATACAGGAAATGTAGGAGATGTAGTAGATGTATGCAGTGGAGGAGATGTATGAGATGTAAGAGATGCAGGAGATGTAAGCAATGCAGGAGATGTAAGAGATGCAGGAGATGTAGGAAATGTAGATTTAGGATATGCAGGAGATGGAGGAGATGCAGGAGATATATGAGATGTTGGAGGTGCAATGAGATAAAGGAGATATAGGAGATGTATGAGATGAAGGAGATGAGAGAGATGTAGGACATTCAGGATAAGTAAGAGATGCAGGAGATGTAGGAAATGTTGTAGATGGAGGATATGAGTCACCCACCAGGGCTGTGGGGTACTCGGTGCCGGGTCCGGTCTTAAAGGGAATGTCAATGTGGCTGCGACCCGATCCATGGCCCTGGGCGCCCAATAAAAGATGAAAGGTCTTTTAGGGGAAATTGTGGATATAGTTTATTGTTCGTGACGCCACCTGTGGTGTTCTGTCAGTAGGGGCTTAAAGGGGTCCTCTGGGGCGATGGTATGCAGCAAGATGGTAACGCTTCCGAGATGTAGGGCACCGATGGTGTGGTGTATGGTATGGTGAATAACGAGGTCACAGGTTTGCAGTCTACATGATTTACTGTAGCTTCAGGCAACCACAGTCCAGGGCACCAGAGCACAGGACAGGCAGGGTCCAGCCGGCTTGGAAGCGAATCCAGAGTTTCCTTCACCAGGTGATCAAAGCCTTCATCCAAGTGCGGTTGTGATGTAGTCCCGTACTGCCTAAGGCTTCACATAAGGTCCTCACAGTTCCTCTCTATCCCTCATGAAGGTTAGGACACAACCCGTATAACAGGTGAACTGGGCCTTTTTACAGGATCTCTTGGATGACCAGAGCCCTATAATTATCAGTGTCTCCTGGGTCTAAATGCGGACAGGTGATGTACAATCCAGCTGTCCTGCCGTTTTCTTCTATGCGACTATAGAGTTCAGCACGGCCAAGGTTTTCTGGCTACCGAAATCTGCACTAGCCAGGGAGGTAGCCTCTTCTCAGCTCTGCTCCACTGGTGTTTCTCTCCTGTGCTTTATCCCTCTTGCTCTCGTTCTACAAGCTGTTCTTTCCTTCTCAGCTTCCTCTTTCCGCTAGGAGCTGCAGACCCCCACGTCTGCTCAGCTATTCTCCTATTGTACCAGCTCCGCCTTGGCTGATGTTCCATGACAAGCTCCTTTCTGGCAATCTCTCTCTCCAGGGGCTGTAGTACCTCAGACTACAGGCCCCTTCAGACTTTCTGGCTCTCACTGCCGTCTGCCCTCTCCTCTGTCTCTCTGACAGGAACTAACTACTTTCCCTCCAACCAGAATGTATTTATAGGGGAGTTAACCCTAAACCAGGTTCAGAGCTCCCCCTTCTGGCCTGGAGTGTGAATGTGTTGTATGTGAGATTTACCTGGTGAAAGATATCCTTCATCACTTCCAAGCGTGACATCCCTCGACCCAAGGGGAAAGCAATGCCACTGTGACGACCAGGACCCTGGGGTGCCACCCCCCGTTAAATCCAGTACTCCTGGACTCGGAAAAAAGAAAAACAACAATTGACAGGTAGTAATAAGACATGCAAATTTTTGGTATGCATAATAACAAGTATAACATATTAATTTTAACATTGGCTTCCATTTATGGGAGGAATTAATTTATTTTAACGTTACCAAACATATTTATACTACTGTAAATAACTTCTCAAAACAGTGACTACCCTTACGGGTATACTATCTTTAAGACTTCAAAGTGCATATTTTCTGCAGTCTTATGTTAACTATTTGACATTAAGCTATTATTCTAACTCTTCTCGCAATATCACAGCATTTTGAAATACCATTACCCTCTAAGGGTATACTACCTTCACGATAAAAGTGCATAACATTTCTCATTAACGCCGACTACCTTTACAGGTATGCTACATCAAATTTACTTAATTCAAAAGTGCAAAGTTACATTTACAAAATTCTCTGGCTCATCAAATTCAATTCTCTCTAACTTTACTCAGTACTCAGGTAGTGCAATTGTATCATTCTAATTAATATTCAAGTCAATAACTTTTCAACAGCAGCAACGATGCGAGGGACCCGTTATCAACCCCCAATGTAGGTTTGGGTGGGCTACAAGGCGTGTATCCAGACCCGATGATGTGCCGTGCCAACGGGTTTTTCTTCAGGTCTCTGTAACGAAATATGAACTTTAAGGCAAACGTGAATACACAGTCCCTTTAAGAATTTTATGTAAAACCAGTAGAAAGCACCTTAAGGAGTGCCAACTATTTACAAGAAAGTTTTTGGATCATTCACTGTCCATGAGCTCACTGTCTCTTTAAATTTTTTTAACTTTAAGGAACAGTCATTTTAACTTGCAAACGGAAACTTTTCCAGGTTAAACAAAAACTTTTGAACTTCCATAACAGTCCACAGTCACATTATGCAGAGTTTAAGGCTTTTTCTTACAAGGTAGTACCTGCGCTGAACGTATGCCAAGTACCACATAGAGTTTGTCAATACTCTGGATAGGAGTCTGGGTACTCCTTGAATTTTGTGCAATTTCAGTTTGTGTGACCTTTGAGCACATCGTGACTGGTGCTCTGCTGGGGACAGGAGTAGATGTCACCTTGCCAGGCAAGGATACTGGTGAGCGAAGTGGGGCTGCGCACAGTGGGTAAGGGTGACATGCAGGTGACCTGGTTACTTTGAGATCACATTTAAGCACATGCAGGGTATACCACCCTTTGTCTCCCCAGTGCCTGGTGTAGTCACGCGGTCACAGTTGTAGAGGTCCCTGTCCGGGTGTCTCTCTTGTAGGTGGGGTTCCACATCACACCTGGTGACAAAGATCTCCTGCTGCACACCTTGTTCTTTGATGAACACCCAGCAGTGGTTAATGCGGAAGGCTACCACAGTCCAAATCCTCCATGGGCCCCTGTCTTCATGGCTAGCTCTCCTATTCTGCGCTTTAGCCTGGAGGTCTTTCTCTTTTGCAGCTCTGCGCTGGAGATCCCGCTCTCTGTCCTCCTGCTCCTGATTGCGTGCCTGCTCCTGGCAATACTCCCTCTGGCTGACGATTTCTAGGTGTTCTCCCTCAGCCTGGTTCTCCCCGGGGAACCCAATCAGGTCGTGCCGGAGTGCCTCCACCGGAAGGTCACCCATTCCCCGTACGTATCCTGGGCTCCCCTCGTCGGCTGCAGCGGGGTTTCGGTGGTATGTACTATCTCCCAGGGCCGCTCCCACTCGATCAGTCTGCACACCCGGCCAGGTAGTAGGGGTGGTGGAGCGTCTACGGGCCCTATCAGGGTGTCATCAGCTTCCGGGGCAGGGTCAGTTTTCTCCCCTTCTGCCGCGTTGTCTCCGGTGCCGGATTCCTCTGCTGCAGGCTAAGGTCCTGTAGGCTGGCTGTGCTGCTGCTCCCAGATGCTTGCGGCTGCGCGGAACTAGGACTGCCAAAGCTGGCAGCACAGCTCCTCCGCTTCCGCATGGAGAACCTCTGGGTTAATTGGTGACAGCCTGCCCCCTTCTTCCTCCCATTGGCTGGGACAGCTGCGGGCTTTTTCCCCGTCCCCCGGGTGACCTCCACTCGCCATCTTGCCAACCAGGTTCTCGTTGGCGTCTTCCTGCTCTTTCTGTTCCACCTCCCTCTTTGGGCGGGTTCTTCTCCTCTTCCTCCTGCCATCCCAGACTAGGAGGCGGACCTCTTTCGTTGATGGTCAAATTTCTCGTACATAATAGTATCTGTGAGGGGTGGCCATTATTTCCGCGCCATTTTTACAAGCTCTGCCTGCGATAACACGCCCGACTCCTCCTGCACGCCACATGTTGTTGTTATGGCGGCAGTTTTGGCGGTATTTCACTATACAGTCTCTCAGTAAAGCACAGTTCAGGCACAGTCTCTTAGGCGCACATGATCCTATTCTCAGGGTCGGTCCATCCTGTTCATGACGCCAAAGTTGAGTCGCCCACCAGGGCCGTGGGGTACTCGGTACAGGGTCGAATCTTAAAGTGGATGTCACGTGGCTGCGACCCGGTCCGTGGCCCTGGGCGCCCAATAAAAGGGGAAAGGTCTTTTAAGGGAAATTGTGGATAAAGTCTATTGTTCGTGACACCACCTGTGGTGTTCGGTGAGTAGGGACCGACGCTGCTTAAAGGGGTCCTCTGGGGCGATGGTATGCAGCAAGATGGTAATGCTTCCCACAGGTGAAGCAGGGTCCCCAGGGCTTCCCAGGTGTAGGGCAACGATGCTGTGGTGGATGGTATGGCGAATAACGAGGACACAGGTTTGCAGTCTTTACCTGATTTACTGTAGCTTCAGGCAACTGCAGTCCAGGGCACCAGATCACAGGACAGACAGGGTCCTGCCAGCCTGGAAGCGAATCCAGAGTTCCCTTCACTAGGTGGAGATCAAAGCCTTCCTCCAAGTGTGGTGGTGATGTGGTCCCTCACTGCTTAAGGCTTCACATAAGGTCCTCACAGTTCCTCTCTGTCCCCCATGAAGATTAGGACACAACCTGTATGACAGGTGAACTGGGCCTTTTTACAGGGTCTCTTGGATGACCCGGGCCCTATAATTATCAATGTGTCTCCTGGGTCTAAATGCGGACAGGTGATGTACAATCCAGCTGTCCTGCCGGTTTCTGCTATGCCACTATAGAGTTCAGCACGGCCACGGTTTTCTGGCTACAAGAATCTGCACTAGCCAGGGAGGTAGCCTCTTCTCAGCTCTGCTCCACTGGTGTTTCTCTCCTGTGCTTTCTCCCTCCTGCTCTCGTTCCACAAGCTGTTCTTTCCTTCTCAGTTTCCTCTGTCCTCCAGGAGCTGCAGACCCCCATGTCTGCTCAGCTACTCTCCTATTGTACCAGCTCCGCCTTGGCTGACATTCCATGACAAGCTCCCTTCTGGCAATCTCTCTCTCCAGGGGCTGTAGTACCTCAGACTACAGGGCCCCTTCAGACTTTCTGGCACTCACTGCCGTCTGCCCTCTCCTCTGTCTCTCTGATAGGAACTGACTGGAACTGACTACTTTCCCTCCAACCAGAATGTAGTTATAGGGGAGTTCACCCTAAACCAGGTTCAGAGCTCTCCCTTCTGGCCTGGAGTGTGAATGTGTTGTATGTGAGATTTACATGGTGAAAGATATCCTTCATCGCTTCCAAGGGTGACATCCCTGTCCCCAAGCGGAAAGCAATTCCACTGTGACGACCAGGAACCTGGGGTGCCACAGATATGTAGGAGATGCAGAAGATGTAGGAAATGTTGTAGATGTAGGCTATGTAAGAGATGAAATAGATGTTGGAAATGCAGGAGATGTATGAGATGCAGGAGATGTAGTAGATGTAGAAAATGTTGTATATTGGAGATGCCGGACATAGAGGAGATATAGTAGATGGAGGAGATGTATGAGATGCAGGAGATGTTGGAGATGCAGTCGATGTAGGAAATGTTGGAGATGTAGGCTGTGTAATAGATGAAATAGATGTTGGAAATGCAGGAGATGTATGAGATGTTGGAGATGCAGGAGATAGAGGAGATGCAGGAGATGTAGAAAATGTTGTAAATGGAGATGTAATAGATGTAGGAGGTGTTGGAGATGCTGGACATAGAGGAGATATCGTAGATGGAGATGTAGGAAATGTTGGAGATGCAGTCGATGTATGAGGTGTTGGAGATGCCGGAGATATAGTAGATAGAGATGTATGAGATGGAGGAAATGTAGGAGATGCAGGAGATGTTGGAGATGCAGGAGATGTAGAAAATGTTGTATATGGAGGAGATGTAATAGATGTAGGAGGTGTTGGAGATGCCGGACATAGAGGAGATATAGTAGATGGAGATGTATGAGGTGCAGGAAATGTTGGAGATGCAGTCGATGTATGAGGTGTTGGAGATGCCGGAGATATAGTAGATGGAGATATATGAGATGGAGGAAATGTAGGAGATGCACTCCTTTGCCTAGGGGTTGCTGAAAACATTAAAAAAAAGTTGTCCATTACTAGGACAACGCCATCTGATACCTCATGTTCGGCCCCGATAAAATAATAAAGCCTATACTCACCTCCCGTACCGGTGCTGTGCCTGCTGTGTCGCCACTTGTTCTCCCCGGTGGCTCTCGTGCGGTTGTTGTGACACGAGCGCTCAATCGGAGCTGGGGTCACTGTCCCCGCCTTTATGTGAATCAAATATGAAGAGGAAGTCCGGGCTGCCGCCGATCTCTGACTTCCTCTTCATGTTCAATTCGTTTGAAGGCGGGGCCAGTTATGCCAACGCTGATTGGTTGTCACATGTCAGTACAACCGCATGAGCTCAAGGACCGAGAGTGCTGACAATGCTGGAACGGCGCCGGCACGGGAGGGGAGTGTAGGCTTCTTAATTTTATCGGGGGCCAAATATTTAGATCAGGAAGGAGCTGTCCTAGTAGCGGACAACCCCTTTAATAAAAAATAAATAATTAAACCCGTGCATTTCATTTTGCATTAAAAATAATTGATTACATAATCAATGTGAATAGAATGTGAGATCCTCACTGTGATACTTATGGACGTTGCATTCACATTTGTATCTTTTGTTATCCTACAGCAATGAAAGCTATCTCTACCATAGAGATGTATGGGGTAAATGTGTGAGACCCCCAAATGTGGTGGAGTTCAACATAATCCTGTTCTCCATCTTGATGGCCGCCAGCTCCTTTGAGGTCATCCTGTGCGCCATTCAGTTTTTCAATGGTTTGTTTGGAGTCATCTGCGGCACTTGTAATAAGGACGACAATGAGTATAGGGACATGAAGAAGGAACCTAGACACAGCGAGAAGGACGCCGACTCTATTCCTGAGAAGAAAGAAATCAAATGTGAGTGGGCACAGATACTCTCAATATTGTTAATATACTGTCAAATATTGTATTTGTAGTTCTATTAATTGTGAGACAATGCAGTTTCCTTACTGGCCACTAGATGTCAGTACAACAGCAAAACCAGGAGCGTCACAATTTACAGCTGCTGTAAAGGCCGTTTATTATTTTGTTTTCGTCATAAAAAAAATAACAAACGGAGGGTTAAGTGCATTTAAGGGAGCGGTGCACAGCCACATTGCCAAGGCCTGCAATAGGATTGACTCAAAAAGGAAATCTCATCTAAGACATATTTAGAGTGGAAATAAAAAGTCTACACACCTCTTTTAAAATGCTAGGTTCCTGTCATGAAACAAAAAAAATTTAAACTTTTTCTTCCTTTATTGTCGCCAATAATCTGCACAATTTAATTGAATTTAATTGGAAAAAGAAAAACAAAGAACTGAAATAATGTGGTTGCATAAATGTGCACAGCCTTACACTAATACTAATTCTCCCCTGGGAGTTTCTGACAGAATTCAGTCTATTTGGGTCCAACTCTATCATCATGGCACATCCATAATTGACGATCTTTGTCCACTCTTCCTTGCATTAACTCCACATCTGTGAGACTACAGGGCATCTCCTGGGTACAGCGCCCTCTGCAGATCACCCACAGATTTTCCATTAGATTCAGGTATGGGTTGTGGCTGGGCCTTTCCAAATCTCTGATCTTCTTCAGGTGAAACCATTCTCGTTGATTAGGGTCCTTGTCATGCTGAAAGCAAAATTCATCTTCAGTTTTTAATTGCTACAGTTTTTGTTGGAAAACAATTGACTGATATTTGGAATTATTCATAATTCCCTGCACCTCGACTACAATTCTAGTTACATCTGCAAAAAAAAACCTCAAAACATAATGCTGCCTTTACCATGCCTGACTGTGTGTATGGTGTTTTTTGGTGATGTGCAGTGTTTGCTTTGCACCTTTTGAAATTATGATTAAAAGTTCCTCCTTGTTCTCAACATACCATAACACATTTACTTACATGCTTTTGGCAGATTTGATGTAGGTTTTGGCAAAACATACCAGGTCTTGGGTTCAGGTCTGGGATTGATTTGGGCTATTCCAGAACATTGATCTTGTGGCAAATCCATTTTGGTTATGTTGATTTGAAGGTCACTTAGGGTCGTTATTGTGCTACAAGGTGAAATTCATCTTCAGCTTTTTAGCAGAGACTTGAAGGTTTTGATGTAATATTGACCAACATTTGGAACTGTTAATAATTCCCTCCACCTCAAATAAAGCCCCAGATCCAGCTGCAAAAAAACAGCCCTAAAGTACAATGCTGCCTCCACCATGCTTCACTGTGAGTATGATGTTCTTTTGGTAATGCACAGTGTTGGCTTTGGAATTATGGGCAAAAAGTTCCCTTTTGGTCTCATCAGTCATAACATGTTTGCCCACATGCTATAGGCAGACATGATAAATGTTTTGACAAAACATAGCCAGGCTTGGATGTTTTTTAATTGTAAATAAAGGCTTCCATCTTGCCACCCTAACCCACAGGCCAGATATAGGAAGAATACAACAGATTTCTATTCACATACAGTGCACAACCACTACTAGCCAAAAAATCCTGCAGCTCCTTTAATGTTGCTGTCGACTTCTTGAAAGCCTCCTAGACCAATTATCTTTCTGTCTTCTCATACATTTTTGAGGGCATCCAGTTCTAGGTAATGTAACGGTTATACGAAGTTTCGGCCACTTCTTGATGACATCTTTGCAGTGCTCTGTGGTAGATCTATGTTATGATCTGGTGGTTTAGGAGCAACATGGGACGAGCTCTGAAGGAAGTGGTACCTGTACTGACCGCAGTCCCTAAGCTCAACACAACACTAGAAGTAGCCGTGGGATGCTCCTGACACTCCCTAGGCACCTCGTCACAGCCTGAGAACTAACTACCCCTAAAGATAGAAACAGGAAAACTATCTTGCCTCAGAGAAAATCCCCAAAGGATAGATAGCCCCCCACAAGTAATGACTGTGAGTGGAGAGGGAAAAGACATACACAGAATGAAACCAGGATGAGCACAGGAGGCCAGTCTAGCTAGATAGATAGGACAGGATGGAATACTGTGCGGTCAGTATAAAACACTACAAAAATCCACACAGAGTTTAAAAAAATCTCCACACCTGACTAAAGGTGTGGAGGGTAAATCTGCTTCCCAGAGCTTCCAGCTACACAGAATTAATTCATACTGACAAGCTGGACAAACATAGAATGCACAGAACGGATTAGTCCACAACCTGTGGACAGAAAAGAGCAAGCAAGGACTTAGCTTTGCTGAACTGGTCAGGATAACAGGGAAATCCAAAGAGATGTGAATCCAACCAGGAACCATTGACAAGTGGCACAAGCTGAAGGAAAGAGCCAGGCTAAATAGCCGAGCAGAATAGACAATCAGTGGAAGCAGCTGCTGACTGCTAAATCCAAGGAGCAGCCATTCCACTTAAAACCACCGGAGGGAGCCCAAGAGCGGAATTCACAACAGATCTAATTCCATGTAAATTTTTCTTGTACCCTTCTCCTGACTAATAACTTTCCACAGTGAGATCCCTTTGGTGTGTTGCCAGCTGTTTAAGACTTTTACTGTAAAATGCAACCAAGAAATGTCAGGAAAATCTTATAACAGCGAGACTTTCTATGGGGTTAATGAGAATCACTGTAATTAATGGCAGCTCTGCACTGACTATGTAACATGAGGGTAAATGTGATTGGCTAATTCTGAAAGCAACCACTTCCACAATAATAAGAGGGTGTTCACACTTATGCAACCACATTATTTTAGTTTTGTTATTTTTATTTGCACATCGAAATGACTTCAGTTTGCTTCTCAAAGGATTTATACAAATTATGGGCAATATTAACCCCTTCACAACCTTGGAATTTTCCATTTTTGTTTTTCGCTCCAATTCTTCCCAGTGCCATAACTTTTTCATCTTTCCATCAGTATGGGCATGTGAGAGCTTGTTTTTTTGAGGGACAAGTTGTACTTTTGAACGACACCATTGATTTTACCACGTAGTGTACTGGAAAACAGGGTGAAAATTCAAGTGCGGTGAAATTGCAAAAAAAAGTACAATTCCACAATTGCTTTTTGTTTTTGTTTTTTACCATGTTCACTAAATGCTAAAACTGACCTGCCATGAGGATTGTCCAGGTCATTACGAGTTTGCAGATACCAAACATGTATATAGTACATGTGATCACATGATTGACTGAAAAATGGAAAGTAAAAAAAAAAAGTTTTCAAAAATATAAAAAAAAATGTACAAGAATCAAAAAAGTTTTAAATCATCCCTTGCATATATTCCAAATGAAAAAATAAAAAATAAATAAAAGATAATTAAAATTGCCGCATCCATAGAAGTCCAAGCTATCAAAGTATAACGTTATTTAACATAGGTAATAAAAAAAATCTAAACTTCCGAATTGCTGTTTTTTGGTCAACAAACCTTAATAAAAATGCAATAAAAAATAGTCAAAATGTGCGTAAAAATGTCATTAGTAAAAATTAGTTTGGCATTCAAAAAACAAGCCCTGACACAGCTCCGATGAAGGAAAAATAAACGATATCGGGATCTCAGGAAATGGTTAGGAAAAGAAAGCAAAAAAAAATGTTTTCGACAAGGTTCAGAAATTTTTCTTAAGCTGCTAAAATAAAAAAAATTGCCATAATTGTACCGAACTATAGAATTGTATCACCGGGTCATTTTTACCGCACAATGAGAGTCAAAAGAATGAAACCCAAGAACCATTTGTGGAGTTCTCACCATTTTTCCCATTTTCAGCGCATCATATGGTAAAATAAATGGTGTCAATCAAAACTATAGCAAAACAAAACAAGCCTTCTTTCCCAATACATACTGATAAAGTAAAAAGTTCTGGCTCTTGGAAGAAGGGAGGAAAAATTAAGGCACAAAAGTGACAATTGGCTGCGTCTTTAGGGGGTTGAAGAAGCCCTCCGAGTAACCCTTCCCTGCCTAACGCTACTAAGTCTGATGGGGCTGTGTATGGCACTGGGTTTCATAGGCACAGAAGAGAGAAAATCAGCCATGCACTCACACTATGCACTCCCACAACAGAACTGATAAAGCCCCCATAGCCCTCCCATAATAGTGCCAGTACCAGCAAAGTGGGGCCTTAGGCAAAAGTTTAAAATGGGGCCCCAAATGCTAACATATTGCACATCACACAAATGCATTTCTGTTGTGTTTACATGCGCTGAGTTCAGGCCGCTAAACGAGTGTGATCGACAATACTGAAGTTGTTCGACGCTTGTTTCCCGGCTTCTTTACACCAACTGAGGAAGAATGATGGGGACCGAACAATCACTATTAGATCAATCTGGCCCCATACAGCAGGGGTGGGGAACGTCAGGCCCCAGGGCCATTTACGGCCCTCGATGACCTTTTATCAGAACCCCGAGCAGATTCTCAGGGACCGCATTCTTGGGCAGGGAGCTGTATTTTGATTGCCGCAAGATCATTAATTTCTTCTTGCTCGGTTACCACACACATGCAGTGCTCACGACTGAACACTGAAGGGCATGCAATGAAAGATCCGTGCCAGAGTCAGGATGCACTTTGTGGGCAGAGTTTGTACGGCCCCCGAAGGATGGTATAAATATCCAATTGGCCCTTGGCAGAAAAAAAGATCCCCCACCCCTGCCATACAGTATCATGCTAACAGCAGCACATCTACAGTTTACACCGGCGATGTGCTGCTGAGAACAAGGATTTCTGTTCCGGCATAAACAATCCAATCACTCGATGAATATGAGGCATTTAGCTTGTTTACTATAATACACCCCATAGTCCTCCATATAGTATAATGTGCACCATAATCCTCCATATAGTATAATACACTCGTCTTAGTCCTCAATATAGTATTATACACTCCCCATAGTCCTCCACATAGTATAATACACTCCCCATAGTCCTCCACATAGTATAATACACTCCCCATAGTCATCCACACAGTATAATACACTCCCTAAAGTCCTCCACATAGTATAATACACTCCTCAGTCCTCCATATAGTATAATACACTCCTCAGTCCTCCATATAGTATAATACACTCCTCAGTCCTCCATATAGTATAATACACTACCTATAGTCCTCCTTATAGTAATAATGTACCCCATATTTCTTCATATAGTACACTGTGTGCAGAATTATTAGGCAAGTTGTATTTCAGAGGATTATTTTTATTATTGATCAACAACTATGTTCTCCATCAACCCAAAAGACTCAAATATCAAAGCTTAATATTTTTGGAAGTTGGAGTGGGATATTTTTAGATTTGGCTTTCTTAGGAGGATCTCTGTTTGTGCAGGTAACTATTACTGTGCAGAATTATTAGGCAACTTAATAAAAACCAAATATATTCCCATCTAATTTTCACCAGTTAAATCAATATAACTGCACAAAATTTAGAAATAAACATTTCTGACATGCAAAAACAAAACCCCAAAACAATTAGTGACCAATATAGCCCCCTTTCTTTATGATGACACTCAGCAGCCTCCATCCATAGATTCTGTCAGTTGCTTGATCTGTTTACAACCAACATTGCATCCAGCCACCACAGCCTCCAGACACTGTTCCGAGAGGTGGACTATTTTCCCTCCCTGTAGATCTCACATTTTATGAGGGACCACAGGTTCTCTATGGGGTTCAGATCAGGTGAACAAGGGGGCCATGTCATTATTTTTTCTTCTTTGAGACCTTTACTGGCCAGCCACACTGTGGAGTAGTTGGAGGCATGTGATGGATCATTGTCCTGCATGAAAATCATGTTTTTCTTGAACGATACCGACTTCTTCCTGTACCACTGCTTGAAGAAGTTGTCTTCCAGAACCAGGCAGTAGGTCTGGGAGTTGAGCTTCACTCCATCCTCAACCCAAAAAGGTCCCACAAGTTCATCTTTGATGATACCAGCCCATACCAGTACCCCACCTCCACCTTGCTGGGGTCTGAGTCGGAGTGGAGCTCTCTGCCCTTTACTGATCCAGCCTCTGGCCCATCCATCTGGTCCATCAAGAGTCACCCTCATTTCATCAGTCCATAAAACCTTTGAAAAGTCAGTCTTAAAATGTCAAGACTGATCCAAGAAATATCTTATCTTATGTTTCTTATTCAAAGGTGGTCGTTTTTCAGCCTTCCTTACCTTGGCCATGTCCATGAGTATCGCACACCTTGTGCTTTTTGTTACTCCAGTAACGTTGCAGCTTCATATGGCAAAACTGGTGGCAAATGGCATCTTGGCAGCTTCACGCTTGATATTCCTCAATTCATGGGCAGTTATTTTGCGCCTTTTTTGACCAACACGCTTCTTGCGACCCTGTTGGCTATTTGCCATGAAAAGCTTGATTGTTCGGTGATCACACTTCAAAAGTTCGGCAATTTCAAGACTGCGGCATCCCTCTGCAAGACATCTCACAATTGTGGACTTTTCAGAGCCCGTTAAATCTCTCTTCTGACCCATTTTGCCAAAGGAAAGGAAGTTGCCTAATAATTAAGCACGCCTTATATAGGGTTTTGATGTCATTAGACAACACCCCTCCTCATTACAGAGATGCACATCACCTGATTTACTTAATTGGTAGTTGGCTCTCAAGCCTGAACAGCTTGGAGTAGGACAACATGTATAAAAAGTATCATGTGATCCAAAAAACTTGTCTAATAATTCTGCACACAGTGTATAATGTATTCCCCATAGTCCTCGATACAATATAATGAGGTCCCCATGTAGTATAATGCAGCCACCCCACAGAGAATAATGCAGACACCCCAGAGTATAATGCAGCCGCGCCATACAATATAATGTAGTCCCCCCATATAACATGATGCAGACCCAATCATATAGTATACTGCCGCCCCTCCATAGGATATAATGTAGCCCCCTCATAGAGTATAATGAGGCCGCCTCTTAAATTATAATGCAGTTCCCCCATAGAAAATAATGCAGCCCCCTTATATAGTATAATGCAGCCCCCTCATATAGTATAATGCAGCCCCTCATAGAATATAATGTAGCCCCCCTCATATAGTATAATGCAGCCCCCCATAGAATACAATGTAGCCCCCTCATAGAGTGTAATGAAGCCACCTCTTAAATTATAATGTAGCCCCCCCACTAGAATATAATGCAGCCCTCTATAGAAGACAATGTAGCCCCCTCATAGAGTATCATGCAACCCCCCTCATAGAATATAATACAGCTCCACCATAGAATATAATGTAACTATGCCTAACTCCCCATAAAATATAATGTAGCCCTCTCATAGAGTATGATGCAACCCCCCTCAGAATAAAGCCCCCCCCATAGAATATAATGTAGATTTACCCCCTAGAGAATATGGTTCAGCCCCACAGTCCAGTACTCACTCACTGATATATTAATATAAAAAAAAAAAAAAACACAATCCTCACCTCTCCTCCACATTCCCCGAGCTACTCCTGGCTTGGCTCTGGTCTCAGTAGCTGCACGGCACACAGTGGGTGCGCGATGAAGTTACGTCATCGCGCACCCACAGTGTCAGAGGCAGAGGGGAATGATGGGAGAGGGAGAATCATCTGACGCTCTCTCCTCCATCATTGTATGCGGCGCACGGGGGGAATCATCGCTGCGCCGGGCGGGCTCCCCTGACTCTCCTGACTCACGGGCCCCATAGCGGCTGTGTGGTGTGTCGCTATTAGCGAAATGCCACTGGCTGGGGGAGCAGGGGCCCTAGGCAGCTGCCTAGTATGCCTGCAACTAACGCCGCCCTGCCAGTCACACAGTGCCACCAATAGAAAAGCAGGCCACTCAATGCTCCCGTAGTGTCAGCCACTATATGTCCCCAATTAGTGCTAGACAGACGCCATAACAGTGCCAGCCTCGGTTTCCTTCCTTCCCAGTGATGCCAGTGACCCATGGCGGCTCGCTGCTCTTCTGCCGGGCAGGTGTCTAGGAAAAACTGAACTAAAATCTATGATCAGTACAAGAAAGACATGGTGGCAAGGACCGAAGCGTCGTGTGACTTTCACGTGTTTATGAATGAGCATGTCTGTGTCACAACACAATAGAAGAGTTCACTTTCTGACATATGATTCATGTGAGCACAAACGTTCCCCAAAATAGGAGTCAATCACATCAAAAATAAAAAAAACTCAAAAAAAAATCGAATATCACAAAACACCTCACTGAATGTAAAAATACAGAAGAGGTCAAAGAGTATATTTAATAACTTTATTAGTACAGTCATGGACAAAAATTTTGAGAATGAGACAAATATTAATTTTTCCAAAGTCTACTGCTTCATTTTTTCTAATGGCAATTTGCATATACTCCTGAATGTCAGAGTGATCAGCTTAACAGCAATTACTGTACTTGCAAAGTCAATATTTGCCCAGAAAATGAACTTTAACCCCCAAAACACATTTCAACATCATTGCAGTCCTGCCTTAAAAGGAGCAGCTAACATCGTTTTAGTGATTGATCCATTAACACAGGTGTGGGTGTTGATGAGGACAGGGCTGGCGATCAATCAGTCATGATTAAGTAAGAATGACATCACTGGACATTTTAAAAGGAGGCATCATTGTTTCTCTTCAGTTAACCATGGTTATCTCTAAAGAAACACGTGCAGCCATCATTGCACTGCACAAAAATGGCCTAACAGGGAAGAGTATCGCAGCTACAAAGATTGCACCTCAGTCAACAATCTATCGCATCATCAAGAACTTCAAGGAGAGAGCTTCCATTGTTGTCAAAAAGGCTCCAGGGCGCCCAACAAAGACCAGCAAGCGCCAGGACCGTATCTTAAAACTGTTTCAGCTGCGGGATCGGACTACCAGCAGTGCCGAGCTTGCTCAGGAATGGCAGCAGGCTGGTGTGAGTGCTTCTGCACGCACTGTCAGGTGGAGACTCTTGGAGCAAGGCCTGGTTTCAAGGAGGGCAGCAAAGAAGCCACTTCTCTCCAGAAAAAACATCAGGGACCGACTGATATTCTGCAGAAGGTACAGGGAGTGGACTGCTGAGGACTGGGGCAAAGTCATTTTCTCTGATGAATCCCCTTTTCGATTGTTTGGGACATCTGGAAAACAGCTTATTCGGAGAAGAAGAGGTGAGCGCTACCACCAGTCTTGTCTCATGCCAACTGTAAAGCATCCTGAAACCATTCATGTGTGGGGTTGCTTCTCAGCCAAGGGAATCGGCTCACTCACAGTCTTGCCTAAAAACACAGCCATGAATAAAGAATGGTACCAGAATGTCCTCCAAGAGCAACTTCTCCCAACCGTCTAAGAGCAGTTTGGTGCCCAACAATGCCTTTTCCAGCATGATGGAGCACCTTGCCATAAAGCAAAGGTGATACCTAAATGGCTCATGGAAGCTGGGCAGCACGGTGGCGCAGTGGTTAGCACAGCAGCCTTGCAGCGCTGGAGTCCTGGGTTCTAATCCCACCTTGGACAACATCTGCAAAGAGTTTGTATGTTCTCTCCGTGTTTGCGTGGGTTTCCTCCGGGCACTCCGGTTTCCTCCCACATTCCAAAGACATACTGATAGGGAATTTAGATTGTGAGCCCCATCTGGGACAGCGATGATAATGTGTGCAAACTGTAAAGCGCTGCGGAATATGTTAGCGCTATATAAAAATAAAGATTATTATTATTATTATTATTATGGAACAAAACATAGAGATTTTGGGTCCATGGCCTGGAAACTCCCCAGATCTTAATCCCATTGAGAACTTGTGGTCAATCATCAAGAGACGGGTGGACAAACAAAAACCAACAAATTCTGGCAAAATGCAAGCATTGATTATGCAAGAATGGACTGCTATCAGTCAGGATTTGGTCCAGAAATTGATTGAGAGCATGCCAGGGAGAATTGCAGAGGTCCTGAAGAAGAAGGGTCAACACTGCAAATATTGACTTGCTGCATTAACTCATTCTAACTGTCAATATAACCTATTGGTACTCATAATATGATTGCAATTTTATTTCTGTATGTGATATAAACATCAGACAAACACTAATAAAAACCAGAGGGCAGCAGATCATGTGAAAATATAATTTTGGTGTCATTCTCAAAAATTTTGGCCATGACTGTATAATCACATATAAAAAAGTATCTCCAAAAGTATAACGGTGTGATTTGTGCAAATATGCAATCAGCAGTAAAAGAGTAATAAAGTGCCTGTGCCTGGCATTAACTCACATGGTAATGGAGGAGTAGATCGCAGCCTGACGCCCCTACGCGAGTTTCGCCGTGTCTTCGTTATACTTTTTGGTGAGTTAGTTCATTGCAGTTAAATTCCATCTCATTTGAGTATGATACTAAACATATGACAATTGGAATGTGTATGCAAATGGGATCTTCTTATGGATTATATATATAATTCCCTATGGTGCCACATGTATCATTGTTTATACTATGATTACTTTTCATCACTAGTTTTCTCTCTGCTCATTTGCCATTAGATTGCATTGTGATACGCTGGCTATACTCAGGTTTATTATTCCCTACTCTCCCTGCTTTGGTAGTGCCACTCTGAATTGATAGGTTTTTTTTTATATGTGATTATAGTGATAAACTTTATATGTTTGACTAAATATACTCTTTCACCTCTACTGTATTTTTACATTCAGTGGGGTGTTTTGTGATACATGATTCATGTGGTAAAAACGGACAACACAACAGAAGATGATATATACTGACATATGATTCATGTGGTAAGGACAGTTGTACTGTACTATGCTGCAGACTAGATAAGCAGGCACACACAACACAACAGAAGATTTAAATATACTGACATGGTTCATGTGGTAAGGACAGTTGTACTGTATTATGCTGCAGACTAGATAAGCAAGCAAACACAGAACATAGAAGAGGGCATATACTGACATATGATTCATGTGGTAAGGACAGTTGTACTGTATTATGCTGCAGACTAGATAAGCAAGCAAACACAGAACATAGAAGATGACATATACTGACATATGATTCATGTGGTAAGGATAGTTGTACTGTATTATGCTGCAGACTTGATAAGCAAGCAAACACAGAACATAGAAGAGGGCATATACTGACATATGATTCATGTGGTAAGGATAGTTGTACTGTATTATGCTGCAGACTAGATAAGCAAGCAAACACAGAACATAGAAGAGGGCATATACTGACATATGATTCATGTGGTAAGGATAGTTGTACTGTATTATGCTGCAGACTAGATAAGCAAGCAAACACAGAACATAGAAGAGGGCATATACTGACATATGATTCATGTGGTAAGGATAGTTGTACTGTATTATGCTGCAGACTAGATAAGGCCTCTTTCACACTTCCGTCATTTGGCATCCGTCGCAATCTGTCATTTTGGGCAAAAAACAGATCCTGCAAATGTGCTCGCAGGATGCGTTTTTTGCCCATAAACTTGTATTAGCGACGGATCGCGACGGATTGCCACACGTTGCGTCCGTCATGCGACGGATCCGTCGTGTTTTGGTGGACCGTTGTCACAAAAAAAGTTCAATGTAACGTTTTTTTGTCCGTCGTGTCCACCATTTTCGCCTGCGCATGCGCGGCCGAAACTCCGTTCCCTCCTCCCCGGACTGCAAAATGGGCAGCAGATGCGTCAAAAAACTGCATCCGCTGCTCACATCGTGCAAAAATTTCACGTGTGTAGGTACGTCGGCCCGACGCATTGCGACGGACCCGTACCAACGCAAGTGTGAAAGTAGCCTTAGCAGGCATATACAATAGAGGAGGGTATTTACTGACATATGGTTCATGTGGTAAGGACAGTTGTACTGTATTATGTTGCAGACTAGATAAGCAGGCACATACAATACAATAGAAGACGACATTACTGACATATGGTTCATGTGGTAAGGACAGTTGTACTGTATTATGTTGCAGACTAGATAAGCAGGCACATACAATACAATAGAAGACGACATATACTGACATATGATTAATGTGGTAAGGACAGTTGTATTGTATTATGCTGCAGACTAGATAAGCAGGTATACACAGAACATAGAAGAGGGCAGATACTGACATATGGTTCATGTGGTAAGGACAGTTGTACTGTATTATGCTGCAGACTAGATAAGCAGGCACACACAACACAACAGAAGACGACATATACTGACATAGGCTGCCGTCACACTAGCAGTATTTGGTCAGTACTTTACATCAGTATTTGTAAGCCAAAACCAGGAGTGGGTGATAAATGCAGAAGTGGTGCATATGTTTCTATTATGATTTTCCTCTAATTGTTCCACTCCTGGTTTTGGCTTACAAATACTGATGTAAAATACTGACCAAATACAGCTAGTGTGACGGCAGCCATATGGTTCATGTGGTAAGGACAGTTGTACTGTATTATGCTGGAGACTAGATAAGCAGGCACACACAACACAACAGAAGACGACATATACTGACATATGATTAATGTGGTAAGGACAGTTGTACTGTATTATGCTGGAGACTAGATAAGCAGGCATACACAACACAACAGAAGACGACATATACTGACATATGATTAATGTGGTAAGGACAGTTGTACTGTATTATGCTGGAGACTAGATAAGCAGGCATACACAGAACATAGAAGAGGGCATATACTGACATATGATTAATGTGGTAAGGACAGTTGTACTGTATTATGCTGGAGACTAGATAAGCAGGCACACACAACACAACAGAAGACGACATATACTGACATATGATTAATGTGGTAAGGACAGTTGTACTGTATTATGCTGGAGACTAGATAAGCAGGCATACACAGAACATAGAAGAGGGCATATACTGACATATGATTAATGAGGTAAGGACAGTTGGACTGTATTATGCTGGAGACTAGATAAGCAGGCATACACAGAACATAGAAGAGGACACATACTGACATATGGTTCGTGTTAGTGTTTACCCCATTTGATAATACTATAGTTTTGGATTTGGACCTTTTTCACCATAATAATTTGACCTTTTACTGCCCTTTGTTCAGGTTGATGCATCAACATTTTCTGCGGTGAAAAGACAGAGTCTCACATCGATAATTCCCCATGAGAAAGGCAGCTTGTCTCAGCAGCCCACCAGCTATTCTGTGCCATCAGGACGGATAGGTGGGCATGCTACGCGGTAGGACGGTGTTGTCTCTTCCATCCCAGTCCATCCTGACAGACCAATAAATATTTGCTGACTTTAGCAGAATGCATTCTGGGAGTTTTTATTAATGTCTATATTGCATGTATTATGTATATTATTTTTTTGTATTAATTTATAATTAAAAGAAATGTTTTTTTTTCCAACTGTTATATAAATCAGCTGTTTTTAAACTTTTTTTTAAATATTATATTTCTTTACCTTCTGGCTTCTTCATTCTGTGAGTGGTGATTTTTGCAGTATAACTACATATGAGAAAGACAGGTAAAAACCAATATGGTCTGTCTCCATTCATGGTCAGAAGATCAGGACCCTCTTAGAGAAGACTGCTCATTTAGAGCGAGAGCTTCGCAGTCGTCTTTGTCTTTCGCTCAGAATTTCTCTATATGGCAGCACTATGTCGACACTATATGGCAATATTATTTCAAGGCTTTTTTTCATGGTGGGTCTTCAGGAGCACACTGCTCCTCTGTCTCCCAGCTTCTTGATTTCCAGTGGGACAAAAAGAAAAAAAAAAGTTTTAAAATAAAAATGTAAGAAAATATTTAGAAAAGCATGATGTAGGGATATATACCCCATTTCCAGAGATGTGACAATTATTAGATTGTGCTTTTCTGTTTAAATAAAATCAGTGTTTTATCAGCAGGAGATTATCCCCAGGTGTCTGGTGCCTTTTGGTCCAAACACGCCCCCATCACTGATTGGCTGCCTTTTGTCTACTTTGGCAGAAAGTAGCCAATCAGTGGTGTGGGCGGGGTTATACATAGCTCAGCATTCCGAGCTCTGATAGATCTGCAGCAGAGAAAACAGGGATTGTCTCATAACTGCTGCACCCAGTAAACTGAGTGATACATCACTGGAATCAGGGTTTCTGCCCCTACATCAGGCTGCTGTTGGATTACATGGTAAAACATTGGAGGCAAGATGGAGAATCTGTCATCAGATTTTTGCTGTGACAGTTGGGAGAACCTCAGGCTTTACCATTTTTTATTGAGGCCCTTCCTTGTCTGTGACAGCTATTCAGATTCTTACGTAATGATGAAGAAGATTATGGATATGGGTTACTCATTACCTCAAGGAACACCATGAACTTCCTCAATGAGACAACGAGGAAAGAAAACCCCATATTGAGAAGGATTAAGGGAAACGGGATTGCACTGGGAAATAAAGGTGAAGGAGATAAGGAGCGCACTCCCCATAATAAGGAAAAGTAAGCAAATAACAAGACTTTGTACTACAAAACAAACAGAGCAAAAATAAAACAGAATATCTGGCTAAATATAATGAACCAATATGTGCTGGCACAAAAAGTCATAGGTTAGACAAGACCTAGTAGGATCACTTGTGTAGACTCACGTAGGAAGTGTCCACATGGGTCAACGGCGCCATTGCCGAGCTATCGTCTGTAAAGGGCCAACTGGAGGCTAACGCCAAGTCAAGACAACAATAATGGTGTCAAATACATAAAGGGGAAGTGCCCCTAAAAGATGTTCAAGCCCTGATTTCATATCTCCTCATCCCACTCTCTCTCTGTTGGAGGCCCCCAAGGCTCTGTCCTAGGACCCCTACTCTTCTCTATCTATACCCTCTCCCTGGGACACCTCAATAAGTTCTAAGGCTTCCACTATGTTCTGTAAGGTGATGACACTCAGATCTACCTCTCTGGCCCAGTTGAGGCCTGGGACTGAAATGTTAGATAAACCAGACACAAAGACAAAACAAAGATGAAAGAAAACCTCTATCATACAAAAGCACTAGCCAGCAATAGGGACTGGGAGGAATAAACTAAATGGGACCAGGGACCAGGAGATAAACTCACAAGTACTACAGCAAACCACAGAACACTACTACAACAACCCTACTCCAACCACTCAGCTTTAGCTCTCAGGACAGGAAGAGGAATCTCCAGAACCTACAATGAATTCTTATTCAGCATAGCGTCTCCTCTAAGGAGCTAGGAAGTAAAGCTTTCACTGGCAAGGCAGAGAAGGTCTGGCCAGGTTTTATAGGAAGAGGTAATGACCAGATCAGAAGCAGCTGAAATGGAGCTGAAAGATTCTGACCAGCATAGAAAGGGTTGTTAACCTCTTCAGCGCCAAAGGAAACAAAATTAATTTAATATGGGACACAAATACACAGGTTAAATGGAAAATCTAGGATTTACATTACGTAGTGGTCTTCTAGCCCTAGATCTACCAGGAGGATGTGACACACTCGGTACACCAGTCCAAGGGGCTAGTCCTCGGTTGCTTTTCTGCGCCCCGCTTACTAAGAGGTCACTCCCTGTGTGCATGCATAGGTAGAGACCTATCAGTAAAAGGGATCATGTCTTGGAGAAGCCAACAACCCCTTTAGAAGACTAGTACCTGAGAAGTGGACTATAACTTGTACCGCAATGCGAAATCCTCACCAGGGCCAGCACTCACCACGTGCCATTTATAATACTACCGTCTACTGGGTTTTAAGGATCCTGTTGTGGGTGACCGTTATTGCTGCACCTCTGTCAGTAGAGCGTGAGGAGAAGTTCTGGAATGTGCGATAACACGTGAGACACACCTAGAACCGACGACGTCAGACACTTATCTATCATACTGTAGTTATAGAGCTAGACAAGGGGCCCGGACTAAGGAGGAAGACCGAAGGGCGGCCTGAGACCATAAAAAAAGAAAAAGGATGACAAACACATCGTGGGCAGCGCTTCAAAAGACAGGTTATGCTTCATTAATCATTACAAAACCAAGGGAACAAAACAACAAAATCACAGGAACAAGTACACACAGAAAATCAACAAAGGACAAATCAAGAACCTGAAGAGCTCTGCCCTTGGTACGGCAGACAAGACCTTCCTCACATTGTGTCCCATATGTGTGGTCGGCAACCTATGACACATATACATCAAATCAAAACCAGGCAATAAAGCCACAGTAACACACTGGGATAGAAAATATTCAATAACTACGCAAAGTGTAAAAGTGCAGCATCACATGTGTCAAAGTGTTGATCTAAGTGCACCCAGAATGTTACCAAGCCCCAGGTTTAAGTGTGTGGTGAAATGACACTGTGTGGAGAGGACGTTTCGCCGAACACAAGGCTTCTTCAGGAGTACAGACAGCTGCCTCAGAACTAAAGCCAGCTTCCCCAGGGGTAATGTCGGCTTCCTCATGAGTAACCAAACTGTGGGACAATGCATCTTATAGTCACACATATAAGGCTTGGATACACCGGCTCAGCAGATAGTATGACACATAAGAGGCTTAGATACCAAGCACAAAAGATATATTAAATACTGACGACTTGGACTCACCGGCTCAACAGTTAGTATCACACAAAAGAGGATTAGATAGAGCAGCTCAGCAGAGAGTATTACACTTAGTGGGATTAGATACATCAGCTCATTAGTCGGAATCACACATAAGAGGCTTAGATACAACAGCCCAGCAGATAGTATCATAAAGGATAAGATTATATACACAGCAGACTGTATCACACGTGATAGATACACAGCTCAGCAGTCAGTATCACACAGGATAGGATTAGATACACGGATCAGCAGTCAGTATCACACAGGATAGGATTAGATACATGGATCAGCAGTCAGTATCACACAGGATAGGATTAGATACACGGATCAGCAGTCAGAATTACACAGGATAGGATTAGATACACAGCTCAGCAGACAGTATTACACAGGATAGGATTAGATACACAGCTCAGCAGTCAGTATCACACAGGATAGGATTAGATACACAGCTCAGCAGTCAGTATCACACAGGAGAGGATTAGATATATTAATTTTACAGAAAATATCGCCCGTCACATAGGTATATTGATCACATCACCATACATTATTATAGTTTATGCTTCATTGGGTTAGATACCAGCTGAGCAGGCAGTACCACACAATAATGCTTAGCTACAGAAGTTCAGCAGACGAGTATCCTACATGATGCTGAAGTGCGATAATACACCAGTTTATCATTACAGTAGTATCAGATGATGTATAACACTGGAGCCCCCAGTGTAACTTCCAGCCCCATTTTCCCCCGATGTATAACACTCAGCACTCATCCCCGCCCTATTGTCTCACATTCGTATCCATTGACCCCCAGTGAATAACACCCGGCCCCTCTCCCCAGGGTATAACATCCGGCCCTTCACCCCTTTGGTATAACAACTGATCCCTCACACCTGGGGTATAACATCTGATCCCTCACCCCGGGGTATAATATCTGGCCCCTTACCCCTGAGGTATAACATCTGGCCCCTCACCCCCAGGGTATAACATCCGATCCCTCACCCCGGGGTATAACATCTGACCCCTCACCCCCAGGGTATAACATCCGATCCCTCACCCCGGGGTATAACATCTGACCCCTCACCCCCAGGGTATAACATCTGACATCCGATCCCTCACCCCAGGGTATAACATCTAGCCCTCACCCCTGAGGTACAATATCTGGCCCCTACCCCCTGATGTATAAAATTCATCCCCTGGCCCCAGGTGCATAACCTTCAGCCCCCTCTAGACCTTCTGCCTTTACTATTATATGACAAATCGGCCGGTGGTGCAGAGATCACTGATACCAACGCGGTCCTGTAATAGGGGCCACTGAGGTAACAAGTCCATCAATGACATTTCTTCCTCAAGCACAAGCACTACGCCCCCGCCGAGAGCTTCATGGCCGAGCAGCTGCATGCCGCCGTACATCACCAAACACAATGCCGAGCGTCGGCTGGAGTGGTGTAAAGCCGTCAATATTGGACTCTGGAGGAGACGTGTTCTGTGCAGTGATGGGTCACACTTCTGTATCTGTGTCAGACGGAGGAGTCTGGGTTTGGTGATTCCAGGAGAACGTTCCCTCCTGACTGCATTGTGCCCCCTGTATACATGGTGGAGGGGGATAATGCTATGGGCTGTTATCGGGGGTCGGCATTGGGCCCTTGTGAGTCCGGCCTCCCCCAACATCAGGGTCTGACCTCACAAACGCTCTTCTGGATGAAGGGGCAAAAATTCCCACAGACTCCTCCAAGATCTTATAGAAATCCTTCCCAGAAATAATAATAATTTTATGTATATAGCGCCAACATATTCCGCAGCGCTTTACAAATTATAGAGGGGACTTGTACAGTCAATAGACATTACAGCATAACAGAAATCACAGTTCAAAATAGATAATAAGAGGAATGAGGGCCCTGCTCGCAAGCTTACAATCTATGAGGAAAAGGGGAGACACGAGAGGTGGATGATAACAATTGCTTTAGTTATTCGGACCGGCCATAGTGTAAGGCTCGGGTGTTCATGTAAAGCTGCATGAACCAGTTAACTGCCTAAGTATGTAGCAGTAACGACACAGAGGGCTAATACTGCATAAAGTGAATGAGAACATGATGCGAGGAACCTGAATATGGTTTTTTTTTTTTGAATGGGCCACACAGGGATCGTTAGGTTAATGCATTGAGGTGGTATTACAGTCTGAACAAATGCGTATTTAGGGCACACTTAAAACTGTGGGGATTAATCGTATTAACCTAGGTAGTGCATTCCAAAGAATCGGCGCAGCACGTGTAAAGTCTTGGAGACGCGAGTGGGAGGTTCTGATTATTGAGGATGCTAACCTGAGGTCATCAGCGGAGCGGAGGGCACGGGTAGGGTGGTAGACTGAGACCAGAGAGGAGATGTAGGGTGGTGCTGAGCCATGGAGTGCTTTGTGGATAAGGGTAGTAGTTTTGTACTGGATTCTGGAGTGGATGGGTAACCAGTGTAATGACTGGCACAGGGTAGAGGCATCGGTGTAACGGTTGGTGAGGAATATGATCCTGGCTGCAGAATTCAGGACAGATTGGAGTGGGGAGAGTTTGGTAAGAGGGAGGGCGATTAGTAGAGAGTTACAATAGTCCAGACGAGAATGAATAAGTGAAACAGTAAGAGTTTTTGCAGAGTCGAAAGTAAGAAAAGGGCGAATTCTAGAAATGTTTTTGAGATGCAGATAAGAAGAGCGAGCCAGTGATCGGATGTGGGGGGTGAATGAAAGGTCAGAATCAAGGATGACCCCAAGGCAGCGGGCATGTTGCTCTGGAGTAATGGTGGAACCGCACACGGAGATGGCAATGTCAGGCAAAGGTAGGTTAGTAGAGGGAGAGAACACGAGGAGCTCAGTTTTTGACAGGTTCAGTTTCAGATAGAGGGAGGACATGATGTTAGAGACAGCGGTAAGACAATCACTGGTGTTTTCTAAAAAGGTCGGTGTGATATCAGGAGAAGAAGTGTATAATTGGGTGTCGTCAGCATAGAGATGGTACTGGAAACCAAATCTACTGATTGTTTGTCCAATAGGGGCAGTATACAACGAGAAGAGGAGGGGGCCTAGGACTGATCCTTGAGGAACCCCAACAGTAAGGGGAAGGTGAGAGGAGGAACCAGCAAAACATACAGTGAAGGATCGGTCAGAGAGATAGGAGGAGAACCAGGAGAGAACGGTGTCCTTGAGGCCGATGGAGCGGAGCATAGTGAGGAGGAGCTGATGATCTACAGTGTTGAATGCTGCAGATAGATCCAAGAGAATTAGCATGGAGTAGTGACCATTAGATTTAGCTGTTAGTAGGTCATTAGAGACTTTAATGAGGGCAGTTTCAGTAGAGTGTAAAGAGCAGAAGCCAGATTGAAGAGGGTCGAGAAGAGAGTTATCTGAGAGATAGCGGGTAAGACGGGAGTGGACCAGGCGCTCGAGAAGTTTAGAGATGAAGGGACGATTAGAGACAGGTCTATAATTAGCGGCACAGTTTTGGTCGAGGGATGGTTTTTTAAGTAATGGATGTATGATGGCATGCTTAAATGAGGAGGGAAAAATACCGGAAGTGAGGGAAAGGTTGAATATTTTTGTTAGGTGAGAGGTGACAGCCCGGGAAAGGGACTGGAGGAGATGTGACGGAATGGGGTCACTGGTGCAAGTGGTCGGGCGAGAAGATGCAAGGAGCCTGATTACTTCTGACTACTGATTACCCAGAAGAGTGTGAGCCCTTATATCTGCTGAGGGGAGACTCCATATTAATGTCTGTAGGGGTAGGATGTGGAGGGGGCACAACAATATGGCATGCTGTGATTTGTAGTTCCACCTCCTCCAGATTCTCTGTATTATCTCTTTCTAGGAAACGTCGGGTCCAAACTTCACGGTTTTATGTGGTTGTGACTCAAGAAGCAATAAAGGAGCGGCCGTCGGCGGAGGAGCTCACAACCCTCCCGAGGTCCCCGCTCTCCTGTCTCTGGGGTCTCCCTCCATAGCCATGTGCACAGGAGACTGTTCTAAGTTTATCGGGGTCTCCCTGTACCCGTTCTGCGCCCTGTGCATCCTCTGTAACATATTGCTGCTCTTCCCTGGATGGACCACCGAGGCTGTGAGAGACCCCCAGCAGAAGCTCACGCCTGAGGTGCTGTATCTCGGAGGGTTTTTTGGAAGTGGATTTCTGGTAAGTGATGGAGGATAAAGTATGGGGGACAGGTTGGTTTGCTGCAGGGATGTCAATGCTTGTAGGTATCCTCAGCATCATCACTACACCCCAGAGACCCCAGGAGCGAAACAAACCTGGCCTGGATTATTTAGCAGCATATGGCAGCATTACTATTGGATGAAATTGCAGTATATTGTGGCCACTATATGGCGGTATTATGTGACTATGCGGGTGCTTTAAGGGAAGGGTGCAGTATATTATTTAGGCACAGTATTATGTTGGTTCTTTTAAGAGAGTATTATCTAGGTGCTGTAAATCATTTGGGCACTATATGGCGGTATTATGAGGCTCCTTTAAGAAATTGTTATTTGGTTACAGTACAATTTGGGCACCATAATGTAGGTTTAATATGAGAATTTCTTGTGGGATCTATATGACAGTATTATATGAGCTCGTTAATAATTATTTAATTGTTGTATTTCAATTGAGCCCTATATGGCAGTGTAATGGGGATCCAATAAATGTATTTTTTCAATGTTGTAGAACATTTAATATGGCGGCATTATGTAATTTTATTTGGATGCTGGATATCATTTGGCGCTATATGGCAGTATTATGTAGGTATTTTAAGAAGGTATTAATTGGATGCTCTATATCCTTTCTGCATCATATGTCAGTATTTTGAAGATTTATTGAGTGTTACTTAGTCGCTGTATATAATGTGGGCACTATATGGCAGCATTATGTAGGTTCTTTAAGAGAATATTTCTTGGATGCTGCATAACATTTGGGCACTATATGACAGTATTATGTGGGTTCTTTAAGAGAGTATTATTTTTATGCTGTCCAGTATATAATGTGCACACAATATAGCAGTATTATCTAGGTTCATGAAAAATATTATTTGGATGCTGAATATTATTTTGGCAGTGTATGGCAGTATTATGTGGGCATAAATTTATTTAGAAATTATTATACTGTATGTCATTTGGGCACAATATGGCAGGTTTATATATATATATATATATATATATATATATATATATATATATATATATATATATATAATTGAGATTCTTATGTGGGTGCTTTACGATAATATTATAAGCTATATGGCGGTATTACGGGGATACATTAAGAGAGTATTATTTGGATGTGATATTGTCTATCATTTGGGCATTATATGGAGTTTTATGTGGATTCTTTACTGTAAGAGCATAGAAGCTGATGGCCAGGATGCACAGATCGCTGCTACACCTCCATTGACCCTTAGAACTTTCCATTTCTCACCCTGTTTACACCTTCGCTGTATCTTACGTTATCAGCGCCTCTCTGTTATCAGTATTCTCTGTTATCAGCCATTACAAGGTGGACTGCACCTGGCTACAGTGCATCTCTATGTGATTGCATATCAGGGAGTCTACTGGATCTGGGAATGTTTAGATTGGCCCTGAACATACACATAGTTACCAACAAGCCCCGCCCCCGCTGAGCACTGGAACACCCACATCTGGGCGAGGGTTACATAATCCCTGACCATTTCAGCCCAGACGTCATGGGAGATCCTGGACAGTTGATAAACAACCATAAAGAAGGACGTATTTTAAGCCTGGATAGATGATTGGGCGTACAGCAATGAAATGTGTACATAGGGGTGGAGTCAGGGGCAGGGTTAGCAGCTGGGTCCTAGTGCCTGAGGGGGCACATGATTCATAATGGTTCTATTCTCTGCCTAAGGGGGACAAATGCCCCTAGAGGCCAAATCAATGGGTGAGATGTGAGTCACATAAACTCCCGGTACTCCGACCTCACTGACTGTTCTTTCTTCTCTAAGGTTCTAATTCCTGCCATTTGCATACAGTTCACCGGTCGACGAGGAAAATGTAACAATCGATGTGGGGTAAGATCCCGATAGTAGCAAGGAACCACCAAAAAAATGCTGAAGACCCCATTGTGGATAATTAGTGAGTCGTGATGCCACCACTACCGGCCAGTCGGGCGCTGTTTTCAGGCGACATGTCTGAACAAGTCCACGTATCAGCTTACAGGACCCCAAGTAACCCGCAACGGAACCCTTGGGTTCTACAAAACTCGCTGATATTAACCCGCCACGGAACCCAGGGGTTCTACGGAACTCGCTATTAACCCGCCACTGAACCCTGAGGTTCTATGGAACTTGCTGATATTAACCCGCCACGGAACCCTGGGGTTCTACGGAACTCGCTATTAACCCGCCACTGAACCCTGAGGTTCTATGGAACTTGCTGATATTAACCCACCACGGAACCCTGGGGTTCTACGGAACTCGCTGATATTAACCCGCCACGGAACCCTGGGGTTCTACGGAACTCGCTGATATTAACCCACCACGGAACCCTGGAGTTCTACGGAACTCGCTGATATTAACCCTCCACGGAACCCTGGGGTTCTACAGAACTCGCTGATATTAACCCGCCATGGAACACTGGAGTTCTACAGAACTCAATGATATTAACCAAGAGTTGATCAAAGCTGGGCTTGATAGCGCCATAAGAGAACCAGGTTCTGACTAGATTCATGGCCTTGCCACAAAAATGCAGAAGACCACCCTATATGAAGCAGTCCGTGTGCTGCTGGGGGTCACTCACATGATCAATATAGATGAATACTGCTGTATAGATGGCTAGAAATCTTCCTTCTGACAGATCTGTCACTTTCCATAAATATGTTATTGGTTTCCCTGGTGTAAATGCCGCTGTTCTCCTGAATCCGACGAAGTGTTTTGTTTCTCCCTGCTCCTCTGCGTTCCTGAGATATGGCCTCCTTTTTCTTAGATATAAATCTGTTTTTTTAAGTCAACTGGGTGGGGTCCTCAAGACGTCCACAGAGAAATGTGGACCACGCCCACTTGAATAACAAGATCGGATGTATATACAGGGAAGAGGAGGCCAAATCTCAGGAATGGAGGAGCGCAGGAAGAAAAGAAAAACATTGCCGGATTCAGGAGAACAGCGGCATTTACACCAGGTAATACTTATTTATGGTGAAAGGCTCCCTTTAAGCAAGTCGGTGACCGATATCTGCACCCTGACTGCTTAGTGTCACCCACATCTGTCCAGAGTCTAAGTCTTTTGGCAGCAATTGAGCGTCAGTCACTTGACCCTGAAAACCGCCATGGAAACTGGCTTGTCCATGACAGAGGTCTTCCACGGACTTTCAAAAAAACCGCCATGCTTATACGCCCTGTCTGTATTACGCCCCGTCTGTATTACGCCTATGAACACGAATGAAGCTCATTGACTCCTCTTTCCCTAGATGCTGGTCTCCATCGCCTTGGCGGCCATTGCTGTTTGTGGATCCCTCTATGGATTTGTCACCTCGTTGCTTGGTCTCATCCACGGCCCTCAGTGTTATTACACGTTCATCGATGGACAGCAGCGCTGGACATCCCCCTTCAAACTAGACAGGGAATATATAGAGTAAGTGTCCAGTGGTGGAAGGAAGAAATTATTCATTTTTCTAAGATGTCCTCTAAAATCGGTGAAATATGTGGATTATTAATAATAGACTTTAGGCCTTGTGGGAAACAGTCTACTAGTAAGAATCCCATTATTTCCCATAGCAACCAATCAGAACTCCGCTTTCATCACTTCCGTACCTCTTGTAAAATGAAAGCTCCGCTGTGACTGGACTGGTTGCTCTGGTAAAATGAAAGCTGTACTATGATTGGTTGCCATGGGCAATATATAGAGATGTTGTTTCAGTCACTTTTCATAACTCTCCGTTGTCTCCTCACAGCCTGGAGAGCAGCTACCTCTTCCACAGACAATCCTGGTCCCGATGTACCATACCGATCAGAGTGGTTGAGTTCAACGTCATCTTCTTCTCCACCATCATGGTGGCCAGCGCCATTCAAGTCATCCTCTGCACCATTCAGATGATTAACGGCTTGTTTGGCGTCCTTTGCGGGACCTGCCAACGGAGGCTATACTAGAAGGTGACAGGAGCAGATTTGTTATAACTCGCCACCGAATATTATACATCGAATATTATTTATCATTAACCATTTCATGTCCGAGGTGATTTTTTTTTTCTTTTCATTTTTCGCATTTTGTTTTTTTCCCTCCCCTTCTTCCAAGCGCCATACCATTTTTATTCTGCCATCGACGTGGCCATATGAGGGCTTGTTTTTTTTTTTAGGACGAGTCGTAGTTCTGAATGACACCATTCATTTTACCATATAATGTCCTGGAAAATTTTAAAAAAAGTCCCCTATGTGGTGAAATTGTGAAAATTTTTTCGACATTTGTTGTTCGGCGTTGTCTGTACGGTACAAATTGCCTGGATACACAATTTTTCCAGTTCAGTACGATTAGATGAATATCAAATTTGAATATTTTTGTGATAAAAAAAAAATCTGAATTATGTAAAAAAGTCAGTGCACCTACTGTATGTCATATTTTTTTTATCTTTTTTTATTATTTCAACGTATGGTTTAACCCCTTACTCTCGAAACCTGTTTTCACCTTGTTGACAGAGCCCCATTTTTCACATCTGACGTGTCACTTTATAGCAAAAACTTTGTTATGCTTTTTCCAATTCCAGTGATTCTGAAAATGGCTTTGTGACTCATTGTAATTTATGTTAGTGGTGAATTTGAGTTGATAAAATTTGCTTTTATATATGAAAATAACAGACATTTTGCCAAAATTGTGTAAAATTTGCAACTTTCAAACTCTGAATTCGTATGTTCTTACAACAGACAGTCATACCACAAAAATATGGAATAAATTATATTTCCTACATGTCTAGTTTACATCAGCGTCATTTTTGAAACGCCATTTAATTTTGTTAGGATATTAGAAGGGTTAAATGTTTGACAGCAATTTTTCAACGAAATTTACTACATCTGTATTTGTACAGCCCCATTCAGTCTATGTGTAAAAAAACAAACAAACAAAAGTGATACCATTTAAAAAACTGCACCCCTCAATAGTAATCAACCCTTGAGGCGCTTAAGTGAAATTAATGCGAAGTGGAATGAAAAATTACATTTCAGCTAAAATTACGGTTTAGCCTCAAATTTTTCATTTTCACAAGCTGTAATGAAAGAAAATTCAGTGAGAAAGGGGTTAAGCAAGTTCTACTGAATGCAATGATTTCTCAGAATCTATTGTTTGGGCACATGGCAGGGTGGAATGGAAAGGAGCGCCATTTGGAGAGCAACTCAGGCTTGGATAGATAGTGGACACCGTGTCGCATTTGCAGTGTCTTGGCGGTGTAAAAACAACAGAAACCCCCACAAGAGACCCCATTTACACCCTCAAGGAATTTGTCTAGATGTGCAGTGACCCTTTTGGACCCACAGATGCTGCATGACAGTTTAAGGGGTAACGTTTCTCCTTGTTGACATGCCAGTGTAAGGAGACTTATCGGCCACACCATTAAATTATACAAATTTCCTCTTCAGAGAGGAAGATCTTTTGCACTCTACTTCCACCTATTTGAAGTAGCAATCCTAAAAGTCAATATCGACTCTTTAACGATCCTTGCTATATGGACAGGGTAAAAGCCAAAGCAAAAGCTCAATTTGCAGACACATGTTTCGGGGGTGTTCCCCTTCTTAGCGCAAAGCATGATATCTGAATTGGCAGCATGGTATAGGTTGTGGACGCCATCTGAAAGCCTCTGAGATGCCAAAACAACAGAAAACTTCCACACATGACCCCATTTTGGAATCTAAAGCTCAATACATTCACATAGGGGTATATATAGTTACTTTTTTCTGACTCACGTGCGTCTCAAAAGTTATCAACATTGGGAAGCAAAAATTATTTTATTTCCATTAAAATGATGCTTTAGCTCCTAGACTTTCTCTTTCACACGGTGTTGTATGGAGAAAATGGACGCTGCAATATGTAAAACAGATTCTCCCAAATACAGTAATACCCAATATGTGGTTGGAGACAACTATTTATCGCGCACAATGGGACCTGGAAGGGAGGAATCCCTATTTGACTTTTGGAGTGCAGATTTGTCTGGAACAGCTTGACGGCTTATGAGCCCTAATCGTTGTCCCATGGAAAGATTCTTCCACCTGAGTTGTGGATTACTGCAGATCCTCCAGTGACCATGGACCTCTTGACTGCTTCTCTAGTTGGTGCTCTCCTTGCTTGAGATGTCAGTTTAGGTGGACAGCCATGTCTTGGTAGGTTTGCAGTTGTGCCTTACTACTTCCATTTTTGGATAATGAATTGATCAGTGATCCATTAGATTTATAGAACTTGGGCTTTTTTTTTTAATCTAACCCTGCTGTACTCTTCTTTACAACTTTATCCCTGACCTGTCTGGTGGGCTCCTTGGTTTTCATGATGCAGTTTGATCCTTAATGTTCTCACACAAACCTCTGAGGCCTTCTCAGAACAGATGTAGTTATACTGAGAAGAAATCACACAAAGGTGGACTCAGTGTATTAATTATGCGACTTTGAGGGAATTGGTCACTCAGGATTTTATTCAGGGTTATGAAATCACAGGGGGCTGAATACAAATGCACCTCACAATTTTTAAATTAAGTCAATCTCATACTTCATCGATGATTAGGTCCGGAGAACCCCTGAAATGTGTTCTCCCGTCTGCAGCGGTGCCATACTTGTTGACCTCAGCTGTGGTTTGGGCACGCTGTGGGGTTCACAAGTGGAAGCCATTTGGCTTTTCGAAAGTGGATATTACTGGATTATCAGATAATTAACAATTCAGAAATGGTCTTTACATTTGTCTTTACGCCATTTTACGCTTATTTTCTGCGTTGGCGGTATAATTCATGGTGAAAAAAAAAAATCTATATTTTTGGCTTTTTTTTTACTGTGCTCACTGATTTGGTCATATAATCTGATATTTATATAGATCTGGTCATTCCAGACTTGGCGATACCAATTATATGTATTTTTTTTTTTTAATCTTTACTTTTATTTCTACAGTATTTACGTGCAAAACATATTTTTAATATGTTTTAGGTTTTAATTGACTTTTTTATTTTTTTTAAACCTTAAACTCCCTCCTGAAACCTAAAGTACAGGCCCCCCATCACCAATCTCAGCGGTGAGAATCTGGCCACTTATTTCCTAGAAAAAAATCAACCACATCCATCAGGATATCTCAGCCCAGTCTCCTCAGTGCCTGGATCCCCTTCCCTACCGCACCTCTAGCTCACTAGACATCTTTGAGCCTGTTTCAGAAGAAGTTTCCAAGCTCCTCACTTCTGCTCGGCCTACAACCTGCAACAGTGACCCCATTCCTTCACCTCTCCTGCAGTCTCTCTCACCAGTGGTCAACACTCACCTGACTAAAATATTTAACCTCTCTCTTTCTTCAGGTATCTTTTCCTCCTCATTTAAACATGCCATCATAACCCCTTTACTTAAAAAGCCATCCCTGGACCAGAACTGCACAGCTAACTACAACTATATACCTGTCTCTAACCTTTCCTTCATCTCTAAACTCCTGGAACGCTTGGTCCACTCCCGTCTAATCCGCTATCTCTCGGATAACTCTCTTCTCGACCCCTTACAATCTCGTTTCCGCTCTTTACCCTCCACTGAAACTGCCCTCACTAAAGTCATTGCTCTCTGCTGATTCTCCTGGATCTGCCGCATTTGATACTGTGGATCACCAGCTCCTTCTCACTACGCTCCGCTCCATAGGCCTCAAGGACACAGCCCTCTCCTGGTTCTCCTCCTACCTCTCTGACCGCTCCTTCACTGTATCTTTTGCCGGCTCCTCTTCCTCTCCTCGTCCCCTTACTATTGGGGTTCTGCAGGGCTCAGTCCTAGGCCCCCTCCTTTTCTCTCTATACACTGCCCCTATTAGACAATCAGCAGATTTGGGTTCCAGTACCATCTCTATGCTGATGACACCCAATTATACACTTCTTCCCCCGACATCACCCCCACTCTAATTCAAAATACCAAGGATTGTCTGTCTGCTGTCTCTAACATCATGTCCTCCCTCTATCTGAAACTAAATCTCTCCAAAACTGAACTACTTCTGTTTCTCCCTTCTACTAACCTCACTCTACCCAACATCAAAATTACCCTGGAGGGTTCAACCATAACTCCCGAGCAGCATGCCCACTGTATTGGGGTCATATTCGACACCAAACTTTCCTTTACTCCCTATATCCGAACACTCACTCGCTCTTGTCATCTGCATCTTTAAAACATCTCCAGAATCCGACCTTTTCTCACCTTTGAAACTGCTAAGACTCTTACTGTCGCTCTTATTCATTCCCGTCTGGACTACTGCAACTCTCTTCTGATTGGTAAGAGGGAGACCAAACCTTCTCCTCTCCAATCCATCTTGAATGCAGCAGCCAGGGTCATATTTCTGTCCAGCCCTTCACTGATGCCTCCATCTTGTGCCAGTCATTACACTGGCTACCCATTCGCTACAGGGTCCTGTATAAACTCCTCTCTCTCACCCACAAAGCTCTCCACAGTTCTGCATATCTCCTCTCTTATCTTTGTCTATCATCCTACACGTGCCCTCCGTTCTACAAATGACCTAAAGGTACCTTCACACTGAACGATATCGCTAGCGATCCGTGACGTTGCAGCGTCCTGGCTAGCGATATCGTTCAGTTTGACACGCAGCAGCGATCAGGATCCTGCTGTGATGTCGTTGGTCGCTGCAGAAAGTCCAGCACTTTATTTTGTCGCTGGACTCCGTGCAGACATCGCTGAATCGGCGTGTGTGACGCCGATTCAGCGATGTCTTCACTGGTAACCAGGGTAAACATCGGATTACTAAGTGCAGGGCCGCGCTTAGTAACCCGATGTTTACCCTGGTTACCAGCGTAAAAGTAAAAAAAACAAACACTACATACTTACCTTCCGTGTCTGTCCCCCGGCGCTGTGCTTCTCTGCACTGGCTGTGAGCACCGGCCAGCCAGAAAGCACAGCGGTGACGTCACCGCTCTGCTTTCCGGTCGCTGTGCTCACAGTCAGTGCAGGAAAGCACAACGCCGGGGACAGACACCGGAATGTAAGTATGTAGTGTTTGTTTTTTTCACTTTTACGCTGGTAACCAGGGTAAACATCGGGTTACTAAGCGCGGACCTGCGCTTAGTAACCCGATGTTTACCCTGGTTACCGGCGTCGTTGGTCGCTGGAGAGCTGTCTGTGTGACAGCTCTCCAGCGACCAAACAGCGATCGACATCGTTGTCGGTATCACTGCAGCGTCGCTGAGTGTGAAGGTACCTTAAGACTAACATCCCCCATAATCCGAACCTCGCACCTCCGTCTCCAAGACTTCTCTCGTGCTGCGCCAGCTCTCTGGAATGCACTTCCCCAGACGATCAGACTGATACCTGGCCCCGACCTATTCAAGCGCGCTTTAAAAACCCATCTCTTCAAACAAGCCTACCACATCAACTACTCAGTAAACTAACTTTATCCTGTTCCCTCCTTCCAAATATTATCTGCATGTGAATCTGCACCCTACTATTCATCTGTCTCCACACCCTCCATGCACACGATAACTGCACTTGACTATTGCACTTAAACACACGGGCTGATGACCGGATCATGCAGCTTTATACGAAAATCCCTATTTATTATAATTGCCAGACCTGAAATAACAATCACTTCTCACCTATTGTGTCCCCCCATTTCCTTGTAGATTGTAAGCTTGCGAGCAGGGACCTCACCCCTAATGTCACTGTTTAAATTTTCTTAACTTGTACCGAATTTATTGTTTGTACAAGTCCCCGCTTAATTGTAAAGTGCTGCGGAATATGTTGGCGCTATATAAATAAAAATTATTATTATTTTACTTAGTCCCGATATGGAATATCAACATTTACTGGTCTGATTACATAACGACCACTAGAAGGCGTAATGAGAAAGCAAAAAAAATCCACTGCTATCATCAGAGTAAGGGCTCCGACTGTAAGGAAACATCTGGAGACATCGGGTTATCCAGAAAATAATGGGTTCACCCTATAATCAGAATTACCTGTAACATTGTCCTTCTCTTTTACCGCAGCAAGCGGACGTGCAAGAGCCGTTATATATCACCACCTCCATCATCCTCACTGCACCATGTGATGTAATATGTACAGAAAGTGCGGAGAACAAAACCTCTGCTGAGTCCTCACCTGTGTGTAAAGAGACCTCACGGGGGAATAAAAACATTGTTTTATCATTGTGCAAATCTTGCATAGCCTTTCTTTCCTTATTAGAGAGGTTTTACCTAATATTAGAGCACTTTTTTTCACAATCGTGAATAAAATTTTTTTGGGAAGGAGTTAAAGGCTTCAGAATATTCATTTAGTTAATAAAAACTGGATTTGTTGCGCATGACATGACATTATAATTTGGCCTGCTGATAAAGCGGGGGCATTGTGGTAATGGATTATGCTCAGTATGACAAGGAATCTTTACGTCTACTAAATGACATCAAAACATAAAAAAACCTGGATGTTGACCCATTAATGACCTCTATAGATGAGCTGAAGGATCTAATCACTAAGGGTCTTAAAGTCTACTGAGTAGATGAGAATTTAGATATATTAATATCCCATACCAGCAATTTTTTACCATCTTCCGAAAAGTCAAACATATCTTACGAATAGAGTTGAGCGAATTTTTCAAAATTCGGTTCCGAATACGATCAGCAGCGAATATTGTTTTTGCAATATTCAACGAATGTCATTAGAGTCAATGGGAGTAGAAATTACCGAATATGTTCGGAACCGCTCATCAAGCATAAATTCGGCAGGAATAGGGTACCAATATTGCACAAAAATGGCAAATTCAGGTTTGGCGACCGAATCCGAACAAATTAGCTCAGCTCTACTTACAAACCCACCAGGCCGTCCAATAATTTCGGGTATTAAATGATGCCTCACCTCAAATCTGTCCCATTATGAAAATTGCTACTTACAAAAATTAGTAATCTCCCTGACTACCTCAGATACAGCCAGAATGTATTACATCTATTGAGTAAGATACCTTGGCAGGACCATTACATTTTAGGAACATTAGATATCACATCACTATATACGGTAATATAACATGATAAAGGATGTGAAGCAGTGAGCTATTTTTTAAATGAACCACACCAATTTTTGACTGAAAAAGTGGATTTCATTAAAGACTGCATACTTTTATTTTAACATATAATTCTTTTAACTATAAGACGAATCACTACATCCAGCAGTAGGGCACAGCCATGGGGTCCAGATTGATGCCTAGTTATGCCAACCTTTATGTGGGGTGCTGGGAAGGTCTCCACATACACCCTGATGGCTCGCTGCGTGCAAATCTTATCCTCTGGCAACGTTTTATTGACGATATTGTCTTCATATGGGCAGGGGGTTAGGAATCACTGTCTGAATTTTTTTGGAGATTAATAAAAATGAATTTTGCTTGCACTTTACTACTAGCTTTGAACATATACACTTCCTGGACCTTAATATATATTGAAGGGGCCAAATAAAAACACGCACACGACCCAGGAAAACATACTCAGAAGGGAGGTAAGAACATTTCTAAAACAATCCACAGTGAGGAGATTGGAACAAAACAAAATCCTCTAAACTGCATGCTCGCAAACGCCAGAAGCCTGACAAACAAGATGGAAGAACTAGAAGCAGAAATATCTACAGGTAACTTTGACATAGTGGGAATAACCGAGACATGGTTAGATGAAAGCTATGACTGGGCAGTTAACTTACAGGGTTACAGTCTGTTTAGAAAGGATCGTAAAAATCGGAGAGGAGGAGGGGTTTGTCTCTATGTAAAGTCTTGTCTAAAGTCCACTTTAAGGGAGGATATTAGCGAAGGGAATGAGGATGTCGAGTCCATATGGGTTGAAATATGAAACCCATAAAGGCAACAGGTTTCTGCTAATAACCAAGAAAAATTATCTTTCACAATTGGTGCAGAATCCAACCAGAGGAGCAGCACTTTTAGACCTAATACTATCTAATAGACCTGACAGAATAACAAATCTGCAGGTGGTTGGGCATTTAGGAAATAGCGACCACAATATTGTGCAGTTTCACCTGTCTTTCACTAGGGGGACTTGTCAGGGAGTCACAAAAACATTGAACTTTAGGAAGGCAAAGTTTGACCAGCTTAGAGATGCCCTTAATCTGGTAGACTGGGACAATATCCTCAGAAATGAGAATACAGATAATAAATGGGAAATGTTTAAGAACATCCTAAATAGGCAGTGTAAGCGGTTTATACCTTGTGGGAATAAAAGGACTAGAAATAGGAAAAACCCAATGTGGCTAAACAAAGAAGTAAGACAGGCAATTAACAGTAAAAAGAAAGCATTTGCACTACTAAAGCAGGATGGCACCATTGAAGCTCTAAAAAACTATAGGGAGAAAAATACTTTATCTAAAAAACTAATTAAAGCTGCCAAAAAGGAAACAGAGAAGCACATTGCTAAGGAGAGTAAAACTAATCCCAAACTGTTCTTCAACTATATCAATAGTAAAAGAATAAAAACTGAAAATGTAGGCCCCTTAAAAAATAGTGAGGAAAGAATGGTTGTAGATGACGAGGAAAAAGCTAACATATTAAACACCTTCTTCTCCACGGTATTCACGGTGGAAAATGAAATGCTAGGTGAAATCCCAAGAAACAATGAAAACCCTATATTAAGGGTCACCAATCTAACCCAAGAAGAGGTGCGAAACCGGCTAAATAAGATTAAAATAGATAAATCTCCGGGTCCGGATGGCATACACCCACGAGTACTAAGAGAACTAAGTAATGTAATAGATAAACCATTATTTCTTATTTTTAGTGACTCTATAGCGACAGGGTCTGTTCCGCAGGACTGGCGCATAGCAAATGTGGTGCCAATATTCAAAAAGGGCTCTAAAAGTGAACCTGGAAATTATAGGCCAGTAAGTCTAACCTCTATTGTTGGTAAAATATTTGAAGGGTTTCTGAGGGATGTTATTCTGGATTATCTCAATGAGAATAACTGTTTAACTCCATATCAGCATGGGTTTATGAGAAATCGCTCCTGTCAAACCAATCTAATCAGTTTTTATGAAGAGGTAAGCTATAGACTGGACCATGGTGAGTCATTGGACGTGGTATATCTCGATTTTTCCAAAGCGTTTGATACCGTGCCGCACAAGAGGTTGGTACACAAAATGAGAATGCTTGGTCTGGGGGAAAATGTGTGTAAATGGGTTAGTAACTGGCTTAGTGATAGAAAGCAGAGGGTGGTTATAAATGGTATAGTCTCTAACTGGGTCGCTGTGACCAGTGGGGTACCGCAGGGGTCAGTATTGGGACCTGTTCTCTTCAACATATTCATTAATGATCTGGTAGAAGGTTTACACAGTAAAATATCGATATTTGCAGATGATACAAAACTATGTAAAGCAGTTAATACAAGAGAAGATAGTATTCTGCTACAGATGGATCTGGATAAGTTGGAAACGTGGGCTGAAAGGTGGCAGATGAGGTTTAACAATGATAAATGTAAGGTTATACACATGGGAAGAGGGAATCAATATCACCATTACACACTGAACGGGAAACCACTGGGTAAATCTGACAGGGAGAAGGACTTGGGGATCCTAGTTAATGATAAACTTACCTGGAGCAGCCAGTGCCAGGCAGCAGCTGCCAAGGCAAACAGGATCATGGGGTGCATTAAAAGAGGTCTGGATACACATGATGAGAGCATTATACTGCCTCTGTACAAATCCCTAGTTAGACCGCACATGGAGTACTGTGTCCAGTTTTGGGCACCGGTGCTCAGGAAGGATATAATAGAACTAGAGAGAGTACAAAGGAGGGCAACAAAATTAATAAAGGGGATGGGAGAACTACAATACCCAGATAGATTAGCGAAATTAGGATTATTTAGTCTAGAAAAAAGACGACTGAGGGGCGATCTAATAACCATGTATAAGTATATAAGGGGACAATACAAATATCTCGCTGAGGATCTGTTTATACCAAGGAAGGTGACGGGCACAAGGGGGCATTCTTTGCGTCTGGAGGAGAGAAGGTTTTTCCACCAACATAGAAGAGGATTCTTTACTGTTAGGGCAGTGAGAATCTGGAATTGCTTGCCTGAGGAGGTGGTGATGGCGAACTCAGTCGAGGGGTTCAAGAGAGGCCTGGATGTCTTCCTGGAGCAGAACAATATTGTATCATACAATTATTAGGTTCTGTAGAAGGACGAAGATCTGGGTATTTATTATGATGGAATATAGGCTGAACTGGATGGACAAATGTCTTTTTTCGGCCTTACTAACTAAGTTTACTATGTTACTATGTTACTATGTTACTTATCGCAAACCAAAAGACTTGAACAGTTATATTTCTATGGACAGCTGCCATTTACCCAGCTGGCTGATCAACGTCCCCCGCACTCAATATATGAGAGTACACAGAAACTGCTCTAGTCCCACAAAATTTGAGAAAGAAGCTAACGCACTCACAAATACATTTCTTAGTGAAGGCTATAATCATAAATTTTAGAAACAAGAAGCAGTGTAAGGCAGATCCCTAGGACTGAACTTCTCTGTAATAAAACGATGAATGATATAACTAAAGATTATACAATAGTTGTCCCTATTACTCAGTACAACTCAAATGTTCATATTCTAAAAAAAAAAAAAAAAATTGTTAAAAAACACTGGGACATCCTAAAAGCGATAAGATCATTGGTGAGAAACTATCCCATCATCCTAGATTTATCTTAGAGGCTAGGAATATGCGCCATATCATTTCTCTGACAATGCGAGACCCCTGCACACATGGAAGCCAAGCAAGTTATTCTAAACAAGATCTAAAAGGCCTCTTCCCATGTAAAGAGTGTAAAACATTGATGGTGACAAAAAAAAAAAAAATGCGAATTTCAAGGACAATATAGAATTTCAAATCACAGACTTCATCTCTTTCACATCACAAGGGGTGAATTATGCTATAAAATGCCTGTGTAACAAACTATACGTGGGATGCACCAAACGCTCCATGAATAAAAGAATAATTGAACATCTTCGGGACATAACGAAAAAGTATGATGACCATCCTCTGTCAAAACACTTTGCGGCAGCGCATGGAGGATTCCTGCAGGGGGTTCATGTAAAGGGCATCCAAATAATACACAAACACTGGTGCAATGGCGATTTTATCAAGCAGATGTCAAGAGCAGAAAGCCGATGGATTTTCCAGCAGGACACTTTGAAACCCAAAGGCTTAAACAACGAGAATGAGCTGTTCGCCTTTGAATAATTTGCATAAAACCAACCCACCTCGGATATATAACCCATACAGATGCTTTGAGGACCATCCCCGATGAAGGAATCCATAGGAATTCCGAAACACGTTAGATTAGTGGTCCTCTTCTCACACCGTACTTGATTGTATCATGACCACGTGAGTCACATGAACGAAAACGTCACGCAGGTCCTAAAAGTACCTCGATGTGCCCACACATACCGCCGGATTTGATCTACTAAGCGTCTCTCACAGGCTGGGGCAACGCTGCAGCAGTCAATATGTTTGAGCTGCCACGACGCTATCGGCAAGCTACTCTTCATCAACTCACCAAGACCCCGGTGTCTGCAATCAACTATTCTTGAGATACCAAGGGGTTCTTCTGCAAGCTCGGGTGCCTTCCTATCACCATAGGTAAGATACCGCTCTATTTCTAACTCTGTGGATTTCAAGTGCTTGCATAATTATTGACTAATTAAACTCCCTCGCTTATCTATTGCATAGTTCTGCAACTTAGGATATGACTGTACATCAACCACAGTTCGAGTAAAATATCATAATGTATAAGGTTCTACATATGAGGGGTGTGCATTAAAGATTTCCCCTGACCCACTTCCTGTGGACTGAGAACAATGAAACTTGTCACAGTCATTAGTCCTTTGGGACACACACTTCTCCCATCTCTTTAAGCAACAGTAAACACCTCACTTTTAGAAGTCGACAGGTTGCTCCAAAAGCCACGTTGGCACTTCAGAAATCACAATCTCATCATCTGGAAAATGCTTCAAAAATAACTTAATTGTTGGAAAGAGGTGGAAGTCCAAAAGGTGCGAGGTCGGGTGAATAAGGGGGATGCGGTAGAATTTCAAAGCTTGAGGAGCATGCTTCCATTTGGGCAACATGTGAGTTGTGAACTGGTGCATTGTCCTGCAGAAAGCGGACACCTTTTGTGCGCATGCCACGTCTCTTGGTTTTGATGGCCTCCAACAATTTCCACAGTAGTGAAGCATAGTATTCCCCAATGATCATGGTACCCTTTGCTAGGAAATCCATCAATATTACTCCGTGCTGGTCCCAAAATACTGTGAAAATGACCATGACTGCCGAGTGTTGGGCACGTGCCTTCTTTGGAGGCGGTGAGTCATGATGCCTCCATTGTATCGACTGGACTTTAGTCTCAGGATCATAGTGATGAACCCAGCTTTCATGCTGTGTGGTCAGTCTGTTGAAAAAGTCCTCCTGGTTTCCATGGCACATCGTCAATAGAGCCTGAGATCATTCAACTTATTCCTGCTTCTGGAAAGTTGTCTGCAGCCGGGGAACCCAGCGAGTGGATACTTTATGCATGTGAAGATGGTCTTGGATGATTTTTTTCCACAGAACCCATACTAATCTTGACATTTGGGCTAGGTGGCGAATGGTTACCCGGCGATTTTCCAAAATGGCGACCTCCACTTACTGGATGGTGTGTTCATCAATAGCAGAGTGGTGTTGCCCTGGAATTGGAGCTATTTGCACCGAAGTCCGACCACATTTGAATTGATGGTGCCAGTTCTTGACTACATCATATGATGGGGAATCATCATCATAAACCTCTTTCAGCTCATCGAACGTTTCCTTTGGTGTGCGGCCTTTCAAGTAAAGGAACTTGATGACTGCTCTGTATCCACTGGGTCCATTATCAAACCGCACACCAATTCTGCACCTGTAAAATCAAGACCGTTATCAGTTCTGAGTTGTAAATTGGCACGTAACCTATAGAGACTTATATCATTACACATGTGCAGTCTCCTGTGATAAATAGAAGTGGGTCAGTGGAAATCTTTAATGAACGCCCCCTGTACCTATGTGGTTTAGGTTCTTACCTGCAGCTGTTTTTCTGTGCCGATACCAGCGCCGCTATATTTCCATCTCTATAATTACAGAATTAGTATAATCCAACTCATAGAGTCCTGTGGTCACAAGTAAGGAAGATATCCGAGACCATCCACTGGAGGACCGCACATGGGAAGATTATAAACACGGCTCAGCAGTCAGTATCACACAGGATAGGATTAGATACACAGCTCAGCTGACTGTATAACACACAACGTGCTTAGATACGGTATGATAATTCTTAGTGGCATGAGATGACGGGGGTTGTAGTACGGTATGCCGGTATCACAAACGATGTCTCTCGCTCCTTCCTGCCTAGTCACGCTCTCTGTATAGAGGAAGTAGAGATCAGATGATGGTGATCTTGTGTCTTTTGTAACTTTCTGCTTCGGTAGCATGATCTACACTGTCCGTCCGTCCTCCACCCTCCACTTTTCCTCTGGGTCTGGTGAGCTTTCATGCTTTTTATGAAATTTTAAGGGCTCTAGCAGGTTTTGGATCCAAATATCTAACAGCTGTGAAGGGGCTAGTTTGTGAGGTTATTTTAGGTTGTCAGTAATATTTGTCATCATTTGTCCCATGGATTATATATAAAATTTGTCAAACGTGAGGCAGAACTTATGAGGTCATAGATGAAAAGGAGTCAGGGATGAGAAACAGGAAAAGATGGGGAGATGGATTTTTGACATAAGCTTCTTTTCTATTGGTAAGAGGGTTGGAAATATTCACCCTGTCACAGATCACCCGTTGTGCCAACAATATCACGAATCCCAACCGTAGGTCACGGTTCACGGGGAAGAAACCTTTATCATTCCCCACCACTCACACCAATTTATCACGAATTGGGGTTGTTTGGTTGCCCTTGGTTCCTTCTGAAGGGGATTCATCTATATCCCACTTCCCAGTTCCGGTTTGTAACTTGCAGCTCTCTGACACCCCCCTTACCCTCAGGTCAGTCAGCGTACTGCACCTAGGGTAATTAGTCACCAGAAAGGCTTCCTGCTATGAAGTGGCTATTTGGTGCGCGCTGTAGTGAGGGCAATGAAACCACTCCCGCTCAGGCAGGAAGAATAATTATCCATACCGCCGTCGCTACAATGCCTCCCAAACGCACAGGACAAAGTTGCTGCCACCAGCACCGATTCCACAAGTATTATCGGGTCCAGAGCCAACCCAAATCAGTAGCGTAATTCACCTCAGAGGACGCACAGTTTGTTATAGAGCAGCGAGAGACAAGCTAGTAATTTTATATTTTACTCCATAGAAAGGTAGGCAGTGTTTACAAATTCTAAAAAGATATTATAAAGAAGACAAATCATATGTACAATACAAATTACAAATAAAATAGGATTAAAATTGAAAAGAACACTTACAGGTCGTTATGTCACTGTATCATCATCTTGGCTAGCCGTGTGCTGGGTAAAAGGGGAGCATATATCCAGATGCATAGCACCCCTCTGTACAGCAGAAGGACCCCGAACAAAAGACACTCCAAGAATGCTGTCTCATCAAGTTATTCTTAGCTCAAAACCCAGGCACTCCCCCTGTGGTGACATCACTTAGAGGCTGACACCTCCCCTTTACTTAGACTATGAAAATTATTATGCCTAGCTCACAGTAGGAATCTTGTATACGAAATACGCGATGTTCAGAATGTGCCCCACATCATGAGGATTCTTTTAAGTGTAAACCCAAAGTAATTACCTGAACCGCTTGCTGAGAAATTCACACTTTGCCCTGGTTGCGTTTAGCTGCTAACGCTTTCAGTGAGTGATAGAGCTATTGATGGACATCCGGAATATATAATTCTAATATCGCTAGCCCAGGTCGGTGCACATATATATCACGTTAATGGAACAAAGAAACTCCGGGCTTCTACACCAGTTTTGGCTGGTATTAGATGGGAGAGGAAATAAGTGTTGGGAGATTGGTTTGCAGCTAGAAGCCAGAAATATTCTTGAGGTGGGAGGGAAAATGCAGGGTTTTGGATGCACACACACACACACAGGCAGCAGGCTAGTGAGAAGAGAGGGGGGGGGGTCGGAATGGCCCACAGCATGTGGTTCTCTGTTCTTGGATGTAGCAGAGCTCAGTGTGCGTGATAATACACAATCAAATATCTCATGTTCCTGACTGCGCTACGGAGGTAGGACCTGGCAGTATATCTCTATGTGCACTTCAGCAGGTTCGCCCCGGCAGGACAACCCATCTGCAATGCCATGCTCCCTGCCCATTTTGTGTTTGATTGTAAAGTCGTACTGCTGGAGGGCAGGGCTCCAGCATAGCAACCTTCTGTTGGTTCCACACATGGCTTGTAGCCAGCACAGAGGGTTGTGGTTTGTCACCACAGTGAAGGTGTGACCGTATAGGTAGGACTGCAAACGTTGCAGGGCCCAGACTATGGCCAGGTACTCCTTCTCGATGGTGGAATAGGCCACTTCCCTCGGCAGAAGCTTCCGGCTCAGGTACAACATGGGGCGCTCTGTTGTGAATTCATCTTTTGGGCTCCCTCCGGTGGTTGTAGGGGGTAATGCAGTTGTGCCTGGATTGCAGGAGTGGACATGTGTATCTACTAATTGCAGGACTGACTGGGGTATATAGTTTTGCAGGATCCTTTAGTCAGTGCCAGTTGTCCATTGTTCTTGAAGGATTCACTTCCCTGCTGGTCTTTCCAGTTTGCTGTGTTTTTCTACAAAGATAAGTCCTGGCTTTGTTTTTGCTGTCCACCTGCAGTGGACCTTATAGTCTGTGCATTTTCATGTTTTTGTCTTGTCCAGCTTAGTCTGTGAAGGATTTTTTGCAGCCTAGCTATTTCTCTGGAGATGCAGATATACCCCCCATGTCTTTAGTCAGATGTGGTGATTTGTATTTTCTGTGGTGGATATTTTCTAGTGTTTTATACTGACCGCATAGTACTCTGTTCTATCCTTTCTTTTTAGCTAGTATGGCCTCCTATGCTAAAATCTGATTTCATATCTGCGTATGTTATTTCCCTCTCCTCTCACAGTCAATATTTGTGGGGGGCTATCTATCCTTTGGGGATTTTCTCTGAGGCAAGATAGGTTTCCTGTTTCTGTCTTTAGGGGTAGTTAGATCTTAGGCTGTGCCGAGGGGTCTAGGGAGTGTTAGGTACCCCCCACGGCTGCTTTTAGTTGCGCTGCTAGGTTCAGGGTTTGCAGTCAGTACAGGGACCACCTTCTCCAGAGTACGTCTCATGCTGCTCCAAGGCCACCAGATCATAACAGCGCTCTTGGTTCCCCGAGTCGACCAGGCTGAGCACAGCACCGAGGCCAAATTCGCTGGCATCGGTCTGCACCAGGAACGGTCGACTGCTTTCAACACAGGAGCGTTGCACAGCGCTATTTTCAACTCCTGGAAGGCCCCCACACAGCCGTCAGGCTAGTCGACTATGTGGGGTAGTTTCTTCCTGGTGAGGCAAGTCAAGGGTTTTGCCAGGCTACTATAGTTCTGTACAAAGCACCTATAGTACCCTGCAGTGCCCAGGAAGGACGTCACCTGTTTCTTGGTCCTGAGGGTGGGCCAGAAAACGATTGCGTCCACTTTTCCAGGCTCTGGCTTTATGGACTTCCTACCTACCCGGTGCACCAGGTAGTGGACCTCTCTCGTGCCCATCTGGCACTTTCCCGACTTGAATGGGTCAGACCGGCTTGATGAATTTGCCTGAGCACCTCCTGAAGATGGGACTGAAGATGGTAATGTCATCCAAGTATGCCACTGCGTACTTCTCCAGTCCCTGAAGCAGGAGGTTGACCATCCGCTGGAAAGTGACAGGGGCATTCTTCATGCCGAAGGGCATGACCGTGGACTCGGACAGTCCGAAGGGTGTGATAAAGGTGGACTTCTCCTGCGTCTCAGGGGAATCTGCCAGTATCCTCGACTCAGATCCATTATGGTCAGATATTTTGCGCCAGCTAACTGCAGCAAGCAGCTCCTCTATGTGCGGCATTGGGTGCGCGTCAAAGGCTGTGATGTCATTGAGCCCCCTGTAGTCCACGCTGAACCGGGTGGTCTGATCCTTTTTTGGCACAAGAACTACAGGAGAGGCCCACGCGCTCTTTGACTGTTGAATCACCCCCAGCTGTAACATCTCATCGATCTCCTGGCGCATAACCTGCTGCACCTCGTCGGAGATCTGATGGGGTGTTCGCTGTAGTGGGGCATGATTCTCAGTGTCCACCTCATGGACCGCTAACATAGTCCTTCCAGGTCGGTTGGAGAACATGACCCGGAAGGGTTCCAGCGTGGTCCGCAACTGCGACCGCTGGGGTTCGGTTAACAAGGTGCTTACCCCCACGTCCTCAATATACCCACCGGCCTTGGCTTGGGCCAGCATGTCCAGGAGGGGTTCTTCCTCCCCGTCTTCGGGCAGGCTGCAGCCCAGTAGGACGTAAGGTTCACGTTCGTGAAGACCCTTCAACATGTTGACGTGAAAGGCATTTTGCCTACCCTGAGCGTGGTCAAATGTGACCACGTAGGTGACCGGGTTGAGCTGTTGGTGGACGACGTACGGGCCTTCCCAGGCTGCCTGAAGCTTATCCTTTGGTACGGGGATCAGCACCCACACCTTTTGACCCACGTGGTAGGTCCGCTCCAGGGCGTTCTGGTCGTACCAGTGCTTCTGATCAGCCTGAGCCTGCGTCATGTTGTCATGAACCAACTGCGTCAAGGTCTGCATTTTGTCACGGAAGCGCATGACATACTCCACTATGGACACTTCAGAAGGGTTTGGCTCCTCTTCCCAGGATTCCCTTACCAACCCAAGGGGTCCCCGGACTCACTTGGTATAGAGGAACTCGAAGGGGGAGAACCCCGGGGAGGCCTGCGGAACCTCTCGGTAAGCGAACAGCAGGTGTGGGAGGTACCGCTCCCAGTCACGCCATTGGGTTTCAACCAGCATGCGTAGCATCTGTCTGAGGGTACCACTGAAGTGCTCACACAAGCCATTGGTCTGTGGGTGATGCGCAGTTGATACCAGATGCTTCACCTGCATTTTCTTACAGAGAGCCTCGATTAGGCGAGACATGAATTGGGTCCCTTGGTAAGCATCTCCCTGGGAAATCCTACCTGTGAAAAGATAGCCAACAGTGCATCCGCCACCTTATCTGCCCTAGTTGACGACAGAGCCACTGCCTCTGGGTACCGCAGTCTACCACAGTGAGGACGTATTGCTTCCCAGAGCTGCTGGGGACCGCCGGGGCGCCACAATGCCAACCGCGATCCTCTGGTAAGGCTCCGCTATCACTGGCAAAGCGAACAGGGGAGCCTTGAGAGCAGGCCCCGCCTTCCCCACTCTTTGACAGGTGATACAGGAGAAACAGTAGTTTATCACATCTGTCCCCATCTTGGGCCAATAGAAGTGTTGAGACAGCCGGGCCTTAGTTTTGCTGATCCCCAAATGTCCAGCGAGCGGGATCTCATGGGCAATCTGTAACTCACTCCTGAATTTGCGTGGGACGACCAGCTGTCTTTCCCTCAACCACTCCTTTTGGAATTTTCCGGGTACTGTCTCCCGGTACAACCTCCCTCATTCTTAGAACACCCTCTCCTTATCCGTCATGGAGGTGGGCGTCTCGGCGGTGTCTTAAATTCTCCAGGCTCGCATCTGAGTGCAGAGCGGCCTGGAACTCCTGGCTAGCGGCAGCCAAAAGTGACGTCAGGGTCCCTTCCCCACGGGAACCCTCTGGGACCTGCTCTGGGTCCATCTGTGGTTCAGTCATGCCTGTGACTGAGGAGGGTCCAGAAGGCAGAACGTTATCTGCGTTTCGGGCACTCTGACTGCGGATGACAGCAGCTATGTAGGCTGTCTCCCCAGAGATTTCCACAGACCCATCAGCCGGGACTGCTATGGGCACTACCTCCCCATCCACCCTCAACATTTCAGGAGCAGTGCTACTTATGAGGCAGTTACCTTCCTCTGTGGCACTGGTCAGTTGCACACTATCACCTTGCTCACGGTTCCCATGCATCTCCACATTTCCCTGAGCACCATCGCTTGCTCCTGTTCCTCAGCCATCCCACCTGCGGAGTGACGTGGCTGACCACTCCTGCACCTGTGAACACATCATCCTTAGGACACAAATGGTTAGCAGGTAACACATGCACATTTTCATCATTAGCATTATCGGTATTACCCTCGGCATTTTCAGAAAAATGATTATCAGGTACATCATTAATCAGTAAAGCATTGTCAGGTAACACATGCAATTTCCCACTGCCATCATCAGCATTTGATCGGGGAGGGGAGTCAGGGACATAGTATGTAACCATCCTCCCCAAATCAGTCCCCAATAAAACATCAGTGGGCAAGTTATGGGACAGCCTGACTTCCTTCACCCCGCTCCCGGCACCCCAATCTATATGCATTCGGGCCATTGGCAGGGGACAGCGGATGCCCCCAATTCCGGTGACAGTCAGGGTTTTCCCCGGAATAATCTCTTCAGGGGCCACCAGTTTGGGTCGGATGAGGGTTCGTACAGCCCCGGTGTCCTTGAGGCCTGCAGCGACATGGCCCCTCACGGTAACGTGCTGCACGTTGTCACACACCCTCCCACCCACCAAAAGAACTGCTGCATTAGGCCCTGGGGTCTTGGCTGGTGGGTTCCGCTGCTTCTCAGGAAGGTGGGCGCTGATGTGACCAGTCCGCTTGCAGAAAAAACACTGGCGAAGGTCGGGCTAACTCCAGCCAATGCTCCCACTCCACTTGCCATTCCGCTTGCCGCTCGCCCTCTGCCTTCTCTTGCTATTGCTGAATCAGCTGCAGACGTCCAGACACCAGTTTTGGCTGGTATTAGATGGGAGGGGGGAATGAGTAGTCTAGGGAGATGGGCTTGCAGCTAGAAGCCATAAACATTCTTGAGGTGGGAGGGAAAATGCAGGGTTTTGGATGCATACACACACACAGGCAGCAGCCATAGTGAGAAGAGGGGGGGTTGGAATGGCCCACAGCGCGTGGGTCTCTGTTCTTGGATGTAGCAGTGCTCAGTGTGCGCGATAATACACAAATATCTCATGTTCCTGACACCCTTTTAAAAGGGCCACCATTTGGACTTATGCTCAGTGCACTTGTTTGTATGTGGAAAATGCTGAGTCTTGCCAACACTGTAGCTGGCCAGTTGACTGACGGGAACCTGCACAGTGTGTGGATACTATCCCAAATAATTTAGGGACTGATTTTCTACCAGTCGGGGTCACTTGCAGAGGAAATATTGCCTCTGCAAATGTCTCTGCCAGCGGAGGTCATGCAAGCTGTAAGGAGAGGAAACAGAGAGAGGCATAGTCAATGGGAAAGAGTTGCAAATGTCTGACAACTGAAGTCAGGAGAAAGGCAACTCAAGAGGAACCGTACACTGAGTGGAGATCAAGGTGAGGTGCAAGGTTATGCAAGTGGGGACAAGAGTGTGAGGACGCCACAAAAGAGGGGTGCATTGACTGATAATGGGGTGTCACTTCCATAACACAGAGGTGGACAACCTCTGAAAATGGGAGCCAAATGAGAAGAGCGAGTTGCGGAAAGGTCCATGTCATGCACCAATGGACAAATAATTAAATAAATAGGGCAGCACACTGCAGCGCCAAAACATGCAAACTTGAAAAAACGAAATTTGAACTGCATTACTGCACTAGAAATATGAAAAATGAGAGCTTTTAGCGCACAAAAATGGCCAATTTTATGTGTACCTCGTAGCCACGTTAAGGCATCTCTCTTATACGAGGTCCTACGTTTGACCTACCTCACTGAGAATAAACGTCTCCATCTGAATGGGTACATGTAAAAACCTCTTCTTGGACTCAAATTCTCTCTCTATGTGGAGGGGTATTGGACCTACTATAATTAAAACACCTGAAGCTAGGAGGCGGGGAGTGCACGATCAGAAGGCTAGAGAATACATTTCAAAAATGTATAAGAGAGATGCCTTAACGTGGCTACGAGGTACACATAAAATTGGCCATTTTTGTGCGCTAAAAGCTCTCATTTTTCATATGTCTAGTGCAGTAATGCAGTTCAAATTTCGTTTTTTCAAGTTTGCATGTTTTGGCGCTGCAGTGTGCTGCCCTATTTATTTAACTATATACGAGTTGGCGACTCTGGGTTCAGCACCTGTTCACACTCAGTCTATGTTTGGATGTGCAGGTCAGGTTTTTGAAATGCACCAATGGACAGGCCCGTGGTTGTAGAGTTATCACTGCCAGAAGAAGTGACGAGTCTGGTGGAATAGGAGGATTAGTGGAGGCCAGGAGGGAAGTCTATAGGAACCACGCAGGACAGTATACAGAGGCGGCACAAAAACAGGCGCGTCCTTTAGGTGTTCAAAAAGTGTCAGCGAGTCCTTAAATGGAAAAAAATGATATCTGATAACCAGCAAAGGTAAAGCAGACAGCTGTGTTGTCAGGCTGGGAAGGTCCCTGGTTATTGGACCCCTCCTAGCCTCAAAATACCAGCAGGCAGCTGCCCCAAAAATAGCACATCACATTAGATGCTCCAATTCTGGTGCTTCGCCTTTGACCTTCCCGACTGCCGTGGCAATCAGGTGGCTTGGAGTTGATGTCAGCTGTGATTTGTCAAAAATCACATCTGCCATCAAGCCTTGGTGTTAGTAATGAAGAGGGGTAAATTACTAACCCAGTGCTCAAAAGTTAAAAAAACAAACAAACAAAAAAAACACTCCCCGCCTCTTTCCTTGGGTCATCAATTCATTTGTAAGAAACAAACAAATGTAGGGATCTGAACTCACTCAGCTGCTCTTGAGGTAGGCACAGGAGGCAGTTTTCGTGAAATAGTCCAGGCACTACATAAACCGCGTCGGGAGGCAAAACAAAACAGATCCTTTCCTGGCACAAAGTGAAAACAAATAGTCCATATAGTTACATAGTTATTAAGGTTGAAGGAAGACTATAAGTCCATCTAGTTCAACCCATAGCCTAACCTGACCGGCTCAGGTCAGTGTCTTTACCAACACACACACTGAAGGTCTCCACACCTCCAGCCAGACCCTAAATGAGAGACTCAGCCTCCATTTTATCTGCCAAACCACTCCCCTGGGGTTGGGATATGTGAAAGGTCATTCCCACCCATCTCTTATGACCGCTCGCACATCCCGACCCTGGAATGGCTCAAATAATTATCTCAGCACTATAGATGCTGGAGCATACTTCCGAGCTCACGTCACCGCAGCTAACAGCCGTGATTACACATTTTGCCCCCTCAAGAACTTGTCCGGCGGCCATCTTAAACAAAACAAAACCACCCACACAGGTCCGACGTAGTCCAGAGAATCCAACATAGCCCACAAACGGAAACCTGAACAACATAAAAAGATGAACAAGACAACACTGTCCCTCGTTCATCAATTTATTAGAACTTAGGTTCCCCAGGTCCGACGTAGTCAAGCGCTTCCCATAACGTTCCCCGAATTCGTCATACGCCGTGCTCCAAGAGACACTACGGCTCCAAGGTCACAGCTATTCAGAGAAGGGAACGTCTTGAGAAGCGCTGGACTAAGTCAGCTCTACAAAAGATCTAGAAGGCAAAAACCAGCGTCCTTCTAGAAATAATACCATAAAGACCGGTTACATCATATACTACAAACATTACTAAAAAGTCATGAAATAAACTGGAAAATTTGGATATTCGTCACAGACATGGTCCCATCATAACCTGGAAGATGTAAGCAGCAAAATACAGGAAAAACCTGCTGCAGACTCCAACTTCTCCAGAAGCCACCGATCTCCTACACCAACGACTCAATGTCATAAAACAAAAAGTGCAAGAAACAGCAGTGTGAACACGCTCCATATATGATCCCAGTTCATGCAGTCGTGTGCCATCCTTACATAGGTCCTCGGTCTACAGAAGCAGGTCCTCTACAGCCGGTAACATGGACGACGGTGAGGACAACCCCCGCAGACCGCTGCTGACAGTCCTTCAGGAGTCATTCTTGCCAAAGTCCATTTCAAGTAAGTGCCAATAACCATTTATGATAGTAAAATTGTTGAGCCACTGAGAACGCAAAAGGAGCCCTCCTGGTATTAGGGTCAAACACAGAGTGACCTTCCAGGAGGGCATTAGAGAGGAAGCCATGTGAAGCTGTGGGTGCCAACATGAAAGAATCTACATACCAGGGTCCTAAAATGGTTTTGTAGCTTTATTGATCCTCTTTGTCGTAGCCCCTAGGGACCATCGCAGCGGAGGCTCACGAGTGACCCCCTATTTCTTCTTCTACAGTTGCCCTGAAATGCATCGTTGTCGGGCTGAATATTGCTAGTATCACTATCGGTGAGTCTCCATTGGGTAGAATCTCCCCCTCTATTTTCAATTATTGATCAGTTTTGCCTTTACTTGGTGCAGAAAATAATTTTTTCACCATTTGGAAACAGTCAGCAAGCTGATGTTGACAGATTTGTCGTGTGTAATGTTTAGTGTACGGTTATGAATGGGCAGTGGGTCTGATTGGTTTATTAACAACTTAAAGGGGTTTTCTGCGTTATGTACTTCAAAAAATGTGCCGATCAACACGGTGTTAACCCCAATGATTGGCTGTGATCTGTGAGGGACCCTACACATAAGTAACTAATTTTCCTGCAGTGCCACCAGAATGGTCTGGTTTTGTAAAGAGTATGTGTGGACAGAGGCCTCCCCATGCCTGAGGCGGACAGAGGCCTCCCCATGCCTGAGGCGGACAGAGGCCTCCCCATGCCTGAGGCGGACAGAGGCCTCCCCATGCCTGAGGCGGACAGAGGCCTCCCCATGCCTGAGGCGGACAGAGGCCTCCCCATGCCTGAGGCGGACAGACGCCTCCCCATGCCTGAGGCGGACAGACGCCTCCCCATGCCTGAGGCGGACAGACGCCTCCCCATGCCTGAGGCGGACAATGGCCTCCCATGCCTGAGGCGGACAATGGCCTCCCATGCCTGAGGCGGACAATGGCCTCCCATGCCTGAGGCGGACAGACACCTCCCCATGCCTGAGGCAGACAATGGCCTCCCCTGCCTGAGGCAGACAGACGCCTCCCCTGCCTGAGGCGGACAATGGCCTCCCCTGCCTGAGGCGGACAATGGCCTCCCATGCCTGAGGCGGACAGACGCCTCCCCTGCCTGAGGCGGACAGACGCCTCCCCTGCCTGAGGCGGACAATGGCCTCCCCTGCCTGAGGCGGACAGACGCCTCCCCTGCCTGAGGCGGACAGACGCCTCCCCTGCCTGAGGCGGACAATGGCCTCCCATGCCTGAGGCGGACAATGGCCTCCCATGCCTGAGGCGGACAATGGCCTCCCATGCCTGAGGCGGACAATGGCCTCCCATGCCTGAGGCGGACAATGGCCTCCCATGCCTGAGGCGGACAGACGCCTCCCCTGCCTGAGGCGGACAGACGCCTCCCCTGCCTGAGGCGGACAATGGCCTCCCATGCCTGAGGCGGACAATGGCCTCCCATGCCTGAGGTGGACAGACGCCTCCCCTGCCTGAGGCGGACAGATGCCTCCCCTGCCTGTTTCCACAAGCATTAATCACTTCAGGCATCTGAATCCTGGGAAAATTGTGTCTCTCCTGCCCTCTACAAAAAAAAATTAGGGTAAAAAGAAAACAAAAGGGATCAAGTTTTCATGTTCAAAGAACAGAAGAGTAGAAATAACATAATTTACTCTGGAATTGAGATATCATTTTGGACTCTGCCCTAACATCGCTCTCATGCCTTTTCTCATTCCCAGGAGTGATCTACTTTAATAAGTGTCCCGGGCAGTACCTCATCCCGTACTATCTCATCATTTCGGGGGCAGCGAGTCTCCTGCACCTCTCGCTCACCTGCCTGCCATGTGCTGAGGAGGATCAGGTCACATCCGTCACTTTTGCCAGTTTTCTTGCTCAGGGTGTGATGCTGATATTCCTCTTCATCTTCTTCATAGTAGGTAAATATACCTGAGCCTGGCGACATTGAAGCCCCGGTTACAGGAGAGAGGGAGGTTCTAGATGGAGAACTGAAGGGTGACATTTGGAGTACAAGAAAATGCTTAACTTTTGATGCAGCAGACTGGCATTGAGTGATATTATTTAGTTTACCATAAAGAGCAGATCCATAAGGGATTCATATTCTGCCAAATCCTTGGGAGGATATCAAGGGGAGACAAAGCAAGAAGCGCAGGTAGTTCCTGGGAGGATAGTAATGGGAATTACAGCAGGTGGTGCAGGCAGTTCCTGGGAGGATAGCAATGGGAATTACAGCAGGTGGTGCAGGCAGTTCCTGGGAGGATAGCAGGAGGAATTACAGCAGGTAGTTCCTGGGAGGATAGCAGGAGGAATTACAGCAGGTAGTTCCTGGGAGGATAGCAGGAGGAATTACAGCAGGTAGTGCAGGCAGTTCCTGGGAGGATAGCAGGAGGAGTTACAGCAGGTAGTGCAGGCAGTTCCTGGGAGGATAGCAAGAGGAGTTACAGCAGGTGGTGCAGGCAGTTCCTGGGAGTATAGCAAGAGGAGTTACAGCAGGTAGTGCGGGCAGTTCCTGGGAGGATAGCAAGAGGAGTTACAGCAGGTAGTGCGGGCAGTTCCTGGGAGGATAGCAGGAGGAGTTACAGCAGGTGGTGCAGGCAGTTCCTGGGAGGATAGCAAGAGGAGTTACAGCAGGTAGTGCGGGCAGTTCCTGGGAGGATAGCAGGAGGAATTACAGCAGGTAGTGCAGGAAGTTCCTGGAAGGATAGCAGGAGAAGTTACAGCAGGTAGTGCAGGCAGTTCCTGGGAGGACAGCAGGAGGAATTACAGCAGGTAGTGCAGGCAGTTCCTGGAAGGATAGCAGGAGTAGTTACAGCAGGTAGTACAGGCAGTTCCTGGGAGGATAGCAGGAGGAGTTACAGCAGGTAGTGCAGGCAGTTCCTGGGAGGATAGCAGGAGGAGTTACAGCAGGTAGTGCAGGCAGCTCCTGGGAGGATAGCAAGAGTTACAGCAGGTAGTGCAGGCAGTTCCTGGGAGGATAGCCGGAGGAATTACAGCAGGCAGTGCAGGCAGTTCCTGAGAGGATAGCATGAGGAGTTACAGCAGGTAGTGCAGGCAGTTCCTGGGAGGATAGCAGGAGGAGTTACAGCAGGTAGTGCAGGCAGTTCCTGGGAGGACAGCAGGAGGAATTACAGCAGGTAGTGCAGGCAGTTCCTGGAAGGATAGCAGGAGTAGTTACAGCAGGTAGTACAGGCAGTTCCTGGGAGGATAGCAGGAGTTACAGCAGGTAGTGCACGCAGTTCCTGGGAGGATAGCAGGAGGAGTTACAGCAGGTAGTTCCTGGGAGGATAGCAGGAGGAATTACAGCAGGTAGTGCAGGCAGTTCCTGGGAGGATAGCAGGAGTAGTTACAGCAGGTAGTGCAGGCAGTTCCTGGGAGGATAGCAGAAGTTACAGCAGGTAGTGCAGGAAGTTCCTGGGAGGATAGCAGGAGTTACAGCAGGTAGTGCAGGCAGTTCCTGGGAGGATAGCAGTAGTTACAGCAGGTAGTGCAGAAGTTCCTGGAAGGATAGCAGGAGGAGTTACAGCAGGTAGTGCAGGCAGTTCCTGGGAGGATAGCAGGGGCAGTTACAGCAGGTAGTGTGGGCAGTTCCAGGGAGGATAGCAGGAGTTACAGCAGTTGGTGCAGGCAGTTCCTGGGAGGATAGCAGGAGGAGTTACAGCAGGTAGTGTGGGCAGTTCCTGGGAAGATAGCAGGAGGAGTTACAGCAGGTGGTGCAGGCAGTTCCTGGGAGGATAGCAGGAGGAGTTACAGCAGGTGGTGTGGGCAGTTCATGGGAGGATAGCAGGAGGAGTTACAGCAGGTGGTGCGGGCGGTTCCTGGGAGGATAGCAGGAGGAATTACAGCAGGTGGTGCAGGCAGTTCATGGGAGGATAGCAGGAGGAGTTACAGCAGGTAGTGTGGGCAGTTCCAGGGAGGATAGCAGGAGTTACAGCAGGTGGTGCAGGCAGTTCCTGGGAAGATAGCAGGAGGAGTTACAGCAGGTGGTGCAGGCAGTTCCTGGGAGGATAGCAGGAGGAGTTACAGCAGGTGGTGCGGGCGGTTCCTGGGAGGATAGCAGGAGGAATTACAGCAGGTGGTGCAGGCAGTTCATGGGAGGATAGCAGGAGGAGTTACAGCAGGTAGTGCAGGCAGTTTTTGTACAGTCACGGCCATCGGGGTCACACTGTCGCCTTTCTCTCCCATGCAGGTAATGTCTGGATATATTCTCTAGCAGGAGAATCCTGGGATAATCCCTCGAGCCCGAAGTACTGTGACCGGGTGCTGTACCTGTACGCCTTCTGGACCATCACCCTGACCTACATCGGCCTCTTCCTCCTGCTCTGCTCCTACCTCTGCTTACTGCTGGGTCTCTATATCCTGAAATGGTCCATCGTTGGGAGGCGCCGCTAACACACCTTAATGACTCCCTGAAATCTGAGGGCCTCAATATCTCGGACAATTATTTTAATAAACCTTTCTTTGCAAAGCAGTTTTCTTAAAAGTGTTCTAGTGTCCATTTATCTCACAGTGAACGGGCAGCCGATCAGTGTTATCATAGGGACAAAAGGCCACATAGCAAGTGATCAGAATCCCAAACTTCATAATGTGGATATCACTGTTATTACGGGGGCAATGTGGATAGCAGAGATATCCACAGTGCCCCCATAATAACAGCGACATCCACAGTGCCCCCATAATAACAGTGATATCCACAGTGCCCCATAATAACAGTGATATCCACAGTGCCCCATAATAACAGTGATATCCACAGTGCCTCCATAATAACAGCGATATCCACAGTGCCCCCATAATAACAGTGATATCCACAGTGCCCCCATAATAACAGTGATATCCACAGTGCCCCCATAATAACAGTGATATCCACAGTGCCCCCATAATAACAGTGATATCCACAGTGTCCCATAATAACAGTGATATCCACAGTGTCCCCATAATAACAGTGATATCCACAGTGTCCCCATAATAACAGTGATATCCACAGTGTCCCCATAATAACAGTGATACCCACAGTGCCCCCATAATAACAGTGATATCCACAGTGCCCCCATAATAACAGTGATACCCACAGTGCCCCCATAATAACAGTGATATCCACAGTGTCTCCATAATAACAGTGATATCCACAGTGCCCCCATAATAACAGTGATATCCACAGTGTCTCCATAATAACAGCAATATCCACAGTGCCCCCATAATAACAGTGATATCCACAGTGCCCCCATAATAACAGTGATATCCACAGTGTCCCATAATAACAGTGATATCCACAGTGCCCCCATAATAACAGTGATATCCACAGTGCCCCATAATAACAGTGATATCCACAGTGCCCCATAATAACAGTGATATCCACAGTGCCCCCATAATAACAAGAAAGATATATATATATCTGTTATATTTTCTCATAATAACAGTGAGTGTCTGGGGACAGGAATGAGGCGCATATAACAGTTGTTCTGCATTTCCGCCATGGTTACAATCTACTATATAATTGTCTAAGGGTCACTTCCTTCTGTCTTTCTGTCACGGTTATTCATTCTCTGATTGGTCTCGCCAGCTGCCTGTCATGGCTGCCGCAACCAATCAGCGACGGGCACAGTCCGGAAGAAAATGGCCGCTCCTTAGTCCTCTCTGGTCACCGCTAACACAGGGTTAATGCCGGCGGTAGTGGACCGCGTTATGCCGCGGGTAACGCACTCCATTACCACCGCTATTAACCCTGTGTGTCCCCAACTTTTTACTATTGACGCTGCCTATGTGGCATCAATAGTAAAAAATGTAATGTTAAAAATAATAATTAAAAAAAAACCTGCTTTACTTACCCTCCGTCGTCGCTCGCGCCGGCCGCCATCTTCCATTGCAGGTTCCGGTAGCAAAGATGGTATCGGAGAAGGACCGGCCATGATGTCACGGTCATGTGACCGCAACGTCATCACAGCTCCTGCGCTCATAACAACCCGGGGACCGGAAGCTGCCGTGGACTACAAGGGGCCCTCGGAAAGGTGAATATATGTTTATTTTTTAACCTGTGACAAACCTGGCTGGGCAATATAATACGTCACTAGGCAATATGCAACGTGGCTCTGTGCTGTATACCACGTCACTGGGCAATATACCACGTGTCTGGGCAATATACCACGTGTCTGGGCAATATACTACGTGGCTGGTCAATATACTACGTGGCTGGGCAATACACTACGTGGCTGGGCAATACACTACGTGGCTGGGAAATACACTACGTGGCTGGGAAATACACTACGTGGCTGGGCAATATACTACGTGGCTGGGCAATATACTACGTGGCTGGGAAATATACTACGTGGCTAGGCAATATATATACTACGTGGCTGGGCAATATATATAATACGTGGCTGGGCACTATACTACGTGGCTGGGCAATATACTACGTGGCTGGGCAATATATATACTACGTGGCTGGGCAATATACTACGTGGCTGGGCAATATACTACGTGACTGGGCAATATACTACGTGGCTGGGCAATATATATACTACGTGGCTGGGCAATATACTACGTCGCTGGGCACTATACTACGTGGCTGGGCAATATATATACTACGTGGCTGGGCACTATACTATGTGGCTGGCCAATATACTACATGGCTGGGCAATATACTACGTCGCTGGGCACTATACTACGTGGCTGGGCACTATACTACGTGGCTGGGCAATATATATACTACGTCGCTGGGCAATATACTACGTGGCTGGGCAATATACTACGTGGCTGGGCAATATATATACTACGTGGCTGGGCACTATACTATGTGGCTGGGCAATATATATACTACGTGGCTGGGCACTATACTATGTGGCTGGGCAATATATATACTACGTGGCTGGGCACTATACTATGTGGCTGGGCAATATACTACGTGGCTGGGCAATATACTACGTGGCTGGGCACTATACTATGTGGCTGGGCAATATATATACTACGTGGCTGGGCACTATACTACGTGGCTGGGCACTATACTACGTGGCTGGGCACTATACTACGTGGCTGGGCACTATACTATGTGGCTGGGCAATATATATACTACGTGGCTGGGCAATATACTACGTCGCTGGGCAATATACTACGTGGCTGGGCAATATATATACTACGTGGCTGGGCAATATACTACGTGGCTGGGCAATATACTACGTCGCTGGGCAATATACTACGTGGCTGGGCAATATATATACTACGTGACTGGGCACTATACTACGTGGCTGGGCACTATACTACGTGGCTGGGCACTATACTATGTGGCTGGGCACTATACTATGTGGCTGGGCACTATACTATGTGGCTGGGCAATATATATACTACGTCGCTGGGCAATATACTACGTGTCTGGGAAATATACTACGTGGACATACATATTCTAGAATACCCGATGCGTTAGAATCGGGCCACCATCTAGTTATATATAATCTCTGACTTTACATGAAAACTTCCAGTTCTTTATTACATTACCTTTACACTTTATGGGAATATGTCCGCACAGACGGAGCCATGATGTGTGAGCCCATTACCTTATCTCTACCAGTCTCTGACTACACCAATATGGCCGCCCTTCCACACGGATGCGTCACGTACTCGGAGTGTAATCTTCAACCTCTTATACGCGGTAGAGCTACAGCGCCGACCAATCCGAGCTACGTCTACAATGATTGACGAATCAGAAAAGGAAGCAGAGAAAGTCACGTGAAGCGCAGCCAAGTGCAACAGAGAGGCGGAACTTAGTGTTGATTGACGGCATATCCAGTCAATCGCGTTGTAGCTGCTCTGTGACCATCCTATAGGAAGCAGGAGGGGCGGGGAGAATCGCCGGCAGCAGTCGGGACTCGGGAGTAGTCGCAGCAAATATGGTGCGTGGTGGTGGTGGGGTAATAATGGCTCCATCTCTGGTATATTGATGGTGGGGGGCTCTGTCTCTGGTGTATTGATGGCGGGGGGCTCTGGTGTATTGATGGTGGGGGCTCTGTCTCTGATATATTGATGGCGGGGGGCTCTGTCTCTGATATATTGATGGCGGGGGGGGCTCTGTCTCTGATATATTGATGGCGGGGGGGGCTCTGTCTCTGGTGTATTGATGGCGGGGGGCTCTGTCTCTGGTATATTGATGGTGGGGGGGCTCTGTCTCTGATATATTGATGGCGGGGGGCTCTGGTATATTGATGGCGGGGGGCTCTGGTATATTGATGGTGGGGGCTCTGTCTCTGGTATATTGATGGCGGGGGCTCTGTCTCTGGTGTATTGATGGTGGGGGGCTCTGTCTCTGGTATATTGATGGCGGGGGGCTCTGGTGTATTGATGGTGGGGGGGCTCTGTCTCTGATATATTGATGGCGGGGGGCTCTGGTGTATTGATGGCGGGGGCTCTGGTATATTGATGGCGGGGGCTCTGTCTCTGGTATATTGATGTCGGGGGGCTCTGTCTCTGGTGTATTGATGGCGGGGGCTCTGGTGTATTGATGGCGGGGGCTCTGTCTCTGGTATATTGATGGTGGGGGGCTCTGGTGTATTGATGGCGGGGGCTCTGGTGTATTGATGGCGGGGGGCTCTGTCTCTGGTATATTGATGGCGGGGGGGGCTCTGTCTCTGGTATATTGATGGCGGGGGGCTCTGTCTCTGGTGTATTGATGGCGGGGGGCTCTGTCTCTGGTGTATTGATGGCGGGGGGCTCTGTCTCTGGTATATTGATGGTGGGGGGGCTCTGTCTCTGATATATTGATGGCGGGGGGCTCTGGTATATTGATGGCGGGGGCTCTGTCTCTGGTATATTGATGGCGGGGGGCTCTGTCTCTGGTATATTGATGGTGGGGGGCTCTGGTGTATTGATGGTGGGGGGCTCTGGTGTATTGATGGCGGGGGCTCTGGTATATTGATGGCGGGGGCTCTGTCTCTGGTATATTGATGGCGGGGGGCTCTGTCTCTGGTATATTGATGGTGGGGGGCTCTGGTGTATTGATGGCGGGGGCTCTGGTATATTGATGGCGGGGGGCTCTGTCTCTGATATATTGATGGCGGGGGGCTCTGGTGTATTGATGGCGGGGGCTCTGGTATATTGATGGCGGGGGCTCTGTCTCTGGTATATTGATGGCGGGGGGCTCTGTCTCTGGTGTATTGATGGCGGGGGCTCTGGTGTATTGATGGCGGGGGCTCTGTCTCTGGTATATTGATGGTGGGGGGGCTCTGTCTCTGATATATTGATGGCGGGGGGCTCTGGTGTATTGATGGCGGGGGCTCTGGTATATTGATGGCGGGGGCTCTGTCTCTGGTATATTGATGGCGGGGGGCTCTGTCTCTGGTGTATTGATGGCGGGGGCTCTGGTGTATTGATGGCGGGGGCTCTGTCTCTGGTGTATTGATGGCGGGGGGCTCTGTCTCTGGTATATTGATGGTGGGGGGGCTCTGTCTCTGGTGTATTGATGGCGGGGGGCTCTGTCTCTGGTATATTGATGGCGGGGGGCTCTGTCTCTGGTATATTGATGGCGGGGGGCTCTGGTGTATTGATGGTGGGGGCTCTGTCTCTGGTATATTGATGGCGGGGGGCTCTGTCTCTGGTATATTGATGGTGGGGGGCTCTGTCTCTGGTGTATTGATGGCGGGGGGGCTCTGTCTCTGTATTGATGGTGGGGGGCTCTGTCTCTGGTATATTGATGGCGGGGGGCTCTGTCTCTGGTATATTGATGGCGGGGGGCTCTGTCTCTGGTATATTGATGGCGGGGGGCTCTGTCTCTGGTGTATTGATGGCGGGGGGCTATGTCTCTGGTATATTGATGGCGGGGGGCTCTGTCTCTGGTATATTGATGGCGGGGGGCTCTGTCTCTGGTATATTGATGGCGGGGGGCTCTGTCTCTGGTATATTGATGGCGGGGGGCTCTGTCTCTGGTATATTGATGGCGGGGGGCTCTGTCTCTGGTGTATTGATGGCGGGGGGGCTCTGGTGTATTGATGGTGGTGGCTCTGTCTCTGGTATATTGATGGCGGGGGCTCTGTCTCTGGTGTATTGATGGCGGGGGGCTCTGTCTCTGGTATATTGATGGCGGGGGGCTCTGGTATATTGATGGCGGGGGGCTCTGTCTCTGGTATATTGATGGCGGGGGGCTCTGTCTCTGGTATATTGATGGTGGGGGGCTCTGTCTCTGGTGTATTGATGGCGGGGGGGCTCTGTCTCTGTATTGATGGTGGGGGGCTCTGTCTCTGGTATATTGATGGCGGGGGGCTCTGTCTCTGGTATATTGATGGCGGGGGGCTCTGTCTCTGGTATATTGATGGCGGGGGGCTCTGTCTCTGGTGTATTGATGGCGGGGGGCTATGTCTCTGGTATATTGATGGTGGGGGGCTCTGTCTCTGGTATATTGATGGCGGGGGGCTCTGTCTCTGGTATATTGATGGCGGGGGGCTCTGTCTCTGGTATATTGATGGCGGGGGGCTCTGTCTCTGGTATATTGATGGCGGGGGGGCTCTGGTGTATTGATGGCGGGGGGCTCTGTCTCTGGTATATTGATGGCGGGGGGCTTTGTCTCTGGTGTATTGATGGCGGGGGGCTCTGTCTCTGGTGTATTGATGGTGGGGGGCTCTGTCTCTGGTATATTGATGGCGGGGGGCTCTGTCTCTGGTATATTGATGGCGGGGGGCTCTGTCTCTGGTGTATTGATGGCGGGGGGCTCTGTCTCTGGTGTATTGATGGCGGGGGGCTCTGTCTCTGGTGTATTGATGGCGGGGGGGGCTCTGGTGTATTGATGGTGGTGGCTCTGTCTCTGGTATATTGATGGCGGGGGGCTCTGTCTCTGGTGTATTGATGGCGGGGGGCTCTGTCTCTGGTATATTGATGGCGGGGGGCTCTGTCTCTGGTGTATTGATGGCGGGGGGCTCTGTCTCTGGTATATTGATGGCGGGGGGCTCTGGTATATTGATGGCGGGGGGCTCTGTCTCTGGTATATTGATGGCGGGGGGCTCTGTCTCTGGTATATTGATGGCGGGGGGGGCTCTGGTGTATTGATGGCGGGGGGCTCTGGTGTATTGATGGCGGGGGGCTCTGTCTCTGGTGTATTGATGGCGGGGGGCTCTGTCTCTGGTATATTGATGGCGGGGGGCTCTGGTGTATTGATGGCGGGGGCTCTGGTGTATTGATGGCGGGGGGCTCTGTCTCTGGTGTATTGATGGCGGGGGGCTCTGTCTCTGGTGTATTGATGGCGGGGGGCTCTGTCTCTGGTGTATTGATGGCGGGGGGCTCTGTCTCTGGTGTATTGATGGCGGGGGGGGCTCTGGTGTATTGATGGTGGTGGCTCTGTCTCTGGTATATTGATGGCGGGGGGCTCTGTCTCTGGTGTATTGATGGCGGGGGGCTCTGTCTCTGGTGTATTGATGGCGGGGGGCTCTGTCTCTGGTGTATTGATGGCGGGGGGCTTTGTCTCTGGTGTATTGATGGCGGGGGGCTCTGTCTCTGGTATATTGATGGTGGTGGCTCTGTCTCTGGTATATTGATGGCGGGGGGCTCTGTCTCTGGTGTATTGATGGCGGGGGGCTCTGTCTCTGGTGTATTGATGGCGGGGGGGCTCTGGTGTATTGATGGTGGTGGCTCTGTCTCTGGTGTATTGATGGCGGGGGGCTCTGTCTCTGGTGTATTGATGGCGGGGGGCTCTGTCTCTGGTGTATTGATGGCGGGGGGCTCTGGTGTATTGATGGTGGGGGGCTCTGTCTCTGGTATATTGATGGCGGGGGGCTCTGGTGTATTGATGGTGGGGGGCTCTGTCTCTGGTATATTGATGGCGGGGGGGCTCTGGTGTACTGATGGTGGGGGCTCTGTCTCTGGTATATTGATGGCGGGGGCTCTGTCTCTGGTATATTGATGGCGGGGGGCTCTGGTGTATTGATGGTGGGGGGCTCTGTCTCTGGTATATTGATGGCGGGGGGCTCTGGTGTATTGATGGTGGGGGGCTCTGTCTCTGGTATATTGATGGTGGGGGGCTCTGTCTCTGGCATATTGATGGCGGGGGGCTCTGTCTCTGGTATATTGATGGTGGGGGGCTCTGGTGTATTGATGGCGGGGGGCTCTGTCTCTGGTATATTGATGGTGGGGGCTCTGTCTCTGGTATATTGATGGCGGGGGCTCTGTCTCTGGTATATTGATGGTGGGGACTCTGTCTCTGGTATATTGATGGCGGGGGGCTCTGTCTCTGGTATATTGATGGTGGGGACTCTGTCTGTGGTATATTGATGGCGGGGGGGCTCTGTCTCTGGTATATTGATGGTGGGGGGCTCTGTCTCTGGTGTATTGATGGTGGGGGCTCCGGCTCTGGTGTATTGATGGCGGGGGGCTCTGGTATATTGATGGTGGGGGCTCTGTCTCTGGTATATTGATGGCGGGGGCTCTGTCTCTGGTATATTGATGGCGGGGGGCTCTGTCTCTGGTATATTGATGGTGGGGGGCTCTGTCTGGTATATTGATGGCGGGGGGGGCTCTGGTATATTGATGGCGGGGGCTCTGTCTCTGGTATATTGATGGTGGGGGGCTCTGTCTCTGGCATATTGATGGCGGGGGGCTCTGTCTCTGGTATATTGATGGTGGGGGGCTCTGGTGTATTGATGGCGGGGGGCTCTGTCTCTGGTATATTGATGGCGGGGGCTCTGTCTCTGGCATATTGATGGCGGGGGGCTCTGTCTCTGGTATATTGATGGTGGGGGGCTCTGGTATATTGATGGTGGGGGCTCTGTCTCTGGTATATTGATGGCGGGGGCTCTGTCTCTGGTATATTGATGGCGGGGGGCTCTGTCTCTGGTATATTGATGGTGGGGGCTCTGTCTCTGGTATATTGATGGCGGGGGGCTCTGTCTCTGGTATATTGATGGTGGGGGGGCTCTGTCTCTGGTATATTGATGGTGGGGGCTCTGTCTCTGGTATATTGATGGTGGGGGCTCTGTCTCTGGTATATTGATGGTGGGGGGCTCTGTCTCTGGTATATTGATGGTGGGGGGGCTCTGTCTCTGGTATATTGATGGTGGGGGGGCTCTGTCTCTGGTATATTGATGGCGGGGGGGCTCTGGTATATTGATGGTGGGGGCTCTGTCTCTGGTATATTGATGGCGGGGGGCTCTGTCTCTGGTATATTGATGGCGGGGGGGCTCTGGTGTACTGATGGTGGGGGCTCTGTCTCTGGTATATTGATGGCGGGGGCTCTGTCTCTGGTATATTGATGGCGGGGGGCTCTGGTGTATTGATGGTGGGGGGCTCTGTCTCTGGTATATTGATGGCGGGGGGCTCTGGTGTATTGATGGTGGGGGCTCTGGTATATTGATGGCGGGGGCTCTGTCTCTGGTATATTGATGGCGGGGGGCTCTGTCTCTGGTGTATTGATGGCGGGGGCTCTGGTGTATTGATGGCGGGGGCTCTGTCTCTGGTGTATTGATGGCGGGGGGCTCTGTCTCTGGTATATTGATGGTGGGGGGGCTCTGTCTCTGGTGTATTGATGGCGGGGGGCTCTGTCTCTGGTATATTGATGGCGGGGGGCTCTGTCTCTGGTATATTGATGGCGGGGGGCTCTGGTGTATTGATGGTGGGGGCTCTGTCTCTGGTATATTGATGGCGGGGGGCTCTGTCTCTGGTATATTGATGGTGGGGGGCTCTGTCTCTGGTGTATTGATGGTGGGGGCTCTGTCTCTGGTATATTGATGGCGGGGGGCTCTGTCTCTGGTATATTGATGGTGGGGGGCTCTGTCTCTGGTATATTGATGGCGGGGGGCTCTGTCTCTGGTATATTGATGGCGGGGGGCTCTGTCTCTGGTATATTGATGGCGGGGGGCTCTGTCTCTGGTGTATTGATGGCGGGGGGCTATGTCTCTGGTATATTGATGGTGGGGGGCTCTGTCTCTGGTATATTGATGGCGGGGGGCTCTGTCTCTGGTATATTGATGGCGGGGGGCTCTGTCTCTGGTATATTGATGGCGGGGGGCTCTGTCTCTGGTATATTGATGGCGGGGGGCTCTGTCTCTGGTGTATTGATGGCGGGGGGGCTCTGGTGTATTGATGGTGGTGGCTCTGTCTCTGGTATATTGATGGCGGGGGCTCTGTCTCTGGTGTATTGATGGCGGGGGGCTCTGTCTCTGGTATATTGATGGCGGGGGGCTCTGGTATATTGATGGCGGGGGGCTCTGTCTCTGGTATATTGATGGCGGGGGGCTCTGTCTCTGGTATATTGATGGTGGGGGGCTCTGTCTCTGGTGTATTGATGGCGGGGGGGCTCTGTCTCTGTATTGATGGTGGGGGGCTCTGTCTCTGGTATATTGATGGCGGGGGGCTCTGTCTCTGGTATATTGATGGCGGGGGGCTCTGTCTCTGGTATATTGATGGCGGGGGGCTCTGTCTCTGGTGTATTGATGGCGGGGGGCTATGTCTCTGGTATATTGATGGTGGGGGGCTCTGTCTCTGGTATATTGATGGCGGGGGGCTCTGTCTCTGGTATATTGATGGCGGGGGGCTCTGTCTCTGGTATATTGATGGCGGGGGGCTCTGTCTCTGGTATATTGATGGCGGGGGGGCTCTGGTGTATTGATGGCGGGGGGCTCTGTCTCTGGTATATTGATGGCGGGGGGCTTTGTCTCTGGTGTATTGATGGCGGGGGGCTCTGTCTCTGGTGTATTGATGGTGGGGGGCTCTGTCTCTGGTATATTGATGGCGGGGGGCTCTGTCTCTGGTATATTGATGGCGGGGGGCTCTGTCTCTGGTGTATTGATGGCGGGGGGCTCTGTCTCTGGTGTATTGATGGCGGGGGGCTCTGTCTCTGGTGTATTGATGGCGGGGGGGGCTCTGGTGTATTGATGGTGGTGGCTCTGTCTCTGGTATATTGATGGCGGGGGGCTCTGTCTCTGGTGTATTGATGGCGGGGGGCTCTGTCTCTGGTATATTGATGGCGGGGGGCTCTGTCTCTGGTGTATTGATGGCGGGGGGCTCTGTCTCTGGTATATTGATGGCGGGGGGCTCTGGTATATTGATGGCGGGGGGCTCTGTCTCTGGTATATTGATGGCGGGGGGCTCTGTCTCTGGTATATTGATGGCGGGGGGGCTCTGGTGTATTGATGGCGGGGGGCTCTGGTGTATTGATGGCGGGGGGCTCTGTCTCTGGTGTATTGATGGCGGGGGGCTCTGTCTCTGGTATATTGATGGCGGGGGGGCTCTGGTGTATTGATGGCGGGGGCTCTGGTGTATTGATGGCGGGGGGCTCTGTCTCTGGTGTATTGATGGCGGGGGGCTCTGTCTCTGGTGTATTGATGGCGGGGGGCTCTGTCTCTGGTGTATTGATGGCGGGGGGCTCTGTCTCTGGTGTATTGATGGCGGGGGGGGCTCTGGTGTATTGATGGTGGTGGCTCTGTCTCTGGTATATTGATGGCGGGGGGCTCTGTCTCTGGTGTATTGATGGCGGGGGGCTCTGTCTCTGGTGTATTGATGGCGGGGGGCTCTGTCTCTGGTGTATTGATGGCGGGGGGCTTTGTCTCTGGTGTATTGATGGCGGGGGGCTCTGTCTCTGGTATATTGATGGTGGTGGCTCTGTCTCTGGTATATTGATGGCGGGGGGCTCTGTCTCTGGTGTATTGATGGCGGGGGGCTCTGTCTCTGGTGTATTGATGGCGGGGGGGCTCTGGTGTATTGATGGTGGTGGCTCTGTCTCTGGTGTATTGATGGCGGGGGGCTCTGTCTCTGGTGTATTGATGGCGGGGGGCTCTGTCTCTGGTGTATTGATGGCGGGGGGCTCTGGTGTATTGATGGTGGGGGGCTCTGTCTCTGGTATATTGATGGCGGGGGGCTCTGGTGTATTGATGGTGGGGGGCTCTGTCTCTGGTATATTGATGGCGGGGGGGCTCTGGTGTACTGATGGTGGGGGCTCTGTCTCTGGTATATTGATGGCGGGGGCTCTGTCTCTGGTATATTGATGGCGGGGGGCTCTGGTGTATTGATGGTGGGGGGCTCTGTCTCTGGTATATTGATGGCGGGGGGCTCTGGTGTATTGATGGTGGGGGGCTCTGTCTCTGGTATATTGATGGTGGGGGGCTCTGTCTCTGGCATATTGATGGCGGGGGGCTCTGTCTCTGGTATATTGATGGTGGGGGGCTCTGGTGTATTGATGGCGGGGGGCTCTGTCTCTGGTATATTGATGGTGGGGGCTCTGTCTCTGGTATATTGATGGCGGGGGCTCTGTCTCTGGTATATTGATGGTGGGGACTCTGTCTCTGGTATATTGATGGCGGGGGGCTCTGTCTCTGGTATATTGATGGTGGGGACTCTGTCTGTGGTATATTGATGGCGGGGGGGCTCTGTCTCTGGTATATTGATGGTGGGGGGCTCTGTCTCTGGTGTATTGATGGTGGGGGCTCCGGCTCTGGTGTATTGATGGCGGGGGGCTCTGGTATATTGATGGTGGGGGCTCTGTCTCTGGTATATTGATGGCGGGGGCTCTGTCTCTGGTATATTGATGGCGGGGGGCTCTGTCTCTGGTATATTGATGGTGGGGGGCTCTGTCTGGTATATTGATGGCGGGGGGGGCTCTGGTATATTGATGGCGGGGGCTCTGTCTCTGGTATATTGATGGTGGGGGGCTCTGTCTCTGGCATATTGATGGCGGGGGGCTCTGTCTCTGGTATATTGATGGTGGGGGGCTCTGGTGTATTGATGGCGGGGGGCTCTGTCTCTGGTATATTGATGGCGGGGGCTCTGTCTCTGGTATATTGATGGTGGGGGGCTCTGTCTCTGGCATATTGATGGCGGGGGGCTCTGTCTCTGGTATATTGATGGTGGGGGGCTCTGGTATATTGATGGTGGGGGCTCTGTCTCTGGTATATTGATGGCGGGGGCTCTGTCTCTGGTATATTGATGGCGGGGGGCTCTGTCTCTGGTATATTGATGGTGGGGACTCTGTCTGTGGTATATTGATGGCGGGGGGGCTCTGTCTCTGGTATATTGATGGTGGGGGGCTCTGTCTCTGGTGTATTGATGGTGGGGGCTCCGGCTCTGGTGTATTGATGGCGGGGGGCTCTGGTATATTGATGGTGGGGGCTCTGTCTCTGGTATATTGATGGCGGGGGCTCTGTCTCTGGTATATTGATGGCGGGGGGCTCTCTCTGGTATATTGATGGTGGGGGGCTCTGTCTCTGGTATATTGATGGTGGGGGGGCTCTGTCTCTGGTATACTGATGGCGGGGGGGGCTCTGGTATATTGATGGTGGGGGCTCTGTCTCTGGTATATTGATGGTGGGGGCTCTGTCTCTGGTATATTGATGTTGGGGGGCTCTGTCTCTGGTATATTGATGGTGGGGGGGCTCTGTCTCTGGTATATTGATGGCGGGGGGGCTCTGGTATATTGATGGTGGGGGCTCTGTCTCTGGTATATTGATGGCGGGGGGCTCTGTCTCTGGTATATTGATGGCGGGGGGGCTCTGGTGTACTGATGGTGGGGGCTCTGTCTCTGGTATATTGATGGCGGGGGCTCTGTCTCTGGTATATTGATGGCGGGGGGCTCTGGTGTATTGATGGTGGGGGGCTCTGTCTCTGGTATATTGATGGCGGGGGGCTCTGGTGTATTGATGGTGGGGGGCTCTGTCTCTGGTATATTGATGGTGGGGGGCTCTGTCTCTGGCATATTGATGGCGGGGGGCTCTGTCTCTGGTATATTGATGGTGGGGGGCTCTGGTGTATTGATGGTGGGGGCTCTGTCTCTGGTATATTGATGGCGGGGGGCTCTGGTGTATTGATGGTGGGGGCTCTGTCTCTGGTATATTGATGGCGGGGGGCTCTGTCTCTGGTTTATTGATGGCGGGGGGGGCTCTGGTGTATTGATGGTGGGGGCTCTGTCTCTGGTATATTGATGGTGTGGGGGGCTCTGGTATATTGATGGCGGGGGGCTCTGTCTCTGGTATATTGATGGCAGGGGGCTCTGTCTCTGGTATATTGATGGCGGGGGCTCTGGTATATTGATGGCGGGGGGGTTCTGGTATATTGATGGCGGGGGGGTTCTGGTATATTGATGGTGGGGGGCTCTGTCTGGTATATTGATGGTGGGGGGCTCTGTCTGGTATATTGATGGCGGGGGGCTCTGTCTCTGGTATATTGATGGTGGGGGGCTCTGGTGTATTGATGGCGGGGGGCTCTGTCTCTGGTATATTGATGGCGGGTGGCTCTGTCTGGTATATTGATGGCGGGGGGCTCTGGTATATTGATGGCGGGGGGGCTCTGGTGTATTGATGGTGGGGGCTCTGTCTCTGGTATATTGATGGCGGGGGGCTCTGGTGTATTGATGGTGGGGGCTCTGTCTCTGGTATATTGATGGCGGGGGGCTCTGTCTCTGGTATATTGATGGCGGGGGGGGCTCTGGTGTATTGATGGTGGGGGCTCTGTCTCTGGTATATTGATGGCGGGGGCTCTGGTATATTGATGGCGGGGGGCTCTGGTATATTGATGGCGGGGGGCTCTGTCTCTGGTATATTGATGGCGGGGGGCTCTGTCTCTGGTATATTGATGGCGGGGGCTCTGTGTCTGGTATATTGATGGCGGGGGCTCTGTCTCTGGTATATTGATGGCGGGGGGCTCTGGTATATTGATGGTGGGGGGGCTCTGTCTCTGGTATATTGATGGCGGGGGGCTCTGTCTCTGGTATATTGATGGCGGGGGGCTCTGTCTCTGGTATATTGATGGTGGGGGGCTCTGTCTGGTATATTGATGGCGGGGGGGGCTCTGGTATATTGATGGCGGGGGCTCTGTCTCTGGTATATTGATGGCGGGGGGCTCTGTCTTAACGCTTTCATCCTTGGCTCTGGGCTATTCCACTCTTTACTGCTAGCTTCCCCTTTTAGTTCCTGCAGCAGGTGGCTCTGGCTGAGCAGTGGGTCATTGATTGTGTGTGATCTTTCCTCAGACCTCCACCTTGACACAGGGGCTGGAGCGGATCCCGGAGCAGCAGGGCTACCTGGTGATGAGCGAGGACGGCGTGCTGGCGGTGAGTGCGGGGCGCAGGCGGTGAAGACGGGAGGATGAGTGCAGGACACAGGGGGGAACACAGGGTGGTGAGTGCGGGGAACACGGGAGGGTGAGTGCGGGGGCGCAGGGGGGAACACGGGACGGTGAGTGTGGGGGCGCAGGGGGGAACACGGGGCGGTGAGTGCAGGACGCAGGCGGGAACACGGGGCGGTGAGTGCGGGACGCAGGCGGGAACACGGGGCGGTGAGTGCGGGACGCAGGCGGTGAAGACGGGAGGATGAGTGCGGGGCACAGGGGGGAACACGGGATGGTGAGTGCGGGGCGCAGGTAGGAACACGGGAGGGTGAGTTGCGCAGGCTGGAAAATGGGGCGGTGAGTGCGGGGCGCAGGGGGAGCACGGGGCGGTGAGTACGGGGCGCAGGGGGGAGCACGGGAGGGTGAGTGCGGGGCGCAGGGGGGAACATGGGAGGCTGAGTTGCGCAGGCTGGAAAATGGGGCTATGAGTGCGGGGCGCAGGCGGCGAAGATGGGAGGGTGAGTGCGGGGAGCAGGCGGTAAATACGTGGCCGTGATTGCAGCCTAGACACCCCCTATTCTCTGGCCTGTGACCGCCTCCTTCCTGTCCGCAGAGCGCTGGTGACTTGGAGAATGACGAGCGATTGGCCGGGGTGATCCGGGAGATGGTGACCACCGCCTGCAGCTTCCACGTCCTGGGAGATCAGGTCCCATTCAAGCGGATGAGCGGTGAGACCACACTCGCTGACCTCTGAGGGAGACGGCGGACATATTGTTTAACCCCTTGCTGTTTGGTCTGCTTTTTTCCTCCAATAATGATATTTATCATCCGCTTGTCAGTGGCGTCTCCTACTGTGTGTGACCGGTGTAATCCGCGGTGACGCCTCCTACTGTGTGTGACCGGTGTAATCCGCGGTGACGTCTCCTGCTGTGTGTGTTACCGGTGTAATCCGCGGTGACGTCTCCTGCTGTGTGTGTGACCGGTGTAATCCGCGGTGACGCCTCCTACTGTGTGTGACCGGTGTAATCCGCGGTGACGCCTCCTACTGTGTGTGACCGGTGTAATCCGCAGTGACGCCTCCTGCTGTGTGTGACCGGTGTAATCCGCGGTGACGCCTCCTACTGTGTGTGACCGGTGTAATCCGCGGTGACGCCTCCTACTGTGTGTGACCGGTGTAATTCGCGGTGACGCCTCCTACTGTGTGTGACCGGTGTAATCCGCGGTGACGCCTCCTGCTGTGTGTGACCGGTGTAATCCGCGGTGACGCCTTCTGCTGTGTGTGACCGGTGTAATCCGCGGTGACGCCTCCTGCTGTGTGTGACCGGTGTAATCCGCGGTGACGCCTCCTGCTGTGTGTGACCGGTGTAATCCGCGGTGACGCCTCCTGCTGTGTGTGACCGGTGTGATCCGCGGTGACGCCTCCTGCTGTGTGTGACCGGTGTGATCCGCGGTGACGCCTCCTGCTGTGTGTGACCGGTGTGATCTGCGGTGACGCCTCCTACTGTGTGTGACCGGTGTAATCCGCAGTGACTCCTCCTGCTGTGTGTGACCGGTGTAATCTGCGGTGACGCCTCCTGCTGTGTGACCGGTGTGATCTGCGGTGACGCCTCCTGCTGTGTGACCGGTGTGATCTGCGGTGATGTCTCCTACTGTGTGTGACCGGTGTAATCCGCGGTGACGCCTCCTGCTGTGTGTGACCGGTGTAATCCGCGGTGACGCCTCCTGCTGTGTGTGACCGGTGTAATCCGCGGTGACGCCTCCTGCTGTGTGTGACCGGTGTGATCTGCGGTGACGCCTCCTGCTGTGTGTGACCGGTGTGATCTGCGGTGATGTCTCTTACTGTGTGTGACCGGTGTGATCTGCGGTGACGCCTCCTGCTGTGTGTGACCGGTGTGATCTGCGGTGATGTCTCTTACTGTGTGTGACCGGTGTAATCCGCGGTGGCGCCTTCATGTCCCGTATAATGGGCTGTGAAGCGGGAAATGTCCACAATCCACCATCGACATCTGAGTTTAGTGTCTGCAGGGTTCAGTGTGCAGGAAAAGTGACCGGATTCTGCAGGACGAGGAACATACGTATCTGCTACACTCCTGATTTTGCTAGTTTTAACCCCTACACAGAATGGAGAGGTGTAATTTTTATCGTAGGGATGCTTCACCTGTGGGAGAATCTAAAAATAAAATCCAGAAAATCACATTGTAGGATTTTTATATCATTAATTTGCATTTTATTGCATGAAATAAGTATTTGATACAATAGAAAAACAGAACTTAATATTTGGTCCAGAAACCTTTGTTTGCAGTTAGAGGTCAGGTGGTTCCTGTAGTTCTTGACAACGTTTGCACACACTGCAGCAGGGATTTTTCCTGACTCCTCCATACAGGTCTTCTCCAGATCTTTCAGGTTTGGGAGCAGTCACTGGGTAACATTGAGTTTCAGCTCCTCCAAAGATTTTCTATTGGATTCAGGTCTTGAGCCTGTCTAGGCCACTCCAGGACCTTGAAATGCCTTTTACGGAGCCACTCCTTGGTTGTCCTGTTTGTGTGTTTCAGGTCATGGTCATTGTGAAATACCCAACCACAACCCATCTTCAATGCTCTTACTGAGGGAAGGAGGTTGTTGGCCAAAATCTTGTGATGCATGACCCCCATCCATCCTCCCTTCAACATGGTGCAGTCATCCTCTCTCCTGTGAAGAAAAGCACTCCTAAAGTATGTTTCCCCCCCACCATGCTTCACGGTTGGGATGGTGTTCTTGGGGTTGTGCTCATTCTTCTTCCTTAAAACATGGCGGGTGATGTTGATACCAAAAAGTTCTACTTTGGTCTCATCTGACCACAAGACCTTCTCCCAGGCCTGGATATGTGCTGATGTGAGCAGGGGGACCTTTGGGATTGTAGTCCATGACTGCGTCGTGTGTTACTAACGGTAATGTTTGAGACTGTGTTCCCATCTCTATGGAGGTCATTGACCAGGCCCTCCTGTGTAGCTCTTGGCTGATTCCTGACCTTTCATGGATTTTGCATGGAGCCCCAGACCAAGGACAGTCATGTTGCGTTTCTTTCATTTTCTAATAATTCTGTCAAGTTGTTGCCTTCTCACCAAGCCGTTTGCCTATTGTCCTGTAGCCCATCCCAGCCTTGCTCACGTCTACAATTTTGTTCCTGATGTCCTTAGACAGCTCTTTGGTCTAGGCCATGGTGGAGAGGTTGGAGTGTGATTGAGTGTGTGGACAGGTGTCTTTTATACAGGTAACGAGGTCAAACAGGAACAATTAATCCAGGTAATGAGTGCAGAGTAGGAGGCTTCGTATAGGAAAAACTAAGGCCTCTTTCACACTGCCGTCGCTCGTCCTGCGTCAGATTGCAGTGAACAGACGTATCGACGGACGTTGTAAAATTAGTGGAAACAGTGTTATGACGGATGCGTCGCATGACTCCCGGGCTGAATTTACAGGTATATATTTCTGAGAGACTTTTTCCCCGGGTTGGAATAGGCTTCCAGGCATGGTCAGATGTAAAAACTGCATCCGTCACTGGATTCCTGCGTCTCACAGTGTGCGCAGGATCCAGTGTCCATAGGCTCCCTTTCTGTGCAACGACGTATGCCGCAGGAGGCGTCGGGAAACGTTTTTACACTGCAGACAAACGTTTCATGGAACGTTGTTTTGAAAAGACAGTCCGTCAAATTCCGCAGGATCCAGAGCAAGTCGGACGAAACGTGTCGATACGTCGCTAATACAAGTCTATGGGACAATGCAGGATCCTGAATTCTTGCTGGTTGGTCGGTGATCAGATACTTAGTTAATGCAATAATATGCAAATTAATTATGAAAAATCATACAGGGTGATTTTTTTTTTTTTTTTTTTTTTTTTAGATTCGGTGTCACAAGTGAAGTGTACCTGCGATAAACGTTACATACCTCTCCATTCTCTTTGTAGGTGGGAAAACTGGCAAAATCGGCAGAATATCAAATGTATATATGTGAAAATATCATTTTGATTTATTTTTTCTTCTTTTTAATCTTATTTTTTTCTATTCGCCACGACAGCACCCACTAGAGAGAGGGGATCCGCCCCTAGGAACAGGAAACCTACAGAGAGATAAAAGGGGCGGCCCCCCCTCGCTCCTCAGTTGGTTTCCTGTTCCTAGAAGGGAACCCACAGAGAAAAACTCTATGGCTAAGAAGAGGAAGACCTGCCTGGGCTACCGCCTGTATCGACTCTGCTGAGCGACAGGGGTCCCAGAGCAGGTGGACAGTGTCGGGGGAATGTTCCTGCGGGCTCCCCCCTCATCTGGTGCGGCTGACAGGGAAGCCTGAAGGTACCAACGGTCTCCCTGCTGGGACACCGTTGGGTAAGTGCTAATGAAAGGCACGGCGCAGTGTGGATACCTGTGGTAATGCCCTCCTGAGTGGAGCTGAGCAGCGGTGTGGTATCCCTGGGGAATCTTCCCTCCGTTCCCTCCAGAGGTAAGAGGCGACATGGTGGGAAGCAGCGCTGAGAGCGCTTCCGGTTTGCAGAGACGCGGGCGCATGCGCAGTAGCGTCGGCGTCCCATGGAAGGAAGCTTGAACTTCCGGGGTCGCGGTGTCAGAGTACCATTTCCGGGGGAACCGCCATATTGGATTCCCCCATGCGATCCCAGCGTCTGGATGCCGGTCTTGTGAGTAAAAAAAAAAAAACAGGATGGGGATGTATGCAGGAGTGGCTACACTATAAAAGTCAGGATTAGAAGTGCAGTCAGTGTGCATTATGTCATCCCAAGAGGAGGTCCGTGTGCACTCCATGGAAGAGCCACTAGTACCTAGTAGCGAAACCAGGAAAAACAGCAGTGGACACTTTAAGTTAAGTGACTCCACTGATAAATCGGGAAGAAAATCATCCCGTTCCACATCCCAAACTAAGACAACCCCGCAGCCGGTAAAATTAATACGCTGGGTGAGTGTAAGCATACTTCACTGAAGTATATATTGATTCCTTTGCTTGTATTATTTTAGGCAAAAAGGACGGGAAAGAGTAAGCACAAACAATGTGCTATATGTACCGAACCCCTGCCTGACTCCTATACTAAGAGTCTATGTCAGGCATGTATAGATAACACCTTACGGCAGGAGGAATCGGTGAAAATGAACGAGATACGGCTCATAATTAGGGAAGAACTTCAGTCGTTAGGAGGCGGTTCTTCCTCGATTAATACCGAGGAAAAGAAAAGAAGAGTATCCTCACCTAGAGCTGACACGTCAGCAGAGAGTGGGGAGGTCGACTCTGAGGTCTCTAAACTGTCTGATTCTTCAGGGGAAGAAGACTTTGTTTGCTTTCCAACTGAAGGCATAAACAACTTGGTTAAATCGGTGAGAAATACGATGGGGGTATCGGAGTCAAAAGAACCCCAAACACCACAGGAAATCATGTTTGCTGGTCTTTCCCAACGGAAAGGCCACGTGTTTCCAATAAACCAGGCCATAAAGGACCTCGTTAAGAAGGAATGGGGTAAAGGTCAAAAAGGTTTTGTACCAATACCCTGTAAAAGGCGCTACCCATTTGATGACGAAGATTTAAGTACATGGACCAAAATACCAAAGGTCGATGCTGCAGTTGCATCTACATCTCGCCGGTTCTCCTTGCCCGTGGAAGATGCAGGTTCCTTAACAGATCCCATGGACCGAAAATCAGATGCGCTCCTTAAAAAATCGTGGGAGGCCTGTGTCACGGCATTCAAACCGGCAATTGCAGCCACATGTACTGGCAGATCAATGTTAGTCTGGCTGGATCAGCTGGAGCAAAATATTAAAAATGGTGTATCCAGGGAGAAGTTACGAGCGTCTATCCCTTTGATCAAGGGTGCGGCTGCCTTTATATCGGATGCCTCTATTGACTCCCTACGTCTGGCGGCCAGAACAGCTAATATCTCCAACACGGCTAGGCGGGCTTTATGGCTAAAAAACTGGAAAGGAGATGCCCAATCTAGATCAAAATTATGTGCCATACCCTGTCAGGGTGAGTACCTGTTTGGAACAGTCCTTGACGATATACTCAAGAAGGCAGGTGAAAGGAAAAAAGGATTCCCTAATCCCTTTGTTCCATCTTACAGAAGGGCGTTCAGGAAGCCACCATTCGGAAAGAAGGGAGGCTTCAGAGACAGATGGAACAATAAGGATTTTAAACAAAAAGGAAACCTGTTTAATAAACGTCCATTCAAGCCAGCCGACAAATTCCAGTAATTATATTCCTCCAGTGGGTGGAAGATTAAAACAGTTTAGGCAACAATGGGAAGAGATAACAATAAATACTTGGGCCATTAAATTAATATCTTCAGGCCTCACATTAGACTTTATTAGAACTCCACCGGACTCCTTCCTCCTTACCACCTTAAGATCCAGGCCTCAGCAAGAGGCGCTTGAAACAGAGGTTAAAACCCTCCTACGCAAACAAGTCCTAGTGGAAGTCCCATCTTCCCAGAGGGGGAGGGGATTTTATTCTCCCTTGTTTCTGATTAATAAGCCGGATGGCTCTTTCAGAACCATAATTAAAGAAAGCTGAACTCCTTTATAAGGCCTAAAACATTCAAAATGGAATCCATTCGTTCAGCCATAAAGAATTTATTTCCAAACTGTTACATGGTAGTATTGGATCTTAAGGATGCTTACTATCATATTCCTATACATCATTTATTCCAGCAGTTCCTTCGGGTAGCAGTCTGTATAGAGGGACAAATTCGTCATCTACAATATAAGGCGATGCCCTTCGGATTATCCATGGCCCCAAGGGTTTTCACAAAATTGCTATTGGAAGTTATGTCTTTCCTAAGAGTAAAAGATACTTTAGTCATTCCATATCTAGATGACCTATTGATTGTGGGTAAAGACCCCCTACAGTGTGAGCAGAGGTTACGGGAAGTAGTGGTTTCCTTACAATCCCTGGGGTGGCTGGTTAATTGGGAAAAATCTAGACTTCAGCCGGTTAAGTGTCAGAAATTCCTAGGGCTCCTTCTAGATTCAGCTGACCAGATTTGTAAGCTGCCTGAGGATAAGAAATTCTCCATAGTTGATAAGGTATCTTTAGCAATAGAAAATCGTAGTATGTCACTCAGACAGAGCATGTCATTACTAGGTTCTCTGACATCGTGTATCCCTGCGGTCCAGTGGGCACAGGCTCATACTAGGCCTCTACAAAAATTTATATTAGAGGAGGACATTAAGAATAGAGGCTGTCTGGATAGAACAGTTTATCTAACAACGGAAGTATTATACTCCCTTAGGTGGTGGTTAAATCAGAAAAACCTTTCAAAAGGGGTTCTCTGGATAATTTCCCCCTCTAGTATAGTGACCACAGATGCTGGTCCTAAAGGCTGGGGGGCACATTTTAAGGATCAGTGGGTTCAGGATCTTTGGTCTAGTTCGGAACTAGATAGTTCTTCAAATGTCAAAGAGTTGAGGGCAATATATTATTCCCTACTTCACTTTCTTCCTCAGCTCAGCGGCTCTCACACAAGAGTGTTCTCCGACAACACCACGGCAGTAGCTTACTTAAACCATCAAGGAGGTACGCGGTCGGACAGACTCAGGCAGCTGGCATCAGACATCATGGAATTAGCCGAAGGTCATCTGCTATCACTATCAGCAGTTCACATCAGGGGCACAGACAACTTTCGTGCCGATTTTCTGAGCCGTCACACCCTTCATCAAGGGGAATGGATGCTAAACAGAAAAATTTTCAAAATGATAACAGCGCAATGGGGTATTCCTCAAATAGACTTGTTTGCCACAAGAGCCAACCGACAGGTCAGGATGTTTGCCTCTCTAAACAGAGAGGACAAGCCGGACATACTCGATGCCCTCCAAGTGCCCTGGACTTTCGACCTGGCATATGCTTTTCCTCCATTGAATCTACTACCTTTGGTAATAAGAAAAATAAGAGAAGAAGGAGCAAGAATTCTATTAATAGCCCCATTCTGGCCCAAAAGGCCATGGTTCTCATGGCTGAGGGCGATGTCAGTGTCGGACCCGTGGATTCTGCCTCAATCCAAGGACCTGCTCTCTCAGGGTCCGTTCCTTCATCCTCAGGCAAAGGGCATGAATTTAACTGCATGGAGTTTGAAAGGCAGTTACTAAATCTCAGGGGGTTTTCTAGTGGGTTAATAGATACTCTGATGAAAAGTAGAAAACCCTCAACTACCAGGATTTATGTCAGAATTTGGAGGAAATTCCTTCAATTCCATACTACACAACTTTCCGCTGATATTCCTATATTTCCAATATTGGAATTTCTACAAAAAGGTCTGGAATTAGGACTCTCTGTAAGCACTCTGAAAGTACAGGTGTCAGCCTTAGGAGCTCTTTTTAATTTTGATGTAGCAGGAAATAAATGGATATCCCGGTTTATATCAGCCTGTGAGAGATCGAGACCAATTAGCATACCTCGGGTTCCTCAGTGGGATCTATCAATAGTCCTAAATGCATTGACTCAATCACCTTTTGAGCCTCTCCATGCAGCCTCACTAAAAAATATTTCTTTAAAAACGGTATTATTAGTGGCATTAGTTTCTGCCAGAAGAGTAAGTGATCTTCATGCTTTATCTATAGATCCTCCCTTTTTTGTGGTAACATCAGATAGGATACTTTTAAAAACAGATCCTTGTTATCTCCCTAAGGTGGCTTCTACCTTTCATAGATCCCAGGAGATCCAGTTACCTACCTTTTATGAGAACCACTCAACTCCAGAAGAAGAAAGACTTCACACCCTAGACGTAAAAAGGACTGTCTTAGCCTATTTAGAGAGAACTAGGGACTGGAGGAAGAGTAGGGCTCTCTTTGTGTCTTTCCAGGGTAAAACCAAGGGTGCCGGAGTCACAAAGAACACATTATCTCGCTGGATCAGAGAGGCAATAATCTTGGCGTATAAAGCTGGAGGGAAAGATCCTCCAATGCATGTGGGAGCGCACTCTACAAGAGCCTTGTCGACTTCCTGGGCAGAAAGGGCAAATGTACCAATAGACCTTATATGTAAGGCTGCAACTTGGTCTTCACCTAATACCTTCTATAAGCATTATAGATTAGATCTATCCTCTGCTTCTGATCTGACTTTTGGTGTATCGGTCCTTGACTCAGTAAACCCACCCAGTCTATAGTCTCTGCAATTCTCTCTAGTGGGTGCTGTCGTGGCGAATAGAAAATACCGGATTACGTACCGGTAATGCTCTTTTATAGAGCCCACGACAGCACCCGTTCACATCCCTCCCTTTTCTGTATATAGTTGCACATGGTGCTTGTTTGGTGAGGTGTAAATATTAGAAAATATAGTATGAGGTTGTAAATATGTATATATATGGATATACCCGAACCTGTTAACTAAAACCTGGCGGCGGTTCCTCCTATTCTCTGTAAAACAACTGAGGAGCGAGGGGGGGCCGCCCCTTTTATCTCTCTGTAGGTTTCCTGTTCCTAGGGGCGGATCCCCTCTCTCTAGTGGGTGCTGTCGTGGGCTCTATAAAAGAGCATTACCGGTACGTAATCCGGTATTTTCTAATACAAAGAAAAAATGATTTAAAAATTGATTTTTTTTCTCTAGTAACCCCCCACGACAGCACACCTGGAGGATGTTACCCCTTTCCTAATAGGGACAGGAAATTGACAAGAGGTTAAATAACCCCTCCCTCATCCTCCCCTCAGTGTTTTTTCCTGTCCCTACTAGGGATGAAGAGGTCATCCCAGGTGTGCTGTGCCGGCAGCGGTCACCGGGGGGAGTAGAGATTCCATGCCGGGCAGCTGGGGAGCAGACTTACCTCTCTTCCCCGAGCGCTGCTCCCGTCTCTCCGGACTCGGGACTTCCGCCACCAGTCCGCACCGATAAGGCAAGGTCTGGGCGGCATTCTTCGGCTGGAGGCCTCCCTGAGCTCTCCAGCCCCTCTCCTCCTCCAGCGCTGTGCGCGCGATGGGGGCTTCCGGTCTGAAGCCGGCGGCAGGAAGTGACGTCAGACGCCGGCCGGCTTCGGTACTCAGGAGGCTCCCTTTGCGTTCCACGCTGGAACGCATGACAGTTAGCGTGGATATCGGCGGTTTCTCCCCCCACATCCGGACATTAGAGGAGGAGGTCCTCTCACAGGAGGACAGGTGCTGTGTCCGGTCGCCTATTTAAGAGCCCCGGACAAGAAGACGTCTCAGGTAAGACCACAGTGTGGTGAAATCATGGAGACGTCTGCCTCGCGCTCTGCTCTTGCAGATCCCAGCACCATCCCGGCCCCAGTAAGTAATCTGGCCCAGGGTGTCCTTTCCCTGATGTGGGTTGTAGTCTTATGATTCCTTCTCCCCTTCTTTTTTAGGGGGACAAGGAACCCACATCAGGAAGTAAAACAAAAACTTCCCGCAAATGCGCAGTTTGTATGAAGAAGCTGTCCTCTTCATACAAGAAATCATTGTGCAAAGAATGCACAGACAAAATAATCAGAGAGGAACAGCCATCCCTGATAGAAGAGATTAAAACCTTAATCCAGCAGGAGATTAAAACATCTCTGGCCACTCTTTCCCAGCCTACACCATCTCCTAGTGCCCCTCCTGAGGCTAAGAAAAGGAAACTTAATCCACAGGAGGAAGAGCAGGAGGACTCTCAAGGAGAGACGTCGGACGAACCCCCAGAGGAGGGTGAATTATCCCTGGACTCTGAAACTGTCCAGCAAGAGAGATACTACTTCTCTTCATCTGATATAGAAGAACTCCTTACGGCTGTAAGGAAAACTATGGAGGTTGAGGAAGAGAAGACGGCCCAGTCAGTACAAGAAGAGATGTTTGGAGGACTTCGTTCTAGGAAGCGTCAGGTATTTCCTATTCACCAAAACATCCGGGATTTAGTTCTGGACGAGTGGGAATCCCCAGAAAAGAAGCTGACTACTCCAGCAGAAATCAAAGACAGATTTCCTGTGGATGCTGAGACAGCGTCATGCTGGTCTGAAGTTCCAAAAGTGGACGTCCAGATTGCCAGAGTAGCCAAAAAGACCACGCTACCATTCGAGGATGCCTCCCAACTGAGAGACCCTCTGGAACGTAAAATGGACGGACTACTAAGGAAGTCGTGGGAAACGTCAGCGTCTTTACTGAACATCAATTCCGTATCCACTTGCGTGGCTAGATCGATGCATCGCTGGCTGGGGCAGCTAGAGGAGCACTTGTCCTCAGGTACTCCGAGAGAAGATATTCTGGCCTCCTTGCCTATCTTCCAGAAAGCAACAGGCTTTTTAGCAGATGCTTCTGCAGAATCCGTGAGAGTGACGGCGAGATCTTCCGCACTGTCAAACTCGGTAAGGCGTGCACTCTGGCTAAGATCCTGGTCTGGGGATATGACTTCCAAGATGAGGCTGTGTTCTATTCCTTTTAAAGGAAAGTATATGTTTGGACCAGCCTTGGATGACCTTTTGGAGAAGGCTTCAGACAAGAAAAAGACCTTACCAGAACCTAGAAACCCTAGGAAAAGACCCTTCCGCGCTCAGCAGGAGCATACTCCTCAATACAGAGGAAAGGGTAAAACAGGTCGCTGGAGCTATCCGAAAGGAGGGAAGGACAGGAATCTTTTTCTTTCACAACCCCAAAACCAGAGAAAGCAATGACGCCGTCATAGTGGGGGGTCGGATTTCGAACTTCCTCCCAGTCTGGCAAGAGATCGGTGTGGATCAGTGGACCTTAAGATTGGTCAAAGAGGGGATGAAAATAGAGTTTATATCATATCCCCAAAAAAGAATGAAAACTACAACGTTATCAACACCGAAACTACAGTCCACCCTGAGAACTGGGATAGAAGATCTCTTAATCAACAACGTGATCTCCACAGTCCCAAAAGACGAAAGAAACAAGGGCCATTATTCCAGCCTATTTCTGATAAGGAAACCAAACGGAACCCATCGGATGATAATCAATCTGAAACCGCTGAATCAATATGTAACCTACAGAAGATTCAGAATGGAGTCCGTCAGATCGACAGTACCCTTAATAGGGCAAGACTTCGTCATGGCAACCATCGACTTACAGGACGCATATTATCACGTCCCAGTCCATCCAACCTATCGGAAATTTCTAAGGTTTGCAGTCACCAGAGGAGAAGTCATAGACCACTTCCAGTTCAATGTCCTCCCATTCGGACTATCATCAGCTCCAAGGATCTTTACAAAGGTCATGTCCGAGGTGATGGCGTACATCAGAAGTCGACGGATATGCATAATCCCATACCTCGACGACCTCTTGATAGTGGCTCCCACGGTTCCAATTCTACAGGAACATCTTCAAACAACAGTCCAGATCCTGTCATCTCTGGGTTGGGTGATAAACCCCAAAAAATCGGATATGGTTCCATCCACAACAAAGATCTTTTTAGGGGTCTTATTAGACTCCCACAGACAAACATCTTTCTTGCCCGAACAAAAACGGTCCCTGCTTACATCAAGGATAAGAACATTGCGGGACAAGAAGAGAGTATCTCTAAGATGGGCCATGTCGGTTCTAGGTACCATGACATCTTGCATCCAGATGGTGGCATGGGCTCAAGCCCACACCAGGATACTTCAGACTCATATTCTGTCAAGCTGGGACGGATCCCCAGGTTCTCTAGACAAAAAGATCCGGATACCACCGCATGTAAAGTCCTCATTAACATGGTGGCTACAAAAAGAGAACTTAATGAAAGGAGTTCCCTGGTTGCAGGTCCCAGCAGTGACCATAACAGTAGATGCCAGTGGAAAAGGTTGGGGAGCTACGGTAGACCAGCACATATTCCAGGGATTCTGGTCAGCCGAAATAGCACAACAATCCTCGAATTTCAAGGAACTAAAAGCAGTAGAAGAAGTTCTCAAAGCGGCGGTAACTCTTGTACAAAATTCCCACTTAAAAATATACTCAGACAACATGACAACAGTTGCCCACCTTCGCCACCAGGGAAGTACAAGACACGAAGATCTAAAAAGAATATCAGCAAGAATATTTTCGTGGGCCGAAGAACATGTTCTCTCCATATCCGCCCTACACATAAAAGGGGAGATAAACGTACAAGCCGACTTCCTGAGCAGAACAGAGGTCCATCCAGGAGAATGGAGCCTAAACCCAGAAGTCTTTCAGATACTAGTCAAAAGATGGGGACAGCCAGAAGTGGACTTGTTCGCGAACAGTCAGAACACAAAGGTAGACCAGTTCTTCTCGCTAGATCCGATGAATCCGGGGTTAGCTGTGGACGCATTGGTCCAGCCATGGACATTCTCGCTAGCATACGCGTTCCCGCCATTGCCGATCCTACCAAAAGTCCTGCAGAAAATAAGGGCAGAAAAACTCAAGGTGATCCTAGTGGCTCCACTTTGGCCCAAAAGAGGTTGGTTTGGGGCCCTCATCAGTCTAAAGATAGATGGGCCAATAGCACTTCCACCGGTCAAAGACCTTCTCTACCAGGGGCCAATACTGCATCCAGATCCCGAGAGGCTACACCTAAATGCCTGGCTTCTGAATTCTCAATTCTGAGAACTAGAGGACTATCAAAGAGAGTAATTGAAACATTACAAAAAAGTCGCAAAACGGTAACTAATTCTATTTACCAAAAGATCTGGAAGACGTTCATCACGTGGTGTGCTCCTGAGCAACCTAACCCAGATAAACCAAACCTAGCCAAGATCCTGGATTTTCTACAAGATGGGCTGGAGAAGGGTCTCAGACCCAGCACCCTCAAGGTACAAGTGGCAGCCTTGAGCTCTTATTTTGACCAGTCTCTAGCCAACCATAGATGGGTAAGAAGATTCATGACGGCGGCATCCCGCATATCTCCAAGACCCATAAATATAGTTCCATCCTGGGACCTGAATATAGTCCTGAAAGGACTTACACTGCCACCATTTGAACCCTTATCTTCCATAACCATGGATAAACTCGCTTGGAAGACCACCTTCCTGGTAGCTATAACAACAGCCAGAAGAGTGGGTGAACTACAAGCCCTGTCAATCAATGAGCCCTACATGAAGATTCTTCAGGACAGGCTTATTCTACGATTAGACCCATCCTTTCTCCCAAAGGTCGTCTCCGATTTCCACAAATCGCAGGAGATAATTCTTCCATCATTCTATCAAGAACCAAAGAATGAGGAAGAGGAACATTTCCATACTTTGGATGTTCGAAGAATGGTACTCTATTATCTTCATGCATCAGAGAAGATTAGAAAGGATCAAAATCTGTTTATTCATCTTCTCGGCCAGAATAAAGGGAAGAAGACTTCCAGATCCACAATTGCAAATTGGATCAAAAGAGCAATCCTGGAGGCTTATCAAATTCAAGGCCTTCCACCACCAGAAAAGCTCACAGCCCATTCTACTAGAGCAACAGCTGTCTCCTGGGCCGAGAAAGCCAGTGCTTCCATCGAGCAAATATGCAGAGCGGCTACGTGGTCCTCGGTCCATACGTTCTCCAAACATTACAGGCTTGACCTGATGTCAAAAGAAGACTTAGCCTTCGGAGAAAAAGTCCTTAGTGCTGTAGTCCCTCCCTAAAAATTACTCTTGGGTACTGCTCCAGGTGTGCTGTCGTGGGGGGTTACTAGAGAAAATAGAATTATTCTTACCGTTAATTCGGTTTCTAGTAACCCACCACGACAGCAGGAGTAATCCCTCCCTTTGCTTAATATACGTTCTGAAAAGAATAAATATAATTTGAAGCATTCATTCTCCTGTGGTCCTTTATAATAACACTGAGGGGAGGATGAGGGAGGGGTTATTTAACCTCTTGTCAATTTCCTGTCCCTATTAGGAAAGGGGTAACATCCTCCAGGTGTGCTGTCGTGGTGGGTTACTAGAAACCGAATTAACGGTAAGAATAATTCTATTTTTTTTTTTTGTCCTTGTAATGACTTTGATTCTATGATGGTCGCTCGTACTGTAACTTGTAGAATAAGTGACCTTCTCCTCTGGGGGTACAAAGATGGCGTCCACCACAGAAGGCCATACTGCTGCACCCAATGTGTTTTGTGCATGTTTCCAGTGTTGAACCTTTTTCTTTTCCTCTGATCCATCATCTGTGACGCTGCAGTAACTCTGTACAGGAATAGCGCAATCCTCTGCCCCTGCGCAGTGGTGGCTCCAGGACAGCAGCCATGAGGGCCAATGTTAGGTGCCTGCCGTGGGATTACAGGGGCTCTGACCATTGGGCACAGCTCTGATGGCAGCAACGCCTGCGTGCGTCTCTTTCCCGATGGCGGCCGCGCCTGCGTGCGTCTCTTTCCCGATGGCGGCCCCGCCTGCGTGCGTCTTTCCCGCTGGCGGCCGCGCCTGCGTGCGTCTTTCCCGATGGCGGCCGCGCCTGCGTGCGTCTTTCCTGATGGCGGACGCGCCTGCGTGCGTCTCTTTCCCGATGGTGGCCGCGCCTGCGTGCGTCTCTTTCCCGATGGCGGCCGCGCCTGCGTGCGTCTTTCCCGCTGGCGGCCGCGCCTGCGTGCGTCTTTCCCGCTGGCGGCCGCGCCTGCGTGCGTCTTTCCCGATGGCGGCCGCGCCTGCGTGCGTCTTTCCCGATGGCGGACGCGCCTGCGTGCGTCTTTCCCGATGGCGGCCGCGCCTGCGTGCGTCTTTCCTGATGGCGGACGCGCCTGCGTGCGTCTCTTTCCCGATGGTGGCCGCGCCTGCGTGCGTCTCTTTCCCGATGGCGGCCGCGCCTGCGTGCGTCTTTCCCGCTGGCGGCCGCGCCTGCGTGCGTCTTTCCCGCTGGCGGCCGCGCCTGCGTGCGTCTTTCCTGATGGCGGACGCGCCTGCGTGCGTCTCTTTCCCGATGGTGGCCGCGCCTGCGTGCGTCTCTTTCCCAATGGCGGCCGCGCCTGCGTGCGTCTCTTTCCCGATGGCGGCCACGCCTGCGTGCGTCTCTTTCCCGATGGCGGCCGCGCCTGCGTGCGTCTCTTTCCCGATGGCGGCCGCGCCTGCGTGCGTCTCTTTCCCGATGGCGGCCGCGCCTGCGTGCGTCTCTCTCCCGATGGTGGCTGCGCCTGCGTGCGTCTCTTTCCCGATGGTGGCTGCGCCTGCGTGCGTCTCTTTCCCGATGGCGGCCGCGCCTGCGTGCGTCTCTCTCCCGATGGTGGCTGCGCCTGCGTGTGCCTCGTTCCCAATGGCGGTGCCTGCGTGCGTCTGCCTCCCTACGGTGGCCATTCTAGCCAATCCCATGCTGTGTAACACACAGGCTCTATCCCCAGGACCTATTACTAAACCCCCCTCTCTCTCTCTTCTGCCCCCTGCAGTTGTTTTTGGGGAGCACTCCTTCCTCGTCACCATCTCCGGACAGAAGATCTACGTGGTGAAACGTCAGAACGTGGTGCGGGAGCCGATCAGCGTCTGACCCTCGTTCCCGTCGTCCTCTGCTGCATCACATTTGTATAGAAGAAAGTAAATCCGGGGGGCTCGTCCAGGAGACGGACCCTCCGGGGTTGTTTTGCTTTATGTATAAAGGTTATTAAACGTTTCTGGACTTGCTCTTCTGTGCTGGATTAGTGACAATTGTGAATTATTCGGCATTTTGTTCACGGTGTATGAATAGATATGGCACTTCTGCATTATATCCTTGCACAGACCTAATATTTCTCACAGCTGAGGCTTCGGTACAGAAGTCTAGGCTATGTAAGGGGAGATGGATGAGGTGTGTAAACCTTTACAGGAAAAGCCTCCATTCTTTACCCTGCAGGCTGCATCTATAATACTGGGGCCTATTGCTGATTATATTGATGGCTGATGTTACACAGTGAGAAGTTTAGGACCCCTCCCCCCCATCCCCGAACTTTCAGCCTCCTATCATTGCTGTATATTGGAAGGAGCGGTGCCTGACAATCATGTCTGTATGAAGCTTGTGTTCCAACATTTTTCCTAAAAATTGGTGAATGATCCAAGTTTCCACTAAGGGCTGTTTTGGACGTCAGTGTTTCTGGTAGCAGCAGGGGCCACAATGCGTCCCGCACGCTGACACATGGACGGCGGGCATATATCGCCGCAGTCAGGCAGTGTATAAATTGATATGCCTTGGAGATCGCAGTCATACAGCTGAAGAGCGGAGGACAGCTCTCCTGGCTGAGCTTGATCAAGGGCTGTCTACACTAGATCTAGGGAAGGTCGTGTCCGATAATGGTGCGAACCTGCTGTACAACGCAGTACGGACATGGAGCTCATCACGTTTACAGCGTGCGCACAGATTTGAAATGGCGACTAAGATGGTTAGCACTGATGATGCAGTCATCGGCACCAATATTCCAGTCATCTATGGTCACTTTGAATAGTCTGCGTGAGGAGGTGGTGGTCTCAGTGGCACAGGAAGATGCAGAAGGGATAACTATCAAATTAACATACCATGGACTTGGATCTCATGGAAGCACCGACACATGAGCGCCTTCTTGCTGCAACATCATGCCCGTATTATTAGGTTTAGAAACAGCGTTGATTGCGGTGTTGCCACTCTGTTAGATCCACGGTACAAGAGTACATTTTCCCATGGAAAGGGACGCACATGCTGGAGCTCTGAAACACTCTTGCAGACACTCGTAAGTGGTTTTCCCCAATGTGCATTGCAGTTATGGACTTCTAACCCCGGGAACGTCAAGGCATCATTGCAAAAACATTAGCAGCAGCAGTGTAACTGGCATAAGCGATTTCTGTGAGTGATTTCACACATTGTTTACACCAGTAGAACAAATACTAGTCTGACAGTTGAAAGACTGGAGAGGATGGTGCAGGAGTGGCTGGATCTCGCTACTCATGCCATCAGGGGGAATTTGGGCCTTTCTCCATTTTGGTCTTCAAAAATGGATGAGTGGCCTGAGCTTGCCTGTCACCTCTTGGAGGTTTTGTCATGCCCGGCAGCCAGCGTTCTCTCAGATCGTGTTTTCAGGATTGCTGGTGGTGTCCTGATGGATAAGTGCAGCCGGCTTTCCCCTGAAAGTGTAGACTGCCTAACTTTCATCAAAATGAACAAGTCAGCGATGGCCAACAACTTTTGCACCTCGGACGTAGACTGTACACACTAGGCGATGGTGTTGTTTTTAGTGTCATGTATTGATCTTGTGTAACTGCAGTCTGTGACACCTTTGTGGTGTCTTCTGTGCCCGCTGAATGCTGCTGATACAGTTTGTTGAACTGTGGAGACTCCAAGTTGGGTCTCTTTCATATGTGTTGCCTGAAATAGTTGGGCTCCCAGACCGCCAGGCCTGCGCAATAGATAAATTAAAAAAAAGACATGGTTTAATCTTTTTGATAAAACTAGCATGGCATGGCTTTATCCTGGCTGGTTATCAAGAATAGAGGGGTCACCAAGCCATACGTTTTAGTTAAATAATCTTAAACTGTGTAGGGTCCCATTTTTGACAACCAGCCAAGCTAAGGCCGACGGCTGGCATTCCTAGGCTAGAAAGGGGCCATGCTTGGAGAAAGTTCTTATGCTCACGGCGCCATCAGAAAGGTCCTGCAAGTTCACAACCAATGAACTCATTTCACCTAAGCGTGAGCGCAGTGGGAAGAGTTGTAATGGTGTGTGCATGTCAACGGAGTAGAACTGAGTTCATTGTGAACTCCCAGGACCTTTCTGCCGGCGCTGCGAGTGTGAGGACTTTATCAAGCTCGCTGTGACGTCAGTGAGGTGACAGGAGTTAACCTCGAGACACTGAGCAGGGCTGGCACACGCTGCTCAGTGTCTCTGCTGGATGACAGGCTGTATGGTCGCATCATGCGACAATGCAGCCTGCCATCTAGATGTAGCAGAGCTAGACTTGTTAAGGATATGGAATCAATATTTTAGCTATGGAGATATACAAAATACAGATATATAAATCATAGATCCTATATCTAAATCATGGACAGGCCCGCTTGTATTATGTAATGGGGAATTTGGGAAATTAAGTTTGCTAACACACTACGGCTTGCTATTTAGTCAGCCATGCTTGACCTATAGCAAGGACAGAGGAGAAACCTTCCTGTGACCAAAAAACCATTGTTCTTAACAATAAGACGATGAGATAACACTTTGGCAAACACCTTGGTTTTTCTCTTTAAAAACCCACTGTATCTTCCTGCAATAAAGAGAATCATTTTAGACACTAAAGAGTTGTCTGCACTTTTTCTCTGCACATGTGCATGCTCTCATACAATGTGACCACAGGCAATTAAGAAGGGTCTCACCCTAGTGGGACATCCACAAGTCTTCTCTGTGCACTGGTGAGGAATATTGTTACTTATTTTAATTCTGTTACGGGGGAGCTGGGCGATGACGTCAGTATGGGTTAATTTAGAGTCGTTAAAGGAGTCTGTGTCATTCTTGCAATTAAAGAACTTTATTCTGTATTCTCGGTGTTTTTTTTTTTTAATACAATATCACAATGGAGTTAGTAATGAGGGCGTCTTATAAATGTCTCTCCATTACTAACCTCTGGGCTTGATGTCACCGTACAGTACAAAGGTGACATCAACCCCACTTGCCACCACACCAGGGCAAGTGGGAAGAGCTGGGCAAAGCGTCAGAATTTGCACAGCTAATAGATGTGCCATTTCTGGACAGCTGTGGGCAATATCCATGTCCCCTTACCAGCCTGGGAATGCCAGCCATCTGCTTTAGCTTGGCTGATGCTATTTTTCCTGGTGTCTGCCCCCAATTTGAGGAGTTTTGGCATCCCCCCATAGAATCTATAAATTCCCCCCCCCCCATCAAATTGAATGGCTATGTTTGGAGAACTGTTCAGCGAACACAACCAACCCGAACCTTAAAAGGTTCACTCATCTCTACGGAAGAATTTAGATTTCCCTTCACTGAAACTAAGGGCCCAATGCCGATGCCTATACAGCCCATAGCATTATCTTCCTCCATCTGTACATTGGGCCCAACACACTTAGGGTTTGGTGACTCCAGGAGGATTTTACCACCTAACTCCTCCGTCAGACGTAGAGAAGTGCGATCCATCACTGCACAGAACATATCTCCACCAGAGTCCAGGAGTGGCGACTTTACACCACTCCATCCGATGCTCAGCACTGTGCTTGGTGATGAACGGCTGCATGCAGCTGCTCAGCCCTGAAACTCTGGACGGCGGCACAGTGGTTGTGCTGATACTAGAGGAGGTCTGGACTCTGCATTGGTGACTTTTATGCCCTGTGCTCCTCAGCACTCATCTCTGGGAAAATTTAGGAGAAAGAAATGTCACAAAAGGACTTGTAATAGGAGCCAGCGGAATAACAAGATCGTGCTGGTATCAGTGAGGGGCCAGAGATTATATACCGGGGGGCAACAAGGGTATATGTTCTATAACAGAGGTTGGACATGGCAGTTATACACCAGGGGCGGGAAGATGGACGTTATACAGCGGGAGTGGGGAAAAGATGGACGTTATACACCGGAGGCAGGAAAGACACATTGTACACTGGGTGTTGGGGGGGGGAAGGAGCGAACGGTATAGACCGGAGGTGGGGGGAAGATGGACGTTATACATCGGCGCCGTGGAAGAGAAGGACATTATACATGGGGAGCGGAGTGGTGTGGGGGAGGACGTTATACTGTGGGGGTGCGGGGGAGGATGTTATACTCCGGGGGAGAAGGACATTATACACCAGTGGTGCTGGGGAGACGGCCGTTATGCAATGGGGGTGGGGGAAGAGAGATATTACACACTGGGAGCAGAGACGAGGACGTTATACACCAGGGGCACAGGGGAGACGGACGTTATACACCAGGGGTGCGGGGGAGGATGTTATACTCCAGGAGCGCGGGGGAGGATGTTATACACCGGTGGAAGAGTAGAGCCAGCCGTTATGCAACGGGGGGGGGGGGGGTGGGGGAAGAGACATATACACTGGGTGCAGAGAAGAGTAGGACGTTATACTCCGGGGGCACTGGGGAGACGGATGTTATACACCGGGGGCGCGGGGGGAGACGGATGTTATACACAGAGGGCGCGGGGGGGAAAGGACGTTATACACCGGGGGCGAAGGACGTTATACACCGGGGGCGCGGGGGGAAAAGGACGTTATACACCGGGTGCGCGGGGGGAAAAGGACGTTATACACCGGGGGCGCGGGGGGAAAAGGACGTTATACACCGGGGGCGCGGGGGGAAAAGGACGTTATACACCGGGGGCGCGGGGGGAAAAGGACGTTATACACCGGGGGCGCGGGGGGAAAAGGACGTTATACACCGGGGGCGCGGGGGGAAAAGGACGTTATACACCGGGGGCGCGGGGGGAAAAGGACGTTATACACCGGGGGCGCGGGGGGAAAAGGACGTTATACACCGGGGGCGCGGGGAGAAAAGGACGTTATACACCGGGGGCGCGGGGGGAAAAGGACGTTATACACCGGGGGCGCGGGGGGAAAAGGACGTTATACACCGGGGGCGCGGGGAGAAAAGGACGTTATACACCGGGGGCGCGGGGGGAAAAGGACGTTATACACCGGAGGCGCGGGGGAGAAGACGGACGTTGTACACCGGGGAGGCAAATATTATACATCGGGGGCGGAGAAGAGAGACATTTTTGCACCGGGGGGGGGGGGGGGGGGTGGAGAAGAGACAGACGTTATACACCAGAGGCGGGTGGGGGGGGGGTGGGGAAACACGTCATACACCGGGGGTGGGACACAGACATTATGCACGGGGTGATGGGGTTGGCGGACATTATAAGCCAGGGGAGGGGGGCCATGGACGTTATATTCGAGGGGGGGGACGGTACGGTACGGTATACGCCAGGGAATGTTTTACCAGTACAGTGTAACACCTTACACTTTCTCAGCATTTCTTTATTTGGTCACACTTTTCCCTGAGCTGATAACAGAGAGCAGTAGCTTAATGTGCAGTGTAGAGGTTCCGTCTTCCCCTCATGGAGCTGTCGCCTTCTGCGCTCGATCCTGGTAACAGGGTGGACACCGGACCCATGACTAAGGAGAGGTGGCAGCGCCTCAGCTCAGCACGGGTCATGTCAGGGATTGCAGTTCTGTTTCACAAAAATAAAATCAGGCTGCAATACCGGGCACAACCTGTGGCACAGGGGGGCACTGCTGGCATGTTTTTCTAAACCTATACATGCCGGGCTGCCAGTGTGTTGATGATGATTTCTGGGCAAAACTTTCAGACACATAAAATCACTCCGGGGAAAAAACTGGAACACATAAAGAGAGTTACAGACTCCACGTGAGCCCGAGCTCACTGAGAGATCCTCAGTTTACTGATTCTGCAGCTGAACGTGCAGGGAAACCAAGAGCCTGGAAAAGCCAAATGCTGCGACCGTCCCCTCCAATAACACGGGCTGCACTGCCTCCGCTCCCCGCACAGCAGCGCTGATGGGAGCGGGGCTCAGCGCGGCACAGTAATGACGGTGGAGGCTCCGCGCGGCACAGTAATGACAGAGGAGGCTCCGCGCAGCACAGTAATGACAGGAGGCTCCGCGCAGCACAGTAATGACAGGAGGCTCCGCGCAGCACAGTAATGACAGGAGGCTCCGCGCAGCACAGTAATGACGGTGGAGGCTCCACGCGGCACAGTAATGACAGGAGGCTCTACGGAGGTGGATGAAGTTCTGTATTCTGTTTGATCAAAATAAATAATAAAACATAAAGTGCGACAAGTCCCGGCTCCGCGCTCCATCCGGGGCCACAGGAAGCGCTCAAGTATTGGCAGGAATGTGGGGGATAAGTGCAGTGCGGGGGACGGCGCCCCACAGATTGGCGAGTAAATAACGTAACACGTGCGGCTGTGCGGAAAGACCCCCAGACAGACACAAATCATAGACAACTCAGTCTCCATGTTACCGGGGTCCCAGAGGGGCTCCGCACCACAGACTGCAGAGCAGCACGAGGTGGACGCCCCCAATACTGAGTCCAGGGCAGCGAGAGAGCGGCGACTTCCTCCCACCACCGACACACGACGAGGGATCGGCGACTTCCTCCCACCACCGACACACGACGAGAGATCGGCGACCTCCTCCCACCACCGACACACGACGAGAGATCGGCGACCTCCTCCCACCACCGACACACGGCGAGGGATCGGCGACCTCCTCCCACCACCGACACACAACGAGAGATCGGCGACCTCCTCCCACCACCGACACACGGCGAGGGATCGGCGACCTCCTCCCACCACCGACACACGACGAGAGATCGGCGACCTCCTCCCACCACCGACACACGGCGAGGGATCGGCGACCTCCTCCCACCACCGACACACGGCGAGGGATCGGCGACCTCCTCCCACCACCGACACACGGCGAGGGATCGGCGACCTCCTCCCACCACCGACACACGGCGAGGGATCGGCGACCTCCTCCCACCACCGACACACGGCGACGGATCGGCGACCTCCTCCCACCACCGACACACGGCGAGGGATCGGCGACCTCCTCCCACCACCGACACACGACGAGAGATCGGCGACCTCCTCCCACCACCGACACACGGCGAGGGATCGGCGACCTCCTCCCACCACCGACACACGGCGAGGGATCGGCGACCTCCTCCCACCACCGACACACGGCGAGGGATCGGCGACCTCCTCCCACCACCGACACACGGCGAGGGATCGGCGACCTCCTCCCACCACCGACACACGACGAGGGATCGGCGACCTCCTTCCACCACCGACACACGACGACGGATCGGCGACCTCCTCCCACCACCGACACACGACGAGGGTTCGGCGACCTCCTCCCACCACCGACACACGACGAGGGATCGGCGACCTCCTCCCACCACCGACACGACGAGAGATCGGTGACCTCCTCCCACCACCGACACACGACGAGGGATCGGCGACCTCCCACCACCGACACACGACGAGGGATCGGCGACCTCCCACGACGAGGGATCGGCGACCTCCTCCCACGACACACGAGGGATCGGCGTCCTCCTCCCACCACGACACACGACGAGGGATCGGCAACCTCCTCCCACCACCGACACACGGCAAGGGATCGGCGACCTCCTCCCACCACCGACACACGACGAGGGATCGGCGACCTCCTCCCACCACCGACACACGACGAGAGATCGGCGACCTCCTCCCACCACCGACACACGACGAGGGATCGGCGACCTCCTCCCACCACCGACACACGACGAGGGATCGGCGACCTCCTTCCACCACCGACACACGACGAGGGATCGGCGACCTCCTCCCACCACCGACACACGACGAGGGATCGGCGACCTCCTCCCACCACCGACACACGACGAGGGATCGGCGACCTCCTTCCACCACCGACACACGACGACGGATCGGCGACCTCCTCCCACCACCGACACGACGAGAGATTGGTGACCTCCTCCCACCACCGACACACGACGAGGGATCGGCGACCTCCCACCACCGACACACGACGAGGGATCGGCGACCTCCCACGACGAGGGATCGGCGACCTCCTCCCACGACACACGAGGGATCGGCGTCCTCCTCCCACGACACACGACGAGGGATCGGTGTACTCCTCCCACCAACGACACAGCCTCCAGCAGGTGGAGGAGCGAGGTGCGGCACAGCCTCCAGCAAGTGGAGCAGCGAGGTGCAGCACGGCGCAGCTTCTAGCAGGTGGAGCCGCGAGGTGCAGCACAGCCTCCACCAGGTGGAGGAGCGAGGTGCAGCACAGCCTCCAGCAAGTGGAGCAGCAAGGTGCAGCACGGCGCAGCTTCCAGCAGGTGGAGCCGCGAGGTGCAGCACGGCACAGCTTCCAGCAGGTGGAGCCGCGAGGTGCAGCAGTACAGCACAGCCTCCAGCAGGTGGAGCAGTGAGGTGCAGCATAGCACAGCCTCCAGCAGGTGGAGCCGCGAGGTGCAGCACAGCCTCCAGCAGGTGGAGCCGCGAGGTGCAGCACGGCGCAGCTTCCAGCAGGTGGAGCCGTGAGGTGCAGTACGGCGCAGCTTCCAGCAGGTGGAGCCGCGAGGTGCAGCACGGCGCAGCTTCCAGCAGGTGGAGCCGCGAGGTGCAGCACAGCCTCCAGCAGGTGGAGCCGCGAGGTGCAGCACGGCGCAGCTTCCATCAGGTGGAGCAGCGAGGTGCAGCAGTACAGCACAGCCTCCAGCAGGTGGAGAAGTGAGGTGCAGCATAGCGCAGCCTCCAGTAGGTGGCACTGTAATGAGCTCGCCGACTCTTTTCCTGCTCGTCTGCACCATTTTGGCATGTGACACACATATATAACCCCCAGCCCCTCTGGACCTTCACATTATAAACATGGGGTTCAACTATTTTTCCATATTAAAGATGCTAATATTAAAACTAAGACGCGTGTCCCTGCCATAAGTAAGTGCCCCCCTGCCGTGGAGGACACCTCTGCGTATGTGACCGTCATCGGTCTCCAGTGTATATACTGACGTGTAAACTCACTCAGCGACCCCCGCAGCTGCCAGGAACTTCCACCATAAGGGGTCACATACAATCACAGGGTGGTCCTGGGCGCGTGCAGAGGGCCGGAGTGTGAAATGTATAAATAACAATTAAAAGAAATAATTAATAAAAATGTAAACATAAAAATATCCTGCAGCGGGAACAGTGCGGCCTGCCACCGTACGCTAGCGAGGCCAGGAGGGAGCTGTACCATTGTAGTACCTTAATCCCAGCCCTGATCTTTATGGTATTTGACCCACCCGCATGGGCAGGGCTTAAGCCCAATTCCAGTCCTCGGGGGCAGGGCTTAAGCCCAATTCCAGTCCTCGTGGGCAGGGTTTTCTCCCAGTCCCCGCCCACATAGACTTCTTGCCTCCCTCCCGGTGCCTCCTGTTCCCGCCTCACAAGCTGTATTTGGCCCCATTACCGGTTGCATTCCAGTCTCTAATGGTTGAACCCCTGCCTAGCATAGACTATTTGGCTTGGGGGTCCGTGATGACCCTTTGTCCCCTACATAGGATTTGGTTCGGGTGCAGGCTGCTTGGTCCATCCCACACTTGGTTGGCGTCCCCTTTTCTCCGCAGCTGGGGGCGAGTCTCCATCTTGACGACGACAGGGGGTCACTGGACCGGATTCACCACCAGCACTTTGCACTGACGCTTGGCGATCTTATCCAGAGACAGAGCGGCTCGCTCGGGGGGCAAATAGAGCGGCCGACCCAAGGGGGACCCCACAGGTGGGGTGATGGCGCGCCGCTCCATGACACTGCCCGTCCTGGGGGAGAGAGACAAGGAGGAAGAAAGCCGTCACCAACTGTCCTCCATACCTTTTTCCATTTTCTGCCCCCACGGCCGCACCCTGCGGGACTTGGGGGGTCTTCTGTAAGACTCTCAGGACCGTGTAACACAGCTCCTAAGCCGACTCCATACACCGTCACCCCGGGTAGGATGCAAATACCCATCAGTGTGCAGGAAGGGGTTAATAAGACAGCGAGGGTCGCACTATATGCCCCTACAGTCTCCTTACCTGATGAGCTGCCCACGAGGAGGCTGCTGGTGAGAGAAGGACTGGGACCTCCCCAGAGCGCCCCCCAGCTGCTGTCTCTCCAGGTCCCTCAGGGCCGGGCTGCTGGGACTACTTCTCCGTGACACGGGACGAGCGTCCGGAGGAGCCTGAGCCACGCTGGCCGTGAACTGCAGCTTCAGCTTCATGTGCTGCGAGAGCTGAGAGCAGAGAGGGGTGAGTGACAGCAGAGGGTGACAGAGGGGGACAGCAGAGGGCGCCAGAGACAGCAGAGGGCGCCAGAGAGAGAAAGCAGAGGGCGCCAGAGAGGGACGAGCGACAGCAGAGGGCGACAGAGAGAGACGAGCGACAGCAGAGGGCGCCAGAGAGAGACGAGCGACAGCAGAGGGCGCCAGAGAGGGACGAGCGACAGCAGAGGGCGCCAGAGAGGGACGAGCGACAGCAGAGGGCGCCAGAGAGGGACGAGCGACAGCAGAGGGCGCCAGAGAGGGACCAGCGACAGCAGAGGGCGCCAGAGAGGGACCAGCGACAGCAGAGGGCGCCAGAGAGGGACCAGCGACAGCAGAGGGCGCCAGAGAGGGACCAGCGACAGCAGAGGGCGCCAGAGAGGGACCAGCGACAGCAGAGGGCGCCAGAGAGGGACCAGCGACAGCAGAGGGCGCCAGAGAGGGACCAGCGACAGCAGAGGGCGCCAGAGAGGGACCAGCGACAGCAGAGGGCGCCAGAGAGGGACCAGCGACAGCAGAGGGCGCCAGAGAGGGACCAGCGACAGCAGAGGGCGCCAGAGAGGGACCAGCGACAGCAGAGGGCGCGAGAGAGGGACCAGCGACAGCAGAGGGCGCCAGAGAGGGACCAGCGACAGCAGAGGGCGCCAGAGAGGGACCAGCGACAGCAGAGGGCGCCAGAGAGGGACCAGCGACAGCAGAGGGCGCCAGAGAGGGACCAGCGACAGCAGAGGGCGCCAGAGAGGGACCAGCGACAGCAGAGGGCGCCAGAGAGGGACCAGCGACAGCAGAGGGCGCCAGAGAGGGACCAGCGACAGCAGAGGGCGCCAGAGAGGGACCAGCGACAGCAGAGGGCGCCAGAGAGGGACCAGCGACAGCAGAGGGCGCCAGAGAGGGACCAGCGACAGCAGAGGGCGCCAGAGAGGGACCAGCGACAGCAGAGGGCGCCAGAGAGGGACCAGCGACAGCAGAGGGCGCCAGAGAGGGACCAGCGACAGCAGAGGGCGCCAGAGAGGGACCAGCGACAGCAGAGGGCGCCAGAGAGGGACCAGCGACAGCAGAGGGCGCCAGAGAGAGACGAGCGACAGCAGAGGGCGCCAGAAAGGGACGAGCGACAGCAGAGGGCGCCAGAGAGGGAGGAGCGACAGCAGAGGGCGCCAGAGTGCATCTGTCCTGTACCCCCCAGCGTCACTAACCTGTTCCCCCAGTACCAAAATTCTGCTCTTCCCAGTGTCAGCACTCTGTACCCCAGGCGTCACTACCCTGCACCGTTGGCATCACTACACTGCATCCCCAGTGTCATTATTCTGCACCCCCAGTGACAGTGCCCCGAACCCCCAGCGTCATTATTCTGCACCCCCAGCGACAGTGTCCCGCACCCCCAGCGACAGTGTCCCGCACCCCCAGCGACAGTGTCCCGCACCCCCAGCGACAGTGTCCCGCACCCCCAGCGACAGTGTCCCGCACCCCCAGCGACAGTGTCCCGCACCCCCAGCGACAGTGTCCCGCTCCCCCAGCGACAGTGTCCCGCTCCCCCAGCGACAGTGTCCCGCACCCCCAGCGACAGTGTCCCGCACCCCCAGCGACAGTGTCCCGCACCCCCAGCGACAGTGTCCCGCACCCCCAGCGACAGTGTCCCGCACCCCCAGCGACAGTGTCCCGCACCCCCAGCGACAGTGTCCCGCACCCCCAGCGACAGTGTCCCGCACCCCCAGCGACAGTGTCCCGCACCCCCAGCGACAGTGTCCCGCACCCCCAGCGACAGTGTCCCGCACCCCCAGCGACAGTGTCCCGCACCCCCAGCGACAGTGTCCCGCACCCCCAGCGACAGTGTCCCGCACCCCCAGCGACAGTGTCCCGCACCCCCAGCGACAGTGTCCCGCACCCCCAGCGACAGTGTCCCGCACCCCCAGCGACAGTGTCCCGCACCCCCAGCGACAGTGTCCCGCACCCCCAGCGACAGTGTCCCGCACCCCCAGCGACAGAGTCCCGCACCCCCAGCGACAGAGTCCCGCACCCCCAGCGACAGCGTTCCGCACCCCCAGCGACAGCGTCCCGCACTCCCAGTGACAGCGTCCCGCACCCCCAGGGACAGCGTCCCGCACCCCCAGCGACAGCGTCCCGCACCCCCAGCGACAGCGTCCCGCACCCCCAGTGACAGCGTCCCGCACCCCCAGTGACAGTGCCCCGCACCCCCAGTGACAGCATACGCCTCGGTCCTCACCTCTAACAGCCCGGCCTTCAGTGCCATGAAGGTGACCCCGATGGTGACGGAGCTTCCTTTCCGGCAAAACCCCAGGCTGTTTATGGGGGTGTAACAGACGACGGCCTCTTGCGCTGCAAGTGTGACCCTCTGCTCATCCTCTGACAGACACCGACCTGTGAGGGGAGACCGGCTGGCGTTACATCAGACTCCTGCCCCCAGGACCCCCAGTGCTCAGAAGACCCTGTAAACTCACCCATCACTGCCATATTGCTGTCTGGGGTCCAGACCAGTCGGACTGCCAGAAAGTCCTGCAGGTCGTTCAGCAGGGTGTACGTGACCCGAAACGGGGTGTGCGTCTGTACGGGGGAGTCACAGCGCGCCGTCATCACAAACCGCGGCCGTTCCAGACGAATACTGGGGAGCCTGCAAGGGATGGAGCAATGAGGACGGAGTACGGCGCCATCCACAGGCGGGGGAAGCACAGACTCACCTGTAGTGGGTGTATATGCCAGATGTGAACGGCAGCTTGGGGGTCGACCAGTGAATGATGGCAACGAGAGGGACCTCCAGACCCTGAGGAGCAGAGAGAGGGTGAGAGGCTGGGGTGACCCGAGGAAGACCCTGCTACAGAGGTCCTGGAGACAGCGAGGCATGGAAAGGCAGAAACATGAGAGCGGTGCTCACCTCCTTGGCATCCTCCGGGGGGCGCTCTCCTGTCTGCAGCTGGAATAGGAAGTTGTGCTCCTCCAGGGAGCAGAGCATGCTGGGTAACTGTGAGGAGCAGCTGTGGAGGCGCAGGAAGGAGGCCATGCTAACGTCTCCGGACTCGTGACTGGGCGAGAGAAGAGGGCACATTATAGGCAGGGGGACCGTGTGGCGCCCAGGGGGTGGAGGGGGACCGTTTGGCGCCCCGGGGGCGGAGGGGGACCGTGTGGCGCCCCGGGGGCGGAGGGGGACCGTGTGGCGCCCCGGGGGCGGAGGGGGACCGTGTGGCGCCCCGGGGGCGGAGGGGGACCGTGTGGCGCCCCGGGGGCGGAGGGGGACCGTGTGGGGCCCTGGGGGCGGAGGGGGATCGTGTGGCGCCCTGGGGGCGGAGGGGGACTGTCGCACCTCGGGGCGGAGAGGGACCGTTGCTCAGCATCTTACCACACATTGTCCACGAGCAGCACGGAGCCGTCCGGCATCACAGGCAGGTAACTGGCATTGAAGTTGGGGAGGATCCGCACGTCCCGGATACAGAGCTCGTCCTGAGAGGAGGTGTTCAGCACTGAGGGGGAGAGACACGGGTGAGGCGGATGTACGGCCAGAGCACTCACCTCCGTGGTCACCCGCGTCTCTGTCATCTCACCTTTCAGAGCCGTGAGGTGCTTCCCAGACACGCTGATCTGACGGCACCTGAGGGTGGGAGGTGGGAGCACGGTGAGGAGGGTACTCACTGCGAGAGAGAAGAGCGGTCAGTGAGGAGGAAGGTGGGGGGCTGAGGTTACTACAGAGGAGAGGAGGAGGAGGAGGAAGGTGGGGGCCTGAGGTTACTACAGAGGAGAGGAGGGAGAAACCGGACAGGAGAAGAGGAGGAGGAAGGTGGGGGCTAAGAATACTACAGAGGAGAAGAGGGGGAACCGGACAGGAGAGGAGGAAGGTGGGGGCTAATAATACTACAGAGGAGAGGAGGGAGAAACCAGACAGGAGAGGAGGAGGAGGAAGGTGGGGGCTAATAATACTACAGAGGAGAGGAGGGGGAACCGGACAGGAGAAGAGGAGGAGGATGGTGAAGGCTAATAATACTACAGAGGAGAGGAGGGGGGAACCGGCAGGAGGAGGAGGATGGTGGAGGCTAATAATACTACAGATTGGAGGAGGAAGAGAAAAAAGGTCGGGTTGGCACTAATGTTACTACAGAGGGAAGGGGGGGTAGTTAACCGCACACAGAATCAGAAGAAAAAGGAGTAAAGGTGGACATGAGAGGAGGAAGAGGGACTGGACAAGGGGTAGGAGGAAGGTGGGTGCTAACATTACTATAGAGGAGACACAGACAGGACTGGGGGGCTCCCACTGCTGCAGTGTTTCGGCCTCATTATTTCCCCCTCTGAGCTCCCAAAGACGCCATGTGCCTAAAGAGGAAGGAGCCCCAGGAAAGGCGCCATCAGAGGGCAGAGACCCCCAGCACATTACAGCCCCCCATCCTACAGCTGAGGCCACTAGGGGTCCCGGACCTCTTCAGCTGGTGGACCTGGATAGGGGGTCTGACAGACGGCTATACCGGACGTCAGCGAGGACGGCTGTGATTAGGACGCGGCAGAGCTGCCGGGCGTCTCCCCTCTCCTTACTCACCTGTAACACGTTCTATGGAGCCGCGGGGGGGTTGTATTTGTGGACTTTGTGGGGGCTTTTTTGTAGGTTTAGTTACATGGCAACAGGCAAAACAGCCACTTCTGCCATTGATGATTGCTTTCTATGAGGTTACAATACTGTATTCGGTGATGACTGAAGCCGCGACTCCAAGCACTACAGAAAGTGCAGTCACTAGTAAAGCAAAACAACGTCTACTGTCTGTTCTGTTACTTCTTTATATTTTAAACATCTTACTGATTTTTTTTAGGTTTATTACGAGGTTCTGCAGCAGCCGAGTGCACATATCGCCCATGCAGAAGGTCCTCTTATGACCACCCATAAAGGCTTCCTCTCTGATGCCCTGCCAAGCCCTCCAGTTTAGTGGTCGGACCCCTTTTACCTTGAGCCTTGAATGTCGCCTGCTCCTCCTTAAAGATTTGACCTGGGGTGGAGTTCAGCAGCAGAGAGCGATATCCGAGGGTCCTCACCTGAGACTGGTCCGAGTCCCTCCTCCACACTGTGACCACGATCTGAGGGGGAGCGAGGAAGAGACAGGACATGAGGGCACGTCTCTACATCTGTACCACTCAGGACGGACGCCCACCAACCACTGCTCGGGACGGACACCCATGGACTACCGCTCAGGACGAACGCCCCCCAACCATCCACTGCTCAGGACGGACAGCCATGGACAACCGCTCAGGACGGACACCCACCAACCACCGCTCAGGACGGACAGCCATGGACTACCGCTCAGGACGGACAGCCATGGACTACCGCTCAGGACGGACGCCCACCAACCACTGCTCAGGACGGACAGCCATGGACAACCGCTCAGGACGGACGCCCACGGACCACCGCTCAGGACGGACACGCACCGACCACTGCTCATGACGGACGCCCACCAACCACTGCTGTGGACGGACACCCATGGACCACCGCTCAGGACGGACGCCTACCAACCACTGCTCAGGACGGACACCCATGGACCACCGCTCAGGACGGACACCCATGGACCACCGCTCAGGACGGACACACACCAACCACTGCTCAGGACGGACACCCATGGACCACCGCTTAGGACGAACGCCCACCAACCACTGCTCAGGACAGACACCCATGAACCACCGCTCAGGACGGACACACACCAACCACTGCTCAGGACGGACACCCATGGACCACCGCTCAGGACGGACACCCATGGACCACCACTCAGGACGGACGCCCACCAACCACTGCTCAGGACAGACACCCATGAACCACCGCTCAGGACGGACACCCATAGACCACCGCTCAGGACAGATGCCCACCAACCACCGCTCAGGACAGACACCCATGGACGACAAATGGTAAATGCTTGCAGACATCCGCTCCGGACAGATGCCCCCAGATCAGGTTGGACACCCATGGACCACACATGGTAAATGCTCGCAGACCTCCGCTCAGGACAGACGCCCACAGATCAGGACGGATGCTCGCAGACCGCCACTCAGGACAGACTCCCCTGGACCACACATAGTAAATGCTTGCAGACCTCCGCTCAGGACAGACACCCGCAGGTCAGGACGGATGCCCATGGACCACACATAGTAAATGCTTGCAGACCTCTGCTCAGGACAGACACCCGCAGGTCAGGACGGATGCCCATGGCCACCACATATTAAATGCTTGCAGACCTCCGCTCAGGACTGACTCCTGCAGACTGCTGCCCAGGACAAACGCCCGCCGACAATTGCCTATGGGGCTCACCGGCTACAACTACAACATAAGCACGGCTCGGAGACGTCTCCTCTAGGTATCTGACATAACAGACAATGCAGATAATCTGGAGACCCTACTCATAGCTGCGCCCAATCGTACAGAGATGCAGTGTAAAGAATGGGGGACAAATCAACAGAACTTAGAACAACCACAGGGGAGCGGCCGCTGTCATCCGGCACTTACCTTCGCTTTGACTGTGGTGGGAGGCAGGCGATCCAGAGACACCGAGAGGGGAAAAATGACCTCATCACAAGATACCACGGGGTCAGTGACCGGCGTCTGCAAGAAATAAGAAGACGGGTGACAAGAAAGAATGGGTGGGTGACAGGGGAGGACCAGAACGTGGACAGCTGACGAGGATGGTCGGGGTGACATTAGTGCGTTCAGTAGGGAGACATGGGAAGGGGCAGGGCGACACAGGGTAAGGGACGGGATGGGTGACTGCGAGTGACAGCATGAAAGGGGAAGGTGACAGTCAAGGGGAGATGTGAAGGGGTAGGGTGGCAAGGGTGACGCAGGCAGGAGACAAGTGAGTAAGCTGGCAGGCAATGGGTGATGGAGTCAGGAAAGTGACAGACGGAGTTGTCAGCGGTCGAGCAAGTGACAGGCAGGCTGTCAAGGTCGGGCAGGTGGTAACAGGCAGGCTGTCGGTGACGGGCAGGCTGTCATGGTCGGGCAGGTGACGGGCAGGCTGTCGGGGTCGTGACGGGCAGGCTGTTGGGCAGGTGACGGGCAGGCTGTCGGGCAGGTGACGGGCAGGCTGTCGGGCAGGTGACGGGCAGGCTGTCGGGGGTTGGGCAGGTGGCAGGCAGGCTGTCGGGGTCGGGCAGGTGTCGGGGTCGGGCAGGTGACGGGCAGGCTGTCGGGGTCGGGCAGGTGACGGGCAGGCTGTCGGGGTCGGGCAGGCGACGGGCAGGCTGTCGGGGTCGGGCAGGTGTCGGGGTCGGGCAGGTGACGGGCAGGCTGTCGGGGTCGGGCAGGTGACGGGCAGGCTGTCGGGGTCGTTCAGGTGACAGGCAGGCTGTCGGGGTCGGGCAGGTGTCGGGGTCGGGCAGGTGACGGGCAGGCTGTCGGGGTCGGGCAGGTGACGGGCAGGCTGTCGGGGTCGGGCAGGCTGTCGGGGTCGGGCAGGTGACGGGCAGGCTGTCGGGGTCGGGCAGGTGACGGGCAGGCTGTCGGGGTCGGGCAGGTGACGGTCAGGCTGTCGGGGTCGGGCAGGCTGTCGGGGTCGGGCAGGGGTCGGGCAGGTGACGGGCAGGCTGTCGGGGTCGGGCAGGTGACGGGCAGGCTGTCGGGGTCGGGCAGGTGTCGGGGTCGGGCAGGTGACGGGCAGGCTGTCGGGGTCAGGCAGGTGACGGGCAGGCTGTCGGGGTCGGGCAGGTGACGGGCAGGCTGTCGGGATCAGGCAGGTGACGGGCAGGCTGTCGGGGTCGGGCAGGTGACGGGCAGGCTGTCGGGGTCGGGCAGGTGACGGGCAGGCTGTCGGGGTCGGGCAGGTGACGGGCAGGCTGTCGGGGTCGGGCAGGTGACGGGCAGGCTGTCGGGGTCGGGCAGGTGACGGGCAGGCTGTCGGGGTCGGGCAGGTGACGGGCAGGCTGTCGGGGTCGGGCAGGTGACGGGCAGGCTGTCGGGGTCGGGCAGGTGTCGGGGTCGGGCAGGTGACGGGCTGTCGGGGTCGGGCAGGCGACGGGCAGGCTGTCGGGGTCGGGCAGGTGACGGGCAGGTGTCGGGGTCGGGCAGGCTGTCGGGGTCGGGCAGGCTGTCGGGGTCGGGCAGGCTGTCGGGGTCGGGCAGGTGACGGGCAGGTGTCGGGGTCGGGCAGGTGTCGGGGTCGGGCAGGTGACGGGCAGGCTGTCGGGGTCGGGCAGGTGTCGGGGTCGGGCAGGTGTCGGGGTCGGGCAGGTGTCGGGGTCGGGCAGGTGTCGGGGTCGGGCAGGTGACGGGCAGGCTGTCGGGGTCGGGCAGGCTGTCGGGGTCGGGCAGGTGACGGGCAGGTGTCGGGGTCGGGCAGGCTGTCGGGGTCGGGCAGGTGTCGGGCAGGTGTCGGGGTCGGGCAGGTGACGGGCAGGCTGTCGAGGTCGGGCAGGTGACGGGCAGGCTGTCGGGGTCAGGCAGGTGACGGGCAGGCTGTCGGGGTCGGGCAGGTGACGGGCAGGCTGTCGGGGTCGGGCAGGTGTCGGGGTCGGGCAGGTGACGGGCAGGTGTCGGGGTCGGGCAGGTGACGGGCAGGCTGTCGGGGTCGGGCAGGTGTCGGGGTCGGGCAGGTGACGGGCAGGCTGTCGGGGTCGGGCAGGTGTCGGGGTCGGGCAGGTGACGGGCAGGCTGTCGGGGTCGGGCAGGTGTCGGGGTCGGGCAGGTGACGGGCAGGCTGTCGGGGTCGGGCAGGTGTCGGGGTCGGGCAGGTGACGGGCAGGCTGTCGGGGTCGGGCAGGTGTCGGGGTCGGGCAGGTGACGGGCAGGCTGTCGGGGTCGGGCAGGTGTCGGGGTCGGGCAGGTGACGGGCAGGCTGTCGGGGTCGGGCAGGTGACGGGCAGGTGTCGGGATCGGGCAGGTGTCAGGGTCGGGCAGGTGTCAGGGTCGGGCAGGTGTCAGGGTCGGGCAGGTGTCAGGGTCGGGCAGGTGTCAGGGTCGGGCAGGTGTCAGGGTCGGGCAGGTGTCAGGGTCGGGCAGGTGTCAGGGTCGGGCAGGTGTCAGGGTCGGGCAGGTGTCAGGGTCGGGCAGGTGTCAGGGTCGGGCAGGTGTCAGGGTCGGGCAGGTGTCAGGGTCGGGCAGGTGTCAGGGTCGGGCAGGTGTCAGGGTCGGGCAGGTGTCAGGGTCGGGCAGGTGTCAGGGTCGGGCAGGTGTCAGGGTCGGGCAGGTGTCAGGGTCGGGCAGGTGTCAGGGTCGGGCAGGTGACAGGCAGGCTGTCGGGGTCGGGCAGGTGTCGGGGTCGGGCAGGTGACGGGCAGGCTGTCGGGGTCGGGCAGGTGTCGGGGTCGGGCAGGTGACGGGCAGGCTGTCGGGGTCGGGCAGGTGTCGGGGTCGGGCAGGTGACGGGCTGTCGGGGTCGGGCAGGTGACGGGCAGGCTGTCGGGGTCGGGCAGGTGACGGGCAGGTGTCGGGGTCGGGCAGGTGACGGGCAGGCTGTCGGGCAGGTGACGGGCAGGCTGTCGGGCAGGTGACGGGCAGGCTGTCGGGGTCGGGCAGGCTGTCGGGGTCGGGCAGGTGACGGGCAGGCTGTCAGGGTCGGGCAGGTGACGGGCAGGCTGTCAGGGTCGGGCAGGCTGTCGGGGTCGGGCAGGTGTCAGGGTCGGGCAGGTGACAGGCAGGCTGTCGGGGTCGGGCAGGTGTCGGGGTCGGGCAGGTGACGGGCAGGCTGTCGGGGTCGGGCAGGTGTCGGGGTCGGGCAGGTGACAGGCAGGCTGTCGGGGTCGGGCAGGTGTCGGGGTCGGGCAGGTGACGGGCAGGCTGTCGGGGTCGGGCAGGTGTCGGGGTCGGGCAGGTGACGGGCAGGCTGTCGGGGTCGGGCAGGTGTCGGGGTCGGGCAGGTGACGGGCAGGCTGTCGGGGTCGGGCAGGTGTCGGGGTCGGGCAGGTGACGGGCAGGCTGTCGGGGTCGGGCAGGTGTCGGGGTCGGGCAGGTGACGGGCAGGTGTCGGGGTCGGGCAGGTGACGGGCTGTCGGGGTCGGGCAGGTGACGGGCAGGCTGTCGGGGTCGGGCAGGTGACGGGCAGGTGTCGGGGTCGGGCAGGCTGTCGGGGTCGGGCAGGCTGTCGGGGTCGGGCAGGTGACGGGCAGGTGTCGGGGTCGGGCAGGTGACGGGCAGGTGTCGGGGTCGGGCAGGTGACGGGCAGGCTGTCGGGGTCGGGCAGGCTGTCGGGGTCGGGCAGGTGACGGGCAGGTGTCGGGGTCGGGCAGGTGTCGGGCAGGTGTCGGGGTCGGGCAGGTGTCGGGCAGGCTGTCGGGGTCGGGCAGGTGACGGGCAGGCTGTCGGGGTCGGGCAGGTGACGGGCAGGCTGTCGGGGTCGGGCAGGTGACGGGCAGGCTGTCGGGGTCGGGCAGGTGTCGGGGTCGGGCAGGTGACGGGCAGGTGTCGGGGTCGGGCAGGTGACGGGCAGGCTGTCGGGGTCGGGCAGGTGACGGGCAGGCTGTCGGGGTCGGGCAGGTGACGGGCAGGCTGTCGGGGTCGGGCAGGTGTCGGGGTCGGGCAGGTGACGGGCAGGCTGTCGGGGTCGGGCAGGTGTCGGGGTCGGGCAGGTGACGGGCAGGCTGTCGGGGTCGGGCAGGTGTCGGGGTCGGGCAGGCTGTCGGGGTCGGGCAGGTGTCGGGGTCGGGCAGGTGTCGGGGTCAGGGTCGGGCAGGCTGTCGGGGTCGGGCAGGTGTCGGGGTCAGGCAGGTGACGGGCAGGCTGTCGGGGTCGGGCAGGTGACGGGCAGGCTGTCAGGGTCGGGCAGGTGACGGGCAGGCTGTCGGGGTCGGGCAGGCTGTCGGGGTCGGGCAGGTGTCAGGGTCGGGCAGGTGACAGGCAGGCTGTCGGGGTCAGGCAGGTGTCGGGCAGGCTGTCGGGGTCGGGCAGGTGTCGGGGTCGGGCAGGTGACGGGCAGGCTGTCGGGGTCGGGCAGGTGTCGGGGTCGGGCAGGTGACGGGCTGTCGGGGTCGGGCAGGTGACAGACAGGCTGTCGGGGTCGGGCAGGTGACGGGCAGGTGTCGGGGTCGGGCAGGTGACGGGCAGGCTGTCGGGCAGGTGACGGGCAGGCTGTCGGGGTCGGGCAGGTGTCAGGGTCGGGCAGGTGACAGGCAGGCTGTCGGGGTCGGGCAGGTGTCGGGGTCGGGCAGGTGACGGGCAGGCTGTCGGGGTCGGGCAGGTGTCGGGGTCGGGCAGGTGACGGGCAGGCTGTCGGGGTCGGGCAGGTGTCAGGGTCGGGCAGGTGACAGGCAGGCTGTCGGGGTCGGGCAGGTGTCGGGGTCGGGCAGGTGACGGGCAGGCTGTCGGGGTCGGGCAGGTGTCGGGGTCGGGCAGGTGTCGGGCAGGCTGTCGGGGTCGGGCAGGTGTCGGGGTCGGGCAGGTGACGGGGTCGGGCAGGTGACGGGCAGGTGTCGGGGTCGGGCAGGTGTCGGGGTCGGGCAGGTGACGGGCAGGCTGTCGGGGTCGGGCAGGTGTCGGGGTCGGGCAGGTGACGGGCAGGCTGTCGGGGTCGGGCAGGTGTCGGGGTCGGGCAGGTGTCGGGGTCGGCCAGGTGACGGGCAGGCTGTCGGGGTCGGGCAGGTGACAGGCAGGCTGTCGGGGTCGGGCAGGTGTCGGGGTCGGGCAGGTGACGGGCAGGCTGTCGGGGTCGGGCAGGTGTCGGGGTCGGGCAGGTGACGGGCAGGCTGTCGGGGTCGGGCAGGTGTCAGGGTCGGGCAGGTGACAGGCAGGCTGTCGGGGTCGGGCAGGTGTCGGGGTCGGGCAGGTGACGGGCAGGCTGTCGGGGTCGGGCAGGTGTCGGGGTCGGGCAGGTGACGGGCAGGCTGTCGGGGTCGGGCAGGTGTCGGGGTCGGGCAGGTGACGGGGTCGGGCAGGTGACGGGCAGGTGTCGGGGTCGGGCAGGTGTCGGGGTCGGGCAGGTGACGGGCAGGCTGTCGGGGTCGGGCAGGTGTCGGGGTCGGGCAGGTGACGGGCAGGCTGTCGGGGTCGGGCAGGTGTCGGGGTCGGGCAGGTGTCGGGGTCGGGCAGGTGACGGGGTCGGGCAGGTGACGGGCAGGTGTCGGGGTCGGGCAGGTGTCGGGGTCGGGCAGGTGACGGGGTCGGGCAGGTGACGGGCAGGTGTCGGGGTCGGGCAGGTGTCGGGGTCGGGCAGGTGTCGGGGTCGGGCAGGTGACGGGCAGGCTGTCGGGGTCGGGCAGGTGTCGGGGTCGGGCAGGTGACGGGCAGGCTGTCGGGGTCGGACAGGTGTCGGGGTCGGGCAGGTGTCGGGGTCGGGCAGGTGACGGGGTCGGGCAGGTGTCGGGGTCGGGCAGGTGACGGGCAGGCTGTCGGGGTCGGGCAGGTGTCGGGGTCGGGCAGGTGACGGGCAGGCTGTCGGGGTCGGGCAGGTGTCGGGGTCGGGCAGGTGTCGGGGTCGGCCAGGTGACGGGCAGGCTGTCGGGGTCGGGCAGGTGACGGCTCTCGGACACTCCGGTACTCCTCACCCCCGCGCCGCTCCCCGCCGCCCGCTGCCGGCTGAGGATGGCTCTGCAGCCCCGGTAGGCTCCGCAGTCCACCCCGCTCTCCTCCTCCGGCTCCTCCTCCCCCGGACACACACTGGCCAGAGCGGACAGGGAAGCGGCCAGCGGGGCCCAGGAGCAGCGCTCAGACCCCGGGCTCTCCTTGGCGCCGTCCCCGCGGCAGCAGGTCTCCGACCCCGCCCTGTCCTGCCCGGCCTCCCCGTCATTCCGGAGCCGCAGGACGAGCAGGAAGCGCAATGTCTCCCCCAGGTACAGGTGATTGCGGCGGGGCAGGGAGCGGTACCGGCCCGGGAGGTCCCCCGGTGACACGGGGCATGCCGGGAAGATCATCGAGTAATCGCACTGCGACTCCATGATGAGATCCCGGCAGGGGAGAGCAAGCGAGCGCCGACACAGGGCGCCAGCCCCGCAGCAGTGCGCAGGCGCGACATCAGCGTTACCTGGCAACAGGCAGGATCAGCCGCCAACCGAGGTGTAGGCCCTAGTAACAGATACTGAGGAGGCTGGGAACTTAGCAACCGTGCACAGACTGACAGTATCATAGCAACTGACATTGACCATGTAAGCACAGGGACAGTATAAAGCTGAACCGTGTATCTAATCCTATCCTGTGTGATACTGACTGCTGAGCCGTGTATCTAATCCTATCCTGTGTGATACTGACTGCTGAGCTGTGTATCTAATCCCATCCTGTGTGATACTGACTGCTGAGCTGTGTATCTAATCCTATCCTGTGTGATACTGACTGCTGAGCCGTGTATCTAATCCTATCCTGTGTGATACTGACTGCTGAGCCGTGTATCTAATCCTATCCTGTGTGATACTGACTGCTGAGCTGTGTATCTAATCCTATCCTGTGTGATACTGACTGCTGAGCCGTGTATCTAATCCTATCCTGTGTGATACTGACTGCTGAGCTGTATCTAATCCTATCCTGTGTGATACTGACTGCTGAGCTGTGTATCTAATCCTATCCTGTGTGATACTGTCTGCTGAGCTGTGTATCTAATCCTATCCTGTGTGATACTGACTGCTGAGCTGTGTATCTAATCCCATCCTGTGTGATACTGACTGCTGAGCCGTGTATCTAATCCTATCCTTTGTGATACTGACTGCTGAGCCGTGTATCTAATCCTATCCTTTGTGATACTGACTGCTGAGCCGTGTATCTAATCCTATCCTGTGTGATACTGACTGCTGAGCCGTGTATCTAATCCTATCCTGTGTGATACTGACTGCTGAGCCGTGTATCTAATCCCATCCTGTGTGATACTGACTGCTGAGCCGTGTATCTAATCCTATCCTGTGTGATACTGACTGCTGAGCTGTATCTAATCCTATCCTGTGTGATACTGACTGCTGAGCCGTGTATCTAATCCTATCCTGTGTGATACTGACTGCTGAGCCGTGTATCTAATCCTATCCTGTGTGATACTGACTGCTGAGCCGTGTATCTAATCCTATCCTGTGTGATACTGTCTGCTGAGCTGTGTATCTAATCCTCTCCTGTGTGATACTGTCTGCTGAGCTGTGTATCTAATCCTATCCTGTGTGATACTGACTGCTGAGCCGTGTATCTAATCCTATCCTGTGTGATACTGTCTGCTGAGCTGTGTGTCTAATCCTATCCTGTGTGATACTGACTGCTGAGCCGTGTATCTAATCCTATCCTGTGTGATACTGACTGCTGAGCTGTGTATCTAATCCTATCCTGTGTGATACTGTCTGCTGAGCTGTGTATCTAATCCTATCCTGTGTGATACTGACTGCTGAGCCGTGTATCTAATCCTATCCTGTGTGATACTGTCTGCTGAGCTGTGTATCTAATCCTCTCCTGTGTGATACTGTCTGCTGAGCTGTGTATCTAATCCTATCCTGTGTGATACTGACTGCTGAGCCGTGTATCTAATCCTATCCTGTGTGATACTGTCTGCTGAGCCGTGTATCTAATCCTATCCTGTGTGATACTGACTGCTGAGCTGTGTATCTAATCCCATCCTGTGTGATACTGACTGCTGAGCCGTGTATCTAATCCTCTCCTGTGTGATACTGACTGCTGAGCCGTGTATCTAATCCTATCCTGTGTGATACTGACTGCTGAGCCGTGTATCTAATCCTATCCTGTGTGATACTGTCTGCTGAGCTGTGTATCTAATCCTATCCTGTGTGATACTGTCTGCTGAGCTGTGTATCTAATCCTATCCTGTGTGATACTGACTGCTGAGCCGTGTATCTAATCCTATCCTGTGTGATACTGTCTGCTGAGCCGTGTATCTAATCCTATCCTGTGTGATACTGTCTGCTGAGCTGTGTATCTAATCCTATCCTGTGTGATACTGACTGCTGAGCTGTGTATCTAATCCTATCCTGTGTGATACTGTCTGCTGAGCTGTGTATCTAATCCTATCCTGTGTGATACTGACTGCTGAGCCGTGTATCTAATCCTATCCTGTGTGATACTGACTGCTGAGCCGTGTATCTAATCCTATCCTGTGTGATACTGTCTGCTGAGCTGTGTATCTAATCCTATCCTGTGTGATACTGACTGCTGAGCCGTGTATCTAATCCTATCCTGTGTGATACTGTCTGCTGAGCTGTGTGTCTAATCCTATCCTGTGTGATACTGTCTGCTGAGCCGTGTATCTAATCCTATCCTGTGTGATACTGTCTGCTGAGCTGTGTATCTAATCCTATCCTGTGTGATACTGTCTGCTGAGCTGTGTGTCTAATCCTATCCTGTGTGATACTGTCTGCTGAGCCGTGTATCTAATCCTATCCTGTGTGATACTGTCTGCTGAGCTGTGTATCTAATCCTATCCTGTGTGATACTGACTGCTGAGCCGTGTATCTAATCCTATCCTGTGTAATACTGACTGCTGAGCCGTGTATCTAACATAATAAAATAGGAATCTTATGCATAATAAGTCAGTACACTATATACTAAAGGACTGTGCTATCTACTATATAATTGTCTAAGGGTCACTTCCTTCTGTCTTTCTGTCACAGTTATCCATTCTCTGATTGGTCTCGCCAGCTGCCTGTCATGGCTGCCGCAACCAATCAGCGACGGGCACAGTCCGGAAGAAAGTGGCCGCTCCATACTCCCCTCCGGTCACCGCTAACACAGGGTTAATGCCGGCGGTAGTGGACCGCGTTATGCCGCGGGTAACGCACTCCGTTACCGCTGCTATTAACCCTGTGTGTCCCCAACTTTTTACTATTGACGCTGCCTATGCGGCATAAATAGTAAAAAATGTAATGTTAAAAATAATAATAATAATAAAAAAAACCTGCTTTACTCACCCTCTGTAGTCGCTCGCGCCGGCCGCCATCTTCCGTTGCAGGTTCCGGTGGCAAAGATGGTATGGGAGAAGGACCTGCCATGATGGCACGGTCATGTGACCGCAACGTCATCACAGGTCCTGCGCTCATACCAAACCTGGGACCGGAAGCTGCCGTGGAATACAAGGGGCCCTCGGAAAGGTGAGTATATGTTTATTTTTTAACCTGTGACAAACCTGCCTGGGCAATATAATACGTGGCTGGGCAATATACTATGTGACTGGGCAATATACTACGTGGCTGGGCAATATACTACGTGGCTGGGCAATATACTACGTGGCTGGGCAATATACTACGTGACTGGGCAATATACTACGTAGCTGGGAAATATACTATATGGCTGGGCAATATACTACGTGGCTGGGCAATATACTACGTGGCTGGGCAATATACTACGTGGCTGGGCAATATACTACGTGACTGGGCAATATACTACGTCACTGGGCAATATAATACGTAGCTGGGCAATATACTACGTGGCTGGGCAATATACTACGTGGCTGGGCAATATACTACGTGGCTGGGCAATATACTACGTGACTGGGCAATATACTACGTGGCTGGGTAATATACTACGTGACTGGGCAATATACTATGTGACTGGGCAATATACTACGTGGCTGGGCAATATACTACGTGGCTGGGCAATATACTACGTGGCTGGGCAATATACTACGTGGCTGGGCAATATACTACGTGGCTGGGCAATATACTACGTGACTGGGCAATATACTGCGTGGCTGGGCAATATACTATGTGACTAGGCAATATACTACGTGGCTGGGCAATATACTACGTGGCTTGGCAATATACTACGTGACTGAGCAATATACTACGTGGCTGGGCAATATACTACGTGGCTGGGCAATATACTACGTAGCTGGGAAATATACTATATGGCTGGGCAATATACTACGTGGCTGGGCAATATACTACGTGGCTGGGCAATATACTACGTGGCTGGGCAATATACTACGTGACTGGGCAATATACTACGTCACTGGGCAATATAATACGTAGCTGGGCAATATACTACGTGGCTGGGCAATATACTACGTGGCTGGGCAATATACTACGTGGCTGGGCAATATACTACGTGACTGGGCAATATACTACGTGGCTGGGTAATATACTACGTGACTGGGCAATATACTACGTGACTGGGCAATATACTACGTGGCTGGGCATTATACTACGTGGCTGGGCAATATACTACGTGGCTGGGCAATATACTACGTGGCTGGGCAATATACTACGTCACTGGGCAATATACTACGTGACTGGGCAATATACTACGTGGCTGGGCAATATACTACGTGACTGGGCAATATACTACGTGGCAGGGCAATATACTACGTGGTTGGGCAATATACTACGTGACTGGGTAATATACTACGTGACTGGGCATTATACTACGTGGCTGGGCAATATACTACGTGGCTGGGCAATATACTACGTGGCTGGGCAATATACTACGTGGCTGGGGAATATACTACGTGACTGGGCATAATACTACGTGGCTGGGCAATATACTACGTGACTGGGCAATATACTACGTGATTGGGCAATATACTACGTGGCTGGGGAATATACTACGTGATTGGGCATTATACTACATGGCTGGGCATTATACTACCTAGCTGGGCAATATACTACGTGGCTGGGCAATATACTACGTGGCTGGGCATTTTACTACGTGGCTGGGCAATATACTACGTGGCTGGGCATTTTACTACGTGGCTGGGCAATATACTACGTGGCTGGGCAATATACTACGTGGCTGGGCAATATACTACCTAGCTGGGCAATATACTACGTGGCTGGGCAATATACTACGTGGCTGGGCATTTTACTACGTGGCTGGGCAATATACTATGTGGCTGGGAAATATAGTACGTGACTGGGCAATATACTACGTGGCTGGGCAATATACTACGTGGCTGGGCATTATACTACGTGGCTGGGCAATATACTACGTGGTTGGGCAATATACTACGTGGACATGCATATTCTAGAATACCCGATGCGATAGAATCGGGCCACCATCTAGTACATAATAATTGAGTACACCATATATTAATCAATACTAAAAAGATATAATGTTAAAAATAATTAAAAAAAAATTAAAAAAAAAAAATTGTGATATTCTTACCTTCCGGCGTCCCCGCAGCCTTCCTGATGCTTGCGATGCTTCCGGCAGCTCCCGTTCCCAATAACGCTTTGTGACAATAACCCAATGATGCAGTGATCTTGCGAGACCTCTACGTCATCACAGGTCATTGTGTCGCAATGCATTACTGGGAACGGGAGCATTGGGAGCATTGGGAAGGCTGCGGGGACGCCAGAAGGTAAGAATATCACGATTTTTTATTTTTTATCATTTTTAACATGGGTGGTGCTGTGTATGCGTTTTTACAGCGAAGACGCATACACAATGTGTGCACATAGTCAATTCTGGCAACAACTGCCTCGACGGGTCCGTAAAAAAAAAACAATACAATACAATCTGCGCAGGATCCGTCTTTTCAACATTTTGACGGATTGTGACTGATTGTAAAAAACGGAAGTGTGAAAGAGGCCTAAGGGTATGTGCACACATCGCGGATTTTGCTGCAGGTTCGCAGCAGTTTTCCCCGAGTTTACAGTACTATGTTAACGTATGGAAAACAAAATCCGCAGTGCACATGCGGAAAAAAACGCGTGGAAACGCAGCATTGTATTTTGCGCAGCATGTCAATTCTTTGTGCGGATTCCGCAGCGGTTTACACCTCTTCCTCAATAGGAATCCGCAGAAATACAGCGGTAAATCCGCGGCAAATCTGCGTGTAATCCACAGTGCGGTTTACCTGCGGATTTCGGCAAGGTGTGCACGTAGCCTTCGCCTGTGTGCACGGCAGATGACGCTCATAGTGGCTGGTTTATTCTCTGCGCTGCCACCTAGAGGAGAAGGTGAAAACTACACCATTGCCCACACTGATTCCCTGCAGAGCAGTGTTCTGGTGTGAGCAGGCTGCCGGATGCAGTGACAGACAGAAGGCAGAGCAAGGGTTAACAATTTTAACAGTTTTAATTTAACAGGGGGTTAAATGGGGAGAAGAACAGTCCAGTTGTAAAGGATATGCAGAGTTATGGAACAATGGATCAGATAGCGGCAGTTCTTGTGAATGCTGCGGGGGAGTCAATAGCGCCAACAACAGCTGGTGGTCCGTCTTCTGGTGGCAGCCAGGAACATATGCGGCCGGAGCGCGGTCTCCTGTGGGCAGGGGGTGTATGCTGGTGAGGTGGGCTGAGAGCGTCTGTCCAGTGCCCGGTTCTGTCTGCGGCACGTGCGCTGCACGAAGCACACGGCTCCTCTCTGTCAGCCACGGGGCGCGCTGCACTTCTCTCTGTGCTGCCTGTTCCCACCAAGACTGAAGCGCCCACAGCCACTGGCGCCATGTTTCTTCAGCGAGGTCCTGCAGACCACGGGCCGACGACGAGGGCAGCAGCGAACAGCCCTGACCTCTGCCCTGGCTCTTAGGCTGGCGTGCGGAGCTTCGCTGAACATGGCTCCGTGGCAGGCTCCGGCAGCATCCTGCATATGGCCGGCCCCGTGTCCCTGCGGCCTGGCTGGGGGCTTCTTGGAGCTCGCCGCGCACGCACCTTGCCTCTGTCACCGCCGGCGGGAAACTGCCCAATGCTGCATGCGCTTTTACTTATAACCGCGCCCCCGGCTTCCGGGTCAGAACCCCGGTCCGGTCCTTTTTGCCTTCCCCCGGGAAGCAAGAGACGCAGCCTCGACAGTTCCGGACCCAGCGCAGCACAGGTACCCGCAGCCCGGTCTTCCTCCTTATCACAGATACTTCGGATGCCCGGCTGCTGCAGCGCTGAATCTGGGGCTCAGCCAATGGAGCGTAGTAGATGCCGCAGAGCTGAGTGTAGCAGATGCCACAGAGCCGTGTAGCGGATTCCGCAGAGCTGAGCGCAGCAGATGCCACAGAGCCGAGTGTAGCAGATGCCACAGAGCTGAGCATAGTAGATTTGGCAGAGCTGAGCGTAGCAGATGCCACAGAGTCGAGTGTAGTGGATTCCGCAGAGCTGAGCATAGTAGATGCCACAGAGCTGAGCGTAGCAGATGCCACAGAGTTGAGTGTAGGGGATTCTGCAGAGCTGAGCGTAGCAGATACCACAGAGCCGAGTGTAGCAGATGCCACAGAGCTGAGCGTAGCAGATGCCACAGAGCCGAGTGTAGCAGATGCCACAGAGCCGAGTGTAGCAGATTCCGCCGAGCTGAGCGTAGCAGATGCCTCAGAGCCGAGCGTAGCGGATGCCACAGAGCCGAGTGTAGCGGATGCCACAGAGCCGAGTGTAGCGGATGCCACAGAGCTGAGCGTAGCAGATGCCACAGAGTCGAGTGTAGGGGATTCTGCAGAGCTGAGCGTAGCAGATACCACAGAGCCGAGTGTAGCAGATGCCACAGAGCCGAGCGTAGCAGATACCACAGAGCCGAGTGTAGCAGATGCCACAGAGCCGAGCGTAGCAGATGCCACAGAGTCGAGTGTAGCGAATTTCGCAGAGCTGAGCGTAGCAGATGCCACAGAGCCGAGTGTAGCAGATGCCACAGAGCCGAGCGTAGCAGATGCCACAGAGCTGAGCGTAGCGGATGCCACAGAGCCGAGTGTAGCGGATTCTGCAGAGCTGAGCGTAGCAGATGCCACAGAGTCGAGTGTAGTGGATTCCGCAGAGCTGAGATTAGCGGATGCGGCAGAGCAGAGTTTGTCAGATGGAGACCAGAGCTGAGTTTGTCACTCGGCATTCTTGCTGTGGTTTTGACACAGAACTATAATTAAGCCTCCACATTACTGTAAGTTAAGCCCGTGTCACGTATGTTGTGAGGGTCCTGAGGCCCCGTGAGCCCTGCGCCTCCGGTACACGTATACATTCCGTACATTGCTGCGACGCAGAAGACGTAAGGCCCCGGAGCTGCGCTCTGTGCCGCACCCCTGCGGGGCTTATATCACATACAGAGCAGATGTGGAGGTCACTGGAGAACACAGGACTGATCCTCCTGCTATAACAAAACTACTGTATCCCCCTCACACGCTGCTCATCACACAACTTTCCTAGATTCCTGAATGGCAGATCTATCAGGCGATGCACAAATGATGGCGAGGCATCGATGAGTCAAAGATCACATTAGATAAAAGTCTGGGATTGCCCACCCGAGACGATAACGGACCTGCAGGCTTCCAGGACATGATGGGAGTTGTAGTTTTGCAGCAGCTGCAGGGGGCTGGGTTGGAGCCAGAGTCTCTGTTTTGAACAGGGATTAGAGATCTCGGGTGCAGTACCACCTATGGCCTGGAGGGGCGCTGTGCTGGCAGCATAGAGCCGCTGAGCCCCCTACTACAGAAGGAAGCACTGAGCCTTGGTGATCGCTGGAGGTCCCAGTAGTCGGACCCCAGTGATCAGCAAGGTATCCTCTATGATACTGATTTTTGGGGAATATTGCATTAGGCAGGCTGCTGGGAGCACGATAACACGGGAAATCATATTTTTTTCCCATTTTGCAGAGCAGTAAACCAAATGACTTCTTCCACAGAAGTGAGAGCGAATAGCTGAACAGCGGCCAGAGCAGGGAGTGCTCACCAAACGTTGGCCAGAAATAGTGTATTTATGTCACCGCTAAGCTCTACTCGTAATGTATTGGGCTCCCGATAGACAGAACGACCGCGCCTTAAAGGGCCCTGCCCCTAAAATATACACCGTGACTCTCTACACCCTAATACATTGATGATTCCCATTCTGACGCTTCCTCGATTCTTCACCCTTCACTGATCTTCTTGCCTTGTTTCGACACGGATGTGTGACTGCTGCAGCCAATCCCTCGCTAGAAATGAATGAAAACCTTAATGTTCCTCAAACTCGCATCCATAATACAGGCTGAATCCTCAAGCAGAAAATCTAGAATTGTTACTTATATGTCCTGGCTCCAGAGCCGGGCATTGTGTACTTCTACTTCCTTGGCCAGCCCCCTCTACCTTTTTGTGGCCTTGGACTCTGTGACAAACCCAGCCCTCTTATATCGCTGGTCCACACTGCCTAATGACTGTGCATGCTCTGCCTTAGACTCTGTGACAAACCCAGCTCTCTTATATCACTGATCCACACTGACTAATGACTGTGCATGCTCTGCCTTAGACTCTGTGACAAACCCAGCTCTCTTATATCACTGTTCCACACTGCCTAATGACTGTGCATGCTCTGCCTTAGACTCTGTGACAAACCCAGCTCTCTTATATCGCTGGTCCACACTGCCTAATGACTGTGCATGCTCTGCCTTAGACTCTGTGACAAACCCAGCTCTCTTATATCACTGGTCCACACTGACTAATGACTGTGCATGCTCTGCCTTAGACTCTGTGACAAACCCAGCTCTCTTATATCACTGTTCCACACTGCCTAATGACTGTGCATGCTCTGCCTTAGACTCTGTGACAAACCCAGCTCTCTTATATCGCTGGTCCACACTGCCTAATGACTGTGCATGCTCTGCCTTAGACTCTGTGACAAACGCAGCTCTCTTATATCACTGGTCCACACTGACTAATGACTGTGCATGCTCTGCCTTAGACTCTGTGACAAACCCAGCTCTCTTATATCACTGATCCACACTGCCTAATGACTGTGCATGCTCTGCCTTAGACTCTGTGACAAACCCAGCTCTCTTATATCGCTGGTCCACACTGCCTAATGACTGTGCATGCTCTGCCTTAGACTCTGTGACAAACGCAGCTCTCTTATATCACTGGTCCACACTGACTAATGACTGTGCATGCTCTGCCTTAGACTCTGTGACAAACCCAGCTCTCTTATATCACTGATCCACACTGCCTAATGACTGTGCATGCTCTGCCTTAGACTCTGTGACAAACCCAGCTCTCTTATATCGCTGGTCCACACTGCCTAATGACTGTGCATGCTCTGCCTCAGACTCTGTGACAAACCCAGCTCTCTTATATCACTGATCCACACTGCCTAATGACTGTGCATGCTCTGCCTCAGACTCTGTGACAAACCCAGCTCTCTTATATTGCTGGTCCACACTGCCTAATGACTGTGCATGCTCTGCCTTAAACTCTGTGACAAGCGCAGCTCTCTTATATCACTGGTCCACACTGACTAATGACTGTGCATGCTCTGCCTCAGACTCTGTGACAAACACATCTCTCTTATATCGCTGGTCCACACTGCCTAATGACTGTGCATGCTCTGCCTTAGACTCTGTGACAAACCCAGCTCTCTTATATCACTGGTCCACACTGACTAATGACTGTGCATGCTCTGCCTCAGACTGCTGTGTCTTCAAATCTGCTTCATGGGACCCTCTGATTTCTGTTTTCTGCCACATCATCCTCTGTTGTTCCACCCGGATCGCTCTGGATGCTGCATAAGAACTACTCTTCCCGACCAAGGGCTTTGATGTAATAAAGGTAGAGAGGACATGGAGCTCCACTGGTTGCAGCTGTGCCCAGACTGTGAGTGAAGCAGCTCTCTCTCCCCTATCACAGCAGTAGGGTCACTTGGGGGTCACTTGGGAAATAGCGATCACAAAATAATAAGTTTTCATGTATCGTTTAAAAAGATGTGTAATAGAGGGGTTACAAGGACACTAAACTTCAGGAGGGCAAATTTCCAACGGATGAGAGAGGATCTTGGTGCAAATAACTGGGACGATATCCTGAGATACAAAAATACACAAAGAAAATGGGAGACGTTTATTAGCATCCTGGATAGGACCTGTGCACAGTATATACCGTATGGGAATAAACATACTAGAAATAGGAGGAAACCAATATGGCTAAATAGAGCTGTAAGGGGCGCAATAAGTGACAAAAAGAAAGCATTTAGAGAATTAAAGGAAGTAGGTAGTGATGAGGCATTAAATAAATACAGAAAATTAAATAAATTCTGTAAAAAGCAAATCAAGGCAGCAAAGATTGAGACAGAGAGACTCATTGCCAGAGAGAGTAAAAATAATCCTAAAATATTCTTTAACTACATAAATAGTAAGAAACTAAAAAATGATAGTGTTGGCCCCCTTAAAAATAGTCTGGGTGAGATGGTGGATGAGGATGAGGAAAAGGCCAATATGCTAAATGACTTTTTTTCATCAGTATTTACACAAGAAAATCCCATGGCAGACAAAATGTCTAGTGATAAAAATTCCCAATTAAATGTCACCGGCTTAACCCAGCAGGAAGTGCGGCGGCGTCTAAAAATCACAAAAATTGACAAATCTCCGGGCCCGGATGGGATACACCCTCGAGTACTGCAAGAATTAAGTACAGTCATTGATAGACCAATATTTTTAATCTTTAAAGACTCCATAATAACAGGGTCTGTGCCACAGGACTGGCGTATAGCAAATGTGGTGCCAATATTCAAAAAGGGGACCAAAACTGAACTCGGAAATTATAGGCCAGTAAGCTTAACCTCTACTGTGGGTAAAATCCTGGAGGGCATTCTAAGGGACGCTATACTGGAGTATCTGAAGAGGAATAACCTCATGACCCAGTATCAGCACGGGTTTACTAGGGACCGTTCATGTCAGACTAATTTGATCAGTTTCTATGAAGAGGTAAGTTCCGGACTGGAGCAAGGGAACCCAGTGGATGTAGTGTATATGGACTTTTCAAAAGCTTTTGATACGGTGCCACACAAAAGGTTGATACATAAAATGAGAATAATGGGGATAGGGGAAAATATGTGCAAGTGGGTTGAGAGCTGGCTCAGGGATAGGAAACAAAGGGTGGTTATTAATGGAGCACACTCGGACTGGGTGGCGGTTAGCAGTGGGGTACCACAGGGGTCAGTATTGGGCCCTCTACTTTTTAACATATTTATTAATGACCTTGTAGGGAGTATTCAGAGCAGAATTTCAATATTTGCAGATGACACTAAACTCTGCAGGGTAATCAATACAGAGGAGGACAATTTTATATTACAGGATGATTTATGTAAACTAGAAGCTTGGGCTGATAAATGGCAAATGCGCTTTAATGGGGATAAATGTAAGGTTATGCACTTGGGTAGAAGTAATGAGATGTATAATTATGTGCTTAATTCTAAAACTCTGGGCAAAACCGTCAATAAAAAAGACCTGGGTGTATGGGTGGATGACAAACTTAAATTCAGTGGCCAGTGTCAGGCAGCTGCTACAAAGGCAAATAAAATAATGGGATGCAGTAAAAGAGGCATAGATGCTCATGAGGAGAACATAATTTTACCTCTATACAAGTCACTAGTTCGACCACACTTAGAATACTGTGCACAGTTCTGGTCTCCGGTGTATAAGAAAGACATAGCTGAACTGGAGCGGGTGCAGAGAAGAGCGACCAAGGTTATTAGAGGACTGGGGGGTCTGCAATACCAAGATAGGTTATTACACTTGGGGCTATTTAGTTTGGAAAAACGAAGACTAAGGGGTGATCTTATTTTAATGTATAAATATATGAGGGGGCAGTACAAAGACATAGTAACATAGTTAGTAAGGCCGAAAAAAGACATTTGTCCATCCAGTTCAGCCTATATTCCATCATAATAAATCCCCAGATCTACGTCCTTCTACAGAACCTAATAATTGTATGATACAATATTGTTCTGCTCCAGGAAGACATCCAGGCCTCTCTTGAACCCCTCGACTGAGTTCGCCATCACCACCTCCTCAGGCAAGCAATTCCAGATTCTCACTGCCCTAACAGTAAAGAATCCTCTTCTATGTTGGTGGAAAAACCTTCTCTCCTCCAGACGCAAAGAATGCCCCCTTGTGCCCGTCACCTTCCTTGGTATAAACAAATCCTCAGCGAGATATTTGTATTGTCCCCTTATATACTTATACATGGTTATTAGATCGCCCCTCAGTCGTCTTTTTTCTAGACTAAATAATCCTAATTTCGCTAATCTATCTGGGTATTGTAGTTCTCCCATCCCCTTTATTAATTTTGTTGCCCTCCTTTGTACTCTCTCTAGTTCCATTATATCCTTCCTGAGCACCGGTGCCCAAAACTGGACACAGTACTCCATGTGCGGTCTAACTAGGGATTTAGACCTTTCTGATGATCTTTTTAATCATAGACCTGAAACAGGGACAAGGGGGCATCCTCTGCGTTTGGAGGAAAAAAGGTTTAAGCATAATAACAGACACGGATTCTTTACTGTAAGAGCAGTGAGACTATGGAACTCTCTGCCGTATGATGTTGTAATGAGTGATTCATTACTTAAATTTAAGAGAGGACTGGATACATTTCTGGAAAAGTATAATGTTACAGGGTATATACACTAGATTCCTTGATAGGGCGTTGATCCAGGGAACTAGTCTGATTGCCGTATGTGGAGTCGGGAAGGAATTTTTTTCCCCAATGTGGAGCTTACTCTTTGCCACATGGGTTTTTTTTGCCTTCCTCTGGATCAACATGTTAGGGCAAGTTAGGTTAGGCTATGGGTTGAACTAGATGGACTTATAGTCTTCCTTCAACCTTAATAACTATGTAACTATGTAACTATGTAACTATGTAACTATGTAATGGTAACCAGTTGAATTCTCTCCATCCTTTCCCCATACAAGACCGGTAAGTGACAGAGGATGACCTAAGATGGGACGTTGTAACAACCGCATTATATGGCTCGTGACAGGTGGTAGCCTGTGGTTGACAGCAAGCAGGTATATTGAAATGCTGTTACTCTTATAAATGTTGGTGAATATGATTTCTTGTCTCGGTGGCTCAGATTTTAGCTTCTGCACAGAGGACGTGGCGGCTCTGGGCGGACTCCTCTACTCTCACGCAATTTGCACAGTTTTGTCTAAATACGTTTCAATTTGTTCTAAAGATTTCTCCTCATTTCCCCCGTGTGTGAGATAAACACTCTGTCCTCAGGGCGTTCTGCTAGCATGTGTTTACCACAAAAACAAACTTTACTTTTGGCTTCTCTAATTCAGGAGGACAACTTATGTCCAAACTCTTGTTCACAAAGCAACTGGTAAATACATTCTATAGAATAGGATCTCTACCACATTACTCCAGGTAGTAAAACTACACACAAGGCTAATACTGCTATAATACTGCCCCTATGTACAAGAATATAACTACTATAATACTGCCCCCTATGTACAAGACTATAACTACTATAATACTGCTCCTATGTACAAGAATATAACTACTATAATACTGCTCCTATGTACAAGAATATAACTACTATAATACTGCCCCTATGTACAAGAATATAACTACTATAATACTGCCCCCTATGTACAACAATATAACTACTATAATACTGCTCCTATGTACAAGAATATAACTACTATAATACTGCCCCTATGTACAAGAATATAACTCCTATAATACTGCTCCTATGTACAAGAATATAACTACTATAATACTGCCCCTATGTACAAGAATATAACTACTATAATACTGCTCCTATGTATAAGAATATAACTACTATAATACTGCCCCTATGTACAAGAATATAACTACTATAATACTGCCCCCTATGTACAAGACTATAACTACTATAATACTGCTCCTATGTACAAGAATATAACTACTATAATACTGCCCCTATGTACAAGAATATAACTACTATAATACTGCTCCTATGTACAAGAATATAACTACTATAATACTGCCCCTATGTACAAGAATATAACTACTATAATACTGCCCCTATGTACAAGACTATAACTACTATAATACTGCTCCTATGTACAAGAATATAACTCCTATAATACTGCTCCTATGTACAAGAATATAACTACTATAATACTGCCCCTATGTACAAGAATATAACTACTATAATACTGCTCCTATGTACAAGAATATAACTACTATAATACTGCTCCTATGTACAAGAATATAACTACTATAATACTGCCCCTATGTACAAGAATATAACTACTATAATACTGCCCCTATGTACACAAATATAACTGCTATAATACTGCCCCTATGTACAAGAATATAACTACTATAATACTGCTCCTATGTACAAGAATATAACTACTATAATACTGCCCCTATGTACACAAATATAACTACTATAATACTGCCCCTATGTACAAGAATATAACTACTATAATACTGCCCCTATGTACAGGAATATAACTACCATAATACTGCTCCTATGTACACAAATATAACTACTATAATACTGCCCCTATGTACAAGAATATAACTACTATAATACTGCCCCTATGTGCAGGAATATAACTACCATAATACTGCCCCTATGTACAAGAATATAACTACTATAATACTGCTCCTATGTACAAGAATATAACTACTATAATACTGCTCCTATGTACAAGAATATAACTACTATAATACTGCCCCTATGTACACAAATATAACTGCTATAATACTGCCCCTATGTACAAGAATATAACTACTATAATACTGCTCCTATGTACAAGAATATGACTACTATAATACTGCCCCTATGTACACAAATATAACTACTATAATACTGCCCCTATGTACAAGAATATAACTACTATAATACTGCCCCTATGTACAGGAATATAACTACCATAATACTGCTCCTATGTACAAGAATATAACTACTATAATACTGCTCTTATGTACAAGAATATAACTACTATAATATTGCCCCCTCTGTACAAGAATATAACTACTAGAATACTGTCCCTATGTTCAAGAATATAACTACTATAATACTGCCCCCTATATAAAAGAATATAACTACTATAATACTGCTCCTATGTACAAGAATATAACTACTATAATACTGCTCCTATGTTCAAGAATATAACTACTATAATACTGCTCCTATGTACAAGAATATAACTACTATAACACTGTCCCTATGTTCAAGAATATAACTACTATAATACTGCTCCTATGTACAAGAATATAACTACTATAATACTGTCCCTATGTTCAAGAATATAACTACTATAATACTGCTCCTATGTACAAGAATATAACTACTATAATACTGCTCCTATGTTCAAGAATATAACTACTATAATACTGCTCCTATGTACAAGAATATAACTACTATAATACTGTCCCTATGTTCAAGAATATAACTACTATAACACTGCTCCTATGTACAAGAATATAACTACTATAATACTGTCCCTATGATCAAGAATATAACTATTATAATACTGTCCCTATGTTCAAGAATATAACTACTATAATACTAGCCCCTATGTACAAGAATATAAGTACTATAATACCGCTCCTATGTACAAGAATATAACTACTATAACACTGTCCCTATGTTCAAGAATATAACTACTATAATACTGCTCCTATGTACAAGAATATAACTACTATAATACTGTCCCTATGTTCAAGAATATAACTACTATAATACTGCTCCTATGTACAAGAATATAGCTACTATAATACTGTCCCTATGTTCAAGAATATAACTACTATAATACTGCTCCTATGTACAAGAATATAACTACTATAATACTGTCCCTATGTTCAAGAATATAACTACTATAATACTGCCCCTATGTACACAAATATAACTGCTATAATACTGCCCATATGTACAAGAATATAACTACTATAATACTGCTCCTATGTACAAGAATATAACTACTATAATACTGCCCCTATGTACACAAATATAACTACTATAATACTGCCCCTATGTACAAGAATATAACTACTATAATACTGCCCCTATGTACAGGAATATAACTACCATAATACTGCTCCTATGTAAAAGAATATAACTACTATAATACTGCTCTTATGTACAAGAATATAACTACTATAATACTGCCCCTATGTACAAGAATATAACTACTATAATACTGCCCCTATGTACAGAAATATAACTACTATAATATTGCCCCCTCTGTACAAGAATATAACTACTGGAATACTGTCCCTATGTTCAAGAATATAACTACTATAATACTGCCCCCTATATACAAGAATATAACTACTATAATACTGCTCCTATGTACAAGAATATAACTACTATAATACTGCTCCTATGTTCAAGAATATACTATAATACTGCTCCTATGTACAAGAATATAACTACTATAATACTGTCCCTATGTTCAAGAATATAACTACTATAATACTGCTCCTATGTACAAGAATATAACTACTATAATACTGTCCCTATGATCAAGAATATAACTACTATAATACTGTCCCTATGTTCAAGAATATAACTACTATAATACTAGCCCCTATGTACAAGAATATAAGTACTATAATACCGCTCCTATGTACAAGAATATAACTACTATAACACTGTCCCTATGTTCAAGAATATAACTACTATAATACTGCTCCTATGTACAAGAATATAACTACTATAATACTGTCCCTATGTTCAAGAATATAACTACTATAATACTGCTCCTATGTACAAGAATATAGCTACTATAATACTGTCCCTATGTTCAAGAATATAACTACTATAATACTGCTCCTATGTACAAGAATATAACTACTATAATACTGTCCCTATGTTCAAGAATATAACTACTATAATACTGCCCCTATGTACACAAATATAACTGCTATAATACTGCCCCTATGTACAAGAATATAACTACTATAATACTGCTCCTATGTACAAGAATATAACTACTATAATACTGCCCCTATGTACACAAATATAACTACTATAATACTGCCCCTATGTACAAGAATATAACTACTATAATACTGCCCCTATGTACAGGAATATAACTACCATAATACTGCTCCTATGTACAAGAATATAACTACTATAATACTGCTCTTATGTACAAGAATATAACTACTATAATACTGCCCCTATGTACAAGAATATAACTACTATAATACTGCCCCTATGTACAGAAATATAACTACTATAATATTGCCCCCTCTGTACAAGAATATAACTACTGGAATACTGTCCCTATGTTCAAGAATATAACTACTATAATACTGCCCCCTATATACAAGAATATAACTACTATAATACTGCTCCTATGTACAAGAATATAACTACTATAATACTGCTCCTATGTTCAAGAATATACTATAATACTGCTCCTATGTACAAGAATATAACTACTATAATACTGTCCCTATGTTCAAGAATATAACTACTATAATACTGCTCCTATGTACAAGAATATAACTACTATAACACTGTCCCTATGTTCAAGAATATAACTACTATAATACTGCTCCTATGTACAAGAATATAACTACTATAATACTGTCCCTATGATCAAGAATATAACTACTATAATACTGTCCCTATGTTCAAGAATATAACTACTATAATACTGCTCTTATGTACAAGAATATAACTACTATAATACTGCCCCTATGTACAAGAATATAACTACTATAATACTGCCCCTATGTACAGAAATATAACTACTAAAATATTGCCCCTCTGTACAAGAATATAACTACTGGAATACTGTCCCTATGTTCAAGAATATAACTACTATAATACTGCCCCCTATATACAAGAATATAACTACTATAATACTGCTCCTATGTACAAGAATATAACTACTATAATACTGCTCCTATGTTCAAGAATATACTATAATACTGCTCCTATGTACAAGAATATAACTACTATAATACTGTCCCTATGTTCAAGAATATAACTACTATAATACTGCTCCTATGTACAAGAATATAACTACTATAACACTGTCCCTATGTTCAAGAATATAACTACTATAATACTGCTCCTATGTACAAGAATATAACTACTATAATACTGTCCCTATGATCAAGAATATAACTACTATAATACTGTCCCTATGTTCAAGAATATAACTACTATAATACTGCTCTTATGTACAAGAATATAACTACTATAATACTGCCCCTATGTACAAGAATATAACTACTATAATACTGCCCCTATGTACAGAAATATAACTACTAAAATATTGCCCCTCTGTACAAGAATATAACTACTGGAATACTGTCCCTATGTTCAAGAATATAACTACTATAATACTGCCCCCTATATACAAGAATATAACTACTATAATACTGCTCCTATGTACAAGAATATAACTACTATAATACTGCTCCTATGTTCAAGAATATACTATAATACTGCTCCTATGTACAAGAATATAACTACTATAATACTGTCCCTATGTTCAAGAATATAACTACTATAATACTGCTCCTATGTACAAGAATATAACTACTATAACACTGTCCCTATGTTCAAGAATATAACTACTATAATACTGCTCCTATGTACAAGAATATAACTACTATAATACTGTCCCTATGATCAAGAATATAACTACTATAATACTGTCCCTATGTTCAAGAATATAACTACTATAGATATGCGGGATTTCTACGTCGATGCTGTGCCGGTCTCTGATTGGTCGAGGCCTGGCGGCCTCGACCAATCAGAGAGCCGGGATTTCCAGGACAGACAGACAGACAGACAGACAGACAGACGGAAAATCCCTTAGACAATTATATATATAGATAATACTGTCCCTATGTTCAAGAATATAACTACTATAATACTGCTCCTATGTACAAGAATATAACTACTATAATACTGTCCCTATGTTCAAGAATATAACTACTATAATACTGCTCCTATGTACAAGAATATAACTACTATAATACTGCTCCTATGTACAAGAATATAACTACTATAATACTGCCCCCTATGTACAAGAATATAACTACTATAATACTGCCCCTATGTACAAGAATATAACTACTATAATACTGCTCCTATGTACAAGAATATAACTACTATAATACTGCCCCCTATGTACAAGAATATAACTACTATAATACTGTCCCCTATGTACAAGAATATAACTACTATAATACTGCCCATTATGTACAAGAATATAACTACTATAATACTGCCCATTATGTACAATAATATAACTACTATAATACTGTCCCCTATGTACAAGAATATAACTACTATAATACTGCTCCTATGTACAATAATATAACTACTATAATACTGCCTCCTATGTACAAGAATATAACTACTATAATACTGCTCCTATGTACAAGAATATAACTACTATAATACTGCTCCCTATGTACAAGAATATAACTACTATAATACTGCCCCATGTACAAGAATATAACTACTATAATACTGCTCCTATGTACAAGAATATAACTACTATAATACTGCCCCTATGTACAAGAATATAACTACTATAATACTGCTCCTATGTACAAGAATATAACTACTATAATACTGCCCCTATGTACAAGAATATAACTACTATAATACTGCTCCTATGTACAAGAATATAACTACTATAATACTGCTCCCTATGTACAAGAATATAACTACTATAATACTGCCCCTATGTACAAGAATATAACTACTATAATACTGCCCCTATGTACAAGAATATAACTACTATAATACTGCTCCTATGTACAAGAATATAACTACTATAATACTGCCCCTATGTACAAGAATATAACTACTATAATACTGCTCCCTATGTACAAGAATATAACTACTATAATACTGCTCCTATGTACAATAATATAACTACTATAATACTGCCTCCTATGTACAAGAATATAACTACTATAATACTGCTCCTATGTACAAGAATATAACTACTATAATACCGATCCTATGTACAAGAATATAATGTGATTCCTGTTTGCTTCTTCTGTTGCCATTCTTCCACATCAGCCTCTGTTATTCCACCTGGATCGCTCTGCTGAACCATCAATGCCGCTTAAGAACTACTCACTTCACCAAGAGCTTTGTCATTATAAAGGTAGAGAGGACATGGAGCTCCACTGCTTGCAAACAGAAAAATGGCCAAGTATAAGGTTGAGGGGCAGCAGTTTGTTCGCAGACTATGAATGAAGCAGCATTATGAGCTAGGGCCCCATGTTTTACCCTCTAAAAATGATTTGTGAGGTTCGTCTGACCCTCTAAAATTTATGAGCAAGGGCCACATCATGACCCTCTGAATATTTGGAGCAAAGCAAGGGCCACATGATGACCCGATTGATATAATAAAGTGGGAGGAAGAGGACGAAAAAAGAAATAAAACAAATCATGAACCATATACCCTTTTTCGTGGGAAGTTGTGCATGGGAATACACAAGAAGTAAAGAAACATTTAAATTGGCTTTATGCTCCTCTGCTGGGATTGGGAAGTCTGGGCCACTCCAGGCCTTGTCCATTTTGATAAGACTCAGTGTGTCTTCATTTTCAGTTGACAGGCGGCTGCTCCTATCACATATTATGCTCCCGGCGGCACTAAAGCACGCTCTGACAAAACGCTAGTGGCAGGACAGGCCAGCACCTCCAAGGCATAGATGGACCGTTCATGCCACGTGTCCAGCTTGCATGCCTAGTAGTTGTAAGGCACAGAGGAATCGTGGAGGACAGTCGGCAAAGTACTCCTTCACATCTTCCAAAACTTTTCCCTTCTTGTCAGACTACCCCGGGCATCAAAGCCTGGGTGCTGGGATGGTCTACTTAGGCTGTCCCAGACCTTTGATAGTGTTTCCCTGCCTCTGTTGGATCTGGTGTGTGTCTCCCTCATCTTTCCTCCATGGTTGCCAAAGGATCTATTACCTCTGCTGCCAGCATTTTCAGATGGGAATTGTTGTACTAATTGTTCCAACCAGTGCCTTCTGGTATAGCACCATTTTATAAGCCCTCTCCGCAGCAGGAAGGAGAGGTTTAAAGTTCTCCTTGTAGTGTTGGTAGTGAAAGACAAACAACCCGTGTTCATTATTCACCAAAATGCGTATAACGTGTGGATCACGGGAATGGTACCGGGACATAAACTCAGCCACATGTGCCAGACCCCCAACAGGCAAAACTTCCATGATCCCACCAGGAGGATGACTCTCCATCTCCTCCTCCCTCTTCTCCTTCTCTTCAGCCCATACTCACTAAACAGATGGGATGAAGGTACCCTCTGTAGCGCAGGCACCCATCTCCTGTTCCTCCTCCTCCTCATTATCACCCAATCCATGCTGAGAAGATGAGATGAGGCTGTGTATTCTTTTCCTCTATCTCCACCTGGTCCACATGCATAGCTTCCTCTTTAATTGTGAGCAGCAAGTATTTGAGTAGACACAGATGCGGGATGGTTACTCTGATTATAGCATCATCCCCACTCACCTTCTATGTTGATTTTTCAACATTTTGTAGAACCACACAAATGTCAGACATCCATGCCAACTTGTCTGTTCTTATGTGCAGAGGCTGACCAGAATACCGACGGGCATGTTATAGCTGGTATTCGACTACTGCCCTCTACTGCTCACAAAGCCTTTCCAATATATGTACTGTGGAGTTCCAGCACATGGTCATTTCGTCGTCGGTGAGCTGGCACTTGCAAGCACTGTTGCAGCACTGACAGATCGACGGAAGCTTTTGCTGACTTGTAGAAATGACCTTCACAAGTATCGTACACAAATCTAATGCTTAACAGGCGTACCTCTCTCAAAATCTTGAGGGTAAACAGGTGGCACTTGCTGAAAATTTTGAGAGGGTAAACAGGCGACCCTCGCTTAAAATATTTAGAATGTAAACAGGCAGCACTTGCTCAAAATCTTGAGAGGGTAAACAGGCGGCCCTCGCTTAAAATCTTGAAAGGGTAAACAGGCGGCCCTCGCTTAAAATCTTGAGAGGGTAAACAGGCGGTCCTCGCTCAAAATAAAGAGAGGGTAAACATGTGGCCCTAGCTCAAAATCTTGAGAGGGTAAACAGGCATCCCTCTCTCAAAATCTCAAGACGGTATACAGGCAGCCATCACTTTAAATATTTAGAGGGTAAACAGGCGGCCCCCGCTTAAAATCTTGAGTGTGTAAACAGGCGGCCCTCGATCAAAATTTTAGAGGGTTATCAGATGGCACTCTCTCATAATTTTAGAGGATCATCATGCAACCCTCGCTCTTAATGTTTCCAGGGTGTGTATAATGCCCTCCTTCATAAATTTTACGGGATGTGTATGAGTCTTACCTCTAGAATTCTCTTACATATATTTTTATATATGTATACCCCTCATATGAGATAAAACCAGTTCCTTTCAGCTCTGATATACAGCATTCCAATATGGTGTAAATATGCCCCCAATCTGGCCTGGAAAGCAAGAAAAAGACCTTTTATTACACTCACCTATGGGGTGGTCCGGTCCGACGGCCATTGCTGTCTCGGTCCGGTGTCTCTCTTCTTCTTGCGATGCTGTCCTCCTTTTGCTTTGTGTGGATGATGCTTCCTATTTAATGCTCCTGTGCCGGCATACTTTTCTCTGCCCTGTCGAGAGCAGAGCAAAGTACTGCAGTGCGCATGCGTCGGGAAAAGTCATAGTGCCCAGGCGCATAAGCACTGCAGTACTTTACTCTGCCCTGTTCAGTAGTGCGATACTGAGGACACTGTGTCTATGCTGTAGGATGCATGATCCACATGAAGCAGAAGAGAGGAGGATGGCATCGCAATAAGAAGGAAGGCACTGGACCAAGTCCTGCGATGACCATAGAACCGAACCGCCCCAAAGGTGAGTATTATAAAGGGTGAATAAACATAAGGATGAATGACCTCGGGGAGATCAAAACATCCAACACCGCGGAGACACCATCACGTGTTTCTCAACGCAGTGATCCAGAACACTGCCCCCATCCCTTATGGGAAATATGCAAATGCATGTAGCAAATCCGCGGATACACCATCACGTGTTTCTCAACGCAAGCAATAAATAGCCAGGTCTTTCACCGGGAAGGAACAACCACGGGAAGGGCAGCATCCAAAAAGGAAAACCACCTATGCCAAAACATGGTATCCATCCACAGACAGCTGTTTCGGGGTATTTGCCCCTCATCAGTGTGGAGTAAGAAACTGGCTATCTACATGCATTTGCATATTTCCCATAAGGGATGGGAGCAGTGTTCTGGATCACTGCGTTGAGAAATACGTGATGGTGTCTCCGCGGTGTTGGATGTTTTGATCTCCCCGAGGTCATTCATCCTTATGTTTATAGTCCTTTTACCAGGCACTGCTCCTAATAGCCAGTTTCCTACTCCTCACTGATGAGGGGCAAATACCCCGAAACAGCTGTCTGTGGATGGATGTGGTATTCGGTCAGGGTGACCGACGCTGCTTTAAGGGGTCCGCTGGGGTGATGTTATGGCAGCTAGATGGTATACCTTCCCACAGGTGAAGTGTATCCCCAGGGCTTCCCGGAGTGTAGATGGTGGTATGGTGAGAGGCGCAGAGAAGAACGAGGACACAAGGTTGCAGTCTCTTTACCTTTACTGAAGACTTCAGCAGCCACAGTCCAGGGCACCAGATTACAGGGCAGGCAAAGTCCGGCTGGTTGGGAGGCAAGTCCAGAGTTCCCTTGTCCAGGTGGAAATCAGTAGCCTTCCCTTGCGCTGCGGTGGTGTAGACCCTTACTGCCTATGGCTTCACATAAGGGTCTCACAGATATGGTTTTTCGCGCTCTCTGTCCCCCATATAGGATAGGACAAAACCCGTATAACTGGTGACTTGAGCCTGTTTATAGGGTCTCTTAGATAACCCGGCTCTATCGGTGTCACCGTGCCTCCTGGGTGTAGGTGCGGACAGGTAACTTGCAATTAGCTGTCCTGCCGGTCTCTGTTATGAACAGGTAATTCAGAACCACAATGGACATTGAAGTTCAGAGCACACAAAGTGACCTGACAATTACCAAAAACAAAGGACGAGCTCTGAGACATGGGAACTCTGCTGACCGCAATCCCTAATCCTAACACACCACACTAGAGGTAGCCGTGGATTGCGCCTAACGCTCCCTATGCAACTCGGCACAGCCTGAGAAACTAACTAGCCCTGAAGATAGAAAAATAAGCCTACCTTGCCTCAGAGAAATTCCCCAAAGGAAAAGGCAGCCCCCCACATATAATGACTGTGAGTAAGATGAAAATACAAACACAGAGATGAAATAGATTTAGCAAAGTGAGGCCCAACTTACTGAATAGACCGAGGATAGGAAAGATAGCTTTGTGGTCAACACAAAAACCTACAAACAACCACGCAGAGGGGCAAAAAGACCCTCCGCACCGACTAACGGTACGGAGGTGCTCCCTCTGCGTCTCAGAGCTTCCAGCAAGCAAGAAAAACCAATAAAGCAAGCTGGACAGAAAAAATAGCAAGCAAAAATAACACAAGCAAAACTTAGCTTATGCAGGATAGACAGGCCACAGGAACGATCCAGGAGGAAGCAAGACCAATACTAGAACATTGACTGGAGGCCAGGATCAAAGCACCAGGTGGAGTTAAATAGAGCAGCACCTAACGACTTAACCTCATCACCTGAGGAAGGAAACTCAGAAGCCGCAGTACCACTCTCATCCACCAAAGGAAGCTCATAGACAGAACCAGCCGAAGTACCACTCTCGACCACAGGAGGGAGCTTGGCCACAGAATTCACAACAGTACCCCCCCCTTGAGGAGGGGTCACCGAACCCTCACCAGAGCCCCCAGGCCGACCAGGATGAGCCACATGAAAGGCACGAACCAGATCGGCAGCATGGACATCAGAGGCAAAGACCCAGGAATTATCTTCCTGACCATAACCTTTCCACTTAACCAGATACTGGAGTTTCCGTCTCGAAACACGAGAATCCAAAATCTTCTCCACTATATACTCCAATTCCCCTTCAACCAAAACCGGAGCAGGAGGATCAATAGATGGAACCACAGGTGCCACGTATCTCCGCAACAATGACCTATGGAACACGTTATGGATGGAAAAAGAAGCTGGAAGAGTCAAACGAAAAGACACAGGATTAAGGACCTCAGAAATCCTATATGGACCAATGAAACGAGGCTTAAATTTAGGAGAGGAAACCTTCATAGGAATATAACGAGATGACAACCAAACCAAATCCCCAACACGAAGTCGGGGACCCACACAGCGCCTGCGGTTAGCGAAACGTTGAGCCTTGTCCTGGGACAAAGTCAGATTGTCCACTACATGAGTCCAAATCTGCTGCAACCTATCCACCACAGTATCCACACCAGGACAGTCCGAAGACTCAACCTGCCCTGAAGAGAAACGAGGGTGGAACCCACAATTGCAGAAAAACGGCAAAACCAAAGTAGCCGAGCTGGCCCGATTATTAAGGGCGAACTCAGCCAAAGGCAAAAAGGACACCCAATCATCCTGATCAGCAGAAACAAAACATCTCAGATATGTTTCCAAGGTCTGATTGGTTCATTCAGTCTGGCCATTTGTCTGAGGATGGAAAGCCGAGGAAAAAGACAAATCAATGCCCATCCTAGCACAAAAGGCTCGCCAAAACCTCGAAACAAACTGGGAACCTCTGTCAGAAACGATGTTCTCTGGAATGCCATGTAAATGAACCACATGCTGGAAAAACAACGGCACCAAATCAGAGGAGGAAGGCAATTTAGACAAGGGCACCAAATGGACCATCTTAGAGAAGCGATCACAAACCACCCAAATGACCGACATTCTTTGAGAGACGGGGAGATCCGAAATAAAATCCATAGAGATATGTGTCCAAGGCCTCTTCGGGACCGGCAAGGGCAAAAGCAACCCACTGGCACGAGAACAGCAGGGCTTAGCCCGAGCACAAATCCCACAGGACTGCACAAAAGAACGCACATCCCGCGACAGAGACGGCCACCAAAAGGATCTAGCCACCAAATCTCTAGTACCAAAGATTCCAGGATGACCAGCCAACACCGAACAATGAACCTCAGAGATAACTTTATTCGTCCACCTATCAGGGACAAACAGTTTCTCCGCTGGGCAACGGTCAGGTCTATTAGCCTGAAATTTTTGCAGCACCCGCCGCAAATCAGGGGAGATGGCAGACAAAATTACCCCCTCTTTGAGAATACCCGCCGGCTCAGACAAACCCGGAGAATCGGGCACAAAACTCCTAGACAGGGCATCCGCCTTCACATTTTTAGAGCCCGGAAGGTACGAAACCACAAAGTCAAAACGGGAGAAAAACAGCGACCAACGAGCCTGTCTAGGATTCAACCGTTTGGCAGACTCGAGATAAGTCAAGTTTTTGTGATCAGTCAAGATCACCACGCGATGCTTAGCTCCTTCAAGCCAATGACGCCACTCCTCGAATGCCCACTTCATGGCTAGCAACTCTCGATTGCCAACATCATAATTACGCTCAGCAGGCGAAAATTTCCTGGAAAAGAAGGCGCATGGTTTCATCACCCAGCAATCAGAACTTCTCTGCGACAAAACAGCCCCTGCTCCAATTTCGGAAGCATCAACCTCGACCTGGAACGGAAGCGAAACATCTGATTGGCACAACACAGGGGCAGAAGAAAAACGACGCTTCAACTCCTGAAAAGCTTCCACAGCAGCAGAAAACCAATTGACCACATCAGCACCCTTCTTGGTTAAATCAGTCAACGGTTTAGCAATGCTAGAAAAACCAGCGATGAAGCGACGATAAAAATTAGCAAAGCCCAGGAACTTCTGCAGACTCTTCAGAGATGTTGGCTGAGTCCAATCATAAATGGCCTGAACTTTAACAGGGTCCATCTCGATAGTAGAAGGAGAAAAAATGAACCCCAAAAATGAAATCTTCAGAACACCAAAGAGACACTTTGACCCCTTCACAAACAAAGAATTAGCACACAGGACCTGGAACACCATTCTGACCTGCTTCACATGAGACTCCCAATCATCCGAGAAGACCAAAATATCATCCAAGTATACAATCAGGAATTTATCCAGGTACTCTCGGAAGATGTCATGCATAAAGGACTGAAACACTGATGGAGCATTAAAAGTCCGAATGGCATAACCAGGTACTCAAAATGGCCTTCGGGCGTATTAAATGCTGTTTTCCATTCATCGCCCCGTTTAATACGCACAAGATTATACGCACCACGAAGATCTATCTTGGTGAACCAACTAGCCCCCTTAATCCGAGCAAACAAATCAGACAGCAGCGGCAAGGGGTACTGAAATTTGACCGTAATTTTATTTAGAAGGCGGTAATCAATACAAGGTCTCAGCGAACCATCCTTCTTGGCCACAAAAAAGAACCCTGCTCCCAATGGCGATGATGACGGGCGAATATGAACCTTCTCCAAAGACTCCTTCACGTAACTCCGCATAGCGGCGTGCTCAGGTACAGATAAATTAAACAGTCGACCCTTAGGAAACTTACTACCAGGAATCAAATCAATAGCACAATCACAATCCCTATGCGGAGGTAAGGCATTGGACTTGGGCTCATCGAATACATCCCGGTAATCAGACAAGAACTCTGGGACCTCAGAAGGGGTGGATGATGAGATAGACAGAGATGGAACATCACCATGTACCCCCTGACAACCCCAGCTGGACACAGACATAGATTTCCAATCTAATACTGGGTTATGGACTTGTAGCCATGGCAACCCCAACACGACCCCATCATGCAGATTATGCAACACCAGAAAGCGAATATCCTCCTGGTGCGCAGGAGCCATGCACATGGTCAGCTGGGTCCAATACTGAGGCTTATTCTTGGCCAAAGGCGTAGCATCAATTCCTCTCAATGGAATAGGACACTGCAAGGGCTCCAAGACAAACCCACAGCGCCTAGCAAACTCCAAGTCCATCAAATTCAGGGCAGCGCCTGAATCCACAAATGCCATGACAGAATAAGAAGACAAAGAGCAGATCAAAGTAACGGACAAAAGAAATTTCGACTGTACCGTACCAATGGTGGCAGACCTAGCGAACCGCCTAGTGCCCTTAGGACAATCGGAGATAGCATGAGTGGAATCACCATAGTAGAAACACAGCCCATTCTGACGTCTGTGTTCTTGCCTTTCAGATCTGGTCAAAGTCCTATCGCACTGCATAGGCTCAGGTTCATGCTCAGATAATACCGCCAAATGGTGCACAGATTTACGCTCGCGCAAGCGTCGACCGATCTGAATGGCCAAAGACATAGACTCATTCAGACCAGCAGGCATAGGAAATCCCACCATGACATCCTTAAGGGCTTCAGAGAGACCCTTTCTGAAAATAGCTGCCAGCGCACATTCATTCCATTGAGTGAGCATGGACCATTTTCTAAACTTCTGACAATAAATCTCTATCTCATCCTGACCCTGACACAGAGCCAGCAAATTTTTCTCTGCCTGATCCACTGAATTCGGTTCGTCGTACAGCAATCCGAGCGCCAGAAAAAACGCATCAATATTACATAATGCAGGATCTCCTGGCGCAAGGGAAAATGCCCAGTCTTGAGGGTCGCCTGTTGTGAATTCTGTGGCAGAGCTCCCTCCTGTGGTCACAAGTGGTACTTCGGCTGATTCTCTCTGGGAGCTTCCGTTTGTGGAGGAAACTGGTACTGCTGTTTCTGAGTTTCCTCCCTCAGGTGATCTGGTGAGGTCGTTAGGTGCTTCTCTACTTAACCCCACCTAATGCTTTGATTCATGCTTCCTGTCAATGTTCCAGTGTTGGACTTGTGTTTCTCTGGATCATTCCTGTGGCCTGCTGCTCTGCATAGCTAAGTGCTTCTTTGCTATTTGTTGCTATTTTTTCTGTCCAGCTTGTCTATTTGTTTTGGTGGAAGCTCTGGGACGCAAAGGGTGTACCTCCGTGCCATTAGTTCGGTACGGAGGGTCTTTTTGCCCCTTTGCGTGGTTTTCTTTAGGGTTTTGTGTAGACCGCAAAGTTATCTTTCCTATCCTCGTTCTGTTTAGAATATCGGGCCTCACTTTGCTGAATCTATTTCATCCCTACGTTTGTCTTTTCATCTTACTCACAGTCATTATATGTGGGGGGCTGCCTTTTCCTTTGGGGTATTTCTCTGAGGCAAGGTAGGCTTATTTTTTCTATCTTCAGGCTAGTTAGTTTCTCAGGCTGTGCCGAGTTGCATAGGTAGCGTTAGGCGCAATCCACGGCTGCCTTTAGTTGTGTTTGGAGAGGATCAGGGATTGCGGTCTGCAGAGTTCCCACGTCTCAGAGCTCGTTCTATTATTTTGGGTTATTGTCAGATCACTGTATGTGCTCTGACCTCCATGTCCATTGTGATACTGAATTGCCTTTCAGAACAGTACAGGAAGCCAAAAGTACTAATGATTCTCAATAGAGGGAAAAAAGAAGTTCTGAGACCATTTTTTTTTCTTGGCTTTGTGTTTTGTCTTTTTTTTCCCCTAGACATTTGGGTGGTTCAGTACACAGGTGTAGCGATGGAAATTAGAAGTCTGTCTTCATTTGTGGATCAGCTCTCGGCAAAAGTACAAAAGATTCAAGACACTATTGATCAGAAATCTATGTTAGAACCAAGAATTCCTATTCCTGATTTGTTTTTTGGAGATAGAACTAAGTTTCTGAGTTTCAAAAATAATTGTAAGTTATTTCTGGCCTTGAAACCTCGTTCCTCTGGTGATCCAGTTCAACAGGTTTTGATTATTATTTCTTTTTTGCGCGGCGACCCTCAGGACTGGGCATTTTCTCTTGCGCCAGGAGATCCTGCATTGAGTAATATCAATGCGTTTTTCCTGGCGCTCAGATTGCTGTACGATGAGCCTAATTCAGTGGATCAGGCAGAAAAGAATTTGCTGGCTCTTTGTCAGGGTCAGGATGAGATAGAGGTATATTGCCAGAAATTTAGAAAATGGTCAGTGCTCACTCAATGGAATGAATCTGCGCTGGCAGCTATGTTCAGAAAGGGTCTCTCTGAAGCCCTTAAGGATGTCATGGTGGGATTTCCTATGCCTGCTGGTTTGAATGAGTCTATGTCTTTGGCTATTCAGATCGGTCGACGCTTGCGTGAGCGTAAATCTGTGCACCATTTGGCGGTATTGCCTGAGCTTAAACCTGAGCCTGTGCAGTGCGATAGGACTTTGACCAGAGTTGAACGGCAAGAACACAGACGTCTGAATGGGCTGTGTTTCTACTGTGGTGATTCCACTCATGCTATCTCTGATTGTCCTAAGCGCACTAAGCGGTTCGCTAGGTCTGCCACCATTGGTACGGTACAGTCAAAATTTCTTCTGTCCGTTACCTTGATCTGCTCTTTGTCATCATATTCTGTCATGGCGTTTGTGGATTCAGGCGCTGCTCTGAATTTGATGGACTTGGAATATGCTAGGCGTTGTGGGTTTTTCTTAGAGCCCTTGCAGTGTCCTATTCCATTGAGAGGTATTGATGCTACGCCTTTGGCCAAGAATAAGCCTCAATACTGGACCCAGCTGACCATGTGCATGGCTCCTGCACATCAGGAGGATATTCGCTTTCTGGTGTTGCATAATCTGCATGATGTGGTCGTGTTGGGGTTGCCATGGCTACAAGCCCATAATCCAGTATTGGATTGGAAATCCATGTCGGTGTCCAGCTGGGGTTGTCAGGGGGTACATGGTGATGTTCCATTTTTGTCAATTTCGTCATCCACCCCTTCTGAGGTTCCAGAGTTCTTGTCTGATTACCGGGATGTATTTGATGAGCCCAAGTCCGATGCCCTACCTCCGCATAGGGATTGTGATTGTGCTATCAATTTGATTCCTGGTGGTAAATTCCCAAAAGGTCGACTGTTTAATTTATCCGTGCCTGAGCACACCGCTATGCGCAGTTATGTGAAGGAATCCCTGGAGAAGGGGCATATTCGCCCATCATCGTCGCCATTAGGAGCAGGGTTCTTTTTTGTAGCCAAAAAGGATGGTTCGCTGAGACCTTGTATAGATTATCGCCTTCTTAATAAGATCACTGTTAAATTTCAGTACCCCTTGCCTTTGTTATCTGATTTGTTTGCTCGGATTAAGGGGGCTAGTTGGTTCACCAAGATAGATCTTCGTGGTGCGTATAATCTGGTGCGAATTAGGCGAGGCGATGAATGGAAAACTGCATTTAATACGCCCGAGGGTCATTTTGAGTATCTAGTGATGCCATTCGGACTTGCCAATGCTCCATCAGTGTTTCAGTCCTTTATGCATGACATCTTCCGAGAGTACCTGGATAAATTCCTGATTGTGTACTTGGATGACATTTTGATCTTCTCGGATGATTGGGAGTCTCATGTGAAACAGGTCAGAACGGTTTTTCAGGTCCTGCGTGCTAACTCTTTGTTTGTGAAGGGATCAAAGTGTCTCTTTGGTGTGCAGAAGGTTTCATTTTTGGGGTTCATCTTTTCCCCTTCTACTATCGAGATGGATCCTGTTAAGGTCCAAGCCATCCATGATTGGACTCAGCCGACATCTCTGAAAAGTCTGCAAAAGTTCCTGGGCTTTGCTAATTTTTATCGTCGCTTCATCTGCAATTTTTCTAGTATTGCCAAACCATTGACCGATTTGACCAAGAAGGGTGCTGATTTGGTCAATTGGTCTTCTGCTGCTGTGGAAGCTTTTCAAGACTTGAAGCGTCGTTTTTCTTCTGCCCCTGTGTTGTGTCAACCTGATGTTTCTCTTCCGTTCCAGATCGAGGTTGATGCTTCTGAGATTGGAGCAGGGGCTGTTTTGTCGCAGAGAGGTTCTGATTGTTCAGTGATGAAACCATGTGCTTTTTTTTCCAGGAAGTTTTCGCCTGCTGAGCGGAATTATGATGTGGGCAACCGAGAGTTGCTGGCCATGAAGTGGGCATTCGAGGAGTGGCGTCATTGGCTTGAAGGAGCTAAGCATCGCGTGGTGGTATTGACTGATCATAAGAACCTGACTTATCTCGAGTCTGCTAAGCATTTGAATCCTAGACAGGCTCGTTGGTCGCTGTTTTTCGCCCGTTTTGACTTTGTGATTTCGTACCTTCCGGGCTCTAAAAATGTGAAGGCGGATGCTCTGTCTAGGAGTTTTGTGCCCGACTCTCCGGGTTTATCTGAGCCAGCGGGTATCCTCAAGGAAGGAGTAATTGTGTCTTCCATCTCCCCTGATTTGCGGCGGGTGCTGCAAAAATTTCAGGCTAATAAACCTGATCGTTGTCCAGCGGAGAAACTGTTTGTCCTGGATAGGTGGACAAATATAGTGATCTCTGAGGTTCATTGTTCGGTGTTGGCTGGTCATCCTGGAATCTTTGGTACCAGAGAGTTGGTGGCTAGATCCTTTTGGTGGCCGTCTCTGTCGCGGGATGTGCGTTCTTTTGTGCAGTCCTGTGGGATTTGTGCTCGGGCTAAGCCCTGCTGTTCTCGTGCCAGTGGGTTGCTTTTGCCCTTGCCGGTCCCGAAGAGACCTTGGACACATATCTCTATGGATTTTATTTCAGATCTTCCCGTCTCTCAAAAGATGTCAGTCATTTGGGTGGTCTGTGATCGCTTTTCTAAGATGGTCCATCTGGTACCCTTGTCCAAGTTGCCTTCCTCCTCTGATTTGGTGCCATTGTTCTTCCAGCATGTGGTTCGTTTGCATGGCATTCCAGAGAATATAGTTTCTGACAGAGGTTCCCAGTTTGTTTCGAGGTTTTGGCGAGCCTTTTGTGGTAGGATGGCCATTGACTTGTCTTTTTCCTCGGCTTTTCATCCTCAGACTAATGGCCAGACTGAACGAACCAATCAGACCTTGGAAACCTATCTGAGATGCTTTGTTTCTGCCGATCAGGATGACTGGGTGTCCTTTTTGCCTTTGGCTGAGTTCGCCCTTAATAATCGGGCCAGCTCGGATACCTTGGTTTCGCCATTTTTCTGCAATTCTGGGTTCCATCCTCGTTTCTCTTCAGGACAGGTTGAGTCTTCGGACTGTCCTGGTGTGGATACTGTGGTGGACATGTTGCAGCAGATTTGGACTCATGTAGTGGACAATTTGACCTTGTCCCAGGAGAAGGCTCAACGTTTCGCTAATCGCAGACGCCGTGTGGGTCCCCGACTTCGTGTTGGGGATCTGGTTTGGTTATCTTCTCGTCATATTCCTATGAAGGTTTCCTCTCCGAAGTTTAAACCTCGTTTCATTGGTCCTTATAGGATTTCTGAGGTTATTAATCCTGTGTCTTTTCGTCTGACCCTCCCAGATTCTTTTTTCATACATAACGTCTTCCATAGGTCATTGTTGCGGAGATACGTGGCACCTATGGTTCCATCTGTTGACCCTCCTGCCCCGGTTTTGGTGGAGGGGGAATTGGAGTATATTGTGGAGAAGATTTTGGATTCTCGTGTTTCAAGACGGAAACTCCAGTATCTGGTTAAATGGAAGGGTTATGCTCAGGAGGATAATTCCTGGGTTTTTGCCTCTGATGTCCATGCTCCCGATCTTGTTCGTGCCTTTCATGTGGCTCATCCTGGTCGGCCTGGGGGCTCTGGTGAGGGTTCGGTGACCCCTCCTCAAGGGGGGGATACTGTTGTGAATTCTGTGGCAGAGCTCCCTCCTGTGGTCACAAGTGGTGCTTCGGCTGATTCTCTCTGGGAGCTTCCGTTTGTGGAGGAAACTGGTACTGCTGTTTCTGAGTTTCCTCCCTCAGGTGATCTGGTGAGGTCGTTAGGTGCTTCTCTACTTAACCCCACCTAATGCTTTGATTCATGCTTCCTGTCAATGTTCCAGTGTTGGACTTGTGTTTCTCTGGATCATTCCTGTGGCCTGCTGCTCTGCATAGCTAAGTGCTTCTTTGCTATTTGTTGCTATTTTTTCTGTCCAGCTTGTCTATTTGTTTTGCTGGAAGCTCTGGGACGCAAAGGGTGTACCTCCGTGCCGTTAGTTCGGTACAGAGGGTCTTTTTGCCCCTTTGCGTGGTTTTCTTTAGGGTTTTGTGTAGACCGCAAAGTTATCTTTCCTATCCTCGTTCTGTTTAGAATATCGGGCCTCACTTTGCTGAATCTATTTCATCCCTACGTTTGTCTTTTCATCTTACTCACAGTCATTATATGTGGGGGGCTGCCTTTTCCTTTGGGGTATTTCTCTGAGGCAAGGTAGGCTTATTTTTTCTATCTTCAGGCTAGTTAGTTTCTCAGGCTGTGCCGAGTTGCATAGGAAGCGTTAGGCGCAATCCACGGCTGCCTCTAGTTGTGTTTGGAGAGGATCAGGGATTGCGGTCTGCAGAGTTCCCACGTCTCAGAGCTCGTTCTATTATTTTGGGTTATTGTCAGATCACTGTATGTGCTCTGACCTCCATGTCCATTGTGATACTGAATTGCCTTTCAGAACAGTCGCCACGTAATAAAGAAATAATGATCTTAACTTGTTGTACTGGGTCACCAGAGGAGCGGGGTTTCAAAGCCAGAAATAGTTTACAATTATTTTTAAAATTCAAAAACTTTGCTCTATGTCCAGAAAATAACTCAGGAATAGGAATCTTAGGTTCTAACATAGGATTCTGAACCACTAAATCTTGAATATTCTGTACATTTATAGCGAGATTATCCATCAAAGAGAACAGACCTTGAATGTCCAAGTCCACACCTGTGTTCTGAATCACCCTGATGTAAAGGGGAAAAGAAAGACAGAACACAGTGCAAAGAAAAAAAAATGGTCTCAGAACTTCTCTTTTCCCTCTATTGAGAAGCATTAGTACTTTGGGCCTCCAGTACTGTTATGAACAGGTAATTCAGAACCACAATGGACATTGAAGTTCAGAGCACACAAAGTGACCTGACAATTACCAAAAGCAAAGGACGAGCTCTGAGACGTGGGAACTCTGCTGACCGCAATCCCTAATCCTAACAAACCACACTAGAGGTAGCCGTGGATTGCGCCTAACGCTCCCTATGCAACTCGGCACAGCCTGAGAAACTAACTAGCCCTGAAGATAGAAAAATAAGCCTACCTTGCCTCAGAGAAATTCCCCAAAGGAAAAGGCAGCCCCCCACATATAATGACTGTGAGTAAGATGAAAATACAAACACAGAGATGAAATAGATTTAGCAAAGTGAGGCCCGACTTACTGAATAGACCGAGGATAGGAAAGATAGCTTTGTGGTCAACACAAAAACCTACAAACAACCACGCAGAGGGGCAAAAAGACCCTCCGCACCGACTAACGGTACAGAGGTGCTCCCTCTGCGTCTCAGAGCTTCCAGCAAGCAAGAAAAACCAATAAAGCAAGCTGGACAGAAAAAATAGCAAGCAAAAATAACACAAGCAAAACTTAGCTTATGCAGGATAGACAGGCCACAGGAACGATCCAGGAGGAAGCAAGACCAATACTAGAACATTGACTGGAGGCCAGGATCAAAGCACCAGGTGGAGTTAAATAGAGCAGCACCTAACGACTTAACCTCATCACCTGAGGAAGGAAACTCAGAAGCCGCAGTACCACTCTCATCCACCAAAGGAAGCTCATAGACAGAACCAGCCGAAGTACCACTCTCGACCACAGGAGGGAGCTTGGCCACAGAATTCACAACAGGTCTCTGAAATAAGGTGTAGAGATCCTTACTTCCTCTGTGTTCCGGCTACCGGGATTTTGCGCCTCAGAAGGAGGCAGCCTGAGTGGGGCTGGTCCCCTTCTGCTATCCACTCCTTTGCTTCGACTTCCTTCACGCTCGCTGCGATGCAATTCTGCCTTTCAATGTCTCTTTCTGGGAGCTGCAGGTCTGAGGGCATACACAGCTCCGTTGACCCTCTGTTCTCCTCAGACAATTGTCTGGAACTGACTTCTACAGAACTCCTGTCTGGAGCTCTGTTAGGAACTTACTGAGCTGAGCTCAGCCAGCAACTAACTAACTTTCCCTACAGAATACCAGTTATACAGTGGGGCAAAAAAGTATTTAGTCAGTCAGCAATAGTGCAAGTTCCACCACTTAAAAAGATGAGAGGCTTCTGTAATTTACATCATAGGTAGACCTCAACTATGGGAGACAAACTGAGAAAAAAAAATCCAGAAAATCACATTGTCTGTTTTTTTAACATTTTATTTGCATATTATGGTGGAAAATAAGTATTTGGTCAGAAACAACATTTCATCTCAATACTTTGTAATATATATCCTTTGTTGGCAATGACAGAGGTCAAATGTTTTCTGTAAGTCTTCACAAGGTTGCCACACACTGTTGTTGGTATGTTGGCCCATTCCTCCATGCAGATCTCCTCTAGAGCAGTGATGTTTTTGGCTTTTCTCTTGGCAACACGGACTTTCAACTCCCTCCAAAGGTTTTCTAAAGGGTTGAGATCTGGAGACTGGCTAGGCCACTCCAGGACCTTGAAATGCTTCTTACGAAGCCACTCCTTCGTTGCCCTGGCGGTGTGCTTTGGATCATTGTCATGTTGAAAGACCCAGCCACGTTTCATTTCAATGCCCTTGCTGATGGAAGGAGGTTTGCACTCAAAATCTCACGATACATGGCCCCATTCATTCTTTCATGTACCCGGATCAGTCGTCCTGGCCCCTTTGCAGAGAAACAACCCCAAAGCATGATGTTTCCACCACCATGCTTTACAGTAGGTATGGTGTTTGATGGATGCAACTCAGTATTCTTTTTCCTCCAAACAAGACAAGTTGTGTTTCTACCAAACAGTTCCAGTTTGGTTTCATCAGACCATAGGACATTCTCCCAAAACTCCTCTGGATCATCCAAATGCTCTCTAGCAAACTTCAGATGGGCCCGGACATGTACTGGCTTAAGCAGTGGGACACGTCTGGCACTGCAGGATCTGAGTCCATGGTGGCGTAGTGTGTTACTTATGGTAGGCCTTGTTACATTGGTCCCAGCTCTCTGCAGTTCATTCACTAGGTCCCCCCGCGTGGTTCTGGGATTTTTGCTCACCGTTCTTGTGATCATTCTGACCCCACGGGGTGGGATTTTGCGTGGAGCCCCAGATGGAGGGAGATTATCAGTGGTCTTGTATGTCTTCCACTTTCTAATTATTGCTCCCACTGTTGATTTCTTCACTCCAAGCTGGTTGGCTATTGCAGATTCAGTCTTCCCAGCCTGGTGCAGGGCTACAATTTTGTTTCTGGTGTCCTTTGACAGCTCTTTGGTCTTCACCATAGTGGAGTTTGGAGTCAGACTGTTTGAGGGTGTGCACAGGTGTCTTTTTATACTGATAACAAGTTTAAACAGGTGCCATTACTACAGGTAATGAGTGGAGGAAAGAGGAGACTCTTAAAGAAGAAGTTACAGGTCTGTGAGAGACAGAAATCTTGATTGTTTGTTTCTGACCAAATACTTATTTTCCACCATAATATGCAAAAAAAATGATAAAAAAAACAGACAATGTGATTTTCTGGATTTTTTTTTCTCAGTTTGTCTCCCATAGTTGAGGTCTACCTATGATGTAAATTACAGATGCCTCTCATCTTTTTAAGGGGTGGAACTTGCACTATTGCTGACTGACTAAATACTTTTTTGCCCCACTGTATATATATGTGGGGAGTGACCTAATAAATAGGAGCAGAAGCTCCTCCTGGTGGCCTGTAGTATGAAATGTGTTGCATGTTTGTGATACCTGGATGCAGTTATCCTTTCTTGCCTCCAAACATAGCATCACTCTCCATGAGAGGAAGCAATACCACTGTGACAACCAAGATCCTGGGGCGCCACACTTCTACAGAAGATCAATTTGGATACTAACCATACAAGGGCAGACAGTGTTCGCGTAACCGCAAGATCACGCAGCGCATGCGCCAGATTACAGCGCTGACCAGGTCAGTATGATGCTGATGGCAGGAGGGTGATAGTATAATGAAGGGAGGAGGCAATGATTTCTTCCAGACATCCATGCCCCGGAGCCTGGAAGAAATCATGAACATGAAAGAATAAAAATAAATTTCTCAATGTCCACACCACAGCTATGAGGCATACAGGTATTCACTTACCTGTATGCCCATAGTAATAAATAAAAATCGTCCAGGGGTGACAGATTCCCTTTAACATCCCGCCAACTCACTGATGGAAAAAGACCGGAGACGAATACTCTGTATTCAGTTTGCTGGGACAGGGAGCCGTTCTTCCTACGAGGTCCTCCTTATCCTTTCCCTGGTCCCTGGCTCAATCTGGGAAACTACACATGTAATCGACGAGAACCGAGCTTGTATTTATTGCGTCCACACACGGCATTCTTTGGATCCTAGAAGCTGATGAAGACGAATGGTATGTCACTGCCTCTCCTGGGATCCTTCAGGTTGATGGTATGGATCCACCCGTACCAATGGGACACCTCCTCCAGCTGCTTATCCTGCTTGAGTCTGCGGGTCTCAATGCGACCAACAAATCCTGGATTTGGGCTGCTTGGTACTGGGTATTTTATTCCAGACTATCACTGGATCATTGATTTGGCCTGCAGTTCAATTCCTTTTGGTCAAACTCTTTGTCCTCCACATCGTTCTGGGCATCCCAAAGGACCAATTCCTTGATCAAATCCGAAAGTGTCTGTGGCCCTGTATTCGATCCGTCAAAGCTGATATAACTCCAGTAGTTGTCGTTTCCTGTTCAGGCTGTATATCCACTCTAGTCCTCTTCTCAAGGCCAAGCTGGTGGGGTTGGGTATGGTGATGTCCGAAACCTGCTGTGTATGCCACCCCTATAGTCTGATGAGTCTATCTGCTTCCTTTGTTGTGGAGCTCTTGGACGGTGTCTATGAACACCAGTCCCCTGCAGCTCAGTGATGGGCACTAGATCAAAACTGTATTCCAGATGAGGCCTCTGTGTCCAGTTCTGGGTTCCACATTTTAACAAAGACATTGAAAAACTGGTTCACGTTCAGAGAAGAGCGACCAGGATAGTGAGCGGACTGCAAACTATGTCCTACGTGGAATGGTTAAAGATTCTGACAATGTTTAGCTTGCAAGAAAGAAGGCCAATAAGAGACTTAATAGGTGTCTACAAGTATCTGGAGGGCTGTCACAGTGTAGAGGGATCATCATTATTCTCATTTTACATGGAAACACGAGAAGCAATGTCATGAAACTGAAAGGGAAAAGATACATATTAGATATTAGAAAAAACTTTTTGACAGTGAGGCGACCAATGAGTGGAACAGGCTGCCACGAGAGGTGGTGATGAGTTCTCCTTCAATGGAAGTCTTCAAACAGAGGCTGGACAAGCATCTGTCTGATATGGTTTAATGAATCCTGCACTGAGCAAGGGGTTGGGGATGATGACCCTGGAGGTCCCTTCTAACTCTTAACATCCTATGATAACCGCAAGATCACGCAGCGCATGCGCCAGATTACAGCGCTGACCAGGTCAGTATGATGCTGATGGCAGGAGGGTGATAGTATAATGAAGGGAGGAGGCAATGATTTCTTCCAGACATCCATGCCCCGGAGCCTGGAAGAAATCATGAACATGAAAGAATAAAAATAAATTTCTCAATGTCCACACCATAGCTATGAGGCATACAGGTATTCACTTACCTGTATGCCCATAGTAATAAATAAAAATCGTCCAGGGGTGACAGATTCCCTTTAACATCCCGCCAACTCACTGATGGAAAAAGACCGGAGACGAAGACTCTGTATTCAGTTTGCTGGGACAGGGAGCCGTTCTTCCTACGAGGTCCTCCTTATCCTTTCCCTGGTCCCTGGCTCAATCTGGGAAACTACACATGTAATCGACGAGAACCGAGCTTGTATTTATTGCGTCCACACACGGCATTCTGTGGATCCTAGAAGCTGATGAAGACGAATGGTATGTCACTGCCTCTCCTGGGATCCTTCAGGTTGATGGTATGGATCCACCTGTATCAATGGGACACCTCCTCCAGCTGCTTATCCTGCTTGAGTCTGCGGGTCTCAATGTGACCAACAAATCCTGGATTTGGGCTGCTTGGTACTGGGTATTTTGTTCCAGACTATCACTGGATCATTGATTTGGCCTGCAGTTCAATTCCTTTTGGTCAAACTCTTTGTCCTCCACATCGTTCTGATATGGTTTAATGAATCCTGCACTGAGCAAGGGGTTGGGGATGATGACCCTGGAGGTCCCTTCTAACTCTTAACATCCTATGATTCTATATATTTGTCTGGTTGGAGTCATGGTGCATGGGCTACTGTAATCTAGAGTCACCCTGTAGAAAGAGAGAGGTCCCTCTTATGCTCACAGCTCTCCTTCAGGTCATTATCCATAGGTTTGAGGGGGAGGGCAGGAAAAGGTCACCTGTAGTGATGAGCGAGTATACTTGTTGCTCGGGTTTTCCCTAGCACGCTCGGGTGGTCTCCGAGTATTTGTGAGTGCTCGGAGAATTAGTTTTGTCCACCCGCAGCTGCATGATTTACGGCTGCTAGACATCTTGAATACATGTAGGGATTTTCTAGCAACCAGGCAACCCCCACATGTACTCAGACTGGCTAGCAGCCGTAAATCATGCAGCTGGTCAACAAAAACTAAATCTCCAAGCTTTTGCTGAAATACTCGGAGACCACTCATCACTAGTCGCCTGTCATTGTTCAAGTGTCCAATTTGCCTGCATATTTTGTCCTTCAATGTCCTTGTCCTTTGCAGAACAACAAGCTGCATGGACTGATACGATAGGTAGTTAGCAGGTATTCACCAAATTAACAAATATTGATTGTTCAATTAACCTTCTCCTTTGTCCCTCAAGGATAGCAGAACAATAAGCTGTAGGAGCTGATACAATGGGTACTCGGCAGCCTACTGAATAATAAGTCTGGCATTATTAAGAATAAACTTGGTGTCGCCACATTTACAATTATAGTTCCTAATTTACAGCAGTCAGTAATATCATTCCACAGCATATCCCCTAATGTTTCAAGATATAAAATTAAAACAACTATTGTCTGAACCAATACGTATTGTAGCTAAAAAGGAACCATTGATCGAGGATATACTATACTTTCGCTGAGGTTATATTTGAGTAATACAACAATATCCCCAAAAAACTTGCTATCAAGTCAGGGCTCTTTTAACTGTGGACATACTGTATGTACTTGATGTAAACATACTAATAATACATAAACTTTTCAGTATGCTGTCTGGGCTGTATCTGCTGAAGAAACGTCAAACAGCACAGCGCACCCAGTATCAGGTCAGAATAGTGTTGAGGCAGCAGCGCTCCAGTGAGGGGCAACAGGACTCCAGTGAGGGGCAGCTGGACTATAGTGAGGGGCAGCTGGACTTCGGTGAGGGGCAGCTGGACTCCGGTGAGGGGCAGCAGGACTCCAGTGAGTGGCAGCTGGACTCCAGTGAGTGGCAGCAGCACTCCAGTAAGTGGCAGCAGGACTACAGTGAGGGACAGCTGGACTCCAGTGAGGGGCAGCAGGACTCCAGTGAGTGGCAGCTGGACTCCAGTGAGTGGCAGCAGCACTCCAGTAAGTGGCAGCAGGACTACGGTGAGGGGCAGCTGGACTCCGGTGAGGGGCAGCAGGACTTCAGTGAGGGGCAGCTTGACTCCAGTGAGTGGCAGCTGGATTCCAGTGAGTGGCAGCAGCACTCCAGTAAGTGGCAGCAGGACTACAGTGAGGGACAGCTGGACTCCGGTGAGGGGCAGCTGGACTCCAGTGAGGGGCAGCAGGACTCCAGTGAGTGGCAGCTGGACTCCAGTGAGTGACAGCAGCACTCCAGTAAGTGACAGCAGGACTACAGTGAGGGGCAGCAGGACTTCAGTGAGGGGCGGTTGGACTCCGGTGAGGGGCAGCTGGACTCTGGTGAGGGGCAGCTGTACTCCAGTGAGGGGCAGCTGGACTCAGTGAGTGGCAGCAGCACTCCAGTAAGTGGCAGCAGGACTCCGGTGAGAGACAGCAAGACTCCAGTCAGTGACAGCAGGACCCTGGTGAGGGGCAGCAGGACTCCAGTGAGGGGCAGCAGGACCTCTGTGAGGGGCAGCAGGACTTCAGTGAGGGGCAGCAGCACTCCAGAAAGTGGCAGCAGTACTCCAGTGAGGGGCAACAGGACTCCAGTGAGTGGCAGCAGGACTCCAGTGAGGGGCAAAAGGACTCCAGTGAATGGCAGCAGCACTCCAGTAAATGGCAGCAGGACTCCGGTGAAGGATAGCAGTACTCCAGTCAGTGACAACAGGACTCCGGCGAGGAGCAGCAGGACTCCAGTAAGTGGCAGCAGGACTACGGTGAGAGACAGCAGGACTCCAGTCAGTGACAGCAGGACTCCAGTAAGTGGCAGCAGGACTACGGTGAGGGGCAGCAGGACTCCAGTGAGGGGCAGCAGGACCCCTGTGAGGGGCAGCAGGACTTCAGTGAGGGGCAGCAGCACTCCAGTAAGTGGCAGCAGGACTTCAGTGAGGGGCAGCAGCACTCCAGTAAGTGGCAGCAGGACTCCAGTGAGGGGCAACAGGACTCTACTGAGGTCGGATGTGCGGCCAAAACGTTGCTATCTTATCATGGCTGGAATAAAGACTTTTTCTACTAGACAATAACACCCGTTTGGAGCGCTGTTCTTCCTATTCTTTGGATATACGTTTCTCCAGGAGGGTTCCCTGGACTTGGAACGAGCGCCCTAACAAGTGAGTGCTGTTGGTCACCTTTATTCTATATCTACTGAGGGCAGCAGGACGCTGCTCACCTCCTGATAACTCCAGCCAGGTGTAAACATGTTAGGGGGGTTGAAGACACAAAAGAGAATAGTAAAACCAAAAACACTCAGTTTGAAAAAATGTTGCAGTAATCCGCAAGTGCTAGTAAAAGATGTAAAAAACAGGGTATTTGGTTGATACGTTTTTTGCAAAAAATGTATACTAAGCTGCTCTACCAATCTTCACGGTATACCCTTATCAGAGCAGTCCTAACTAATGTATGCAATCCCTATCTGATGTATTTAAAAACCTGATCATCTGTATATAACCTGTGTGAACAGGGTTCAGAGAGGAAAAATCCATGTGTGCATACAGGGTAGAACAGCTATTGTGCAGATAGCCCAAGAGGAGTGGTGGAACTCCCCAGTCTTGTAGACACAAGAGAACAATTATGGAAACAGGAACACATGGGCTACTTGCACAGTGAACAAGTCTGTATGATCATGTTCACACACCACCAAGAAACCTGAAGACACAAAAGAGAATAGTAAAACCAAAAACACTCAGTTTGAAAAAATGTTGCAGTAATCCGCAAGTGCTAGTAAAAGATGTAAATAACAGGGTATTTGGTTGATACGTTTTTTGCAAAAAATGTATACTAAGCTGCTCTACCAATCTTCACGGTATACCCTTATCAGAGCAGTCCTAACTAATGTATGCAATCCCTATCTGATGTATTTAAAAACCTGATCATCTGTATATAACCTGTGTGAACAGGGTTCAGAGAGGAAAAATCCATGTGTGCATACAGGGTAGAACAGCTATTGTGCAGATAGCCCAAGAGGAGTGGTGGAACTCCCCAGTCTTGTAGACACAAGAGAACAATTATGGAAACAGGAACACATGGGCTACTTGCACAGTGAACAAGTCTGTATGATCATGTTCACACACCACCAAGAAACCTGAAGACACAAAAGAGAATAGTAAAACCAAAAACACTCAGTTTGAAAAAATGTTGCAGTAATCCGCAAGTGCTAGTAAAAGATGTAAAAAACAGGGTATTTGGTTGATACGTTTTTTGCAAAAAATGTATACTAAGCTGCTCTACCAATCTTCACGGTATACCCTTATCAGAGCAGTCCTAACTAATGTATGCAATCCCTATCTGATGTATTTAAAAACCTGATCATCTGTATATAACCTGTGTGAACAGGGTTCAGAGAGGAAAAATCCATGTGTGCATACAGGGTAGAACAGCTATTGTGCAGATAGCCCAAGAGGAGTGGTGGAACTCCCCAGTCTTGTAGACACAAGAGAACAATTATGGAAACAGGAACACATGGGCTACTTGCACAGTGAACAAGTCTGTATGATCATGTTCACACACCACCAAGAAACCTGAAGACACAAAAGAGAATAGTAAAACCAAAAACACTCAGTTTGAAAAAATGTTGCAGTAATCCGCAAGTGCTAGTAAAAGATGTAAAAAACAGGGTATTTGGTTGATACGTTTTTTGCAAAAAATGTATACTAAGCTGCTCTACCAATCTTCACGGTATACCCTTATCAGAGCAGTCCTAACTAATGTATGCAATCCCTATCTGATGTATTTAAAAACCTGATCATCTGTATATAACCTGTGTGAACAGGGTTCAGAGAGGAAAAATCCATGTGTGCATACAGGGTAGAACAGCTATTGTGCAGATAGCCCAAGAGGAGTGGTGGAACTCCCCAGTCTTGTAGACACAAGAGAACAATTATGGAAACAGGAACACATGGGCTACTTGCACAGTGAACAAGTCTGTATGATCATGTTCACACACCACCAAGAAACCTGAAGACACAAAAGAGAATAGTAAAACCAAAAACACTCAGTTTGAAAAAATGTTGCAGTAATCCGCAAGTGCTAGTAAAAGATGTAAAAAACAGGGTATTTGGTTGATACGTTTTTTGCAAAAAATGTATACTAAGCTGCTCTACCAATCTTCACGGTATACCCTTATCAGAGCAGTCCTAACTAATGTATGCAATCCCTATCTGATGTATTTAAAAACCTGATCATCTGTATATAACCTGTGTGAACAGGGTTCAGAGAGGAAAAATCCATGTGTGCATACAGGGTAGAACAGCTATTGTGCAGATAGCCCAAGAGGAGTGGTGGAACTCCCCAGTCTTGTAGACACAAGAGAACAATTATGGAAACAGGAACACATGGGCTACTTGCACAGTGAACAAGTCTGTATGATCATGTTCACACACCACCAAGAAACCTGAAGACACAAAAGAGAATAGTAAAACCAAAAACACTCAGTTTGAAAAAATGTTGCAGTAATCCGCAAGTGCTAGTAAAAGATGTAAAAAACAGGGTATTTGGTTGATACGTTTTTTGCAAAAAATGTATACTAAGCTGCTCTACCAATCTTCACGGTATACCCTTATCAGAGCAGTCCTAACTAATGTATGCAATCCCTATCTGATGTATTTAAAAACCTGATCATCTGTATATAACCTGTGTGAACAGGGTTCAGAGAGGAAAAATCCATGTGTGCATACAGGGTAGAACAGCTATTGTGCAGATAGCCCAAGAGGAGTGGTGGAACTCCCCAGTCTTGTAGACACAAGAGAACAATTATGGAAACAGGAACACATGGGCTACTTGCACAGTGAACAAGTCTGTATGATCATGTTCACACACCACCAAGAAACCTGAAGACACAAAAGAGAATAGTAAAACCAAAAACACTCAGTTTGAAAAAATGTTGCAGTAATCCGCAAGTGCTAGTTATATACAGATGATCAGGTTTTTAAATACATCAGATAGGGATTGCATACATTAGTTAGGACTGCTCTGATAAGGGTATACCGTGAAGATTGGTAGAGCAGCTTAGTATACATTTTTTGCAAAAAACGTATCAACCAAATACCCTGTTTTTTACATCTTTTACTAGCACTTGCGGATTACTGCAACATTTTTTCAAACTGAGTGTTTTTGGTTTTACTATTCTCTTTTGTGTCTTCAGGTTTCTTGGTGGTGTGTGAACATGATCATACAGACTTGTTCACTGTGCAAGTAGCCCATGTGTTCCTGTTTCCATAATTGTTCTCTTGTGTCTACAAGACTGGGGAGTTCCACCACTCCTCTTGGGCTATCTGCACAATAGCTGTTCTACCCTGTATGCACACATGGATTTTTCCTCTCTGAACCCTGTTCACACAGGTTATATACAGATGATCAGGTTTTTAAATACATCAGATAGGGATTGCATACATTAGTTAGGACTGCTCTGATAAGGGTATACCGTGAAGATTGGTAGAGCAGCTTAGTATACATTTTTTGCAAAAAACGTATCAACCAAATACCCTGTTTTTTACATCTTTTACTAGCACTTGCGGATTACTGCAACATTTTTTCAAACTGAGTGTTTTTGGTTTTACTATTCTCTTTTGTGTCTTCAGGTTTCTTGGTGGTGTGTGAACATGATCATACAGACTTGTTCACTGTGCAAGTAGCCCATGTGTTCCTGTTTCCATAATTGTTCTCTTGTGTCTACAAGACTGGGGAGTTCCACCACTCCTCTTGGGCTATCTGCACAATAGCTGTTCTACCCTGTATGCACACATGGATTTTTCCTCTCTGAACCCTGTTCACACAGGTTATATACAGATGATCAGGTTTTTAAATACATCAGATAGGGATTGCATACATTAGTTAGGACTGCTCTGATAAGGGTATACCGTGAAGATTGGTAGAGCAGCTTAGTATACATTTTTTGCAAAAAACGTATCAACCAAATACCCTGTTTTTTACATCTTTTACTAGCACTTGCGGATTACTGCAACATTTTTTCAAACTGAGTGTTTTTGGTTTTACTATTCTCTTTTGTGTCTTCAGGTTTCTTGGTGGTGTGTGAACATGATCATACAGACTTGTTCACTGTGCAAGTAGCCCATGTGTTCCTGTTTCCATAATTGTTCTCTTGTGTCTACAAGACTGGGGAGTTCCACCACTCCTCTTGGGCTATCTGCACAATAGCTGTTCTACCCTGTATGCACACATGGATTTTTCCTCTCTGAACCCTGTTCACACAGGTTATATACAGATGATCAGGTTTTTAAATACATCAGATAGGGATTGCATACATTAGTTAGGACTGCTCTGATAAGGGTATACCGTGAAGATTGGTAGAGCAGCTTAGTATACATTTTTTGCAAAAAACGTATCAACCAAATACCCTGTTTTTTACATCTTTTACTAGCACTTGCGGATTACTGCAACATTTTTTCAAACTGAGTGTTTTTGGTTTTACTATTCTCTTTTGTGTCTTCAGGTTTCTTGGTGGTGTGTGAACATGATCATACAGACTTGTTCACTGTGCAAGTAGCCCATGTGTTCCTGTTTCCATGTTAGGGGGGTTGTCTGGTCTTAGGCTAAAAGTCTGCAGTCTCTGTATGTGACTGTATACTTGTGAGTCCTCATGTTGTGCATACTGCACGCTGTTAGGATTCTTCAGTGCCAAGAGCTGTGGGCGCATGACTACAAGCATGTGATTTGCATACATGCGATCTCTGGCCGACTAGATTTGCACGGCCTCACTCAATCCAAATATATTGAGCAACGCCGGAAACAGTCTAGTTGTAACGTGGCTGGGAGTATTTAAATCATATACTTGTGATCACATGATTGTCCGACACCGGAGCGACTGTAGACTTGAAGCTTAACACCAGGAAAGGATGGGCCGCTACTCATGGGCCACTGCTGTGTGCTTCCCCCAGGCTAAAATTTGCCAGCCAGCCCGTGAACATAATGGAGATGTTTCTATATTCCAAGTAACAGGCATAGAAAGAGGTAAGCCATCCATCAGAAGAGGAGACGACAAAGGAAAGCTAATAAACCGGGAAACATGGTGGATCTATATACTACAGACTTAGATCACTGTCATAGAGCAAAATTAAAATCCACAAAAAATTGTCCAGAGAGGGGACATATCACCCTCACATTCAACATATGGGATTAATTGTTTTTGGGGAAGAGAGAAACTAATTATAACTGGGGAAGCGAGAGAGCTGACACTTCAATCTCCAACTCCAACAGGAGATTTACTCTGGTAAAAAGATACAAGGACTGAGATTCGTGTGCGCACAGGCGGGGAAATACTAATCCAAACCAAAGTGCTTCCTCAGATCAAAGCACGGTTCCCAGACCTTTTGGAGTCAGTGGGAAGTGATGAATATTGGGGTTTGCATTCATCCAATATTTATGGGAGATGTATTTTTGGCATCGTAGTGAAGTGGTGAATATAACGCGTTCACTCACATCACCGTGAAGTAATTCTAATCCCTTCAACTTAATAACAGTCTGAAGGATGATGCTATGCAGGCCATGTTTCATCTCCATAGAATGGTAAAATTGCGATAAGAGATATGACAACAATGTCTACCGCCTTGGACTTACAGGGGTGAAGATAACCTTAAAATTGGGGATCTCATAAAATTCTAAAAGACCTGGTACATCCCACAACCAGCCCCCACGCAAGCTCACCAAGGGAAGGTATGTGGGCATAACCTAGATCTAATAAAAAGCAGAATTTGGGTTTGGTCATTTGTCAATCCTGGAAGGTACAGCTTGCTGTGGTTCTGTCTGTTTTCTTATTTCATAGAATTGTATATACTGCATTGTTTTGTTCCCATTTTGTATCGTCTTTGTGTATTTTTTGTAAAAAAAATTAATAGCTCTGTTCTTCTTGCTCTGTATACCTCTCTACTGAAGCCATACGCTACCTTGTAACGGGTGTCCAATCAGCCTGTATAAACAATTGGTAGTGACAGCTAGTAGTTCGTTTTGTTATTGTGAAATTAGCAGTGATCCGTACCGAGGTATATATGTATTACAATCTGAGGTGTATATACCATATCACTGTGATTTCCCCAATTACAGCGCTGCTGTTCTTTAATACATAGAAAAAAACAATAAATACTCATACTCACCTTTACCCATCCAGTGACACACATCCAACTGAAGTAGGGGATGGCGTCAGCGTCCATACTATGGCGCCATTTTACTGAAGACACTCCAATTGTGTCCTTGCTGGGCTGAGTCCCAAATAATCAGAAACACTGTCTTGAAACTCTTAGGGAATGCCGATCTCTCCAACGCAGTACTTCCTTAAGTCCTTAAATATAGGGCCTCTGGATGCTTAGCCCAAGATGCTGTGTACTTGGTTGTCCTCATTGAGTCAGCTCATGTCAAGCTGAGCAATGTGTCCCAGTGTCACCAACAACAGATCCAAAGTCACACCGTCCTATACTCCAAGGATCTGTAGCTTCACTTCCACCCAAACTCTCCTTCGACTCCTCTCAACTGCCCACCAACTGCCAAAACCATCACGGTCCAACATTGGCCTCTTGCTGCTGCTGCTCCCTACTGGCCAGATCACATATTACCTAATCTTCAACCAGTGAACTGTGATTAACCCTTACACTCTCTAACCCTAACACTCGCTAATGAGCTTGTGATGGGGCCTGAGGCACTACCTATGTCTGACCCTGTATATGGGGGTGCTTTCTGTCTGGCCCTGTGTGTGGGAAAACTTTTTCTCTAACCCTGTGTATGAGGGCACTTTCTATCTGACCCTTCACTCCCTATGTATGGGGGCTCTCTGTCAGTCCCTGTGTATGGAAGTGTCAGTCACTGCGTATGGGGTTACTCTGTCAGACCCTGTGTATGGGGGGGCTCTCTGTCAGATCCTGTGTATGGGGGGCTCTCTGTCAGATCCTGTGTATGGGGGCTCTCTGTCAGATCCTGTGTATGGGGTTACTGTTTCAGTCCCGGTGTATGGGGGCGCTCTCTGTCAGACCCTGTGTATGGGGGACTCTCTGTCAGACCCTGTGTATGGGGGCACTCTGTCAGATCCTGTGTATGGGGGGCTCTCTCAGACCCTGTGTATGGGGGCTCTGTCAGTCCCAGTGTATGGGGGCTCTGTCAGACACTGTGTATAGGGTCACTCTCTCTCAGTCTCTGTGTATGGGGGGCTCTCTGTCAGACCCTGTGTATGGGGGCTCTGTCAGTCCCAGTGTATGGGGGGCTCTGTCAGACCCTGTGTATGGGGTCAGGTCACTCTCAGTCCCTGTGTATGGGCTCTCTGTCAGACACTGTGAATGTGTGAGCTGTCTGTCAGACCCTGTGTATGGGGGGCTCTCTGTCAGACCCTGTGTATGGGGGCACTCTGTCAGTCCCTGTGTATGGGGGCTCTCTGCCAGACCCTGTGTAAGGGGTGCTCTCTGTCAGTCCCAGTGTATGGGGGGCTCTGTCAGACCCTGTGTATGGGGTGTGCTCTGTCAATCCCAGTATATGGAGGGCTCTCTGCCAGACCCTGTGTAAGGGGTGCTCTCTGTCAGTCCCAGTGTATGGGGGTGCTCTCTGTCAGACCCTGTGTATGGGGGCACTTTCTGACCCAATAGCTGAGGAGGGGGCGCTCTCTGCCAGCACTGTGTATGGGGGGCTCTCTGTCAGTCCCTGTGTATGGAGGCTTTCTGTCAGACCCTGTGTATGGGGGCACTTTCTGACCCAATAGCTGAGGAGGGGACACTCTCTGCCAGCACTGTGTATGGGGTGCTCTCTGTCAGACCCTGTGTATGGGGGCACTTTCTGACCCAATAGCTGAGGAGGGGGAGCTCTATGCCAGCACTGTGTATGGGGTGCTCTCTGTCAGACCCTGTGTATGGGGGCACTTTCTGACCCAATAGCTGAGGAGGGGGAGCTCTATGCCAGCACTGTGTATGGGGTGCTCTCTGTCAGACCCTGTGTATGGGGGCACTTTCTGACCCAATAGCTGAGGAGGGGACGCTCTCTGCCAGCACTGTGTATGGGGTGCTCTCTGTCAGACCCTGTGTATGGGGGCACTTTCTGACCCAATAGCTGAGGAGGGGGAGCTCTATGCCAGCACTGTGTATGGGGTGCTCTCTGTCAGACCCTGTGTATGGGGGGCACTTTCTGAGCCAATAGCTGAGGAGGGGGCGCTCTCTGCCAGCACTGTGTATGGGGTGCTCTCTGTCAGACCCTGTGTATGGGGGCACTTTCTGACCCAATAGCTGAGGAGGGGGAGCTCTATGCCAGCACTGTGTATGGGGTGCTCTCTGTCAGACCCTGTGTATGGGGGCACTTTCTGACCCAATAGCTGAGGAGGGGACGCTCTCTGCCAGCACTGTGTATGGGGTGCTCTCTGTCAGACCCTGTGTATGGGGGCACTTTCTGACCCAATAGCTGAGGAGGGGGAGCTCTATGCCAGCACTGTGTATGGGGTGCTCTCTGTCAGACCCTGTGTATGGGGGCACTTTCTGACCCAATAGCTGAGGAGGGGGAGCTCTATGCCAGCACTGTGTATGGGGTGCTCTCTGTCAGACCCTGTGTATGGGGGCACTTTCTGACCCAATAGCTGAGGAGGGGGAGCTCTATGCCAGCACTGTGTATGGGGTGCTCTCTGTCAGACCCTGTGTATGGGGGCACTTTCTGACCCAATAGCTGAGGAGGGGGAGCTCTATGCCAGCACTGTGTATGGGGTGCTCTCTGTCAGACCCTGTGTATGGGGGCACTTTCTGACCCAATAGCTGAGGAGGGGGAGCTCTATGCCAGCACTGTGTATGGGGTGCTCTCTGTCAGACCCTGTGTATGGGGGCACTTTCTGACCCAATAGCTGAGGAGGGGGAGCTCTATGCCAGCACTGTGTATGGGGTGCTCTCTGTCAGACCCTGTGTATGGGGGCACTTTCTGACCCAATAGCTGAGGAGGGGACGCTCTCTGCCAGCACTGTGTATGGGGTGCTCTCTGTCAGACCCTGTGTATGGGGGCACTTTCTGACCCAATAGCTGAGGAGGGGGAGCTCTATGCCAGCACTGTGTATGGGGTGCTCTCTGTCAGACCCTGTGTATGGGGGCACTTTCTGACCCAATAGCTGAGGAGGGGGAGCTCTATGCCAGCACTGTGTATGGGGGGCGCTCTCTGTCAGACCCTGTGTATGGGGGGCACTTTCTGAGCCAATAGCTGAGGAGGGGGCGCTCTCTGCCAGCACTGTGTATGGGGGGCTCTCTGTCAGTCCCTGTGTATGGAGGCTTTCTGTCAGACCCTGTGTATGGGGGCACTTTCTGACCCCATAGCTGAGGTGGGGGCCTTACAGCTTTGTTCTCGGGGGTCTGTCTCGCTTTTTCTTTGTGTTATAACATCAGACGTGCCGCTTTGTGCTGAGCTGGGACATTTTGGATGATTTGCTGAGCCCCCGCTGTGCATTACTATTGGCGTGTGGAGAAATGTTGGCTCAGCTGCCCCCAAACCTCAAGTATGCGAGCACAGATCCCAATCCGCTACCTCAGTGTTTCTGGAAGTTATATTTAGCTTCTGCGAGAAGAGAACTGGAAGAGGCCGGGCCGCGGTCTGGAAACACCGCCATGTTGGCAGGATCCTCCGACACTTAGGGGCTCAGCCTGAGAGACCCCAACGTCTCCTCATGGAAGAAATGATGGCACCTTTATAGCCAATGCCACAAGTAGTGTTCTTGGTTGGTTGGAAATAAAGGCGGCTTTCTTCATATGTGATATTATAGGCTTCTCCTGCGTATTTCTATAAGTGGATGGATCTACAGAGATCTCTCGGCCACTCTGCTTCTTCTTTACTCTACATAAACTGACCTGCGGCACATGTTACATTTCCGAAGCCTATCAATTTCTCTGGCGGAGACACTGAGTTTTCTGACAGGTAAAAAGAGCACAAAACCACGGCAAAAACGCATCAAAAACACATATAAACCACACCTAAGTACATCAGTAAGGTTTTGATAAAGCCAAATTCCAGGAAGTATAAAAAAGAAATCAGCTTAATTTAAACCATGACATACCAAAAAGAGACCAAAAAACACAATAAAATGTTGATAAAAACTCAATAAAAAAACACACAAAAAATGAACTCGATAAAAAACCGCATTCAAAAACCAAAGGAACTCGATAAAAACGCACACGAAAACAATATGAACTCAATAAAAAAGCGATAAAAAACTGCACACAAAAACAATACACTTGGTAAAACCTCACACACAAAAACAAAATGAACTCGATAAAAAAAGGCACGCAAACAAAATAAACTTAATAAAAAACGCACACACAAACAAAATGAACTCAACGAAAACGCGATAAAACAACACACACAAAAACTAAATGAACTCAATAAGAAAACGCACGCAAAAGCAGCATGAACTGGATAAAAACTCGATAAAAAACGACACACAAAAACAAAATAAACTCAATAAAAAAATGCAAACAAAAACAATTAGCTAAAAAAAAAAAACTCGATAAAAAAACGCACACAAAAACAAAATGAACTGGGTAAAAACCAGATAAACGACACACAAAAGCAAAAAAACACTCGATAAAAACCGCACACAAAAAACAAAATGTATTGGATAAAAACTCGATAAAAAACGCACACAAAAACAAAATGAACTGGATAAAAACCCGATAAACTACACACAAAAACAAAAAACACTCGATAAAAACCGCACACAAAAACAAAATGTATTGGATAAAAATTCGATAAAAAAGGCACACAAAAACAAAACGGAAAACCTTAAATAACCTAATTTAGATAATAGGTGTGAAAATGGTGCAGACATTTTAAAACATAAAAAAACACAAGGATAGATATTTCCGATTCTACAAGTGTCAGAGGATAATCTTTACATCTACAAGTACGGTTTGTTGAGTAAATCTGACAACCAGTTTCATAAACCAGAAATGTGCACATTGAAGTTGTCACTTCCCTTCCCCCCCGCTGACATTAAATATCTTATAACGGCAGGGGGCGACACTGAGCAACAAGAGAAATCTTCCTCCCAGGGTTGTGAGAATATGAACATGAAGGAGACGTTAACGATCAATTAAAGTCACGCCAACAAACACCGGTATTTATTCATTGACTTTCTCCGTTGGGAGTTTGTACATTTCCAGTTTTTGTTTTTTTTTGGTAAAAACATATAAAACATAGAAAATATCGTCATCCGCTACAAATAACTATAAATATTATTATTTTTTTTAAATTATATGAAAAAAATATAGCTAGAAAATAGACTTTGAAGAAAAGCCCTTAGGTGTGGATCCGTCAGGTTGGAGGACATATTGAAGGACCACCCATTGAAGAATGGCCATCTGTGTTTCCAGCTCCTACGCAGGTTTATGTGTCTCTATGGTTTCAGACTACAAACAATTCCTGTAGTCAGGGGACTACAACCTTCGATCTGTGGCCTCTACGGATGGCTACAGGGCTGACAGCAGAGGAATGGGGGGTAGCGGAGTAAGAGATGACTGAGGGATCAGGCTACACAAAGACTTTTATCTTAGATGGATGGAGGGAGAGCAATAAAAAATTGGGCATTTTATGCCTTTTAATGGGTAAACTGTGAATTGATTTTGTGGGTGTCCACTACATGCTTTTATAGGTTTCAGAAATTTTTTTTTATCGTTTAAATAAAATAGATTGTTTTACCGCACAATAAAAACTGCATTAAAAAAAAACAATAGTAGTATTGAAATTTTTTTTTGCAATTTTTTTTTTCACTATTTCAGTGCATTATCTGGTAAAAAAGAATGGGGTCAATCAAAACTGAAACTCGTCTCGCGCAAAAAATAAATGAAAAAAATACAACCCACATATGGCAATAAAGACGAAAAAATAAAAAAAAGTTTTTGCTTTTGCAAGAAGGGGAGGAAAAATAAACGGGAAGAGCAAAAATGAAAAAATCACGTGTGAAGGAAGGGGTTGAAGTGGCGCTGTCCAAAAGAAGGGAGACTTAAAAGGGCGACCCCTCTCGTCTATAGGCAAAACCTTCTATAGGTTGAAAGACCAGTGTTGCCAAGTGGGTGCCATATTAATATGGGGCAAGTTGAGTGGAAGGTTCCAAAATGTAAGATTTTCTTAAAAATATTTATTTCTCTGGTGTGTTCTTTCTATGCTTTCTCCATTATTGATAGTTCTATACTGATCCTAAATGTTGGATTATTTGATTTGGCCAAAAATAGGTCAATAATTTCCAATGTAAAGTCCTATCGTGTGCCCTAAACAGTGGTGCAGCACTAAGCTTCTTGGCCGAGACACAAAATATTTACTAGGGTCCGTCCACCCAATCTTTGCACTACAACTGGTCCTAATTGATCTCCACGTTGCAGAACTTCCCAAATCTAGGATCTCCCACCCTTCATTCAATGCCCACATGGGAATGGTGATAGTCTGAAGGTCACGAGCAGTGTATTACCTAAGTTCAAGATAAACCAGTCCTTGGAAATATAGAAAATTAATGTCCATGAAGTCTTGGATTGTTCGATTCTTGCAGAAGATTCACATTGGCCATCGTTACAATTCCTTGTCATGTCTCAGACATTCTTAGATGGTTGATTGCCAGTTCCCAAAAGATGCCTAATGTTTCGGCGGTAGCGTCAAGTATTAGTACCGTAGTCATGATTAACAACAAATTGCACGACGTAGCTCGACTTTTAATATCCTCGTCAGTATTAAGTCTCAAGGCTGAAGAAGGCATGTCAGAAGTGCAGAGGCTGTAAAGTGCTTGTCGAGCCTAGCGGTGTAGTGTTATCATCAAGGACATGCTTCCCATATAAGTTCAGGCACATTAGTTTAAACCAAAAATATCTTCAACTTTGTGCATAGAAAATACGCTAACCCCACAAGTCTCCTGCGCTCTCATCATCTGACTATGGCCACCGAGCCATTAGATGCCCTCACCGGAAACTGTCGAGCATCTAAGAGATCTTTATACTGCAGCTCTGGAGTTACCATTCGAACACAACGTGTCCGAACCTCAGGAGGGAGATCTTTCCGGACAGCCCATCCTAGGATCTTCTCCTGCCCAAACTGAAAAGGCTTAATGGCTTCTTCTTTAATGTGTTCTGCCCCTACAGGCTCCGAGCCCTCAAGACAAAGTTTAGCCAAGTAATGTCTCCTATCTTTCAGCTTTTTGACCTCAATGTCCATCTTTAGACGTCCAAAATGTTCCACCTTATCCCAGAACGTACGGTTAAAGTAAGAGTAGAGGTACCAGTCGAGAGTATTCCACGCCCTCAGTCTCTCGACGTCTCGACGGTCCAGTGGTCTTGAAGTGCCACGGCTGTTCAGTTTGAAGGTCACTACATCATCGAGGTCCCAACACAACTCTTCCTTCAGGAGAATCACCGATTCATCGAAGTGTTCGGCAAGAAGAACCAAGTTAAATGTGTTCTCCACCGCTTGGATTCCGGCTTTTGCGTAAGTTTCCGTAAATGGAACATCAGAATTAAATCCGAGATCGTACCATAATGGGTTTCGGGCATAGTGGTTGGATCTCTCACCTTGTCGATAGTAATGAGATGGGTGAGAAATAAATGCTTTAAAGTTAGGTGCCTTCTTGAAGGCCGACGATACAGCACGATAATAGGAATAAGATGACTCGGCCATGGTGGCTGGGTCCCGAAGAATGGTAAAGTAGAAAGAGTCTGGAGGCATCACTTTCCGAACCTGTGAAAAAAATTATAGTTTCATTAAAAAATGGAAAATCGGAGCAACTCGATAACTTTTTAACGTCCCTTTCCCAGAGAAGTTACCTGGGTTATATATGTTTTATATATATTAAAACAAAATTAACAGAATAAAGCAAGTGTGAATAGGTACAAGCAACTATGACAGCATATATACAAACTAAAGCATACAGCAGCCTCTGTAAGCGCTAAGATGTCTGCAAACATTGAATATATGACATTTGGATGCATAATCACTGTATAGACTATACTTGTAAAAATGAAGGTGCTTAGTGAACAAACTGGCCAATTCATGTGGGCTCACCAACCATGACAAGGTGTACTTGTTTTGCATGAGGTGCTGGTCAATTTTTTGTAGTATACTGTTGGAGGTGGTGACTTCCTACATATTCGGCAGAGCTCCCTATCCTCCCATCAGTCTGAGGTTGTTTTTAATTAGTGTTGGATCCCACCTGCCTTTTATATTTGAAGCCTGAGAGAAGCATGCTTAATTAATATTAGGTATAAAGTCTCATGAAAAAAAAATCACCTTGTTGTGGCTGGTGGGCTCTAGTGAATTGTCCAAGAGCCCGATGGTGCAAAATCTTGAATGCAAGCCAATTTCAAAACTAATTTATAGCCCAAAATGCATGCAAATGGTTTCCATATATGTTAACGGATGTCCATAGAGAGTGTAACATTACTTTTCACTAAAACCATTTTTTCTTTAGTGGATTCTTAACTGATGTGTTATTTCCTTACAGTGATTCAGTCTCATGGTACAGGCTGACACTGCTGATAGTAATGTTCTGTAACATGGAAATAGCTTGTAAAATATACACAATGAAATGTAGGAGTAGCTATAAATCAAAGGCTTAGACATACTTGTAATGTCAGTCTGCTGCTTGTGTCAACCTGGTTAATATCAAGCCTTTTTTTCCTGAAAGTCAGAACGTTCTCCTAAAATTACTGGTACTGGAAGATGTGTAATAAGTACAATAGTGGACAACCGTCTAATATGTACGGGGGCTTCCCGACAATTCCCCTAAATAAGATGTTGTGGGAAAGGAGGACTGTGCGTTCTCAGGGGTGTCTTTTGTTCTCAAGGATGAAGAGCCACCAACAACGACAATGGTCTGCTCACCATCGAGAACACGTGTATCCTTGGCCAAGCAGAGCGTCCATGTTTGTGAGGGAGCAGTCAACTAAATGAATGTTTGGCCCATAAGTAACGAGTGTGAATTGCCAGTCTAATAGAAAAAAAATGATCTCTTCAACCTTTAATGTTCTGTAGGATAAGAAGAGGTGGGAGCAATAGTGGCAATGCCAGTAGGCTGTATGTAAAGGTATGGAAAAAATGTAGTTTTTTTTTTGGAGGGAATGAAGGGGCAGGACTTGCTTTCGACATGGTAATGACAGCTTATCACAAGACTTAGGTGTTACCTCGGGATAATTGAAGCGCATATGGTGGCACAAGATGTCGTAGTGCGGCCGAGAGGATGCATTGTATCCCTTCACTCGATGAGACAGGAAGGAATTCGGATAGTTGAATTGATACTTGTAAGGAAGAGCGAAAAATAAACCATTCAAGTCGCCGTAACGGTGCAGAAGGTTCAGTATGGTGCTCCCGGCTGTCTTGTGCGTCTTCAGAAACATGATGTGCCGCTTAGGTTGGCACGTCCGGTCGGAAGGCTGAGGCACCGTTACAAGGCGAAGTGGAGATATTTGGTGGGACCTGAAGACATGGAAAGGCCGCATTAAATTACAGTAAAGTTTGGGAACTAGAAGACACAAAAAGTCCTTGCCCAATAGCACCGGAAGCCGAATGATACTCAAGAGCAGTATTCCCAATTCTGGTTGGACGCTGCCAACAAACTGATTCCGTATAGAAAATTGTTGGATAATTTTTCCTTTTAGTGGTGCAACAATTGTCACACTGGAGTCTCATCGAGAGCACACAACATCCTTCTGCCCAATATAAGTGGACTAATTCTATAAATGGTAAGTTTTCTAAGCTCTGGTGCAGATTTTTCTTGAGACGAAGGATGTCCAGTCTACGCATTGGACCACAATGCAAATCACCAGACTCAACTTTTGCAGACACTGAACTAGCAGGGGAAGCTGGAAGATTTCATCTGTGAAGCAAGTGAATGCAGAAATACAGCTCTGGAGTATGATACTGGCTCTAAGATAAGTAATGTATGTAGAATCAGTCACAACCCTAAACCTCTACATCACCCAGATTTCAGAGGAAAGGTCCCGTGTCGGTGGGCAACCTGCTCCATGTTGTGTTATGGCAATTGATAGCGTTAATCTCTTCAAGTCTCTTCCACTCATGGGAGCTCATTTTCTTACATTCAATGTTCAACCCCGATTTCCAAAAAGTGAAAAACGTGGAGAAAACAAGAATGCAATGATTTGGGAAACCCTTATCGCCATATTTAATCTACAACAGAACCTAGAACAGATGACAAGTTGGACCTTGGACATTTCACCATTTCGTATGAAAAAATGAATTCATTTAGGCTACGTTCACATTAGCGTTGCGCCGACGCGCGCGTTTTGCGACGCGTGCGTCGTTTTCCGACGAAAATCGGACGCACAGAAAATGCTACATGTAGCGTTTTCTTGCGTCCGACGCTAGCGTCGGAAACGACGCACGTGGCGAAAAATGCCACCAAAACGACGCACGCGTCCCCTATGTTAAACATAGGGGCGCGTAGCCGCTGCGTCGCCGCTGCGTCGCCGCTGCGTCGCCGGCGCAACAGCGACGCACATTGGCGGAACGCCAATGTGAACGTAGCCTAAGACATTGATGGTAGCGACACATCTCCAAAAAGTTGGTCCCGGGTCATGTCTATCATTGTGTAGCATCCCGTCTTCTTCTTACAACAATCTGTAAACATCAGGGAAGTGAGGAGACAATTGATGAAGTTTTGGGAGATGAACGTTGTCCCATTCTTGTCTGATGTAGGAGTCTCATTGCTCCACAGTTCGGGGTCTTTGACGGATTTTTTGATTCACAATGCACCAAATGTTTTCTATTGGTGAAAGGTCCGGACTGCAGATGGCCGGTTCTTCTTCTGTGGAGCCATGCTGCTGAGATGGATACAGTATGTGGTTTATGATTGTCCTGCTGAAATATACAAGGCCTTCCCTGAAATAGACATTGGCTGGATAGAGCACATTATTCTAACACCTCTATATAAAGCTCAACATTCATAGTTCCTTTCAAGATATGTAAACTGCTCAAATTGTAGACACTAATGCCCTCCATACCATCAGAGATGCAGACCTGTGTGCTGATAACAAGCTGGACGGACCTTCTCTTCGATAACTAGCTGGATGGTCATTCTCTTCGATAACTAGTTGGATGGTCATTCTCTTCGATAACTAGCTGGATGGTCATTCTCTTCGATAACTAGCTGGATGGTCATTCTCTTCGATAACTAGTTAGATGGTCATTCTCTTCGATAACTAGTTGGATGGTCATTCTCTTCAATAACTAGCTGGATGGTCATTCTCTTTGATAACTAGCTGGATGGTCATTCTCTTCGATAACTAGCTGGATGGTCATTCTCTTCGATAACTAGCTGAACGGTCCTTCTCTTTGATAACTAGCTGGACGGTCATTCTCTTCGATAACTAGTTGGATGGTCATTCTCTTCGATAACTAGCTGGATGGTCCTTCTCTTCGATAACAAGATGGATGGTCCGTCTCCTCCAGAGTCCACAGGACACAGTGTTCGTCATTTCCATAAAAAAATTCACATTTTGATTCATCCGACCACAGAACAGTTTCCCATTTTTCAATAGTCCATTATAAATGGTGCTTTGGCCCAGAGAAGATGGCAGTGTTTATGATTCAGCTGTCACTTGCATTTGTGGATTGCACTGTAAACTGTGATCACAGGCAATGATTTCTGGAAGTATTCCTGAGCCCATGCAGTGATTTGCACGGCTAAATCAAGCCAGTTATTAATGCAGTGCCTCATGAGGGCATGACATCCAATATTGACCTTCGGTCTTGTCCCTTGAATTTTTCAAGAATCTCTGAATCTCGTGATGATATTATGTACTGTAGGTGATAGGATGTTCAAAGTCTTTGCAATTTTACGTTAACATTTTTCTCAAATTTTTCCACATTTTTTAGTTGCAGTTGTTCACAGATTGATGACCTCTGACCATCTTTACTTCGGAGAGACTCTGCCTCTATATCATGCTCACAGTCATGTGACTTAGTTGAAAATTGACCCTCCAGCTATTTTTCATTAGTACCACTTACTTTTGCAGCCTTTTTTCTAAAACCTGTCCCAACTTTTTTGAGATATGTCGCTGGCATCAATTTGTAAATTAGATTTTCAAATGAAATGGATAATTGTCCAATGTTCAACGTCTGATCCGTGTCCTATGTTCTGCTCTGAATAAAATATGGCAACTAGAGATTTCCAAATCATTCCATTCTTGTTTTTTTTATATCTTACATAACATCCCACATTTTGGGGACTTGGGTTTTTATATTCTTTAGATAACTATTACTTACATTTTTTTTGTCTCTGAAAGGTTTCTATATCCCTATAGTATTTAGGCTTTATATACTCTATGGGCCCAATTCATTAAGACTGGCGTTGTACACACTAATCTTATGACATGTCTCCTATGTCTCCTCAGCTTTCTGTGTCTCCTCTGCCTTCTTCTCCCCGGTCTTTTGTCTTTCCTGTCTCATATGTCGCCCAGAGCTTCAATGGTCCTTGTTCTTCCTATGTATCTCCAGCTTTCTGTGTCACCCCTGCCTCCTTTGTCTACTGCTTCTCATATCTCATCTGCACTTGTGTATCCGACCTCTGCCTCCTCTTTCTCCTATGTGAATCACGTCTCTTCTGTCTTTCTTAGCTCCTGTCTCCCCTGCCTCCTATCTCTTTCCTATCTATTGTGTCTTCCCTGCATACTATGTCATTCCTACCTCTTGTCTCTCTTGCATCCTGTGTCTCCCCTACATTTTATATCTCTACTGCCTTCTGGAGGTTCGGCTCCAGGTTTTCGTGGGCCCTGGGCGAAAGAGTCTCAGTGGGCCCCTTTAACACATACCACAATTCATGATGCACAGATACAGCAGAGAAATATAGGTATAGTACAATGCCAAAGATTTCACTTCTAACATTACATGAGTGATATCTATTGTACATTCTACAATAGGTCAGAAACCAGAGCGTATAGTCCTCCATACAGTATAATGAGCCCCATATAATGCTCCAAATAGAATAGTGAGCCCCACATATTGCTCCATACAGTACAATGAGCCCCATATAATGCTCCATACAGTATAATGAGCCCCATATAATGCTCCAAATAGAATAGTGAGCCCCACATATTGCTCCATACAGTATAATGAGCTCCATATAATACTCCATACAGTATCCATATATTGTTCCATATAATATAATGAGCCCCATATAATGTTCCATTCAGAATAGTGAGCCCCATATATTGCTTCATATAGTATAATGAGCCCCATATAGTGCTCCATACAGAATAATGAGCCCCATATAATAATCCATACAGTATAATGAGCCCCATATATTGCTCCACACAGTACTATGGGCACCACATAGTGCTCCATACAGAATAATGAGCACCATATAATGCTTTATAAAGTATTATGGGCCCCCATATATTGCTCCATACAGAATAATGAGCCCCATATATTGCTCCATATAGTATAATGAGCCCCATATATTGCTCCATACAGAATAATGAGCCCCATATATTGCTCCATATAGTATAATGAGCCCCATATATTGCTCCATACAGAATAATGAGCCTCATATATTGCTCTAAACAGTATAATGAGCCCCATATATTGCTCCACACAGTATTTTTGGCACCATATACTGCTCTATACTGAATAATGAGCCCAATATATTGCTCCAGTGTATAATGGACCCCATGTATGATGTTCCAGTGTATAATTGGCCCCATATATGATGCACCAGTGTATTATGATGAGCCTATATATGATGCTCCAGTATGTAATTGCTCCATATATGATGCTCCAGTGTATAATGGGCCCCATATATAATGCTCCAAACATTAAAAAAAAAAGAAAATGAAATACCTCTTGTCGCTGGCCGCTGCTCTGCTCCGGACTCCTCAGCATCTTCCGGATCTATGCACTGTGACTGTTCAGGCACAGGGCACAAAGTCCTGCTGTCATCGCATTTTCTGACCTGAACGGAGACGCGGAAGATGCCGCAGTGGTGGAGCAGAGAGGTATCGCAAATGCCAGGGCCATGAGCAAGTGGGGGTCTTACTCACGGGCATCGGAACTGGCATAGTCATCGGGCCCCCAGAATGCTGGTGTCCCCAATGGTGAGTGGGCCCCCTTGCCTGCTCAGGGCCCCGACACTTGCCAGGGTGCTGACACCGGTCATGGCCTTCTGTATCTCCCCTGCCTTCTGTGTCTACCCTGCCTTTTGTATCTCTCCTGCCTCCTGTGTCTCCCCTGCCTTTTAAAGGGAACCTGTCACCCCCAAAATGGAAGTTGAGCTAAGCCCATCGGCATAAGGGGCTTATCTACAGCATTCTGTAATGCATTCTGTAATGCTGTAGATAAGCCCCCGATGTATCCTGAAAGATGAGAAAAAGGTTATATTATACTCACCCAGGGGCGTTCCCGCTGCAGTGGGTGTCGCGGTCTGGTCCAGCACCTCCCATCTTCTTACGATGACGTCTACTTCTTGTCTTCACGCTGCGGTTCCGGCGCAGGCGTGCTTTGTCCTGTTGAGGGCAGAGCAAAGTACTGCAGTGCGCAGGCGCCGGGAAAGGTCAGAGAGGCCCAGATCCTGTGCACTGCTGTATTTTGCTCTGCCCTCAACAGGACAAAGTACGCCTGCGCCGGAGCCGCAGCGTGAAGACAAGAAGTAGACGTCATCGTAAGAAGATATGAGGCCCCGGACCAGACCGCGACGCCCACTGCAGCGGGAACGCCCCTGGGTGAGTATAATATAACCTTTTTCTCATCTTTCAGGATACATCGGGGGCTTATCTACAGCATTACAGAATGCATTACAGAATGCTGTAGATAAGCCCCTTATGCCGATGGGCTTAGCTCGGGAACGCCCCTGGGTGAGCATAATCTAACCTCTTTTTCTTATCTTTCAGGATACATTCCAAAATGCTGTAGATAAGTCCCTGATGCCGGTTGGCTTAGCTCAACTTCCATTTTGGGGGTGACAGGTTCCCTTTAAATGTCTCCAGCCTTCTGTGTCTCCCCTGCTTTTTATATCTCAACTGCCTTCTGTGTCTCCCCTGCGTTTTATATCTCTCTTTCCTTTTATGTCTCCCCTGCCTTCTGTGTCCCGCTTTTTATATTTCTCCTGCCTTCTGTATCTCCCCTGCTTTTTTATCTCTTCTGCTTTCTGTGTCTCCCCTGCATTTTATATCTCTCCTGCCTCCTGTGTCTCCCCTGCCTTTTATATCTCTCCTGCCTCCTGTATCTCCCCTGTCTTTTATATCTCTCCTGCCTCCTGTGTCTCCTCTGCCTTTTATATCTCTCTTGCCTCCTGTGTCTCCCCTGCCTTTTATATCTCTCCTGCCTCCTGTGTCTCCCCTGCCTTTTATATCTCTCCTGCCTCCTGTATCTCCCCTGTCTTTTATATCTCTCCTGCCTCCTGTGTCTCCTCTGCCTTTTATATCTCTCCTGCCTCCTGTGTCTCCTCTGACTTTTATATCTCTCCTGCCTCCTGTGTCTCCCCTGCCTTTTATATCTCTCCTGCCTCCTGTGTCTCCTCTGCCTTTTATATCTCTCCTGCCTCCTGTGTCTCCCCTGCCTTTTATATCTCTCCTGCCTCCTGTGTCTCCTCTGCCTTTTATATCTCTCCTGCCTCCTGTGTCTCCCCTGCCTTTTATATCTCTCCTGCCTCCTGTGTCTCCCCTGCCTTTTATATCTCTCCTGCCTCCTGTGTCTCCTCTGCCTTTTATATCTCTCCTGCCTCCTGTGTCTCCCCTGCCTTTTATATCTCTCCTGCCTCCTGTGTCTCCTCTGCCTTTTATATCTCTCCTGCCTCCTGTGTCTCTCCTGCCTATTATATCTCTCCTGCCTCCTGTGTCTCCTCTGCCTTTTATATCTCTCCTGCCTCCTGTGTCTCCCCTGCCTTTTATATCTCTCCTGCCTCCTGTGTCTCCTCTGCCTTTTATATCTCTCCTGCCTCCTGTGTCTCCTCTGCCTTTTATATCTCTCCTGCCTCCTGTGTCTCCTCTGCCTTTTATATCTCTTCTGCCTCCTGTGTCTCCCCTGCCTTTTATATCTCTCCTGCCTCCTGTGTCTCCCCTGCCTTTTATATCTCTCCTGCCTCCTGTGTCTCCCCTGCCTTTTATATCTCTCCTGCCTCCTGTGTCTCCCCTGCCTTTTATATCTCTCCTGCCTCCTGTGTCTCCCCTGCCTTTTATATCTCTCCTGCCTCCTGTGTCTCCTCTGCCTTTTATATCTCTCCTGCCTCCTGTGTCTCCTCTGCCTTTTATATCTCTCCTGCCTCCTGTGTCTCCCCTGCCTTTTATATCTCTCCTGCCTCCTGTGTCTCCCCTGCCTTTTATATCTCTCCTGCCTCCTGTGTCTCCCCTGCCTTTTATATCTCTCCTGCCTCCTGTGTCTGCCCTGCCTTTTATATCTCTCCTGCCTCCTGTGTCTCCCCTGCCTTTTATATCTCTCCTGCCTCCTGTGTCTCCCCTGCCTTTTATATCTCTCCTGCCTCCTGTGTCTCCTCTGCCTTTTATATCTCTCCTGCCTCCAGTGTCTCCTCTGCCTTTTATATCTCTCCTGCCTCCTGTGTCTCCCCTGCCTTTTATATCTCTCCTGCCTTCTCTGTCTCCCCTGCCTTTTATATCTCTCCTGCCTCCTGTGTCTCCTCTGCCTTTTATATCTCTCCTGCCTCCTGTGTCTCCCCTGCCTTTTATATCTCTCCTGCCTCCTGTGTCTCCTCTGCCTTTTATATCTCTCCTGCCTCCTGTGTCTCCTCTGCCTTTTATATCTCTCCTGCCTCCTGTGTCTCCTCTGCCTTTTATATCTCTCCTGCCTCCTGTGTCTCCCCTGCCTTTTATATCTCTCCTGCCTCCTGTGTCTCCCCTGCCTTTTATATCTCTCCTGCCTCCTGTGTCTCCTCTGCCTTTTATATCTCTCCTGCCTTCTCTGTCTCCCCTGCCTTTTATAGCTCTCCTGCCTTCTCTGTCTCCCCTGCCTTTTATATCTCTCCTGCCTCCTGTGTCTCTCCTGCCTTTTATATCTCTCCTGCCTTCTGTGTCTCCCCTGCCTTTTATATCTCTCCTGCCTCCTGTGTCTCCCCTGCCTTTTATATCTCTCCTGCCTCCTGTGTCTCCCCTGCCTTTTATATCTCTCCTGCCTCCTGTGTCTCCCCTGCCTTTTATATCTCTCCTTCCTCCTGTGTCTCCTCTGCCTTTTATATCTCTCCTGCCTCCTGTATCTCCCCTGCCTTTTATATCTCTCCTGCCTCCTGTGTCTCCCCTGCCTTTTATATCTCTCCTGCCTCCTGTGTCTCCCCTGCCTTTTATATCTCTCCTGCCTCCTGTGTCTCCTGTGTCTCCCCTGCCTTTTATATCTCTCCTGCCTCCTGTGTCTCTCCTGCCTTTTATATCTCTCCTGCCTCCTGTGTCTCCCCTGCCTTTTATATCTCTCCTGCCTCCTGTGTCTCCCCTGCCTATTATATCTCTCCTGCCTCCTGTGTCTCCTCTGCCTTTTATATCTCTCCTGCCTCCTGTGTCTCCTCTGCCTTTTATATCTCTCCTGCCTCCTGTGTCTCCCCTGCCTTTTATATCTCTCCTGCCTCCTGTGTCTCCCCTGCCTTTTATATCTCTCCTGCCTTCTGTGTCTCCTCTGCCTTTTATATCTCTCCTTCCTCCTGTGTCTCCTCTGCCTTTTATATCTCTCCTGCCTCCTGTATCTCCCCTGCCTTTTATATCTCTCCTGCCTCCTGTGTCTCCCCTGCCTTTTATATCTCTCCTGCCTCCTGTGTCTCCCCTGCCTTTTATATCTCTCCTGCCTCCTGTGTCTCCTGTGTCTCCCCTGCCTTTTATATCTCTCCTGCCTCCTGTGTCTCTCCTGCCTTTTATATCTCTCCTGCCTTCTGTGTCTCCCCTGCCTTTTATATCTCTCCTGCCTCCTGTGTCTCCTCTGCCTTTTATATCTCTCCTGCCTCCTGTATCTCCCCTGCCTTTTATATCTCTCCTGCCTCCTGTGTCTCCTGTGTCTCCCCTGCCTTTTATATCTCTCCTGCCTCCTGTGTCTCCCCTGCCTTTTATATCTCTCCTGCCTCCTGTGTCTCCCCTGCCTATTATATCTCTCCTGCCTCCTGTGTCTCCTCTGCCTTTTATATCTCTCCTGCCTCCTGTGTCTCCTCTGCCTTTTATATCTCTCCTGCCTCCTGTGTCTCCCCTGCCTTTTATATCTCTCCTGCCTCCTGTGTCTCCCCTGCCTTTTATATCTCTCCTGCCTTCTGTGTCTCCTCTGCCTTTTATATCTCTCCTGCCTCCTGTGTCTCCCCTGCCTTTTATATCTCTCCTGCCTCCTGTGTCTCCCCTGCCTTTTATATCTCTCCTGCCTCCTGTGTCTCCCCTGCCTTTTATATCTCTCCTGCCTCCTGTGTCTCCCCTGCCTATTATATCTCTCCTGCCTCCTGTGTCTCCTCTGCCTTTTATATCTCTCCTGCCTCCTGTGTCTCCTCTACCTTTTATATCTCTCCTGCCTCCTGTGTCTCTCCTGCCTTTTATATCTCTCCTGCCTTCTGTGTCTCCCCTGCCTTTTATATCTCTCCTGCCTCCTGTGTCTCCCCTGCCTTTTATATCTCTCCTGCCTCCTGTGTCTCCCCTGCCTTTTATATCTCTCCTTCCTCCTGTGTCTCTTCTGCCTTTTATATCTCTCCTGCCTCCTGTATCTCCCCTGCCTTTTATATCTCTCCTGCCTCCTGTGTCTCCCCTGCCTTTTATATCTCTCCTGCCTCCTGTGTCTCCCCTGCCTTTTATATCTCTCCTGCCTCCTGTGTCTCCTGTGTCTCCCCTGCCTTTTATATCTCTCCTGCCTCCTGTGTCTCTCCTGCCTTTTATATCTCTCCTGCCTCCTGTGTCTCCCCTGCCTTTTATATCTCTCCTGCCTCCTGTGTCTCCCCTGCCTATTATATCTCTCCTGCCTCCTGTGTCTCCTCTGCCTTTTATATCTCTCCTGCCTCCTGTGTCTCCTCTGCCTTTTATATCTCTCTTGCCTCCTGTGTCTCCCCTGCCTTTTATATCTCTCCTGCCTCCTGTGTCTCCCCTGCCTTTTATATCTCTCCTGCCTTCTGTGTCTCCTCTGCCTTTTATATCTCTCCTGCCTCCTGTGTCTCCCCTGCCTTTTATATCTCTCCTGCCTCCTGTGTCTCCCCTGCCTTTTATATCTCTCCTGCCTCCTGTGTCTCCCCTGCCTTTTATATCTCTCCTGCCTCCTGTGTCTCCCCTGCCTATTATATCTCTCCTGCCTCTTGTGTCTCCTCTGCCTTTTATATCTCTCCTGCCTCCTGCGTCTCCTCTGCCTTTTATATCTCTCCTGCCTCCTGCGTCTCCTCTGCCTTTTATATCTCTCCTGCCTCCTGCGTCTCCTCTGCCTTTTATATCTCCCCTGCCTCCTGTGTCTCCTCTGCCTTTTATATCTCTCCTGCTTCCCGTGTCTCCCCTGCCTTTTATATCTCTCCTGCCTCCTGTGTCTCCCCTGCCTTTTATATCTCTCCTGCCTCCTGTGTCTCCCCTGCCTTTTATATCTCTCCTGCCTCCTGTGTCTCCCCTACCTTTTATATCTCTCCTGCCTCCTGTGTCTCCCCTGCCTTTTATATCTCTCCTGCCTCCTGTGTCTCCCCTGCCTTTTATATCTCTCCTGCCTCCTGTGTCTCCCCTGCCTTTTATATCTCTCCTGCCTCCTGTGTCTCCCCTGCCTTTTATATCTCCCCTGCCTCCTGTGTCTCCCCTGCCTTTTATATCTCCCCTGCCTCCTGTGTCTCCTCTGCCTTTTATATCTCTCCTGCCTCCTGTGTCTCCCCTGCCTTTTATATCTCTCCTGCCTCCTGTGTCTCCCCTGCCTTTTATATCTCTCCTGCCTCCTGTGTCTCCCCTGCCTTTTATATCTCTCCTGCCTCCTGTGTCTCCCCTGCCTTTTATATCTCTCCTGCCTCCTGTGTCTCCCCTGCCTTTTATATCTCTCCTGCCTCCTGTGTCTCCCCTGCCTTTTATATCTCTTCTGCCTCCTGTGTCTCCCCTGCCTTTTATATCTCTCCTGCCTCCTGTGTCTCCCCTGCCTTTTATATCTCTCCTGCCTCCTGTGTCTCCCCTGCCTTTTATATCTCCCCTGCCTCCCGTGTCTCCTCTGCCTTTTATATCTCTCCTGCCTCCTGTGTCTCCCCTGCCTTTTATATCTCTCCTGCCTCCTGTGTCTCCCCTGCCTTTTATATCTCTCCTGCCTCCTGTGTCTCCCCTGCCTTTTATATCTCTCCTGCCTCCTGTGTCTCCCCTGCCTTTTATATCTCTCCTGCCTCCTGTGTCTCCCCTGCCTTTTATATCTCTCCTGCCTCCTGTGTCTCCTCTGCCTTTTATATCTCTCCTGCCTCCTGTGTCTCCCCTGCCTTTTATATCTCTCCTGCCTCCTGTGTCTCTCCTGCCTTTTATATCTCTTCTGCCTCCTGTGTCTCCCCTGCCTTTTATATCTCTCCTGCCTCCTGTGTCTCCCCTGCCTTTTATATCTCTCCTGCCTCCTGTGTCTCTCCTGCCTTTTATATCTCTTCTGCCTCCTGTGTCTCCCCTGCCTTTTATATCTCTCCTGCCTCCTGTGTCTCCCCTGCCTTTTATATCTCTCCTGCCTCCTGTGTCTCCTCTGCCTTTTATATCTCTCCTGCCTCCTGTGTCTCCCCTGCCTTTTATATCTCTCCTGCCTCCTGTGTCTCTCCTGCCTTTTATGTCTCTTCTGCCTCCTGTGTCTCCCCTGCCCTTTATATCTCTCCTGCCTCCTGTGTCTCCCCTGCCTTTTATATCTCTCCTGCCTCCTGTGTCTCTCCTGCCTTTTATATCTCTTCTGCCTCCTGTGTCTCCCCTGCCTTTTATATCTCTCCTGCCTCCTGTGTCTCCCCTGCCTTTTATATCTCTCCTGCCTCCTGTGTCTCTCCTGCCTTTTATATCTCTTCTGCCTCCTGTGTCTCCCCTGCCTTTTATATCTCTCCTGCCTCCTGTGTCTCCCCTGCCTTTTATATCTCTCCTGCCTCCTGTGTCTCTCCTGCCTTTTATATCTCTTCTGCCTCCTGTGTCTCCCCTGCCTTTTATATCTCTCCTGCCTCCTGTGTCTTCCCTGCCTTTTATATCTCTCCTGCCTCCTGTGTCTCCCCTGCCTTTTATATCTCTCCTGCCTCCTGTGTCTCTCCTGCCTTTTATATCTCTTCTGCCTCCTGTGTCTCCCCTGCCTTTTATATCTCTCCTGCATCCTGTGTCTCCCCTGCCTTTTATATCTCTCCTGCCTCCTGTGTCTCCTCTGCCTTTTATATCTCTCCTGCCTCCTGTGTCTCCCCTGCCTTTTATATCTCTCCTGCCTCCTGTGTCTCCTCTGCCTTTTATATCTCTCCTGCCTCCTGTGTCTCCCCTGCCTTTTATATCTCTCCTGCCTCCTGTGTCTCCCCTGCCTTTTATATCTCCCCTGCCTCCTGTGTCTCCCCTGCCTTTTATATCTCTCCTGCCTCCTGTGTCTCCCCTGCCTTTTATATCTCTCCTGCCTCCTGTGTCTCCTCTGCCTTTTATATCTCTCCTGCCTCCTGTGTCTCCTCTGCCTTTTATATCTCTCCTGCCTCCTGTGTCTCTCCTGCCTTTTATATCTCTCCTGCCTCCTGTGTCTCCCCTGCCTTTTATATCTCTCCTGCCTCCTGTGTCTCCCCTGCCTTTTATATCTCTCCTGCCTCCTGTGTCTCCTCTGCCTTTTATATCTCTCCTGCCTCCTGTGTCTCTCCTGCCTTTTATATCTCTTCTGCCTCCTGTGTCTCCCCTGCCTTTTATATCTCTCCTGCATCCTGTGTCTCCCCTGCCTTTTATATCTCTCCTGCCTCCTGTGTCTCCCCTGCCTTTTATATCTCTCCTGCCTCCTGTGTCTCCCCTGCCTTTTATATCTCTCCTGCCTCCTGTGTCTTCCCTGCCTTTTATATCTCTCCTGCCTCCTGTGTCTCCTCTGCCTTTTATATCTCTCCTGCCTCCTGTGTCTCTCCTGCCTTTTATATCTCTTCTGCCTCCTGTGTCTCCCCTGCCTTTTATATCTCTCCTGCCTCCTGTGTCTCCCCTGCCTTTTATATCTCTCCTGCCTCCTGTGTCTCTCCTGCCTTTTATATCTCTCCTGCCTCCTGTGTCTCCCCTGCCTTTTATATCTCTCCTGCCTCCTGTGTCTCCCCTGCCTTTTATATCTCTCCTGCCTCCTGTGTCTCCTCTGCCTTTTATATCTCTCCTGCCTCCTGTGTCTCTCCTGCCTTTTATATCTCTTCTGCCTCCTGTGTCTCCCCTGCCTTTTATATCTCTCCTGCATCCTGTGTCTCCCCTGCCTTTTATATCTCTCCTGCCTCCTGTGTCTCCCCTGCCTTTTATATCTCTCCTGCCTCCTGTGTCTCCCCTGCCTTTTATATCTCTCCTGCCTCCTGTGTCTTCCCTGCCTTTTATATCTCTCCTGCCTCCTGTGTCTCCTCTGCCTTTTATATCTCTCCTGCCTCCTGTGTCTCTCCTGCCTTTTATATCTCTTCTGCCTCCTGTGTCTCCCCTGCCTTTTATATCTCTCCTGCCTCCTGTGTCTCCCCTGCCTTTTATATCTCTCCTGCCTCCTGTGTCTCCCCTGCCTTTTATATCTCTCCTGCCTCCTGTGTCTCCCCTGCCTTTTATATCTCTCCTGCCTCCTGTGTCTCCCCTGCCTTTTATATCTCTCCTGCCTCCTGTGTCTTCCCTGCCTTTTATATCTCTCCTGCCTCCTGTGTCTCCTCTGCCTTTTATATCTCTCCTGCCTCCTGTGTCTCTCCTGCCTTTTATATCTCTTCTGCCTCCTGTGTCTCCCCTGCCTTTTATATCTCTCCTGCCTCCTGTGTCTCCCCTGCCTTTTATATCTCTCCTGCCTCCTGTGTCTCCCCTGCCTTTTATATCTCTCCTGCCTCCTGTGTCTTCCCTGCCTTTTATATCTCTCCTGCATCCTGTGTCTCCCCTGCCTTTTATATCTCTCCTGCCTCCTGTGTCTCTCCTGCCTTTTATATCTCTCCTGCCTCCTGTGTCTTCCCTGCCTTTTATATCTCTCCTGCCTCCTGTGTCTCCTCTGCCTTTTATATCTCTCCTGCCTCCTGTGTCTCCCCTGCCTTTTATATCTCTCCTGCCTCCTGTGTCTCTCCTGCCTTTTATATCTCTCCTGCCTCCTGTGTCTCCCCTGCCTTTTATATCTCTCCTGCCTCCTGTGTCTCTCCTGCCTTTTATATCTCTTCTGCCTCCTGTGTCTCCCCTGCCTTTTATATCTCTCCTGCATCCTGTGTCTCCCCTGCCTTTTATATCTCTCCTGCCTCCTGTGTCTCCTCTGCCTTTTATATCTCTCCTGCCTCCTGTGTTTCCCCTGCCTTTTATATCTCTCCTGCCTCCTGTGTCTCCCCTGCCTTTTATATCTCTTCTGCCTCCTGTGTCTCCTCTGCCTTTTATATCTCTCCTGCCTCCTGTGTCTCCCCTGCCTTTTATATCTCTCCTGCCTCCTGTGTCTCCCCTGCCTTTTATATCTCCCCTGCCTCCTGTGTCTCCCCTGCCTTTTATATCTCTCCTGCCTCCTGTGTCTCCCCTGCCTTTTATATCTCTCCTGCCTCCTGTGTCTCCTCTGCCTTTTATATCTCTCCTGCCTCCTGTGTCTCCTCTGCCTTTTATATCTCTTCTGCCTCCTGTGTCTCCTCTGCCTTTTATATCTCTCCTGCCTCCTGTGTCTCCCCTGCCTTTTATATCTCTCCTGCCTCCTGTGTCTCCCCTGCCTTTTATATCTCTCCTGCCTCCTGTGTCTCCTCTGCCTTTTATATCTCTCCTGCCTCCTGTGTCTCTCCTGCCTTTTATATCTCTTCTGCCTCCTGTGTCTCCCCTGCCTTTTATATCTCTCCTGCATCCTGTGTCTCCCCTGCCTTTTATATCTCTCCTGCCTCCTGTGTCTCCCCTGCCTTTTATATCTCTCCTGCCTCCTGTGTCTTCCCTGCCTTTTATATCTCTCCTGCCTCCTGTGTCTCCTCTGCCTTTTATATCTCTCCTGCCTCCTGTGTCTCTCCTGCCTTTTATATCTCTTCTGCCTCCTGTGTCTCCCCTGCCTTTTATATCTCTCCTGCATCCTGTGTCTCCCCTGCCTTTTATAGCTCTCCTGCCTCCTGTGTCTCCCCTGCCTTTTATATCTCTCCTGCCTCCTGTGTCTCCCCTGCCTTTTATATCTCTCCTGCCTCCTGTGTCTTCCCTGCCTTTTATATCTCTCCTGCCTCCTGTGTCTCCCCTGCCTTTTATATCTCTCCTGCCTCCTGTGTCTCTCCTGCCTTTTATATCTCTCCTGCCTCCTGTGTCTCCTCTGCCTTTTATATCTCTCCTGCCTCCTGTGTCTCCCCTGCCTTTTATATCTCTCCTGCCTCCTGTGTCTCCCCTGCCTTTTATATCTCTCCTGCCTCCTGTGTCTCCCCTGCCTTTTATATCTCTCCTGCCTCCTGTGTCTCCTCTGCCTTTTATATCTCTCCTGCCTCCTGTGTCTCCCCTGCCTTTTATATCTCTCCTGCCTCCTGTGTCTCCTCTGCCGTTTATATCTCTCCTGCCTCCTGTGTCTCCCCTGCCTTTTATATCTCTCCTGCCTCCTGTGTCTCCTCTGCCTTTTATATCTCTCCTGCCTCCTGTGTCTCTCCTGCCTTTTATATCTCTCCTGCCTCCTGTGTCTCCCCTGCCTTTTATATCTCTCCTGCCTCCTGTGTCTCCTCTGCCTTTTATATCTCTCCTGCCTCCTGTGTCTCCTCTGCCTTTTATATCTCCCCTGCCTCCTGTGTCTCCTCTGCCTTTTATATCTCTCCTGCCTCCTGTGTCTACTCTGCCTTTTATATCTCTCCTGCCTCCTGTGTCTCCTCTGCCTTTTATATCTCTCCTGCCTCCTGTGTCTCCTCTGCCTTTTATATCTCTCCTGCCTCCTGTGTCTCCCCTGCCTTTTATATCTCTCCTGCCTCCTGTGTCTCCCCTGCCTTTTATATCTCTCCTGCCTCCTGTGTCTCCCCTGCCTTTTATATCTCTCCTGCCTCCTGTGTCTCCTCTGCCTTTTATATCTCTCCTGCCTCCTGTGTCTCCTCTGCCTTTTATATCTCTCCTGCCTCCTGTGTCTCTCCTGCCTTTTATATCTCTCCTGCCTCCTGTGTCTCCTCTGCCTTTTATATCTCCCCTGCCTCCTGTGTCTCCTCTGCCTTTTATATCTCTCCTGCCTCCTGTGTCTCCTCTGCCTTTTATATCTCTCCTGCCTCCTGTGTCTCCCCTGCCTTTTATATCTCTCCTGCCTCCTGTGTCTCTCCTGCCTTTTATATCTCTCCTGCCTCCTGTGTCTCCTCTACCTTTTATATCTCTCCTTCCTCCTGTGTCTCCCCTGCCTTTTATATCTCTCCTGCCTCCTGTGTCTCCTCTACCTTTTATATCTCTCCTGCCTCCTGTGTCTCCTCTGCCTTTTATATCTCTCCTGCCTCCTGTATCTCCCCTGTCTTTTATATCTCTCCTGCCTCCTGTGTCTCCCCTGCCTTTTATATCTCTCCTGCCTCCTGTGTCTCCCCTGCCTTTTATATCTCTCCTGCCTCCTGTGTCTCCCCTGCCTTTTATATCTCTCCTGCCTCCTGTGTCTCCCCTGCCTTTTATATCTCTCCTGCCTCCTGTGTCTCTCCTGCCTTTTATATCTCTCCTGCCTCCTGTGTCTCCCCTGCCTTTTATATCTCTCCTGCCTCCTGTGTCTTCCCTGCCTTTTATATCTCTCCTGCCTCCTGTGTCTCCCCTGCCTTTTATATCTCTCCTGCCTCCTGTGTCTTCCCTGCCTTTTATATCTCTCCTGCCTCCTGTGTCTCCTGTGTCTCCTCTGCCTTTTATATCTCTCCTTCCTCCTGTGTCTCCCCTGCCTTTTATATCTCTCCTGCCTCCTGTGTCTCCTGTGTCTCCCCTGCCTTTTATATCTCTCCTGCCTCCTGTGTCTCCCCTGCCTTTTATATCTCTCCTGCCTCCTGTGTCTCCCCTGCCTTTTATATCTCTCCTGCCTCCTGTGTCTCCTCTGCCTTTTATATCTCTCCTGCCTCCTGTGTCTCCCCTGCCTTTTATATCTCTCCTGCCTCCTGTGTCTCCTCTGCCTTTTATATCTCTCCTGCCTCCTGTGTCTCCCCTGCCTTTTATATCTCTCCTGCCTCCTGTGTCTCCTCTGCCTTTTATATCTCTCCTGCCTCCTGTGTCTCTCCTGCCTTTTATATCTCTCCTGCCTCCTGTGTCTCCCCTGCCTTTTATATCTCTCCTGCCTCCTGTGTCTCCTCTGCCTTTTATATCTCTCCTGCCTCCTGTGTCTCCTCTGCCTTTTATATCTCTCCTGCCTCCTGTGTCTCCTCTGCCTTTTATATCTCTCCTGCCTCCTGTGTCTCTCCTGCCTTTTATATCTCTCCTGCCTCCTGTGTCTCCCCTGCCTTTTATATCTCTCCTGCCTCCTGTGTCTCCCCTGCCTTTTATATCTCTCCTGCCTCCTGTGTCTCCCCTGCCTTTTATATCTCTCCTGCCTCCTGTGTCTCCTCTGCCTTTTATATCTCTCCTTCCTCCTGTGTCTCCCCTGCCTTTTATATCTCTCCTGCCTCCTGTGTCTCCTCTACCTTTTATATCTCTCCTTCCTCCTGTGTCTCCCCTGCCTTTTATATCTCTCCTGCCTCCTGTGTCTCCTCTACCTTTTATATCTCTCCTGCCTCCTGTGTCTCCTCTGCCTTTTATATCTCTCCTGCCTCCTGTATCTCCCCTGTCTTTTATATCTCTCCTGCCTCCTGTGTCTCCCCTGCCTTTTATATCTCTCCTGCCTCCTGTGTCTCCCCTGCCTTTTATATCTCTCCTGCCTCCTGTGTCTCCCCTGCCTTTTATATCTCTCCTGCCTCCTGTGTCTCCCCTGCCTTTTATATCTCTCCTGCCTCCTGTGTCTCTCCTGCCTTTTATATCTCTCCTGCCTCCTGTGTCTCCCCTGCCTTTTATATCTCTCCTGCCTCCTGTGTCTTCCCTGCCTTTTATATCTCTCCTGCCTCCTGTGTCTCCTGTGTCTCCTCTGCCTTTTATATCTCTCCTTCCTCCTGTGTCTCCCCTGCCTTTTATATCTCTCCTGCCTCCTGTGTCTCGTGTGTCTCCCCTGCCTTTTATATCTCTCCTGCCTCCTGTGTCTCCCCTGCCTTTTATATCTCTCCTGCCTCCTGTGTCTCCCCTGCCTTTTATATCTCTCCTGCCTCCTGTGTCTCGTGTGTCTCCCCTGCCTTTTATATCTCTCCTGCCTCCTGTGTCTCCCCTGCCTTTTATATCTCTCCTGCCTCCTGTGTCTCCCCTGCCTTTTATATCTCTCCTGCCTCCTGTGTCTCCCCTGCCTTTTATATCTCTCCTGCCTCCTGTGTCTCCTCTGCCTTTTATATCTCTCCTGCCTCCTGTGTCTCCCCTGCCTTTTATATCTCTTCTGCCTCCTGTGTCTCCTCTGCCTTTTATATCTCTCCTGCCTCCTGTGTCTCCCCTGCCTTTTATATCTCTCCTGCCTCCTGTGTCTCCTCTGCCTTTTATATCTCTCCTGCCTCCTGTATCTCCCCTGCCTTTTATATCTCTCCTGCCTCCTGTGTCTCCTCTGCCTTTTATATCTCCCCTGCCACCTATTTTTTACTGCCTTTTGAATCTTCCCTGCCTTCTGTTTCTCCTACGTTTATTAAACGCCAATATGTTTTTCCTAGAGAGAGAAACTGTAGAGGAGACAAAGCGCAAATCTGGGTAACACTATAGAAGGATATGCAGGATTGCGCTCACATGGATACGTGTACATGTATACAGTAGAGGAGCACCCGGATATACCACCAATAATGGACCATTCCCATTTGGTCGCTCATGTATATTTAGGAACATTCCTCTGCGGAGGGTATAAATGCCAAACATTTAGGAAATGTTTTAATCTTGGGAAGCATGAGAAGACGGGGTCCCATGGGGATGTGTCCTCAGAGGCACACAGTGAGACGTGAGAACCAGTGAGTTGTAGCTGGGAAGATGTCCTCACGTGGTGGTCACAGACAATCCTGCAAGCTACAACTCCCGACATGCCCTAACAGCTTCAGGCCCGCAACGCTGGATCTGGGTTTTGTCATATAAAACTGCTCATACAATATTAATCACTGACATTATCCACAGGGAGCAGACTGTCCGATGATCACTCACCTCCTCGGGAAGTGGATGCCCAGAATCTGAATAGTAATGACGACGGTCATAAGAGCTATGAGGCCAAAACCCAGGATCTGCATCCGACAGACTTGACTAAGCCTCATTGTCCTGAATAGAAAGAAACAAAACATGTCATGACGACTTTGGCTTGATAATCTGAATAAATCCAGCGTCACTACATATAGAGAGGCATAATATGGATCTGTCTGCAGCTTGCACTAGGGGGATTTACCTATATACAGAGATACATAATAAGATCCTGTCTGCAGCCACCACTAGGGGGAGCTCCCTGTATACAGAGATACATGATAAGATCCTGTCTGCAGCCACTACTAGGGGGAGCTCCCTGTATACAGAGATACATGATAAGATCCTGTCTGCAGCCACCACTAGGGGGAGCTCCCTGTATACAGAGATACATGATAAGATCCTGTCTGCAGCCACCACTAGGGGGAGCTCCCTGTATACAGAGATACATGATAAGATCCTGTCTGCAGCCACCACTAGGGGGAGCTCCCTGTATACAGAGATACATGATAAGATCCTGTCTGCAGCCACCACTAGGGGGAGCTCCCTGTATACAGAGATACATGATAAGATCCTGTCTGCAGCCACCACTAGGGGGAGCTCTCTGTATACAGAGATACATGGTAAGATCCTGTCTGCAGCCACCACTAGGGGGAGCTCCCTGTATACAGAGATATATGATAAGATCCTGTCTGCAGTCACCACTAGGGGGAGCTCCCTGTATACAGAGATACATAATAAGATCCTGTCTGCAGCCACCACTAGGGGGAGCTCCCTGTATACAGAGATACATGATAAGATCCTGTCTGGAGTCACCACTAGGGGGAGCTCCCTGTATACAGAGATACATGATAAGATCCTGTCTGCAGCCACCACTAGGGGGAGCTCCCTGTATACAGAGATACATGATAAGATCCTGTCTGCAGCCACCACTAGGGGGAGCTCCCTGTATACAGAGATACATGATAAGATCCTGTCTGCAGCCACCACTAGGGGGAGCTCCCTGTATACAGATATATATGATAAGATCCTGTCTGCAGCCACCACTAGGGGGAGCTCTCTGTATACAGAGATACATGGTAAGATCCTGTCTGCAGCCACCACTAGGGGGAGTTCCCTGTATACAGAGATATATGATAAGATCCTGTCTGCAGTCACCACTAGGGGGAGCTCCCTGTATACAGAGATACATAATAAGATCCTGTCTGCAGCCACCACTAGGGGGAGCTCCCTGTATACAGAGATACATGATAAGATCCTGTCTGCAGCCACCACTAGGGGGAGCTCCCTGTATACAGAGATACATGATAAGATCCTGTCTGCAGCCACCAATAGGGGGAGCTCCCTGTATACAGAGATATATGATAAGATCCTGTCTGCAGCCACCACTAGGGGGAGCTCTCTGTATACAGAGATACATGATAAGATCCTGTCTGCAGCCACCACTAGTGGGAGCTCCCTGTATACAGAGATATATGATAAGATCCTGTCTGCAGTCACCACTAGGGGGAGCTCCCTGTATACAGAGCTACATAATAAGATCCTGTCTGCAGCCACCACTAGGGGGAGCTCCCTGTATACAGAGATACATGATAAGATTCTGTCTGCAGTCACCACTAGGGGGAGCTCCCTGTATACAGAGATATATGATAAGATCCTGTCTGCAGCCACCACTAGGGGGAGCTCCCTGTATACAGAGATACATGATAAGATACTGTCTGCAGTCACCACTAGGGGGAGCTCCCTGTATACAGAGATACATGATAAGATCCTGTCTGCAGCCACCACTAGGGGGAGCTCCCTGTATACAGAGATACATGATAAGATCCTGTCTGCAGCCACCACTAGGGGGAGCTCCCTGTATACAGAGATACATGATAAGATCCTGTCTGCAGTCACCACTAGGGGGAGCTCCCTGTATACAGAGATACATGATAAGATCCTGTCTGCAGTCACCACTAGGGGGAGCTCCCTGTATACAGAGATACATGATAAGATCCTGTCTGCAGTCACCACTAGGAGGAGCTCCCTGTATACAGAGATACATGATAAGATCCTGTCTGCAGTCACCACTAGGGGGAGCTCCCTGTATACAGAGATACATGATAAGATCCTGTCTGCAGACACCACTAGGGGGAGCTCCCTGTATACAGAGATATATGATAAGATCCTGTCTGCAGCCACCACTAGGGGGAGCTCCCTGTATACAGAGATACATGATAAGATCCTGTCTGCAGCCACCACTAGGGGGAGCTCCCTGTATACAGAGATACATAATAAGATCCTGTCTGCAGCCACCACTAGGGGGATCTACCTATATACAGAGATACATGATAAGATCCTGTCTGCAGTCACCACTAGGGGGAGCTCCCTGTATACAGAGATACATGATAAGATCCTGTCTGCAGCCACCACTATGGGGAGCTCCCTGTATACAGAGATATATGATAAGATCCTGTCTGCAGCCACCACTAGGGGGAGCTCTCTGTATACAGAGATACATAATAAGATCCTGTCTGCAGCCACCACTAGGGGGATCTACCTATATACAGAGATACATGATAAGATCCTGTCTGCAGCCACCACTAGGGGAGCTCCCTGTATACAGAGATACATGATAAGATCCTGTCTGCAGTCACCACTAGGGGGAGCTCCCTGTATACAGAGATACATGATAAGATACTGTCTGCAGTCACCACTAGGGGGAGCTCCCTGTATACAAAGATACATGATAAGATCCTGTCTGCAGCCACCACTAGGGGGATCTACCTATATACAGAGATACATGATAAGATCCTGTCTGCAGCCACCACTAGGGGGATCTACCTATATAAAGAGATACATGATAAGATCCTGTCTGCAGTCACCACTAGGGGGAGCTCCCTGTATACAGAGATACATAAGAGCCTGTCTGCAGCCACCACTAGGGGGATCTACCTATATACAGAGATACATGATAAAATCCTGTCTGCAGCCACCACTAGGGGGAGCTCCCTGTATACAGAGATATATGATAAGATCCTGTCTGCAGCCACCACTAGGGGGAGCTCCTTGTATACAGAGATATATGATAAGATCATGTCTGCAGCCATCACTAGGGGGAGCTCCCTGTATACAGAGATATATGATAAGATCCTGTCTGCAGCCACCACTAGGGGGAGCTCCCTGTATACAGAGATACATGATAAGATCCTGTCTGCAGCCACCACTAGGGGGAGCTCCCTGTATACAGAGATACATGATAAGATTCTGTCTGCAGTCACCACTAGGGGGAGCTCCCTGTATACAGAGATACAAAATAAGATTCCGTCTGCAGCCACCACTAGGGGAGCTCCCTGTATACAGAGATACATGATAAGATCCTGTCTGCAGCCACCACTAGGGGAGCTCCCTGTATAAAGAGATACGTGATAAGATTCTGTCTGCAGCCACCACTAGGGGGAGCTTGCTGTATACAGAGATACATGATCAGACCCTGTCTGCAGTCACCACTAGGGGGAGCTCCCTGTATACAGAGATACATGATAAGATCCTGTCTGCAGCCACCACTAGGGGGAGCTCCCTGTATACAGAGATACATTATAAGATCCTGTCTGCAGCCACCACTAGGGGGAGCTCCATGTATACAGAGATACATGATAAGATCCTGTCTGCAGTCACCACTAGGGGGAGCTCCCTGTATACAGAGATACATGATGAGATTCTGTCTGCAGTCATGACTAGGGGGAGCTCCCTGTATACAGAGATACATGATAAGATCCTGTCTGGAGTCACCACTAGGGGGAGCTTCCTGTATACAGAGATATATGATAAGATACTGTCTGCAGTCACCACTAGGGGGCGCTCCCTGTATACAAAGATACATGATAAGATCCTGTCTGCAGCCACCACTAGGGGGATCTACCTATATACAGAGATACATGATAAGATCCTGTCTGCAGCCACCACTAGGGGAGCTCCCTGTATACAGAGATACATGATAAGATCCTGTCTGCAGTCACCACTAGGGGGAGCTCCCTGTATACAGAGATACATGATAAGATACTGTCTGCAGTCACCACTAGGGGGAGCTCCCTGTATACAGAGATATATGATAAGATCCTGTCTGCAGCCACCACTAGGGGGAGCTCCTTGTATACAGAGATATATGATAAGATCATGTCTGCAGCCATCACTAGGGGGAGCTCCCTGTATACAGAGATATATGATAAGATCCTGTCTGCAGCCACCACTAGGGGGAGCTCCCTGTATACAGAGATACATGATTAGATCCTGTCTGCAGCCACCACTAGGGGGAGCTCCCTGTATACAGAGAAACATGATAAGATCCTGTCTGCAGCCATCCCTAGGGGGAGCTCCCTGTATACAGAGATATATGATAAGATCCTGTCTGCAGTCACCACTAGGGGGAGCTCCCTGTATACAGAGATACAGGATAAGATCCTGTCTGCAGTCACCACTAGAGGGAGCTCCCTGTATACAGAGATACAAAATAAGATTCCGTCTGCAGCCACCACTAGGGGGAGCTCCCTGTATACAGAGATACATGATAAGATTCTGTCTGCAGTCACCACTAGGGGGAGCTCCCTGTATACAGAGATACAAAATAAGATTCCGTCTGCAGCCACCACTAGGGGAGCTCCATGTATACAGAGATACATGATAAGATCCTGTCTGCAGCCACCACTAGGGGAGCTCCCTGTATAAAGAGATACGTGATAAGATTCTGTCTGCAGCCACCACTAGGGGGAGCTTGCTGTATACAGAGATACATGATCAGACCCTGTCTGCAGTCACCACTAGGGGGAGCTCCCTGTATACAGAGATACATGATAAGATCCTGTCTGCAGCCACCACTAGGGGGAGCTCCCTGTATACAGAGATACATGATAAGATCCTGTCTGCAGTCTCCACTAGGAGGAGCTCCCTGTATACAGAGATACATGATCAGATCCTGTCTGCAGTCACCACTAGGGGGAGCTCCCTGTATATAGAGATATATGATAATATTCTGTCTGCAGCCACCACTAGGGGGAGCTCCCTGTATACAGAGATACATGATAAGATTCTGTCTACAGCCACCACTAGGGGGAGCTCCCTGTATACAGAGATACATGATAATATCCTGTCTGCAGCCACCACTAGGGGGAGCTCCCTGTATACAGAGATACATGATAAGATCCTGTCTGCAGCCTCCACTAGGGGGAGCTCCCTGTATACAGAGATACATGATAAGATCCTGTCTGCAGCCACCACTAGGGGGAGTTCCCTGTATACAGAGATACATGATAAGATCCTGTCTGCAGTCACCACTAGGGGGAGCTCCCTGTATACAGAGATACTTGATAAGATCCTGTCTGCAGTCACCACTAGGGGGAGCTCCCTGTATACAGAGATACATGATAAGATCCTGTCTGCAGCCACCACTAGGGGAGCTCCCTGTATACAGAGATACATGATAAGATCCTGTCTGCATCCACCACTAGGGGGAGCTCCCTGTATACAGAGATACATGATAAGATCCTGTCTACAGCCACTACTAGGGGGAGCTCCCTGTATACAGAGATACATGATAAGATCCTGTCTACAGCCACTACTAGGGGGAGCTCCCTGTATACAGAGATACATGATCAGACCCTGTCTGCAGCCATCACTAGGGGGAGCTCCCTGTATGCAGAGATACATGATAAGATCCTGTCTGCAGCCACCACTAGGGGGAGCTCCCTGTATACAGAGATACATGATAATATCCTGTCTGCAGCCACCACTAGGGGGAGCTCCCTGTATACAGAGATACATGATAAGATCCTGTCTGCAGCCTCCACTAGGGGGAGCTCCCTGTATACAGAGATACATGATAAGATCCTGTCTGCAGCCACCACTAGGGGGAGCTCCCTGTATACAGAGATACATGATAAGATGATGTCTGCAGTCACCACTAGGGGGAGCTCCCTGTATACAGAGATACTTGATAAGATCCTGTCTGCAGTCACCACTTTGGGGAGCTCCCTATATACAGAGATACATGATAAGATCCTGTCTGCAGCCACCACTAGGGGAGCTCCCTGTATACAGAGATACATGATAAGATCCTGTCTGCATCCACCACTAGGGGGAGCTCCCTGTATACAGAGATACATGATAAGATCCTGTCTACAGCCACCACTAGGGGGAGCTCCCTGTATACAGAGATACATGATCAGACCCTGTCTGCAGCCATCACTAGGGGGAGCTCCTTGTATACAGAGATACATGATAAGATCCTGTCTGCAGCCACCACTAGGGGGAGCTCCTTGTATACAGAGATACATGATAAGATCCTGTCTGCAGCCACCACTAGGGGGAGCTCCCTGTATACAGAGATACATGATAAGATCCTGTCTGCAGCCTCCACTAGGGGGAGCTCCTTGTATACAGATATACATGATAAGATCCCGTCTGCAGCCACTACTAGGGGGAGCTCCCTGTATACAGAGATACATGATAAGATCCCGTCTGCAGCCACCACTAGGGGGAGCTCCCTGTATACAGAGATACATGATCAGACCCTGTCTGCAGCCATCACTAGGGGGAGCTCCTTGTATACAGAGATACATGATAAGATCCTGTCTGCAGCCACCACTAGGGGGAGCTCCTAGTATAGAGAGATACATGATAAGATCCTGTCTGCAGCCACCACTAGGGGGAGCTCCCTGTATACAGAGATACATGATAAGATCCTGTCTGCAGCCTCCACTAGGGGGAGCTCCTTTTATACAGATATACATGATAAGATCCCGTCTGCAGACACCACTAGGGGGAGCTCCCTGTATACAGAGATACATGATAAGATCCTGTCTGCAGCCACCACTAGGGGGAGCTCCTTGTATAAAGAGATACATGATAAGATCCCGTCTGCAGCGACCACTAGGGGGAGCTCCATGTATACAGAGATACATGATAAGATCCTGTCTACAGCCACTACTAGGGGGAGCTCCCTGTATACAGAGATACATGATAAGATCCTGTCTGCAACCACCACTAGGGGGAGCTCCCTGTATACAGAGATACATGATAAGATCCTGTCTACAGCCACTACTAGGGGGAGCTCCCTGTATACAGAGATACATGATAAGATCCTGTCTGCAACCACCACTAGGGGGAGCTCCCTCTATACAGAGATACATGATAAGATCCTGTCTGCAGCCACCACTAGGGGGAGCTCTCTGTATACAGAGATACATGATAAGATCCTGTCTGCAGTCACCACTAGGGGAGCTCCCTGTATAGAGAGATACATGATAAGATCCTGTCTGCAGCCACCGCTAAGGGGAGCTCCCTGCAAACACAGATACATGATAAGATCCTGTCTACAGCCACCACTAGGGGAGCTCCCTGTATACAGAGATACATGATCAGACCCTGTCTGCAGCCACCACTAGGGGGAGCTCCTTGTATACAGAGATACATGATAAGATCCTGTCTGCAGCCACCACTAGGGGGAGCTCCCTGTATACAGAGATACATGATAAGATCCTGTCTGCAGCCTCCACTAGGGGGAGCTCCCTGTATACAGAGATACATGATAAGATCCTGTCTGCAGTCACCACTAGGGGAGCTCCCTGTATACAGAGATACATGATAAGATCCTGTCTGCAGTCACCACTAGGGGGAGCTCCCTGTATACAGAGATACATGATAAGATCCTGTCTGCAGCCACCACTAGTGGGAGCTCCTTGTATACAGAGATACATGATAAGATCCCGTCTGCAGCCACCACTAGGGGGAGCTCCATGTATACAGAGACACATGATAAGATCCTGTCTGCAGCCACCACTAGGGGGAGCTCCCTGTATACAGAGATATATGATAAGATCCTGTCTGCAGCCACCACTAGGGGGAGTTCCTTGTATACAGAGATATATGATAAGTTCCTATCTACAGCCACTACTAGGGGGAGCTCCCTGTATACAGAGATACTTGATCAGACCCTGTCTGCAGCCATCACTAGGGGGAGCTCCTTGTATTCAGAGATACATGATAACATCCTGTCTGCAGCCACCACTAGGGGGAGCTCCCTATTTACAGAGATACATGATAAGATCCTGTCTGCAGTCACCACTAGGGGGAGCTCCCTATTTACAGAGATACATGATAAGATCCTGTCTGCAGCCTCCACTAGGGGGAGCTCCTTGTATACAGAGATACATGATAAGATCCTGTCTGCAGCCACCACTAGCGGGAGCTTCCTGTATACAGAGATACATGATAAGATCCTGTCTGCAGCCACCACTAGGGGAAGCTCCCTGTATACAGAGATACATGATAAGATCCTGTCTACAGTCACCACTAGGGGGAGCTCCCTGTATACAGAGACACATGATAAGATCCTGTCTGCAGCCACCACTAGGGGGAGCTCCCTGTATACAGAGATACATGATAAGATCCTTTCTGCAGCCACCACTAGGGGGAGCTCCCTGTATACAGAGACACATGATAAGATCCTGTCTGCAGCCACCACTAGGGGGAGCTCCCTGTATACAGAGATACATGATAAGATCCTGTCTGCAGCCACCACTAGGGGGAGCTCCCTGTATACAGAGATACATGATAAGATCCTGTCTGCAGCCACCACTAGGGGGAGCTCCCTGTATACAGAGATACATGATAAGATCCTGTCTGCAGCCACCACTAGGGGGAGCTCCTTGTATACAGAGATACTTGATCAGACCCTGTCTGCAGCCACCACTAGGGGGAGCTCCTTGTATACAGAGATACATGATAAGATCCTGTCTGCAGCCACCACTAGGGGGAGCTCCCTGTATACAGAGATACATGATAAGATCCTGTCTGCAGCCTCCACTAGGGGGAGCTCCTTGTATACAGAGATACATGATAAGATCCTGTCTGCAGCCACCACTAGGGGGAGCTCCCTGTATACAGAGATACATGATAAGATTCTGTCTGCAGTTACCACTAGGGGGAGCTCCCTGTATACAGAGATACATGATAAGATCCTGTCTGCAGTCACCACTAGGGGGAGCTCCCTGTATACAGAGATACATGATAAGATCCTGTCTGCAGCCACCACTAGGGGGAGCTCCCTGTATACAGAGATATATGATAAGATCCTGTCTGCCGCCTCCACTAGGGGGAGCTCCTTGTATACAGAGATACATGATAAGATCCTGTCTGCAGCCACCACTAGGGGGAGCTCCCTGTATACAGAGATATATGATAAGATCCTGTCTGCAGCCTCCAGTAGGGGGAGCTCCTTGTATACAGAGATACATGATAAGATCCTGTCTGCAGCCACCACTAGGGGGAGCTCCCTGTATACAGAGATTCATGATAAGATCCTGTCTGCAGCCACCACTAGGGGGAGCTCCCTGTATACAGAGATACATGACAAGATCCTGTCTGCAGCCACCACTAGGGGGAGCTCCCTGTATACAGAGATACATGATAAGATCCTGTCTGCAGCCACCACTAGGGGGAGCTCCCTGTATACAGAGATACATGATAAGATCCTGTCTGCAGCCACCACTAGGGGGAGCTCCCTATATACAGAGATACATGAGAAGATCCTGTCTGCAGCCACCACTAGGGGGAGCTCCCTGTATACAGAGATACATGAGAAGATCCTGTCTGCAGCCACCACTAGGGGGAGCTCCCTGTATACAGAGATACATGTGTGTACCCCAAAAATGATACCGATATAACGTCAGCTCCATGGATGGAAAAATAAAAAAGGTACAAGTCTCGGAAGAAGAGCAGGAGAAAACGCAAAAAAAAACCCCAAAAGGGAAGAATAGAAGTGGAAGCCATTTCTGATAAATGTGCATTCTTTCGATGTTCTGCAGCATCTGCGCCCCCTTTCTTCTCCTGACTCAACATCTTACACCACGTGGGATTATCCAGCTGTAAATTTTGGACATTTTTTTTTGTAAATTTTGCTGTAGAATTATGAGGGCAGGACGCGGACCGGCCATCTGTGAGATGACGTTGGTTGAGATGCGAGAGCCGGGCATTAGGGAGCGGTGCTCCGGAGACTTAACGAGGCGACTTCGGATGGAGCCAGTAACTCATTGACAAGTTTAATTGCAGAGTGACATACAGAGTGCGGCCTGCGCTCCGTGGTGGAGACATATTTTATAATGGACCCCTTCCTCCTCCTCCTCCTCGTATTATGTGGGACATCAATCTCTCTCCAGAACAACCTCTCGTCCCGATCTCAAGTGATCTTTTTATGGTCTCAGCCTCTTGTAACAAGGAACTGGCTTCATTAAGAGGAAAACGAGTAGTGTCCTTGTAAAGTGAGCGTCTTTGGAGTGCGGCCCGCGCACCGACAATTAGATGTCCTAACAAGGGGCTATTTTATTATGAGCTACGGCCGCCCTCCAGAGGAATCTGCACCAGGGACAAATCCAGACAACATACAGGAGATATAAAAAGTCTACACCCCCATTACATCACCAGGTAAAAACATCCGACCAAGAAGAATCAGTTCAGAGCTTTAAAATGTCGCCCATAATCTGTACAAATCAACTGAGAAACAAAATGAAATCATCAGAGGATACAAATAAGAGTAAAATAATGTGGTTTCATAAGTGTGAACACCCTATTATTATTGTGTTCAGTATTAGCCAATCACATTTACCCTTACGGTAGTTGTCAGTTCACTATTTATAGGGATTCAGCATAACCCCATATAGAGTTTTGCTGTTTTAGGAGGATTTTTACTGACATTTTACAGAATAAAATCCAAACAGCTGACAACACAGCAAAGGGATCTCATTGTTGAGAAGGGAGAAGGGTGTAAAAAACATCTCCAAGGCATTCGATAAGTAACTGTGACGACGTCAAGTAGATGAGGCTTAACTTTGGCATCATGGCGATATTACCTAGAACTAAACATCGCTCAAAAATGATGAAAAATCAAGAAGAAAAATTGGTACAGGAAGCTGTTGAGAGGCATACAGCAACATTAAGGGAGCTGCAGCTATTTCTGGCAAGTACTGGCTATCTACTGCATGTGACAACAATCTCCAGTATGCTTCCTATGTCTGGCCTGTGGGGTAGGGTGGCAAGATGGAAGCCTTTTCTTACAAAGAAAACCATCCAAGCTCAGCTATGTTTTGTTGAGACTTCCATCATGTCTGCCAAAAAGCGTGTTGGAAAACATGTTATGTCTGACTAGACCAGGGTGGAACTTTTTGACTATAATTCCAAAAGCTTCAAAGCAAACACCAAAAGAATATCACACCCACAGTGAAGCATGGTGAAGGCTACATTGTGCTTTGGGGCTGTTTTTCAGCAGCTGGGAATGTGGCTTTAATCACGGTACAGGGAAATATGAATCGTTTCAAGTATCAGCCAATTTTGCAGCAAAATCTTCAGGTCTTTACTAAAAAGCTGCTGATGAAGAGGAATTTCAACTTTCAGCAAGACAACAACCTCCAAAGCAAAAAAATAATAGTTTCTCCAGAAGGGAGCAAAGTTCTGGAATTGCCCAGCCAGAGTCCAGATCTAAATCCAAGTGACAATCTGTGGGTGACCTGAAGAGGTCGCTGTACACAGGAGATGCCCCTGCGATCTGTGGGTGACCTGAAGAGGGCACTGTACACAGGAACTGCCCCTGCGATCTGTGGGTGACCTGAAGAGGGCACTTTACACAGGAGATGCCCCTGCGATCTGTGGGTGACCTGAAGAGAGCGCTGTACACAGGAGATGACCCTGCAATCTGTGGGTGACCTGAAGAGGGCGCTGTACACAGGAGATGCCCCCGCGATCTGTGGGTGACCTGAAGAGGGCGCTGTACACAGGAGATGCCCCTGCGATCTGTGGGTGACCTGAAGAGGGCGCTGTACACAGGAGATGCCCCTGCGATCTGTGGGTGACCTGAAGAGGGCGCTGTACACAGGAGATGCCCCTGCAATCTGTGGGTGACCTGAAGAGGGCGCTGTACACAGGAGATGCCCCCGCGATCTGTGGGTGACCTGAAGAGGGCGCTGTACACAGGAGATGCCCCTAATGGTACGGAGGTGCTTCCTCTGCGTCTCAGAGCTTCCAGCAAGCAAGAAAAACCAATATAGCAAGCTGGACAGAAAATATAGCAAACAAAAGTAACACAAGCAAAACTTAGCTTATGCAGGGCAGACAGGCCACAAGAACGATCCAGGAAAAAGCAAGACCAATACTGGAACATTGACTGGAGGCCAGGAACAAAGAACTAGGTGGAGTTAAATAGAGCAGCACCTAACGACTTAACCTCGTCACCTGAGGAAGGAAACTCAGAAGCCGCAGCCCCACTCACATCCACCAGAAGAAGCTCATAGACAGAACCAGCCGAAGTACCACTCATGACCACAGGAGGGAGCTTGACCACAGAATTCACAACAGTACCCCCCCCCCCCTTGAGGAGGGGTCACCGAACCCTCACCAGAGCCCCCAGGCCGACCAGGATGAGCCAAATGAAAGGCACGAACCAGATCGGCAGCATGAACATCAGAGGCAAAGACCCAGGAATTATCTTCCTGACCATAACCCTTCCACTTAACCAGGTACTGGAGTTTCCGTCTCGAAATACGAGAATCCAAAATCTTCTCCACTATATACTCCAACTCCCCCTCAACCAAAACCGGGGCAGGAGGATCAACGGATGGAACCACAGGTGCCACGTATCTCTGCAACAATGACCTATGGAATACGTTATGGATGGGAAAAGAAGCTGGAAGGGTCAAACGAAAAGACACAGGATTAAGAACCGCAGAAATCCTATACGGACCAATGAAACGAGGCTTAAACTTAGGAGAGGAAACTTTCATAGGAATATAACGAGATGACAACCAAACCAAATCGCCAACACGAAGTCGGGGACCCACACAGCGCCTGCGGTTAGCGAAACGTTGAGCCTTCTCCTGAGACAATGTCAAATTGTCCACCACATGAGTCCAAATCTGCTGCAACCTATCCACCACAGTATCCACACCAGGACAGTCAGAAGACTCAACCTGCCCTGAAGAGAAACGAGGATGGAAACCAGAATTGCAGAAAAACGGCGAAACCAAAGTAGCCGAGCTGGCCCGATTATTAAGGGCGAACTCAGCCAAAGGCAAAAAGGACACCCAATCATCCTGATCGGCAGAAACAAAACATCTCAGATATGTTTCCAAGGTCTAATTGGTTCGTTCAGTCTGGCCATTTGTCTGAGGATGGAAAGCCGAGGAAAAAGACAAATCAATGCCCATCCTAGCACAAAAGGCTCGCCAAAACCTCGAAACAAACTGGGAACCTCTGTCAGAAACGATGTTCTCTGGAATGCCATGTAAACGGACCACATGCTGGAAGAACAATGGCACCAAATCAGAGGAGGAAGGCAATTTAGACAAGGGTACCAAATGGACCATCTTAGAGAAGCGATCACAAACAATCCAAATGACCGACATTTTTTGAGAGACGGGGAGATCCGAAATAAAATCCATAGAGATATGTGTCCAGGGCCTCTTCGGGACTAGCAAGGGCAAAAGCAACCCACCGGCACGAGAACAGCAGGGCTTAGCCCGAGCACAAATCCCACAGGACTGCACAAACGAACGCACATCCCGCGACAGAGACGGCCACCAAAAGGATCTAGCCACCAAATCTCTGGTACCAAAGATTCCAGGATGACCAGCCAACACCGAACAATGAACCTCAGAGATAACTCTACTCGTCCATTTATCAGGGACAAACAGTTTCTCCGCTGGGCAACGGTCAGGTCTATTAGCCTGAAATTTTTGCAGCACCCGCCGCAAATCAGGGGAGATGGCAGACAAAATTACCCCCTCTTTGAGAATACCCGCCGGCTCAGACAAACCCGGAGAGTTGGGCACAAAACTCCTAGACAGGGCATCTGCCTTCACATTTTTAGAGCTCGGAAGGTACGAAACCACAAAGTCAAAACGGGAGAAAAACAGCGACCAACAAGCCTGTCTAGGATTCAACCGTTTGGCAGACTCGAGATAAGTCAAGTTCTTGTGATCAGTCAAGACCACCACGCGATGCTTAGCTCCTTCAAGCCAATGACGCCACTCCTCGAATGCCCACTTCATGGCCAGAAACTCTCGATTGCCAACATCATAATTACGCTCAGCAGGCGAAAACTTCCTGGAAAAGAAGGCGCATGGTTTCATCACCGAGCCATCAGAACTTCTTTGCGACAAAACAGCCCCTGCTCCAATCTCAGAAGCATCAACCTCGACCTGGAACGGGAGCGAAACATCTGGTTGGCACAACACAGGGGCAGAAGAAAAACGACGCTTCAACTCTTGAAAAGCTTCCACAGCAGCAGAAGACCAATTGACCACATCAGCACCCTTCTTGGTTAAATCAGTCAACGGTTTAGCAATACTAGAAAAATTATTGATGAAGCGACGATAAAAATTAGCAAAGCCCAGGAACTTTTGCAGACTCTTCAGAGATGTCGGCTGAGTCCAATCATAAATGGCCTGAACTTTAACATGGTCCATCTTGATAGTAGAAGGGGAAAAAATGAACCCCAAAAATGAAACCTTCTGAACACCAAAGAGACACTTTGACCCCTTCACAAACAAAGAATTCGCACGCAGAACCTGGAACACCATTCTGACCTGCTTCACGTGAGACTCCCAATCATCCGAGAAGACCAAAATATCATCCAAGTATACAATCAGGAATTTATCCAGGTACTCTCGGAAGATGTCATGCATAAAGGACTGAAACACTGATGGAGCATTAGAAAGCCCGAATGGCATAACCAGGTACTCAAAATGGCCCTCGGGCGTATTAAATGCTGTTTTCCATTCATCGCCCTGTTTAATACGCACAAGATTATACGCACCACGAAGATCTATCTTGGTGAACCAACTAGCCCCCTTAATCCGAGCAAACAAATCAGACAGCAGCGGCAAGGGGTACTGAAATTTGACTGTGATTTTATTTCGAAGGCGGTAATCAATACAAGGTCTCAGCGAACCATCCTTCTTGGCCACAAAAAAGAACCCTACTCCCAATGGCGAAGACGACGGGCGAATATGACTCTTCTCCAAGGATTCCTTTACGTAACTCCGCATAGCGGCGTGTTCAGGCACAGACAAATTAAACAGTCGACCTTAAGGAAATTTACTACCAGGAATCAAATCGATAGCACAATCACAATCCCTATGAGGAGGTAGGGCACTGGACTTGGGCTCATCAAATACATCCCGGTAATCCGACAAGAACTCTGGGACCTCAGAAGGGGTGGATGATGAAATAGACAGAAAAGGAACATCACCATGTACCCCCTGACAACCCCAGCTGGACAAAGACATTGATTTCCAATCCAATACTGGGTTATGGACTTGTAGCCATGGCAACCCCAACACGACCACATCATGCAGATTATGCAACACCAAAAAGCGAATATCCTCCTTATGCGCAGGAGCCATGCACATGGTCAGCTGGGTCCAGTACTGAGGCTTATTCTTGGCCAAAGGCGTAGCATCAATTCCTCTCAATGGAATACGATTGTTATGAAAGGCAATTCAGTACCACAATGGACATAGCGGTCAGAGCACATACAGTGATCTGACAATAACCCAAAATCATAGAACGAGCTCTGAGACGTGGGAACTCTGCAGACCGCAATCCCTAATCCTCTCCAAACAACACTAGAGGCAGCCGTGGATTGCGCCTAACTCTGCCTATGCAACTCGGCACAGCCTGAGAAACTAACTAGCCTGAAGATAGAAAATAAGCCTACCTTGCCTCAGAGAAATACCCCAAAGGAAAAGGCAGCCCCCCACATATAATGACTGTGAGTTAAGATGAACAGACAAACGTAGAGATGAAATAGATTCAGCAAAGTGAGGCCCGACTTTCTTAACAGAGCGAGGATAGAAAAGGCAACTTTGCGGTCTACACAAAACCCTAAAGAAAACCACGCAAAGGGGGCAAAAAGACCCTCCATACCGAACTAACGGCACGGAGGTACACCCTCTGCGTCCCAGAGCTTCCAGCAACAATTTAGACAAGCCGGACAGAAAAAATAGCAAACAAATAGCAAAGAAGAACTTAGCTATGCAGAGCAGCAGGCCACAGGAATGATCCAGGGAAAAGCAAGTCCAACACTGGAACATTGACAGGAAGCCAGGATCAAAGCATTAGGTGGAGTTAAGTAGAGAAGCACCTAACGACCTCACCAGATCACCTGAGGGAGGAAACTCAGAAGCCGCAGTACCACTTCCCTCCACCAACAGAAGCTCACAGAGAGAATCAGCCGAAGTACCACTTGTGACCACAGGAGGGAGCTCTGCCACAGAATTCACAACAGTACCCCCCCCTTGAGGAGGGGTCACCGAACCCTCACCAGAGCCCCCAGGCCGACCAGGATGAGCCACATGAAAGGCACGAACAAGATCGGGAGAATGGACATCAGAGGCAAAAACCCAGGAATTATCTTCCTGAGCATAACCCTTCCATTTAACCAGATACTGGAGTTTCCGTCTAGAAACACGAGAATCCAAAATCTTCTCCACAATATACTCCAATTCCCCCTCCACCAAAACCGGGGCAGGAGGATCAACAGATGGAACCATAGGTGCCACGTATCTCCGCAACAATGACCTATGGAATACGTTATGTATGGAAAAAGAATCTGGAAGGGTCAGACGAAAAGACACAGGATTAAGAACCTCAGAAATCCTATACGGACCAATGAAACGAGGTTTAAAGTTAGGAGAGGAAACCTTCATAGGAATATGACGAGAAGATAACCAAACCAGATCCCCAACACGAAGTCGGGGACCCACACGGCGTCTGCGATTAGCGAAACGTTGAGCCTTCTCCTGGGACAAGGTCAAATTGTCCACTACATGAGTCCAAATCTGCTGCAACCTGTCCACCACAGTATCCACACCAGGACAGTCCGAAGACTCAACCTGTCCTGAAGAGAAACGAGGATGGAACCCAGAATTGCAGAAAAATGGCGAAACCAAGGTAGCCGAGCTGGCCCGATTATTAAGGGCGAACTCAGCCAAAGGCAAAAAGGACACCTAGTCATCCTGATCGGCAGAAACAAAGCATCTCAGATATGTTTCCAAGGTCTGATTAGTTCGTTCGGTCTGGCCATTAGTCTGAGGATGGAAAGCCGAGGAAAAAGACAAGTCAATGCCCATCCTACCACAAAAGGCTCGCCAAAACCTTGAAACAAACTGGGAACCTCTGTCAGAAACGATATTCTCTGGAATGCCATGTAAACGAACCACATGCTGGAAGAACAATGGCACCAAATCAGAGGAGGAAGGCAATTTAGACAAGGGTACCAGATGGACCATCTTAGAAAAGCGATCACAGACCACCCAAATGACTGACATCTTTTGAGAAACGGGAAGATCAGAAATAAAATCCATAGAGATATGTGTCCAAGGCCTCTTCGGGACCGGCAAGGGCAAAAGCAACCCACTGGCACGAGAACAGCAGGGCTTAGCCCGAGCACAAATCCCACAGGACTGCACAAAAGCACGCACATCCCGCTACAGGGACGGCCACCAAAAGGATCTAGCCACTAACTCTCTGGTACCAAAGATTCCAGGATGACCAGCCAAAACCGAACAATGAACCTCAGAGATAACTTTATTGGTCCACCTATCAGGGACAAACAGTCTCTCCGCTGGACAATGATCAGGTTTATTAGCCTGAAATTTTTGCAGCACCCGCCGCAAATCAGGGGAGATGGCAGACACAATTACTCCTTCCTTGAGGATACCCGCCGGCTCAGACAAACCCGGAGAGTCGGGCACAAAACTCCTAGACAGAGCATCCGCCTTCACATTTTTAGAGCCCGGAAGGTACGAAATCACAAAGTCAAAACGGGCAAAAAACAGCGACCAACGAGCCTGTCTAGGATTCAACCGCTTAGCAGACTCAAGATAAGTCAAGTTCTTATGATCAGTCAATACCACCACGCGATGCTTAGCTCCTTCAAGCCAATGACGCCACTCCTCTAATGCCCACTTCATGGCCAGCAACTCTCGGTTGCCCACATCATAATTTCGCTCAGCAGGCGAAAACTTCCTGGAAAAAAAAGCGCATGGTTTCATCACTGAGCAATCAGAACCTATCTGCGACAAAACAGCCCCTGCTCCAATCTCAGAAGCATCAACCTCGACCTGGAATGGAAGAGAAACATCTGATTGACACAACACAGGGGCAGAAGAAAAACGACGCTTCAACTCTTGAAAAGCTTCCACAGCAGCAGAAGACCAATTGACCAAATCAGCACCCTTCTTGGTCAAATCGGTCAATGGTTTGGCAATACTAGAAAAATTGCAGATGAAGCGACGATAAAAATTAGCAAAGCCCAGGAACTTTTGCAGACTTTTCAGAGATGTCGGCTGAGTCCAATCATGGATGGCTTGGACCTTAACAGGATCCATCTCGATAGTAGAAGGGGAAAAGATGAACCCCAAAAATGAAACCTTCTGCACACCAAAGAGACACTTTGATCCTTTCACAAACAAAGAATTAGCACGCAGGACCTGAAAAACTATTCTGACCTGCTTCACATGAGACTCCCAATCATCCGAGAAGACCAAAATGTCATCCAAGTACACAATCAGGAATTTATCCAGGTACTCTCGGAAGATGTCATGCATAAAGGACTGAAACACTGATGGAGCATTGGCAAGTCCGAATGGCATCACTAGATACTCAAAATGACCCTCGGGCGTATTAAATGCAGCTTTCCATTCATCTCCTCGCCTGATTCGCACCAGATTATACGCACCACGAAGATCTATCTTGGTGAACTAACTAGCCCCCTTAATCCGAGCAAACAAATCAGATAACAATGGCAAGGGGTACTGAAATTTAACCGTGATCTTATTTAGAAGGCGGTAATCTATACAAGGTCTCAGCGAACCATCCTTCTTGGCTACAAAAAAGAACCCTGCTCCAAATGGTGACGATGACGGGCGAATATGCCCCTTCTCCAGGGATTCCTTCACATAACTGCGCATAGCGGCATGCTCAGGCACGGATAAATTAAACAGTCGACCATTTGGGAATTTACTACCAGGAATCAAATTGATAGCACAATCACAATCCCTATGCGGAGGTAGGGCATCGGACTTGGGCTCATCAAATACATCCCGGTAATCAGACAAGAACTCTGGAACCTCAGAAGGGGTGGATGACGAAATTGACAGAAATGGAACATCACCATGTACCCCCTGACAACCCCAGCTGGACACCGACATGGATTTCCAATCTAATACTGGATTGTGGGCTTGTAGCCATGGCAACCCCAACACGACCACATCATGCAGATTATGCAACACCAGAAAGCGAATAACCTCCTGATGTGCAGGAGCCATGCACATGGTCAGCTGGGTCCAGTACTGAGGCTTATTCTTGGCCAAAGGCGTGGCATCAATTCCTCTCAATGGAATAGGACACTGCAAGGGCTCTAAGAGAAACCCACAACGCTTAGCATACTCCAAGTCCATCAAATTCAGGGCAGCGCCTGAATCCACAAATGCCATGACAGAATACGATGACAAAGAACAGATCAAGGTAACGGACAGAAGAAATTTTGACTGTACCGTACCAATGGTGGCAGACCTAGCGAACCGCTTAGTGCGCTTAGGACAATCAGAGATAGCATGAGTGGAATCACCACAGTAGAAACACAGCCCATTCAGACGTCTGTGTTCTAGCCGTTCAACTCTGGTCAAAGTCCTATCGCACTGCATAGGCTCAGGTTTAAGCTCAGGTAATACCGCCAAATGGTGCACAGATTTACGCTCACGCAAGCGTCGACCGATCTGAATGGCCAAAGACATAGACTCATTCAAACCAGCAGGCATAGGAAATCCCACCATGACATCCTTAAGGGCTTCAGAGAGACCCTTTCTGAACATAGCTGCCAGCGCAGATTCATTCCATTGAGTGAGCACGGACCACTTTCTAAATTTCTGACAATATACCTCTATCTCATCCTGACCCTGACCAAGAGCCAGCAAATTTTTCTCTGCCTGATCCACTGAATTAGGTTCATCGTACAGCAATCCGAGCGCCAGGAAAAACGCATCGATATTACTCAATGCAGGATCTCCTGACGCAAGAGAAAATGCCCAGTCCTGAGGGTCGCCGCGCAAAAAAGAAATAACAATCAAAACCTGTTGAACTGGATCACCAGAGGAGCGAGGTTTCAAGGCCAGAAACAATTTGCAATTATTTTTGAAACTCAGAAACTTAGTTCTATCTCCAAAAAAGAAATCAGGAATTGGAATTCTTGGTTCTAACATAGATTTCTGATCAATAGTGTCTTGAATCTTTTGTACTCTTGCCGAGAGCTGATCCACAAACGAAGACAGACTTCTAATGTCCATCGCTACACCTGTATACTGAACCACCCAAATGTCTAGGGGAAAAAAAAGGCAAAACACAGTGCAAAGAAAAAAAAATGGTCTCAGAACTTCTCCTTTCCCTCTATTGAGAATCATTAGTACTTTTGGCTTCCTGTACTGTTATGAAAGGCAATTCAGTACTACAATGGACATAGCGGTCAGAGCACATACAGTAACATAGTTAGTAACATAGTTAGTAAGGCCGAAAAAAGACATTTGTCCATCCAGTTCAGCCTATATTCCATTATAATAAATACCCAGATCTACGTCCTTCTACAGAACCTAATAATTGTATGATACAATATTGTTCTGCTCCAGGAAGACATCCAGGCCTCTCTTGAACCCCTCGACTGAGTTCGCCATCACCACCTCCTCAGGCAAGCAATTCCAGATTCTCACTGCCCTAACAGTAAAGAATCCTCTTCTATGTTGGTGGAAAAACCTTCTCTCCTCCAGACGCAAAGAATGCCCCCTTGTGCCCGTCACCTTCCTTGGTATAAACAGATCCTCAGCGAGATATTTGTATTGTCCCCTTATATACTTATACATGGTTATTAGATCGCCCCTCAGTCGTCTTTTTTCTAGACTAAATAATCCTAATTTCGCTAATCTATCTGGGTATTGTAGTTCTCCCATCCCCTTTATTAATTTTGTTGCCCTCCTTTGTACTCTCTCTAGTTCCATTATATCCTTCCTGAGCACCGGTGCCCAAAACTGGACACAGTACTCCATGTGCGGTCTAACTAGGGATTTGTACAGAGGCAGTATAATGCTCTCATCATGTGTATCCAGACCTCTTTTAATGCACCCCATGATCCTGTTTGCCTTGGCAGCTGCTGCCTGGCACTGGCTGCTCCAGGTAAGTTTATCATTAACTAGGATCCCCAAGTCCTTCTCCCTGTCAGATTTACCCAGTGGTTTCCCGTTCAGTGTGTAATGGTGATATTGATTCCCTCTTCCCATGTGTATAACCTTACATTTATCATTGTTAAACCTCATCTGCCACCTTTCAGCCCAAGTTTCCAACTTATCCAGATCCATCTGTAGCAGAATACTATCTTCTCTTGTATTAACTGCTTTACATAGTTTTGTATCATCTGCAAATATCGATATTTTACTGTGTAAACCTTCTACCAGATCATTAATGAATATGTTGAAGAGAACAGGTCCCAATACTGACCCCTGCGGTACCCCACTGGTCACAGCGACCCAGTTAGAGACTATACCATTTATAACCACCCTCTGCTTTCTATCACTAAGCCAGTTACTAACCCATTTACACACATTTTCCCCCAGACCAAGCATTCTCATTTTGTGTACCAACCTCTTGTGCGGCACGGTATCAAACGCTTTGGAAAAATCGAGATATACCACGTCCAATGACTCACCGTGGTCCAGCCTATAGCTTACCTCTTCATAAAAACTGATTAGATTGGTTTGACAGGAGCGATTTCTCATAAACCCATGCTGATATGGAGTTAAACAGTTATTCTCATTGAGATAATCCAGAATAACATCCCTCAGAAACCCTTCAAATATTTTACCAACAATAGAGGTTAGACTTACTGGCCTATAATTTCCAGGTTCACTTTTAGAGCCCTTTTTGAATATTGGCACCACATTTGCTATGCGCCAGTCCTGCGGAACAGACCCTGTCGCTATAGAGTCACTAAAAATAAGAAATAATGGTTTATCTATTACATTACTTAGTTCTCTTAGTACTCGTGGGTGTATGCCATCCGGACCCGGAGATTTATCTATTTTAATCTTATTTAGCCGGTTTCGCACCTCTTCTTGGGTTAGATTGGTGACCCTTAATATATGGTTTTCATTGTTTCTTGGGATTTCACCTAGCATTTCATTTTCCACCGTGAATACCGTGGAGAAGAAGGTGTTTAATATGTTAGCTTTTTCCTCGTCATCTACAACCATTCTTTCCTCACTATTTTTTAAGGGGCCTACATTTTCAGTTTTTATTCTTTTACTATTGATATAGTTGAAGAACAGTTTGGGATTAGTTTTACTCTCCTTAGCAATGTGCTTCTCTGTTTCCTTTTTGGCAGCTTTAATTAGTTTTTTAGATAAAGTATTTTTCTCCCTATAGTTTTTTAGAGCTTCAATGGTGCCATCCTGCTTTAGTAGTGCAAATGCTTTCTTTTTACTGTTAATTGCCTGTCTTACTTCTTTGTTTAGCCACATTGGGTTTTTCCTATTTCTAGTCCTTTTATTCCCACAAGGTATAAACCGCTTACACTGCCTATTTAGGATGTTCTTAAACATTTCCCATTTATTATCTGTATTCTCATTTCTGAGGATATTGTCCCAGTCTACCAGATTAAGGGCATCTCTAAGCTGTTCAAACTTTGCCTTCCTAAAGTTCAATGTTTTTGTGACTCCCTGACAAGTCCCCCTAGTGAAAGACAGGTGAAACTGCACAATATTGTGGTCGCTATTTCCTAAATGCCCAACCACCTGCAGATTTGTTATTCTGTCAGGTCTATTAGATAGTATTAGGTCTAAAAGTGCTGCTCCTCTGGTTGGATTCTGCACCAATTGTGAAAGATAATTTTTCTTGGTTATTAGCAGAAACCTGTTGCCTTTATGGGTTTCACAGGTTTCTGTTTCCCAGTTAATATCCGGGTAGTTAAAGTCCCCCATAACCAGGACCTCATTATGGGTTGCAGCTTCATCTATCTGCTTTAGAAGTAGACTTTCCATGCTTTCTGTTATATTTGGGGGTTTGTAACAGACCCCAATGAGAATTTTGTTACCATTTTTCCCTCCATGAATTTCAACCCATATGGACTCGACATCCTCATTCCCTTCGCTAATATCCTCCCTTAAAGTGGACTTTAGACAAGACTTTACATAGAGACAAACCCCTCCTCCTCTCCGATTTTTACGATCCTTTCTAAACAGACTGTAACCCTGTAAGTTAACTGCCCAGTCATAGCTTTCATCTAACCATGTCTCGGTTATTCCCACTATGTCAAAGTTACCTGTAGATATTTCTGCTTCTAGTTCTTCCATCTTGTTTGTCAGGCTTCTGGCGTTTGCGAGCATGCAGTTCAGAGGATTTTGTTTTGTTCCAATCTCCTCACTGTGGATTGTTTTAGAAATGTTCTTACCTCCCTTCTGAGTATGTTTTCCTGGGTCGTCTTTGTTCGAGTCTAATGTTTTTCTTCCCGTCCCCTCTTCTTCTAGTTTAACGCCCTCCTGATGAGTGTAGCGAGTCTTCTGGCGAATGTGTGTTTCCCAGGTTTGTTGAGGTGTAGTCCGTCTCTGGCGAGGAGTCCATCATACCAGTAATTCACACCGTGGTCCAGGAATCCAAATCCTTGTTGTCTGCACCATCGTCTTAGCCAGTTGTTTGCATCAAGGATCCTGTTCCATCTCCTGGTGCCATGGTGCCATGGTGACCTGACAATAACCCAAAAACATAGAACGAGCTCTGAGACGTGGGAACTCTGCAGACCGCAATCCCTAATCCTCTCCAAACAACACTAGAGGCAGCCGTGGATTGCGCCTAACTCTGCCTATGCAACTTGGCACAGCCTGAGAAACTAACTAGCCTGAAGATAGAAAATCAGCCTATAATGACTGTGAGTTAAGATGAACAGACAAACGTAGAGATGAAATAGATTCAGCAAAGTGAGGCCCGACTTTCTTAACAGAGCGAGGATAGAAAAGGCAACTTTGCGGTCTACACAAAACCCTAAAGAAAACCACGCAAAGGGGGCAAAAAGACCCTCCGTACCGAACTAACGGCACGGAGGTACACCCTCTGCGTCCCTGAGCTTCCAGCAACAATTTAGACAAGCTGGACAGAAAAAATAGCAAACAAATAGCAAAGAAGAACTTAGCTATGCAGAGCAGCAGGCCACAGGAATGATCCAGGGAAAAGCAAGTCCAACACTGGAACATTGACAGGAAGCCAGGATCAAAGCATTAGGTGGAGTTAAGTAGAGAAGCACCTAACGACCTCACCAGATCACCTGAGGGAGGAAACTCAGAAGCCGCAGTACCACTTCCCTCCACCAACAGAAGCTCACAGAGAGAATCAGCCGAAGTACCACTTGTGACCACAGGAGGGAGCTCTGCCACAGAATTCACAACATAGGATACTGCAAGGGCTCCAAGAAAAACCCACAGCGCCTAGCATACTCCAAGTCCATCAAATTCAGGGCAGCGCCTGAATCCACAAATGCCATGACAGAATAGGATGACAAAGAGCAGATCAAAGTAACGGACAAAAGAAATTTATACTGTACCGTACCAATGGTGGCAGACCTAGCGAACCACTTAGTGCGCTTAGGACAATCGGAGATAGCATGAGTGGAATCACCACAGTAAAAACACAGCCCATTCTGACGTCTGTGTTCTTGCCGTTCAGCTCTGGTCAAAGTCCTATCGCACTGCATAGGCTCAGGTCCATGCTCAGATAATACCGCCAAATGGTGCACAGTTTTACGCTCACGCAAGCGTCGACCGATCTGAATGGCCAAAGACATAGACTCATTCAGACCAGCAGGCATAGGAAATCCCACCATGACATCCTTAAGGGCTTCAGAGAGACCTTTTCTGAAAATTGCTGCCAGCGCACATTCATTCCATTGAGTGAGCACAGACCACTTCCTAAACTTCTGACAATATATCTCTACCTCATCCTGACCCTGAGACACAGCCAGCAAATTTTTCTCTGCCTGATCCACTGAATTAGGTTCATCATACAGCAATCCGAGCACCAGAAAAAACGCATCAATATTACATAATGCAGGATCTCCTGGCGCAAGGGAAAATGCCCAGTCTTGAGGGTCGCCACGTAATAAAGAAATAATGATCTTAACTTGTTGAACTGGGTCACCAGAGGAGCGGGGTTTCAAAGCCAGAAACAGTTTACAATTATTCTTAAAACTCAGAAACTTAGCTCTATCTCCAGAAAACAAATCAGGAATAGGAATTCTTGGCTCTAACATAGAATTCTGAACCACAAAGTCTTGAATATTTTGTACTCTTGCAGTGAGATGATCCACACAAGAAGACAGATCTTTAATGTCAATCACTACACCTGTGTCCTGAACCACCCAAATGTCTAGGGGAAAAGAAAGACAAAACACAGTACAGAGAAAAAAAAATGGTCTCAGAACTTCTCTTTTCCCTCTATTGAGAAGCATTAGTACTTTGGGCCTCCAGTACTGTTATGAACAGGTGATTCAGAACCACAATGGACCTAGTGGTTAAGAGCACACAAAGTGACCTGATAGTTACTAACATAGGACGAGCTCTGAGACGTGGGAACTCTGCTGACCGCAATCCCTAATCCTATCATACCACACTAGAGGTAGTCGTGGATTGCGCCTAACGCTCCCTATGCAACTCGGCACAGCCTGAGAAACTAGCTAGCCCTGAAGATAGAAAAATAAGCCTACCTTGCCTCAGAGAAATTCCCCAAAGGAAAAGGCAGCCCCCCACATATAATGACTGTGAGTTAAGATGAAAATACAAACACAAAGATGAAATAGATTTTAGCAAAGTGAGGCCCGACTTACTGAATAGACCGAGGATAGGAAAGATAGCTTTGCGGTCAGCACAAAAACCTACAAACAACCACGCAGAGGGGCAAAAAGACCCTCCGCACCGACTAACGGTACGGAAGTGCTTCCTCTGCGTCTCAGAGCTTCCAGCAAGCAAGAAAAACCAATATAGCAAGCTGGACAGAAAATATAGCAAACAAAAGTAACACAAGCAAAACTTAGCTTATGCAGGGCAGACAGGCCACAAGAACGATCCAGGAAAAAGCAAGACCAATACTGGAACATTGACTGGAGGCCAGGAACAAAGAACTAGGTGGAATTAAATAGAGCAGCACCTAACGACTTAACCTCGTCACCTGAGGAAGGAAACTCAGAAGCCGCAGCCCCACTCACATCCACCAGAGGAAGCTCATAGACAGAACCAGCCGAAGTACCACTCATGACCACAGGAGGGAGCTTGACCACAGAATTCACAACAGGCGCTGTACACAGGAGATGCCCCTGCAATCTGTGGGTGACCTGAAGAGGGCGCTGTACACAGGAGATGCCCCTGCAATCTGTGGGTGACCTGAAGAGGGCGCTGTACACAGGAGATGCCCCTGCGATCTGTGGGTGACCTGAAGAGGGCGCTGTACACAGGAGATGCCCCCGCGATCTGTGGGTGACCTGAAGAGGGCGCTGTACACAGGAGATGCCCCTGCGATCTGTGGGTGACCTGAAGAGGGCGCTGTACACAGGAGATGCCCCTGCGATCTGTGGGTGACCTGAAGAGGGCGCTGTACACAGGAGATGCCCCTGCAATCTGTGGGTGACCTGAAGAGGGCGCTGTACACAGGAGATGCCCCCGCGATCTGTGGGTGACCTGGAGAGGGCGCTGTACACAGGAGATGCCCCTGCGATCTGTGGGTGACCTGAAGAGGGCGCTGTACACAGGAGATGCCCCTGCAATCTGTGGGTGACCTGAAGAGGGCGCTGTACACAGGAGATGCCCCTGCAATCTGTGGGTGACCTGAAGAGGGCGCTGTACACAGGAGATGCCCCTGCGATCTGTGGGTGACCTGAAGAGGGCGCTGTACACAGGAGATGCCCCTGCGATCTGTGGATGACCTGAAGAGGGCGCTGTACACAGGAGATGCCTCCGCAATCTGTGGGTGACCTGAAGAGGGCGCTGTACACAGGAGATGCCCCTGCGATCTGTGGGTGACCTGAAGAGGGCACTGTACACAGGAGATGCCCCTGCGATCTGTGGGTGACCTGAAGAGGACGCTGTACACAGGAGATGCCCCTGCGATCTGTGGGTGACCTGAAGAGGGCGCTGTACACAGGAGATGCCCCTGCGATCTGTGGGTGACCTGAAGAGGGCGCTGTACACAGGAGATGCCCCTGCGATCTGTGGGTGACCTGAAGAGGGCGCTGTACACAGGAGATGCCCCTGCGATCTGTGGGCGACCTGAAGAGGGCGCTGTACACAGGAGATGCCCCTGCGATCTGTGGGTGACCTGAAGAGGGCGCTGTACACAGGAGATGCCCTTGCGATCTGTGGGTGACCTGAAGAGGGCGCTGTACACAGGAGATGCCCCTGCGATCTGTGGGTGACCTGAAGAGGGCGCTGTACACAGGAGATGCCCCTGCGATCTGTGGGTGACCTGAAGAGGGCGCTGTACACAGGAGATGCCCCTGCGATCTGACAGATGTGGAGCTACTGCAAGGAACAGCGGACAAAGATGGCCAATTCTAGATGTGCCGTGCTAATAGACTCGTAGCCAAATAGACTGGATGCTATCGTAAAGGGGATTTCAACAAACTATTAGTGTAAGGGTGTGCAGATTTATGCAACCACTATTTTTTTCTTAGTTCTTTATTTCTCTTTTCCCTCCCCAAAAGATTTCAGTTTATTTTTCAATCGAATTGTACAGACTATGGGCAACATTAAAAGTGGAAAAAGTTCTTAAATGAAAAACCTGGCATTTCAGCAGGGGCGTGTAGACTTTTTATATCCACTGTACATTTTTTTTCATAACTAAAATAAATATATTACTTTATGAATCCTAAAAACGGAGCCTCCAGTATAAATTTCCTCTGCAATTATATCATCCCTGGTGCTCTAGGGATATATAAAGGTTAATGAGAGCCCATGCCTGATGGACTAGGGCAATATAGATGTAATGTCCCTGGTGGTCTAGGGCACTAAAAGGCTGAATATAGAGGTTAAAAATAACATTCCTGTTAAGCTAGGGTGATAAAGAGTGTAATGGTGAGGATCATGTGGCCAACAGCAATTAAGAGGTGTATAATCACATCCCTTGTGAGCTAGGGCAGTACAGAGGTAATAATACCATCCCTGGTGGGCCAGTGCAGGGAAAAGGTTAGTTATAATATTCTAAGTGGTCAGTGGCAGTATAGCGTTCAATGCTAACATCCCTGGTGGGATAGGCCAGAAAAATGAAAATATATAATCTCCAAAGGTTTTCTATATACCGTATATAGCTTCAAATATCTGTTTGCTGGTTTGTATTGGTATTTTGGCAGCTGCTCTCTTAATCCGATGAATTTGTCTGGCAGAAACCTTCCTCATTCTGCCTTTATCTGCATGAACTCTGTCTGTGCTCAGAATCAGCCACAAATCTCTCAACAGTACGATGATCACGCTTAAGTTTTTGGGAAATATCTAATGTTTTCATCCCTTGACCAAGGCATTGCACTATTTGATGTTTTTCAGCAGCAGAGAGATCCTTTTTATTTCCCATAATGCTTGAAACCTGTGGCCTGCTTAATAATGTGGAACATCATTTTTAAGTAGTTTTCCTTTAATTAGAATCACCTGTAAAAATAATTATCACATGTGTTTAAGATTGATTTCAGTGATCCATTGAGACACAATACCATCCACAAGTTTATTTGAAAAACAAAACAATTAAATCTTTATGACACTTAAATCCAATTTGCATAATAATTTGGAACGCAGTGTAATCCACTGTGAGCTATGGTGGTAAAATAATATACTGCTCAAAAAAATAAAAGGAACACTTACACAATACAATGTAACTCCAGGTCAATCACACTTCTGTAAAATCAACCTGTCCAATTATGAAGCAACACCGATTGTGAATCAATTTCTCCTCCTTTTGTGCAGATGTAACAGATAGAAATGATCGGCAATTAGCAACACAACCCCTATACAGAAGTGGTTCTGCAAGGGGTGACCACAGACCATTTGTTTGTTCTCTTCTTTTTTAGCTATAATTTTGGTCACTTTAGCATTTTGTCATTGCGCTCACCCCTAAAGGTACTGTACTTTAGCATGAGGCAGTGCCTACAACCCACAAAAGTTTCTCAGGTAGTGCAGCCCATCCAGGATGGCACATCAATGCGAGCTCTGGCAAGAAGGGCAACTGTGTCTGTTAACACAGTGTCCATAGCATGGAGCAGATACCAGGAGACAGGCCAGTACACCAGGGGACGTGGAGGTGGCTGTAAGAGGGCAACAACCCAGCAGCAGGACCGCTACCTCCTCCTTTGCGCAAAGAGGAATAGGAGGAGCACTGCCAGAGCCCTGCAAAATGACCTCCAGCAGGCCAGTAACATCCATGTGTCTGGTCAGACTGTCAGAAGCTCTCTATGAGGATGGTCTGAGTGCCCTACATCAACAAGTGGGTGTTGTGCTTACAGCCCAATGCTGTGCATACCATTTGACATTTGCCACAGAACACCAGGATTGGCAAATTCGCCACTGGTGCCCTGTGCTCTTCACAGATGAAAGCAGGTTTACACTGAGCACGTGACAGACGTGACAGAGTCTGGAGACGCCGTGGAGAGTGATCTGCTGCCTGCACCATCCTTCAGCATGACCGGTTTGGCAGTGGGTCAGTAATGGTGTGGGGTGGCATTTCTTTGGAGGGCCGCACAACCCTCCATGTGCTCGACAGAGGTAGCCTGACTGCCATTAGGTACCGAGATGAGATCCTCAGACCCCTTGTGAGACCATATGCTGGTGCGGTTGGCCCTGGGTTCCTCCTAATGCAGGACAATGCCAGACCTCATGTGGCTGGAGTGTGTCAGCAGTTCCCGCAATATGAAGGCATTGAAACTATGGACTGGCCGCCCGTTCCCCAGACCTGAATCTGATTGAACACATCTGGGACATCATGTCTTGCACCATCCACCAACGTCACGTTGCACCACAGACTGCCCAGGAGTTGGCGGATGCTTTAGTCCAGGTCTGGGAGGAGATCCCTCAGGAGAATCAGGAGCATGCCCAGGCGTTGTAGGGAGGTCATACAGGCACGTGGAGGCCACACACACTACTGAGAATCATTTCCTTGTCATGAGGCATTTCCACTGAAGTTGGATCAGCCTGTAACTTCATTTTCCACTTTGATTTTGAGCATCATTCCAACTCCAGACCTCCATGAGATATTAGTTGTGATTTACATTAATAATTTTTATGTTTTATTGTTCTGAACACATTCCACTATGTAATGAATAAAGATTTGCAGCTGGAATATTTCATTCAGAGATATCTAGGATGTGGGATTTTAGTGCTCCCTTTATTTTTTTCAGCAGTGTATCTAGTGGTCTATGGCAATAATGAGGTTAATGATAACATCCCTGGTGGTCTAGGGCAATATAGAAGCTAAAATTAGAAGCAGGTAGTTTTTGGATACACCCTATGCCCATCTTTATATTATAAAACATATTGTTCATTAACCAACTAGATAACAGGGATATTATTATTACTTAGTGTTTATTTAGCTGATTTAGTAATCTCTATGATATAACATGCCTTATTCACTAACCCACTAGATACCAGGGGTATTATTGTTATAATTCATCACTATATTACAAAGGAAATGTTCATTAACCCACTAGAAACCAGGGATATTATTAGTATTTTTATTTCAAAACATACATATTCTTTGTTAACCCACTAGATGCCAGGGGTATTATTTATGACGGCCGTAAACACTTTATGGAATATTAATAACCTGCTAGATACCGGGGATCTTTAGTGGGGATCTGGATAACTGAGAATAGTTTATTAAATGACTTAGCAACTAGGGATTTTATTAAAAACAATCACCCCTCAGGCATACTAGTAGGGTCATTATTCCTCAGTCAAACATCATGGATATTAAACCATTGGACCAGTGAGAATGGCCAGTGAGCATGGCCAATAAGACTACACTAGACCACCAGGGATGGACTGTGGCCAAATAACTAAATTGATCATCACAGCTGGACGATAAAACCCAACGATTTGCATCAGTGAAGATCATTATTCAGTAAGTGGCTGCGTCACCAGGAACTGGAAACTACTGCAAATGTGCATTGCACAACTAGAAAACAACAGGTGGTGAGAGGTGATTGTAGTCACTTCAACATAGATCTTCTAATATAACCTGCATTCATCCTGACTAATGTGGTGTCCTTCACCTTATACAACCATGTTCTCCTAGTCATAGTACCATACTGTGGTGTCTAGACGTGTGCCACACCTTACACAACCATGTTCTCCTAGTCAAAGGACCATACTGTGGTGTCTAGAGGTGTTCCTCACCTTATACAACCATGTTCTCCTAGTCATGGGACCATACTGTGGTGTCTAGAGGTGTCTCTCACCATACATAACCAGGTTCCCCTAGTCATAGGACCATACGTTGGTGTCTAGAGATGTCACTCACTATACATTACCAAGCTCCCTAGTCATTGCACCGTACTGTGGTGTCTAGAGGTGTGTCTTACCTTACACAACCATGTTCTCCTTGTCATACGACCATACTGTGGTGTTTAAAGGTTTCCTTCACCTTACACAAACATGCCTTCCTATTCATGGGACCATATTGTGGTGTGTTGAGGTGCACCTCACCATACATAACCATGCTCTCTTAGTTATAGGACCATACTGTGGTATCTAGAGGTGTGCTCCACCTTACATAACCATGTTCTCCTAGTCATAGGACCATATTGTGATGTATTGAGGGGTACCTCACCATACATAACCAAGCTCTTCTAGTCCTGTGACCATAGTGTGGTGTCTAAAGGTGTCCTTCACCTTACAAAAGTATGTCCTTTAAGTCATAGGACCATGCTTTGTGGTCTATAGATGTGCTCCACCTTAATCATGCTCTCCTAATGATAGGACCATATTGCAGTGTCTACAAGTGTCCCTTACCTACACAACCATGTTTTCCTAGTCATGGGACCATATTGTGATGTACTGAGGTGTACTTCGCCATACATAATCATGCTCTCCTAGTCATAGGACCATACTGTGTTGTCTAAAGGTGTGCTCCAGCTTACACAAGCATGCTCTCCTACTCATAGTACCATGCTGTGTGGTCTACAGATGTCCTTCACCTAACATAATCATGCTCTATTAGTCATGGCTAGGACCATATTTTAGTGTCTACAGGTGTCCCTCACCTACATAACCATGCTGTCCTAGCCATGGGAATTTACTGTAGTGTGTAGAGGTGTCCCTCAACTACACAACCATGCTCTCCTAGTCATAGGTCTATACTGTGGTCTCTAGATATGACCCACACCTACACAACCATGCTCTTCTAGTCATAGGTTTATACTGTGGTCTCTAGATATGACCCACACCTACACAACCATGCTCTCCTAGTCATAGGTCTATACTGTGGTCTCTAGATATGACCCACACCTACACAAGCATGCCCTTCTAGTCATGAGATCATATTATGACGTCTATAGGTATCCTTCACCTACACAACCATGCTTTCATGGTCCAAGGACCACATTATTGTTTCTAGATGCAGTTAACATCTTACATAACCATGTTCTGCTAGTCACGGGCCATATTGTTGTATGCTGAGGGGTCTTTCACAAAACACAACCATGTTTTCCTTGTCAATGGACATTGTGATGTCTACAATTTTTTTACTCTACACAGTCCTGCTCTCTTTAGCCATGGGACCATATTTTGGTGCTCCGAGTTGTCCCTCACCTTACACAACCGTATTATGCCATTCTATTTTCTACAGCCATCATACTATCTGTATACCTGGAGACAAATAATATCTATTTATTGATGTTAGGAAACAGATCGATAACCAAATAAAAAGACAAAAAAATGGTCCACAGATGAAATTCCACAGGTCACCTAACAGTCCACCCCCCACCCCACTCATGAACTAACTAGTCTGAAAGTATGTGGTGGCCCTCAAGGCAAGTAACCTCTGATCTCCAGCTCCCTCCTTTCTGTCTGATGATAATTACACACATTTATAAGCCCAGATTGCTTCCAGATGTAGGAACAGAGAGGATGTGAGGATCAGAGAACATGAGCTGCACTTTATAAACATCTATGGAGTCGGGAGGTTATATCACTCTGAAAGGCCGAGAGGGATCTAGTGTGAGCCCCAATGGGGACAGGGATGATGAGGCCTGTGAAGCTGTGGACTAAGGGAGTAAAATACAGAAATAATTCACAGTGTGTTATAGAAATACATTAATGTAATTGTAATAATCAGTACACCGAGAACTTTTTATCTATCTATCTATCTAGCTATCTATTTATTATCTATCTATCTATCTATCTATCTATCTATCTATCTTTCTATTATCTATTTATTATCTATCTATCTAGCTATCTATTTATCTATCTATTTTCTATCTATCTATTATCTATCTATCGATCTATCTGTTATCTATTAATCTATTATCTATTATCTATCTATCGATCTATTATCTATCTTATCTATCTATTATCTATATCTATCTATCATCTATCTATTATCTATCTATCTATCTATCATGTATCTATTATCTATCTATCATGTATCTATTATCTATCTATCTGTTATCTATTAATCTATTATCTATATATCTATTATCTATCTATCTATCTATCTATCTATCTATCTATCTATCTATTATCTATCTATCTATTATCGATCTATCTATTTATTATCTATCTATTATCTGTCTATCTATCTATCTATCTATCTATCTATCTATAATCTATATATTATCTATCCTTCTATGCTATCTTTCTACCCTGTAACTTTCTGTCTATCTATCTACTATCTATCTATCTATCTATCTATCTATCTATCTATCTATCTATCTATCTATCTATCTATCTATCTATCTATCTATCTATCTATCTATCATCTATCTATCATCTCTCTATCTATCTATCTATCTATCATCTATCTATCATCTATCTATCTATCTATCTATCTATCTATCATCTATCATCTATCATCTATCATCTATCTATCATCTATCTATCTATCTATCTATCTATCTATCTATCTATCTATCTATCTATCTATCTATCTATCTATCTATATATCCATCTATCTATCATCTATTATCTATATATTATCTATCCTTCTATGCTATCTTTCTACCCTGTAACTTTCTGTCTATCTATTATCTATCTATCTATCTATCTATCTATCTATCTATCTATCTATCTATCTATCTATCTATCTATTTATCTATTATCTATCATCTAATATCTATATATTATCTATTATCTATCCTTCTATGCTATCTTTCTACCCTGTAACTTTCTGTCTATCTTTCTGTTTATCTACCTTCTATGTCTGTCTGTCTATCCACATTTCTCTCTCTCCCATTTCACCTCTGTCTGTCTCCTCAGGTTGCACTCACCTGTCTGGATGTAGTTGTGGAGGGGTCTCTTGTCCTTAGTTTGTTGTGTTGTTGGTTGACGTCCCTTTCCCGGTGTCCCCTCTCTCACAAGTCACGATGGGTGTCTTTCTTTTGTTCTTCATTTATCTCTGCTCTTTGTCCCTCTGTTTCGCTCTCAGTAATGGGACGGGGCCTCTGTCCTCTCCTGTTTCATTCATAGACCTCTGCCAGTCTCAGAACTTTCTGTCTGCTCCACTTGCCCTATATGTTCCCTCCTAGTCTCCTCTCTTCATAGTTGACTTCACCCTCTCTGTCTCCCTCCCTTGATGTCTCTTTCACTGCTCTCTCTCCACCCTGTGCCTCTGACTGTCTGCCCTCTGGTTCTTCTCCCAGTCTTCTGTATCCTTCTTTCCTCAGTTCTTCTCCATCTGTTCTCCTCTGATCCTCTCTTTAGTTTTTCCTAACTCTCTCCCTGCCTTGCTCTCTCTCCTGATGTCCCCTCCTTCCTCTTCCTCTGGTTTTGTCTACCCCTCCTTTCTTCATCTCTTCTTACTTCTCCATCTGTCCTCAGAATTCTTTCCTAACAAAAGTGCTATTTAGTGATCCTGCTGTTATTCACCAGGAGACAGGAGGAGGAGGAGGAGGAAGAGGAGGGAGTTCCAGAAAGGAGAGAAAGAGGAGAGTGTGCTGTCTGTATCTGGGGAATCTCATTCCCTGGACACAGGAAACTTCCTGACTCCTAATTCAACCTGAGGCAAAGGAGACAGAGAGACAAGTAGTGGAGAAAGAAGAGGGAGCGTCCTGGAGAGTCAGAGACACTTCTGTAGTCTCTACAGGAGGAAACATTTGGAAAGAGTCATAGACATTTCGGTAGTCTCTACAAGAAGGGGAGGTTGGAAAGAGTCATAGTACTGGAGGGGGCACTCGGGACGAGTCATAGACACTTCTGTCATTTCTACCACGGGGGCATTCGGAAAGCGTCATAGACACTTCTGTAGTCTATATTGGAGAGAGCATTCGGAAAGAGTCATAGACACTTCTGTAGTCTCTACCCGAGAGAGTATTCGGAAAGAGTCATAGACACTTCTGTAGTCTCTACCAGAGAGAGTATTCGGAAAGAGTCATAGACACTTCTGTAGTCTCTACAAGGAGGGGAAGTCTGGAAGAGTCGTAGTACTGGAGGGGGCACTTGGGATGAGTCATAGACACTTCTGTATTCGCCACATTTGGAAAGAGTCATAGAGACTTCTGTAGTCTCTACCAGAGAGAGCGTTCAGAAAGAGTCATAGACACTTCTGTAGTCTCTACCAGAGAGAGTGTTCGGAAAGAGTCATAGACACTTCTGTAGTCTCTACAAGGAGGGGAAGTCGGGAAGAGTCGTAGTACTGGAGGGGGCACTTGGGATGAGTCATAGACACTTCTGTCATTTCTACCACGCGGAGCATTCGGAAAGTGTCACAGACACTTCTGTAGTCTATATTGGAGAGAGCTTTGGAAAGAGTCATAGACACTTCTGTAGTCTCTACCAAAGAGAGTATTCGGAAAGAGTCATAGACACTTCTCTAGTCTCTACAAGGAGAGGAAGTCGGGAAGAGTCGTAGTCCTGGAGGGGGCACTTGGGACGAGTCATAGACACTTCTGTATTCTCCACTAGAGGGAGCATTCGGAAAGAGTCATAGACACTTCACAAGAGGAGGAAGTTAAGAAGAGTCTTAGACACTTCTGTGGTCTATTCCAGAGGGAGTATTTGGAAAGAGTCATAAACACTTGAATAGTATCTACAATTGTGGGCGCTCGGGAAGAGTCATAGTACTGGAGGGAACAGTCATAGACACTTCTGTAATCTCTACCGGAGGGAGCACCCAGGAAGATTCGTAGACTTCTCTATAGTCTCTATCGGAGGGAACATTCGAACAGAGTAATAACTCATGAAGACTTCTGTAGTCTCTATCGGAAGGGGCACTCAGGAAGAGTCATAGACACTTCCATAGGATCTACTGGAGGGAGCATTCAGAAAGAGTCATACACACTTTTGTAATCTCTTTCAGAGGGAGTATTTGGAAAAAGCCATATACACTTCTTCGGTGTGAGCATTCGGAAAGAGTTAGACAATCCTCTAGTCTCTACTGGAGGAAACATTCAGAAAGAGTCATATACACTTCTGTAGTCTCTACCATAGGAAGAATTTGGAAAGAGTCATAGATGCTTCTGTAGTCTCTATGGGAGGGAGCATTCGGAATGAGTTAGACAATCCTGTAGTCTGTACTGGAGAAATCATTCAGAAAGAGTCAGACTTCTGTAATCTCTGCGGGGGTGTGGGGGAGCATTCGGAAAGAGTCATAGACACTTCTGTAGTCTCTACTGGAAGGAGCATTCATAAAGAGTCATAGACACTTCTTTGGTCTCTACCAGAGGGGACATTCGGAAAGAGTCATAAACACTTCTGTAGTCTCTACCGTAGGGGGCACGTTGGAAGAGTCATAGACACTTCTGTTGGATCTACAAGAGGGAGAATTCAGAAAATGTCATTGGCACTTTTGTAGTCTCTGCTAGAGGTAGCACTCGGAAAAAGTCAGACAATTCTGTAGTCTCTCCTGGAGGAAGCATTCAGAAAGAGTCATAGACGCTTCTGTAATCTCTAAGGGAGGGAGGATTCGGAAAGAGTCATACATTTCTCTAGTCTCTTCCAGTCGAGACACTCTGTGGTCTCTACCTCAGGGAGCATTTGGAAAGAGTCATAATCACTTCTGTAGCCTTTACCATAGAAAGCATTTGAAAAGAGTCATTGATGCTTCTGGAGTCTCTACCGGAGGGAGCCTTCAGAAAGAGTCATAGACACTTCCGTACTTTCTACCAGAAGGAGTATTCAGAAAGAGTCATAGACACTTCCGTACTCTCTACCAGAAGGAGTATTCAGAAAGAGTCATAGACACTTCTGTGGTCTCTACTGGAGGGGACATTGAGAAAAAGTCTTAGACATTTCTGTAGTCTCTATAAGAGGAAGCATTTGAAAGTGTCAGACACTTCTGTAGTTTCTACTGGAGGGGGCATTCGAGATGAGTTATAGACACTTTTGTGGTCTAAACTGGAGGGGGCACTCTGGAAGAGTCATATACACTTCAGGAAGAGTCATAGTACTGGAAGGGGCACTTGGAAGGAAAGAGTCATAGACACTTCTGTTGTCTCTACCAGACGGAGCATTCAGAAAGTGTCACAGACACTTCGATAGTCTCTACAAGATGGGGTACTTGGGAACAGTCATAGTACTGGAGAGGACACTTGGAAACAGTCATAGACACTTCTGTGGTCTCTATCGGAAGGGGCACTGGGGAAGAGTCATAGACACTTCTGTAGTCTCTATCGGAGGGAGCAGTAGGAAAGAGTCATGAACCCTTCAGTTTTCTCTACACGAGGGGGCACTCAGGAAGAGTCATAGACACTTCTGTCGGATCTACTAGAGGGGGGCATTTGGAAATAGTCATAAACAATTTTGTAGCCTCTACCAGAGAGAGCATTCAAAAAGAGTCAAAGAATCAAAGAACATTAGAGTTGGCAGGGACCTACAGGGTCATCGTGTCCAGCCCCCTGCTCAATGCAGGATTCACTGAACCATCTCAGACACATGTCAGTCCAGCCTCTACATTTGTGTATATTTCAAAAACCTGACCTGCACATCCAAACATAGACTCAGTGTGAACAGGTGCTGAACCTAGAGTCGCCAACTCGTATATAGTTAAGTAAATAAGGCAGCACACTGCAGCGCTAGAACATACAAACTTGAAATACGAAATTTGAACTGCATTACTGCACTAGAAATATGAAAAATGAGAGCGTTTAGCGCATAAAAATGGCCAATTTTATGTGTACCTGGTAGCCCCTTTACGGCATCTCTCTTATACCAGGTCCTATGCTTGCCTTACCTCGCTGAGAATAAATGTCTCCATCTGAATGGGTACATGTGAAAACCTCTTCCTAGACTAGAATTCTCTCTCTCTGTGGATGGGTATTGGACCTGCTGTAATTAAAACACCTGTAGGCTAGGAGGCGGAGTGCACGATCAGAAGGCTAGAGAATACATTTCAAAAACCTGACCTGCACATCCAAACATAGACTCAGTGTGAACAGGTGCTGAACCTAGAGTCGCCAACTCGTATATAGTTAAGTAAATAAGGCAGCACACTGCAGCGCTAGAACATACAAACTTGAAATACGAAATTTGAACTGCATTACTGCACTAGAAATATGAAAAATGAGAGCATTTAGCGCATAAAAATGGCCAATTTTATGTGTACCTGGTAGCCCCTTTACGGCATCTCTCTTATACCAGGTCCTACGCTTGCCTTACCTCGCTGAGAATAAATGTCTCCATCTGAATGGGTGTTGGCATATGCAACAGATTGGGACTTATTATAAGTAAAAGGAGGACTTTATACTAACCAGACAGCAGATGGCGATAGTGTGTAAAGTTATATACTTGCTGTAATGTGGGGAGGGAAGCTCTCAGTGGTTGGTTGTTTTCTTACTTTCGGTTTTGCTTTTCTTCATGAATGTGTTGTCTTCAGTGCACGGACTGTGTGACACTGAATTGTATCTCATGTTTATCCAGTATGAAGTAAATACTGTTTACTCAAGATATCTTGCTGATTGAAGCTCTCCTAAGTACAGCGGTGACTGCAAGAAGACGCACTCTGCAACAGGTTATGGGCCCAGGCACCCCAGATAACCCCAGGCACTCCAGGCACCCCAGACACTACAGGTCTGCACTACAAGCTCAGGCAGAAGGATCCTGGTTTATAGCCCAGATAACGGAGCACACAGATAAGCTCTGTAAACAGAAGGAACTAAATCCAGATACAGAGTGACAGAGGAATTCAGCATCCCAGGAGCTGGATATAATTGCAGAGAATTCACAGGACATACAGGAGAATATCTTCAGTACAACTCTCTAAACAAGTAAGACTATATAAAGATGATGAGTAACACAGAACTGAAATTTACAGTAGCTAAACTGAATAGTGAAAATTATCAGTTATGGAAATTCAAAGTAGAGATGTTGTTATCTAAGGATGATCTATGGGAAGTAATTGTTACAGCAAGACCAGATCAAGATAATCAGACATGGGATAAGAAGGATATACAAGCGAGAGCCACCATTAGCTTATTAGTGGATGATGCTCAATTAATACATATAAGAAATGAAGAAACAGCTAAGGGAATGTGGGAAGCATTAAGAAAACTGTATGAAAGACCTAGCTTAAATCACAAGTTATTTTTATTAAGAAAGCTGTACAGTATGAGATTGAGTGCAAATGACGATATGCAGAAGCACATATTCTCAATGATGGAAGTGATATCACAGCTAAGATCTATTGGTGAAGATATTAAAGAAAGTCATGTAGCAGCTATATTGTTGTGCAGTTTACCAGATTCATATACAGCCTTGATAAATGCCCTTGAGACGAGACCAGAAACTGACATTACATTAGATTTTGTGAAAACAAGACTAATAGATGAATATCAGAGAAGAAAAGAACAAAGAAATGATTCTTCTACTGAAAAGGACAGTGAAAACGCTCTTAAAGCTACAGAATTCCAAAAACCCTATAATAAAGAGACAAGAGAATGCTTCAGATGTAAGAAAAAAGGTCATTTAAAGAAAGACTGTACCATATGGAAAGCAGAACAACAAATATTACAACATAAAAAGCATACAGAGAAAGTAAAAAACACAATTTCCGATTCATGTGAGAATAATTGGAATGGCACATTTAAAGTAACAGACAAGAAATCATCACTTGGTTGGTTTATTGATTCAGGAGCAACGAGTCATATGACAAGTGACAAGAATTTCTTTACTGATCTTGATTTAGATAAGAAAGAAGCCATTTATCTCGCAGATGGAAGCAAAATAACCGCAGAAGGTATCGGACAAGGTATGCTAAATTGTTCAAACAAGTTCGGACAAGATTCAAAGATACTTGTACAAGATGTGTTGTATGTTCCAAAATTGGAAGGCGGATTATTATCTGTGAAACGTTTAACAGCAAAAGGACTTACAGTGAAATTCAAAGACAATGAGTGTGCAATTATTGCAGGAAACAAGCTGATAACCAAAGTCAAGGCAGATGAACAATTATATTATTTTGACACACCAAAGGAACAGATGAAGGTATGTACACATTATCACAAAAACTGTATTCACATGTGGCATAGACGTCTAGGACATAGACACCCTGACAGTATAAGGGAACTACAGAGAAAAGAATTGACAAAAGATTTAACCCCTTAGTGACCGAGCCAAATTTTTGAAATCTGACCAGGGTCACTTTATGTGGTAATAACTCTGCAACGCTTCTACAAATCCCAGTGATTTTGAGATTGTTTTTTCGTGACACATTATACTTTATGATAATGGTAAATTTTGTTCAACATTTTTTGTGTTTATTTATAAAAAATATCAAAAATTTGAGAAAAATGTTAAAAAATTAGCAATTTTCTAAATTTGAATGATTATCCCTTTAATCCAGATAGTCATACAACAGCAAACCATTAATAAATAACATTTCCCACATGTCTGCTTTACATCAGCACCATTTGTAAAATGTTATTTTATTTTGTTAGCATTTTAGGAGGTTTAAAAATGTAGCAGCAATTTTTCATTTTTTCAAAGAAATTTACAAAATTTATTTTTTTAGGGACTTATCCATGTTTGAAGTGACTTTAGGGGTCCCATATATTGGGAAACCCACAAACGTGATACCATTTTAAAAACAGCACCCCTAAACATATTGAAAACTGCTGTCAGGTAGTTTATTAACCTTTCAGGTGCTTTACAGGAATTAATGCAAAGTGGTATGACAGAAATGAAAATGTGTATTTTTACCACCTAAATGTTGCTAACTTCTAAACAGATTACTATAGCCGTCAGACTCTAAGGCCGCTATTTGGTCATGAATTGCCATGGCAAACATCAGGACCACACAATCATGATCTGAGGGCACCAATTGTGACAAAGAAGAAGCCCCCACACTCTGTTAACCATTTATAATGATGTAGTCACTATTGACAGCAGCATCTAAGGGGTTAAACAGATTTAGTTGGTGCAAATACTGATCGTGGCTGGTACAGCAAGTTGTCAGCTATAGTGCACAGCCGACCACTACTGGATTGTCACCTGTATGAGGAGGCTATTCTCTTATATCTCAGGTCAGTTAAAAGACGTATTGGCGGTCATTAAGGGGTTAAAGATATCAGATTGCTCAATTACCATAAGATGTGATTGTTGTATAAAATCCAAAGCCACAAGGATATCTATTCCAAAAGAAAGTGAGATGAAAAGCGAAAGACCACTTGATTTGGTGCATACTGACGTATGTGGACCCATGAAAGTGACAACATCAGGAGGCAATAGATACATGTTGACTTTTATAGACAATTACTCAAGATACACAGTCACATACTTAATTAAGAACAAAAGTGAAGTTTTTGATAAACTTGTATACTATGTAACAAGATCAAGTAACAAATTTCAAAGGAAGCCAATTGTCATCAGAAGTGATAATGGAGGTGAATTTACAAGTCACAGAATAGAAGACTACTTAAGACAAAATGGGATAGAACACCAGAAAACTGTTCCATACACACCTGAACAAAATGGAGTAGCAGAAAGGAAAAACAGAACTCTAACAGAGATGATAAGATGTATGCTGACAGATTCCAAACTACCAGAGAAATATTGGGGTGAGGCAGCAATGACAGCTACTTATCTACAGAACCGACTTTTTTCCATAAAACTGACGAAAGCTCCATATGAACTGTGGCAAGGTATGAAACCAAGTGTCAATCATTTAAAAGTTTTTGGATGTAAAGTTTTCATATTCATTCCAACAGAAAAACGTTCCAAACTTCAAAACAGATCCATGGAAGGAATATTTGTTGGATATAGTGAAAATTGCAAAGGATACAGAATCCTAGATCCCAAAACAGACAGAGTTACGGTGAGTAACAGTGTGACATTCATTGAAGATTTGAATGAAGATATTATGATTTCAGTTGAAACAAAAAATGAGAAAACCAATAATGACACAACTGAAGAAATATCTGATGAGAAAGAAGTAGAAGTTAATGAAGAACAAAATACTGAAAGTGAAGAATCACAACTACAAACAGACACAGAACCAAGACGTTCAATGAGAGAGAACAAAGGAAAACCACCAAAACGTCTCTCATACAAGACAAGCACAAGAAAAATCTATGAGCCTACTTCTTGGGAAGAAATATCTAAACTCCCTGTTGGAGAAGACTATGATGAGACATTTGCTCCAGTTGTCAAACACACTACAATAAGAACTTTACTTACAGTTGCAGCAATGAAACAGATGCAACTGAGACATCTGGATGTAAAGACAGCTTTTCTGAATGGAGATTTAACAGAAGACATTTATATGGAACAACCTCCAGGATTCAAAGATGAAAGAAATCCAAACAAAGTTTGTAAACTACAGAAAAGCATATATGGTTTAAAGCAAGCAGCTAAAGCGTGGAATGACAAAATCACGGAAGTACTTACAAATGAAAAATTTCAAAGAAGCAAAGCTGATCCATGCTTATACACAAAAAGGCTGATTAATAGATGGATTTACATACTCATATATGTAGACGACATTTTGATTTGTTTTGAACAAGAAAGGGATAACGAAAATATTCTAAAAATCCTGAAGCGACATTTCGAAATCAAAGACTTGGGAAATGTAAAACAATATCTAGGAATACAAGTAGAAAGAGAAGAAGATGGAAGTTTCCTACTGAATCAAAATCATATGATTCAAGACATAACAGAAAAAATTGGAATAAAGGATGCAAAAACAGTAAAGTCTCCAATGGAAACTAATTATCTCAAAGAGATGAACAGTGAACAAAATATGCTACCAAATAATGAAGAATACAGAACAGCAATAGGAAAACTACTGTATCTAGCGACCGTTACAAGACCAGACATCGCAGCAGCAGTAGGAATCCTGAGTAGAAAGGTATCAAAACCAAATAAAGCTGATTGGAATGCCGTGAAGAGAGTAATACATTATTTGAAAGGAACTAGCAATGTTAAGCTGAAATTACCCACAAGCGATGATTGCATTTTAACAGGATATGTTGATGCAGATTGGGCTGGAGATCCAACTGACAGAAGATCTACCAGTGGACATATTTTTTTCCTCTCAGGTGGACCAATAAGTTGGACAAGTAAGAAACAGTCAATTGTGACACTATCTTCAACAGAAGCAGAATATGTTGCCGCAGCACAAGCGAGTCAAGAAGTACTGTGGTTAAGACAATTGTTGACAGAATTAGGACAACCACAGTTGGCACCAACAAAACTAAAAGAGGACAATCAAGGATGTCTTGTTCTTGCTCAGATGGAAAGAGTCAATCCAAGAACCAAACATATTGATGTGAAATATCATTTCTTGAGAGATCATCAGGAACAAGGAGTCTTGAAGTTAGAGTACTGTCCTACTGAAGAAATGACAGCAGACATTTTCACGAAGGCGTTGAATGCTGATAAACATCAGAGACTAATAAAAAAGTTGGGTTTGATTGAATAAGTCCTTACTGTTGAGAAAGGGTGTTGGCATATGCAACAGATTGGGACTTATTATAAGTAAAAGGAGGACTTTATACTAACCAGACAGCAGATGGCGATAGTGTGTAAAGTTATATACTTGCTGTAATGTGGGGAGGGAAGCATTCAGTGGTTGGTTGTTTTCTTACTTTCGGTTTTGCTTTTCTTCATGAATGTGTTGTCTTCAGTGCACGGACTGTGTGACACTGAATTGTATCTCATGTTTATCCAGTATGAAGTAAATACTGTTTACTCAAGATATCTTGCTGATTGAAGCTCTCCTAAGTACAGCGGTGACTGCAAGAAGACGCACTCTGCAACAATGGGTACATGTGAAAACCTCTTCCTAGACTAGAATTCTCTCTCTCTGTGGAGGGGTATTGGACCTGCTGTAATTAAAACACCTGTAGGCTAGGAGGCGGAGTGCACAATTAGAAGGCTAGAGAATACATTTCAAAAACCTGACCTGCACATCCAAACATAGACTCAGTGTGAACAGGTGCTGAACCTAGAGTCGCCAACTCGTATATATAGTTAAGTAAATAAGGCAGCACACTGCAGCGCTAGAACATACAAACTTGAAATACGAAATTTGAACTGCATTACTGCACTAGAAATATGAAAAATGAGAGCGTTTAGCGCATAAAAATGGCCAATTTTATGTGTACCTGGTAGCCCCTTTACGGCATCTCTCTTATACCAGGTCCTACGCTTGCCTTACCTTGCTGAGAATAAATGTCTCCATCTGAATGGGTACATGTGAAAACCTCTTCCTAGACTAGAATTCTCTCTCTCTGTGGAGGGGTATTGGACCTGCTGTAATTAAAACACCTGTAGGCTAGGAGGCGGAGTGCACGATCGGAAGGCTAGAGAATACATTTCAAAAACCTGACCTGCACATCCAAACATAGACTCAGTGTGAACAGGTGCTGAACCTAGAGTCGCCAACTCGTATATAGTTAAATAAATAAGGCAGCACACTGCAGCGCTAGAACATACAAACTTGAAATACGAAATTTGAACTACATTACTGCACTAGAAATATGAAAAATGAGAGCGTTTAGCGCATAAAAATGGCCAATTTTATGTGTAGCTGGTAGCCCCTTTACGGCATCTCTCTTATACCAGGTCCTACGCTTGCCTTACCTCGCTGAGAATAAATGTCTCCATCTGAATGGGTACATGTGAAAACCTCTTCCTAGACTAGAATTCTCTCTCTCTGTGGAGGGGTATTGGACCTGCTGTAATTAAAACACCTGTAGGCTAGGAGGCGGAGTGCACGATCAGAAGGCTAGAGAATACATTTCAAAAACCTGACCTGCACATCCAAACATAGACTCAGTGTGAACAGGTGCTGAACCTAGAGTCGCCAACTCGTATATAGTTAAGTAAATAAGGCAGCACACTGCAGCGCTAGACATACAAACTTGAAATACGAAATTTGAACTGCATTACTGCACTAGAAATATGAAAAATGAGAGCGTTTAGCGCATAAAAATGGCCAATTTTATGTGTACCTGGTAGCCCCTTTACGGCATCTCTCTTATACCAGGTCCTACGCTTGCCTTACCTCGCTGAGAATAAATGTCTCCATCTGAATGGGTACATGTGAAAACCTCTTCCTAGACTAGAATTCTCTCTCTCTGTGGAGGGGTATTGGACCTGCTGTAATTAAAACACCTGTAGGCTAGGAGGCGGAGTGCACGATCAGAAGGCTAGAGAATACATTTCAAAAACCTGACCTGCACATCCAAACATAGACTCAGTGTGAACAGGTGCTGAACCTAGAGTCGCCAACTCGTATATAGTTAAGTAAATAAGGCAGCACACTGCAGCGCTAGACATACAAACTTGAAATACAAAATTTGAACTGCATTACTGCACTAGAAATATGAAAAATGAGAGCGTTTAGCGTATAAAAATGGCCAATTTTATGTGTACCTGGTAGCCCCTTTACGGCATCTCTCTTATACCAGGTCCTACGCTTGCCTTACCTTGCTGAGAATAAATGTCTCCATCTGAATGGGTACATGTGAAAACCTCTTCCTAGACTAGAATTCTCTCTCTGTGGAGGGGTATTGGACCTGCTGTAATTAAAACACCTGTAGGCTAGGAGGCGGAGTGCACGATCAGAAGGCTAGAGAATACATTTCAAAAACCTGACCTGCACATCCAAACATAGACTCAGTGTGAACAGGTGCTGAACCTAGAGTCGCCAACTCGTATATAGTTAAGTAAATAAGGCAGCACACTGCAGCGCTAGAACATACAAACTTGAAATACAAAATTTGAACTGCATTACTGCACTAGAAATATGAAAAATGAGAGCGTTTAGCGCATAAAAATGGCCAATTTTATGTGTACCTGGTAGCCCCTTTACGGCATCTCTCTTATACCAGGTCCTACGCTTGCCTTACCTCGCTGAGAATAAATGTCTCCATCTGAATGGGTACATGTGAAAACCTCTTCCTAGACTAGAATTCTCTCTCTCTGTGGAGGGGTATTGGACCTGCTGTAATTAAAACACCTGTAGGCTAGGAGGCAGAGTGCACGATCAGAAGGCTAGAGAATACATTTCAAAAACCTGACCTGCACATCCAAACATAGACTCAGTGTGAACAGGTGCTGAACCTAGAGTCGCCAACTCGTATATAGTTAAGTAAATAAGGCAGCACACTGCAGCGCTAGAACATACAAACTTGAAATACGAAATTTGAACTGCATTACTGCACTAGAAATATGAAAAATGAGAGCGTTTAGCGCATAAAAATGGCCAATTTTATGTGTACCTGGTAGCCCCTTTACGGCATCTCTCTTATACCAGGTCCTACGCTTGCCTTACCTCGCTGAGAATAAATGTCTCCATCTGAATGGGTACATGTGAAAATCTCTTCCTAGACTAGAATTCTCTCTCTCTGTGGAGGGGTATTGGACCTGCTGTAATTAAAACACCTGTAGGCTAGAAGGCGGAGTGCACGATCAGAAGGCTAGAGAATACATTTCAAAAACCTGACCTGCACATCCAAACATAGACTCAGTGTGAACAAGTGCTGAACCTAGAGTCGCCAACTCGTATATAGTTAAGTAAATAAGGCAGCACACTGCAGCGCTAGAACATACAAACTTGAAATACAAAATTTGAACTGCATTACTGCACTAGAAATATGAAAAATGAGAGCGTTTAGCGCATAAAAATGGCCAATTTTATGTGTAGCTGGTAGCCCCTTTACGGCATCTCTCTTATACCAGGTCCTACGCTTGCCTTACCTCGCTGAGAATAAATGTCTCCATCTGAATGGGTACATGTGAAAACCTCTTCCTAGACTAGAATTCTCTCTCTCTGTGGAGGGGTATTGGACCTGCTGTAATTAAAACACCTGTAGGCTAGGAGGCGGAGTGCACGATCAGAAGGCTAGAGAATACATTTCAAAAACCTGACCTGCACATCCAAACATAGACTCAGTGTGAACAGGTGCTGAACCTAGAGTCGCCAACTCGTATATAGTTAAGTAAATAAGGCAGCACACTGCAGCGCTAGAACATACAAACTTGAAATACGAGATTTGAACTGCATTACTGCACTAGAAATGTGAAAAATGAGAGCGTTTAGCGCATAAAAATGGCCAATTTTATGTGTACCTGGTAGCCCCTTTACGGCATCTCTCTTATACCAGGTCCTACGGTAAGGTTACTTAACTATATACGAGTTGGCGACTCTAGGTTCAGCACCTGTTCACACTGAGTCTATGTTTGGATGTGCAGGTCAGGTTTTGAAATGTATTCTCTAGCCTTCTGATCGTGTGCTGCCTTATTTACTTATCTACATTTGTGTAGTCTCTACTAGAAGGAGCATTTAGAAAGGGTCGTAGACACTTCTGTGGTCTCTACCAGGGGGAACATTGAGGAAAAGTCATAGACACTTCTGTAATCTATACTGCTTGGGGCATTTGAAAAGAGTCATAGAGACTTCTGTTATCTCTACTGTAGGAAGCATTTGAAAAGAGTCATAGACGCTTCTGTAGTCTTTACCAGAGTAATAATATAGAAAAAATGGAGTAATGTCCGCAACATTTATTTCGGTAAAAATGTATTAATTTATTAAATATACCTCAAAATTACATAAATCAATAATAAAAATAAATAACATCAAGCTTTAGAATCAAGTAGACATGTGACAGCAGTGTCTGCAACAATTAGATCATCGGTATCGATAGAGTATCATGATTTAAATATGTGTCAGAGTAAGTGGGGGAAGAATATCCTATGAACTAATATTCCCGCTAAAGTGCTCATAAGAATTCTTCAATCCTCAAACAAACCCCCAAAGCCCATAGCTGTCTATAAGCGCTTACCCATGATAGATAGATAGAGCAGGACCTGCGCCACGCTGCTGACGATGCGCGTTTCGCAGACACTTCTTCAGAATGACTGTATTCTGTCTAGGAAGATAAAACTTGGAAAATGTCTTAGACACTTCTGTAGACTTTAATGGAGGGAGTACTTGGGAAAAGTCATTGACATTTCTTAAGTATTTATTAGAAGGAGCCATTGGGAAGAGTCATGGACATTTCTGTAGTCTCTCCTGGAGGGGACACTCGAAAGAGTTATAGACCCTTCTATAGTGTCTACCAGAGGAAGCACTTGGGAAGGCTCATAGAAATCTCTGTAGCCTTTATTGAAGGAAGCACTTAGAAATGGTCAGACACATCTGTAGTATTTACTGAAGAGAGCACTCTGCAAGAATCATACACACTTCGGTAATTTCTACCTGAGGAAGAATTCGGTGAAACTCATAAACATCTATGTAATCGCTAGCAGAGGGAGCATTCGGGAAGAGTCAAAGACACACACTTCTGTAGTATCTACCAGAGACAGCATTCAGGTAGAGTCATAGACACTTCTGTAGTATCTACCGGAAGGGGCTCTCGGAAAGAGTCATAGACGCTTATGTAATCTCTACTGGAAGGAGCACTCAAGAAGAGTCATAGAAACCTCTATAGCATCCACCGGAAAGAGAACTTGGGAAGAGTCATAGTCATTTCTGTATTATCTACCAGAGGGAACATTTGGAAAGAGTCATAGAGATTTCTGTTGTATCAACCAGAGAGAGCATTCAGGTAGAGTCATAGACACTTACAGGAGGGTGAACTCAGAAAGAGCCATAGAAACTTCTGTATTATCTACTGGAAGGAGCACTCGGGAAGCGTCATAGACACTTCTGTAGTATCTACTGGAAGGAGCACTTGGGAAGAGTCATAGACACTTCTGTAGTATCTACTGGAAGGAGCACTCGGGAAGAGTCATAGACACTTCTGTAGTATCTACTGGAAGGAGCACTCGGGAAGAGTCATAGACACTTCTGTAGTATCTACTGGAAGGAGCACTCGGGAAGAGCCAGAGACAATTCTGTAGTATCTACTGGAAGGAGCACTCAGGAAGAGCCATAGAAACTTCTGTAGTATCTACTGTAGTATCTACTGGAAGGAGCACTCGGGAAGAGCCATAGACACTTCTGTAGTATCTACTGGACGGAGCACTCGGGAAGAGTCATAGACACTTCTGTAGTATATACTGGAAGGAGCACTCGGGAAGAGCCATAGAAACTTCTGTATTATCTACTGGAAGGAGCACTCGGGAAGAGCCAGAGACACTTCTGTAGTATCTTGTTGTGAATTCTGCTCTTGGGCTCCCTCCGGTGGTTATGAGTGGTAGTGCTGCTGTCTGTGGATCACAGCATTTATCAGGTGTGTTCAATTTGGACTCAGCTATTTAGTCCTGCTTGATCCTTTAGTCTGTGCCAGTTGTCCATAGTTTTTGGAGGATTCACATCCCTTCTGGTCTCTCCTGTTCGCTGTGCTTTTCTTCAAAGATAAGTCCTGGCTTAGTTTTTGCTGACTTTATAGTTCTGTGCATTTTCATGTTTTGTCTTGTCCAGCTTTGTCTGTGAAGGATTTTTTTTGCAGCCTAGCTGTGTCTACGGAGTTGCAGATATACCCTCCATGTCTTTAGTCAGATGTGGTGATTTGTATTTTCTGTGGTGGATATTTTCTAGTGTTTTAATACTGTTCTATTCTTTCTTTTTAGCTAGTATGGCCTCCTATGCTAAATCCTGATTTCTTGTCTGCGTATGTTATTTCAATCTCCTCTCACAGTCAATATTTGTGGGGGGCTGTCTGTCCTTTGGGGATTTTCTCTGAGGCAAGATAGGTTTCCTGTTTCTGTCTTTAGGGGTAGTTAGTTCTTAGGCTGTGTCGAGGGGTCTAGGGAGTGTTAGGTACCCCCCACGGCTACTTCTAGTTGCGCTGCTAAGTTCAGGGTTTGCGGTCAGTACAGGTGCCACCTTCTCCAGAGTACGTCTCATGCTGCTCCAAGGCCACCAGATCATAACAGTATCTACTGGAAGGAGCACTCGGGAAGAGTCATAGACACTTCTGTAGTATCTACTGGAAGGAGCACTCGGGAAGAGCCATAGACATTTTTGTAGTATCTACTGGAAGGAGCACTCGGGAAGAGTCATAGACACTTCTGTAGTATCTACTGGAAGGAGCACTCGCGAAGAGTCATAGACACTTCTGTAGTATCTACTGGAAGGAGCACTTGGGAAGAGTCGTAGACACTTCTGTAGTATCTACTGGAAGGAGCACTAGGGAAAAGTCATAGACACTTCTGTAGTATCTACTGGAAGGAGCACTAGGGAAAAGTCACAGACATTTCTGTAGTTTATTCGGGATGAAGCCCTCAGGAAGGTTTGTAGACACTTCTGTACTCTCTACCATGGTGCATCCAGGAACAGTCATAGACACCTCCATAACTGTTTCCACTGTAGGTAGTGCACAGGAAACTTCATAGACACCTCTGTACTGTAATCTCCAATAGAGGGAGTGCTCCGGAAGAGTTATAGGGCTTTCTATAGTCTTTACCAGAGGGAGCGCTCGGGAATAGTCATAGACATTTTTATAGTCTCTTCAGGATGAAGCCCTTGGGAAGGTTTGAAGACACTTCTTTAGTCTTTAATAAAGCTATTTCTGGCCTTTAATGAGTATTTACGACCATCAAAGAGCTCTTCTTCTTCATAGTCCATCTCCCTTCTTGGCCAGGTTGATTTGACTCCTTAAAAACTTACGGCTCTAAAACTCAAATAGATTTCATATTCTTCAAAAAGCTGTGCATGGACATCATTTTCTTCTCAGTAGATCCCACTGGTATTGAGATTTTTACCTGTCTATTGGAGATAAATTGGTCCGGAGACACCAGGACAACATTTATTCTAACCCCCTTCTAACTTAACTACTATGGACAGTCATATTTTTAACTTTTCAAGTCCCAAAAACCTGCACAAAGAAACTCTTCTCTTTCTGCAAATCATTATTTTGTTTTTGCCCCTTGGTTAGAACGGGATCATCAGCAACAATCAGTGCGGAGATCTGGCAATAAGTGTTCAGTTTCCCTCCAGTGCCATCACAGGTGGAATTAAGTGTTGCACGGTGTCCATTCACATCAATGTATTGTCTGCATAATCCAGGACAGGACAGGTCCTCCGGGGAAAGAGACCCTCTTTATAACCACTCTTTATAACCACCAGTAATGAAGATCCTAATTAGGGGATCCCTTATAATTCTATTATTTCCAATAAGGTGTAGGACAAAAGGATGTAGGAAAAAGCCAACATGATGAGCTAATAAGGAGGATGTAATAAAAGATGATCTAATAAAGGAGGATCTCCCTTTCTATAGATTATTTCAGGCAGTTATAGTAATTCATTACATGAGGCAGAGAGATAAAAAGTGGTGGGAGTAGGAGAGAGAGCTTCCAGAAAGAGACGTCTGTAATCATAAACACCTCTGTAGACTTCACTGGAAGAGTCATACACACCTCTGTAGACTCCACTGGAAGGGTCATACACACCTCTGTAGTGTCCACTGGAAGAGTCATACACACCTCTGTAGACTCCACTGGAAGGGTCATACACACCTCTGTAGTGTCCACTGGAAGAGTCGTACACACCTCTGTAGTCTCCACTGGAAGAGTCATACACACCTCTGTAATGTCCACTAGAAGAGCCATACACACCTCTGTAATGTCCACTAGAAGAGCCATACACACCTCTGTAATGTCCACTAGAAGAGCCATACACACCTCTGTAATGTCCACTAGAAGAGTCATACACACCTCTGTAGTCTCCACTGGAAGAGTCATACACACCTCTGTAGTGTCCACTGGAAGAGTCATACATACCTCTGTAGTGTCCACTAGAAGAGTCATACACACCTCTGTAATGTCCACTAGAAGAGCCATACACACCTCTGTAATGTCCACTAGAAGAGCCATACACACCTCTGTAATGTCCACTAGAAGAGCCATACACACCTCTGTAATGTCCACTAGAAGAGTCATACACACCTCTGTAATGTCCACTAGAAGAGTCATACACACCTCTGTAGTCTCCACTGGAAGAGTCATACACACCTCTGTAGTGTCCACTGGAAGAGTCATACATACCTCTGTAGTGTCCACTAGAAGAGTCATACACACCTCTGTAATGTCCACTAGAAGAGTCATACACACCTCTGTAGTCTCCACTGGAAGAGTCATACACACCTCTGTAGTGTCCACTAGAAGAGTCATACACACCTCTGTAATGTCCACTAGAAGAGTCATACACACCTCTGTAATGTCCACTAGAAGAGCCATACACACCTCTGTAATGTCCACTAGAAGAGCCATACACACCTCTGTAATGTCCACTAGAAGAGCCATACACACCTCTGTAATGTCCACTAGAAGAGCCATACACACCTCTGTAATGTCCACTAGAAGAGTCATACACACCTCTGTAGTCTCCACTGGAAGAGTCATACACACCTCTGTAGTGTCCACCAGAAGAGTCATACATACCTCTGTAGTGTCCACTACAAAAGTCATACACAACTCTGTAGTCTCCACTGGAAGAGTCATACAAACCTCTGTAGTGTCCACTGGATGGAGAGTCCAGGAAGAGTCATACACACCTCTGTAGACTCCACTGGAAGAGTCATACACACCTCTGTAGTCTCCACTGGAAGAGTCATAAACACCTGTGTAGTCTCCACTGGAAGAGTCATACACACCTCTGTAGTCTCCACTGGAAGAGTCATACACACCTCTGTAGTCTCCACTGGAAGAGTCATACACACCTCTGTAGTGTCCACTGAAAGAGTCATACAAACCTCTGTAGTGTCCACTGAAAGAGTCATACACACCTCTGTAGTCTCCACTGGAAGAGTCATACACACCTCTGTAGTCTCCACTGGAAGAGTAATACACACCTCTGTAGTCTCCACTGGAAGAGTCATACAGACCTCTGTAGTCTCCACTGGAAGAGTCATACACACCTCTGTAGTCTCCACTGGAAGAGTCATACACAACTCTATAGTGTCCACTGGAAGAGTCATGCACACCTCTGTAGTCTCCACTGGAAGAGTCATACACACCTCTATAGTGTCCACTGGAAGAGTCATGCACACCTCTGTAGTCTCCACTGGAAGAGTAATACACACCTCTGTAGTCTCCACTGGAAGAGTCATACAGACCTCTGTAGTGTCCACTGGAAGAGTCATACACAACTCTGTAGTCTCCGCTGGAAGAGTCATACAAACCTCTGTAGTGTCCACTGGAAGAGTCATACACACCTCTGTAATGTCCACTAGAAGAGTCATACACACCTCTGTAGTCTCCACTGGAAGAGTCATACATACCTCTGTAGTGTCCACTACAAAAGTCATACACAACTCTGTAGTCTCCACTGGAAGAGTCATACAAACCTCTGTAGTGTCCACTGGATGGAGAGTCCAGGAAGAGTCATACACACCTCTGTAGACTCCACTGGAAGGGTCATACACACCTCTGTAGTGTCCACTGGAAGAGTCATACACACCTCTGTAGACTCCACTGGAAGGGTCATACACACCTCTGTAGTGTCCACTGGAAGAGTCATACACACCTCTGTAGTCTCCACTGGAAGAGTCATACACACCTCTGTAGTCTCCACTGGAAGGGTCATACACACCTCTGTAGTCTCCACTGGAAGAGTCATACACACCTCTGTAATGTCCACTAGAAGAGCCATACACACCTCTCTAATGTCCACTAGAAGAGCCATACACACCTCTGTAATGTCCACTAGAAGAGCCATACACACCTCTGTAATGTCCACTAGAAGAGTCATACACACCTCTGTAGTCTCCACTGGAAGAGTCATACACACCTCTGTAGTGTCCACCAGAAGAGTCATACACACCTCTGTAGTCTCCACTGGAAGAGTCATACACACCTCTGTAGTCTCCACTGGAAGAGTCATACACACCTCTGTAGTGTCCACTGAAAGAGTCATACAAACCTCTGTAGTGTCCACTGAAAGAGTCATACACACCTCTGTAGTCTCCACTGGAAGAGTCATACACACCTCTGTAGTCTCCACTGGAAGAGTAATACACACCTCTGTAGTCTCCACTGGAAGAGTCATACAGACCTCTGTAGTCTCCACTGGAAGAGTCATACACACCTCTGTAGTCTCCACTGGAAGAGTCATACACAACTCTATAGTGTCCACTGGAAGAGTCATGCACACCTCTGTAGTCTCCACTGGAAGAGTCATACACACCTCTATAGTGTCCACTGGAAGAGTCATACACACCTCTGTAGTCTCCACTGGAAGAGTCATACACACCTCTGTAGTCTCCACTGGAAGAGTCATACAAACCTCTGTAGTGTCCACTGGAAGAGTCATACACAACTCTGTAGTCTCCGCTGGAAGAGTCATACAAACCTCTGTAGTGTCCACTGGAAGAGTCATACACACCTCTATAGTGTCCACTGGAAGAGTCATACACACCTCTGTAGTCTCCACTGGAAGAGTAATACACACCTCTGTAGTCTCCACTGGAAGAGTCATACAGACCTCTGTAGTGTCCACTGGAAGAGTCATACACAACTCTGTAGTCTCCGCTGGAAGAGTCATACACACCTCTGTAGTCTCCACTGGAAGAGTCATACACACCTCTGTAGTGTCCACTGGAAGAGTCATACACACCTCTGTAGACTCCACTGGAAGGGTCATACACACCTCTGTAGTGTCCACTGGAAGAGTCATACACACCTCTGTAGTCTCCACTGGAAGAGTCATACACACCTCTGTAGTCTCCACTGGAAGGGTCATACACACCTCTGTAGTCTCCACTGGAAGAGTCATACACACCTCTGTAATGTCCACTAGAAGAGCCATACACACCTCTCTAATGTCCACTAGAAGAGCCATACACACCTCTATAATGTCCACTAGAAGAGCCATACACACCTCTGTAATGTCCACTAGAAGAGTCATACACACCTCTGTAGTCTCCACTGGAAGAGTCATACACACCTCTGTAGTGTCCACCAGAAGAGTCATACACACCTCTGTAGTCTCCACTGGAAGAGTCATACACACCTCTGTAGTCTCCACTGGAAGAGTCATACACACCTCTGTAGTGTCCACTGAAAGAGTCATACAAACCTCTGTAGTGTCCACTGAAAGAGTCATACACACCTCTGTAGTCTCCACTGGAAGAGTCATACACACCTCTGTAGTCTCCACTGGAAGAGTAATACACACCTCTGTAGTCTCCACTGGAAGAGTCATACAGACCTCTGTAGTCTCCACTGGAAGAGTCATACACACCTCTGTAGTCTCCACTGGAAGAGTCATACACAACTCTATAGTGTCCACTGGAAGAGTCATGCACACCTCTGTAGTCTCCACTGGAAGAGTCATACACACCTCTATAGTGTCCACTGGAAGAGTCATACACACCTCTGTAGTCTCCACTGGAAGAGTCATACACACCTCTGTAGTCTCCACTGGAAGAGTCATACAAACCTCTGTAGTGTCCACTGGAAGAGTCATACACAACTCTGTAGTCTCCGCTGGAAGAGTCATACAAACCTCTGTAGTGTCCACTGGAAGAGTCATACACACCTCTATAGTGTCCACTGGAAGAGTAATACACACCTCTGTAGTCTCCACTGGAAGAGTCATACAGACCTCTGTAGTCTCCACTGGAAGAGTCATACACACCTCTGTAGTCTCCACTGGAAGAGTCATACACAACTCTATAGTGTCCACTGGAAGAGTCATGCACACCTCTGTAGTCTCCACTGGAAGAGTCATACACACCTCTATAGTGTCCACTGGAAGAGTCATACACACCTCTGTAGTCTCCACTGGAAGAGTCATACACACCTCTGTAGTCTCCACTGGAAGAGTCATACAAACCTCTGTAGTGTCCACTGGAAGAGTCATACACAACTCTGTAGTCTCCGCTGGAAGAGTCATACAAACCTCTGTAGTGTCCACTGGAAGAGTCATACACACCTCTATAGTGTCCACTGGAAGAGTCATACACACCTCTGTAGTCTCCACTGGAAGAGTAATACACACCTCTGTAGTCTCCACTGGAAGAGTCATACAGACCTCTGTAGTGTCCACTGGAAGAGTCATACACAACTCTGTAGTCTCCGCTGGAAGAGTCATACACACCTCTGTAGTCTCCACTGGAAGAGTCATACACACCTCTGTAGTGTCCACTGGAAGAGTCATACAGACCTCTGTAGTCTCCACTGGAAGAGTCATACAGACCTCTGTAGTCTCCTCTGGAAGAGTCATACACACCTCTGTAGTCTCCACTGGAAGAGTCATACACACCTCTGTAGTGTCCACTGGAAGAGTCATACACACCTCTATAGTGTCCACTGGAAGAGTCATGCACACCTCTGTAGTCTCCGCTGGAAGAGTCATACACAACTCTGTAGTCTCCGCTGAAAGAGTCATACACACCTCTGTAGTCTCCACTGGAAGAGTCATACACACCTCTGTAGTCTCCACTGGAAGAGTCATACACACCTCTGTAGTCTCCACTGGAAGAGTCATACACACCTCTGTAGTCTCCACTGGAAGAGTCATACACACCTCTGTAGTGTCCACTGAAAGAGTCATACACACCTCTATAGTGTCCACTGGAAGAGTCATGCACACCTCTGTAGTCTCCGCTGGAAGAGTCATACACAACTCTGTAGTCTCCGCTGGAAGAGTCATACACCTCTGTAGTCTCCACTGGAAGAGTCATACACACCTCTGTAGTGTCCACTGGAAGAGTCATACACACCTCTATAGTGTCCACTGGAAGAGTCATGCACACCTCTGTAGTCTCCGCTGGAAGAGTCATACACACCTCTGTAGTCTCCGCTGGAAGAGTCATACACCTCTGTAGTCTCCACTGGAAGAGTCATACACACCTCTGTAGTGTCCACTGGAAGAGTCATACACACCTCTGTAGTGTCCACTGAAAGAGTCATACACACCTCTATAGTGTCCACTGGAAGAGTCATGCACACCTCTGTAGTCTCCGCTGGAAGAGTCATACACAACTCTGTAGTCTCCGCTGGAAGAGTCATACACCTCTGTAGTCTCCACTGGAAGAGTCATACACACCTCTGTAGTGTCCACTGAAAGAGTCATACACAACTCTGTAGTCTCCACTGGAAGAGTCATACACACCTCTGTAGTCTCCACTGGAAGAGTCATACAGACCTCTGTAGTCTCCTCTGGAAGAGTCATACACACCTCTGTAGTCTCCACTGGAAGAGTCATACACACCTCTGTAGTGTCCACTGGAAGAGTCATACACACCTCTATAGTGTCCACTGGAAGAGTCATGCACACCTCTGTAGTCTCCGCTGGAAGAGTCATACACAACTCTGTAGTCTCCGCTGGAAGAGTCATACACACCTCTGTAGTCTCCACTGGAAGAGTCATACACACCTCTGTAGTCTCCACTGGAAGAGTCATACACACCTCTGTAGTCTCCACTGGAAGAGTCATACACACCTCTGTAGTCTCCACTGGAAGAGTCATACACACCTCTGTAGTGTCCACTGAAAGAGTCATACACACCTCTATAGTGTCCACTGGAAGAGTCATGCACACCTCTGTAGTCTCCGCTGGAAGAGTCATACACAACTCTGTAGTCTCCGCTGGAAGAGTCATACACCTCTGTAGTCTCCACTGGAAGAGTCATACACACCTCTGTAGTGTCCACTGGAAGAGTCATACACACCTCTATAGTGTCCACTGGAAGAGTCATGCACACCTCTGTAGTCTCCGCTGGAAGAGTCATACACACCTCTGTAGTCTCCGCTGGAAGAGTCATACACCTCTGTAGTCTCCACTGGAAGAGTCATACACACCTCTGTAGTGTCCACTGGAAGAGTCATACACACCTCTGTAGTGTCCACTGAAAGAGTCATACACACCTCTATAGTGTCCACTGGAAGAGTCATGCACACCTCTGTAGTCTCCGCTGGAAGAGTCATACACAACTCTGTAGTCTCCGCTGGAAGAGTCATACACCTCTGTAGTCTCCACTGGAAGAGTGATACACACCTCTGTAGTGTCCACTGAAAGAGTCATACACAACTCTGTAGTCTCCACTGGAAGAGTCATACACACCTCTGTAGTCTCCACTGGAAGAGTCATACACACCTCTGTAGTCTCCACTGGAAGAGTCATACACACCTCTGTAGTCTCCTCTGGAAGAGTCAAACACACCTCTGTAGTGTCCACTGAAAGAGTCATACACACCTCTGTAGTCTCCACTGGAAGAGTCATACACACCTCTGTAGTCTCCACTGGAAGAGTCATACACACCTCTGTAGTCTCCACTGGAAGAGTAATACACACCTCTGTAGTCTCCACTGGAAGAGTCATACAGACCTCTGTAGTCTCCGCTGGAAGAGTCATACACACCTCTGTAGTCTCCACTGGAAGAGTCATACAGACCTCTATAGTGTCCACTGGAAGAGTCATGCACACCTCTGTAGTCTCCGCTGGAAGAGTCATACACAACTCTGTAGTCTTCGCTGGAAGAGTCATACACACCTCTGTAGTCTCCACTGGAAGAGTCATACACACCTCTGTAGTCTCCACTAGAAGAGTCATACACACCTCTGTAGTGTCCACTGGAAGAGTCATACACACCTCTATAGTGTCCACTGGAAGAGTCATACACACCTCTGTAGTCTCCACTGGAAGAGTAATACACACCTCTGTAGTCTCCACTGGAAGAGTAATACACACCTCTGTAGTCTCCACTGGAAGAGTAATACACACCTCTGTAGTCTCCACTGGAAGAGTCATACAGACCTCTGTAGTCTCCGCTGGAAGAGTCATACACACCTCTGTAGTCTCCACTGGAAGAGTCATACAGACCTCTGTAGTCTCCACTGGAAGAGTCATGCACACCTCTGTAGTCTCCACTGGAAGAGTAATACACACCTCTGTAGTCTCCACTGGAAGAGTCATACAGACCTCTGTAGTGTCCACTGGAAGAGTCATACACAACTCTGTAGTCTCCGCTGGAAGAGTCATACAAACCTCTGTAGTGTCCACTGGAAGAGTCATACACACCTCTATAGTATCCACTGGAAGAGTCATACACACCTCTGTAGTCTCCACTGGAAGAGTAATACACACCTCTGTAGTCTCCACTGGAAGAGTAATACACACCTCTGTAGTCTCCACTGGAAGAGTCATACAGACCTCTGTAGTGTCCACTGGAAGAGTCATACACAACTCTGTAGTCTCCGCTGGAAGAGTCATACACACCTCTGTAGTCTCCACTGGAAGAGTCATACACACCTCTGTAGTGTCCACTGGAAGAGTCATACAGACCTCTGTAGTCTCCACTGGAAGAGTCATACAGACCTCTGTAGTCTCCTCTGGAAGAGTCATACACACCTCTGTAGTCTCCACTGGAAGAGTCATACACACCTCTGTAGTGTCCACTGGAAGAGTCATACACACCTCTATAGTGTCCACTGGAAGAGTCATGCACACCTCTGTAGTCTCCGCTGGAAGAGTCATACACAACTCTGTAGTCTCCGCTGGAAGAGTCATACACACCTCTGTAGTCTCCACTGGAAGAGTCATACACACCTCTGTAGTCTCCACTGGAAGAGTCATACACACCTCTGTAGTCTCCACTGAAAGAGTCATACACACCTCTGTAGTCTCCACTGGAAGAGTCATACACACCTCTGTAGTCTCCACTGGAAGAGTCATACACACCTCTGTAGTGTCCACTGGAAGAGTCATACACACCTCTATAGTGTCCACTGGAAGAGTCATGCACACCTCTGTAGTCTCCACTGGAAGAGTCATACACACCTCTGTAGTCTCCGCTGGAAGAGTCATACAAACCTCTGTAGTGTCCACTGGAAGAGTCATACACACCTCCATAGTGTCCACTGGAAGAGTCATACACACCTCTGTAGTCTCCACTGAGAAGTCATACACACCTCTGTAGTCTCCACTGGAAGGATCATACACACCTCTGTAGTCTCCACTGAGAAGAGTCATACACACCTCTGTAGTGTCCACTGGCAGAGTCATACACACCTCTGTAGTCTCCACTGGAAGAGTAATACACACCTCTGTAGTCTCCACTGGAAGAGTCATACAGACCTCTGTAGTGTCCACTGGAAGAGTCATACACAACTCTGTAGTCTCCACTGGAAGAGTAATACACACCTCTGTAGTCTCCACTGGAAGAGTCATACAGACCTCTGTAGTGTCCACTGGAAGAGTCATACACAACTCTGTAGTCTCCGCTGGAAGAGTCATACACACCTCTGTAGTCTCCACTGGAAGAGTCATACACACCTCTGTAGTGTCCACTGGAAGAGTCATACAGACCTCTGTAGTCTCCACTGGAAGAGTCATACAGACCTCTGTAGTCTCCGCTGGAAGAGTCATACACACCTCTGTAGTCTCCACTGGAAGAGTCATACACACCTCTGTAGTCTCCACTGGAAGAGTCATACACACCTCTGTAGTGTCCACTGGAAGAGTCATACACACCTCTATAGTCTCCGCTGGAAGAGTCATACACACCTCTGTAGTCTCCACTAGAAGAGTCATACACACCTCTGTAGTGTCCACTGGAAGAGTCATACACACCTCTGTAGTGTCCACTGGAAGGGTCATACACACCTCTGTAGTCTCCACTAGAAGAGTCATACACACCTCTGTAGTCTCCACTGGAAGAGTCATACACACCTCTGTAGTCTCCACTAGAAGAGTCATACACACCTCTGTAGTCTCCACTAGAAGAGTCATACACACCTCTGTAGTCTCCACTGGAAGAGTCATACAGACCTCTGTAGTCTCCACTGGAAGAGTCATACAGACCTCTGTAGTCTCCACTGGAAGAGTCATACACACCTCTGTAGTCTCCACTAGAAGAGTCATACACACCTCTGTAGTCTCCACTAGAAGAGTCATACACACCTCTGTAGTCTCCATTGGAAGAGTCATACACACCTCTGTAGTCTCCACTGGAAGAGTAATACACACCTCTGTAGTCTCCACTAGAAGAGTCATACACACCTCTGTAGTCTCCACTGGAAGAGTCATACACACCTCTGTAGTCTCCACTGGAAGAGTAATACACACCTCTGTAGTCTCCACTGGAAGAGTCATACACACCTCTGTAGTCTCCACTGGAAGAGTCATACACACCTCTGTAGTCTCCACTGGAAGAGTCATACACACCTCTGTAGTCTCCACTGGAAGAGTCATACACAACTCTGTAGTCTCCACTGGAAGAGTCATACACACCTCTGTAGTCTCCACTGGAAGAGTAATACACAACTCTGTAGTCTCCGCTGGAAGAGTCATACAGACCTCTGTAGTCTCCGCTGGAAGAGTCATACACAACTCTGTAGTCTCCGCTGGAAGAGTCATACAGACCTGTGTAGTCTCCGCTGGAAGAGTCATACACAACTCTGTAGTCTCCGCTGGAAGAGTCATACAGACCTCTGTAGTGTCCACTGGAAGGGTCATACACACCTCTGTAGTCTCCACTGGAAGAGACATACACCATGTGGGTGTGTCTAATGGTATAAAATGGTGGTTGAATTGGGATTGTACTGTGCTTGAAAAAGGACCACGGACCGAAACGTCGCCACAGGAGGCAGAATAAAGAAAGTTACTGTCTGTCACTTCCTGGTGTGGCGCTGTCCTTTTTATACTTCGATTGTGGACTCTTTTGCTGGGACGGACCCCCAGATGTCCATGGAGACGGTGTCAGTATTGGGTGCGGTCTAACACATTTGTTGGATACATACACACCTCTGTAGTGTCCACTGGCAGAGTCATACAAACCTCTGTAGTCTCCACTGGAATGGTCATACACACCTCTGCAGCATCCACTGGAGTGACTGTCAATTAAAAGTCATTCAAACCTCTATAGTCTCCAATGGAGGGACTGCCCATGAAGAGTCATACACACCTCTGTAGTCTCCACTGGAAGAGTCATACACACCTCTGTAATGTCCACTGGAAGAGTCATATACCCTTCTTTAGTGTCCACTGGAAGAGTCATATACACCTCTGTAATCTCCACTGGAAGGAGTGTCCAGGAAGAGTCATAGACACCCGTAGTCTCTACCAGAGAGGACAGTACTGAACTTCCAATTCTTTGCACTCCTACTCAACCTCCTTCCTGCTTCCAGTAGAAGGACCCCTTCCTGGACTCCTTGCTGGTCTCGGTGGGAATAACACTGAAAGCTGTTGACCTTTAGAGTGGGATAGTCAGTTTTCTTCTAGGGGTTTTCCACAGCTTTAGCAATTCAGGACCCCAATTGGGATAAAAACAATGGCTACTCACCTTCAACAGTGGCGCCATTTCAGCAATGTTGGTGCCGCCATTCCCAGAGATTGAGGAGACATTGTTGTGCTTGCTGCAGCCAATCAGTCCTCGCTGTTTGGCTGCAGCTGATCAACATCGCATCAGGGTGGACGTCTTTTCTGACGAAGTAGTAAACACTGCAGTTAAATAGTGGCCACTCATTGGCTGCAATTGTTTTTATAAAAAATGCAAGTTAGCGCTCGTCTGGTAGGAGGGATGAATGGAGACGGTTACCCCCTAAGTCAATGTCCATCCCGCTAAGTCTTGCCACCTTCCCGGCCTGGCCATTGTCCACAGTCATGTTTAAGGGTTGGACATTGACGTGTAGGATGACTCACTCTATATTTTTATCTATTTTAGATTTTTTTTTTTTTAGCAGCTAAAGTATTAAAAAAAATGTTTAGAATCAGCGCAGTCGTACTGATCGGGTGAATCGTGCTACTGAGTCATTTTTAATGATGGTCACACAATTAATAAATAGATAAAAATAAACGCGGAATCGTGTTTTTTTCACCACTTCACAAAATTTGAATTTTATTTTTCCTTTTTATCAGTACATTACATGGTAAAATGAATGATATTTAAGCAATGCTACAACTTGTCCTGCAAGGAAAACCAAAAAAACAGATGATGGTAAAATAGAAATAGAAAGGTTATGGATCATGGAAGAAGGGGAGGGGAAAAAAAATACAAAATAAAAAATGACCAGTTCAGGAGGAGTGAATGGGATAAGATGCAAGTTTTGGAATCAGATGAAAACTTTTTTTTTTTCCACTGCGCCACTTTTTTCCAACAGCGTCACTCTTGTCGATAGGTCGTCTGTGGTATTGCAGAATTCATATAAAACGTGTTAAACTAGGATACCTAAGTAATAGTTAGAGAAGAGATTCTCTGGTTTCTAAAACTTTAAATTTTTCTCATTTTATTTTATTTTTTTCATCAATCCAAATACTTCTGCATGAGTCCTAAAACAAGAGAGGGCTAAAACAAGTCTGTGTTGCATAGAGAGTCAGTCTATTGTACGGCAGATAAAATTTGTCAACTCCACAGACTGCAAGATGCAGTAAATTAAAGGTGATGTTGTCCTTCCCCACTCTGCCACTGGGGGCAGTATGATAATTATCGTCTTCACAGCCTCATCCCTCAATGATATGATGGAGGCTCCTGAAGAAGGACGCTATATACTGTGGCTCCCATGTGTCAGTATATGGCCGTGTGTGACAGCTATAAGTTTTAATTACTTACCTCCGGCGATAAGACACTTTGCTAAAGATCAGATTAAAAGCTTCGCCCTAAACCTGCCATCTGTACAGGACCGGAGATGAGACGCCAAGCGCTCCGAGAGGTCAGGATGAGGAGCTTATCAGACATGACGTGTGACAGGCTGGTGGGGACGTGGCGTGAGGCTGACAAGGGTACGACAGGGGAAAATCACCGGATCAGGAGAGCCTTATGGCCGATCAGAAATAAATATGGACACGCTCCATCTTACGGTAAAAATTCTCCATGATTCGTATTGAAAGGGTGAGACCCTCTGTGACTGGCAGGGAAGACCACCGACGTAGGCGATTTAGTCAGGAAAACAAATGGATTTTTCCAATTAGGATCTCAAGTCCCCAATTAAAAAATGTTATGTTTTATTATTAAATTATTTTGTCCCTGTAAAATGAAAATTCTAAATTAGTTTTCACAGTGTTATTAGTTAATTAACTTATGTGCTGCAGTGTTAATCCGGCTAACAAATAGTTCAGGTATTTTAAATATTTGCATTTCCTAAGGCTACTTTCACACTTGCGTCGGTACGGGCCTGTCGCTATGCGTCGGGCCGACATACCGACGCACGGTGTGAAATAAATGAACAACGTGGGCAGCAGATGCAGTTTTTCAACGCATCCGGTTCCCCATTATAAGGTCCGGGGAGGAGGGGGCAGAGTTTCGGCCGCGCATGCGCGGTCGAAAATGGCGGACGCGACGCACAAAAAAAAGTTACATGTAACTTTTTTTGTGCCGACGGTCCGCCAAAACACGACGCAGTGCGTCGCTAATGCAAGTCTATGGAGAAAAAAAACATCCTGCGGGCAACTTTGCAGGATGCGTTTTTTCCCCAAAACGACGCATTGCGATGTACGTCACACGACGCAAGTGTGAAAGTAGCTTTATAGTCGTAGAGGAAAATTAAGCCCCATAAGGCTACTTTCACACTTGGGTTGTGTGACGTACGTCGCAATGCGTCGTTTTGGGGAAAAAACGTATCATGCAAAGTTGCCCGCAGGATGCGTTTTATCTCCATAGACTTGCATTAGCGACGCACTGCGAGACGTATGGCCACACGTCGCATCCGTCTTGCGACGGATGCGTCGTATTTTGTCGGACTGTCGGCACAAAAAAAGTTACATGTAATGTTTTTTTGTGCGTCACGTCCGCCATTTTCGACCACGCATGCGCGGCTGAAACTCCGCCCCCTCCTCCCCGTTGTTCATTTATTTCACAACGTGCGTCGGTACGTCGGCCCTACGCACAGCGACGGGCCCGTACCGACGCAAGTGTGAAAGTAGCCTATGACATCTCCAGAAGTAGAGAAGCTGACAATTTAACCGTACGTTAAACATATGAGGAAGAGAGGAAACTAGTTGTTAAGGTGATAAAAACTAATTAAAATCTCTTTTGAAGCAGAGATCTCCTGCTATGGACAGGTAATTAAAGCAGAATATCTGCTGGGGAAAAGACAGCCAGATAGAGATCTGTTTACTCATAGGCCTTCCTTTGTTTCTAGGAGGAGAATTGTGTTTCCCAGACACGGAGGTTCCTTTCACACAGCACAGATCATAGACAACCCGTCTCCAGGGTCCAGATAGGAATATTGGGGTTTGTATCTGACATTTATAGGATATAGATTTCCAGTGTCATAGTGAAGGGGTGGACGTGACACATTTACTCACGTCACTGTGGCGCTGCTAAAACGCCTCCAACTTGATATGGGGCTGATAGATGATGATAACCTGTTTGACCCTATGTAAGGATAAAATCATGATAAAAATATGATGTCATTATCTAACGCCTGGGACCTTCAGAGGTGAAGATCTCTTTTAAGTCAAGAATCTGTTAGAATCCTGGAGATCTGAGAACATTCTTTATACAGCCCTCACATGAGGTCATCAAGGGGTGGTATGTGGGTATAACTTAGAGCTAATAAAAAGCAGAAACTGGGGTTGGATCGTTTGTCAGCCCATAGAAAACATGCAGGTGCTTCTCACAAAATTAGAATATCATCAAAAAGTGAATTTATTTCAGTTCTTCAATACAAAAAGTGAAACTCGTATATTGTATAGCGTCATTATACACAGAGTGATCTATTTCAGGTGTTTATTTCTGTTAATGTTGATGATTATGGCTTACAGCCAATGAAAACCCAAAAGTCATTATCTCAGTGAATAATTAGCAAAAAACTCCTGCAAAGGCTTCCTAAGTGTTTAAATGGGTCCCTTAGTCTGTTTCAGTAGCTCCACAATCATGGGGAAGACTGCTGAGCTGACAGATGTCCAGAAGGCAGTAACTGACACACTCCACAAGTAGGGTAAGTCACAAAAGGTCATTGCTAAAGAAGCCGGCTTTTCACAGAGTGATGTATCCATGCATATTACTGGACTAGATGGTGGCCCGATTCTAAAGCATCTGGTATTCTAGAATATGTATGTAGTTTGTTTATGAAGTTTTCAGAATAATGCAATTTATACACAGGATTCGGCCGTCCGGGAGCAACCAAATAGCAAAGCATGGTTCAAATTCTGCGCCAATCAGCGGCCGAACTGCACCTGTCACTGATTGTTCGCGGCCGGCCGGGCGTGATCAATCAGTGAAGCCAGGGCCAGCTGCAGGTTTTTGAGGACCCCAGGTGAAAGAGTCTCAGTGGTCCCCCTCTTTAACACATACCACGATTCATGATGCACAGATACAACAGAGAAATATAGCACAGCCAAGTAGCTTATAACACAGCCCACGTAGTATATAACACAGCCCACGTAGCATATAGCACAGCCACTTAGCATATAACAGAGGCCAAGTAGTATATAACACAGTCCACGTAGCATATAGCACAGCCCACGTAGTATATAGTACAGCCAAGTAGCATATAACACAGCCCACATAGTATATAACACAGCCCACGTAGCATATAACACAGTCATGTAGCATGTAACACAGGCCACGTAGTATATAACAAAGCCCACGTAGTATATAACAGCCCACGTAGCATATAACACAGTCCACGTAGTATATAGCATAGCCACGTAGCATATAGCACAGCCACGTCGTATATTGCACATCCACGTAGTTTATAGCACAGCCCACATAGTATATAGCACAGTCCACGTAGTATATAGCACAGCCCACGTAGTACATAACACAACCACGTAGTATATAGCACAGCCCACGCAGTGTATAGCACAGGACATGTACTATATAACACAGCCCATGTAGTATATAGCACAGCCCATGGAGTATATAGCACAGCCCACGCAGTATATAACACAGCCCACGTAGTATATAACAGCCACATAGTATATACTGTAGCACAGCCACGTAGTATATAGCACAGCCCACGTAGTATATAACACAGCCATGTAGTATATAGTACAGCGCACATAGTATATAGCATAGCCACGTAGTATATTGCACATCCACGTAGTTTATAGCACAGCCCACGTAGTATATAGCACAGGCCACGTAGTATATAGCACAGCCCACGCAGTGTATAACACAGCCCACGTAGTATATAACAGCCCATGTAGCATATTTCACAGCCCACATAGTATATAACATAGCCACATAGTATATAGCACAGCCACGTAGCATATTGCACATCCACATAGTTTATAGCACAGCCCACGTAGTATATAGCACAGTCCACGTAGTATATAGCACAGCCCATGTAGTACATAACACAGCCATGTAGTATGTAGCACAGCCCACGCAGTGTATAGCACAGCCCATTACTATATAACACAGCCCATTAGGTATATAGCACAGCCCATGGAGTATATAGCACAGCCCACGCAGTATATAACACAGCCCACATAGTATACAACAGCCACGTAGTATATACTATAGCACAGCCACATAGTATATTGCCCAGCCACGTATATTGCACAGCCACATAGTATATAGCACAGCCCACGTAGCATATAACAGCCATGTAGTATATAGCACAGCGCACGTAGTATATAGCACAGCCACGTAGTATATTGCACATCCACGTAGTTATAGCACAGCCCACGCAGTGTATAACACAGACCACGTAGTATAGAGCAGCCCACGTAGCATATAACACAGCCCTCGTAGTATAGAACACAGCCATGTAGTATATAGCACAGCGCACATAGTATATAGCACAGCCACATGGTATATTGCACATCCACGTAGTTTATAGCACAGCCCACTGTTATGATCTGGTGGCCTAGGAGCAGCATGAGACGTACTATGGAGAAGGTGGTACCTGTACTGACCGCAGACCCTGAACTTATCACAGCAACTAGAAGTAGCCGTGGGATGTACCTAACGCTCCCTAGACACCTCGACACAGCTTAAGGACTAACTTCCCCTAAAGATAGAAACGGAAAAACTATCTTGCCTCAGAGAAAATCCCCAAAGGATAGACAGCCCCCCACAAACATTGACTGTGAGAGGAGAGGGAAATGACATACACAGACTGAAATCAGGATTTAGCAAAGGAGGCCTTTCTAGCTAAAAAGAAAGAATAGGACAGAGTACTATGCGGTCAGTATTAAAACACTAGAAAATATCCACCACAGAAAATACAAATCTCCACATCTGACTAAAGACATGGAGGGTATATCTGAATCTCCAGAGATACAGCTTGGCTGCAAAAAAAATCCTTACACAGACAAAGCTGGACAAGACAAAACAAGAAAATGCACAGAACTATAAGGTCCACAGCAAGTGGACAGCAAAAACAAAGCCAGAACTTATCTTTGATGAAAAGAACAGCAAACAGGAGAGACCAGTCAGGGATGTGAATCCTCCAAAAACAATGGACAACTGGCACTGACTAAAGGATCAAGCAAGACTAAAATAGCCCAGTCCAAATTGCAATAAGTGGACACACCTGACAAATGCTGCGATCCAAAGACAGCAGCACTACCACTCATAACCACCGGAGGGAGCCCAAGAGCAGAATTCACAACAGCCCACATTTTATATAGCACAGGCCATGTAGTATATAGCACAGCCCACGCAGTGTATAACACAGCCCACGTAGTATATAGCACAGCCCATGCAGTATATAGCACAGCCCACGTAGTATATAGCACAGCCCATGCAGTATATAACACAGCCCACGTAGTATATAACACAGGTCACGTAGTATATAACACAGCCCAAGTAGAAAATACACAGCCATGTAGTACATAGCACAGCCACGTAGTATATTATACAGCCTCGTAGTATATAGCACAGCCCACGTAGTATAGGGGGCAGTATTATAGTAGATATATTCTTGTACATCGGGGCAGTATTATAGTAGTTATATTGTTGTACATAGGGGGCCTTATTATAGTAGTTATATTTTTGTACATAGGAGGCAGTATTATAGTAATTATATTCTTTTACGTAGGAGCAGTATTATAGTAGTTATATTTTTGTACATAGGAGGCAGTATTATAGTAGTTATATTCTTGTACATAGGGGACAGTATTATAGTAGTTATATTCTTGTACATAGGGACAGTATTTTAGTAGTTATATTCTTGCACATAGGGGCAGTATTATAGTAATTATATTCTTGTACGTAGGAGCAGTATTATAGTAGTTATATTCTTTTACATAGGGGGCAGTATAATAGTAGTTATATTCTTGTACATAGGGGCAGTATTATAGCAGTTACATTCTTGTACATAGGGGCAGTAATATAGTAGTTATATTCTTGTACATAGGGGCAGTAATATAGTAGTTATATTCTTGTACATAGGGGCAGTAATATAGTAGTTATATTCTTGTACATAGGAGCAGTATTATAGTAGGTATATTCTTGTACATAGTAGCAGTATTATAGTAGTTATATTCTTGTACATAGGAGCAGCATTATAGTAGTTATATTCTTGTACATAGGGGTAGTATTATAGTAGTTATATTCTTGTACATACGGGGCAGTATTATAGTAGTTATATTCTTGTACATGGGGCAGTATTATAGTAGTTATATTCTTGTACATAGGGGGCAGTATTATAGTAGTTGTAGTCTTGTACATAGGAGCAGTATTATAGTAGTTATATTCTTGTACATAGGAGCAATATTATAGTAGTTATATTCTTGTACATAGGGGCAGTATTATAGTAGTTATATTCTTGTACATAGGAGGCAGTATTATAGTAGTTATAGTTTTGTACATAGGTGCAGTATTATAGTAGTTATATTCTTGTACATAGGAGCAGTATTATAGTAGTTATATTCTTGTACATAGGAGCAGTATTATAGTAGTTATATTCTTGTACATAGGAGGCAGTATTATAGTAGTTATAGTTTTGTACATAGGTGCAGTATTATAGTAGTTATATTCTTGTACATAGGGGCAGTATTATAGTAGTTATATTCTTGTACATAGGGGCAGTATTATAGTAGTTATATTCTTGTACATAGGAGCAGTATTATGGTAGTTATATTCTTGTACATAGGGAGCAGTATTATAGTAGTTATATTCTTGTACATAGGAGCAGTATTATAGTAGTTATATTCTTGTACATAGGAGCAGCATTATAGCAGTTATATTCTTGTACATAGGGGCAGTATTATAGTAGTTGTATTCTTGTACATAGGGGCAGTATTATAGTAGTTATATTCTTGTACAAATGGGCAGTATTATATTAGTTATATTCTTGTACATAGGGGCAGTATTATAGTAGTTATATTCTTTTACATAGGAGCAGCATTATAGCAGTTATATTCTTGTACATAGGAGCAGTATTATAGTAGAAAAAGCAAAAGTCCAGCGCGGGTGATGTCCATAAAAAATACCTTTTATTCCATATTCGTTAAAAGCACATAAATCCAAAGTCCATCTTCATATCCATAGACACAAAAACGGGTGATTCATACCAGTGACAGTCACAGGCTTAAAGTGCATTAAAATCATACGCGTTTCAACGGTCGTGCCGCCTTACTCATTGTGATAAAAATAAAATGAAAGAGGGCTGCCATATAGGACTAGGCCCATTAGGTTACACCCCCTGATCTTGCAGACAACAGAAACAGGGCAACACCTACAGGTAGTTAATGAGTTTAGCCTGAAATTTGCATATACAAATACTAAGCTTAAGGCAGGAGAAAGAGAGGGGAAAAAAAAAAAAAAAAAAAAAAAAAAGTCTATGGACTTTTATATGGATGTTATATATACAAGAATTATAACTTATCATTCATAATAATTCATAAGATCCTGCCGGATATTCATGCCTAGGGGGGCTCTGGACTTAAGTTGATACATCCACCATATCTCTCTGTTGGTTATTCACTGCATCATAAAATCACCCATAAGAGCTCTGCTGCATCCAAACACTTCATCCATAAACACAATGGGGATGTCAGCTCATTGGAGGTCCGCGGGATTGAAAGGGTTAAAGCTCCATTCCGAGGGGGAGATATAAAAGGAAAAATAACCAACAGAGAGATATGGTGGATGTATCAACTTAAGTCCAGAGCCCCCCTAGGCATGAATATCCGGCAGGATCTTATGAATTATTATGAATGATAAGTTATAATTCTTGTATATATAACATCCATATAAAAGTCCATAGACTTTTTTTTTTTTTTTTTTTTTTTTTTCCCCTCTCTTTCTCCTGCCTTAAGCTTAGTATTTGTATATGCAAATTTCAGGCTAAACTCATTAACTACCTGTAGGTGTTGCCCTGTTTCTGTTGTCTGCAAGATCAGGGGGTGTAACCTAATGGGCCTAGTCCTATATGGCAGCCCTCTTTCATTTTATTTTTATCACAATGAGTAAGGCGGCACGACCGTTGAAACGCGTATGATTTTAATGCACTTTAAGCCTGTGACTGTCACTGGTATGAATCACCCGTTTTTGTGTCTATGGATATGAAGATGGACTTTGGATTTATGTGCTTTTAACGAATATGGAATAAAAGGTATTTTTTATGGACATCACCCGCGCTGGACTTTTGCTTTTTCTTCAAACTACTTGCTGCACTGCATGATCCGTGCGCTGGGCCTGAGAGGAGGTGAGCTGATCTTCGTTGCTTTTTCTTTTCCAGTATTATAGTAGTTGTATTCTTGTACATAGGGGCAGTATTATAGTAGTTATATTCTTGTACATAGGGGCAGTATTATAGTAGTTATATTCTTGGACATAGGGGCAGTATTATAGTAGTTATATTCTTGTACATAGGAGGCAGTATTATAGTAGTTATATTCTTGTACATAGGGGCAGTATTATAGTAGTTATATTCTTGGACATAGGGGCAGTATTATAGTAGTTATATTCTTATACATAGGAGCAGTATTATAGTAGTTATATTCTTGGACATAGGGGCAGTATTATAGTAGTTATATTCTTGGACATAGGGGCAGTATTATAGTAGTTATATTCTTGGACATAGGGGCAGTATTACAGTAGTTATTTTCTTGTATGTAGATTTTAGTTATACAGTGTTTATATTGTTATTCCTAGGGGTCATTGATTGTGCAGATGGAGAGCACATGACGTGATTTATCCTGAAATATGATTGGATTATAGAATATAAACTCACAATCATGTTACTTCTTTAGTGTGTAGTTGTATTATAAGACTGTTGCGCTATCGTGTAATAAACCCTGCTTGTTATGGACTTGCCTCTGAATCTGGGGACGATGCTTCATCCTACAATGTCTTGTGGTTGGGTATAACGACCACTTTACCTGGAGCTCTGATGAAGGCTTACACTCTGTACTGTAATATGCACCAACCGGACAGATTTTACATTTAATTGGTTATTTTGGATTGCAGCTTATTGATTTTTACATCTTTCTGTAACGTCTCTTAGCTGCAGTGTAATGTCCGTACAGAGTCTACTATGGACATCAGAGACTCAGGATCACACTTTATTTTTAGACATATGTGACTTTATCACAAAGAGGATAAACCTACAAAAAAAACCACAAAATCACTAATATACAGTGTTAATGGGTATTTCAAGCAATAAAAACCTAAAAGAATTGAATAACCAAATCAAGGGAGAATATAAATATACTTTTATTAAATATATGACATTCATAAAAAAAATAATTAAAGATTAATGGGGAGTTTCAGAATAAGGGGACAATATATATGGCCAGTAAAAGTCTTTATTAAGGAACTGCTTGGACATTGAGGACTTGCTTTTGCATAAGACTGTACTGTATAATTGGTACTTTGGCAATGTGAGAGAACGTTAGCTCACACTGCAGATTAGCTAGTGAGAATAGCACCAATCAACATATGAATAAATATCAATACAATAATGTCAATACTATCATACCATAAATGGCACTCCATTGCATGTTTCGCCTTGGCTCCCTCAAGGGGACTGTAATCATAACAACCCCCACAATACACTGAGCATGATATTCTTCTGGGCACCTGAACATGTGCATCACAAAATTTCCATGCTCAAATTCATGTGATTTGTGTATGTCCATGTAGTGTTACATCTAAAGGGGAAGGGTCTAAGCAGGCAGCTGTTATACTGACAGTGGTTTTGGAAATGTTTTTTCATACTGATGTTGTTTGTGATGCTGTATTTCTGTACTGTTGGTGGTTGTGATGATATATTCATGTACTGTTGGTGGTTTTGGTGTTGTATTTATATTGTATTGCTGGTTCTGGTGCTGTATTCTTAAACTTATGTTGGTTGGGATGCGGTTTTTCTGTACTGATGGTGGTTCTATGATGTGTTCCTGGACAGAAGTTGGTTGTGATGCTATATTTCTGTTCTGTTTCGAGCAATGTATTCTTGTATTGATAGTGGTTGTAACGCTGCATTTCTGTACTGTTGGTTGTTCTGGTGATGTATTTCTGTACTGATGGTTTTTGTGATGCCGTATTTCTATACTGATGATGGTTTTGGTGATGTATGCCTGTATTAATGGTAGTTCTGGTGATGTATTTCTGTACTGTTAATGGTTCTTGTGATGTATTTATGTTCTGTTGGTGGTTCTGATGTTGTTTTCATGTACAGCTATATTTGCTCACCTATGGCGCTTGGAATTGCCAGTGTTAGTTCTTATTGCCTGGTTTGGAGTTGGAGGTGTAGTTCATGGTTGTAGTTGGCGTTTATCAATTTGTTCAGGAGATTGTTGCTTGGAGTTTTGTTTGTGTGCACATCCTGATCCTGTCCTACTTCGTTTCTCCTTCTTTTAACTCCCTTGTGTTCCACTCTGCTGTTGGTGAGTAAATTTTTTATGGTTGTTATTTTAATTTGTCCCTGTCCGCCTCCCCTTGTTTGTCTGGTTAGTGTGCTCTTATTTACTTTAGCTTTTCACTACCCTTGGTGGGGAGGGGAAAGATCAGGGTTGATGTATGACATGATGATGATATATTTCACATGTAAAGCGGCATGGAATAAATAGCACTATAATAATAAATGCTAATAATAAATAATAATATATGAGCATAGCAAGTCATGTGAACCTGGCATCTCCACCCTCAGGAGTAATCTGGGGGACAGGCATATACTAGGGCATCCCTGGTTCTCGACTGGTTCTGGAGACCTGGTTAATGCCTGCAGTCTCAAGCCACTACGTGACAAAAACCTTCATCTTGCGCCTTTTGAGGTCATCTATTGTGAATGTTGGCGTGTGTTTATGATCATTATCCATTTGTAGAAGCCATCCTCTCCTCACCTTAAGCTCTTTTACAGGTAGTGTTACGTTTGCATCTAGAATTTTCTTAAATTTCATTGAATCCATTCTTCCCTCTACCCTTGAAATGGTCCATGTGCCTTTGACTGCAACACAACCCCCAAACATACAGTAATTGATCTTTAAAAGGAACCTGTCAGCAGGATTGCATAGTAAACTACACACATTGTCAGGTCGGCTCTGTTATACTGAATAAAATGATACCTTGGTTGATGAAATCCATCCTAAGGTTGTTTCTTAATCTTTATTTTCAGTTTTGTGTTAATGAGATTCTCATGCCCTAAGGCGGGGATGGGGTATGTGGTGTCCTGATTATATATTCATAATGCAGAGTGCTGACAGGTCACTGATCCCTCACTGACCCGCCCCCTAGTTTGCATAATGAATATAATCACATACTGAATATAAAAAAAAACGGCTTGTGCAGGCAGGTGCTGGCCGTGGCCCCTGAGCTGCAGCATAATCGCATGTTTACTGTGCACTTAATCCCTTTTGCTTATTTAAATGAGCGTGGAAAAAAGTCAATTTGAAAATGGCGCCGGCCACGCCTGCGCAGTAGCAGCTATCGGTATATATAGAGATCCGATAGCTGCTATTGCGCAGGAGTCAATCTTTTTTTTTTCTACTCCAGCAAGATGGCGCCATAATGTACAAGTACTACTACAATTTATTTACTTACTGCAGGGTTTTCTGTTCTTTCGTTTTTATCCTTCTAATGGTATTTAATAGGAAGAAATGCAAGATTCTACATCTGGGCAAGAGAAACAAAAATTACATCTGCCGAATGGGGGGCATATAACTAAGCAACAGCACGTGTGAAAGAGTCTTGGGTATACAAATAGATCACAGACTGCACATGAGTCAACAGTGTGATGCAGCAGCAAAAAAAAAAAGGCAAACGCTGTTAGATGTATTAACAGAAGCATACAGTCTAGATCATGTGAAGTCATTATTGCCCTCTACTTCTCTTTAGTCAGACCTCATCTGGAATACTGTGTACAGTTCTGGGCAACTATTTTAAAAAAGACATTGAAAAACTGGAGCAAGTTCAGAGAAGAGCGACCAGAATGGTGACCGCTCTGCTAACCATGTCCTATGAGGAACAGTTACAGGATTTGGGAATGTTTAGCTTGCAAAAAAGAAGACTGGGAGGAGACTTAATGGCTGTCTACAAATATCTCAAGGGCTGTCACATTGTAGAAGGATCATCTTTATTCTCATTTGCACAAGGAAAGACTAGAAGCAATGGGATGAACCTGAATGGGAGGAGACACAGATTAGATATTAGAAAAAGCTTTTTGACAGTGAGGGTGATCAATGAGTGGAACAGGCGGCCAAGAGAGGTGGTGAGTTCTCCTTCAATGGAAGTCTTCAAACAGAGGCTGGACAGACATCTGTCTGGGATGGTTTAGTGACTCCTGCATTGAGCAGGGGGTTGGACCAGATGACCCAGGAGGTCCTTCCAACTCTACCATTCTATGATTCTAGGTTTTGTCTGTTAATGGCGACAGTGTGAATGTGCACCTACAACAGGTGTTTCGGCCCATTTTTCAGTTTTACAATATGTATGTGTGTGTGTATAGTATATGTGAGTCTAGTATGTATGTGCTTAATGTGTGTTGTACATATGTGTGTGTTGTGCATATACATGTGAGTAATGTATATGTCTATGCATAATGTGTACAGGTCCTTCTCAAAAAATTAGCATATAGTGTTAAATTTCATTATTTACCATAATGTAATGATTACAATTAAACTTTCATATATTATAGATTCATTATCCACCAACTGAAATTTGTCAGGTCTTTTATTGTTTTAATACTGATGATTTTGGCATACAACTCCTGATAACCCAAAAAACCTGTCTCAATAAATTAGCATATTTCACCCATCCAATCAAATAAAAGTGTTTTTTAATAACAAACAAAAAAAACCAACAAATAATAATGTTCAGTTATGCACTCAATACTTGGTCGGGAATCCTTTGGCAGAAATGACTGCTTCAATGCGGCGTGGCATGGAGGCAATCAGCCTGTGACACTGCTGAGATGTTATGGAGGCCCAGGATGCTTCAATAGCGGCCTTAAGCTCATCCAGAGTGTTGGGTCTTGCGTCTCTCAACTTTCTCTTCACAATATCCCACAGATTCTCTATGGGGTTCAGGTCAGGAGAGTTGGCAGGCCAATTGAGCACAGTAATACCATGGTCAGTAAACCATTTACCAGTGGTTTTGGCACTGTGAGCAGGTGCCAGGTCGTGCTGAAAAATGAAATCTTCATCTCCATAAAGCATTTCAGCCGATGGAAGCATGAAGTGCTCCAAAATCTCCTGATAGCTAGCTGCATTGACCCTGCCCTTGATGAAACACAGTGGACCAACACCAGCAGCTGACATGGCACCCCACACCATCACTGACTGTGGGTACTTGACACTGGACTTCAGGCATTTTGGCATTTCCTTCTCCCCAGTCTTCCTCCAGACTCTGGCACCTTGATTTCCGAATGACATGCAAAATTTGCTTTCATCAGAAAAAAGTACTTGGGACCACTTAGCAACAGTCCAGTGCTGCTTCTCTGTAGCCCAGGTCAGGCGCCTCTGCCGCTGTTTATGGTTCAAAAGTGGCTTTACCTGGGGAATGCGGCACCTGTAGCCCATTTCCTGCACACGCCTGTGCATGGTGGCTCTGGATGTTTCCACACCAGACTCAGTCCACTGCTTCCTCAGGTTCCCCAAGGTCTGGAATCGGTCCTTCTCCACAATCTTCCTCAGGGTCCGGTCTCCTCTTCTCGTTGTACAGCGTTTTCGGCCACATTGTTTCCTTCCAACAGACTTACCATTGAGGTGCCTTGATACAGCACTCTGGGAACAGCCTATTTGTTGAGAAATTTCTTTCTGGGTCTTACCCTCTTGCTTGAGGGTGTCAATGATGGCCTTCTTGACATCTGTCAGGTCGCTAGTCTTACCCATGATGGGGGTTTTGAGTAATGAACCAGGCAGGGAGTTTATAAAAGCCTCAGGTATCTTTTGCATGTGTTTAGAGTTAATTAGTTGATTCAGAAGATTAGGGTAATAGGTCGTTTAGAGAACCTTTTCTTGATATGCTAATTTATTGAGACAGGTTTTTTGGGTTATCAGGAGTTGTATGCCAAAATCATCAGTATTAAAACAATAAAAGACCTGACAAATTTCAGTTGGTGGATAATGAATCTATAATATATGAAAGTTTAATTGTAATCATTACATTATGGTAAATAATGAAATTTAACACTATATGCTAATTTTTTGAGAAGGACCTGTATACGTAATGTAGACGTGTGTGTATCGTATATGTGTGCATAATGTGTATGTGTGATTGTAATATTGTGATAAATATTGTTGTACATGTGTAATACTTACAAGCTCTTTTCTGATGAGCTTGTAAGCACTGCTGGAGTGTGCTTTTGTTGTCTAATTCTGGCTAGGTTCAACACAGTTCTTACAAACAGGATGGCAGCGGTGGCCGGTCTCCTAGGCAACGAGCTGTAAACAAAAGAAAAGTGTTAATATATCAAGAAAGGCTGCACATTTTTAAAAGCAGTAAATTGCAGACGTGCTTGTATTTAGAAGCTCTATGGTGTTCATCTAGGAAGATGGGAGTAACCCTTTAAGGTTTGTTACAGGCACAGCAGCTCACAATGATGCAGATTTTACCATCAGTCTCGTATTAATGTTCCGTTCCCGGATTAGTATCTCGGTGTGAGAACTCATGACTCTCATCATCCGCTGGGATCGCAGGGGGGAATTCCATGCAGCCCTGTGCACAGCGAGGACCCTGAGGGAAAAAGACTGATCCCACAGCCGGTCACAACGGTCAGGAGGAAGCTGCGCCTTTCATCTCAGTCAGGGGCGCAGATCTCCGCGCAGTAATGGACGATCTTCTGCCAACTCCGGTCACAGCTGATGTATATCAAAGTGTTATAGCAGAGCTCAACAATCGAGCAGGTAGTGTTGAGCGACCGACTCTAAATGACATTTATACAGTGCCCTGAAAAAGTATTCATACCCTGTGTGAACTTTTCCACATTTTTTCACAAACTTAAATGTATTTTATTGGGATTTTCTGTGATACCAACACAAGGTAACGAGTATTTGTGAAGTGTTAAGGAAATCATACAGGGTTCACTAATTATTTAAAAAATATAAATCTGAAAATTGTGACGTGCATTAGTATTCAGCCCCTGAGAATTGCTCTGTATTTAGCTCCATGCCATCTTCCCTGCCCCTGCTGAAGAAAAGCCTCCACACAGCATGTTGCTGTCAGTACTCTGTAGGACCACCTTTCGCTGCAATTACTGCTGCAGTCTTTTGGGGTCTGTCTCTCCAGCTTTGCACATCTACAGGTGACATTTTTGCCCCTTCTTCTTTGCACGCTCGCTCAGCTTGTCACAGATTCTCAATGGGTTTCGGGCTGGACTGTGACTGCGCTGTTCACACACATGGATATGTTTTCATCCAAACCATCCATTGTAGCTCTGGCAGGCTGGATGTATAGGGTCGTTGTCCTGCTGTAAGGTGAACCTAAGCCCCTGTCTCACATCTTTTGCAGCCCATAACAGGTTTTCCTCCAGGATTGCCCTGCCTTTAGTGCCATCCATCTTCCCGTCAATGCTGACCAGCTTCCCTGCCCCTGCTGAAGAAAGGCTTCCCACAGCAGGATGCTGCCACCACCATGTGTGATGTTGGGGATGGTGTTTTCAGGGTGATGTGTAGTGTAGTGTTAGTTTTCCACCACGCATAATGCTTTGGATTTAGCCCAAATAGTTCTCCTTTGGTCTCAACTGACCACAGCACCTTCTTCCATATGCTCACTTTGTCTCCTACATGGCTTTTTGCAAACTGCAAATACAACTTCTTATCACTTTGCTTTGACAAAGGCTTTCTCCTTGTCACTCTTCCACAAAGACCAGATTTGTGGAGTATACGACTAACAGTTGTCATGTGGATAGATTCTCCCACCTGAGCTGTGGATCTCTGCAGGTCCTCTGGAGTGACCATGGGTCTCTTGGCTGCTTCTCTAGTTAGTGCTCTCCTTGCTTGAGATGTCAGTTTAGGTGGACGACCATGTCTTGGTAGATTTGCAGTTGTGTCATACTCCTTCCATTCTTGGATGATGGATTGAACAGGGCTCCGTGTGATGTTCAGAGCTTTGGCTACTTTTTATAACCTAACCCTGCTTTCCTCTTTTTCACAACTTTATTCCTGACCTGTCTGGTGGGTTCTTAGGTTTTCATGATGCTGTTTGTCACACAAACCTCTGAGACCTTCACAGAACAGCTGTAGTTATACTGAGAAAAAAAATGACACATAGGTGGACTCAGTGTACAAATTATGTGACTTTGGGATGTTATTTAGGGACATCAGACTACATGGGGCTTAACACAAATGCACATCACAATTTTCGGATTTAAATTTTTAAAATGTTTAGCAAATCATGTATCATTTCCTTTACAAATCACAAATACTACTAAAATCCAAATAAAATACATTTAAATTTGTGCGTGTAACATGAAAAAAAGTGGAAAAGTTCACGGGATATGAAGACTTTTTCAAGACTGTACCCAAAGCTGCATCCAGAATTCTGCAGGTTAAATCTCCGCTGCCTCCTGCTGGTCCAAAACCTATATAGAACATGCCTTATAATGGGGGTAGTAGTTCTCCTGCCAAATGTCGCTTCAGGGCTTGCTCACACTAGTGTATAAATCAGATAAGAAAAAATTGGATTGACCTCCGACCAATGTTATTCAGTGAAGCAGTGCAGATTGGAGTATTTTTTCTCGGCTGTTTTGGGCATAAGACTCTGATAGCTGATGGGTGTGAGGAAAAAAATCAGATGGCATATCAGTGTGTATGCATGTAAAGAAGCTGCGGAGACACCATCACGTGTTTCTCGACGCAAGCAGTGAATAGCCAGGCCTTTCCCCGGGAAGGAACAACCACGGGAAGGGCAGCATCCTATAAAGGAAAACCACCTATGCCAAGCATGGTATCCATCCACAGACAGCTGTTTCGGGGTTTTTGCCCCTCATCAGTGTGGAGTAGGAATCTGGCTATTAGGAGCAGTGCCTAGTAAAAAGGCTATAAAGGCACAGATGATTGGCCTTGGGGAGACCAAAACATCCAACACCGCGGAGACACCATCACGTGTTTCTCAACGCAGTGATTCCAGAACACTGGCCCCATCCCTTATGGGAAATATGCAGATGCATGTAAAGAAGCTGCGGAGACACCATCACGTGTTTCTCGACGCAAGCAGTGAATAGCCAGGCCTTTCCCCGGGAAGGAACAACCACGGGAAGGGCAGCATCCTATAAAGGAAAACCACCTATGCCAAGCATGGTATCCATCCACAGACAGCTGTTTCGGGGTTTTTGCCCCTCATCAGTGTGGAGTAGGAATCTGGCTATTAGGAGTAGTGCCTAGTAAAAAGGCTATAAAGGCACAGATGATTGGCCTCGGGGAGACCAAAACATCCAACACCGCGGAGACACCATCACGTGTTTCTCAACGCAGTGATTCCAGAACACTGCCCCCATCCCTTATGGGAAATATGCAGATGCATGTAAAGAAGCTGCGGAGACACCATCACGTGTTTCTCGACGCAAGCAGTGAATAGCCAGGCCTTTCCCCGGGAAGGAACAACCACGGGAAGGGCAGCATCCTATAAAGGAAAACCACCTATGCCAAGCATGGTATCCATCCACAGACAGCTGTTTCGGGGTTTTTGCTGTGTGTGTCACAGATAATAGCCAGGATAGGGTCGCGCAGATCCTACAGCTGCCACCAGTTTGTCAGGGGACCCAACTCCACTGCCTTCAATCATCAGGACAATTACACAATTGACTGACGAATGATGGATGAGGCCGCGGCTGCTTCCACTACTAGGCCAGTTATTGGGGAACTCACAGTGAGTGTATGGTATACACACCTCCGATTCCAATGCATGGTATATATGTATATACCCCGATACGATCACTGCCAGCTCCCCAATAACAAAACGTGCATCTTCTCAAATGCATCTTATAAGTGCACATCAAAAATGTCCCAGAAATGACACAGAAGTGACCAGGAGGTAAGAGCTACCACTGTTTATTATCTGTGCTTTCCCGCACTTACTTTTCACCATGTTCCACTAATCCTTACTCTCCTTCACCACTCTCGTTTTCCCACCTCCTCTCCCTCTCCTCATTGCTCGCGATATAACCCCCAATCCTAGACCTCCACAGCTGATACTCCTTATGAATTCTCCCTCCGATCACTTCCTACCTCCTAGAAACCACTGCAATCTCGGCAACGTCAAGCCTACTCCACTGCACCCCTTGTTTGGAACCCTCGAGAACACCCGTTCCGTCTGCAATAAACTCACAACTTCTTCACCTCTCGCAACCTATCCTTCCTGGCCCTCACTGAAGCATAGTTAACGTCGTCTGACACTGCCTCACCCATTGTGCTTTGTTACGGTGTCCTTCATTTCACTCAAAATCCTCGCGCCGGCTATAGACATGGTGGAAGAGTGGGTCTTCTTCTTCCTAACAGCTGCACCTTCAACCCAATCCCACTTCTGTCCTCCATCATCCATCATGAATTTTGGTCCATATCTAGTCCCTTGAACCACCAAATGGCAGTCATGTTCCAACCCCGACCCCGGCCACTGCCTGTATTGACCACTTCTCCACCTGGTTTCTACATTTTCTCTCTGCAGACATTTCCACTAGTGATGAGCGAGTGTACTCGTTGCTTGGGTCTCGAGACCTCCGAGTATTTGTTAGTGTTCGGAGATTTAGCTTTTATTGCGGCAGCTGAATGATTTACATCTACTAGACAGCTTGATTACATGTGGGGATTTCCAAGCAACCAGGCAACCCCCCACATGAAGAAACGTAGGCCCCTTTCACACATCCATTTTTTGACGGTGAATTTTGAAAAAACGGATCCAGCAAAAGTTGCCGCCGGATCCGTTTTTTTTCTTCTCATAGACTTGTATTAGCACTGGATTGCGATGGATGTCCTCACATTTCATCCGTGTTTTGCCGGATCCGTCGAAAATTAGTTTTCTGGCGGCCGGAGAAAACGTACAGTTGAACGTTTTTTCTGTCTGATGAAAAAAAAAACACACCGACGAATCCTGAGAAAAACGGATGAAACGTGAGGTAAAATGAGTGGATCCGGCTACCGATTCCGGTTTCTTACATTGAGCATGCCCTGCGGCTGAATTTTTCCATTCTGGAGTCTCTCTCTCTCTCTTCGAATCCAGCAGAAAAATGGATCAAGCAGAAAAACGGATCCATCGCATCATTTTTTCTTCACAATTTGCAACGGATACGTTTTTTTTTAGCCGGATTGTGTCTGACGGTGTGTGAAACAGGCCTTAGATATACACAGCTCAGCAGTCAGTATCACACAGAATAGGATTAGATACACAGCTCAGCAGACAGCCAAAACTGGCAGACATGAAAAATGAAAATTGAATTGCATTACTGCACTAGAAATATGAAAATTTGAGGTTTAGCGCATAAATTGGCCAATTCATGTGTACCTGGTAGCCACGTTAAGGCATTTCTTGTATACCAGGGCCTAGTAATGCTTTTCCTCTCTGAGAATAAAGTCTTCATCTAAATGGGAACCTAATGTGAGTCCTCTCTTAGACTAAAACCTCTCTGTCTGTGGAGGGGTAGTGGTCCTGCTGTTATACAATATGGGTGTGTGCTTGGGGAACTATGTATGCAATGCCTTGAAAAAGTATTCACATTATATGAACTTTTTCTATGTTTTCACATTACACCCAAAAACTTATACGTATTTCAATGGGATTTTATGTTTTACAAACACAAAGTAGCAAGTATTCGTGACTTGTAAAGGAAATCATACTGGGTTTTCTAAATGTTTTAAAAATATAAATCTGAAAATTGAGACTTGCACTTGTATTCATCCCTCTGTAGTTTGATAACCCAGAATAAAATCCTGAGTGACCAATTGCCTCTAGAAGTTACATAATTAGTACACTGATTCCACCTGTGTGTGATTTCTTCTCAGTATAACTACAGACGTTCTGTGAAGACCTCAGAGGTTTGTGTGAGAACATTAAGGATCAAACCGCGTCATGAAAACCAAGGAGCCCACCAGACAGGTAAGGGATAAAGTTGTTGAGAAAAGTAAAACAGGGTTAGGTTATAAAAATAGACCAAGCTCTGAACATCTAACGGAGCACTGTGCAATCCAGCATCCAAAAATAGGAGGAGTATTGCATCGCTGCAAACCTACCAAAACATGACCGTCCACTTAATCGAACATCCCAAGATAGGAAAACACTAAATAGAGAAACATCCAAGAGGATCATGGTCACTGGAGAGGAGCTCCAGAGATCCACAGCTCAGGTGGGAGAATCTGTCCACAGGACAATTTGCCTTATGCTCCACTAATCTGCCCTTTATGGAGAGTGGCAAGAAGAAAGCCTTATTTGAAAGTCATGAGAAGTCCTCTTTGCAGTTTGCAAAAAGCCGTGCAGGGGACACAATGAGTAACATATTAACATAGTTAGCAAGGCTGAAAAAAGACATTTGTCCATCCAGTTCAGCCTATATTCCATCAGAATAAATCCCCCGATCTACGTCCTTCTAAAGATCCTAATAACTGTAAGATACTATATTGTTACGCTCCAGGAAGACATCCAGGCCTCTCTTTAACCCCTTGACTGTGTTCACCATCAGCACCTCCTCAGGCAAGGAATTCCAGACTCTCACTGCCCTAACAGTAAAGAATCCTCTTCTATCTTGGTGGAAAAACCTTCTCTCCTCCAGACACAGAGAATGCCCCCTTGTGACCTTCACCTTCCTTGGTATAAACAGATCTTTGGAGAGATATTTGTATTGTCACCTTATATACATGGTTATTAGATCGCCCCTCAGTCGTCTATTTTCTAGACTAAATAATCCTAATTTTGCGACTCTCTCTGGGAATTGTAGTTCCCCCATCCCTTTTATTAATTTTGTTGCCCTCCTTTGTACTCGCTCTAGTTCCATTATATCCTTCCTGAGCACCAGTGTCCTAAACTGTACACAGTACTCCATGTGCGGTATAACCATGGATTTGTACAGAGACAGTATAATGCTCTCATCATGTGCATCCTGACCTCTTTTAATGCACCCCATGGTCCTGTTTGCCTTGGCAGCCGTTGCTCCAGGTAAGTATTATTAACTAGGATCCCCAAGTTCTTCTCCATGTCAAATTTACCCAGTGGTTTCCCGTTTAGTCTTCTCCATGTCAGATTTACCCAGTGGTTTCCCGTTTAGTGTGTAATGTTGATATTGGATTCCTTCTTCCCATGTGTATAATCTTACAATTATCATTATTAAACCGCATCTGCCACCATTCGGCCAAAGTTTCCAACTTATCCAGATCCATCTGTAGCAGAATATTATCTTCTCTTGTGTTGACTGGCTTACATAGTTTTCTATCATCTGCAAATTTCGATATTTTACTGTGTAAACCTTCTACCAGATCGTTAATAAATATGTTGAAGAGAATAGGTCCCAACACGGACCCCTGCGGTACCCCACTGGTCACGACCCAGTTAGAGAATCTACCATTTATAACCATCCTCTGCTTTCTATCACTAAGCCAGTTACTTACCCATTTACACATATTTTCCCCCAGACCTAGCATTCTAATTTTGTGCACCAACCTCTTGGGTGGCACGGTATCAAACGTTTAGGAAAAATGAAGATATATCACAATTCCTCATAAACCCATGCTGATATGGAGTGAAACAGTTATTCTCATTGAGATAATCCAGAATAACATCCCTCAGAAACCCTTCAAATATTTTACCCACAATGTGGAAGAAGGGGTTATTTTCAGATGACACCAAAGGAGAACTTTTTGGACTAAATGCAAAACCCTATATATGATGGAAAACTAACACTGCACAGCACCTTAAAAACACCATCCCCACAGTCACACATGGTGGTGGCAGCAACATGCTGTGTGAAGGCTTTTCTTCAGCAGGGGCAGGGAAGATGGATGGAGCTAAATACAGAGCAATCCTGTTATGATACGGTGGTCTAGGAGCAACATGGAACGAGCTCTGAAGGAAGTGGTAACTGTACTGACTGCAGTCCCTAAGCTCAACACAACACTAGAAGTAGCCGTGAAATGCTCCTAACTCTCCCTAGGCATCTCGTCACAGCCTAAGAGCTAACTACCCCTAAAGAAAGAAGCAGGAAAGCTATCTTGCCTCAGAGAAAATCCCCAAAGGATAGATTAGCCCCCCACAAATAATGACTGTGAGTGGAGAGGAAAAAGACATACACAGAATGAAACCAGGATGAGCACAGGAGGCCAGCCTAGCTAAATAGATAGGACAGGATGGAATACTGTGCGGTTAGTATAAAACACTACAAAAATCCACGCAGAGTTTACAAAAAATCTCCACACCTGACTAAAGACGATAAGTGTAGGCAGCTGATGACAGCTAACTCCAAGGAGCAGCCATACCACTAGAAACCACAAGAGGGAGCCCAAGAGCAGAACTCACAAAAGTGCCACTTACAACCACCGGAGGGAGCCCAAGAGCAGAATTCACCACAGTACCCCCCCTTGAGGAGGGGTCACCGAACCCTCACCAGAGCCCCCAGGCCGATCAGGACGAGCCAAGTGAAAAGCACGAACCAAATCGGTGGCATGGACATCGGAGGCAACAATCCAAGAATTATCCTCCTGGCCATAACCCTTCCACTTGACAAGATACTGAAGCCTCCGCCTCGAAAAATGAGAATCCAAAATCTTCTCAACCTCATATTCCAACTCTCCCTCAACCAACACCGGGGCAGGAGGGTCAACCGAGGGAACAACGGGCACCACATATCTCTGCAACAAAGATCTTTGGAAAACATTATGAATGGCAAAAGAGGCTGGAAGAGCCAAACGAAAAGACACCGGATTAATAATTTCAGAAATTTTATAAGGACCAATAAACCGAGGCTTAAACTTAGGAGAAGAAACCTTCATAGGAACATGACGAGAAGACAACCAAACCAAATCCCCCACACGAAGTCGGGGACCAACACACCGACGGCGGTTAGCAAAACGTTGAGCCCTTTCCTGAGACAACGTCAAATTGTCCATCACATGAGTCCAAATCTGCTGCAGCCTGTCCACCACAGAATCAACACCAGGACAATCAGAAGGCTCAACCTGTCCAGAAGAAAAACGAGGATGAAAACCAAAATTACAAAAGAAAGGTGAAACCAAAGTAGCCGAACTATCCCGATTATTAAGGGCAAACTCGGCCAACGGCAAGAAAGACACCCAATCATCCTGATCAGCAGACACAGAGCATCTCAAATAGGTCTCCAAGGTCTGATTAGTTCGCTCAGTTTGGCCATTAGTCTGAGGATGAAACGCCGAAGAAAAAGACAAATCAATGCCCATCCTAGCACAAAAGGCCCGCCAAAATCTAGAGACAAAATGAGAACCTCTGTCAGACACAATATTCTCCGGAATGCCATGCAAACGAACCACATGCTGAAAAAATAATGGAACCAGACCTGAGGAGGAAGGCAACTTAGGCAAAGGTACCAGATGGACCATTTTAGAGAACCGGTCACAAACAACCCAGATAACAGACATCTTCTGGGAAACAGGAAGATCCGAAATAAAATCCATGGAAATATGCGTCCAGGGCCTCTCAGGGACTGGCAAAGGCAAAAGCAACCCACTAGCGCGGGAACAGCAAGGCTTGGCCCGGGCGCAAGTCCCACAGGACTGCACAAAAGCACGCACATCGCGCGACAAGGAAGGCCACCAAAAGGACCTAGCAACCAAATCTCTGGTACCAAAAATCCCAGGATGACCAGCCAACACTGAACAATGAACCTCAGAAATTACCTTACTTGTCCATCTATCAGGAACAAACAGCTTCCCCACTGGACAGCGGTCAGGCCTATCAGCCTGAAATTCCTGAAGCACCCGCCGCAAATCAGGGGAGATAGCAGAAAGAATCACCCCCTCCTTAAGAATGCCTACTGGCTCAAGGACTCCTGGAGAATCAGGTGAAAAACTCCTGGAGAGGGCATCAGCCTTAACATTCTTAGATCCCGGAAGACACGAGACCACAAAATCAAAACGGGAGAAAAACAGGGACCATCGAGCCTGTCTAGGATTCAGCCGCTTGGCCGACTCGAGGTAAATCAGATTCTTATGATCGGTCAGGACCACAACACGGTGTTTAGCTCCCTCAAGCCAATGTCGCCACTCCTCAAACGCCCACTTCATAGCCAACAACTCCCGATTGCCGACATCATAATTGCGTTCCGCAGGCGAAAACTTTCTGGAAAAAAAAGCACACGGTTTCATCAAAGAACCATCAGACTCCCTCTGAGACAAAACGGCCCCTGCCCCAATCTCCGAAGCGTCGACCTCAACCTGAAAAGGAAGAGAAACATCCGGCTGACGCAACACAGGGGCAGAAGTAAATCGGCGTTTAAGCTCCTGAAAGGCCTCAACAGCCTCAGAGGACCAATTCGTCACATCAGCGCCTTTCTTCGTCAAATCAGTAAGGGGCTTAACCACACTGGAAAAGTTGGCAATGAAACGGCGATAGAAATTAGTAAAGCCCCAAAATTTTTGAAGACCCTTCACAGATGTGGGTTGGATCCAGTCATGAATAGCTCGGACCTTAACAGGATCCATTTCTATAGACGAGGGAGAAAAAATAAAACCCAAAAAAGAGACCTTCTGAACTCCGAATAGGCACTTCGACCCCTTCACAAATAAAGCATTATCACGAAGGATCTGGAACACCATCCTGACCTGCTTCACATGAGACTCTGTTATGACCTGGTGGTGAGGACAATAATGGACCTGGTGGTTAAGAGCACACGGAATGACCTGAAAGTTACTAACAATACAGGACAAGCTCTGAGACGTGGGAACTCTGCTGACCGCAATCCCTAATCCTATCACACACACTAGAAATAGCCGTGGAGCGCTCCTGACGCTCCCTAGGCGCTTTGTCACAGCCTAAGGAACTAGCTAGCCCTAGAGATAGAAAAATAAAGCCTACCTTGCCTCAGAGAAATTCCCCAAAGGAACAGGCAGCCCCCCACATATAATGACTGTGAGTTAAGATGAAAATTACAAACACAGAGATGAAATAGATTTAGCAAAGTGAGGCCCGACTTACTGAACAGACAGAGGATAGGAAAGGTAACTTTGCGGTCAGCACAAAAAACTACAAAAAGACCACACAGAGGGCGCAAAAAGACCCTCCGCACCGACTCACGGTGCGGAGGTGCTCCCTCTGCGTCCCAGAGCTTCCAGCAAGCAAGACAAAAATCAAAATAGCAAGCTGGACAGAAAAAATAGCAAACAGAGAAAAACAAGCAGGAACTTAGCTTCTGCTGGGAAGACAGGTCACAAGAACGATCCAGGAGCGAACTAGACCAATACTGGAACATTGACAGGTGGCACGGAGCAATGATCTAGGTGGAGTTAAATAGAGCAGCCAGCTAACGAATTAACCTCGTCACCTGTGGAAGGAACCTCAGAAGCCGCAGCGCCACTCACAACCACCAGAGGAAGCCCATGGACAGAACCAGCCGAAGTTCCATTCATGACCACAGGAGGGAGCTTAACAACAGAATTCACAACAAGACTCCCAATCATCGGAAAAAATCAAAATATCATCCAAATATACGACCATGAATTTATCAAGATAATTGCGGAAAATATCATGCATGAAAGACTGGAACACAGATGGAGCATTAGAGAGCCCAAATGGCATCACAAGGTATTCAAAATGGCCTTCGGGCGTATTAAATGCAGTTTTCCATTCGTCACCCTGTTTAATACGAACAAGATTATATATATAGGTCAATCTTAGTAAACCAACTAGCTCCCTTAATCTGAGCAAACAAATCAGTAAGCAAAGGCAAGGGGTATTGGAATTTGACCGTGATCTTATTAAGCAGACGATAATCAATACAGGGTCTCAAGGAGCCATCCTTCTAAGCAACAAAAAAGAAACCCGCTCCCAATGGTGACGAAGAGGGCCGAATATGCCCCTTCTCCAAAGACTCCTTAACATAACTCCGCATGGCGGCATGCTCTGGCACAGACAGATTGAAAAGTCGGCCCTTAGGGAACTTGCAAACAGGAATCAAGTTAATAGCACAATCACAGTCCCTATGTGGAGGAAGGGAACTGGACTTGGGCTCATCAAATACATCCTGGAAATCCGACAAAAACTCAGGGACCTCAGAAGAGGGGGAAGAGGAAATTGACATCAAAGGAACGTCACTATGTACTCCTCGACAACCCCAACTAGTCACCGACATAGTTTTCCAATCCAGCGCCGGATTATGTTCCTGTAACCATGGAAATCCCAGTACAACAACATCATGCAGGTTATGCAACACCAGAAAATGGCAATCTTCCTGATGTGCAGGAGCCATGTACATGGTCATCTGCGTCCAGTACTGAGGTTTATCCTTGGCCAAGGGTGTAGCATCAATACCCCTCAAAGGAATAGGGCTCTGCAAAGGCTGCATGGAAAAACCACAGCGCCTGGCGAATTCTAAGTCCATTAAGTTCAGGGCAGCGCCTGAATCCACAAATGCCATGACAGAAAAGGACAACAATGAGCAAATCAGGGTCACAGATAAGAGAAATTTAGGCTGTATAGTACTAATGGTAACAGACCTAGCGACCCTCCTAGTACGCTTAGGGCAATCAGAGATAACATAAGCCGAATCACCACAGTAAAAACACAGCCTATTCTGACGTCTGAATTCCTGCCGTTCTATTCTAGTCAAAATCCTATCACATTGCATAGGTTCAGGACTTTGCTCAGAGGATACTGCCATATGGTGCACAGCTTTGCGCTCGCGCAGACGCCCATCAATCTGATTGGCTAGAGACATAGATTCGCTCAAACCGGCAGGCGTAGGAAAGCCCACCATAACATCTTTAAGGGTTTCAGAAAGACCAGAGCCTCTTCATTTCATTTAGTGAGCACAGACCATTTTCTAAATTTCTGGCAGTATAACTCTGCCGCTTCCTGGCCTTGACACAAGGCCAACAGGGTTTTTTCTGCATGATCCACAGAATTAGGTTCGTCATACAATAATCCGAGCGCTTGAAAAAATGCATCTACATTCAATAATGCCGGATCCCCTGTTTCAAGAGAAAAAGCCCAGTCTTGAGGGTCACCACACAGCAAGGATATGATGATTTTTACTTGCTGAATGGGATCACCAGAAGAACGGGGTTTCAAAGCAAAAAACAATTTGCAGTTATTTTTAAAGTTCAAAAACTTGGATCTGTCCCCAAAAAACAAATCAGGAGTAGGAATTCTAGGCTCTAAAGCCGGAGTCTGGACAACATAGTCCTGGATACTCTGTACTCTTGCAGCAAGTTGATCCACACGAGAAAACAAACCCTGAACATCCATGCCAAAGCATATATCCTGAACCACCCAGATATCAAGAGGAAAAAAAGACAAACCAGAGCACAGAAAAAAAAATGGTTCAGAACTTTCTTTTCCTTCTTTTGAGATGCATTTAATTCATTTTTGGCCACTTGTACTGTTATGATACGGTGGTCTAGGAGCAACATGGAACGAGCTCTGAAGGAAGTGGTAACTGTACTGACCGCAGTCCCTAAGCTCAACACAACACTAGAAGTAGCCGTGGAATGCTCCTAACTCTCCCTAGGCATCTCGTCACAGCCTAAGCGCTAACTACCCCTAAAGAAAGAAGCAGGAAAGCTATCTTGCCTCAGAGAAAATCCCCAAAGGATAGATTAGCCCCCCACAAATAATGACTATGAGTGGAGAGGGAAAAGACATACACAGAATGAAACCAGGATGAGCACAGGAGGCCATTCTAGCTAAATAGATAGGACAGGATGGAATACTGTGCGGTCAGTATAAAACACTACAAAAATCCACTCAGAGTTTACAAAAAATCTCCACACCTGACTAAAGGTGTGGAGGGCAAATCTGCCTCCCAGAGCTTCCAGCAAGACAGAATTAATTCACACTGATAAGCTGGACAAACAAAGAAAGCACAGAATGGATAAGTCCACAATCTATGGATAGAAAAGAGCAAGTAAAAACTTAGCTTTGCTGAAGTGGTCAGGATAACAGGGAACTCCAAAGAGATGTGAATCCAACCAGGAACCATTTACAAGTGGCACTGGCTGAAGAAAGCGCCAGGCCTAAATAGCCGAGCAGAAGAGACGATAAGTGGATGCAGCTGATGACAGCTAACTCCAAGGAGCAGCCATACCACTAGAAACCACAAGAGGGAGCCCAAGAGCAGAACTCACAAAAGTGCCACTTACAACCACCGGAGGGAGCCCAAGAGCGGAATTCACAACAAATCCTCAGTGGGTCTGAATACAAATGCAAGTCACAATTTTCAGATTTCTATTTTTTTAAATAATTAGAAAGCCATGTATGATTTCCTTTACACTTGACAAATACTTGTTATCTCGTGTTGGCATCACATACAATCCCCAAAAATAAATTTTAATTTGTGGGTGCAAAGTGACAAAATGTGGGAAAGGGTCTGTATACTTTTTCAGGGTATAAGTAGCTGGAGCGTGACAGGGGTGGGCAGACACACATCCCGCACAGGATAGATATGTCTATGTGGATGCATAGTCCATATACCTAGACGGATTTGATGTAGGTGGTCATGACGCCACTTTCCTAGAATCGTATATATAATATGATACGGCTGAGACAGAAGAGCAGGAGGGATGAAGTAATGGGGGATTATAGGGGCCGTCCTGTGTACTATAGTGTCAGCTCCAGATGTAATAGCTGTGTACTGCCACCTAGTGGACATATAGTAAGAGGGGGACTCCGACTGTATTCCCTGTGCTGTGTTGGAGCGTCCTCTCTCTGTCACTGTGGGGTTATCTTGTGCTGTCGTCCATGGAGACACTTATGCAGGTACAGTGCCAGCAAAAAAAAATCTTTAGAACTTCATCAAAACCAAGAAATCTTAACATTTAAGTGTTTTATTGTGAATATATTGTTACAATTAGTATTGAGAAGTGAAAGGTGAGCTTTGATTGGTTGCTTTGGTAGTTTTGCTATTAGACATTTTTAAATATCTCCCCCGTTGTCTGCACTTTTAAGTAGTGAAATTATTACACAGATTTAACATGTAAAGTTTTGTTTTTATCTATTGCACTCATCCCTCTGACGTCTGAACCTTCCTTTCAATCTGTGCATACTGAGCACATACTTCCCTATATTCTCTGCTCCAAAAAATAAAGGTAATATTAACACAACACAATGTAACGCCAAGTCAGTCACACTTCTGTCCAGTTATAAAGCAACACCGATTGTGAATCAATTTCTCCTGCTGTTGTGAAAATGGAACAGACAACAGGTAGAAATGATCTGCAATTAGCAAGACAACCCCTGTAAAGGAGCTGTTCTGCAAGGGGGGACCACAGACCATTTCTCTGTTCTCATTCTTTTTGGCTGCTGTTTTGGTTACTTTTGCATTTTGTCAATGCTCTCACCCCTAGAGGTAGTGTACAGTCACATGGGGCGTTGTCTACAACACACTGAAGTTGCTCAAGTAGTGCAGCTCATCAATGATGGCACATCAATGCGAGCTGTGGCAAAAAGGGTAGCTGTGTCTGTCAGCACAGTGTCCAGAGCATGGAGCAAATACCAAGAGACAAGCCAGAACACCAGCAGATGAGGAGGGGGCCATAGGAGGACAACAACCCAGCAGCAGTACCTCTACCTCCTCCTTTGTACAAGGAGGAACAGGAGAAGCCGTGCCAGAGCCCTGCAAAATGGCCTCCAGCAGGCCACTAACATTCATGTGTCTGCTCAAACTGTCAGAAACAGACTCCATGAGGGTGGTGTGCGGGCCCAACGTCCACAAGTGGGGGTTGTGCTTGCAGCCCAACACCGTGCAGATTGATTGACATTTGCCAGAGATCACCGAGATTGGAACCCTGTGCTCTTCACAGATGAGAGCAGGTTCACTCTTAGCACATGTGACAGACATGATAGAGACTTGAGAAGCCATGGAGAACAATCTGCTGCCTGCAACATCCTTCAGTATGACTGGCTTGTCGGTGGGTCAGTAATGGTGTGGGGAGAAATTTCTTTGGAGAGCCGCACAGACCTCCGTGTGCTAGCCAGAGATACCCTGACTACCATTGGGTAGCGGGATGAGATGCTCAGATGCATTGTGAGACCTTATGCAGGTGCAGTTGGCCCTGGGTTCCTTCTGATGCATGACAATGCTAGGCCTCATGTGGCTGAAGTGTGTCAGCAGTTCCTGCATGATGAAGGCATTGATGTTTGATGTTATGGACTGGCCTGTCCGTTCGCAGACCTGAATCTGGGACATAATGTCTCGTTCTATCCAGAGTCTGTCCAGGAATTGACTGATGCTTTAATCCAGGCCTAGGAAGAGATCCCTCAGGAGAATCAGAACCATACCCAGGCATTGTAGGGAGGTCATACATGTACGTGGAGGCCACACACACTACTGAACATCTTTCCTTGTCTAGAGGCATTTCCTCTGACGTTGGATTAGTCTGCAATTTGATTTTCCACTTTGATTTTGAGAATCATTCCAAACCCCGACCACTTTGGGATATTAATTTTGATTTACACTGATCATTTTTATGTTTCATTGTTCTCAACACATTCCATTATGTAATGAATTAAGATTTGCACCCAGAATATGTAGCGCCGGTGCCTCTGCCTCCTGTCCCTATTCTCCGGCAGAGACACCGATGTACTCATAACTGCAGCCCTGCTCTCTCCTTCTTCCAGGTCGGCAGCTCCCCCCGGGGTGCACACACCGCGTGCAGGTCCCCGTTCACTGTGCTTAGGGCGCGCGCACTTTCCCTCTCTCAAAGGGGACACGCGTGTCCTCCTATAATTGTCCCCAGCCAATTGCTGGAGAACACTTACTATTTAAGGGACATCCTCCAGCATGAAGGTACCTGTACAATGACTTAACTTTGTTCCTAAATACTATTGTTAGATCCCAGTATACCAGCCTGTCTAACAGCTGAGTCAGCCTGCCTGTCTGTCAGCCACGCCAGCCTGCCTGTCTACCAACCAGGCCTGCCTGCCTGTCTATCCGCCGAGCCCAGTTGCCTGTATACCAGCTGCGCCCGCCTGCCTGTATTATCAGCCATGCACGCCTGCCTGACTACCAGCTATGCCTGCCTGTCTGTATACCAGCCGTAACTGCCTGCCTATCTACCAGCCGTAACTGCCTGCCTATCTACCAGCCGTGCAAGTAGCTCTGCTGTTCCAGTCCGAATCAATGGTTCCTGTGTTCCATCAAAGCCTGTCCGTATCTACTGTTCCTTCCTTCGGGCCATCCTGGCTACCCATTTCTTGGGGGTCAGCTGCCATTTTCCCAAGGTCAGTCTTGGAGTCGCACCTGGTTCCTCCTCCTTAGTCCTATCTTGGATCTCAGTATCGCTAGCTGCTGTGTATCTGAATTCAGATTGGTGAGGCACCTAGCTTTACCCTTCCAGGCTCTGCTTGGTCATCGGCACGCTGGTTCCACCACACAGCCCATAACAGTTTGCACAGGCCATGGAATCTGCTGGCTCCCAGACCTCCCCTTTCTCAGACCTGTACGTGGAGGTTTTCCGCCAGAAGGAGCAGCAGGATAAAATGTTCTTCTTACAGACTGTAACCACCGTCTGGAAGCATTGATAACTTCGGTGGCATCCGCTCCTACTCTAGCTGTGACCACCTTGGTCGCAAGCCAACTGCCTGCCAGCCATGTGCCCGCTCCTGGATCCCGTCTGTCTGCGCCTGCACACTATGGAGGAGACTATGCCCTATGTCAGAGGATTATTAGTCGGTGCACGCTGCACTTCGAACTTCTGTGTAATGCAACTACAAGGCAGTTGCATGCAACCTCCACCAAGGGGCGCAGGTAAGGGGCAAAAGGTAGCACTCACCCTGTAGCACCACAGTGCAAAGCGAGGAGTGCCACCAGGAGGTGGCAGAGTAGTCAGACAGTCCGGTCAGCAACAAAAAGGAAGACGAAGTACCAGAGGTCACAGCAACGCACGAGGTCAGAGACAAGCCAGAAATCCAAACCAGCGGGAGCGCGGGATCCAAAACGGGAGAAAAAGATGTAGTCAGGGTACGAGCCAGAGAGTCAAAGCCGCCAGAGGGGAAACTTACTAACAGAGACGGAAAGCAGGAGGTAGGGTCCAAAATATAAGCCGAGTCATACACTATAGGAAACCACCAACACACACTAGGTCAGGGATAGGGAACGGATCAGGCACAAATACGGGTAATCAGAGGCGGAAGGATCACTAGAGTATATGGGTCAGCTGCTCAAGCCAGGGACTGGAACTATCAATGACACATACTATCAGGAGTGGCACCGATATATAGCCACCCACAAACCAAAGAGAGGCAGGAAAGGTTAACCCCACCATAACCAGGCTGGGGAAGGAAAAGCAAGAAGCAAACCCCGACCTGGATCATGACATTCTGGCTCATCAGTTCATCTTGACCTGGACAAAGTGGCTTTTATCATGTCCTTCCTCTCTGGAGAGGCTTTGGTATGACTCAATCCCCTATGTATCAAATCTACAGTCTTTCTTAGAAGCCTTCAGGAAGGTTTTGAATTACCTAGGATGTGCGTCCTCTGTGTCATCTTCTCTCCTCTGTGTCAGGAAATCCTCACTGTAGGCCAGTATGCTGTATGTTTCCAAACACTCTCATCTGAACTCACCTGAAACAACGAAGCTCTAGTGGCCACCTTTGGGAGGGCCTTTCTGGGGGAATCAAAGACAAGCTGGCCGGTCACGACATACCTTCCTCTCTAGATGACCTGGTGTGTCTTGCTACATGTACTGACATCAGGTTCTAGGAGCGCTCCAGGGAGGTAAACTGTGAGGGAAGACCCCGATGCCTCTGGGGCGCCCCACGGGGTGTTCGGTGCTGGGTCCGGTCTTAAAGGGGATGTCACGGTGGCTGTGACACAGTCCGTGGCCCTGGGTGTCCAATTAAAGGGAAAGGTCTTTAATGAGATTTACGATGTCTATGTTCGTGAGGCCACCTGTGGTGTTCGGTCAGTAGGGACCGATGCTGCTTAAAGGGGTCCTCTGGGGTGATGGTATGCAGCAAGATGGTGATGCTTCTCACAGGTGAAGCAGGGCTTCCCAGATGTATGGCAAGATGGTGTAAGCCGATAAATGCACAAAGAACGAGGACACAGGTTTGCAAGTCTTTACCTGGTTTACTGAGGGTAGTAGTAGTCCTCAGTCCAGGGTACCAAGTGCAGGGTAGCTGTGGTCCGTTTACCAGGTGAGGTCCGTAAGCCTTTCCTGCTAGTGCTGTTTGGTTAATTAGGTCCCTGCTGCTTGAAGCTCAGTGCAAGTCCCCTCTCTCCTGTCCAAAGACAGATGTCTGTACAATAGGCAGTTTGAGCCTGTTTATAGGATCTCTTAGATGACCCGGGTCTCACGGTCACTGCTTCACCTCAGACTTGTTATGGGCAATTGAGAGAAAACACAGTGTGCACAGCTATACTGTGGTGCTTAGACTAGGTTCCCAGACCTTCAATATAAATATAAAGAAGTCTAGCACTCAACTTAAGCGGCGATAGATTTGATTTATTTGTAGCACTTGAAACGTTTCAGTCCATAAGGACTTTCATCAGTCACGTGCTGTTAGAAGCCCGTAGGGCTGGGTTCAGAAGGAGCAGGGATGCACAGAATGTGCAAAAAGCGCAGCCACAGCTTGCGTTATAGAGAATGGAGGTAAAATAGAGCTTAATTAGAGTGCTGTAATGGTGGGGCAATGGCCGCACATCAGGATGTAGCACCCACAAGCTGAAAGCGCTGGTATTCGGGATGAGGGGCACTGCCTCCAGACACGGTATCCACCGTATCCACCGTATCCACCGTAGACTCTAAATTTTCTTCAAAATCAAGACCCTTGTAGCATCTGTTCACACCCTCCATGTTTTAGTAGCTCTCTGTGTCTGTACTGTTCACATACTGTCTGGTGACTGGCTCATGCAGCATTATGTGCATGCCCTATTTAGTGTATTATGGTTGTATCGTAAATTATAAGCACATTTTGTCATTTACCTTTCGTGTCTCCCCTGTTTCCTCATAGATTGTAAACTTGCGGTCAAGACCCTCACTCCTTTTGATACCTGAGATATTTATTCTGTAATGTCTTTCTAAAATCGTGAAGTGCTGCAGAATATGTTGGCACTATAAAAATAAAAAATATAATTGTACACTATTTGAGTATTTTGTGCTCCACTATGGCAGACTCTTGCATTATTGCAGCTGAGGGAGGGATGCCTTATTCTGTGGTCCATTATGGTATTTTTTGGAATTGCTCGGGGTGTTTTAATCTGTTTTGAAGTGTATGGAGTTGCTAGTGATTTATTTTGTACTGCCTTGTTTGGCACTGCTCCGGGGACACATTGTGCTGCCCTGTGGATAAGTTTGGAGCTGCTGTGCAGTTTGTTGTCCGAGAAGAGTGAATCCAGTGTTGGTTGGCCAAAGGGATCATATAACAATGAATTCAGATAGATTTTTGGTAGCAGCACATTTAGAATCCCCTTCTACATACATATGACATGATACTGATTTAAAAGCAGTTGTCTTCTGGGGACCAGTAACTGAAGAGGTGTGCTGTGTAAGTTGATTGTTGATAGTGGAACTCCTGGAGTTTATATGACCCACAACATTTCAGTATTCAAGGACCAATTTTATTTACAGAAAATGGCACTGCCATGGGCACGGTGTGCACCCCATCATATGGAATTTTTTCCAGCTTATTGGAAGAGGCATGTTTGTTTGTTTAATGATGGGACTGGTGCCTTCAACAATGTGCAGTGCTGGTTTCAACATATTGACGACTTCCTGATGATTTTTTCAGAGGTCTGAATTACAAGATAAGCAGTTCATGCAAACATAAAAGAATTTAACTTCAAATTACAGTAGTTTACAAAGAAGAAAAATGTAATTATTTGATATTCAAGTATTGGTTAATGATAAAGAACTGATACATACAGATGTTTATAGTAAAGAGATGGCAGTAAACATGTCTTATTACATGTTACTTCAGCCCACACTTACTCAATCAGTTGGTGAATAACTTAGGATGAGGTAAATCTGCTTAACCGATGAAGATTTGAACAAAAAGCAAAGGATGTAAGGCAAGGTTCACACTACGTTAGTGCAGTCCGTTCTACATATCTGTTAAACGGACTGCACTAACGCAAGTGCCGGCGCTTGCACAGCGCTAGCGCAGATGGAGCTACTGCTAGCTCCATCTGCGCTAGCAGTGACGGACCCGGAAACTCTGCAGCCCGGGTCTTGGGTCCGTCACTCAAATGACAGCACATCGCTAGCACACGCCCAGTGTGGACGTGCGCTAGAGAAGCGTCCGACATTGCAGTCTATGGCGGCGTTAATGGACTACGTTACACCGCGTTATGCTGCGGTGTAATGTAGTCCGTTAAACGTAGAGCCATAGCGCAATGTGAACCAAGCCTAAGATACCAAAGAGGCTATTATCTTTGGCGTGCAGCAACATAATTAGGAATGCCTCGTCATCCAGTATAGCTAAAGACATCCAAATTAATTGGTGCTATATATCATATAGTACTATGCATGTTATCTACTGTGCGACATTCACTTACTTTTTCTTATTTTTTTAAATCAAAGAATACATTGTGGGACCATCATATTACATGGAAGGCTATGTGGGCCCCATTCTACTACAGTATATGGAAGTCTTAGTTAGTGGGGCACATTTTACTATGTGGAGGGCAATGTGGTGGCCCTTATAGTATTTGGAAGGCTATGTTGGGTGTTTTTTATTATACTGTTTGGACGGCAATATGGGGGCTATTATACTGTTTGCAGGGCTATGTGGGAGCCATTATACTGTTTTTAGGCTATGTGGGAGTCTATTGTACTGTTTTCCGAGCTATGTTGGAGGGCATTACATTATTTTGAGGGCTATATGGTGGCATTATACTGTTTGCAGGACTATGTGGGGGTCATTATATTGTTTGCAGGGCAATTTAGGGGCCATTATACAGTTTGGAGAGCTATGTGGGGACCAGTATTCTGTTTGGAGTGCTATGTGGAGACCATTATACTGTTTGAAAGCTATGTGGAGGGGGCATTATACTGTTTGAACAGATATATTTGGCATTGTAGTAGTTGGAGAGCTATGTGGGGGCTATTATACTGTATGGAGGGCTAGTATGACCTATTTACTGTGTGCAACCAGTTGTAGAGTATGTCAGTTTGTGTAAGTTCCATCATACAGTGTGTGGAGGGCTGTGTGGGGGACATTATACTACTTGGAGGACTAATGGGGTGTTGTGAATTCCGCTCTTGGGCTCCCTCCGTTGGTTGTAAGTGGCACTTTTGTGAGTTCTGCTCTTGGGCTCCCTCCGGTGGTTTTAAGTGGAGTGGCTGCTCCTTGGATTTAGCTGTCAGCAGCTGCTTCCACTGATTGTCTATTCTGCTCAGCTATTTAGCCTGGCTCTTTCCTTCAGCTTGTGCCACTTGTGACCCTCAGGACTGGGCATTCTCCCTTGAATCAGGGGATCCGGCATTGCTGAATGTAGACGCATTTTTTCAAGCGCTCGGATTATTGTATGACGAACCTAATTCTGTGGATCATGCAGAAAAAACCCTGTTGGCCCTGTGTCAAGGTCAGGAAGTGGCAGAATTATACTGCCAGAAATTTAGGAAATGGTCTGTGCTCACTAAATGGAATGAGGATGCTCTGGCTGCTATTTTCAGAAAAGGTCTTTCTGAAGCCCTTAAAGATGTTATGGTGGGCTTCCCTACGCCTGCTGGTTTGAGCGAATCTATGTCTCTAGCCATTCAGATTGATCGGCGTCTGCGCGAGCGCAAAGCTGTGCACCATATGGCAGTGTCCTCTGAGCAGAGTCCTGAACCTATGCAATGTGATAGGATTTTGACTATAACAGAACGGCAGGAATTCAGACGTCAGAATAGGCTGTGTTTTTACTGTGGTGATTCTGCTCATGTTATTTCTGATTGCCCTAAACGTACTAGGAGGGTCGCTAGGTCTGTTACCATTAGTACTGTACAGCCTAAATTTCTTTTATCTGTGACCCTGATTTGCTCATTGTCGTCCTTTTCTGTCATGGCATTTGTGGATTCAGGCGCTGCCCTGAACTTAATGGACTTAGAATTCGCCAGGCGCTGTGGTTTTTCCTTGCAGCCTTTGCAGAGCCCTATTCCTTTGAGGGGCATTGATGCTACTCCATTGGCCAAGGATAAACCTCAGTACTGGACGCAGATGACTATGTACATGGCTCCTGCACATCAGGAAAATTGCCGTTTTCTGGTGTTGCATAACCTGCATGATGTTGTTGTACTGGGTTTTCCATGGTTACAGGAACATAATCCGGTGCTGGATTGGAAAACTATGTCTGTGACTAGTTGGGTTTGTCAAGGGGTACATAGTGACGTTCCTTTGATGTCAATTTCCTCTTCCCCCTCTTCTGAGGTCCCTGAGTTTTTATCGGCTTTCCAGGATGTATTTGATGAGCCCAAGTCCAGTTCCCTTCCTCCACATAGGGACTGTGATTGTGCTATTAACTTGATTCCTGGTTGTAAGTTCCCTAAGGGCCGACTTTTCAATCTGTCTGTGCCAGAGCATGCCGCCATGCGGAGCTATGTTGAGGAATCTTTGGAGAAGGGGCATATTCGGCCGTCTTCGTCACCATTGGGAGCGGGTTTCTTTTTTGTTGATAAGAAGGATGGCTCCTTGTATAGATTATCGTCTTCTTAATAAGATCACGGTCAAATTCCAATAACCCTTGCCTTTGCTTTCTGATTTGTTTGCTCAGATTAAGGGGGCTAGTTGGTTTACTAAGATTGACCTCCGAGGGGCATATAATCTTGTTCGTATTAAACAGGGTGACGAATGGAAAACTGCATTTAATACGCCCGAAGGCCATTTTGAATACCTTGTGATGCCATTCGGGCTCTCTAATGCTCCATCTGTGTTCCAATCCTTCATGCATGATATTTTCCGCAATTATCTTGATAAATTCATGATTGTATATTTGAATGATATTTTGATTTTTTCCGATGATTGGGAGTCTCATGTGAAGCAGGTCAGGATGGTGTTCCAGATCCTTCGTGATAATGCTTTATTTGTGAAGGGGTCTAAGTGCCTATTCGGAGTTCAGAAGGTCTCTTTTTTGGGTTTTATTTTTTCTCCCTCGTCTATGGAAATGGATCCTGTTAAGGTCCAAGCTATTCATGACTGGATTCAACCCACATCTGTGAAGAGCCTTCAAAAATTTTTGGGCTTTGCTAATTTCTATCGCCGTTTCATTGCCAACTTTTCCAGTGTGGCTAAGCCCCTTACTGATTTGAGAAAGAAAGAAAGGCGCTGATGTGACGAATTGGTCCTCTGGGGCTGTTGAGGCCTTTCGGGAGCTTAAACGCCGATTTACTTCTGCCCCTGTGTTGCGTCAGCCGGATGTTTCTCTTCCTTTTCAGGTTGAGGTTGACGCTTCTGAGATTGGGGCAGGGGCCGTTTTGTCTCAGAGGGATTCTGATGGTTCTTTGATGAAACCGTGTGCTTTTTTTTCCAGAAAGTTTTCACCTGCGGAACGCAATTATGATGTCGGCAATCGGGAGTTGTTGGCTATGAAGTGGGCGTTTGAGGAGTGGCGACATTGGCTTGAGGGAGCTAAGCACCGCATTGTGGTCTTGACTGATCATAAGAATCTGATTTACCTCGAGTCGGCCAAGCGGCTGAATCCTAGACAGGCTTGATGGTCCCTGTTTTTCTCCCGTTTTGATTTTGTGGTCTCGTATCTTCCGGGATCTAAGAATGTTAAGGCTGATGCCCTCTCTAGGAGTTTTTCACCTGATTCTCCTGGAGTTCTTGAGCCGGTTGGCATTCTTAAGGAAGGGGTGATTCTTTCTGCCATCTCCCCTGATTTGCGGCGGGTGCTTCGGGAATTTCAGGCTGATAGGCCTGACCGCTGTCCAGTGGGGAAGCTGTTTGTTCCTGATGGATGGACAAGTAAGGTGATTTCTGAGGTTCATTGTTCAGTGTTGGCTGGTCATCCTGGGATTTTTGGTACCAGAGATTTGGTTGCTAGGTCCTTTTGGTGGCCTTCCTTGTCGCGCGATGTGCGTGCTTTTGTGCAGTCCTGTGGGACTTGCGCCCGAGCCAAGCCTTGCTGTTCCCGCGCTAGTGGGTTGCTTTTGCCTTTGCCGGTCCCTGAGAGGCCCTGGACGCATATTTCCATGGATTTTATTTCGGATCTTCCTGTTTCCCAGAAGATGTCTGTTATCTGGGTTGTTTGTGACCGGTTTTCTAAAATGGTCCATCTGGTACCTTTGCCTAAGTAGCCTTCCTCCTCAGATCTGGTTCCATTGTTTTTTCAGCATGTGGCTTGTTTGCATGGCATTCCGGAGAATATTGTGTCTGACAGAGGTTCTCAGTTTGTCTCTAGATTTTGGCAGGCCTTTTGTGCTAGGATGGGCATTGATTTGTCTTTTTATTCGGCGTTTCATCCTCCGACTAATGGCCAAACTGAGCGAACTAATCAGACCTTTGAGACCTATTTGAGATGCTCTGTGTCTGCTGATCAGGATGATTGGGTGTCTTTCTTGCCGTTGGCCGAGTTTGCTCTTAATAATCGGGCTAGTTCGGCTACTTTGGTTTCACCTTTATTTTGTAATTTTGGTTTTCATCCTCGTTTTTCTTCTGGGCAGGTTGAGCCTTCTGATTGTCCTGGTGTGGATTCTGTGGTGGACAGGCTGCAGCAGATTTGGACTCATGTGGTGGACAATTTGACGTTGTCTCAGGAAAGGGCTCAACGTTTTGCTAACCGCTGTCGGTGTGTTGGTCCCCGGCTTTGTGTGGGGGATTTGGTTTGGTTGTCTTCTCGTCATGTTCCTATGAAGGTTTCTTCCCCTAAGTTTAAACCTCGGTTTATTGGTCCTTATAAAATTTCTGAAATTATTAATCCGGTGTCTTTTCGTTTGGCTCTTCCAGCCTCTTTTGCCATTCATAATGTTTTCCATAGATCTTTGTTGCGGAGATATGTGGTGCCCGTTGTTCCCTCAGTTGATCCTCCTGCACCGGTGTTGGTTGAGGGAGAGTTGGAATATGAGGTTGAGAAAATTTTGGATTCTCGTTTTTCGAGGCGGAGGCTTCAATATCTTGTCAAGTGGAAGGGTTATGACCAGGAGGATAATTCTTGGGTTGTTGCCTCCGATGTCCATGCCACCGATTTGGTTCGTGCTTTTCACTTGGCTCGTCCTGATCGGCCTGGGGGCTCTGGTGAGGGTTCGGTGACCCCTCCTCAAGGGAAGGGGGTACTGTTGTGAATTCTGCTCTTGGGCTCCCTCTGGTGGTTGTAAGTGGCACTTTTGTGAGTTCTGCTCCTGGGCTCCCTCCGGTGGTTTTAAGTGGAGTGGCTTCTCCTTGGATTTAGCTGTCAGCAGCTGCTTGCACTGATTGTCTATTCTGCTCGGCTATTTAGCCTGGCTCTTTCCTTCAGCTTGTGCCACTTGTCAATGGTTCCTGGTTGGATTCACATCTCTTTGGATTTCCCTGTTATCCTGACCAGTTCAGCAAAGCTAAGTCCTTGCTTGCTCTTTTCTGTCCACAGGTTGTGGACTTATCCGTTTTGTGCTTTCTATGTTTGTCCAGCTTGTCAGTATGAATTAATTCTGTGATGCTGGAAGCTCTGGGAAGCAGATTTACCCTCCACACCTTTAGTCAGGTGTGGAGATTTTTGTAAACTCTGTGTGGATTTTTTGTAGTGTTTTATACTGACCGCACAGTATTCCATCCTGTCCTATCTATCTAGCTAGACTGGCCTCCTGTGCTCATCCTGGTTTCATTCTGTGTATGTCTTTTCCCTCTCCACTCACTGTCATTACTTGTGGGGGGCTATCTATCCTTTGGGGATTTTCTCTGAGGCAAGATAGTTTTCCTGTTTCTATCTTTAGGGGTAGTTAGTTCTCAGGCTTTGACGAGGTGCCTAGGGAGTGTTAGGAGCATCCCACGGCTACTTCTAGTGTTGTGTTGAGATTAGGGACTGCGGTCAGTACAGATACCACTTCCTTCAGAGCTCGTTCCATGTTGCTCCTAAACCACCAGATCCTAACATGGGGGCCATTATATAAAATGGAGGATTGTGTTACATACATCATACTGAATAGAGGGTTGTCTTGGGGCCATGATACTGTATGGAGGGCTCTGTGGGGTCCATCATATTGTGTTGAGGGCTCGGTTGGGTTCATAGTTGTGATATCATACTATGTTGGGGTCACCATACTTTGCTGAGGGGTAGATTAGGGTAATCATACTTTGCATGTGGAGGGTACTGTGGAATAATTCACTGTGGGGATATCATACTGTGTTTGGGGGAAACGTTTGTTGGCATCGTACATTATGCCGCAATGCAAATGAATGCAGGGGATTCAATAGGAGGAAAATTACTTTGCTGCAAAGTTGTGGAATTTGCTCCTCTGTGAACCCACCAAATATTATTATTACCTTTTTGTGGTGATGCGGACCCAATTAGAACTTCTGCTGTTGAGCCCCATAATTTATATATATGCCTCTGCTTACTTGCTTACAGTGGCCTGTGAAAGTACTTACCCTCTTGGCATTTTTGTTGTTTGGCTACCCTGCAACCTGGAGTTACACTTTTCTTTTTAGAGTTTGCATCAGTTCATGTAAAGAACATGCTTACAACTGTGAACATTTGTTTTTTGTTTATCGTGAAGCAAATAACTAGGAAAAAATAACTGACAACTTCAGCTTGCATAATTATTCATCCCCTAAAGTCAGTACTTTGTAGAGCCTCTTTTTGCGGCAATTACAGCTGCAAGTCACGTTGGATAAGTCTCTATGAGTTTTCTCTATTTTGCCACTGCGATTTTTGCCCATTCCTCAAGGCAAAACTGCTCCGGCTCCTTTAAGTTAGATGGTTTCCTCTGGTGAATAACAATCTTCAAGTCTGACCACAGATTCTCATTTGGATTAAGGTCTGGGCTTTGACTAGGCCACACCAAAACATTTACACATTTCCCCTTAAACCACTTGAGTGTTGCTTTAGCAGTATGCTTTGGGTTATTGTCTTGTTGGAAGATGAACCTCCGTTCCAGTCTCAAATCACTGACAGACTGAAGCAGGTCTTGCTCAAGAATATCCCTGTATTTCTCACCATCCCTCTTCCCCTCGACTCGGACCATTTTGCCTGTCAGTGCTAACGAAATACATTCCCCCAGCATGATACTGTCACCACCATGTTTCACTGTGGGGATGGTGTTCTTGGAGTGATGAGTTGTGTTGGTTTGGCACCAGACAAAAACTTTACCTTGGTGGATTAAAAGTTTAATAGTGGTGTCATCTGACCACAGCACCTTCCGCCATACATTTGGGGAGGCTCCTACATGTCTTTTGGCAAACTGAAAACGAGCCTTACAATTTTTGTGTGTAAGTAAAGATTTTTTTCTGGTCACTCTTCCATAAAGGCCATCTCTATGGAATGTATGGCTAATTGTTGTTGTATGGACAGATACTTCAGTCTCTGCTTAAGAACTCTGCAGTTCCTTCAGGGTTACCTTTGGTCTCTTTGCTGCCTCTCTGATTAATGTCCTCCTTGCCCAGGCTGAGAATTTTGATGGGTGGCCCTCTCTTGGCAGGTTTGTTGTGGTACCATGTTCTTTCCATTTGATGATAATGGATTTGATGGTTCTCCGGGATCATCAGAGATATAGGATATTTTTTATAGCCCAACCCTGACTTGTCCCTGACTTGTCTTCAGAGCTACTTGGTCTTCACGGTGTTGTTTGGAGATCTCCTTGGTCTTCATGGTGTTGTTTGGAGATCTCCTTGGTCTTCATTGTGTTGTTTGGAAATCTCCTTGGTCTTCAAAGTGTTGTTTGGAGATCTCCTTGGTCTTCATAGTATTGTTTGGAGATCTCTTTGGTTTTCATGGTGTTGTTTGGAGATCTCTTTGGTCTTCATGGTGTTGTTTGGAGATCTCCTTGGTCTTCATGGTGTTGTTTGGAGATCTCCTTGGTCTTCATGGTGTTTGGTTAGTGGTGCCTTTTGTTAGTGGTCTTGCAGCCTCTGTAGCCTTTCAGAATAGGTAAAGTGTATATACTGACAAACATGTGACATTGAGATTGCACACAGGTGGATGTCCTGTCACTGAGCATGCGTCTGATGAAGGAAATTTCTTGCTCCAGAAATTTTTAGGGTCTTCATAGCAAAAGGGCTGAATACATATGCACATGCAAATTTTTAGTTATTTAATCCCATGAATTTCATGTATGCCTATGTTTTTCTCACTTTAACAACTTAGACTATTAAGTGTTATGCATCTCACACAAATTGGATTATAAAATCCCTGGTGTGCCTAATATGGTTTAGTGTCCATTAAGTGTCCTTGACGACATCACAGGTTTCCGGATACTTCTTATATCCTCAGGGGTGTCCTCTTCGGAGGTATATCACGGGCCTCCTCACTCTGGCACACACTAGCCTGCACTGCCGCCCGTGCACAAACACACATTCTCCATCTTTGGGTTGGGTATGTAGGTGACTGGACCCACCCATCTCTCCAAGTCACCTGGAAGCCTTCTAAATGTATAGTAACCCTCAGCAGTAGATCTGCTGAGCAAAACAAGCCCAAGCTTCCATCACCGGGCCACCCACCTCTGTGATGCATAGCGCCCATTAATCACATGGACAGTCGCCATATCACAAACAAAATAGGTAAAAAGCCAAGGCGGTGAATACTTTTGCAAGCCACTGTATATAGTCTCATAATATCCTGCAGCACTGTACAGACATCATGTCACGGGGCTACCGCGAAAGAGAGGTTCCAGAGAACCGCAGCGCTCTGGGCCTCGTTCACACACAGTGAACAGAAGCTCTTCACCTGTATTCTGACCTGGCTGCTTTGTGCCAGCAGTGCAGGAGTTAACCTTATTGCTGAGTTGTTGAGAGCTGGGTCTCTCAGCTGAAGTGGATTTTGTAATCTGATCCTCTATATAGACCCAGTCCTGACTTCAGCTATTGTCAGTGATCAGTTCTGCTGCCTGGCTTGGAGGTTGAAGGAGCATAGTGTTGGTGTTGGAGGTTTATTTACAGAGATTGGTGTCTGCAGTTTTGGTGGCATGTTAAACCTCTTTACCTTCCTAAGTTTATTCCTTCTCTTCCCTTCTCTGTGTTTCCTCTGTGGTTGTGTGAGCATTTGGTGAGTTTGAAACTTTTAGTTACCTTGTCTGTGTACCCTGTTATTTGTTGTATTGTTACACTGGTGCAGTCCACCTCCCTTGGGGGGAGAGGGGGCCACTGATAGGGTCTGCACAGGAGACAGGGATACGCTGGCGGCTCAGGTCTCCTAACCATCATAGGTACCCCTGAGATAAGGGGCTCACTATCCAAATTCCCGATCTGTATGAGAATGTGAAAACATTTTGCATTTGCATCAGGAAAAACGCTGCATAAAATACTATTGTATTAGAGGCGCTTTTTCCATTTTTGTTGCGTTTTTGTCTCTCTTCTTTTGAGTGGGTGAAAAATGCTACTAAAACGCTGATAGCATTGACATGCTGTAAATCTGAAAAAAAATGTGATGGTTCAAATCTGAAAAGAAAAAAAATAAGGAGTGTTAGCGTGAGACTTCTGACATCTCATTAACTTTGCTGGCACCGTAAAATGCTGATTTCTGTACATGGCGGAAACACAATGTTTTAGAACTGCTTGATCTAAAATCTATATTGGCCTGACCTCGCGCGACTTCGCCCAAGAGAACATGTTAAATAGATTTTAGTGGCAAGGAACATGGCGGCTATTTATGTGCTAAAAACTATTCTTAGGGACTTCAAGATTTTTCATGACTGTGATGACTTTTATCAGGCATTAAGACATATTTTTAATTATGAAAATGAATTGGTCTGACCGGTGCACGGTTCTCTCCATTAGACGTCTATTTCTTATTGTCGCTTTGCACTTTGTGTTTTGTGCACTAGATGTCACCTCTTCCATATTCTTGTGTTCTTCTGAATCATTGTCTACAGAAGGGGTGAGCAATTCATTTTTCCTAGGGGTCATATGAGACACCGTGACTGATGCAGAGGCCTGAACAATACATTGAAATTAATTCTGCTCAATATTAACATATTATTTATTTTGATTTATGGTAATACTCATTTTATTGTTTATTGAGCAGATCAAAGCCATATAATTTACTGATTTCTATAGTTTATAGGTCATATTCAGCTCTTGTTCTATGATCAACAGCTCCCTCCAAAACTGTATGATGTTCCCACAGCCCCCACACAGAATGATGACCCCCACAGCCCCCAAACACAGATTGATGACCCCACAGACCCCAAAGACAGAATGATGACCCCAAAGCCCCAAACACAGAATGATGACCCAAACACCGCAAATACAAAATAATGACCCCACAGACCCCAAATGCAGAACAATGACCCCAAAGCCCCAAACACAGAATGATGACCCCAAAACCCCCCAATAGAATGCTGACCCCACAGACCCCAAATACCGAATGATGACCCCAAATACAGAATGCTGAAACCACAGACCCCAAATACAGAATGATGACCCCAAAACCCCCAAATACAGAATAATGACCCTACAGACCCCAAATACATGATAATGACCCCACAGACCCCAAACACAGAATGATGACCCCACAGCCCCCAAAGACAGAATGATGACGCCAAAGCCCCAAACACAGAATGATGACCCAAACACCGCAAATACAAAATAATGACCCCACAGACCCCAAATACAGAACAATGACCCCAAAGCCCCAAACACAGAATGATGACCCCAAAACCCCCCAATAGAATGCTGACCCCACAGACCCCAAATACCGAATGATGACCCCAAATACAGAATGCTGAAACCACAGACCCCAAATACAGAATGATGACCCCAAAACCCCCAAATACAGAATAATGACCCTACAGACCCCAAATACATAATAATGACCCCACAGACCCCAAATACAGAATGATGACCCCAAAACCCCCAAATACAGAATAATGACCCCACAGACCCCAAACACAGAATGATGACCCCATAATGCCCAAGTACAGAATGATGACCCCACAGACCCCAAATACAGAATAATAACCCTACAGACCCCAAATACAGAATAATGACCCTAGAGACCCCAAATACAGAATAATGACCCCACAGACCCCAAATACAGAATGCTGACCCCACAGACCCCAAATACAGAATGACCCAAAAACCTCAAATACAGAATAATGACCCTACAGACCCCAAATACAGAATATTGACCCTACAGACCCCAAACACAGATTGATGACCCCATAACCCCAAGTACAAAATGATGACCCCATAGACCTCAAATACAGAATAATGACCCCACAGACCCCAAATACAGAATGATGACCCTACAGCCCCCAAATACAGAATGCTGACCCCACAGCCCCTGTCGGTCTATAATAGACTGAGCAGTGGAAGAAAGACCTGTCGGATAATAGAAGACTGAGCGATGGAGGAAGGATCTGTCAGTCTATTGTACAATCAGCGGTGGGGGAAGGACCTATCTATCTATAGTAGACAGAGTGGTGGAGGAAGGACATGTCAGTCTATAGTAGATTGAGTGGTGGAGGAAGGACCTGTCGGTCTATAATACACTGAGCGATGGCGGAAGGACCTGTCAGTCTAAAGTAGAATCAGCGATGGAGGAGGGACTTGTCAGTCTATAGTAGACTGAGTGGTGGAGGAAGGATTTGTCAGTCTATAGTAGAATCAATGATGAAGGAAGGACCTGTCGGTCTATAGCAGACTGAATGGTGGAGGAAGGACCTGTCAGTCTTTAGTAGACTGAGTGGTGGAGGAAGGACCTGTTCATATATAGTAGACTGAGGGGTAGAGGAAGGACCTGTCCATCTATAGTAGAACGAGCGATGGAGGAAGGACCTGTCCATCTATAGTAGACTGAACGATGGAGGAGGGACCTATCCATCTATAGTAGACTAAGTGGTGGAGGAAGAATCTGTTGGACTTTAGTAGACTGAGTGGTGGAGGAAGGACCTGTCCATCTATAGTAGACTGAGTGATGGAGGAAGGACCTGTCCATCTATAGTAGACTGAGCGATGGAGGAAGGACCTGTCCATCTATAGTAGACTGAGTGATGGAGGAAGGACCTGTCCATCTATAGTAGAGTGAGCGATGGAGGAAGAATCTGTTGGACTATAGTAGACTGAGTGGTGGAGGGAGGACCTGTCCATCTATAGTAGACTGAGTGGTGGAGAAAGGACCTGTCCATCTATAGTAGAGTGAGCGATGGAGGAAGAATCTGTTGGACTATAGTAGACTGAGTGGTGGAGGAAGGACCTGTCCATCTATAGTAGACTGAGTGGTGGAGGAAGGACCTGTCCATCTATAGTAGACTGAGTGGTGGAGGAAGGACCTGTCCATCTATAGTAGACTGAGTGGTGGAGGAAGGACCTGTCTATCTATAGCAGACTGAGTGGTGGAGGAAGGACCTGTCCATCTATAGTAGACTGAGTGATGGAGGAAGGACCTGTCCATCTATAGTAGACTGAGCGATGGAGGAAGGACCTGTCCATCTATAGTAGACTGAATGGTGGAGGATGGACCTGTCCATCTATAGTAGACTGAGTGGTGGAGGAAGGACCTGTCCATCTATAGTAGACTGAGTGGTGGAGGAAGGACCCTTCCATCTATAGTAGATGGAGTGATGGAGGAAGGACCGGTCCATCTATAGTAGACTGAGTGATGGAGGAAGAATCTGTTGGACTATAGTAGACTGAGTGGTGGAGGAAGGACCTGTCCATCTATAGTAGACTGAGTGGTGGAGGAAGAAACTGTTGGACTATAGTAGACTGAGTGATGGAGGAAGGACCTGTCCATCTATAGTAGACTGAGCGATGGAGGAAGGACCTGTCCATCTATAGTAGACTGAGTGATGGAGGAAGGACCCTTCCATCTATAGTAGACTGAGTGGTGGAGGGAGGACCTGTCCATCTATAGTAGACTGAGTGGTGGAGGAAGGACCTGTCCATCTATAGTAGAGTGAGCGATGGAGGAAGAATCTGTTGGACTATAGTAGACTGAGTGGTGGAGGGAGGACCTGTCCATCTATAGTAGACTGAGTGGTGGAGAAAGGACCTGTCCATCTATAGTAGAGTGAGCGATGGAGGAAGAATCTGTTGGACTATAGAAGACTGAGTGGTGGAGGAAGGACCTGTCCATCTATAGTAGACTGAGTGGTGGAGGAAGGACCTGTCCATCTATAGTAGACTGAGTGGTGGAGGAAGGACCTGTCCATCTATAGTAGACTGAGTGGTGGAGGAAGGACCTGTCTATCTATAGCAGACTGAGTGGTGGAGGAAGGACCTGTCCATCTATAGTAGACTGAGTGATGGAGGAAGGACCAGTCCATCTATAGTAGACTGAGCGATGGAGGAAGGACCTGTCCATCTATAGTAGACTGAATGGTGGAGGATGGACCTGTCCATCTATAGTAGACTGAGTGGTGGAGGAAGGACCTGTCCATCTATAGTAGACTGAGTGGTGGAGGAAGGACCCTTCCATCTATAGTAGATGGAGTGATGGAGGAAGGACCGGTCCATCTATAGTAGACTGAGTGATGGAGGAAGAATCTGTTGGACTATAGTAGACTGAGTGGTGGAGGAAGGACCTGTCCATCTATAGTAGACTGAGTGGTGGAGGAAGAAACTGTTGGACTATAGTAGACTGAGTGGTGGAGGAAGGACCCGTTCATCTATAGTAGACTGAGTGGTGGAAGAGGAAGTTTCTTGTCCCTACATATATCATTCCCCTTGTCAACTTCAGATCCAGCTGCTTCTCCCCCCTGCCAGGGACTTTTGCAGTGACCCATGACTCATACATGGAAAATTGACCTCCTGTTTCTACATAGAGCTTAGAAGGATTCAGCTCGTCAGTTATTAATCACGTGATGTCATAGACCTATTGGAATAAAGAAGAATTAACTGGGTAAAAAGAGAAAATGAGCAATTGTGAGTACACAGTGCTATATTATGTGATGAGTGCATTATATTAAGAGGAAGAAATTTGATGGGAGGAGGAAGAGGAGAAGGAGGGCTTTTTAGAAAGTTGGGAGGTATGCCTTTCTGTGACTTTTACTATGGGGTGCCTGTTATTTATATATACACCCCTGCTCAGGAACATGATTACAATAAAGAGGCACTGAGCATCACTATTATAAGGAAGCACAATAGGGAGGCATTATTATAAAAAGACACACTGGGCATCATTGCAAAAATGGAAGCTGGGAAAGGCTCTTAAAGGAAAAATGAGTGTTCCATAGGACCAAAGAATATCATATTTATTCATTGTGTTATTTCTCATGGCTTTTAACCAAAAATGGACACTATCATGTTTAGGCTGGCTGTACTGCGGGAATGAAGAGCCTTTGGCTTCCAAAACAGATTTTATTAATACCAACGCGTTTCTGAGCCGGCCGGACCGGCGTCTTATCGAGGTATAAAGACCACCCACCGCACCCCCTCCCTCCTCCCTCATTTCTGCTGAAGACTTTGCCTCTTTCTTTAAACAGGAGATCGATACGATCAGAGGAAGCTTTGGCCCGTAGCACCCAATGCCACTCTTAGCTGCTCAATCATGTTCCTCCAAAACCAACTTCTCCACCATGGCAGAAGATCAGCTCTCCATCCTCCTGTCAAGATCACACCTCACCACTTGCACGCTTGACCTGCTCCCTTCCCACCTCATCCCTAACCTTGCCGCGGTCTTCATCCCAACCCTAACACACCTCTTCAACCTCTCACTCACAACAGGTGTCTTCCCCTCATCCTTCAAACATGCCAAGATCACACCCATCCTCAAAAAGCCTTCCCTTGACCCATCCTCTGTGTCTAGCTATTGCCTGATATCTCTTCTCCTTTGTGCCTCAAAATTACTGGAACAACATGTCCATCTTGAACTGTCCTCCCACCTCTCCTCCTGCTCCCTCTTTGACAGGTTACAATCTGGCTTCTGACCCCATCACTCAACCCAAACTGCCCTAACTAAAGTCACCAATGAATTACTAACTGCCAAGAGCAAGCGACACTACTCTGTCCTCCTTCTCCTGGACCTGTCTTCTGCCTTTGACACTGTGGACCACTCTCTACCAGAACACATCAGACTCTCGCCTACCACAGAAATCTTCAAAAAGAACCTGAAGACTCACCTCTTCCGACAAGCCTACAGCCTGCAGTGATCCTCAACCTACTGAACCGCCACATGACCAGCTCTACCCTCTCCTAGTGTTTCCTCACCCATCCCCTGCAGACTGTGAGCCCTTGGGAGCAGGGTCCTCCCTCCTTATGTACCTGTGTGCCTTGTTTTTTGCTGATGTTTAGGTGTATTTGTCTATATTTGCCCCCTTTTCACATGTAAAGTGCCATGGAATAAATGGTGCTATAAAAATGTACAATAATAATAATAAATAATAGTAAAGTGAGTCGTTATCATTTTAGGGGAAGCAAAGGAGGCATAGTAATATTAATAATAATAATACTTAATAAAAAAAAGCACCGGGGTGTTTTTATTATTATAAAGTAGTACGGGATCATTATTATAAGTGTTCAAGGGGGAGTATTATTAAATGAGGCACAGGAGAATTATTATAAGGCAACACAAATGGATATTATTACTGTATGGTGCTGTATAGCTGTAAGGAGGCACAAGGGAGCATTATTATTATGAGGGGGCACAGTGGGATGTTATTTCTACAGATGTGCTGTATAACTGTAAAAAGGTGCAGCATTATTACTATGAGGAAGTACAGAGGGAATATTATTACTGTGTAGAGGCACAGAGGGGGCACTATTATTGTGTTGGGCACAGTTGGAGGGTACTATTACTATATGGTCAGGGCCGGCGTTAGTGGTAGGCTGCCCAGGCAGCTGCCGAGTCCCGCTACTCCAGGGGCCCCAAGCCAGTGGTGTGCCTCTAATAACAGCACACAGCATGGCCGCTATGGGACCCTTAAGAGGGAGTCATAGATGCGATGCAGTTGAAAGCAGTGATGGAGGAGAAAGCGTCTCCCATCACTTCCCCTCTGCTTGTGACTCAGCAGGTGTGAGATTGGAGCGCCCCCAGACACAGGGCCACGAGTTCTCGGTACCGGGCCTCTCTGGTTCGGTTCTGAGGCTGTCACGGTGGCTAGACCCGGTCCGCGACCCTGCTAAGGGGAGTCCAATAAAGGAGGTGCAGTCTGTCAGGGGTTCGTGACGCCACCTGTGGTGTTCGATCAGGGTGACCGACGCTGCTGTGGGGTCCGCTGGGGTGATGGAATGGCATCTGGATTGTATACCTTCCCACAAGTGAAGTATGTCCCCAGGGCTTCCCAGTAAGGTGGATGGTAATGGTGTAGGGTGCAGTCAATAACGAGGACACAAGGTTGCAGTCTCTGTACCTCTTTACTGAAGATTTCAGGATCCTCAATCCAGAGTACGTTTAACAAGGCTCTCAGAGACCGGCCGGTCCGATGGGCACATCCAGAGTTTGCTTCGCAGATGGAAATCATTGCCCACCACTAGCGCCTGTGTGTTGTTGTCCTACCCTGCTGAGCATTCGGAATAGTCCTCACAACTGCTGTTCTCGTTCATTCGCTCTCTACAGCTCTCTCTCTTTGGTTCCAGATGTTTCTAGTTCAACGTCCCCCAGGTATGTAATGGCTAGGACGCACCCGTATGACGGGAAGGCCTGGAGGTCTTCCGGGACCCTAGAGACGCCCCTCTCCCACTGTTGCCCCCTATGTCTTCGTAGGTGTAGTAAGGTAGACAGTCAACCTATGATTAACTGCCCTGCGGAGTTCGAAGTAAGGTCTAGAGTCAGTTACTCCCGCGGTGTTCCGGCCACCGGCTACGCGCCTCAGTAGGATGTTGCCTCGGTCTCACGGCACGACTCCTACTGGTACTCCTTTGTGCTTGATCTCGTTTACACTGTTCCACAATATCCTTCCCTTCGTGTCTCTCTCTTGGATACCGCCGCGGGGTGTGCAGGCGCGATTCCGTTACGTTCTGCTCTGTTCGCTAGGCACCTGCCAGGTTCCCACGCCTGACAGGGACCCCCCTGTGTCTTCTCCCTGCAACACCTCCTGCCACGGGATGTTGCCTAAATCCAACCCAGTCAACTTCTGACTAACTTCCTCCCCAACCCCTAGTTTTACCAGTGTGAGGAGTGGCCCAATAAATAAAGCCTTTTTCTCCCCCTAGTGGCCGGAGTGTGAAGTGTAATGTGTTCTGGTGATACCTGGTCAGGAGAACTCCTTTAGTGCCATCAGACGTACCATCACTCCCCTTAGTGGCAGAGCGTCATACTGCAACGACCAGGTCTCTGGGGCGCTGCAAGATGACATCACTTCATTGTGTGTCACGCTGTGCCACCGATGAGACCGGAGTAGAGCATGGAGCAGCACGGGGAACAAGGATAGGTAAGTAGTGGGTGTGCCTGCATTAATGTGTGTGTATTATACTGTGTATATGCATTATAGTGTTTGTTGGGCCTGCACTATACTGTATGTGGGGGGACTGCACTATATTGTGAGTGGGGGGTTGCACTATACTGTGTGTGTTGGGTGACTGCATTATACTGTCTGTGTGTGTGGTGGGGGTTGCATTATACTGTGTGTTTGGTGGGGCTATTTTATATTGTGTGTGTGTGTGTGGTGGGGGGCTGCATTATACTGTGTGTGTGGGAGACTGCATTATACTGTGTGTGGTGGAGGACTGCATTATACTGTGTGTGGTGGGGGCTGCATTATACTATGTGTGGGGGGCTGTATTATACTGTGTGTCTGTGGGGGCTGTATTCTACTGTGTGTGTGGGTGGCTGCATTATACTGTGTATGTGGGGGGCTGCATTATACTCTGAAGTGGCTGCATTATACTGTGTATGTGGGGCTACATTATACTCTGAGGGGTCTGCATTATACTCTGGGGCTGCATTATACTTTGGAGGGCTGCATTATACTGTGTGTGGGGGGATGCATTATATTCTGAGGGGGCTGCATTATACACTGGGCAGCTGCATTATACTCTGGGGGCTGCATTATACTCTTGGGGGGCTGTATTATACTGTGTGTGGGGGGACTGCATTATACTCTGAGGGGGCTGCATTATACTCTGAGGGGTCTGCATTATACTCTGGGGGGCTCCATTACACTTTGGAGGGCTGCATTATACAGTGTGTGGGGGGATGCATTATATTCTGAGGGTGCTGAATTATACTCTGGGCAGCTGCATTATACTTTGGGGGCTGCATTATACTCTTGGGGGCTGTATTATACTGTGTGTGTGGGGGGGGAGGCTGCATTATACTGTGTGTGTGTGGTGGGGGACTGCATTATACTGTGTGTGGTGGGGCTGCATTATACTGTGTGTGGGGGGGCTGTATTATACTGTGTGTCTGTGGGGGGCTGCATTCTACTGTCTGTGAAGATCAGTTGATGTTACATTTCCTTTCTGAGAGAGCACAGATGCAAAATAGGAATTTAAAAGTTCGGCGTTCTCAACATTCTTTCTTACCATTTCATAATTTTCATCATCTTGTAAAAATCCTATAGCATCTTTGACTTTTCTCTTACTTTGGACATATCCCCAAAATCCTTTTTTATTGCTTTTGACGTCTCTTGCAAGCCTTATTTCACAGTGAGCACCCGCACAGTACACACACATATATATGGTCTGCAGAGCACTGGTGCAGACCTGACATTACCATTATATGGTCTCTGTATGGTGGTGATATCAGTCTTAGTACTAGGGTTTTGGTGAAAGGTTCTCCAGACTTGAAGTTAAAGTCTACAGTCACTGTATGTGCAGTATCATTATTATTCAGTCTTATATAGCGATATTATTGGTATTATTAGGAATATTAGTCAGGTTATATTAGTAATAGATATTCTGGGTCTCAGGTGCGGGGACAGTATGGGCCTGTCACCTGTGTGGTTTCAATGCCAGGGCTAAATTTCAGCCCCAGGCTGTTTCTGGAATTGACATTGGAAAAATAATAGGACATGTCCTAGCTGGGCCAGTTTGTGGAGGGCTATCTGGAGAGTTTTGGGGCAAGTACAGGGGGATCCTGATGAAGGATTATTCCGAAACGCGCGTTGGGCCGCGTTCGAGCAGCCACCTATCTGACCGCACAGGTAATCCCTTCATGTCAATGGCTTATTACCTGTATCTGTCTCCCTATACAATGTGGAAATGTGTAGCTACACCTGGCAAGTTCATTTTTGCAAACAGCACAGTATGATTTAATTTATCTTCAGTCATCATACCCATTGTGGACCTTCATATTACATATTGCTGCAATTTATTATTTTTTACTTTGCCACATTTACAGTTTTAGGTCCTAATAGGACACATGTATATTTCTTCTCTACACCATTATTCTGATTGTTTATATACCTGTGTCTTATTCACACATATTTCTTATTATTCCTCCATACAACCCGCATGATTTTTTTACCAACACCATCATAAACTATCAAGTTTTTAGCACAATGCTGATTTTTTGCCCTTGCTATTTTTGAAATTATCATTAATTTCACATGTTTTTTACTTTGTGCTTATCGTGTTGTCCATGTTCCTTATATTATGTTGTTGTTTTCCTATGGTTCCTTTGTGGTTACAGGCACCTTTCATGTGCTGTTAGTGCCATTACTTGCCTATATTTCATGGCTTGTCTCAATAAATATTATATTTTATATCTTTAATTTTTGTCCTATTTCTGATAATTGTTGTGACCTTGATGGTCGGTGGTTTCCTACTTAGCAATTAGTCTCTAACCCGAATGGTCTGCCATTTAGCTTATCGAACACATGTATACTCCTATATGATAATTCATCCTCTTGACATTGTTTAGGTTGCAGTATATACGATTGCTTTGATTCAGTGTGCTTTTTCATTAAAATATTATATTAGGCTGGATATTCTGACCACTAAATATACCGTACATTGAACCTCTTATGGTCATGACCTCCACGGTATCCAATACTATAAAATATTCCTACCACACTATCCCACTAATATGCTAAAACTGTGACACTGTCCTCCCTAATAAATGATATCTACCACACCTTCCTCATTGATGAACTATGATCTCCATGCTGCCCCCTCTTCAGCCTGTCTCCCTCATGCTACCGCCCTTTCCATACCGGACCCCACATGCTACTCTATCTCAGTTCTGAACTTCCATGCTGCCTTCTACATACTCAGCCTTCCAAGCTGCCCTCTCTCTATATTGAGCCCACCATGCTGACTTTTCTCCATATTGAGCCTCCATCTTGCTCTCTTTCCATAGTGAGCACCCATTCTGCCTTTTTTTACTATACATAGCCCCCTATATTGCCCTCTCCCCATACTAAGCCCTCATCCTGCCCCTACTCCATAATGAGCCCAATATACTGTTCTCTCATCAAACTGAGCCCCCCATGCAGCCCCATCTCCATACTAAGCGCCCAAAATGACCCTTCTCAATACTAAGCCTCATATATTGCCCTCTCACCATTCTGAGCCCCCATGTTGACCCATTTCCTTTCCCCCATACCGAGTTCTACATGCTTCTTATTCTCCATTCTGAGCTACCTATGTTGTCCTCTCTCTATATTAAGTTTCCCATGCTGCACTTCTCCATACTGAGCTGCTATAATTCTTCCCTTCATATTGACCCCCCCAATCTACCCTCCTCTCCATGTTGAACCCACAATGCTGCCCTCTTTCCACACTGAGATTCCCATGCTGCTCCTCCATACTAAGCCACCCAAGCAGCCCACTCCATACTGAGCCCCCGATGCTGCTCCTTCTCGATAATGGGCCCCCATGCCAAACCCTCTCCATACTGAGCCCTCCATGATGCCCTTTCACCATACTGAGCCCACCATGCTAACTCCTCCCCATGCTGAGCCCTCAAAGTCCTTCTCTCTGGAGCCTAGTGCCCAATACGGGCCTGGTTGATTTATTTATAAATGTGCTTTGTTATGTTAGTGTTAATTAATGTTTCCATGTATTTAATTTCTGTCTGTTTGTATTTACAGTGTTTTCACTGCAGCCATTTGGTAAATTCAAACAATTACTGTACACTCTGCACCCCATCTTCACTAAAAAAACAGAAATGTAGAAATTTTTGCAAATTTATTAAAAAAGAAAAACTGAAATCTCACATGGTAATAAGTATTCAGACCCTTTGCTCAGTATTGAGTAGAAGCACCTTTTGAGCTCGTACAGCCATGAGTCTTCTTGGGAATGATGCAACAAGGTTTTCACCCCTGGATTTGGGGATCCTTGGCCATTCTTCCTTGCAGATCCTCTCCAGTTCCGTCAGGTTGGATGGTGAACGTTGGTGGACAGCCATTTTCAGGTAGAGATGCTCAATTGGGTTTAGGTCAGGGCTCTGGCTGGTCCAGTCAAGAATGGTCACAGAGTTGTTCTGAAGCCGCTCCTTTGTTATTTTAGCTGTGTGCTTAGGGTCATTGTCTTGTTGGAAGGTGATCCTTCAGCCAAGTCTGAGGTCCAGAGCAGTCTGGAAGAGGTTTTCATCCAGGATATCTCTGTACTTGGCCACATTCATGTTTCCTTCAATGACAACCAGTCGTCCTGTCCCTGCAGCTGAAAAACACCCCCATAACATGATGCTGCCACCACCATGTTTCACTGTTGGGATTGTATTGGGCAGGTAATGAGCAGTGCCTGGTTTTCTCCAAACATACCACTTAGAATTGTCACCATAAAGGTCTATCTTCATCTCATCAGACCGGAGAATCTTATTTCTCATAGTCTGGGAGGTTTTTTTTAGCAAACTCTATGCGGGCTTTCAGATGGGGTGTGTTTTGAGCCCTTTTCTACTAGTGGTTGTCCACCTTTGGAGACAATTTTTATTTTTTACATAAATGTACTGTATATCTTTGCAGCTGAAATTAATCTTTGCAATTGGGTTTCATTAACCCCTTCCCGACCCATGACGCCACGTAGGCGTCATGAAAGTCGGTGCCATTCCGACCCATGACGCCTATGCAGCGTCATGGAAAGATCGCGTCCCTGCAGATCGGGTGAAAGGGTTAACTCCCATTTCACCCGATCTGCAGGGACAGGGGGAGTGGTAGTTTAGCCCAGGGGGGGTGGCTTCACCCCCTCGTGGCTACGATCGCTCTGATTGGCTGTTGAAAGTGAAACTGCCAATCAGAGCGATTTGTAATATTTCACCCATTATAACGGGTGAAATATTACAATCCAGCCATGGCCGATGCTGAAATATCATCGGCCATGGCTGGAAATACTAGTGTGCCCCCACCCCACCCCTCCGATCGCCCCCCCACCCCCCCGATCTGGCCGGTACACTGCTCCGGCTCCCCTCCGTCCAGTGCTCCGCTCCCTCCCGTGCTCGTGTCCGCTCCCCCCGTGCTCCAATCACCCCCCAGTGCTCCAATCACCCCCCCTGCACTCCGATCCACCCCCCCCGTGCTCCGTTCCACCCCCCCGTGCTCCATTCCAGCCCCCCCGTGCTCCGTTCCACGCCCCCCGCGCTCCGTTCCACCCCTCCCGTGCTCCGATTCCCCCCCCCGTGCTCCGATCCCCCCCCCCGTGGTCCCCCCCCACCCTATCATACTTACCGATCCAGCCGTGGTCCCGTCCGTCTTCTCCCGGGCGCCGCCATCTTCCAAAATGGCGGGCGCATGCGCAGTGCGCCCGCCGAATCTGCCGGCCGGCAGATTCGTTCCAAAGTGCATTTTGATCACTGAGATATAATCTCAGTGATCAAAATAAAAAAAAATAATAAATGACCCCCCCCCCCCCCCTTTGTCACCCCCATAGGTAGGGACAATAAAAAAATAAAGAAATTTTTTTTTTTCCACTAATGTTAGAATAGGGTTAGGGTTAGGGGTAGGGTTAGGGTTAGGGTTAGGGGTAGGGTTAGGGGTAGGGTTAGGGGTAGGGTTAGGGGTAGGGGTAGGGTTAGGGGTAGGGTTAGGGGTAGGGTTAGGGTTAGGGCTAGGGTTAGGGTTTCGGTATGTGCACACGTATTCTGGTCCTCTGCGGATTTTTCCGCTGCGGATTTGATAAATCCGCAGTGCTAAACCGCTGCGGATTTATGGCGGATTTACCGCGTTTTTTTCTGCGCATTTCACTGCGGTTTTACAATTGCGATTTTCTATTGGAGCAGTTGTAAAACCGCTGCGGAATCCGCACAAAGAAGTGACATGCTGCGGAATGTAAACCGCTGCGTTTCCGTGCAGTTTTTCTGCAGCATGTGTACAGCGATTTTTGTTTCCCATAGGTTTACATTGAACTGTACACTCAAGGGAAACTGCTGCGGATCCGCAGCGTTTTCCGCAGCGTGTGCACATACCTTTAGAATTAGGCTATGTGCACACTGTGCGGATTTGGCTGCGGATTCGCAGCAGTGTTCCATCAGGTTTACAGTACCATGTAAACATATGAAAAACCAAATCCGCTGTGCCCATGGTGCGGAAAATACCGCGCGGGAACGCTGCGTTGTATTTTCCGCAGCATGTCAATTCTTTGTGCGGATTCCGCAGCGTTTTACACCTGTTCCTCAATAGGAATCCGCAGGTGAAATCCGCACAAAAAACACTGGAAATCCGCGGAAAATCCGCAGGTAAAACGCAGTGCCTTTTACCCGCAGATTTTTCAAAAATGGTGCGGAAATATCTCACACGAATCCGCAACGTGGGCACATAGCCTTAGGGTTAGGGTTGGAATTAGGGTTGTGATTAGGGTTAGGGGTGTGTTGGGGTTAGTGTTGTGGTTAGGGGTGTGTTGGGGTTAGGGTTGTGATTAGGATTATGGCTACAGTTGGGATTAGGGTTAGGGGTGTGTTGGGGTTAGTGTTGGAGGTAGAATTGAGGGGTTACCACTGTTTAGGCACATCAGGGGTCTCCAAACGCAACATGGCGCCACCATTGATTCCAGCCAATCTCGTATTCAAAAAGTCAAATTGTGCTCCCTCACTTCCGAGCCCTGACGTGTGCCCAAACAGTGGTTTACCCCCACATATGGGGTACCAGCATACTCAGGACAAACTGCGCAACAATTACTGGGGTCCAATTTCTCCTGTTACCCTTGTGAATCTAAAAAAATGCTTGCCAAAACATAATTTTTGAGGAAAGAAAAATGATTTTTTATTTTCACGGCTCTGCGTTGTAAACGTCTGTGAAGCACTTGGGGGTTCAAAGTGCTCACCACATATCTAGATAAGTTCCTTGGGGGGTCTAGTTTCTAAAATGGGGTCACTTGTGGGGGGTTTCTACTGTTTAGGCACACCAGGGGCTCTGCAAACGCAACGTGACACCCGCAGACCATTCCATCAAAGTCTGCATTTCAAAAGTCACTACTTCCCTTCTGAGCCCCGACGTGTGCCCAAACAGTGGTTTACCCCCACATATGGGGTATCAGCGTACTCAGGAGAAACTGGACAACAACTTTTGGGGTCCAATTTCTCCTGTAACCCTTGGGAAAATAAAAAATTCTGGGCTAAATAATTATTTTTGAGGAAAGAAAACGTATTTATTATTTTCACGGCTCTGCATTATAAACTTCTATGAAGCACTTGGGGGTTCAAAGTGCTCACCACACATCTAGATAAGTTCCTTTCAGGGTCTAGTTTCCAAAATGGGGTCACTTGTGGGGGGTTTCTACTGTTTAGGCACATCAGGGGCTCTGCAAACGCAACGTGACGCCCGCAGAGCATTCCATCAAAGTCTGCATTTCAAAACGTCACTACTTCAATTCCAAGCCCCGGCATGTGCCCAAACAGTAGTTTACCCCCACATATGGGGTATCACCGTACTCAGGAGAAACTGGACAACAAATATTGGGGTCAAATTTCTCCTGTTACCCTTGGGAAAATTAAAAAATTCTGGGCTAAATAATTATTTTTGAGGAAAGAAAACGTATTTATTATTTTCACGGCTCTGCATTATAAACTTCTATGAAGCACTTGGGGGTTCAAAGTGCTCACCACACATCTAGATAAGTTCCTTTGGGGGTCTAGTTTCCAAAATGGGGTCACTTGTGGGGGGTTTCTACTGTTAAGCCACATCAGGGGCTCTGCAAACGCAACGTGACGCCCACAGAGCATTCCATCAAAGTCTGCATTTCAAAACGTCACTACTTCACTTCCGAGCCCCGGCATGTGCCCAAACAGTGATTTACCCCCACATATGGGGTATCAGCGTACTCAGGAGAAACTGGACAACAACTTTTGGGGTCAAATTTCTCCTGTTACCCTTGGGAAAATAAAAAATTGCAGGCTAAAAGATCATTTTTGAGAAAATAATTTTTTTTTTTATTTTCATGGCTCTGCGTTATAAACTTCTGTGAAGCACTTGGGGGTTCAAAGTCCTCACCACACATCTAGATTAGTTCCTTTGGGGGTCTAGTTTCTAAAATGGTGTCATTTCTGGGGGATCTCCAATGTTTAGGCACACAGGGGCTCTCCAAACGTGACATGGTGTCCGCTAATGATTGGAGCTAATTTTCCATTTAAAAAGCCAAATGGCGTGCCATCCCTTCCGAGCCCTGCCGTGCGCCCAAACAGTGGTTTACCCCCACATATGGGGTATCAGCGTACTCAGGACAAACTGGACAACAATATTTGGGGTCCAATTTCTCCTATTATCCTTGGCAAAATAGGAAATTCCAGGCTAAAAAATCATTTTTGAGGAAAGAAAAATTATTTTTTATTTTCATGGCTCTGCGTTATAAACTTCTGTGAAGCACCTTGGGGTTTAAAGTGCTCAATATGCATCTAGATAAGTTCCTTGGGGGGTCTAGTTTCCAAAATGGGGTCACTTGTGCGGGAGCTCCAATGTTTAGGCACACAGGGGCTCTCCAAACGCGACATGGTGTCCGCTAACAATTGGAGCTAATTTTCCATTCAAAAAGTCAAATGGCGCGCCTTCTCTTCCGAGCCCTGCCGAGTGCCCAAACAGTGGTTTACCCCCACATATGAGGTATCGGCGTACTCGGGAGAAATTGCCCAACAAATTTTATGATCCATTTTATCCTACTGCCCATGTGAAAATGAAAAAATTGAGGCGAAAAGAATTTTTTTGTGAAAAAAAAATTACTTTTTCATTTTTACAGATCAATTTGTGAAGCACCTGAGGGTTTAAAGTGCTCACTAGGCATCTAAATTAGTTCCTTGGGGGGTCTAGTTTCAAAAATGGGGTCACTTGTGGGGGAGCGCCAATGTTTAGGCACACAGGAGCTATCCAAACGCGACATGGTGTCCGCTAACGATGGAAATAATTTTTCATTCAAAAAGTCAAATGGCGCTCCTTCCCTTCCGAGCCTTACCATGTGCCCAAACAGTGGTTTACCTCCACATGTGAGGTATTGGTGTACTCAGGAGAAATTGCCCAACACATTTTAGGATCCATTTTATCCTGTTGCCCATGTGAAAATGAAAAAATTGAGGCTAAAAGAATTTTTTTGTGAAAAAAAAGTACTTTTTCATTTTTACGGATCAATTTGTGAAGCACTTGGGGGTTCAAAGTGCTCACTATGCATCTAGATAAGTTCCTTGGGGCGTCTAGTTTCCAAAATGGGGTCACTTGTGGGGGAGCTCCAATTTTTAGGCACACGGGGGCTCTCCAAACGTGACATGGTGTCCGCTAAAGAGTGGAGCCAATTTTTGATTCAAAAAGTCAAATGGCGCTCCTTCCCTTCCAAGCCCTGCCGTGCGCCAAAACAGTGGTTTACCCCCACATATGAGGTATCAGCGTACTCAGGACAAATTGGACAACAACTTTCGTGGTTCAGTTTCTCCTTTTACCATTGGGAAAATAAAAAAATTGTTGCTAAAAGATAATTTTTGTGACTAAAAAGTTAAATGTTCATTTTTTCCTTCCATGTTGCTTCTGCTGCTGTGAAGCACCTGAAGGGTTAATAAACTTCTTGAATGTGGTTTTGAGTACCTTGAGGGGTGCAGTTTTTAGAATGGTGTCACTTTTGGGTATTTTCAGCCATATAGACCCCTCAAACTGACTTCAAATGTGAGGTGGTCCCTAAAAAAAATGGTTTTGTAAATTTCGTTGTAAAAATGACAAATCGCTGGTCGAATTTTAACCCTTATAACTTCCTAACAAAAAAAAATTTTGTTTCCAAAATTGTGCTGATGTAAAGTAAACATGTGGGAAATGTTATTTATTAACTATTTTGTGTCACATATCTCTCTGGTTTAACAGAATAAAAATTCAAAATGTGAAAATTGCGAAATTTTCAAAATTTTCGCCAAATTTCCGTGTTTATCACAAATAAATGCAGAATTTATTGACCTAAATTTACCACAAACATGAAGCCCAATATGTCACGAAAAAACAATCTCAGAACCGCTAGGATCCGTTGAAGCGTTCCTGAGTTATTACCTCATAAAGGGACACTGGTCAGAATTGCAAAAAACGGCAAGGTCTTTAAGGTCAAAATAGGCTGGGTCTTGAAGGGGTTAAAAATTGTGTGTAATTTTGTTTTAACAGTTTTTTTTTTGTTTTCTTGCATGTTTTACTTTGATGTGGTCTGTGGTAATAAATTTGCTGAGGGAACTCAGAAAGACAAATAAAAAAAGTTACAAATGCCCCATAAGAGTAATAGCATGTGAATGATTTAGAGCTTTCTGGTAACTTGCCAACAAAGGCTTTGTTCTCCAAAACACAAAGTTATTGTAAAGTTATAAAACACTAATTGACTACACAAGATGTGGGCTTTGGAGGGTTTCCAAAACTGATGACAGTCTTCTGAGTTCCCTCCCTGTAAGGCTGTCATCTCTATAGTGATCAGAGTACAGGCAGTGTCATCCATTTACTCCTTATTTATTATTGATGTGTTATCCGCAGCACGAGGTGAGCACCAGGGATAAAAGCCAGCTCCTTTCTTATCATTTATCACATATTACACACTGATCTGATGCAGCGCCTTTCTGATAATTTATCTTAAATCACTTAAATAGGACCTGCTGACAAAGTGAAGTAGACCAAAAGATCCTCAACAGCTAGACACCATGCCGCAATCCAAAGAAGTTCTGGAACAAATGAGAAATAAAGTGATTGAGATCTAACAGTCTGGAAAACGTTATAAAGCCATTTATAAAGCTTTGGAACGCCAGAAAACCACAGTGAGAGCCATAATCCACAAATGGCCAAAGCATGGTGAACCTTCCCAGGAGTAGCCAGATGATCAAAATTACACCAAGAGCGCAGCGACGACTCATCCAAGAGGTCGTAAAAGACCCCACAGCAACATCCAAAGAACTGAAGGCCTCACTTGCCTCAGTTAAGGTCAGTGTTGACTCCACCATAAGAAAGAGACTGGGCAAAAAGGGCCTGTGTGGCAGAATTCCAAGAGAAAACCAAAATAAGAACATAAAGGCTCATCTTGGTTTTGCCAGAAAATATCTTGATGGTCCCCAAGACATTTAGGAGTATATACTGTGAACTGACGAGACAAAAGTTGAACTTTTTGGAGGGTTTATGTCCCATTACATCTGGCGTAGAAGTAACATAGCATTTCAGAAAAGGAACATCATACATTCAGTAAAATATGGTGGTGGTAGTGTGATGATCTGGGGCTGTTTTGCTGCTTTAGGACCTGAAAGACTTCCTATGGTAAATGGAACCAGAAATTCTGCTGTATACCAAAAAATCCTGAAGGAGAATGTCAGGCCATCTGTTTGTGACCTCAAGCTGAAGCAAATTTGGGATATGCAGCAGGACAATGATCCAAAACACATCAGTAAGTCCACCTCTGAATGACTTAAAAAAACAAATGTAAGACTTTGGAGTGGCCTAGTCAAAGTCCTGACCTTAATTCGATTGAGATGATGTGCCATGACCTTAACAGGGTGGTTCATGCTCAAAAACCCTCCAATGTGGCAGAATTACAACAATTCTGCAAAAATGAGTGGCCAAAATACTTCCAGTGCATTGTAAAAGACTCATTGCCAGTTATCGCAAACACTTGATTGCAGTCGTTGCTGCCAAGGGTGGTCCAACCAGTTATTATTAGGCTAAGGGGGCAATCACGTTTTCACACAGGCCCTGATGGTTTGGGACCCATTTTTCCATTAATAATAAAGACCTTCATTTAAAATCTGCATTTTGTGATTATTTTTGTCTAATATTTACTTTTTTGGTGATCTGAAACATTTAAGTGTGAGAATCATGCAAAAGAATAGGAAATCAGGAAGGGGCCATGCCTTGACAGGTTTGTTGTGGTGCCATATTCTTTCCAGTTGATGATGGTGGATTTGGTGATGCTCCGGGGAATCTTCAGAGATTAGGATTTTTTTTTATAACCCAACCCTGACTTGTACTTCATATCAACATTGTCCCTGACTAGTTTGGAGATCTCCTTGGTCTTCATGGTGTTGTTTGGAGATCTCATTGGGCTGAATGGTGGTGTTTGGAGATCCCCTTGGTCTTCATGGTGTTGTTTGGAGATCTCCTTGGGCTTAATGGTTTCGTTTGGAGATCTCCTTGGTCGCCATGGTGTTGTTTGGAGATCTCCTTGGGCTGAATAGTGGTGTTTGGAGATCTCCTTGGTCTTCATGGTGTTGTTTGGAGATCTCCTTGGGCTGAATGTTGGTGTTTGGAGATCCCCTTGGTCTTCATGGTGTTGTTTGGAGATCTCCTTGGGCTTAATGGTTTCGTTTGGAGATCTCCTTGGTCGCCATGGTGTTGTTTGGAGATCTCCTTGGGCTGAATGTTGGTGTTTTGAGATCCCCTTGGTCTTCATGGTGTTGTTTGGAGATCTCCTTGGGCTTAATGGTTTCGTTTGGAGATCTCTTTGGTCTCCATGGTGTTTGGTTAGTGGTGTCTCTTGTTAATGGTGCTGCAGCCTCTGTGACCTTTCAGTATAGGTAAAGTGTATATACTGACAGACATGTGACACTTATATTGCACACAGGTGGACGTCCCGTCCCTAAGCATGTAACTTCTGAAGGGAATTGCTTGCACCAGAAATTTTTAGGGGCTTCATTGAAAAAGAGGCGAATACATATGCCCATGCCATTTTTTAGTTATCTGATACTATAAATGTAATTTATTCCTATATTTTTCTCACTTCACTTCACCAACTTATTTATTTACAAATGGTGATGAGCGAAAGTGCTTGGATAATGTGTTATCCGAGCAAGCTCGGGTGTTATTATCCGAGAAATTTCAAGATACTCGGATAATACCCAAGCATGCTCAGATAACACGAAGTCTGAGCACGTTCGCTCATCGCTAATCACAAACAAAACGGATTGCAAAAATATTTAAACATAGGTTGTAGCATAACAGAATTGATAAAAAGCCATGGGGTGAATACTTTCGGAAGCCACTGAAACTATTCCATTAAATAATTCCAGGGTACTCCGGTAAACAATTCAAAAGTGATCCCATATAAATGGGCAAACTAGTTCCATGAATAGTGGTGGTAGGTAGTTGGCCCCCTATAAACAATTAATCCAATGTGTAACAACAAAACCCTCACTTTAACCATCTTCTAACTTTGTGGGAAAATCTGTTTCACCCTGGAGGTCTTTTACATTACATAAGGTACACCTTGTTTTTGACGACTGGAGGGTCCTGAGTGGATGTTGTCGGGAAGGTAGTGGTAGGATCTCATGTCCCAGACATCCCGGATTCTTACTATCATTCCCTTGATTTATCTTCTGTAAAATGCCTAGATGAAGAGACAACCAGTCACTGCTGTGTCTTGGCGCACTGTAGAATTTGAACTACCGATAAGACTTATTGACTCAACATCCTTGTTTTTGGGTGGCCAACTCATAAACAACCTTGTACTCTCAGCCAATCTCCCCACGTGAAAAGCTTCAAATATAATATCCATATAGTTACTAAATTAATACCTAAAAAGTTATTGAGGTTTTTGATGTAAATGGTATTCAGGAGAGAGACTTAGGGAGGGTACCTTCCGATTGTGCAACAGGGCATCTTCTAATATGGGCAGACAGTCCAGGGCGCATTGGAACACCTCTATGGTGACTAACCATATTATCTGTTTTGGAGGGATAGCCATGTATACGAGGGTGTACTACCCTATCCTGCTTGGTATGCTTACTAGACTCTCTCCATGTTCAGTTGGCCAAGTAGCGTACCTGAGAAACCATCCCAGCCGACAGACTGATTGTTTTCTTAACCTCCTCCCAACGCTCTTGGCAATTTTGCGATGGCAAACTTTGAGGAACAACGCGCCAACATCTAATTCTGTTTCCTGTTTAATGAGTAGAGGGAGAACCGTCTCACAGTGTGTCAGGATTTGAAAGAACAGGGACAAACTGAACTGATTTTTGTCGAAAGTCATCAGCGGGGATGAATCTTGGTGTTACGACTATGATCCAGAAACAAAACAGCAGACCAGCCAGTGGAAGAAGCATCATAGCCCAGACCAAAGAAAAGCACGGCAAGTGAAATCAAACTTGAAGTCCCATGATGGTTTGCTTTTTTGGGCTACCCCTTCGTAAATATAGGCTAATTACATTATAGGTGAAAAAAATATAAAATAAGTAAAATAAATAGTAAAAACCCTGACAAAAATTTGTATTACTTTTTAAAAAAATAAATAAACTGTATTAAATATAAGGACATAAATTAATTAACACACATTTGTTATCAGCACTGCAACAACCAGAAAAATAAAAAAGTTATTTTTTTCATCAATGTGGACATATGTGGGACAACATAAGGTCCACCGCGTTCTTGATGACTGGGGGTCCTGGATGGATGTCGTCAGGAAGATAATGGCAGGATGTCATGTCCCAGACATCCAGGATTATCACCCTCATTCCCTTGAAGGCGGCCCTCAGTAAAATGTCCAGCTGAAGAGACAACCAGTCACTGCCGTATATTGACTTATAACCAGTATTGGCCGACTTGATGATTACTGTCGTCTCCGGGCTTCTGAACAGCAGAGAAGAGACCGCCTGCTGGACTTTCTCCAGACGTTCTAGATAAACCCTCACAGGGTAGGTGGTAAAGTGAGCCCATAGGGTGAGCACAATCACAGTGTGGGGTCCTCCACCGATCCCAGCCAAGTCTGCCGCTTCATAGTGTAGGTCAGACATCATGGTCTTGGTAGTCCTCAAGGGCAGTCCATGAGCTTTCCATCGCATGACCAGACCTGCATTGGTTTCTACAGCTATCAGAGGTCCTGACTGGTAGTTGACATGCAGGTCTATCCTCTTGAGGCCTACAGAGAAAATAAAACATTTTTGAGCTTTGTGGTTTTGTTTACACTCTTTTTCTCGAGGTAAAAACAACTGAAATGATCTATGTGCAGTGTTGGTTAACCATTCCCAAAACATTCCCATTTTCTGTCATATAGGCCCCTCAAAGTCAATTCAGATGTGATGTGGTCCCTAGAAAATGGTTTTCTAAATTTTGTTGGAAAAATTTGAAATTTCCGATCAACTTTTCACTCCTCTAACTTCCTAACCCAAAAAAGGTTCCAAAATTATGCTTATGGAAAGTAGATATGTAAACATGTGGTAAATGATCCTTACTAACCATTTTGTGTGACATAATTTATGTGTAAGGGCATAGAAGTCAAAAGCTTGAAAATTGCGAAATGTTCAACATTTTTGACAAATTTCCGATAGTTTTACAAATAAAAACAAGTGGTATTGAACAAATTTTACTACTATCATGAAGTACAATACGTCACGAAAAAACAGTCTCAGAATCACTAGGATCCATTGAAGTGTTCCACAGTTATTACCACATAAACGGACAATGATCAGAATTGAAAAAAATGGCCTGGTCAGGAAGGTGAAAACAGTAGCTATCAGTTTTGCCATGCAAGTTATCAAATTTAAAAAAAAGATGTGGGGGTCTTTCTGTTTTTATTTATTTATAGCGCAGGCGCAAGCTGATTAATACTCCCATCAGCTGCACCTGTTGTCGTTGTTGTTAGCGACAGCATGTGTAGGCTGATGGAAGTAGTACTCCCATCAGCCGACGCCTCTGTGACTGGAGGTAAACTTTTTACCACCGGTGACAGATGCTGGCATTCTGATCAGCGGTAATAGTCTTACAGCTGATCAGAGCTGCCAGTTTTTCTCACGCTGTAATAAAGAAGACAGCGAAGGACACACCCGATGTTCGGGGTACCGAACCCAAACAGTAACACGAACTTCCTGGAGAAGTCTGTGTTGGGGGTTCATGCTCGAACAGTAGGTGTTTGCTACGGACCCCGAACTTTACTGCTCAGGTTTGCCCATCACTACTCTTGACTGCTTTGCTACAGTGTCGCCCCATCAGAGAATCTTTAACCTGCCCCCTGATGCTCATCTCACCTCATGACAGAAGTGGATGGTATCGGCTGCCCTCTGCTCTTGGGTCGATGTCCTCCTATTCCACTCTCCAGATACGTCCCTGCTCTAACAGCATATTGAGAGAACATTAACATGGATGAGAATAGAGGATTTGAGTTTGGGAACAGTGGTCAATTGTGAAGTTCTTTCCAGTCTGCTGGTCACTGTACTATGGATTCATCTAGAAATTATACTCATGATATATGTTCCTCTCATGCTACTTGTCCAATATCTTCTTCTGAAGATTCACTTCAAACCTGACTTGTTTCCACTGTAGTAGTATCAATGGACTCCATGAGCGGAAACCCCCTTATCGCTAGAATTTACCAGCCACTATGGCTAGGACATTCCTGAGCCATGTTGCGTTCCGAATAAAATCAATGGGACTGTAATAAAAAGTGGTGAATGTAAGACAGCAAGATTCATACAATTGTAACTGTGTCTGGTACAGCAGCTCAGCCATGATAAAACCCAATAATTTGAATAAGCCTAACTGCAGTACCAGGTACGGTCAAATGGTTGTCATTCTTCCGGGTAGAGATTGTGGTACTCAGCTAAGGGTTACTTGGTCTTTGTTTTCCTCATTGATGGAGGTCATGGAAGTAAGCCCACTACTGATTATGTATTTAAGTCCAAGCCTTAAGAAGATCAACGTGATGTTAAATCTTAACATAAATCATAACATAAATCTTAACATGGACAAAACAGAATTCATCATCTTTCCCCCATCTCACACGACCTCCCCAACGAACCTATCCATTACAGTAAACTGCTGCCCACTCTCCCCAGTGCCACAAGCCTGCTGTCTTGGGGTAATCCTTGACACTGATCTCTCCTTCAAACCACATATCCAAACCCTTTCCACTTCCTGCCGCCTCCAACTCAAAAATATTTCACGGATCCGTACATTCCTAAACCAAGAATCTGCAAAAACCCTAGTCCATGCCCTCATCATCTCCCGCCTCGACTACTGTAACCTCCTGCTCTGTGGCCTCCCCTCTAACACTCTCGCATCCCTCCAATCTATTCTAAACTCTGCTGCCAGACTAATCCACCTGTCCCCCCGCTATTCCCCGGCCTCTCCCCTCTGTCAATCCCTTCACTGGCTCCCCATCACCCGGAGACTCCAGTACAAAAGCCTAACCATGACATACAAAGCCATCCACTCATCTGTGACCTCGTCTCCCGGTATTTTCCTGCACGCAACCTCCGATCCTCACAAGACCTCCTTCTCTACTCCCCTCTTATCTCCTCTTCCCACAATCGCATACAAGATTTCTCTCGTGCATCCCCCCTACTCTGGAACTCTCTACCACAACATATCAGACTCTCACCTACCATCGAAACCTTCAAAAAGAACCTGAAGACCCACCTCTTCCGACAAGCCTACAACCTGCAGTAACCACCGATCGACCAAACCGCTGCATGACCAGCTCTGCCCTCACCTACTGTATCCTCACCCATCCCTTGTAGATTGTGAGCCCTCGCGGGCAGGGTCCTCTCTCCTCCTGTACCAGTTGTGACTTGTATTGTTCAAGATTTTTGTACTTGTTTTATTATGTATACCCCTCCTCACATGTAAAGCGCCATGGAATAAATGGCGCTATAATAATAAATAATAATAATAATAATAACAAATATTTAGTTCTTACTAGGTATGAACTTCTCCAAGTACTCAAACCACTGCCGCAGGGTTGAGTCCCCAAACATATGGATGTCTTTCCCCTTAAGACAGTTAAGGGCACCCGAAGGACGGGGAAAATGATGTCCCTGGCACACTAAGGATGTCCAAATGTCTTCATTATAAAATCCAGATGGTTGGGAGATATTTAGTCCAGATTTACAGATGGGAAGCTTGGAGAGGAGATCTGCAAGACAATGGAATGGTCAAGGTTATGAGATGAGATAAGGTCTGATCTTGGAAATATGGTGTAATCGTGGCCCTCCTTGGGCCATCTGACATTATGGACCCTAGGGAGTCATGTCACCAGATTTTTATTCTGAGGTGGGATAATTAAATACTATAATCACTTACAGAATTTGAAGTTGATTCAAGAGCAAGCAAAACCTTTGGCTGGATATTTTCTTGGCACAGCTCGCAGTATGAGTGTGGCCTTTGAAGTTAATAACTTTTCCCAAAGCGAGGTAAACAAAATGAAAATTTGTAGTGCCATGCCGTGGGTCACACCGGCCCAAATCCATCCTAAGACAATTCATCCATAATTTCTAGTAAAGGTTGAACATCTTTTATTTTTGAGTAGCTGACAGATGGAAAACAATGAACTTTGGGCCTATGCCACAACATGAAAAGATTCAACAACAATAGCTACATCTTTATTGATACATAAAAGTGAAATAAAATAGGATTGCAAAAATATGTAAAAATAAAGATCGCAAATAAAAACAAACAAAAAGGAACCTTGATTCATATGGCCAGTTAGATTATTTGGCGCAACATCAGCAGCACAAGCACCTCTGTCTCTTTCACATCTGGGCTGGCTGAAGAGGACTAGGCCATGGATTCTCTTTGATACGGTATTGCATGATGGACACCACCCATCACCATCAGGACACCCAACCACGGGATGCTTTACCCAGCAGCTGCAACTTCCAGTCTAATATATCTAACTGATGTAAATGTAATTCTCATCTATATCTTACAATTCGAGTGGGTGGTTTCTATTCAATGGTATTTAAATATGAGCCATAGTCCAAAGCCTTGCCATCCGTGAGAGGAAAAATTACTGTCACTGTTATATCTGTATACAATTTGGTAGACATTACAGCAGAATCATAAAGACATAGATCTGCCTCCATTTCTTCTATAGAGATAAAAACCTTCCGCCACTTCCTCTAGATAGACAAAGAAACATCTCCACTGCCCGTGGAGAAACAAGCAAAAACCTTCACTTCCTGTTGAGGGACAAAAATCCACCTCAATTTCTTCTAGTGAGACAAAGAAACACCTCTACTTCCTGTAAAGAAAAAAAGATGCAGCTCCACTTCCTGTAGCAAGACTACTTCCTGTATAGACACACCTCCTCTTCATTAACGAAGACTAAGACCCCTCCATCTTCCTTTAGAGAAAGGAAGAAACACCTTCACTTCATGTAGAGAGATACAGATGCAGCCATTTACTGTAGAGACAAAAACTCTCTTCCACTTCCTGTAGAAATACAAATACACACCTCAACCTCCTCAACAGAGGTGATGAAAAGAAACACTTCCTGTAGAGAGACAAGTATACACCTCTACTTCCTGTAGAGAGACAGGCATACACCTCGACTTCCTCTAGAGAGACAAGCATACACCTCCACTTCCTGTAGAGAGACAGGCATACACCTCTACTTCCTGTAGAGAGACAGGCATACACCTCTACTTCCTGTAGATAGTCAAATACACGCCTCCAATTCATGTAGAGAGACAAGTATACATCTCTACCTCCTGCAGACAAATACAGGCCTCCACTTCCTGTACAGAGACAAGTTTACAGCTCCACTCCCTGTAGAGACAAGGACACACCTCCACTTCCTGTAGAGACAAGTACACATTTTCTCTTCCTGTAGAGATGCAAAGACACGCCTCCACTTCCTATAGAGACAAGAATTCACCTCCACTTCCTGTAGAGACAAGTACACATCTTCACTTGCTGTACAGACAAGTACACACCTCCACTTCCTTTAGAGACAAGCACACCTCCATTTTCTGTAGAGATGTAAAGACACACCTCTAGTTTCTGTAGAGATGTAAAATACACACCTCTACTTCCTATTGAGACAAGTACATGCCTCCACTTCCTGTAGATATGCAAAGACACACCTCCACTTCCTATAGAGACAAGTACACACCTCCACTTCCTTTAGAGACAAGCACACCTCCATTTTCTGTAGAGATGTAAATACACACCTCTAGTTTCTGTAGAGATGTAAAATACACACATCTACTTCCTATTAAGACAAGTACATGCCTCCACTTCCTGTAGATATGCAAAGACACACCTCCACTTCCTATAGAGACAAGTACACACCTCCACTTCCTGTAGAGCAGTGTTCCCCAACTCCAGTCCTCAAGAGCCACCAACAGGTCATGTTTTCAGGATTTCCTTAGTATTGCACAGGTGATGGAATTATTACCTGTGGAGGTGATGCAATTATCACCTGCGTAATACTAAGGAAATACTGAAAACATGACCTGTTGGTGGCTCTTGAGGACCGGAGTTGGAGAACACTGCTGTAGAAAGACAAGTATGTAACACCCCATGAAGCTGGTTGTAACATTGGTAATGCCTTCCTCATGGGCAGGGTGATGCCATGCCTGGAAGACAGGAAGATCCCTTTAACAGGTGACACATACACACAACACTGTTCTGACTCCAGGTAAGAAGGGGGAGCTTTGATCCAGTTTGATGGTGGCTTCCTTAGATATATTCTGGCTGGAGGAGGAGATAAGTAGTCTGTCTAGAGAAGAGCTGGAGCCATGCATACACGAGGTTCTGCAGCTCCTGACAGAGCAGTCTTGAGGAAAGCTGGGGCTGTGCATACATGAGGTTCTGCAGCTTCTGGAAAGAGCAGAAAGAGAGAGGCAGAGCAATCTGTAGAAGACTGTGTAAGGAGGAAGGGGCAAAGGAGAAGTGAAGAGCTGTAGGGCAGCTGCAACTGAGCTCCCTCGACGCTGAAGCGCAGAATTCCGAGGTTGTGGGGCTAAATGTATGCCCCACAGCGGAATTTGGTGGGCAGGAGATTTCAAGTCTCCTGGCCACCATTACCCCCGAAGGCACAGCAACACATAGAGCCTGGAGTCATCATAGAGACACCTGTAAAAAGGCTGGAGTTGCCTGCCTTGAGAGAGAGAGAGGACCTTGTGTGAAGCCTCAGGCAGCAAGGGACACACACTACAGCGCAGTAAGGAAGGCTTCCAACCCCACCTGGCTAGGGGATTCCGAATCACTTCCAGGCTGGCCGGACCTCACCATCATCTGTGATCCGTACCCTGGACTGTGGCGGAATACCATCAGTAAAAGGTAAAGAGACTGTAACCTTGTGTCCTCTCATTCTTTCTGGCATCACACCATCTATCATCTTTGCCACTACACTGCCATACCATCCCTGCTGCAATAACATCATCCCCAGAGGACCCCTTTAAGCAGCGTCGGTCATCCCTGACCAGCGTCATGAACATTCTTTATTCAAAACAACCCCTTTAAAGTTCTTCCCATTAACTTAGATGCCCAGGGTCATGGACTGGGTCACTGCCACCGTGACTACCTCTTTAATGACCACCGGACATGATACCGAGTACTTCTAGGCCCTAGTGGGCGCTCCAAGTATATACCTCCACTTCTTGTAGATAAACAAGTACACACCTTCACTTCCCGTAGATAAACAAGTACACAACTCCACTTCCTGTAGATAAACAAGAACACAACTACACTTCCTATAGAGAAAAGTACACCCCTCCACTTCCTATAGAGACAAGTACACACCTCCACTTCCTGTAGAGACAAGTACACACCTCCACTTCCTGTAGAGACAAGTACACCCCTCCACTTCCTATAGAGACAAGTACACACCTCCACTTCCTGTAGAGAGACAAGTACACACCTCCACTTCCTGCAGAGAGACAAGTACACACCTCCACTTCCTGTAGAGAGACAAGTACACACCTCCACTTCCTGTAGAGATAAGTACACACTTCCACTTCCTGTAGAGAGACAAGTACACCCCTCCACTTTCTGTAGAGGCACAAAGATACACCTTCATCCACCACCACTTCTTCTAAAGATATTAAGACCCCCACTTCCTGTAGAGGCAAAGACAACGTTTCAATTCATCTACAGACACCATACCCCATTTCTTCTAGAGAAATAAATAATCTCCATATTTCCTCTAGATACATACATGCCACATTTTCTCTAGAGATATTAAAATCCATTAAACTTCCTGTTGAGAGATGAAGACCCACCTCCACTTCCTGTAATCCATCTTGGGGCCTCTGTTGTGAATTCTGTTGTCAAGATCCCTCCTGTGGTCATGAATGGTACTTCGGCTGGTTCTGTCCATGGGCTTCCTCTGGTGGTTGTGAGTGGGGCTGCGGCTTCTGAGGTTCCTTCCACAGGTGACGAGGTTAATTCGTTAGCTGGCTGCTCTATTTAACTCCACTTAGATCATTGCTCCATGCCACCTGTCAATGTTCCAGTATTGGTCTAGTTCACTCCTGGATAGTTCTTGTGACCTGTCTTCCCAGCAGAAGCTAAGTTCCTGCTTGTTTTTCTCTAGTCTGCTATTTTTCTGTCCAGCTTGCTATTTTGATTTTGTCTTGCTTGCTGGAAGCTCTGGGAGGCAGAGGGAGCGCCTCCGCACCGTGAGTCGGTGCGGAGAGTCTTTTTGCGCCCTCTGCGTGGTCTTTTTGTAGTTTTTTGTGCTGACCGCAAAGTTACCTTTCCTATCCTCTATCTGTTCAGTAAGTCGGGCCTCACTTTGCTAAATCTATTTCATCTCTGTGTTTGTAATTTTCATCTTTACTCACAGTCATTATATATGGGGGGCTGCCTTTTCCTTTGGGGAATTTCTCTGAGGCAAGGTAGGCTTTATTTTTCTATCTTTAGGGCTAGCTAGTTTCTTAGGCTGTGTCGAGTTGCATAGGGAGCGTTAGGAGCAATCCACGGCTATTTCTAGTGTGTGTGATAGGATTAGGGATTGCGGTCAGCAGAGTTCCCACGTCTCAGAGCTCGTCCTATATTATTAGTAACTATCAGGTCATTCCGTGTGCTCTTAACCACCAGGTCCATTATTGTCCTAACCACCAGGTCATAACAGTACAGGTGGCCAAAAGTATTAATGCATCTCAATAGAGGGATAAGAGAAGTTCTGAGACCATTTTTTTTCTTTGCAGTGTGTTTTGTCTCTCTTTTCCCCTTTACCTCTGGGTGGTTCAGGATACAGGTATAGATATGGACATTCAAGGTCTGTCCTCTTTTATGGATAATCTCACTGCAAGGGTACAAAACATTCAAGATTTTGTGGTTCAGAATCCGATGTTAGAGCCTAGGATTCCTATTCCTGATTTGTTTTTTGAGGATAGATCTAAGTTTCTGAATTTCAAAAATAATTGTAAATTGTTTCTTGCTTTGAAACCTCGCTCCTCAGGTGACCTGTTATGACCTGGTGGTTAGGACAAGAATGGACCTGATGGTCAAGAGCACCCGAAAAGACCTGATAGCTACAAAAATACAGGACAAGCTCTGGGAAGTGGAAACTCTGCTGACCGCAATCCCTAATCCTATCACACACACTAGAAATAGCCGTGGATTGCTCCTAACGCTCCCTATGCAACTCGACACAGCCTAAGAAACTAGCTAGCCCTAAAGATAGAAAAATAAAGCCTACCTTGCCTCAGAGAAATTCCCCAAAGGAAAAGGCAGCCCCCACATATATTGACTGTGAGTAAGATGAAATCACAAACACAGAGATTAAATAGATTTAGCAAAGTGAGGCCCGACTTACTGAACAGACAGAGGATAGGAAAGGCAACTTTGCGGTCAGCACAAAAACCTACAAAAAGCCACGCAGAGAGTGCAGGGAAAAAAAACCTTCCGCACCGACTCACGGTGCGGAGGCGCCCCTCTGCGTCCCAGAGCTTCCAGCAAGCAAGGCAATATTCACAATAGCAAGCTGGACAGAAAAAATAGCAAACAAGAAAATAGCAAAGAGGAACTTAGCTTCTGCTGGAAATAACAGGTAACCAGAACGATCCAGGAGTGAACTAGACCAATAGTACAACATCGAGAGCTGGCATGGGGCAAAGATCCAAGTGGAGTTAAATAGAGCAGCCCACTAACGACTTAGCCTCGTCACCTGTGGAAGGAATCTCAGAAACACCCACAGCCACCAGAGGAAGTCCATGGACAGAACCAGCCGAAGTACCATTCATGACCACAGGAGGGAGCCTGACAACAGAATTCACAACAGTACCCCCCCCTTGAGGAGGGGTCACCGAACCCTCACCAGAGCCCCCCGGCCGACCAGGATGAGCCAAATGAAAGGCACGAACCAGATCGGCAGCATGAACATCAGAGGCAAAAACCCAGGAATTATCTTCCTGACCATAACCCTTCCACTTGACCAGGTACTGGAGTTTCTGTCTCGAAATACGAGAATCCAAAATCTTCTCCACCACATACTCCAACTCCCCCTCAACCAACACCGGGGCAGGAGGATCAACGGATGGAACCACAGGCGCCACGTATCTCCGTAACAACGACCTATGGAACACATTATGGATGGCAAAAGAAGCTGGAAGGGCCAAACGAAATGACACAGGATTGATAACCTCAGAAATCTTATACGGACCAATGAAACGAGGCTTAAACTTAGGAGAGGAAACCTTCATAGGAACATAACGAGATGACAACCAAACCAAATCCCCAACACGAAGTCGGGGACCCACACAGCGCCGGTGGTTAGCGAAACGTTGAGCCTTCTCCTGGGACAATGTCAAATTGTCCACCACATGAGTCCAAATCTGCTGCAACCTATCCACCACAGTATCTACACCAGGACAGTCCGAAGACTCAACCTGCCCTGAGGAGAAACGAGGATGGAAACCAGAATTGCAGAAAAACGGCGAAACCAAAGTAACCGAGCTGGCCCGATTATTAAGGTCGAACTCAGCCAACGGCAAAAAGGACACCCAATCATCCTGATCAGCAGAAACAAAGCATCTCAGATATGTTTCCAAAGTCTGATTAGTTCGTTCGGTTTGGCCATTTGTCTGAGGATGGAAAGCCGAGGAAAAAGACAAATCAATGCCCATCCTAGCACAAAAGGCCCGCCAAAACCTCGAAACAAACTGGGAACCTCTGTCCGAGACGATGTTCTCCGGAATACCATGTAAACGAACCACATGCTGTTAAAATAATGGCACCAAATCAGAGGAGGAAGGCAATTTAGACAAGGGTACCAAATGGACCATCTTAGAAAAGAGATCACAAACCACCCAAATGACTGTCATCTTTTGAGAGACGGAGAGATCCGAAATAAAATCCATAGAAATATGCGTCCAGGGCCTCTTCGGGACCGGCAAGGGCAAAAGCAACCCACTGGCACGAGAACAGCAGGGCTTAGCCCGAGCACAAGTCCCACAGGACTGCACAAAAGAACGCACATCCCGTGACAAAGACGGCCACCAAAAGGATCTAGCCACCAAATCTCTGGTACCAAAGATTCCAGGATGCCCAGCCGACACTGAACAATGAATCTCAGAGATAACTCTACTAGTCCATCTATCAGGGACAAACAGTTTCTCCGCTGGGCAACGGTCAGGTCTATAAGCCTGACATTTTTGCAGCACCCGCCGCAAATCAGGGGAGATGGCAGACAAAATTACCCCCTCTTTGAGAATACCCGCCGGCTCAGGAACACTCGGAGAGTCAGGCACAAAACTCCTTGACAGGGCATCAGCCTTCACATTCTTAGAGCCCGGAAGGTACGAAACCACAAAATCAAAACGGGAGAAAAATAACGACCATCGAGCCTGTCTCGGATTCAACCGTTTGGCAGACTCAAGATAACTCAAATTCTTGTGATCTGTCAAGACCACCACGCGATGCTTGGCTCCTTCAAGCCAATGACGCCACTCCTCGAATGCCCACTTCATGGCCAACAACTCTTGATTACCAACATCATAATTGCGCTCAGCAGGCGAAAACTTTCTAGAAAAGAAAGCACATGGCTTCATCACCGAGCCATCAGAACTTCTTTGCGACAAAACAGCCCCTGCTCCAATCTCAGAAGCATCAACCTCAACCTGAAACGGGAGCGAAACATCTGGCTGGCACAACACAGGGGCAGAAGAAAAACGACGCTTCAACTCCTGAAAAGCCTCTACAGCTGCAGAAGACCAATTGATCACATCAGCACCCTTCTTGGTCAAATCAGTCAACGGTTTAGCAACACTAGAAAAATTAGCGATGAAGCGCCGATAAAAATTAGCAAAGCCCAGGAACTTTTGCAGGGTCTTCACAGATGTCGGCTGAGTCCAATCTTAAATGGCCTGGACTTTAACAGGGTCCATCTCGATAGTAGAAGGGGAAAAAATGAACCCCAAAAATGAAACCTTCTGAACTCCAAAGAGACACTTTGACCCCTTCACAAACAAGGAATTCGCACGAAGGACCTGGAACACCATTCTGACCTGCTTCACATGAGACTTCCAATCATCCGAAAAGACCAGAATATCATCCAAATACACAATCAGGAATTTATCCAGGTACTCTCGGAAGATGTCATGCATAAAGGACTGAAATACTGATGGAGCATTGGAAAGCCCGAATGGCATAACCAGGTACTCAAAATGGCCCTCGGGCGTATTAAATGCTGTTTTCCATTCATCGCCCTGTTTAATACGCACAAGATTATACGCCCCTCGAAGATCTATCTTGGTGAACCAACTAGCCCCCTTAATCCGAGCAAACAAATCAGACAGCAGCGGCGAAGGATACTGAAATTTCACTGTAATTTTATTAAGAAGGCGGTAATCAATACAAGGTCTCAAAGAACCATCCTTCTTGGCCACAAAAAAGAACCCTGCTCCTAACGGTGATGACGACGGGCGAATACGGCCTTTCTCCAAGGATTCCTTTATATAACTCCGCATAGCGGCGTGTTCTGGCACAGATAAATTGAACAATCGGCCCTTAGGAAACTTACTATAAGGAATCAAATTAATAGCACAATCGCAATCCCTATGAGGAGGTAGGGCACTGGCTTTGGGCTCATCAAATACATCCCGATAATCCGACAAAAACTCTGGAACTTCAGAAGGAGTGGAAGACGAAATTGACAAAAATGGAACATCGCCATGTACCCCCTGGCAACCCCAGCTGGACACAGACATAGATTTCCAGTCCAATACTGGATTATGAACCTGTAGCCATGGCAACCCCAAAACGACCACATCATGCAGATTATGCAACACCAAAAAGCGGATATCCTCCTGATGTGCAGGAGCCATGCACATGGTCAATTGGGTCCAGTACTGAAGCTTATTCTTGGCCAAAGGCGTAGCATCAATTCCTCTCAATGGAATAGGATACTGCAAGGGCTCCAAGAAAAAACCACAGCGCCTAGCATACTCCAAGTCCATCAAATTCAGGGCAGCGCCTGAATCCACAAATGCCATAACAGAATAGGATGACAAAGAGCAAATCAGAGTAACGGACAATAGAAATTTAGACTGTACCGTACCAATGGTGGCAGACCTAGCGAACTGCTTAGTACGCTTAGGACAATCGGAGATAGCATGAGTGGAATCACCACAATAAAAACATAGCCCATTCCGACGTCTGTGTTCTTGCCGTTCAGCTCTGGTCCAACTCCTATCACATTGCATAGGCCCAGACCCATGCTCAGATAGTACCGCCAAATGGTGCACAGCTTTACGCTCACGCAAGCGTCGATCGATCTGAATGGCCAAAGACATAGACTCATTCAGACCAGCAGGCATGGGAAATCCCACAATGATATCCTTAAGGGCTTCAGAGAGACCCTTTCTGAAGATTGCTGCCAGGGCACATTCATTCCACTGAGTGAGCACAGACCACTTTCTAAACTTCTGACAATATATCTCCGCTTCATCCTGACCCTGACACAGAGCCAGCAAGATTTTCTCTGCCTGATCCACTGAATTAGGTTCGTCATAAAGCAATCCAAGCGCCAGGAAAAACGCATCAACATCACGCAATGCCGGATCTCCTGACGCAAGGGAAAATGCCCAGTCTTGAGGGTCACCACGTAACAAAGAAATAACCATTGACTGATTTGACCAAGAAGGGTGCTGATGTGGTCAATTGGTCTTCTGTGGCTGTGGAAGCTTTTCAGGAGTTGAAGCATCGTTTTTCTTCTGCCCCTGTGTTGTGCCAGCCAGATGTTTCGCTCCCGTTTCAGGTCGAGGTTGATGCTTCTGAGATTGGAGCAGGGGCTGTTTTGTCGCAAAGAAGTTCTGATGGCTCGGTGATGAAACCATGTGCCTTCTTTTCTAGAAAGTTTTCGCCTGCTGAGCGCAATTATGATGTTGGCAATCGAGAGTTGTTGGCCATGAAGTGGGCATTCGAGGAGTGGCGTCATTGGCTTGAAGGAGCCAAGCATCGCGTGGTGGTCTTGACGGATCACAAGAATTTGACTTATCTCGAGTCTGCCAAACGGTTGAATCCTAGACAGGCTCGTTGGTCGCTATTTTTCTCCCGTTTTGATTTTGTGGTTTCGTACCTTCCAGGCTCTAAGAATGTGAAGGCTGATGCCCTGTCAAGGAGTTTTGTGCCTGACTCTCCTGGTGTTCCTGAGCCGGCGGGTATTCTCAAAGAGGGGGTAATTTTGTCTGCCATGTCCCCTGATTTGCGGCGAGTGCTGCAAAAATTTCAGGCTGATAGACCTGACCGTTGCCCAGCGGAGAAACTGTTTGTCCCTGATAAATGGACTAGTAGAGTTATCTCTGAGGTTCATTGTTCGGTGTTTGCTGGTCATCCTGGAATCTTTGGTACCAGAGATTTGGTGGCTAGATCCTTTTGGTAGCCGTCTTTGTCGCGGGATGTGCGTTCTATTGAGCAGTCCTGTGGGACTTGTGCTCGGGCTAAGCCCTGCTGTTCTCGTGCCAGTGGGTTGCTTTTGCCCTTGCCGGTCCCGAAGAGGCCCTGGACGCATATCTCTATGGATTTTATTTCGGATCTCCCTGTCTCTCAAAAGATGTCGGTCATTTGGGTGGTTTGTGATCGCTTCTCTAAGATGGTCCATTTGGTACCCTTGTCTAAATTGCCTTCCTCCTCTGATTTGGTGCCATTGTTTTTCCAGCATGTGGTTCGTTTACATGGCATTCCGGAGAACATCGTTTCGGATAGAGGTTCCCAGTTTGTTTCGAGGTTTTGGCGAGCCTTTTGTGCTAGGATGGGCATTGATTTGTCTTTTTCCTCGGCTTTCCATCCTCAGACAAATGGCCAAACCGAACGAACTAATCAGACTTTGGAAACATATCTGAGATGCTTTGTTTCTGCTGATCAGGATGATTGAGTGTCCTTTTTGCCTTTGGCTGAGTTCGCCCTTAATAATCGGGCCAGCTCGGCTACTTTGGTTTCGCCGTTTTTCTGCAATTCTGGTTTCCATCCCCGTTTCTCTTCAGGGCAGGTTGAGTCTTCGGACTGTCCTGGTGTAGATACTGTGGTGGATAGGTTGCAGCAGATTTGGACTCATGTGGTGGACAATTTGACATTGTCCCAGGAGAAGGCTCAACGTTTCGCTAACCGCCGGCGCTGTGTGGGTCCCCGACTTCGTGTTGGGGATTTGGTTTGGTTGTCGTCTCGTTATGTTCCTATGAAGGTTTCCTCTCCTAAGTTTAAGCCTCGTTTCATTGGTCCGTATAAGATTTCTGAGGTTCTCAATCCTGTGTCGTTTTGTTTGACCCTTCCAACTTCTTTTGCCATCCATAATGTATTCCATAGGTCGTTGTTACGGAGATACGTGGCGCCTGTGGTTCCATCCGTTGATCCTCCTGCCCCGGTGTTGGTTGAGGGGAAGTTGGAGTATGTGGTGGAGAAGATTTTGGATTCTCGTATTTCGAGACGGAAACTCCAGTACCTGGTCAAGTGGAAGGGTTATGGTCAGGAAGATAATTCCTGGGTCTTTGCCTCCGATGTTCATGCTGCCGATCTGGTTTGTGCCTTTCATTTGGCTCGTCCTGGTCGGCCTGGGGGCTCTGGTGAGGGTTCGGTGACCCCTCCTCAAGGGGGGGGTACTGTTGTGAATTCTATTGTCAAGATCCCTCCTGTGGTCATGAATGGTACTTCGGCTGGTTCTGTCCATGGGCTTCCTCTGGTAGTTGTTAGTGGGGCTGCGGCTTTTGAGGTTCCTTCCACAGTTGACGAGGTTAATTCGTTAGCTGGCTGCTCTATTTAACTCCACTTAGATCATTGCTCCATGCCACCTGTCAATGTTCCAGTATTGGTCTAGTTCACTCCTGGATCGTTCTTGTGACCTGTCTTCCCAGCAGAAGCTAAGTTCCTGCTTGTTTTTCTCTAGTCTGCTATTTTTCTGTCCAGCTTGCTATTTTGATTTTGTCTTGCTTGCTGGAAGCTCTGGGACGCAGAGGGAGCGCCTCCGCACCGTGAGTCGGTGCGGAGGGTCTTTTTGCGCCCTCTGCGTGGTCTTTTTGTAGTTTTTTGTGCTGACCGCAAAGTTACCTTTCCTATCCTCTATCTGTTCAGTAAGTCGGGCCTCACTTTGCTAAATCTATTTCATCTCTGTGTTTGTAATTTTCATCTTTACTCACAGTCATTATATGTGGGGGGCTGCCTTTTCCTTTGGGGAATTTCTCTGAGGCAAGGTAGGCTTTATTTTTCTATCTTTAGGGCTAGCTAGTTTCTTAGGCTGTGTCGAGTTGCATAGGGAGCGTTAGGAGCAATCCACGGCTATTTCTAGTGTGTGTGATAGGATTAGGGATTGCGGTCAGCAGAGTTCCCACGTCTCAGAGCTCGTCCTATATTATTAGTAACTATCAGGTCATTCCGTGTGCTCTTAACCACCAGGTCCATTATTGTCCTAACCACCAGGTCATAACAGGCCTCTGCAGGTAGAGGGGGACTAGACATGAGACTGGACAGTGGGCTGCAAGTTAGACAGAGTTCAGACACCTAGCGCTTAGCACTTTGGAGCAATTTTTCAGACTAAAAAGTTTGTTTTCGATAATTGAAGGGCTTTTTTTGGATTTTTTGAGTTTTTTTCAGGTTTTTATGAACTAGCAGCAAATTTCTTATTTATAGTATATACACTTTTATTCGTTTTTAATCCCTTTTATTAGTTTTCATTTTTCACCTCACCTTCTTAGTAATAAAGCTTGTTTTAGCAGTTTTACCAATTAAATTAAATTAAATTATATACCGGTACGTATTTTTTAACAGACACACATTTCCCCTTTTTTAATAAATCATTTATTAGTAAGCTCCAATTTCTACTCATTGCCCCCTGGCATGTTTATCACGCTGATTGCCCAACATACATGCACATGGGGGCTTGCAGGCTAGTTTCATGCACCACTCTTCCTTTGTAATTCCTCCATTTGGTGGCAGCACAGTTGCTTATTATTGGCCGACAGGTGTAGTGCGGTGTCAGGACCTATCGGCTGTCTATATCTATATATAGCTGGATTCTCCAAGGATACGGTAACCCTGATGAAGAAGGACTGAGTTCCTTCGAAACGCGTTGGTAATCTTCTTGGTCACAGCGCTGCCCTGTAGCCCCTGTGACATCACACGCAAGGCGCTCCCTGTCGGACATTTTTTCCTGTGTGTATCCAGGGACGCCACCGGCCGGGGCTTCCCTGGCTCTATGCCGACTCACCGCTACGGTGCCTCGCTGCGGCTGCTGCCCGTCCATTCCGTCGCCTAATATCCATTCGCCAGGACCACCATCAGGACAATCGACAGACGACCCACGTATTCAGTGCCACGTGCATCCACTACACCTCAGCAGTCTGGTAAGTTAGACCAGAGCCACTGGTGCAGGACACCAGATAGTACCGTGCAGGCTTGCATTGTATATCTATACTTCACGCCATACTGCATTATCTGGGCATATTTAGCAGTACTAGTGGGGGATTCCATCTGTTTTTTACATGCCCTCTTGCTAGTGGCATATCTTTAGCGCGGTATCTATTCTGTTTGGCTTTTCAATTTTGTTTGTCATTGTATTGGCCTCTGGATGAGGCCATGTTACCGTGTTAGAGAAAAGATGTCCGTAAATACTGCAGGCACATAACTATACATTACTGTTTCATACTGTATATTCTCATTTTACCTAACAAGCCTAGCAAACTCTTTGGTTTTGACCACTGGGAGTATACTGAGAAATAAACCTTGCACTCAACTTAATGCTCAAGTGAGATATTTTATTGTAGTACTAAAACGTTTCGGTCCAAAACACACAGGACCTTCATCAGTTACTACAAAAGTGAAACAAAATATGTACATAAATACAGTGCAGTGATAATAACAAAAAAAGTATATACAGTAGCCTGCTACTATGTAGCGTTACGGAGCCGGATAAAATGGTCAGGATAAGAGGATATATTCATGGACTAATTGTCATGCAGAAAGAGAAAAGAAAAATACATGCCTCTAATATTAAGTATAAATGTGACCAGAGAGAAGACGAAAAGACTAATGACGTACCGTACTGTTGGGTAAGTTAGTGGACAAAGAAAAGAGACTAACGGTTCTCTAGGCACACAATAGGCTGCGCCTATGGTAGAACGACAATAAAAAAATTGGGTCACGCTAGGTGTATCAAGGCGGTGTGCTGAAGCTAGAATGGGAAGGTGGCGTACCTGCATGAATCATGTGAACGGAACCAGTTAAACTAGAGAAAGGAAATGAATCCAGTTAAGAGAGCCTGAAGGTGCCGCTTGCAGAGTGACAAAAACATATCCGCTGTGCAATGATTACCTGTAAGGTGGACGAGGTATGTGCCATACGTGACCGAATCTCCAAACATAAGTCCACCATACGCTGTAAAAATCTGTTATTACCTATCCCGTCTCATTTCATTGCCAAGGGCCACAGCATTTCTCAGCTTAAATATCAGGTCATTGAGCACGTACCCCCATTAAGACGAGGAGGAAACAGAATAGCCCGCCTCAAGCGTAGGGAGGCCTTTTGGATCCACAATTTGGATACATTACAACCAAAGGGCCTCAATAGGGACTACGATTTGGCAGCCTTCCTATAATCATGTCTTGTATTCATCTTATCACTCTGACAGTTTTAGGTCCTTTATCGCTACAGGTTACCAGCAATTCCATATATCTGCTTTTCTACATCCAGGTATCACAATAGTCCATATTGGACAGGTTTTATTTCATACAGAACAAATTGAGGTACTTTATCTAACGAGGGTTATGATCGTATAACATTGTGTTTTCTAACATTATGGTTTCCATGGCAAATTACAGAAAACTTCATTTCTTTGCATATTGCATATTATATGTTTGCTCTATTTGACTTTACAAGAAGTTATCCACATCATACTGTTGTATAACTTATATTTGCCTCCTTCGTCGTGTATTCGATAGGAAGTACCTGTTACATATGTTTTAGACTTCTTGCTCTAATACTCTTTTTTTCTGTTATAGAGTCGTCTTTATTGAAGTTTATCTGTATTACACCATTCCGGCTGTCACCATCACGCATGGATACCGCTCTTCTGGACACAGCTCACCTCTCACTAACTATGCCGTTTATGTCCAGAGGCACCTAGTGGACTACCTTAATTAGCACACTTCTTCCTTTTCTTCCGTCCATCGTTTACTAGCATCCACCGCCCCATTCTAGGTCCTCCCCTCTCCCCTATTTACATACCTAGTTTCATTATATACGGAACACATTACGCCGCACTGTGCTTCACACGGCAGACTCCCACATCGAGACGCACATCCGCCGGCAGACCACATGTTAGAGGTTACACACATATCTTCCTTAGCGACGCGGCCGGTTACTACCGACGGCGTCACTTCCACTTCCAATGTGCGCTCTCTCATTGGCTAGCGGGGCATCATTGAGACACGCCCCCTTTCTAGATAAGCGCGCACTCGGTCTATACACAGCAGACGAGCGGGGGATACCGCGTCTGACCCAGGCACATACCTCGTCCACCTTACAGGTAATCATTGCACAGCGGATATGTTTTTGTCACTCTGCAAGTGGCACCTTCAGGCTCTCTTAACTGGATTCACTTCCTTTCTCTAGTTTAACTGGTTCCGTTCACATGATTCATGCAGGTACGCCACCTCCCCATTCTAGCTTCAGCACACCGCCTTGATACACCTAGCGTGACCCAATTTTTTTATTGTCGTTCTACCATAGGCGCAGCCTATTGTGTGCCTAGAGACCCGCTAGTCTCTTTTCTTTGTCCACTAACTTACCCAACAGTACGGTACGTCATTAGTCTTTTCGTCTTCTCTCTGGTCACATTTATACTTAATATTAGAGGCATGTATTTTTCTTTTTTCTTTCTGCATGACAATTAGTCCATGAATATTTCCTCTTATCCTGACCATTTTATCCGGCTCCGTAACGCTACATAGTAGCAGGCTATTGTATATACTTTGTTTGTTATTATCACTGCACTGTATTTATGTACATATTTTGTTTCACTTTTGTAGTAACTGATGAAGGTCCTGTGTGTTTTGGACCGAAACGTTTTAGTACTACAATAAAATATCTCACTTGAGCATTAAGTTGAGTGCAAGGTTTATTTCTCTATGTACCACTTGGTGTGGGAACCTACCTTTGCACCACTACTAATAGTGCACGCGTCCCTATTGTTTACACTGGGAGTATACTGGTCATGGCACGCTTAGTCTGCTGCCACAGGAAAGATATATATCTTGGTACTGTGTTAGCCACTGGATAGAAAAATATTTAGAATTGAGAGTCCTCAGTGGTTGCTACCTTTTAATGGCTAACTGAAAAGATGGTAACAAATTGCAGCTTTCGATTCTACTCCTGTCTCTTCATCAGGCATAGACAAATAAAAATTCTGAAGAATCATATATTTATGTACAACACATCACAGAAAAATGCCATCGATAAGACAGGTGACGTGAAGCAGAATTACCATTATGTGAGTGATAAACAGTTATGTCCATAAATATTGGAACAGTTCATAGATAAGGAGTGTGACTGTTTTATTGTCTTCTGATTGGGGTCTGGTTCTATGTTATGATGACCCCACATGGTCTGAGGAGCAAATTCCTTACTTGACATAAAAAGACATAAATCCATGCAACACATTCATTCCTGCACTGAGAGTGTCAAAGGTCATCATCAGCTTATATTCCCAGGCACTTCTGTCTCTCTGAGATTTGAAGTTACCTTTTAATTCAAGTAATTGTACATCAGTGCCCAGGAGAGATAGTCCATACTGTCTTTGAAAACCAACAAAGAAATCATCATTAAACCTGCTGACAAGGGAGGTGCAATAGTCATGATGAACACATCAGACTATATGAAAGAAGCAAACAGACAACTTATGGACACACGCTACTACAAAAAATTGGAGTCGGATCCTACACAGGACTATTACAAGGAACTAAACAAGTTGGTATCTTGTCTGCCCGATGAATCCATAAGAGCTAATGACCTGATACCAGAAAGTCCAAGAACAGGGACATTCTACATGCTTCCAAAAATCCACAAATCTGGAAATGCAGGAAGACCAATTATTTCATGTGTCGGCACCCTTACTGAGCAGGTATCTAGATGGGTAGAGGGTATTTTTAAATTGTTAAAGGATACACCCAGCTTCATTCAGGACTAAACTGACCTATTGAATAAACTATCAGCAATAGGTCCTCTATCAGAAGTAACCATCCTGGCCACCATGGATGTGGAATCTTTGTACTCCAATATCCCACACCAGGATGGAATAAATGCCTGCAAATTCTTCCTGGAAAACACAGGGACTGATGCCGATTCTGTGGTGAAACTTATAAAATTCATCCTCACCCAAAATTACTTTGAGTTTGACAAGAAGATCTTTCTACAGGAGACTGGCACAGCAATGGGAAGTAAAATGGCTCCACAGTATGCAAATCTTTTCATGGCCAAGCTTGAAAGCGACTTTTTGTCCTCATGTCCCATCAGGCCTCTGGCGTACTACCGCAACATTGATGATATTTTAATCATCTGGACGGAGTCTGAACCACAGCTAAAGACGTTCCATGAACAATTTAATCAATTTCATCCTACCATCAACTTGACACTCAACTACTCCAGTACTGAGATTAACTTTTTAGACACCATCATTAAGCTGCAGAACAATGAAATAGAGACATCCCTGTATCAGAAGCCAATCGACCGTCCAACATACCTTAAATGGGACAGTTTCCATCCAAAACACATAAAAAACTCTATTGTCTACAGCCAAGCCATCAGATACAATCGTATATGTTCCAACCCCATGGATAGGGATAAACACCTTGGTCGCCTCAGAAAGACCTTTTTGAACCAGGGCTAGCATCCAAGAATAATTGAAAACCAGATTACAAGAGCCACCAGAATATCAAGGAATCACCTGCTACATTACAAAGCTAAAGAAGAAAATAACCGGGTACCTCTAGTGGTTACCTACATTCCAAATCTGGAGGTACTAAGGGGAGCTGCACGGAAATTACAGCCTTTACTGCAAAAAGATGCCAGCTTACAATCCATTTTTCCAGACCCCCCACTACTGTGCAGCCCCCAAATCTAAGAAGCATCATTGTCAGAAGCTCCCTGTCCTCTCCAGGAGCTGCAGGTACCTTTCCTTGCAACCAGAAAAAATGTAAAACCTGTCCATTTATAATGACCACGGACAAGATAAAGATCCCCAATTCACATCAGGACTACAAGATACCAAATACTTTCAGCTGCGTCACTTCTAATGTGGTGTACCTAATTATTTGTACTAAATGTCCTACTGGGGGTCTGTATGTAGGGGAGACAGGGCAGAAACTGAGAACAAGGATGAACTCTCACCGCCATACAATAAGAGAAAAAAGAATGGATCTACCTGTGGCAATACATTTTTGTCTCCCCGATCATAGCATTATGGACATGAAATTACTTGTATTAAAAGGTAGCTTCAAATCTAAGAGAGACAGAAGAGTCTGGGAATATAAGATGATGATGACCATTGACACTGACACTGTCCCGCATCACAGATAAGGAGAACAATGGGGATGAGATCAACAGCACTACTTGAATATTTAAACTATTTACATAGGTTTTCCCTGTCTGCTTTCGACATCAACAAACTGGCTCCGTAACACAATGCATGTTAACATATCAGCAGACCTCACTATTCATCAAGGATGAGAGCACACTTTATTATATCAAATATCAGCTTATAAGTCAATATTCCAGGCTCACACAAATAAAAGTCTGTTTTCTTGACCAACCAGAAATTAACATTTAAATCCAAAAGCCAACATGCAGATCAAAAGTCAATTCTTCTTGGTTTGCAAAACATTGTTGTCTGGATGATTAAGATATCATCTGGTTTCTTCACGCAAGGCTATTATAAGAATGGCTGCTACAAGGAGCATGTGAGAAGCACTGATCAGACGAACTGGAGGAATTATTAGGTGGACAGACCGGATCAATACTCTAAAAACTGATCCAGTTATATATCACCGCCATTGTAAGCCTGGACAGAACTACGTCCTATCCAATATATAATTGCACAGACTGGAGGCAATCCTCTGTGAGCTAAGCAGTCCGGACTGATTCATTGACCCAGGAAAGAAAAAGATTTATGTACCTCATTCACTGGAATGTAGAAGAGATCTTGGATATGTTAAGGAAATGATTAAAATAATTTAACGTTATTTATGTAAAACATAATCTAAACTTATCATAGCCTACAAGCTTACCAGAGAAGCGCTCATCAGGCTTGATAATGATTGGAGGAACTGTACCAGGTATAGTCTTGTCAGTGACGGAGCTGAAGGAGGAAAATCAAATTATAATTATTTGAATAGAGTTTAATATTATTTCTGGAGACTGTCTGAGCCACCACCCAACCCAGACTAAGGCTTACACCTCTACAGACCGTGTCACCAATCAGCAGTTCAGGGCAGCTGTATTGTATGGATCAATATGTTCTATGGGCCATATCATAAAGTAGAGCCACCAGGGGAGGTGGACCAGTCCATCTCTGGCACCATGCCTGACTTGAGAGCATGAGGTGACAAAATGACCTTAATGACATTAACATAAATCACATGTGACTTTGAGTCCACTGATTTTTTCATGTTGGCATCTCTCCATGAAATTATTCTAAAGATTGATGAGAAATATTAGAAGTATGATAGTCCATCTAGTCAATCGTAATGTCCTACATTGTTGATCCAGAGGAAGACAAGACCCCTATGAGGTATTTTCTAATTGGCTCAAATTATTGGAAACATGGCCTTCCTGACATCAAATATGGAAATTGGATTAAGTCTTGTACGCTGTCCCTCAACCAGCCCCCCATATGAGCTCACCAAGGGGCGGTATGTGGGCATAACCTTGATCAAGTAAGAAGCAGATTTGTTTTTTTTGTAGTTTGTCAGTCCTAGATGTTACAGCTTGTTGTGGGTTCTGTACCTCACCCGCACTAAGCTCTGAGCCATTTCGGTGACGTTAGGTTTGGTACTTATCTTTCGTTATTCCTTTTTATTTTATATAAATGCATATATTATTTTTTTGTTCCCATTTTGTACCATCTTTGTATATTTTTATAAACTCTGCCCAGCTCCCTATGTTAACTATATAAAATTTGATAGCTCTAGTGCTCTTGTTCTGCAAACCACACTCCTTAAGCCATATGCTACCTGTAATGGGAGGCCAATTGGATTGTATAAAGGATTGGTGGTGGCATCTAGTAATTTATTTTGAGTTTTTGTAGTTTGTCAGTCTTGGAAGGAACAGCTTGCTATGGGTTCGGCACCACCCCCCAGTTAAGATCTGAGCCATTTCGGTGACATTAGGTTCGGTACTTATCTTTCATTATTCCTTTTTATTCTATTTAAATGCATACACCTTTTTTTGTTCCCATTTTGTAACATCTTTGTATTTTTTTTATAAACACTGCCTAGCTTCCCATGTTAACTATACAAAATTTGATACCTCTAGTCCCTTTGTTATGTAAACCGCACCCCAGGAGCCATATGTTACCTGTAATGGGAGGCCAATTGGCCTGTATAAACGTTTGGTGGTGACATCTAGCAATTTATTTTGTTATTGTGGAGTTATTGTGGCAGTCACCATATCAGGGTATATATACACTGATGAGCAAAAGGGAAACAATGTTTTGAACTTTTGAATTTTATGCTCCATATCTCACCATCCACTACAGCTTCTAACGTGAGACTACCATAATTTTATAGACAATCATCTTGGCTATCTCATTCGTAAATGTGACATGCAACTATTTAGCATATGATTAGTTATGCAGATTCTTGTCGTGTCACTGCATCATTACTGCTTAGCTCCAGGTGGTGGAATAATCTTTTTCTTCCTGTATACTACAAATTACATCCTGTTCTCACATTCTCTAATAACTCAGTGTATCATTAGGTTGATTCCCAAGTGTAAAGTCACTGGTTTGAATCAAGGAGCAGCCATGAAGAATATTTCCCTAGAAAAGGGAAACAGCATCATCCAGCTCATTGATAACGGTCTCTCAGCCATAACAAATTGCCAAACTACATCATGTGAGTGCCATGACAGGTGGTAATATCCAAAAAGAAGTCCGTCCATCCATCCATTCAAGAGCCAAGAGGTGGATGTCCAGGCAAAATACTGGATTCAACAAGTTCGCTTATGACAAGTTCTATCAGTTCTGGTGCGGCAAACATGACAGTGGAGGTGGCTCATATACTTCATAATAGTGAGATCACAGAAGTCCATGCAAGCACCGTGCAGCGCATGTTACACGGGTCTGGAATGGTGGCTCGAAAAAAGGTGAAGAAGCCTCAACTTCAATATTGTCATAAGAAGAGTCGACTTGAGTTTGCAAACAAGTACGAAAAGGAGACAGTAGAAGATTGGAAACTGGTGATTTGGAGCAATGAGATGAAAGTCGATAGACCTCGCTGATGGGTGCAAATGGGTCTGAAAGAAACAAAGGAAAAAAGGGCTAATGGATCAAGAAATTGAAGGAGATGTCAAGTTTGGTGGAGGAAACCTGATGATATCGGGTTGTTTCACAGCCAAAGGCGTTGGATACTTGACCAGGATCAATGGTGGCCTCAATGCTGAGCTATATAGAAGTATCCAACAAGACGAGTTACTTTGTACACTCAAGTACAATAGTTATGAAAAGGACAACAAAGTGTTCCAGCAGGACAACATGAAGCATGCGTCGAGATTGACAATGAAGTTGGGGTGCTGGATTGTCCCCACTGTCTCCAGACCTCAACCCAATCAAACACTTGTGGATAGAGTTGAAGAAACAGCTGTACAAATACCCAAGTGAGACGACCAGTATGCATCAACCATGGGAATGAGTAGAAGAGATCTTCGATCATATGTTGATCGAGAAAACTTGAATCTGATTGAGAGCATGCCCAGAAGAGTTCAGGTAGTGCTGAAAGCAAAAAGGAGGATTAACAAAATAATACAAATAAAAATTTAGATTTTTAGGAGCAAAACAGTTGGCAGTCTCAGGTTTGAAACAGTAGTGGATAGTGAGATGTGGAGACTGAAAGTGAAAAGCTGAAAACATTATTACGCTCTTGCTCCGCAGTGTATATTCCATACGTTGGAGTCTGAGGTGTATATACCATACACTCACTTTGATTTCCCAAATAACTGGCCTGGTAGTGGAAGCAGTTGTGACTTGTCCATCACTCGTCTGCCAATTTTCAGCCTACGTTTTCGTTCCCATAGTAAAACACTTCGAACTAGAATCGGCCAAAAATTGTCCTGACGATTGGAGGCAGTGGAGTTGTGTCCCCTGACAAAGTGGTAACAGTGGTGTGATCTGTGTGATCTCCCTGGTGTTATCCATAACAATAATGTAATCCACTTTTTCCATTATAGTCCACCTCTGAACCTATTCATGACACGTAAATCATGTACTATATACCCATTTGCTGCCTGCTATTGCTCGCCTTGGCAGCAGCCGCCTGACGCTGTTTATTACATTATATTGTCTAACAAGTCCGTGTAGTTGCGATGTCCATTGATACTTCCACTGCGTAACTTTTTTGGTCTTTTCTATCTACTGAAATAAAGGTGTGATTAAACCTTTGGAGAAAGAAGTCATCACTCACCCACTAAGTAAAGAGTCCTCCAGAGCGTTTGTCACTTTTCGGTATCCACCCATCGAGTGAAAGATTAGTGAATGGCACGGCAGGTTCTGAGGTCTCACACAATGCCACTTGTCACCGCTAACAGGATCTATATATGTACAGACATCTTTCCCAGCAATCTGCAGATTACACTCTGCCACTGCGCTGCTGCCATTATAGTGGAAATATCCATTAAAATAGACCTAAAAGTAAAAAAAACAAAAAGTGAGAAAACCAGGCAGAATGGAATTGGGCAAACTTGAGACATTAAAGGAGTCATGCAGTATTAGTGTTACTTAAGTGTCCTGGCTCCTGCGCCGGGCTTTGCTTTCTTCTCTTTTGGTCGGCTCCCTGTACTTGATTCCACATGGGGCTGCTAAGGTAACCAAATATGCACCACTAATGTCAACAGACATGAAGGGTTGGTAACTACATGGATTTACATATTGGGGCAATATCTGGTCCTTAGACGGCCTTAAATTAAATACAACCTCAGATGAGGAACAACACATGGCCAATTAAACCATGATTCAGTTATCAAAAACTCATCAAAAATGCATTTGCATTGTGCAAAAAAATTAAACACACTCTTATTGCTTCCACAAGGTTAAGAGGGTGAGTAGCAGTCCATCACTTATTGTTCATCTGCAAGTGTGCCGCTGTTCAGTACTCGATCGGTACCGGGGTATTCGGGCATACTCGTTACTGGATTGAGAATCACTGATGCTTGAGCACCATGATGGAGTCCCCACCCCATATGTTTGGCACCTGTCAGACAGCCAAAAAACATGCGGGGATGCCCGTCATCAGGGCCGCCATCAGGGCATTACAGCCGTGACTGGCGTATGGGGCCCGGTGGGCAGAGAGGGCCCGCATCGGGCCCCGTCTCATCTGCTCACTGGGCCCCCCCCTGCAGGCGCTGCGACACTCTATTGACGTGCGGGCCCGCGCCCACTCGTCGATAGTTAACAGCCGCCAGCCAGTCTGAGGCTGGCAGCTGAGTAGGGCCGCAGTGCGCACTCGCCGGCGTCTGACGTCATTGTCAGCCGCCTGGCCCGGCGAGTGCGTCTTCACCTGCGTGGAGCCTGGAAGGAGCTTCGCCCGGCACAGGAGCACGGCCAGGTAAGAACTCATGTTTTTTTTTGTCTTTGAGAGCGGCGATCCAGGGGGGCCCGGGGCAGAATGCAGGACACGGGGGCAGTATGCTGGTGGACACACACTGGGGCAGAATGCTGGTGGACACACACTGGGGCAGAATGCTGGTGGACACACACTGGGGCAGAATGCTGGTGGACACACACTGGGGCAGAATGCTGGTGGACACACACTGGGGCAGAATGCTGGTGGACACACACTGGGGCAGAATGCAGGTGGACACACACTGGGGCAGAATGCTGGTGGACACACACTGGGGCAGAATGCTGGACACACTGGGGCAGAATGCTGGTGGACACACACTGGGGCAGAATGCTGGACACAGTGACAGGGGCAGTATGCTGGACACAGGGGCAGACTGTGAGACCCGGGGGCAGAATGCTGGACACGGGCAGAATGCTGGACATTGGGGCAGAATGCTGGACAATGGGGCAGAATGCGAGACACGGGGCAGAATGGAGATACGGGGCATGATTGGAGACACGGGGCAGGATGAAAGACATGGGGGCATGACTGGAGACAGATGGGGAGGATTGGAGACACAGGGGGCATGATTGGAGACAAGTGGCAGGATTGCAGAAATGGGGGCATGATTGGAGACATAGGGGGAAGAATGGAGACATGGGGCATGATTGGAGACACTGGGGGCAGAATTTGAGACAGATCGTGCAGGATCATGGGGCAGGATGGAGAGATCACATGGGGCGATCATATGGGGCAGGATGGGGAGATCATATGGGGCAGAATGGATACTCATGAGGGCAGGATGGGAGAACATATGGCTGACGCCAGGAATGAGACACACGGTGGCCAGGATGGGGAATATTATTACCATAGGGGCTAATTTAGGGATATTATTACTGCAGTGATGTATTTATTTTATTTTTTGAGTATACTGTTTTAAATGAGGGGGCGGTCCTGTTACTGTGTAGAGTGATACTATGTCGCCTCTTTTTCTCCATGTGGTGTAATGTAGAAGTTGTTAAAAATTAAGTAATGTATACTACAAGCAGAGCTCGAGATAACTGTGTTATTTCCTGCAGAGACAAGTCCTGGCTGGATGAAATGATGGCGGTCTGTGCTGGATGAAAGATGAAGGACTTCACCTAGAGACGTCACTGGTGAGTCAGTGTGTTACCTATACACTGACACTATACACTGTATACTGTATACAGAGCTCCTGTGTATAATTTCACTAGTGATCACTGTATTATCTGTACACAGACACTGCATACTAAGTACAGATCTTCTGTGTATAATGGCACTTATGGTGATAGTATGGTGCTTTTTTTAATTACTGATCAGAATTGTAGTATTCTGTCACTATGTGGTGGTATTATGTGGTCTGGTCATGGTGTAGAGGTATTTGTTCTTTGTATGTGATATTATTCGATCACTATGGTGGTAATATGTCATCTGGTCATGGTGTAGCAGTATTTGTTCTTTGTATGTGATATTATTGGTTATTTTAAAAATTGAAAAATAAATTAAAATATACCTAAATTGTATTGCATATTTTAACAAATATTTAATAGGTTACAGTAGAGTAGGGCCCGGCCAAAAGAGTCTACCGTGTTATGGTGGCGGCTTAAAAAATCTTTTGGCCAAAACAAAAGCTGCCGGCTATACGTGTGATCTGGTGATGGGAACTGTCAATGTGTGATAGGTGAGAAGTGGAGATTTTCCAAGAGAGAGTGGTGGGACTGTGGACAGTTCGAGGGGTGGAGCATGGAGGCGGGGCTGGGGTGGAGCCTGGGCGGAGTCTCAAGGGGGCCCCGAAAATTTTGCCAGTATGGGGCCCCGAAATTTCTAGTGGCAGCCCTGCCTGTCATACACAGTAATGCTGTAGCATCGCGTCATGGGGAGCTATATGAGACCTAGTGATATGATGCACAGCACACTGTGTTCAGGAAGCAATGCAGAGAGAGGTGTTATAGGAGGGAGAGTGTAATTTACAGCAGGTATATAGACAGGGTTTAATAATATTGCTATTACAGTACTTCTATACTGCTCCTGCACAGGGCTAAATATTTTCTTTTCTGTAGTAAAACTGTTGTTACCTGCATTCAGTGGAAGAAAAGTTTAGGATCACAGGCATCTAGGCAGGGTTTAATATTACTATATTACTACTAGCTATTGAACCCGTTCTATGCCCGGGTGGCGAGCATCTATATTGGTATATGGTCTCCATCCTGGTATGTGCTGCTCCATCCTGCGTTCCCATCCTGTCATGTGCTGCTCCATCCTGCGTCCCCATCCTGTCATGTGCTGCTCCATCCTGCGTCCCCATTCTGACATGTGCTGCTCTATCCTGCGTCCCCATCCTGTCATGTGCTGCTCCATCCTGCGCCCCCATCCTGTCATGTGCTGCTCCATCCTGCGTCCCCATCCTGTCATGTGCTGCTCCATCCTGCGCCCCCATCCTGTCATGTGCTGCTCCATCCTGCGCCCCCATCCTGTCATGTGCTGCTCTATCCTGCGTCCCCATCCTGTCATGTGCTGCTCTATCCTGCGTCCCCATCCTGTCATGTGCTGCTCCCATCCTGCGTCCCCATCCTGTCATGTGCTGCTCCATCCTGCGCCCCCATCCTGTCATGTGCTGCTCTATCCTGCGCCCCCATCCTGTCATGTACTGCTCCCATCCAGCGCCACCGTTCTGTAATTTGCTGCTCCCATCCATATGCCCCATACGCTGCTCCATTATGGTTGATGGCCCCATAAGATGCTCCATAGTATATGCCTCATATGCTGCTCCATTATGGTTGATGGCCCCAATAAGATGCTCCATAGTATATGCCCCGTATGCTGCTGCATTATGGTTGATGGCCCCCATAATAATAATCTTTATAATAATAATCTTTATTTTTATATAGCGCTAACATATTCCGCAGCGCTTTACAGTTTTGCACACATTATCATCACTGTCCCTGATGGGGCTCACAATCTAGAATCCCTATCAGTATGTCTTTGGAATGTGGGAGGAAACCGGATACCCCATAAGATGCTCCATAGTATACAGTGGGGCAAAAAAGTATTTAGTCAGTCAGCAATAGTGCAAGTTCCACCACTTAAAAAGATGAGAGGCGTCTGTAATTTACATCATAGGTAGACCTCAACTATGGGAGACAAACTGAGAAAAAAAAATCCAGAAAATCACATTGTCTGTTTTCATTTTATTTGCATATTATGGTGGAAAATAAGTATTTGGTCAGAAACAAACAATCAAGATTTCTGTCTCTCACAGACCTGTAACTTCTTCTTTAAGGGTCTCCTCTTTCCTCCACTCATTACCTGTAGTAATGGCACCTGTTTAAACTTGTTATCAGTATAAAAAGACACCTGTGCACACCCTCAAACAGTCTGACTCCAAACTCCACTATGGTGAAGACCAAAGAGCTGTCAAAGGACACCAGAAACAAAATTGTAGCCCTGCACCAGGCTGGGAAGACTGAATCTGCAATAGCCAACCAGCTTGGAGTGAAGAAATCAACAGTGGGAGCAATAATTAGAAAATGGAAGACATACAAGACCACTGATAATCTCCCTCGATCTGGGGCTCCACGCAAAATCCCACCCCGTGGGGTCAGAATGATCACAAGAACGGTGAGCAAAAATCCCAGAACCACGCGGGGGGACCTAGTGAATGAACTGCAGAGAGCTGGGACCAATGTAACAAGGCCTACCATAAGTAACACACTACGCCACCATGGACTCAGATCCTGCAGTGCCAGACGTGTCCCACTGCTTAAGCCAGTACATGTCCGGGCCCGTCTGAAGTTTGCTAGAGAGCATTTGGATGATCCAGAGGAGTTTTGGGAGAATGTCCTATGGTCTGATGAAACCAAACTGGAACTGTTTGGTAGAAACACAACTTGTCGTGTTTGGAGGAAAAAGAATACTGAGTTGCATCCATCAAACACCATACCTACTGTAAAGCATGGTGGTGGAAACATCATGCTTTGGGGCTGTTTCTCTGCAAAGGGGCCAGGACGACTGATCCGGGTACATGAAAGAATGAATGGGGCCATGTATCGTGAGATTTTGAGTGCAAACCTCCTTCCATCAGCAAGGGCATTGAAGATGAAACGTGGCTGGGTCTTTCAACATGACAATGATCCAAAGCACACCGCCAGGGCAACGAAGGAGTGGCTTCGTAAGAAGCATTTCAAGGTCCTGGAGTGGCCTAGCCAGTCTCCAGATCTCAACCCTATAGAAAACCTTTGGAGGGAGTTGAAAGTCCGTGTTGCCAAGCGAAAAGCCAAAAACATCACTGCTCTAGAGGAGATCTGCATGGAGGAATGGGCCAACATACCAACAACAGTGTGTGGCAACCTTGTGAAGACTTACAGAAAACGTTTGACCTCTGTCATTGCCAACAAAGGATATATTACAAAGTATTGAGATGAAATTTTGTTTCTGACCAAATACTTATTTTCCACCATAATATGCAAATAAAATGTTAAAAAAACAGACAATGTGATTTTCTGGATTTTTTTTCTCAGTTTGTCTCCCATAGTTGAGGTCTACCTATGATGTAAATTACAGACGCCTCTCATCTTTTTAAGTGGTGGAACTTGCACTATTGCTGACTGACTAAATACTTTTTTGCCCCACTGTATGCCCCGTATGCTGCTCCATTATCGTTGATGGCCCCCATAAGATGCTCCATAGTATATGCCCCGTACACTGCTCCATAAAGGTTTATGGCCCCCATAAGATGCTCCATAGTATATGCCCCGTATACTGCTGTGATATATATAAAAAAAATAACATACTCACCTATTGTCGCTGGGCGCCGAGTGCTGGGGGGCCTGAGCAGGCGGGGACACCGGCGCGCTGTGGGGGTCAGGTGCCGGAGTCGCTAGCTCAGGCCCCCCAGCACTTGCTATAGTCACCTGGCCCGTTCCAGCGCTGCGCGCCGCTCCGTGTTCCGGGTCCTCTGGCTGTGATTGTTCAGTCAGAGGGCGGCGCGCATTAAGCACATCATCTCGCCCTCTGAACTGTAAACGTCACAGGCAGAGGACCTGAAAGATGGAGCGGCGCATAGCGCTGGAACGGGACAGGTGACTATAGCTTATACTCACCCTCCTGCCACGTCCCTGCTTCTCCGTTGGAGATTGCGGTGTGCGTTCAGTGCTTACGCATACCGCGATCTCCTGGGAGCGTCACTCTGTGGGGTCCAGACTGCGCCGGCGCTTGCGCAGTCTATAAAGGCTTCAGACAGAGTGACGCTACTAGCGTTATATTATAGATATGAATTTAATATTCATCAGGAGGTAGCGTGCCGAAACGCGTGTAGGGGAGGGCGCCATCCAGGAAACCGGGATCATACGAGCATTGTGAGTATGTTATGATTATGATCACATTATGTTTTACATTATCGTCAGTCTCTTTTCCCGTGTGTTAACAATTGCGGTTATTAACACTGACACCTGGTGGTATCTTTGTACACTTCACATTCTAATCTAACGGCTATTTGCACTCCCTTGCACATTCATTTTTGCTCTGCACACTCTTTTACACTTGAGCACTTTCTCCATATGAGATTACCTTCTTGATGGAGTTTTAGATATTTTTTATTATAATTGTTTGACACTTTATGTGTGGCATTTAGCAATATAGATTTTTTGTAATCCTGGTTAGGTGCGCCCTTTATCTATTCATTTATTTATTGTACATCGTCATTATTAATTTTTCCTGCATTGTTCTTTATTTCTGTTATTTATCTGATGTATTAATAACATTTATATAATTTTTTAACAATTACTTTGGACTGCAGGTCGGGTTTTTTCTGTTTTTTTCTGACATGTCTTTCTCGTTGGAGTCTATTTTTGAATCAATTTAACTTTGTCATTTCGTACCGCCCAGGTTCACGTAATGGGAAAGCGGATGCTTTGTCCCGAATCCATGCCACGGATTCCATACCTGGGGCCCCGTCTACGACCGTCCTGTCTGATGCCAACTTTATCGGAGTCATTCAGAATAAGGACTTATGGAAGACCATTAAGGAGGCCTACGACGCAGATTCATTTCTCACCAACCCGACTGCTGATGTGAACATGGTTCTCAGAAACGATATGTGGGTTCGGGATCAACATTTATACATTCCAGAGGCCATAAAGCTGCAGGTCCTCAGTTTGTCCATGATTCCAAGTTGGCGGGTCATCGGGGGGTACAGAAGACACAAGAGTTTATGAGCCTTTTTTTTTTTTGGTGGCCTACCTGTCTGAAGGATGTGAAGAGCTATGTTGTCTCTTGTGAGGTATGTGCATGTTTCAAGACTCCCCGTGTATCACCTACTGCTGGACAGCTTCAACCACTACCTGTCCCCTCTTGTCCTTTGTGGTCTATTTCAATGGACTTTATAGTTGAATTGCCCACCTCTGGGGGAAAAAATTATATTCTGATGGTTGTAGAACACCTTACTAAGGCTGCCCACTTCATTCCCTGCACTGGTCTTCCCTCAGCCAAGGAGATGGCCGATCTGGTCATCAAGAATGTGTTTCGGCTGCATGGAGTTCTGGACGAAGTCATCTCAGATCGGGGAGTGCAGTTTACGTCCAAATTCTGGAAAGGATTCTGTGATTTGCTTGGTGTTAATGTTTGTCTGTCCTCTGCATACCATCCTCAGATTAATGGGCAGACAGAACGGATGAATCAGACTCTAGAAAAGTATCTTCGATGTTATATCAACCATTCTCAGGATGACTGGTTGGAGTTGCTCCCGCTCTCAGAATTTTGTTATAACAACTCTCAGAGTTCTTCTACTAAGGTAACACCTTTCTTTGCCAACCTAGATTATCATCCCAGTATTCTTCCCAGATCCCCAATCAATGCACCGGTGCCTGCAGTTCATGAGAGGTTGGTGGTAATGAGACAGAATCTGGAAACCCTGAAGGAATCACTGTCTACTGCACAATAGAGATATAAGAGATCTGCCGACAGGTTTCAGAAGGCTGCACCTATGTTCAAGGTAGGGGACTCTGTGTGGTTATCTACTAAAAACTTGAGATTGAACATTCCATCACAGAAACTCGGACAAAAGTTCATTGGCCCGTTCAAGATCTCTGGGATCGTGAGTTCCATTGCCTGTCGTCTGAAGTTGCCAAGAACCTTGAAGGTACACCCTGTGTTTCATGTCTCCCTGTTAAAACCGGTGTCTCCAAATACATTTCAGGGTTGGATTACACCTCTTCCTCAGCCTGTGCTAGTGGACAAACAAGAACAGTTTGTGGTAGAGAAGATTCTGGACTCCAGGATCCGCAGGAATCAACTGCAGTACCTCATCAAATGGCAAGGATATCCATCTGAGGAGAACTTTTGGGAGCCGGTGGGCAATATCTGTGCTCCTCAAAAAATTACTCTGTTCCATCAGAAATATCCTGACAAGCCTGGTCCTGGAATGTCCTGAGGCCACTTCTGAGGTGGGAGTAATGTAAGCATTCTGGACTTTCCTGGTGCCTGTTCGCCCTGAACCAAGATGGAGTCTTGGATCTCGCCCTCTCATGGAACTTCTTGTCTGTCCTGATTATTTAAGTCCGGGTCATGTGTTTATAAGGTGCCTGAGTATTTTGTGCTGCTGGCTCCTGAGCTTCTGCCGTTTTGCTGGTGAACTCCCTCCTTCTTCTGCTCACTACTCGGTTGTCTGCCTTTTCCCATTCAGCTACCTCTCGCCTCTGGAACTTCTGCGACGGACAGTGCACCAGTGGAAGTATCTTCTTTGTTTGCAAAACTTTTTCCAGTGTTGTGCCTCTCTGCACAACCACACCAAGTGAGCAAGATTCAAGTTGTGCTTGTCTCATCAAGAAAGATTTACTCATCTGCTACGCTTAGATAGAGCTCTCTCTCTCTTTTTCCCTCGTCCTCTCTTTCCCAGGACTGCATTCACACAACGCATCATCTGCGAATTATAGGACTCCTACTAACAAGTACTGTGCACATGTGTGATCAAGTTTTGCTGGACTTCCTCACTTACGTACTGTGTGCATACGCACTAATAACCTTATTGGACTTCCTTGTTTAAATATCTGTTCGCCTCTCTGTCTGCTGTGATTTACTTATTGTGCTGAGGACCTTGTTACTACTGCAGGAATATCTGTTTGCTATTTACTATATTGAGCTGAAGACCTCATAGCAATTGCAAAAATATCTGTGTCAATTCTGTTTACATTTCTGTTTCGAGTAAAAACATTCTTTGCTGCAACTTTGTTCTCGGACAGGCTTTATCCCATGCTATTAGATTCCGTAGTACCCATATAATTATTACAAAGACATATTTTCAGTAGTTTCACACTTTTTTGTTAAGTATAATTAATTCCACATGTGTTAATTCATAGTTTTGATGCCTTCAGTGTGAATTTACAATTTTAATAGTCATGAAAATACAGAAAAATCTTTTAATGAGAAGGTGTGTCCAAACTTTTGGTCTGTACTATATATCTAATTTAAAATGTGCAAGGTGTTTAGTAAGGAACAGGAAGGTGGAGGTGCTGATGATGGTGCACGCAGAGGCTATGGCCATGGGTCAAGTGAACTGTGCAAGCTGAACAACAAACACGCTCATCCACGAGACCTAGCTTCCTTTCCTACTTTGCAGGGTGGTGCAGGACACCACCCTTGAAGCCAGAAGAGTGCGAAGAGGTGGTCGGTTGGATGGCAGATAATGCTTCCAGTATGTTTCTCAGCACCACCCTGTCTTCCACTAGCCAAGATCCTCCCTCTTATCCTCCTTCAGAGGCAAGTCCCAGGAGACAAGTGATCCCACACTCGGACATTCCAAGGAGCTCTTTACATTTCCATTTATTGGTTCTGGCCTCTTGCTCTGTAGTGTTGCCCAAATATTTGAGCAGCCCCAGCCATTAGAAGATGACTTTGGAAAAATGCAATTAGTTTATGAAGAGTCAGATGATTGTGCGCAGGTTGCGGGATGCAGTAACGGACAGGAGACAGAGCAAGAGTTAACATAGTTTTACTTGAACAGGGGTATACTCCACGCAGGGAGGAGAGAGGATAAAACTGGGGTTTAACAGCTGGTATACAGGACTGGGTAAAGTTTGTAATAGCGATAACAACAATTCTCAAGTGTTAACTTATCAGTCTGATGGCTTCCTGACTGAAGAGTCCACATGTCCCAGATCAATCTGAGAGCGAAACAGATAACACTTCTGAGGCTCACTTTCAGGCAGTGTTTCTGAAGACAACTCAACACCTGTTCCAGCCTTTGCAGATGTTCCTCAAACGTGGCGGTGTACAAAATGATATCGTCCAGATAGATGAGAGTGGTCTCAAAATTTAAATCACCTAGACACCTCTCTATGAGTCGCTGAAAGGTCCCGGATGCGTTAGCAAGGCCAAACGACATCCGATTAAATTCAAACAACACCATAGATAGTATGAAGGCTGTCTTCGCTCGCTCATGCTCGGACATGGGTATTTGCCAATAGCTACTGGCTAAATCCAACGACGAGAAGTATTTTGCGTTTCCCAGGGGAGAAAATGATTCTTCAATCCCGGGTAGAGGATACGAATTACGCAGAGTGCAGGCATTTAATTTCCGATAGTCCACACAGAAACGCAGAGTCCCATCTTTATTCCGCACCAGCACAATGGGAGCCGCCCACGGACTCTGGCTTTCTTGAATAACACCACTCTATAGCATTTGTGTCAGCATCCCTTCACCTCTTGGTATATTTGCGGTGGGATCTGTCGGTATCATTCTCTAATGGGCTTGGCATTTCCTGTGGGAATTTCGTGGGTGATTGCTGTAGTGCAGCTGAAATCATAATCATGACAGGCAAATATGTCCTGATATCGCCCCAGCAGAGCTTCCACCCATTGTAACTGTTGAGGTGAAAGTTCTGTGAGTTCAGCGCACATTTGTTTCAAGACTCAGCACCCTTCCTGTAGGTGCTGGGGTTCTGATACAGTAGACATGTCCACTGCCACTGTCCAAGGATCTCCCTGTTTCACTGTCAGTTGAACAGCCTCCGTTGGTATCAGCTCTTCCAGCATGCCCAGAATTTACACCACTGCCCTCCTGGGCAGAAGCCTGAGGTTACCTTCGCCCAAGTTAACACATCACACTGGTACAGTTCCGTCATGCACAGTAGCTAACGTTCGTGCTACAAGGAGACCTGGAAGTAGCTGCTCAAAGCTGGCACTATCTCGACTCCCTCAACGGTGTTGAAGGGGAAGCCCCCATCATACACAACCCCAAGCCAAATGTCCAGTCTCACTGCAGTTGTAGCATGTAGGCAGTTCTTCTCGGTGGGATGGCTCAGGGATAGTTCCGGACAAGTTTAACGATGCTGTGGGCTTTTTCTTTGACTCAAACAATTCTTCTTGTATATCCTGGATCTCTTTCTGCAGCTCAACCACCCATCCTAGTTCGGTGGCCATGGTCACAGATACCTCCCCACTCTGGACCTTCCCCGTCAGGACTGTCAATCCCTGGTCCTGTTCGCGTGTGCGCTTCGCTCCCAACTTCTAGAAAGGTCGTGCATGTATTTACCCACAAGTGCTCCCAGAAGGCCTGTTTCAGTATCTCTCAAGCCTGTCACCAACTGATCCCGCAATACTATGTCAGTAGACCCTATACCTACACTGTCTTTTTTAATAATTGGTCATTGTCTCCCCCTCCCTTTGAACACTGCAAAATAAACGCATATGCATATGAGACCCGTGGTGTCTCCATGGGTTTCTTCCAGTATTTTAAGCACCTTGTCAAAAGTGTTCCACTCTGGGGGGTCTGAGCATGACAGAATTCCTCGCCTCTCCATCTAGAGCCAATACGGCAACCTCTGCCTCTAACACGGGGGTCATGGTGTGCATCCTCATCATTCCCCTGACCCACTCAGTCCAGTCCCAAAGCAGAGTGTTGCTTCCAAAAATTTTCAGGAGGTTATTTAACATTGCCCCAGGGATATGCTGGACCTTGGGGCTCCCCCAGCTGCTCCCCCAACTTCTTGCTCTACTGACTCCATGCTGTTGGACAGCATCCTGCCAACTACGCGTAGTGTGAGCAGGTTGCGGGATGCAGTAATGGACAGGAAACAGACCAAGAGTTAAAGTAGTTTTACTTGAACAGGGGTATACTCCACGCAGGGAGTAGATAGGATAAAACTGTGGTTTAACAGATGATATATGGGATGGGGTAAAGTATGTAATAGAGAAAAAACAGTTCTCAAGGGTTAACTTATCAGTCTGACGGCTTCCTAACTAAAGAGTCCACAGTGGGTACAGTGGCACCAACACAGTCAGTGTGGGGTGGATCCAGTGTCGTCCTGTGGGCGTCCTTGAGTCTAATCCAATTTCAGAGGCTTGTCCTCAGCATCTTTAACGAGTTCCTTGGTCCAGGGTTTGCTGAGTGGGGTGCAGTACAGTCCACAACACTAACGGAGCCTAATGTGGCTCGACTGATGTACACCGGGGAGTAAGAGCAGAGTTGACGATGAGTCACCCGGTCCTTCCTAAGCGGTGCGCGCGCGTTACTCACGGGCCTGGAGCATCTGGCACCTCGCGTCACAGCAGCCAGCGGGCACATGGCAAGATACTAGTCACAGTCTTGATGAGTTACCGCAGGGAAGCACGAACGCGGGCGTGCGCTATTCCGATGCTCAGGAGTCGGAGCACTCACTTGTCCCTGCCGCGTGCTGCTTCTTCCCGCCAAGTCTGTCTGCTTATGCGCACACTCAGGCTCCCCCTTGTAGCCATGCCCCCTGCTCTGTAGTGCAAAGGTCGGTCCGAGTCTCTAAGCTTTCCCCCGGACAACAGAGGAGACAGCCCCGACAGTTCCGGACCCGGCACAAGACAGGTACCCTCGCACTGATCCCTCTTTTTAAATGATGATGAGAGAAAATAGCCAACAAGTGATGTTGTTAAGTCAACAAGTCAACAAGTCAGTAGGAGGACCAGGATGCGGATGTGGAAAACAAGGTGGTGGACAATGAAGTCAGTGACCCAACCTGTGATGTGCGATGAAAAGCAAGGCCAGCAACAAAGATGTGGATGAATCCACAGCACTGCAACAGTTAGGAAGAGGTAGTGGTGTGGCCAGAAAGGGAAGACAGGAAGGCAGGCAACTGTTCCCCAGATCAGACACACGCATGAAGTTCCCAGGCAAAGGGTTAGGTGTTCCCCAATTTTTCGGCTTTTTAAAGAAAGCAGAGACAATAAACTAATTGTCATTTTCATCCTGTGCCCTACCAAGATTAGCCTCTGCACAAAACAACAGATAAGCGGACAAGGATGTCTGACATCTGTGAGTTTCTACAAAACTTTGAGGAATCAACCAAGATGGTGAGCAGCGATGATGCCATAATCAGCGTAATCTTCCTGCTTCTGTATCTACTCAAATGCTCACTGCTCACAATTAAAGAGGAGGCTTTGCATGTGGACCAGGTGGAGATGGAGGAAGAAAGAACACAGGCTGATACTACCCTACCCAGCTTCATCTCATCTCGGAATTGGTGATAATGAGGAGTAGGAGGCTGAGGAGGAATGGGAGATGGGTGCCTGCTCTACAGACGGTACTACCCACACCAGCTTCATCCTGTCTGTTCAGCATGGATGGGCTGAAGAGGAGGAGGATGAGGGGGAGGAGGAAGAGATGGACAGTTGTCCTCTTGGTGGGGACAGGGAAGTCTTGGCTATTGAGAGTCTGGCACACATGACTGACTTTATGTTCTGCTGCCTTTCAAGTGACACTTATTGACCCACAAGTAGAAGTTTCCATCTCTCCTTCCTGCTGCGGAGAGGGCTTGTAAAATGGTACAATAACAGAAGACTCTAGCTGAACATTTGGCAAAAAAAATTCCCATCTGACAACACTGATGGCAGAGGTCATAAATCCTTGACCAAGGAGGAGAAGCGAAGGAGACACATACCAGGTCCAACGGAGGCAGATGAACACTATCAAAGGTCTGGGACCGTTTCATTAGACCCTCTCAGCGGCCAAGCTCTGATGCCTGGATTAGTCTGACAAGAAAGGAAAAGATTTTCAAAATGGTAAAGGATTACCTAGCCAACAATACCAGCATCCTCCTTCATTCCCCTGTGCTGAATAACTAATGGGTATTGAAGCTGGACATGTGGCATGAACTGACCCTCCACACCTTAGAGGTGCTGGCCTATCCTGCCACTAGCGTTTTGTCAGAGTGGGTTTTTAGTGCCGCCAGGGGTATTATAGCTGATGTCAACTGAAATTGTGGATAGGCTATCTTATCAAAATAAACAAGGCCTGGGTTGGCCCTGACTTCTCAACCTCACTGGATAACACAGAATAACAGAAAGCCAATTCAAATATAGGGTCATCATTCGGCCCTCACTCCAAATTTTTAGAGGCTCATTATAGTCTCGCTCAAAATTTTTAGAAGGTCATTATGCTTCACTTCAAAAGAAAAAGGAAATCGCACTCACCGTCTCTTAAAACTTCAACACTTTAATAGGAGATTTAAAACATCGGGTTGCGAGGGTGAACAGAATGCACAGAGGACAATAGCCATTTTATAAAAAAACAGCGCTTCAACAGATCCTTGTTTGCAGGTAGGTGGGAAAAACCTGAATTATTGCCTAACGCAATGTGAACTGGAGGGCGTAATTTGTTTTCCTCTTCCACTATGTCATCTACTGTAGTCAGAGGCAAAGGGGAAATTCGGTGAGAGATGACCCGGCTCTTTTGTTTGTTTGTTTTTTCTCTTTTTAACTTTGCCTTATATACAAGTAATTGTACAGGAAATAATGCTTCCTAACATTTTTTCCTGCCAATTCCATTCTCTCTTCAGTTTTGTACGTTTTCTTGTCTGTTTGTTGACACGTTGTGTGATACTCTGAGAACATTCTTCCCAGAAGTGACCTGGGAGTCAGAGATGTATCTAGGCATCTTCCTCATGCTGTTCCCATTCTTTTTGATCACTGTTTCCATCCAGTTCAGTGGTTTTCCTGCCCCCCAGCCTTCTGGGTAGCGTCTTCTGAAAAAAATGCTTGGGTTACCCATTGACTTCCGTTATACTTGTTACGTGAGTTGAGCCCATCCGAGTGTTCGACTGGCTTGATTCAAGTACTGAGCACTCAAGCATGTTAGAGTTTGATCATCACTAGTGATCACCTCTATAAAAGCAGACAATTTTTGCAGTACATTGGTCTGGATTATTCAGTAGTACGTTAATACAATGCCACTGTCACGGTGTGACCCGATCTAACGGGTGGTCGATCAACGGACGGCACAACTCACAAACAACGGATGGAAAAGGTGAGAGGAAGGCCCTACCCATAGGGAATGGGGGATGGTCACCACCTAAGCTCAAACCTGAGCCTGTCCCTGCACTCATCTAATACCCTATGTGGGTCCTTCCCCCAGGATACTGTCAGGATACCTGATTTCTAATAGTCACCTATTAGTGCCCTGGCTAGTGCACTGGCCGGCAAGGAGCACTAACCTCACTACTGCAGATAATACACACGGGGTGGAGTGACAAACACCAAAAGGACAAGGTGAAAAAACACCATACTTAGGGGCACTTTCAGCCTAAAAAAATGGGCTGAAAATCTCAGCTTATACTCGAGCATATATGGTATTCTACCTGCTATATCTACAGTGGGTCCGGAAAGAATTCAGACCCCTTTAAATTTCTCACTCTTTGTTTCATTGCAGCCATTTGGTAAATTCAAAAAAGTTCTTTTTTTTTCTCATTAATGTGCACTCTGCACCCCATCTTGACTGACAAAACAACAGAAATGTAGAAATGTTTGCAATTTTATTGAAAAAGAAATACTGAAATCTCACATGGTCATAAGTCTTCAGTCCCTTTGCTCAGTATTGGTAGAAGCACCTTTTGAGCTAGTACAGCCATGAGTCTTCTTGGGAATGATGCAACAAGTGTTTCACACCTGGATTTGGGGAACCTCTGCCATTCTTCCTTGCAGATCCTCTCCAGTTCCGTCAGGTTGGATGGTGAACGTTGGTGGACGCCATTTTCAGGTCTCTCCAGAGATGCTCAATTGGGTTTAGGTCAGGGCTCTGTCTGGGCCAGTCAAGAATGGTCACAGAGTTGTTCTGAAGCCACTCCTTTGTTATTTTAGCTGTGTGCTTAGGGTCATTGTCTTGTTGGAAGGTGAACCTTCGGCCAAGTCTGAGGTCCAGAGCACTCTAGAAGAGGTTGTCATCCAGGATATCTCTGTACTTGGCCGCATTCATGTTTCCTTCAATGACAACCAGTCATCCTGTCCCTGCAGCTGAAAAACACCCCCATAGCATGATACTGCCACCACCATGTTTCACTGTTGGGATTCTTTTAGGCAGGAGATGAGCAGTGCCTGGTTTTCTCCACAAATACCGCTTAGAATTATCACCAAAAAGATCTATCTTCATCTCATCAGACCTATCCTATTTTTCATAGTCTGGGAGTCCTTCATGTGATTTTTAGCAAACTCTATGCGGGCTTTCATATGTCTTGCACTGAGGAGAGGCGTCTGTCAGGCCACTCTGCCATAAAGGCCTGACTGGTGGAGGCTGCAGTGATAGTTGACTTGTGACTTTGTGGAACTTTCTCCTATCTCCCTACTGCACCTCTGGAGCTCAGCCACAGTGATCTTGGGGTTCTTCTTTACCTCTCTCACCAGGCTCTTCTCCCACGATTGCTCAGTTTGGCTGGACGGCCAGGTCTAGGAAGACTTCTGGTGGTCCCAAACTTCTTCTATTTAAGGATTATGGAGGCCACTGTGCTCTTAGGAACCTTGAGTACTGCAGAAATTCTGTTGTAACCTTGGCCAGATCTGTGCCTTGCCACAATTCTGTCTCTGAGCTCCTTGACCAGTTCCTTTGACCTCATGATTCTCATTTGGTCTGACATGCACTGTGAGCTGTGAGGTCTTATATAGACAGGTGTGCGCCTTTCCAAATCAAGTCCTATCAGTTTAATTAAACACAGCTGGTCTCCAAAGAAGGAGTAGACCCATCTCAAGGAGGATCGCAAGGTAATGGACAGCATGGGACTTAAATATGAGTTTCTGAGCAAAGGGTCTGAATACTTATGACCATGTGATATTTCAGTGTTTCTTTTTTAATAACTTTGCAAACATTTCTACAGTTGTTTTTTTTTTCAGTCAAGATGGGGTGCAGAGTGTCCATTATTTTGTGGGGAAAAAAACTTTTTTGAATTTACCAAATGGCTGCAATGAAACAAAGAGTGAAAAAATTAATGGGGTCTTAATACTTTCTGTACCCACTGTCAATTATATATCACGTCATCTTATAACTCATGGGTAATTTAAAAAGACATTGAAAAACTGGAGAAAGTTCAGAGAAGAGCCACGAGGATGGTGAGCAGACTGCAAAGTATGTCCAACAAGGAACGGTTAAAGGATCTGGGAATGTTTCGTTTGCAAAAAAGAAAGCTACGAGGAGACTTAATAGCCGTCTACAAATATCTGAAGGCCTGTCACAGTTTAGAGGGATCATCAGTATTCTCATTTGCAGATAGACACATGAACACATGAGAAGCAATAGGATGAAACTGAAAGGGATGTACGGGGGTGTGCAGGTAGCTGGTTTGGGCCCTACATTCCTGTGCATGCATGCCTAATGAAATTAGGTACATGTTATGTGCTTATTATAGCTGACAATGTCTTGCTGTGAACTGATGTGGATCGCCCCCAGACACAGGGCCACAGGTTACTTGGTACCGGTCCTTTCTGGCTCAGTTCTGGGGATGTCACGGTGGCTGGACCCGGTCCGTGACCCTGCCAAGGGGCGTCCAATAAAGGGTGATGGTGCGTAGTGCGAGGAATAACAAGGACACAGGGTTCAGTTTCTTTACCTTTTACTGAAGGTTTCAGGATCCTCAATCCAGGGCACTTTCAACAGGGCTGTCTGAGACCGGCCGGTCCGAGGCACATCCAGAGTTCCCTTTGCAGGTGGAAATCAGTGTCTACCACTAGCGCCTGTGTGTTGTAGTGCTTCCCTGCTGAGCATTCAGGATAGTCCTCACAACTTCTGTTCTCGTTCGTTCTAGATCTTTCTCTTCTCCGTCCCCCAGGTATGTTATGGCTAGGACACACCTTTATGACAGGTAGGCCTGGAGTTATTCTGGAACCCTAGTGTCGCCCCTCTCCCACGATTGCCTCCTATGTCCTTCTTAGGTGTTGTATGGTAGACAGCCAACCTGTAATTAACTGTCCTGCCGCTGTTTGAAGTAATGCGTGGAGACTGTTACTTCTTCGGTGCTCCGGCCACCGGCTATGCGCCTCAGTAAGATGTTGCCGTTCTCGGGGCACGACTCCTACTGGATCTCCTTTGTGCTGATCTCGTTTCTCACTGTTCCACAATATCCTTCCTTTCTTGTTTCTTTCTTAGGATACCGCCGCAAGGTAGTGCAGGCGCGGTTCCGTAACAATTTGTCCTTTCGCTAGGTACCTGCCAGATTTCCCAGTTCTGACAGGTCCTCCCTGGAGCTCTCCCAGGCTTCGTTCTGCCTAACTTCCTGTTCGACCCCTAGTTTTACCAATGTGAGAAGTGGCCCAATAAATAAGCCTTTTGCTCCCCCTAGTGGCCGAGGTGTGAAGTGTAATGTGTGCTTGGTGATACCTGGTCAGTAGAACTCCTTTAGTGCCATCAGACGTACCATCACTCCCCTTAGTGGCAGAGCGACGTTACTGCAACGACCAGATCTCTGGGGCGCTGCAGATGTACCTGTGTTTATGTCTGTGCATGCTGGGGACAGAAATAGGGACAGTCAGTGTTAGAGTTAGGTCAGCATTGGTAGAGGGTATGACATTGTAGTGCCGGGTTAGTGTCAAGGGGGGGCACTATAGAGTTAGATGTAGATGTTAGATTAAGATAAGAATTGGTTTTAGCCAGAGTAGTAACAGTTAAATAGTTGATGCTAGTTAGTGTGAGGAGAATTGTTCTAGAAGGAGATAGTAGTAGTCCAGTGTGAGTTGCAGTTGAGAGAGACAGAAGAAGCACTGAGGGAAGCAGGACTAGAGATGTTAGATCTTGGAGCACGCGGGAAGCGAGGCAGTCTGGAAGGGTGGGTGGCTTGTCTGCGGATTACCTACAGTGACGTCCGGGACTTACGGTCTGAACAGGAATTGCAGAGGCAACCTGATTTTTCGCCTAGGATGGGGAAAGTGGATGGGCTGCACCTAGTCTCAGAAATCTGGAATTCCCAGGGGACTGCGGGTCTGGAAGCCACGGCGCTAGAAAATAAGCTGAAGGAAAAGACCAGGGAAAGTGCAGGAGACGGAGTTCTCATATCTGTTGGAAATGACTGGACTGTAACTGTTATGAAGGAGCAGGAGTTGAGTAAAGTTTTATTGGAAAAGAACAAGGACTATATTTGTGTGTGTCTGAAAAGGACTGGAGCTCTGCATGCTGAAGAGATCTATGACCCACAGGTGGGTGAAATACATGACCCACACAGCACACCACAAAATGGACATGATATTTCTGTAGCGGAGTGTCGGGTGTGATGTGGAAGCAGCAGCAGATCCTCAACAGGGCTACCACCCTGGGCCCCCGTTACAGGGAGAAGATACAAATTAGATTTTAGAAAAAACTCTTTCACAGTAACGATGATCAATGAGTGGAACAGGCTGCCACGAGAGGTGGTGAGTTCTCATTTAATGGAAGCCTTCAAAAAGAGGCTGGACAGACATCTGTCTGAGATGGTTTAGTGGACCCTGCATTGAGTAGGGGGTTGGACATGATGACACTGGAGGTCCGAGGTCCCATCCATCCGTAACATTCTATGATTTTATGACTTCAATAGATGGATTTCTGTTGGGGTTCATAAGACTGCCAATGTTTATCCAAAGTTTTTGGAATGGATGGTGGAAGGAGGAGATCATGATCCAGTACTACAACATTTTCAAAAGGTTTTATTTGGCTGCTTTGGCATCAAACAATATCTTGCTCAACTTTATCAGGAAAACATATAGTCCTCCGAATGCACCAGTGGTATTGACATGATTACTGTGATATCGTTATCGTTGCTTTAGAAAAAAAACTTCACCCTGTGAATAGTTTTGCAGATCAGCTGCCAAAATTAATTAAGATCAACCAGACTAGAAGTCCCCTCACAGAAAATTATCTGTATAGCGCCCATTCACTTGAGATGAAAATGGGCTGCCGAATGATTTTTTATCGGTCATTTGGACTTGTTGATGTTCCCCAACACAATATTTGACTTCTTTGAGCACTTATGTATCCAGTGCTCATTATAGGGTGTTAAGAATCCAACACATCCGACTGGTGTTCTTAAGTATTGTGAATGTTCATCCATCAGTCATCGATCGACATGAATGATGACTGGTTTCACCGTTCCTGCTTGATATCTTACATACTGTATATTTTTTTTACTTCGAAATTGGCCAGTAAACACTGGAGTGATCCGGTTATGACTAATGGATACGGGAACTCCAATATTGCAGAATCCACCCAACCATGTCAAGATGTACCTCCATAAGGATGGTCCCTATAGCTAATGTCCTACCTCTCCCATGTGCCAAGCCAGGCCTCCTCTGAACGGTGACGTGAAAGCAAACCAGGCATAGCCTGTGATAAAGACCTCGCTGGGAAAGATGGGTGTAGAAGGGTCCTCAGCCCTGGAGGGGACCACATCCCAAATACGTACTACAGAGCCGAACGTGAAGTAACAAGGCTTCTTTTAGCTGATTTTCACAGTGATCTTATTCTATAACTAATCCTAATCAAGTAAAAATTTGGGTAATTTTTTTTTTCTTTTTGACAAAAATAATGAAATGCTTAGGGCAGGATTCCTACAGAGACTCTCAAAATGTTCCTTTATGTAGGTCAACATTGTCCCAGTCTCTAGGACAGAAAGAGAATATACTCGTCACCTGAAAAGTCTATGATCTGGAAGTAACGGAATGATGGAATTTGTAGAGTAGATTCTCGTAGATTCTCGGGGACGACTCTGCTTCTTCTTGGGACCAAAAAAACACTACAAACTACAGTATAAGTATAGAGGTGGAATCCCAGTCAGAGAACAAATTATTTAGGAGTAAATTTATGCTGCCTGGGTCAGGTAGGCAGTACCAGAAACAGGAGTCACCCAATGTCTGGTTGGACGCGCCGTGAATTGATGTGAAACGTCAACTAACCCAAGGTAAATCCAAGTGCAAAGAACAAGTGAAAAGCTGAAGAATGTGGAATGCAACCTCTTCAGAATGAGGAACATCCATTCCGACTCTTACTGGTTCTTGAGTGGCCATCTGGCATCTCTGGGCTTTGCCAGCAGTGGGTAATTTTATTCTTCCTATCCGCCAGCCCACCACACACCCGGAGTGGCACGCACTTCCTACATGTCACACATTATTACAGTTAATGAGCATGGTGGGCTGTGTAGTACAACAAATGCATGGTATCGAAAAAGAGCGGCCCACTATCCTCCCTCCATCCCCAAGTTCTCAGGATCCACCTCCCTATTGTGGCCTCGATCATGTATCCCCACCACTTGCCAATATGCTTCATCCGTAATGACAGCACAATGGAGGTATCAATTTGCATAATTTAAAGAGTTTGTCCAGGCTTGGGGTTCAAGTTGTCTGCAGTCATTCTATGTGACTGAAGACTTGGGAATCCTGACAGTACGCACTGTCAGGATTCTCCAGTGCTGGCGCCAGTAATGGACAGTGTGTGATTTGCAAACTCCTGGCCACATTCCTACTAGACATGTACTCACAGTTCACTTATATTGAGCGAGGCTGCACACGTCTAGTTGGCACATGATCGCATGTACGCAAATCACATACTTGCAGTCACGCATATGCCAGCTCCTGACGACAGCACAGAAGAATCCTGACAATGTGCACACTGTGTGATGTGAAGAATTACACAAGTCTAAGCATAAGTACAGGTCAAGTATAAATTTAGAAACCTCCTTAGGGGTGCACGCATGTGGAGGTGCACGCTCGCATCCCAGAAGCAAAGCATCCCGAAGATAAGCATCGAGATAAAGCGGTTATTTCATGGCAAGGAATTAACATCCATCTTCTCTCCACACAGGTAAAAGTTGCCACCTCTGCTTACTGTCTCATATGCTGTAATAGACTCTAATGGTACAACTTCCCACTTCTGCTTGCTGTCTCATATGCTGCAATAGACTCTAATGGTACAACTTCCCGCCTCTGCTTGCTGTCTCATATGCTGTAATAGACTCTAATGGTACAACTTCCCACTTCTGCTTGCTGTCTCATATGCTGCAATAGACTCTAATGGTACAACTTCCCGCCTCTGCTTGCTGTCGCATCTGCTGCAATAGACTCTCGTGGTGCAACTTCACACCTCTGCTTGCTGTCGCATCTGCTGCAATAGACTCTAATGGTACAACTTCCCACCTCTGCTTGCTGTCTGCTATCTGTCATCTGCCACTTTACAATCTAGCAACATATTTTAAGGTGTCTGCTTAATGATTGGTATAATTAATTTGTTGCATTGTACATTTTACTCACTGTTTGATGTATATCCATGACTGCGGTCACTTTAGATGTTATCAGGTGGAAGGTGTTAAGGCATATAGATGTAGCCAGGCTCAATGTCTTTGATCTTCTAACCACCCCCTGGTCTGCTGGCCCCAGCTGAAAAATTATCCTCTACCAGTTCCCACAATCCATCTCTTCTGACCCAGAATTCTGGACTATAAATGTAGAAACATCCTTAGGCGTGCACGCATATGGGGGTGCACGCGAGCATCCCAGAAGCAAAGCATCCCGAAGATAAGCATTGAGATAAAGCAGTTATTCCATGACAGTCAGGGCAGGAGTCAGGTAACCCAAACTCTGCTCTACCTTCTATCCATGTGCTTTATTCCTATCCTCCTATATTCCCTTGACATCCACATTCAAGGCACCATCCCCCTCCATCACGACTCATATACATCAGCTCCTCTCTCCTTCCCTCTCCCATGCACAGCTCCCATGCACTTCTCACCTTCCTGAAAAACCTCAGCCCATCTTGCCCAAACACGCTACACAAAAAACTTCGTACAATTCCAAAAACTAATTGGTCTTTATCCTCCTACTCCTTCTGATCTTGGTGGATATCTCCCCCAATCCTGGTCCACCATCCCCCAACCTCAACTCCTATCCTGCCTCATATCATAACCACACTAATCTTATTACTATTATTTTCACTCCTTCATAGCCTTCTTTTAATTGTGCCCTTTGGAATCCACGGTTTGTATTTAACAAACTTCCTTTTCTGCACAATTACTTTCTGAACAACTCTCTGAATCTGTTGGCCCTCAATGAAACCTGGATTCAGGATTCTGACACTTTCTCCCCGGCTGCCATTTCCCATGGTGGCTTACAATTCTCCCATTCCCCGAGACCCACAAACAGACATGGTGGTGGAGTCGGCATACTCCTGTCCCCACAATTCACCTTCCAGGTCATCCTTCCAGTTCCATCACTCTCATTCCCTTCATTTGAGGACCACACCATCAGGCTCTTTCATCCCCTCTCCCTCACAGTAGCAGTCATATATCGGCCCCCAGGCTCGGCCAGCCAGTTCCTTGACCACTTCTCAGCCTGGCTGCTGCACTTCATTTCCTCAGAACTCCCAACCCTTATCCTTGGAGACTTCAACATCCCCATAAACAGCCCCACTTCCACATCTGCATCCCAGCTTCTATCACTAACCACTTCTCTCGGCCTCTCACAGCTCTCAACTAGGGTTGAGCGAAACGGGTCGTTCATTTTCAAAAGTCGCCGACTTTTGGCAAAGTCGGGTTTCATGAAACCCGATCTGACCCCTGTGCGGGGTCGGCCATGCGGTACGTGACTTTCGTGCCAAAGTCGCGTTTCAATGACGCGAAAAGCGCCATTTCTCAGCCAATGAAGGTGAACGCAGAGTGTGGGCAGCGTGATGACATAGGTCCCGGTCCCCACCATCTTAGAGAAGGGCATTGCAGTGATTGGCTTGCTGTCTGCGGCGTCACAGGGGCTATAAAGAGGCGTTCCCGCCGACCGCCATCTTACTGCTGCTGATCTGAGCTAAGGGAGAGGTTGCTGCCGCTTCGTCAGAAGCAGGGATAGTGTTAGGCAGGGTCCATTAACCCCCAAACCGCTTGTGCTGTAGCGATTTCCACTGTCCAACACCACCTTCGGTGTGCAGGGACAGTGGAAGCTACATTTTTTTATTTTTTATTTTTCTCAGCGCTGTAGCTCATTGGGCTGCCCTAGAAGGCTCCCTGATAGCTGCATTGCTGTGTGTACGCCGCTGTGCAAACCAACTGCTTTTTTCAAAGCACAAATCCTCTTGTTCCTTCCTTTCTGCACAGCTATCTTTTTTGTTTGTCCACACTTTTTATTTAATTTGTGCATCAGTCCACTCCTTATTGCTGCCTGCCATACCTGGCTGAGATTACTGCAGGGAGATAGTAATTGTAGGACAGTCCCTGTTTTTAGTTTTTTTTTGTGGGAGATTAAGATTGGCATTTCTGCTAGAGTGCCATCCCTGTGTGTGCCATCTCTCACTCAGTGGGCCATAGAAAGCCTATTTATTTTTTTGCTTGATTTGGGTTCTAAAATCTACCTGAAAAAATCACTAAATCAATCAGTGGGAGAAAAATATTGGCCTCTGGGCTTGTGTGCCACTCCTGACTCCTGTGTGTGCCATCTCTCACTCAGTGGGCCATAGAAAGCCTTTTTTTTTTTATTTGGTTTCTAAATTCTCCCTGAAAAAATCATTTTATTTTATTTGGTTTCTAAATTCTTCCTGAAAAAATCATTTTATTTTATTTTGTATCTAAAGTCTCCCTGAAAAAAAAAAAAAAAACAGTGGGAGATTAATATTGCCCTATCTGCTTGTGTGCCAGTCTTGACTCCTGGGTGTGCCATCTCTCTCTCTTTCTCTCAAATTGTGGGCCATAGAAAGCCTATTTATTTTTTTGCTTGATTTGGGTTCTAAATCCTACCTGAAAAAATCAATAAATCAATCAGTGGGAGAAAAATATTGGCCTCTGGGCTTGTGTGCCACTCCTGACTCCTGTGTGTGCCATCTCTCACTCAGTGGGCCATAGAAAGCCTTTTTTTTTTTTTTATTTGGTTTCTAATTTCTCCCTGAAAAAATCATTTTATTTTATTTGGTTTCTAAATTCTTCCTGAAAAAATCATTTTATTTTATTTTGTTTCTAAAGTCTCCCTGAAAAAAAAAAAAATCAGTGGTAGATTAATATTGACATTTGTGCTTGAGTGACAGTCCTGCGTGTGTGGCATCTCTGTGATTTGGTGCCACAGAAAACAGAGTGTGTAACATTGTGCCTGATTTTCGTTGTGGTCTCACCAACCTGTAAAGGGATATTGAAATCATACTGAAGTTATAGCTCACCGTGTAAGTTGTTTGACAGCAACAAATACCGTTACTTTGGTTACGGTTTTAAAACAATGAGGAAGTCTGGTGCAAGAGGTCATGGCCGTGGGCGTTCATTGTCAGCTGGTAATGATGGTAGTGGTAGTGGAGCATCAGGTGGTCGTGGGAAAAAAAAAATTCCACCTAAGTCTGGAGCTGTGGAGCCAGGTTCGTCATCTGGCTACACAAGGCCTCGAACGCTCTCTTTTCTGGGAGTAGGAAAACCGCTTTTAAAGCCTGAGCAGCAACAGCAAGTTTTGGCTTACCTTGCAGACTCAGCCTCTAGCTCTTTTGCCTCCTCTTCTGAAACTGGTAAATGTAAAAGCAGCGCGTCGCTTGTGGATGTTCACGGTCAGGGACAAGTCGCTTCCTTGTCCTCTTCAGCAAAAACAACAACAAGAGAGAAGGATGCAGCAGGCGACACAACGGGTTACTCTATGGAGCTCTTTACACATACCGTCCCTGGCTTAGAAAGTGAAACACTTAACCGGCCATGCCCATTGCAAGTAGATTCTGACATGGAGTGCACTGATGCACAGCCACAGCCAGACTACTATGCTGGTCCTTTGACTCAGACCACAACATTGCCCTCTCAGGGTACTGATCCACAATCAGACCCTGATGAGACTATGTTGCCCCGTCACGAACGCTATACCACCGACCGACACGGTGACACAGACGAAGTTGCACACGAGCTAGAAGAGGAGGTAATAGATGACCCAGTTGTTGACCCCGATTGGCAGCCATTGGGGGAACAGGGTGCAGGCGGCAGTAGTTCAGAAGCGGAGGTGGAGGAGGGGCCGCAGCAGGCATCAACATCGCAACAGGTTCCATCTGCCGGGCCCGTATCTGGCCCAAAACGCGTGGCAAAGCCAAAACCTGTTGGAGGACAGCGTGGCCATCCGGTTAAAGCTCAGTCTGCAATCCCTGAAAAGGGATCCGATGCTAGGAAGAGTGCAGTCTGGCATTTTTTTAAACAACATCCAATTGATCAGCGCAAAGTCATCTGTCAAAAATGTTCAACTAGCTTAAGCAGAGGTCAGAATCTGAAAAGTCTCAATACAAGTTGCATGCATAGACATTTAACCACCATGCATTTTCAAGCCTGGACTAACTACCAAACGTCCCTTAAGGTTGTAGCACCCTCGGCCAATGAAGCTAGTCAGCAACGCAACATCCCTCCCGTCACTGTAAGGCCACCATTTTCCGCACCACCTGCAGTATCTGTGCAGGTTTCTTTGCCAGCCAAAAGCAGTCAGGGTCAGGGAATCACCAGTTTTGTAGGAGGAAATATTGCATCTAGGGCACCGGCGGAAACAATACCATCTCCAACCGTCTCTCAGTCTGCCATGTCCACCGGCACACCCGCTAGTTCCACGATCTCCAGCTCTCCAGTCCAGCTCACCCTACATGAGACTCTGGTTAGGAAAAGGAAGTACTTATCCTCGCATCCGCGTACACAGGATTTTAACGCCCACATAGCTAGACTAATCTCGTTAGAGATGATGCCCTACCGGTTAGTTGAAAGCGAAGCTGGACCACGCTACGAGCTACCCAGTCGACACTTTTTTTTCCAGAAAAGCCATCCCAGCCCTGCACCAGCATGTTAAACAGCGCATCGTCCATGCACTCAGGCAATCTGTGAGTACAAAGGTGCACCTGACTACAGATGCATGGACCAGTAGGCATGGCCAGGGACGTTACATGTCCATCACGGCACACTGGGTGTATGTGGTGGATGCAGGGTCCACAGGGGACATCAATTTCGGGACAGTTGTGCCTAGCCCACGGTCTAGGAAACAGTTGGCTGTAGGCGTTCGTACCCCCTCCTCCTCCTCCTCATCCTCCTGCAGAAGCGACAGCTCTTCCACAGACCGCAGTCGGCCAACCACTCCATCGGCAGCTGACACTGTTGCACACCAGTTGTCCCATTATGGGCCAGCTACTGGCAAGCGTCAGCAGGCTGTATTGGCTATGAAGTGTTTGGGCGACAACAGACACACCCCGGAAGTTCGGTCCGAGTTCTTGCAGCAAGAAACGCAGTCGTGGCTGGGCACAGTAGATCTTGAGGCAGGCAAGGTAGTGAGTGATAACGGAAGGAATTTCATGGCTGCCATCTCCCTTTCCCAACTGAAACACATTCCTTGCCTGGCTCACACCTTAAACCTGGTGGTGCAGTGCTTATTGAAAACTTATCCTGGGTTCTCCGACCTGCTCCTCAAAGTGCGTGGACTTTGCTCACATATCCGACGTTCGCCTGTAAACTCCAGCCGTATGCAGACCTATCAGCGGTCTTTGAACCTTCCCCAGCATCGCCTAATCATAGACGTTGCAAAAAGGTGGAACTCAACACTGCACATGCTTCAGAGACTGTGCCAACAGAGGCGGGCTGTTATGTTTTTGTGGGAGGATACACATACACGGGCAGGCAGTAGGATGGCAGACATGGAGTTGTCAGGTGTGCAGTGGTCGAAGATACAAGACATGTGTCAAGTCCTTCAGTGTATTGAGGAATGCACACGGCTGGTTAGTGCAGACAACGCCATAATAAGCATGAGCATCCCCCTAATGCGTCTGCTGATGCAAAGTTTGACGCACATAAAGGATCAGGCGTCTGGACCAGAGGAAGAGAAAAGCCTTGATGACAGTCAGCCATTGTCTGGTCAGGGCAGTGTACAGGACGAGGTAGCGGGCGAAGAGGAGGTGGAGGACGAGGAGGATGATGGGGATGAGTATATTTTTAATGAGGAAGCTTTCCCGGGGGCACTGGAAATTGGTTGCGTGGCAAGGCCGGGTTCTGGTTTTTTGAGGGACACAAGTGACGTAGATTTGCCTGAAACTGCCCCTCAACCAATCACAACCGCAGATTTGACAACTGGAACTTTGGCCCACATGGCGGATTATGCCTTATGTATCCTCAAAAGGGACACACGCATTACTAAAATGATGAACGATGACGATTACTGGTTGGCCTGCCTCCTTGATCCACGCTATAAAGGCAAATTGCAAAATATTATGCCACATGAGAACTTGGAACTAATATTAGCAACCAAACAATCAACTCTTGTTGACCGTTTGCTTCAGGCATTCCCAGCACACAGCGCCCGTGATCGTTCTAACACGAGCTGCAGGGGGCAGCAGACCAGGAGTGTTAGGGGTGCACACATCAGAAGTGGCGTTGGACAGAGGGGTTTTCTGACCAGGTTGTGGAGTGATTTTGCTATGACCGCAGACAGGACAGGTACTGCTGCATCAATTGAAAGTGACAGGAGACAACATTTGTCCAGTATGGTTACAAACTATTTTTCATCCCTTATCGATGTTCTCCCTCAACCGTCATTCCCATTTGATTACTGGGCATCAAAATTAGACACCTGGCCAGAATTGGCAGAATATGCATTGCAGGAGCTTGCTTGCCCGGCAGCTAGTGTCCTATCAGAAAGAGTATTCAGTGCTGCAGGTTCAATATTAACCGAAAAAAGGACTCGTCTGGCTACCCAAAATGTTGATGATCTAACATTCATTAAAATGAATCACAACTGGATTTCGAATTCTTTTGCCCCACCTTGCCCGGCCGACACCTAGCTTTCCTATGAAAAGCTCTTGCCTGTGGACTACTGTGAATTACTTTTCTAATGTCTAATTTGCTGCAGCTGATTGTCCAGCATACGACATGTTTACACCTCCCTAAATGGCCAAACTCCCCACACGGGGCCGTGGTATCGCGACTTGGCGCAAGCACCCGTGAGAGTGCTGTTTGTCTGAAGAGGTGGGTGTGCCCGCTTTTGGTCGACGGCACTGCCACTGGGTCCCTCATAGTACAATAAAGTGTCTCTGGCGGTGGTGCGCACCCAACGTCAGACACACTGTTGTAACATGAGGGGCCCTGGGCCTGTACCGCCGGCCACAAGAGAGTTCACCCACCCCCAGGTCAAACATTGCTCTACCACTTCCACAGTTATCTCTCACACTTCCACCAATGTTTAGTCTATGCGCTGACATCCTTCCATTCCTGCCACTGACAATACCATTGTGTTGACATGTATGATGGTACTTAACATAGTCAGGGGCAGTGTCCTCTATTTACCACAGTAAACACTTTGCGCTAAATTAGTAGGTCTGAAACTACGCAGAGGATCCCACCCCTGTACCTAATGATTGCACCCTTTAGTGTTTTCGTTTTGTTTTAATGCGAGACATTCACATTTATTGATTGTTTTGGACTAGTAACTGGCAGACACTCATTACAATCGGCCTCCGCTGACCAGACCACTGCTGCCCGTGTACCCCTGGAACCAATTTTAAATTGCCTACAGCCAGACCAATTTAATTATGTTAGGCCTTCGAAGCCTGTCTGCGGCCCGTTCTTTCAACTACTACTACACTGACCTGTCTACTGCTGCCCGTGCACCCCTGGAACCAATTTTAAATTGCCTACAGCCAGCCCATTTTATTATGTTAGGCCTTCGAAGCCTGTCTGCGGTCCCTCCTTCCACTAGGCCTCCACTGGCCAGACCACTGCTGCCCGTGTACCCCTGGAACCAATCATAAATTGCCTACAGCCAGCCCATTTTATTATGTTAGGGCTTCGAAGCCTGTCTGCGGTCCCTCCTTCCACTAGGCCTCCACTGACCAGACCACTGCTGCCCGTGTACCCCTGGAACCAATCATAAATTGCCTACAGCCAGCCCATTTTATTATGTTAGGCCTTCGAAGCCTGTCTGCGGCCCGTTCTTTCAACTACTACTACACTGACCTGTCTACTGCTGCCCGTGTACCCCTGGAACCAATTATAAAGTGCCTACAGCCTGTCCAATTTTATTATGTTAGGCCTTCGAAGCCTGTCTGCCGTCCCTCCTTCCATTAGGCCTCCACTGACCTGTCTACTGCTGCCCGTGTACCCCTGGAACCAATCATAAAGTGCCTACAGCCTGTCCAATTTTATTATGTTAGGCCTTCGAAGCCTGTCTGCGGTCCCTCCTTCCACTAGGCCTCCACTGACCTGTCTACTGCTGCCCGCGTACCCCTGGAACCAATCATAAAGTGCCTACAGCCTGTCCAATTTTATTATGTTAGGCCTTCGAAGCCTGTCTGCGGTCCCTCCTTCCACTAGGCCTCCACTGACCTGTCTACTGCTGCCCGCGTACCCCTGGAACCAATCATAAAGTGCCTACAGCCTGTCCAATTTTATTATGTTAGGCCTTCGAAGCCTGTCTGCGGTCCCTCCTTCCACTAGGCCTCCACTGACCTGTCTACTGCTGCCCGTGTACCCCTGGAACCAATCATAAAGTGCCTACAGCCTGTCCAATTATATTATGTTAGGCCTTCGAAGCCTGTCTGCGGTCCCTCCTTCCACTAGGCCTCCACTGACCAGACCACTGCTGCCCGTGTACCCCTGGAAACAATTTTAAATTGCCTACAGCCAGCCCATTTTATTATGTTAGGCCTTCGAAGCCTGTCTGCGGTCCCTCCTTCCACTAGGCCTCCACTGACCTGTCTACTGCTGCCCGTGTACCCCTGGAACCAATCATAAAGTGCCTACAGCCTGTCCAATTTTATTATGTTAGGCCTTCGAAGCCTGTCTGCGGTCCCTCCTTCCACTAGGCCTCCACTGACCAGACCACTGCTGCCCGTGTACCCCTGGAACCAATTTTAAATTGCCTACAGCCAGCCCATTTTATTATGTTAGGCCTTCGAAGCCTGTCTGCGGTCCCTCCTTCCACTAGGCCTCCACTGACCTGTCTACTGCTGCCCGTGTACCCCTGGAACCAATCATAAAGTGCCTACAGTCTGTCCAATTTTATTATGTTAGGCCTTCGAAGCCTGTCTGCGGTCCCTCCTTCCACTAGGCCTCCACTGAGCAGACCACTGCTGCCCGTGTACCCCTGGAACCAATTTTAAATTGCCTACAGCCAGCCCATTTTATTATGTTAGGCCTTCGAAGCCTGTCTGCGGTCCCTCCTTCCACTAGGCCTCCACTGACCTGTCTATTGCTGCCCGTGTACCCCTGGAACCAATCATAAAGTGCCTACAGCCTGTCCAATTTTATTATGTTAGGCCTTCGAAGCCTGTCTGTGGTCCCTCCTTCCACTAGGCCTCCACTGACCAGACCACTGCTGCCCGTGTACCCCTGGAACCAATTTTAAATTGCCTACAGCCAGCCCATTTTATTATGTTAGGCCTTCGAAGCCTGTCTGCGGCCCGTTCTTTCAACTACTACTACACTGACCTGTCTACTGCTGCCCGTGTACCCCTGGAACCAATCATAAAGTGCCTACAGCCTGTCCAATTTTATTATGTTAGGCCTTCGAAGCCTGTCTGCAGTCCCTCCTTCCACTAGGCCTCCACTGACCAGACCACTGCTGCCCGTGTACCCCTGGAAACAATTTTAAATTGCCTACAGCCAGCCCATTTTATTATGTTAGGCCTTCGAAGCCTGTCTGCGGTCCCTCCTTCCACTAGGCCTCCACTGACCTGTCTACTGCTGCCCGTGTACCCCTGGAACCAATCATAAAGTGCCTACAGCCTGTCCAATTTTATTATGTTAGGCCTTCGAAGCCTGTCTGTGGTCCCTGATTCCACTAGGCCTCCACTGACCAGACCACTGCTGCCCGTGTACCCCTGGAACCAATTTTAAATTGCCTACAGCCAGCCCATTTTATTATGTTAGGCCTTCGAAGCCTGTCTGCGGTCCCTCCTTCCACTAGGCCTCCACTGACCTGTCTACTGCTGCCCGTGTACCCCTGGAACCAATCATAAAGTGCCTACAGCCTGTCCAATTTTATTATGTTAGGCCTTCGAAGCCTGTCTGCGGTCCCTCCTTCCACTAGGCCTCCACTGACCAGACCACTGCTGCCCGTGTACCCCTGGAAACAATTTTAAATTGCCTACAGCCAGCCCATTTTATTATGTTAGGCCTTCGAAGCCTGTCTGCGGTCCCTCCTTCCACTAGGCCTCCACTGACCTGTCTACTGCTGCCCGTGTACCCCTGGAACCAATCATAAAGTGCCTACAGCCTGTCCAATTTTATTATGTTAGGCCTTCGAAGCCTGTCTGCGGTCCCTCATTCCACTAGGCCTCCACTGACCAGACCACTGCTGCCCGTGTACCCCTGGAAACAATTTTAAATTGCCTACAGCCAGCCCATTTTATTATGTTAGGCCTTCAAAGCCTGTCTGCGGTCCCTCCTTCCACTAGGCCTCCACTGACCTGTCTACTGCTGCCCGTGTACCCCTTGAACCAATCATAAAGTGCCTACAGCCTGTCCAATTTTATTATGTTAGGCCTTCGAAGCCTGTCTGCGGTCCCTCCTTCCACTAGGCCTCCACTGACCAGACCACTGCTGCCCGTGTACCCCTGGAACCAATTTTAAATTGCCTACAGCCAGCCCATTTTATTATGTTAGGCCTTCGAAGCCTGTCTGCGGTCCCTCCTTCCACTAGGCCTCCACTGACCTGTCTACTGCTGCCCGTGTACCCCTGGAACCAATCATAAAGTGTCTACAGCCGGTCCAATTTTATTATGTTAGGCCTTCGAAGCCTGTCTGCGGTCCCTCCTTCCACTAGGCCTCCACTGACCTGTCTACTGCTGCCTGTGTACCCCTGGAACCAATTTAAAAGTGCCTACAGCCCAATATTTTTTTATGTTAGGCCTTCGAAGCCTGTCTGCGGCCCGTTCTTTCTACTACTACTACAGTGATCAGTCTACTGCTGCCCGTGTACCCCTGGAACCAATGTTAAAGTGCCTACAGTCCAATATTTTTTTATGTTAGGCCTTCGAAGCCTGTCTGCGGCCTGTTCTTTCTACTACTCCTACACTGACCAGACCACTGCTGCCCGTGTACCCCTGGAACCTATTTTTTATTGCATAGAGCATCCTTTTTTTAATAGTAGGCGTACAAAGTCTGTCTGCGGTCCACTATTGAAATTGTCCTCCACTGCCCAGAGCAATGCTGCCTGTGTACCCCTGTAACCTTTTTTAAGCTGCAGTGAGCCACATTTTTGGTTTAAGGCCTACTACCTGTGTCTGTCTGCGCCACTCAATTCAGCTGTGTTCCTTTGAAAAAAGCTGAGCGTCAATAGTCTTGTTTTCAGCCTCTAGGAATTTTAAAATTGCATTGGGGCTACAACTTTGGTAGGGCCTACTAACGGTGTCTGCCGCCACAAGGTGTGCCCCAGGTTTCGTCCACATTGCTTCGATCTTCCTATTCTCGTTTAGTAGTTGGTGAAAACTACACTGCATAAGGCCTACAAATTGGGTATGGGGTGTAGAGAGATGGTGTGTTACACTCCAAGGTGTTCCCCAGGTTTCTTCCACATTGCTTCGGTCTTCCGACTCTCGTTTAGTAGTTGTAGAAAACTACACTGCATTAGGCCTACAAATTGGGTTTGGGGTGTAGAGACGGTGTGTTCCAATCCAAGGTGTTCCCCAGGTTTCCTCGCCATTGCTTCAATCTTAATGCTCTCGTTTAGTAGTTGTTGGAAACTACACTGCATTAGGCCTACAAATTGGGTATGGGGTGCAGAGAGACGGTGTGTTACACTCCAAGGTGTTCCCCAGGTTTCCTCTCCATTGCTTCAATCTTAAGGGTCTCGTTTAGTAGTTGTTGGAAACTACACTGCATTAGGCCTACAAATTGGGTATGGGGTGTAGAGAGATGGTGTGTTACACTCCAAGGTGTTCCCCAGGTTTCCTCGCCATTGCTTCGATCTTAATGCTCTCGTTTAGTAGTTGTTGGAAACTACACTGCATTAGGCCTACAAATTGGGTATGGGGTGTAGAGAGATGGTGTGTTACACTCCAAGGTGTTCCCCAGGTTTCGTCCACATTGCTTCGATCTTAATGCTCTCGTTTAGTAGTTGTTGGAAACTACACTGCATTAGGCCTACAAATTGGGTATGGGGTGTAGAGACGGTGTGTTCCACTCCAAGGTGTTCCCCAGGTTTCCTCGCCATTGCTTCGATCTTAATGCTCTCGTTTAGTAGTTGTTGGAAACTACACTGCATTAGGCCTACAAATTGGGTATGGGGTGTAGAGACGGTGTGTTCCACTCCAAGGTGTTCCCCAGGTTTCCTCGCCATTGCTTCGATCTTAATGCTCTCGTTTAGTAGTTGTTGGAAACTACACTGCATTAGGCCTACAAATTGGGTATGGGGTGTAGAGACGTGTCTTCCACTCCAAGGTGTTCTCCAGGTTGCCTTTCCTGAGCTTCTATCTTCAGGCTCTTGTTAAATAGTGGTTAAATGGAACAACTGCATTTGGCATACTAGTTGGTTTGGGGCCTACTAACAGTGTCTGCCGCTCCTTGCTGTTCTCCTGGTTTCCTGTCCTGAAATTCCATTTTCAGGCTCTCGTTAAGTAGTTGTTAATGTTAGACTGCATTTGGCCTACTAGTTGGGTTGGGGCCTACTATCGGTGTCTGCCACTCCTTGCTGTTCTCCTCCACTGAACAAAGCTGTGCCGCCTGTTTACTACGGTTGCCAATTTTGAACTGCATTTCGACTACTTACTGATTTGGGCCTACTCTCTGTGTCAGCCTCTCATTCCAGTTGTCCTCCACTGCAATGCCCCCTGGTTAGTCCTGTGTTACCAATTTTGAACTGCATTTAGCCAACTTTATTCTTTGGGCCTATATCTGTGTTTCCTCCTCATCCTGCCCATTGCCCAGCCAGTGATAGATGAGTCTGCTGGTACATTGACCCATAACGCAACATTCCCCGTGCACGCTACACAGCAAGATTGTGACCCTGCTGAAAGTCAGGTTCCTCTTCCCGCATACCATACCACCTTACACGGGGACAAAGAGGAAGGTGCAGATGAAAGTGCAGGTTCCTTCATCAGGTGGGGGGAGGAATACTAGTTGGCGACGTCACTGGCACAGGGCCTCTCATAGTACGCAAAAGTGTTGCTGCCGGTGGGAGGCGCCCCCGCCGTGCAAACACACCGCTGTACTTTGAGGGGCCCTGTGCCAGTGCCAATGCCAACGAGTGGGCCCCCCCTGCTTGCTCAGGATCACAGCACTTGCAAAGTTTAAATACTTACCTCTCCCTGCTCCACTGCCGTGACGTGTTCCAGATTTCCTGGGCCCACTAATTACTTGAACCAGCCCTACCCCCCACAACTTTAGCCAAATGACCCCCAATTTCAAATGCCTTCCAATTATTATAAGGTAAATTACGATTGACAAGCTTCTGTAACAAGAATGGATGTTTTTGCCATTAAAATGGGCAGTGTAGGTGTTTTCCTGGCCTCCACTCACTGCCGACTATGCTCCCCCATTGACTTGCATTGGGTTTCGTGTTTCGGGCGATACCCGACTTTTCGCGATAATCGGCCGATTCCACTCGACTCGACTTCTAAGATAGTCGGGTTTCGCGAAACACGGCTCGACTCTAAAAAGGTCAAGGTCGCTCAACCCTACTCTCAACCTCTGAAACACACAAAGACGGTAAAACCCTTGACCTGGTCTTCGCCTGGCTCTTCTCAATCTCCTACCTAGATAACTCACTGCTTCCCCTCTCTGACCACAACATTCTCTCCTTCGCGCTCACAATCCCTCGCCCACCCCAGTACACTCCTACCTACCACACATTCAGAAACCTACACGCTATTAACTCTCATACACTTTCAAACTCCTTATAGTCATCACTGTCCCCAATCTCCTCTTTTTCCTGTCCTGATCTGGCTCTACACTACTAAAATGACACTCTTAGAAGCACCCTGGACGAAGTAGCGCCTCTCACCCTCAGAACCTCCAAGCACAGAGTAAAACAGCCCTGGCTCACATCGCAAACACCATTTCTCCAGGGATGCTCTAGGTGTGCTGAACGCTTATGGAGGAAAACTCGCACACCAGAAGACTTCATATGCAGCGCCCCAGAGTCCTGGTCATTGCAGTAATGTCGCTCTGCCACTAAGGGGAGTGATGTTATGTCTGATTGCACTAAAGGAGTTCACCTGACCAGGTATCACAAGCACACATTACACTTCACACTCTGGCCACTAGGGGGAGCAAAAGGCACTATGTATTAGGCCACTCCTCACACTGGTAAAACTAGGGGTCAGATAGGAAGTTAGAACAGAACGCAGCCTGGGAGAGCTCCAGGGAGGACCTGTCAGGGGTGGGTTCCTGACAGGGGCCTAGCAAAAAGAGTAGAAAGTGACGGAACTGCGCCTGCACTACCTTGCGGCGGTATCCTAAGAAAGGACACGAAGAGAAGGATATTGTGGAAAAGTGAGAAACGAGATCAAAGCACAAAGGAGAGCCAGTATGATTCGTGCCCCGAGAACGGCAACATCCTACTGAGGCGCGTAGCCGGTGACAGGAACACCGAGGAAGTAACTGACTCCAAGCACTACTACTTATACCGCAGGACAGTTGATTATAGGTTGGCTGTCTACCATACATCACCTAAGAAGACATAGGGGGCAAGCGTGGAGAGGGGCTGTTATGGACCTGGTGGTTAGGAGCACCCGGCACGACCAGGACAAGCTCCGGGATGTGGGAGCTCTGCTGACCGCAAGCCCTAATCCTATCACAACAACTAGAAATAGCCGTGGAGCGTTTCTGACACTGCCTAGACGCCTCTTCACAGCCTAAGAGCTAGCTAGCCCTAGAGATAGAAAATATAGCCTACCTTGCCTCAGAGAAATTCCCCAAAGGAAAAGGCAGCCCCCCACATATATTGACTGTGAGTAAAGATGAAAGTCACAAACTCAGAAATGAAACAGGTTTCAGCAAAGGGAGGCCAGACTTACTAAACAGACAGAGGATAGGAAAGATATCTTTGCGGTCAGCACAAAAACTACAAAAGACCACGCAGAGTGTGCAAAAAGACCTCCGCACCGACTCACGGTGCGGAGGTGCCACTCTGCATCCCAGAGCTTCCAGCTAGCAAGACAAAATCATGATAACCAGCTGGACAAGGAAACAATGAACAAATAATAACTATCAGGAACTTAGCTTCTGCTGGAGAAGACAGGTCACCAGAAAGATCCAAGAGCGAACTGAACCAATGCAGGAACATTGACAGCTGGCATGGAGTAACGATCTGAGTGGAGTTAAATAGAGCAGCCTACCAAAGGATAAACCACGTCACCTGTGTAAGGAACCTCAGAAGCAGCAGCTTCGCTCACAGCCACCAGAGGGAGTCCATGGACAGAACTCGCCGAAGTACCATTCACGACCACAGGAGGGAGTTCGACAACAGAATTCACAACAAGGGGCGTCTCTAGGGTCCCAGAATAGCTCCGAGCCTTCCCGTCAAACGGGTGCGTCCTATCCAGATAAACTTGGGGGACAGAGAGAGAGAGAAAGAACGAACACGAGAGTTGTGAGGACTATCCCGAATGCTCAGCAGGGAAGGACTACAACACAGGCGCTAGTGGTAGGCACTGATTTCCACCTGCAATGCGAGCTCTGGATGTGCCTTCGGACCGGCCGGTCTCAGACAGCCCAGTTAGCAGTGCTCTGGATTGAGGATCCCGAAGTCTTCAGTAAAAGGTAAAGAGACTGCAACCCTGTGTTCTCGTTATTAACTGCACATCATCGCCACCCACACTACTGGGAAGCCCTGCCCTATCTTCAGAGGCGTAGCTAGGGGTTCAGCTCAGGGGGGGCGAAACTTCTCAGTGGGCCCCTAACCCCTGATTACAACTATGATGGTGCACTCTAATCATGGGTATAGTAGAACGTCAGCAGATGATCCTGCTGTAGGTAAAAAAAGATCTCCAAAAAGACCAACACTGATATTACCACCATACAGTGACCATATAGTGGTGGATACCAGTCGTACAAAGCATACAAGTGATTACAGTACACTTGTAGATGGTGACCTACAGCTGACGTTCTTTTGATGGGCAGCGGATGCGATGAAAATCTGCATCCGCTGCACCCGTTGTGCGGCGCAAACAACGCTAGCGTCGGTAACTTCGGCCCGACGCACTGCGACGGGCCGAGCCCGACGCTAGTGTGAAAGTAGCCTTAGGCCGGTTTCACACGTCAGTGGCTCCGGTACGTGAGGTGACAGTTTCCTCACGTACCGGAGCCACTGACACACGTAGACACATTAAAATCAATGCATCTGTGCAGATGTCATTGATTTTTTGCGGACCGTGTCTCCGTGTGCCAAACATGGAGACATGTCAGTGTTCGTGGGAGCGCACAGATTACATGGACCCATTAAAGTCAATGGGTCCGTGTAAAACACGTACCGCACACGGACGTTGTCCGTGTGCAGTCCGTGTGCTGTGCAGGAGACAGCGCTACAGTAAGCGCTGTCCCCCCCACTGGTGCTGAAGCCGCCATTGATATCTTCTCTGCAGCAGCGTTTGCTGTTGAGAAGATATGAAAATTCCTTTTTTTTTTAAGTTTCTTGTGTTTAAAATAAAGGTCCATGTCCCCACCCCCTGTGTGCCCCCCCGCTGTTCTTAAAATACTCACCCGGCTCGCTCCCTCGCTGGCGCTGCTTCCTGTCCTGGCCGCACCTTCTACTGTATGCTGTCACATGGGGCCGCCGATTACAGTCATGAATATGCGGCTCCACCTCCCATAGGGGTGGAGCTGCATATTCATTACTGTAAATGAGCGGCCCCACGTGACCGCAAACATGAGAAGGTGCGGCCAGGACATGGATCTTTATTTTAAACACGAGAAACTTAAAAAAAAAAGGATAATTCATATCTTCTCTACAGCAAACGCTGCTGCAGGGAAGAAATGAATGGCGGATTCAGCACCAGATGCTGGTGCGTGTGGTACCCAGCACGGTGCGTGTGGTACCCAGTGGGCACACGGGCGGTACACGTGTGCCACACTGATGTGCCACAGAAACGCAGGGGCACACGGACACGGATAATTCCGGTACCGATTTTTCCGGTACCGGAATTATCTGGACGTGTGAGACTGCCCTTAGGGGGTTTTGCTGTCTAGACAGAGTATTTGTTCAGGGTCCTGCACCAATATATGATCTCCTATACGCACCTATTTGCGGTTTCTATTTTCTTCTGTCTTGCTATTTATCATACATATATTCAGCCTCAACTTTTTTATTTTTAATACAAGGTTTCATAATGGGGTTTTCATGTTTACTACCTTGGATTTACTGATATGAGATCATGCAGACACTGTACTGATAGGATCCTGACCTTGGCTATAGGATGGATGGATAGATATCCTATAGCCGGGATCAGGGTCCTATCAGACCAGTGTTTGTGTGATCTCATATTAGTAAATGCAGTGTGTATATATATATATACTGACAAGACAGGTCAGCAATGTGCACTTATAGATTTGACCCCAGCTGCAGGACCCCACAGAGAAGGATATATGTCACACACAGACACACGCACGCACGCACGCACACACACGCACACACACACACTCTACAGTGCCTCAGATACACACACACACTCTACAGTGCCTCAGATACACACACACTCTACAGTGCCTCAGATACACACACACTCTACAGTGCCTCAGATACACACACACACTCTACAGTGCCTCAGATACACACACACACTCTACAGTGCCTCAGATACACACACACACACTCTACAGTGCCTCAGATACACACACACTCTACAGTGCCTCAGATACACACACACTCTACAGTGCCTCAGATACACACACACACTCTACAGTGCCTCAGATACACACACACTCTACAGTGCCTCAGATACACACACACTCTACAGTGCCTCAGATACACACACACACTCTACAGTGCCTCAGATACACACACACACTCTACAGTGCCTCAGATACACACACACACACTCTACAGTGCCTCAGATACACACACACACACACACTCTACAGTGCCTCAGATACACACACACACTCTACAGTGCCTCAGATACACACACACACACACTCTACAGTGCCTCAGATACACACACACACACACTCTACAGTGCCTCAGATACACACACACACTCTACAGTGCCTCAGATACACACACACTCTACAGTGCCTCAGATACACACACACACACACACACTCTACAGTGCCTCAGATACACACACACACTCTACAGTGCCTCAGATACACACACACACTCTACAGTGCCTCAGATACACACACACTCTACAGTGCCTCAGATACACACACACTCTACAGTGCCTCAGATACACACACACACACTCTACAGTGCCTCAGATACACACACACACACACACTCTACAGTGCCTCAGATACACACACTCTACAGTGCCTCAGATACACACACACACTCTACAGTGCCTCAGATACACACACACACACACACTCTACAGTGCCTCAGATACACACACACACACACACACTCTCTACAGTGCCTCAGACACACACACACTCTACAGTGCCTCAGATACACACACACACACACACACACACATATGTACTGATACTTATAGCACCACTGTCCTGTGACTGTCTTGTTCTTCTCTGCACACTCACAGAAGCTGTGGTCCTCCTGACTTCTCTGCAGCAGAGCAGACACCTCACACAGCGTGCATTGTGGGCGTGACCGTCTGCTGTATACTGGAGTCAGCCAGCAGACAGGTACAGTGCCGACACCTATGGTCCCTCGTACATGAGTTCCTCTGGCTCTCCCCGGTCACTGCCCACAGTAGTGCAGGGAGATCGTGTCTCCCTGCTCTACAACGGAGCATATAGATTAACTATATCAGCGGGCTGTGCACGCTGATATAATTAAGTGTAGTGTAGCTCCGGGTGGGCCCCTGTGAGCGGTGGGCCCGGGGCGGCCGCACCCTCTGCCACCCTGGTAGCTATGCTACTGCCTATCCTCCTTCAAACACTCTATCATTACTCCGTTATTAAAGAAACCCTCTCTCGACCCATCCTGCACAAATAACTACAGACCCGTCTCCAATCTCCCCTTCATCTCTAAAGTCTTGGAGCGCCTGATATACTCCCGCCTTACCCGTTACCTCTCCACTCACTCCATCCTTGACCCTGCACAGTCTGGCTTCCGCCCCCTACACTCGACGGAATCTGCACTCATCAAAGTGACCAATGACCTTCGGACAGCAAAGTGTAATGGTGACCACTCTCTATTCATTCTTCTTTAGCTCTCTGCAGCTTTTGACACTGTTGACCACCCTCTCTTACTCTCTAGGCTCCAGTCACTGGGCATTAAGGACATTGCATTCTCCTGGTTCTCCTCCTATCTTTCTGACCGATCCTTCAATGTCCAGTTTGCTGGCTCCACTTCATCTCCTCTTCCTCTCACTGTTGGGGTACCTAAGGGCTCAGTCCTTGGCCCCTTATCCTCTCTCTCTACACGGCCCCAATTGGACAGACCATGAGCAGATTTGGCTTTCAGTACCATCTTTATGCCAATGACACACAACTATATACGTCATCCTCTGATCTTACTCCCACTGTGCTACAGAACTCCACTGACTGTCTGTCCGCAGTCTCCGACATCATGTCCGCTCTCTATCTGAAACTCAACCTCTCCAAAACTGAACTTCTTCTGCTCCCGCCATCTACTAACCTCCCTAAATCTGACGTTTCCCTCTCCGTGGGTGGCACCATAATAACACCCCGGCAGCAGGCACGCTGTCTGGGTGTTATGTTTGACTCCAATCTCTCCTTCACTTCCCTTATACAATCTCTTGCCCGCTCATGCCGCTTACACGTAAAGAACATCTCTAGAATCCACCATTTTTTAGCCATGGAAGCAACAAAAGCCCTCACTGTCGCCCTGATCCACTCCTGCCTGGACTACTGTAACGCTCTATTAATTGGCCTCCCCGTTACTCGACTTTCCCCTCTTCAGTCCATCCTTAATGCAGCAGCCAGGGTCGTCCATCTGGCTAATCGTTACTCAGATGCATCCGCTCTTCGCCAGTCGTTACACTGGCTGCCCATTCATTATAGGATCCAGTTCAAAGTACTTGTTCTCAGCCACAAAGCTCAGCACAGTGCAGGACCCCTTTAAATCTCTTCCCTTATTTCTGTCTATCGGCCTAGCCGACCGCTGCGCTCTTCAAATGACTTTCTGCTAACCTCTGCACTAATCCGTACCTCCCACTCCGGACTTGAAGACTTCTTCCATGCTGCGCCAATCCTCTGGAATGCTCTACCCCAAGAAATTAGGACCATCCACAATTTGCATAGTTTTAGGCGCTCGCTCAAAACACATTTGTTCAGAGCGGCCTACCACGTTCACTAATCAAACTCATTTTATGTTTGTGTGTGTAGCCCATTCACTATCTCCATCTCTTCCCCAACCCCTGAAGATGGCTGGACCATCATTGTAAATACATCATTGTAAATACACACCTGTACTTTGTCTCTCCCCCACCTCATTGTAGATTGTAAGCTCTCACGAGCAGGGTCATCTTATTGTGCTTTAATTATTGCATTGTTAACGTTGTTACTTATGACTGTTGTGTTTGAAACTGTTAAACTGCAAAGCGCTGCGGAATATGTTGGCGCTATATAAATAAAGATTAATATTATTATTATTATTATTATGTCTGCAGAATGACTGCAGACTTGAACCCCAAGCCTAAAAAAAACCATTTAAAGGTAAATAATAAGACCAAAGGCATGAGCTTGGCAACAGGGCCAAAGTTAGACATTCAGGACGGGATTGGAGTTCCTTTTTTCTCCACAGATTGCATTCAGCAACATTAAAACAGCCTATGGACAACATGGCAATGTTCCTGAAAAGAAATGCTAGCTTTCTTCCTTATAGAGTACAGTAGGTCCTCCCTTGCATCAAGTTAATTAAATTGCTCCAATGCATCTAAAATAAAAAAACAGGATATTTACAGAAATCTACAACCTTTTGTGTCTACAGGTCCTATGCAGCTCTGCAAGTCTCCATGCCAACTGACTGCAAATAAATCTTTGATAGTCTGATCCTGCAGACTTGCTTCTTCCATCTATCCGCTATTTCAGTTGGGACTTACCTGGTAAAATGGATTTGCAAAGCCACAGGAACACACAGACCGAGGGCAATGGCACAGCGGCCTGGAGGTTGAACAGCAAGGGCCAGGACAGCAGGCAGGCGGAGCAGGGCAGACCAGAAGACACCAAGCCAGGGGCGTAGGTACTGAAGATGTACAACCAGTCAAGGAATAGCAACAGCATTTGTAAAGCGAGCAAGTCCACAGGAAAGTTTTTAATGCTTACAGCAGACGAAGGAATAATCAGCAAGCAAATGCGTAGCTGCAGGCAGGCAGTAGTGATGAAGAGGTAAAGTTGTTTATAGCGCGTGTACCCACTAGTGCAGGAGCGTTTGAAGTATGAACAAGTCCAGATAACAGTTCATTATGCTTACAGCAGATGAAGGGATAATCAGCAGGTCTGAACTGGGAAGTAGGTGCAGGTTGTAGAAACCACAGGAATTTGCAGAGAATATAGCAAGCTAGGCGAACTGATGATACCACCTGTGGAGCACATGGTAACTGAACACTCGCTCACTTGGTTGAGAGAGTCACCCTCAAAAGGCCTTGGGAAATTTGCCAGTAACATGTGAAACCCATTGTGTATCACAGCAAAGGAAGCTGGCCATAGGAGAAGGAAGCAGTGACTGGAGCTGAAGCTGGGAAAGGTGAGCAAAAATTTAATTCCTGGCTTGCAAGAAGTAGGGGAGAGTTGGATGGTAAAATGACTGCAGGACAAGACCACTCAAGGATTGTCTGCAGTTTGTTACCATGAAGACCCAAAGGCCTGCTTATCCAAATCAGTAGGTTTGTGCACTGACACATCAAGTCATTCTAGAGACTAAAAAGTCTTGTAGACAACCTTCATGGTAGGCACTTAATGGGGTTATATTGGTTGTCACTCAAGGTTAGGCCACATTCATAAGATATATGCTGTAACCTTCATGGATCACCTTTTCAGGATGACTTTCCCTCTTCTTATTCAGAACATCCACGGCTTCACTGGAATGAATTAGCCTGATGTGCACTTCAGCTTCCCCTGTCCATGGAAGGAGGAACGTAGCTACGTAACTACCATTACCATGGTCCTTCACCTGTCCTGTCACTCCGGCCTTCACTTTTCCGGAATGAAGCTTAGCCTGGAAGAAATCTCCACCATACTTCTTAGGTTGTCCAAAGTGATTACGAGCCATGATTAACACTTGCAAGGACTCGCCAACCCTATAGGTATCCCGTGGATTTAACAAATGGTAATCACAATTCTTGGGACTTGTTGAGAAATCAGCATGACTGACAGTTGATGGAGGCTCAGGCCAATCGATGAGCTTGAGAAGTTCTGATAAATTGGACTTCATTGGTAAGATCGTTGTAAAGGAGATGCTGATGTTGGGCTGTTCGAAGACCTTGAAAGGTGGAGGTATGTATTTATCCAAACTGTCCAAGATTAGGAACCTGTAGAAATACTGAAGACACCAATAAATTAGGTGTTGGAATAGACAATTTGCAAGAAGTTTATATGGCTTGTTCAAAAGACTGTCTTATCATCCTATCAGATTGACTACTGATTTACATCCTCACAGATGTCCAATTATGGTCCTATCATTTACATCAAGCCTTCTAACTATTTTCCTCAGTGTTTGGCTGCTAATCTGCTCCGAACAGCCTTATAACCTAGTTCTATCCATGATCACCTGGTAGCTCTAAATGAGCTTCCACAGACAAGTGTTGCACTATCTATGCCAACTATCAGGACCCATATGAACCCTGGCTTTCACCCTTTGACCCGTTTACAGTATTGTGGACTTATACAGGGGCACTAGGTTAAGTCCTCGGAATAGCTGCTGGCCGGTGGTGTCATCTAGTAGGAAAGATCATAACCAGGAAGGAACACAGGTTGTGCATTATCTACTCCAATTATAAAGTCCCAGAGGAATCCTGGCCTTCACCCTTTAACCCGCGTACAGGATAGTGTTCTTACACAGAGGCACTAGGTTAAGTCCTCAGACTAGCTGCTGGCCGGTGGAGTAGTCTGGTGGGAAAGGTCAGAACCAGGAGGGAAAAAAACGCACAGGTATGGTCTGTGCTCTGCACGGTCTGCTGGGGTCTGCAATCTCACTAATGTCTAATGTTAGACCTGGGCTTAATATTAACCCCTTGTCCATATTCATACTGAGCCTCTTATTTCTCAGATTGGCCATTGTCAATGAAAACTACTGTTTGGGTGCACGGCAAGGCTCGGAAGGGAAGGAGCGATAATTTGACTATTTGAATGGAAAATTTCCTGGAATCATTAGTGGACGCCATGTTTGAAAAGCATCTGATGTGCCTAAACAGTGGAAACGTCCAACAAGTGACACCATTTTGGAAACTAGACCCCTCAAGGAATGTACTTAGATGCCTGGTGAGCACCTTGAACCGCCAGGTGCTTCACAGAAGTTTATAACATTTAGCTGTGAAAATAAAAAAATCAAATTTCCCCACAAGAATGTTATTTTGGCCCCAAAATTTTGCATTGTCAGAAAGGTAACAGGAGCAATTGCCCATACATAGTTACATAGTTACATAGTTACATAGTTATTAAGGTTGAAGGAAGACTATAAGTCCATCTAGTTCAACCCATAGCCTAACCTAACATGCCCTAACATGTTGATCCAGAGGAAGGCAAAAAAAACCCATGTGGCAAAGAGTAAGCTCCACATTGGGGAAAAAAATTCCTTCCCGACTCCACATACGGCAATCAGACTAGTTCCCTGGATCAACGCCCTATCAAGGAATCTAGTGTATATACCCTGTAACATTATACTTTTCCAGAAAGGTATCCAGTCCCCTCTTAAATTTAAGTAATGAATCACTCATTACAACATCATACGGCAGAGAGTTCCATAGTCTCACTGCTCTTACAGTAAAGAATCCGCGTCTGTTGTTATGCTTAAACCTTTTTTCCTCCAAACGCAGAGGATGCCCCCTTGTCCCTGTTTCAGGTCTATGATTAAAAAGATCATCAGAAAGGTCTTTGTACTGTCCCCTCATATATTTATACATTAAAATAAGATCACCCCTTAGTCTTCGTTTTTCCAAACTAAATAGCCCCAAGTGTAATAACCTATCTTGGTATTGCAGACCCCCCAGTCCTCTAATAACCTTGGTCGCTCTTCTCTGTACCCGCTCCAGTTCAGCTATGTCTTTCTTATACACCGGAGACCAGAACTGTGCACAATATTCTAAGTGTGGTCGAACTAGTGACTTGTATAGAGGTAAAATTATGTTCTCCTCATGAGCATCTATGCCTCTTTTAATGCATCCCATTATTTTATTTGCCTTTGTAGCAGCTGCCTGACACTGGCCACTGAATATGAGTTTGTCATCCACCCATACACCCAGGTCTTTTTCATTGACGGTTTTGCCTAGAGTTTTAGAATTAAGCACATAATTATACATCTTATTACTTCTACCCAAGTGCATGACCTTACATTTATCCCCATTAAAGCTCATTTGCCATTTATCAGCCCAAGCTTCTAGTTTACATAAATCATCCTGTAATATAAAATTGTCCTCCTCTGTATTAATTAGCCTGCAGAGTTTAGTGTCATCTGCAAATATTGAAATTCTACTCTGAATGCCCCCTACAAGGTCATTAATAAATATGTTAAAAAGAAGAGGGCCCAATACTGACCCCTGTGGTACCCCACTTATAACCGCAACCCAGTCCGAGTGTGCTCCATTAATAACCACCCTTTGTTTCCTATCCCTGAGCCAGCTCTCAACCCACTTGCACATATTTTCCCCTATCCCCATTATTCTCATTTTATGTATCAACCTTTTGTGTGGCACCGTATCAAAAGCTTTTGAAAAGTCCATATACACTACATCCACTGGGTTCACTTGGTCCAATCCGGAACTTACCTCTTCATAGAAACTGATCAAATTAGTCTGACATGAACGGTCCCTAGTAAACCCATGCTGATACTGGGTCATGAGATTATTCCTCTTCAGATACTCCAGTATAGCATCCCTTAGAATGCCCTCCAGGATTTTACCCACAGTAGAGGTTAAGCTTACTGGCCGATAATTTCCGAGTTCAGTTTTTGTCCCCTTTTTGAATATTGGCACCACATTTGCTATACGCCAGTCCTGTGGTACAGACCCTGTTATTATGGAGTCTTTAAAGATTAAGAATATTGGTCTATCAATGACTGTACTTAATTCCTGCAGTACTCGAGGGTGGATTCCATCCGGGCCCGGAGATTTGTCAATTTTAGTGATTTTTATACGACGCCGCACTTCCTGCTGGGTTAAGCCGGTGACATTTAATTGGGAATTTTTATCACTAGTCATTTTGTCTGCCATGGGATTTTCTTGTGTAAATACTGATGAAAAAAAGTCATTTAGCATATTTGCTTTTTCCTCATCCTCATCCACCATTTCACCCAGACTATTTTTAAGGGGGCCAACACTATCATTTTTTAGTTTCTTACTATTTATGTAGTTAAAGAATATTTTAGGATTATTTTTACTCTCTCTGGCAATGAGTCTCTCTGTCTCAATCTTTGCTGCCTTGATTTGCTTTTTACAGAATTTATTTAATTTTCTGTATATATTTAATGCCTCCTCACTACCTACTTCCTTTAATTCTCTAAATGCTTTCTTTTTGTCACTTATTGCGCCCCTTACAGCTCTATTTAGCCATATTGGTTTCCTCCTATTTCTAGTATGTTTATTCCCATACGGTATATACTGTGCACAGGTCCTATCCAGGATGCTAATAAACGTCTCCCATTTTCTTTGTGTATTTTTGTGTCTCAGGATATCGTCCCAGTTAATTGCACCAAGATCCTGTCTCATCCGTTGGAAATTTGCCCTCCAGAAGTTTAGTGTCCATGTAACCCCTCTATTACACATCTTTTTAAAGGATACATGAAAGCTTATTATTTTGTGATCGCTATTTCCCAAGTAACCCCCAACCCTTATATTTGATATGCGGTCTGGCCTGTTGGTTAATATTCGGTCTAGCAGTGCCCCCCTTCTTGTTGGGTCCTGAACCAGTTGTGAAAGGTAATTGTCCCTCATAGTTGTCAAAAACCGATTACCTTTGCTGGAACTGCAGGTTTCTGTTCCCCAATCTATTTCAGGGTAGTTGAAGTCCCCCATAATAATGACTTCTCCCTGAGTCGCAGCTTCATCTATTTGCTTTACGAGGATATTCTCCATTGCTTCCATTATTTTTGGAGATTTATAACAAACTCCTATCAGTAATTTATTATTTTTTCCCCCTCCCCTTATCTCCACCCACAGGGATTCTACATTTTCATTAAATTCACCTATATTATCACGCCGGATGGGTTTTAAGGATTTTACATATAGACACACCCCACCCCCTCGCTTATCTGTACGGTCATTTCTGAACAGGCTATAGCCCTGCAAGTTAACAGCCCAGTCATGGCTCTCATCCAGCCACGTTTCAGATATCCCCACCATGTCATAATTATGCTCCAACAACATTAGTTCTAATTCGTCCATTTTGTTGGCGAGGCTTCTGGCATTAGTATACATGCACTTGATGTTCCTCTCTGTACCTCTATTCTTTCTTAAATTATTAACTGTTCTATCCCCACCCCCCATGCCACCGCCACCCCCAACTTCCTTATTTGTGCCCAGGTCTCTGTCTGCACTATCTTCCCCTCCTATAAATTGAATACCCTCCCCCCCAATTCCTAGTTTAAACACTCCTCCAACCTTCTAGTCATTTTCTCCCCCAGCACAGCTGCACCCTCCCCATTGAGATGCAGCCCGTCCCTAGCGTAGAGCCTGTAGCCAACTGAGAAGTCGGCCCAGTTCTGCAGGAACCCAAACCCCTCCTTCCTACACCAATTCTTGAGCCACTTATTAACCTCCCTAATCTCCCGTTGCCTCTCTGGCGTGGCACGTGGTACAGGCAGTATTTCGGAGAATACCACGTTGGAGGTCCTTGCTTTCAGCTTGCGGCCTAAATCCCTGAAATCATCTTTAAGGACCTTCCACCTACCTCTAACTTTGTCATTTGTGCCAATGTGCACCATGACCGCTGGGTCCTCACCAGCCCCTCCCAATAATCTGTCCACCCGATCAGCGATGTGTCGGACTTGAGCGCCAGGTAGGCAGCACACCGTTCGACGATCCCTGTCTTTGTGACAGATTGCCCTATATGTTCCCCTAATAGTTGAGTCGCCCACTACCAGCACCTGTCTGGCCTGCCCTGCTCTCCTATTTCCCTCCTTACTGGAGCAGTCACTCCTCCGGCTTTCAGAGGACATGCCTGGCTGCAGCAGTGCTACCCCTGTACTGGCACCCCCCTCATCTGCCAACTTAGCAAACTTATTGTGGTGTGCCAGGTCAGGACTAGCCTCCCTAGCACTCTTCCCTCTACCCCGCTTCCTAACTGTCACCCAGCTTGCTACTTCATTGTCCTGCAGCTCCATCCCACCATCCCCCCCCTCATCTGTCCCATTGAGCGTCTGCTCCGTGAGCAGAAGACTCCTCTCCATATTGTCAATGGATCTCAGTGTTGCCAGCTGCACATTTAGAGTCAGAATCTGGGTTTCCAAATGCACAACGTGCTCACATCTCGCACAGCAGTATGCACCCTCGACCGGCTGGTCAAGGACTGCATACATGTGGCAAGATGTGCACTGGATGGCATTAACAATCGTGGAGCACATTTCCTAATGGGGATTGCACCAGACAGAACAGTTCAATAATAAAAAATAAATACAAAGTATTAATAAGAAACAGACAGCAATTCAGTAATTCCTCCCTTGGAAACTCCCTGAATCCAAAGTCACTGAATCACAAGTCACACTTACCGCCGTCCACACTTACGCTCTGGTCACACTCAGCTCGCTCACACTCGCTAAGCTGAAGATTTATAGATTTTTCTTTCTCTAATTCCCTTGACAGCAATCCACCTTGCTGTTCAAATGCACTTCCAAAAAAAAAAATACAGTTTGTTGTGAAATTTCTCCTGAGTACACAGAAACCACATATGTAGGGAATGCTACTTTTGAGGCACAATGCAAAGCTCAGAAGGGAAGAGGCGCCATATTGGAGTTCAGATTTTTTGCTGGAATGGTTTGAGGGTGTCATGTCACATTGGCAGAGCCCCTGAGGTGCCAGAACAACAGAAATCCCCCTATATGTGAGCTCATTTTACAAACTACACTCCCCAATGAATTCATCTAGGGGTGCAGGGATCATATTGACACCACATGGGCCTAACAGAATCTTATATTGTTGAGGGAGGATCTAAAGTGATCCTTCATGGTTGACTCAGTGATTTCCAAATTAATTTAAAGGGCGTTGCCGGCAACTGAAAATGACCAGACGGAGACTCGTGCCTCTGTGTGGGGGGATCAAGCAGATCTCTGGGCCCCGTTTATTGTGTATAAGTTTTTATAGTCATAGAAATTATACTTCAACCAATCAGCATAAGAATACGCTCACAGTTCTTAACGTATAAGAATACAGGAAAAACTTAACCCATGAGGATACAGGAAAAATGGAAACTACAGATATAGTCATGTCTTTTTGGCATAAAAAAAATATTAACAGATGCCTCAGTCTTGTATAGCGATACCCCCACGAGTCTCTTATCTGGCTCACTCGAGTTAGAATACTCAAGGTCTTTATACCAATTATGAACCATAGACTAGCTGAATAACAAAATGTTATCTTCGTGAGAAACAGGACAGAGGTATTTCATAGCAGGTGTAACCTTCTACCTAAATAAATAACAGAATTTATCTTTAACCAACAACAAAATGGAGTCAAAGCACAAAATAGAGAATCTTTCATAATTTGTTCCTTCACAATATCATTGGGCAGTGAAGACAAAATAACTATATATTTACCCCCAAAATGTTGTTTTAGCCCCAAATTTTATATTTTCACACAAGAAGTGGGTAAACATGGCACCAAAATTTTTCCTGCAATTTCTACTGAATGTGGCAATACCCCATATGTGGCTGTACTGTACTACTTAGCCATACGGAGAGACTCGGGAGGGACGCAGCGCTATTTACCTCCTGGAGCGCAGTTTTTTCTAGAACAGTTTGAGAACTCCATATACAGAACCCTTAATTGCTAGATAAGCAGAATCCCCCTCAAGTGACCCCATTTTGGAAACTGTACCCCTTGGGGAATTTATCTATAGGTGTAGTGATGATTTTGACTCTATGGGCATTTTCAAGAAACAAGCAGCAATGAATGTTGCCAAATGACAATTGCAAACTGCTGCAGTAGTGACCAGTACGTTGTAGTGACCAGTACGTTGTAGTGACCAGTATGCTGTAGTGACCAGTACGCTGTAGTGACCAGTACGTTGTAGTGACCAGTATGCTGTAGTGACCAGTACGCTGTAGTGACCAGTACGTTATAGTGACCAGTATGCTGTAGTGACCAGTACGCTGTAGTGACCAGTACGTTGTAGTGACCAGTATGCTGTAGTGACCAGTATGCTGTAGTGACCAATACGTTGTAGTGACCAGTACGTTATAGTGACCAGTATGCTGTAGTGACCAGTACGCTGTAGTGACCAGTACGCTGTAGTGACCAGTACGTTGTAGTGACCAGTACGTTGTAGTGACCAGTATGCTGTAGTGACCAGTACGCTGTAGTGACCAGTACGTTATAGTGACCAGTATGCTGTAGTGACCAGTACGCTGTAGTGACCAGTACGTTGTAGTGACCAGTATGCTGTAGTGACCAGTACGCTGTAGTGACCAATACGTTGTAGTGAACAGTATGCTGTAGTGACCAGTACGCTGTAGTGACCAGTACGTTGTAGTAACCAGTATGCTGTAGTGACCAGTACGCTGTAGTGACCAGGACGCTGTAGTGACCAGTACGCTGTAGTGACCAGTACGTTGTAGTGACCAGTATGCTGTAGTGACCAGTACGCTGTAGTGACCAATACGTTGTAGTGACCAGTATGCTGTAGTGACCAGTACGCTGTAGTGACCAGTACGTTGTAGTGACCAGTATGCTGTAGTGACCAGTACGCTGTAGTGACCAGGACGCTGTAGTGACCAGTACGCTGTAGTGACCAGTACGTTGTAGTGACCAGTACGCTGTAGTGACCAGTACGCTGTAGTGACCAATACGTTGTAGTGACCAGTATGTTGTAGTGACCAATAGGGTTGAGCGAAACGGGTCGAACATTTTCAAAAGTCGCCGACTTTTGGCGAAGTCGAGTTTCATGAAACCCGATCCGACCCCTGTGCGTGGTCGGCCATGCGGTACGCGACTTTCGCGCCAAAGTCGCGTTTCAATGACGCGAAAAGCGCCATTTCTCAGCCAATGAAGGTAAACGCAGAGTGTGGGCAGCGTGATGACATAGGTCCTGGTCCCCACCATCTTAGAGAAGGGCATTGCAGTGATTGGCTTGCTGTCTGCGGCGTCACAGGGGCTATAAAGGGGCGTTCCCGCCGACCGCCATGTTACTGCTGCTGATCTGAGCTTAGGGAGAGGTTGCTGCCGCTTCGTCAGAAGCAGGGATAGCGTTAGGCAGGGTCCATTAACCACAAAACCGCTTGTGCTGTAGCGATTTCCACTGCCCAACACCACCTTCGGTGTGCAGGGATAGTGGAAGCTACATTTTTTTTTTTTTCCTCAGCGCTGTAGCTCATTGGGCTGCCCTAGAAGGCTCCCTGATAGCTGCATTGCTGTGTGTACGCCGCTGTGCAAACCAACTGCTTTTTTCAAAGCACAAATCCTCTTGTTCCTTCCTTTCTGCACAGCTATCTTGTTTGTTTGTCCACACTTTTTATTTAATTTGTGCATCAGTCCACTCCTTATTGCTGCCTGCCATACCTGGCTGAGATTACTGCAGGGAGATACTAATTGAAGGACAGTTCCTTTTTTTTTTTTTTTTTTTTTTTGTGGGAGATTAAGATTGACATTTCTGCTAGAGTGCCATCTCTGTCTGTGTCATCTCTCACTCAGTGGGCCATAGAAAGCCTATTAATTTTTTTGCTTGATTTGGGTTCTAAATTCTACCTGAAAAAATCACTAAATCAATCAGTGGGAGATTAATATTGGCCTCTGGGCTTGTGTGCCACTCCTGACTCCTGTGAGCGTCATCTGTCACTCAGTGGGCCCTAGAAAGCCTATTTTTTGTTTTATTTGTTTTCTAAATTCTCCCTGAAAAAATCATTTTATTTTCTTTGGTTTCTAAATTATTCCTGAAAAAAATCATTTTTTTTGTATTTTTTTTTCTCTAAAGTCTCCCTGAAAAAAAAAAAAAAAATCTGTGGGAGATTCATATTGCCCCTTCTGCTTGTGTGCCAGTCTTGACTCCTGGGTGTGCCATCTCTCTCTCTCTCCCCAATTGTGGGCCATAGAAAGCCTATTAATTTTTTTGCTTGATTTGGGTTCCAAAATCTACCAAAAATAATCACTAAATCAATCAGTGGGAGATTAATATTGGCCTCTGGGCTTGTCTGCCACTCCTGACTCCTGTGTGCGTCATCTGTCACTCAGTGGGCCCTAGAAAGCCTATTTTTTGTTTTATTTGTTTTCTAAATTCTCCCTGAAACAATCATTTTATTTTCTTTGGTTTCTAAATTATTCCTGAAAAAAAATCATTTTTTTTGTATTTTTTTCTCTCTCAAGTCTCCCTGAAAAAAAAAAAAATAAAAAAATCTGTGGGAGATTCATATTGCCCCTTCTGCTTGTGTGCCAGTCTTGACTCCTGGGTGTGCCATCTCTCTCTCTCTCCCCAATTGTGGGCCATAGAAAGCCTATTAATTTTTTTGCTTGATTTGGGTTCCAAAATCTACCAAAAAAAATAACTAAATCAATCGGTGGGAGATAAATATTGGCCTCTGGGCTTGTGTGCCACTCCTGACTCCTGTGTGCGTCCTCTCTCACTCAGTGGGCCCTACAAAGCCTTTTTTTTTTTTTTTTCCTAAATTCTCCCTGAAACAATCATTTCATTTTATTTGTTTTATAAATTCTTCTGTAAAAAATAATTTTTTTTTTATTTTTTTTTTTTCTGAAGTCTCCCTTTTAAAAAAAACAAACACAAATCAGTGGGAGATAAATATTTACATTTGCGCTTCAGTGACAGTCCTGCGTGTGTGCCATCTCATTTGTTGCCAACAACAACAGAGTGTGTAACATTGTGGCTGATTTTCGTTGTGGTCTCACCCACCTGTAAAGGGGTAGCTAAATCATACTGAAGTTATAGCTCACCGTGTAAGTTGTGTGACAGCAACAAATACCGTTAGTTTGTTTACGTTTTTAAAACAATGAGGAAGTCTGGTGGAAGAGGTCGTGGCCGGGGGCGTTCATTGTCAGCTGGTAATGAGGGTAGTGGTAGTGGTGGAGCATCAGCTGGTCGTGGGAAAAAAAATATTGCACCTAAGTCTGGAGCTGTGGAGCCAGGTTCGTCGTCTGGCTACACAAGGCCTCGAACCCTCCCTTTTCTGGGAGTAGGAAAACCGCTTTTAAAGCCGGAGCATCAAGAGCAAGTTTTGGCTTATCTTGCTGACTCAGCCTCTAGCTCTTTTGCCTCCTCTCGTGAAACTGGTAAATGTCAAAGCAGCGCGTCGTTAGTGGATGTTCACGGTCAGGGACAAGTCGCTTCCTTGTCCTCTTCAGCAAAAACAACAACAGAGAAGAATGCAGCAGGCGACACAATGGGTTACTCCATGGAGCTCTTTACACATACCGTCCCTGGCTTAGAAAGTGAAGCAGTTAACAGTCCATGCCCATTACAAGTTGAATCTGACATGGAGTGCACTGATGCACAGCCACAGCCAGACTACTATGCTGGTCCTTTGACTCAGACCACAACATTGCCCTCGCAGGGTGCTGATCAAGAATCAGACCCTGATGAGACTATGTTGCCCCATCACGAACGCTATACCACCGACCGACACGGTGACACAGACGAAGTTGCACACGAGCTACAAGAAGAGGTAATAGATGACCCAGTTCTTGACCCCGATTGGCAGCCATTGGGGGAACAGGGTGCAGGCGGCAGCAGTTCTGAAGCGGAGGAGGAGGGGCCGCAGCAGGCATCAACATCGCAACAGGTTCCATCTGCCGGGCCCGTATCTTGGCCAAAACGCGTGGCAAAGTCAAAACCTGTTGGAGGACAGCGTGGCCATCCGGTTAAAGCTCAGTCTGCAATGCCTGAAAAGGTATCCGATGCTAGAAAGAGTGCAGTCTGGCATATTTTTAAACAACATCCAATTGATCAGCACAAAGTAATCTGTCAAAAATGTTCAACTACCTTAAGCAGAGGGCAGAATCTGAAAAGTCTCAATACAAGTTGCATGCATAGACATTTAACCACCATGCATTTGCAAGCTTGGACTAACTACCAAACGTCCCTTAAGGTTGTAGCACCCTCGGCCAATGAAGCTACTCATCAACGCAACATCCCTTCCGGCAGTGTAGGGCCACCATTTTCTGCACCACCTGCAGTATCTGTGCAGGTTTCTTTGCCAGGCCAAAGCAGTCAGGGTCAGGGAATCTCCAGTTTCGTAGTAGGAAACACTGCATCTAGGGCACCGGCGGCAACAATACCATCTCCCACCGTCTCTCAGTCTGCCATGTCCACCGGCACCCCCGCTAGTTCCACGATCTCCAGCTCTCCAGTCCAGCTCACCCTACATGAGACTATGGTTAGAAAAAGGAAGTACTTAGCCTCGCATCTGCGTACACAGGGTTTGAACGCCCACATAGCTAGACTAATCTCGTTAGAGATGATGCCCTACCGGTTAGTTGAAAGCGAAGCTTTCAAAGACCTGATGGACTACGCTGTACCACGCTACGAGCTACCCAGTCGACACTTTTTTCCAGAAAAGCCATCCCAGCCCTCCACCAGCATGTTAAAGAGCGCATCGTCCATGCACTCAGGCAATCTGTGAGCACAAAGGTGCACCTGACAACAGATGCATGGACCAGTAGGCATGGCCAGGGACGTTACGTGTCCATCACGGCACACTGGGTAAATGTGGTGGATTCAGGGTCCACAGGGGACAGCAAGTTTGGGACAGTTCTGCCTAGCCCACGGTCTAGGAAACAGTTGGCTGTAGCCGTTCGCACCCCCTCCTCCTCCTCCTCCTCCTCGTCCTCCTGCAGAAGCGAGAGCTCGTCCACAGACCGCAGTCGCACAACCACTCCATCCGCAGCTGCCACTGTTGCACACCAGGTCTCCCATTATGGGGCAGCTACTGGCAAATGTCAGCAGGCTGTATTGGCTATGAAGTGTTTGGGCGACAACAGACACACCGCGGAAGTTCTGTCCGAGTTCTTGCAGCAAGAAACGCAGTCGTGGCTGGGCACTGTAGATCTTGAGGCAGGCAAGGTAGTGAGTGATAACGGAAGGAATTTCATGGCCGCCATCTCCCTTTCCCAACTGAAACACATTCCTTGCCTGGCTCACACCTTAAACCTGGTGGTGCAGTGCTTCCTGAAAAGTTATCCGGGGTTATCCGACCTGCTCCTCAAAGTGCGTGGACTTTGCGCACATATCCGCCGTTCGCCTGTACACTCCAGCCGTATGCAGACCTATCAGCGGTCTTTGAACCTTCCCCAGCATCGCCTAATCATAGACGTTGTTACAAGGTGGAACTCAACACTGCACATGCTTCAGAGACTGTGCGAACAGAGGCGGGCTGTTATGTTTTTGTGGGAGGATACACATACACGGGCAGGCAGTAGGATGGCAGACATGGAGTTGTCAGGTGTGCAGTGGTCGAAGATTCAAGACATGTGTCAAGTCCTTCAGTGTTTTGAGGAATGCACACGGCTGGTTAGTGCAGACAACGCCATAATAAGCATGAGCATCCCCCTAATGTGTCTGCTGATGCAAAGTTTGACGCACATAAAGGATCAGGCGTCTGCACCAGAGGAAGAGGAAAGCCTTGATGACAGTCAGCCATTGTCTGGTCAGGGCAGTGTACAGGACGAGGTAGCGGGCGAAGAGGAGGTGGAGGATGAGGAGGATGATGGGGATGAGTATATTTTTAATGAGGAAGCTTTCCCGGGGTCATTGGAAATTGGTGGCGTGGCAAGGGCGGGTTCTGGTTTTTTGAGGGACACAAGTGACGTAGATTTGCCTGCAACTGCCCCTCAACCAAGCACAACCGCAGATTTGACAACTGGAACTTTGGCCCACATGGCGGATTATGCCTTGCGTATCCTCAAAAGGGACACACGCATTACAAAAATGATGAACGATGACGATTACTGGTTGGCCTGCCTCCTTGATCCTCGCTATAAAGGCAAATTGCAAAATATTATGCCACATGAGAACTTGGAACTAATATTAGCAACAAAACAATCAACTCTTGTTGACCGTTTGCTTCTGGCATTCCCTGCACACAGCGCCCGTGATCGTTCTCACACGAGCTGCAGGGGCCAGCAGACCAGAGGTGTTAGAGGGGCAGAAATCAGAAGTGGCGTTGGCCAGAGGGGTTTTCTGACCAGGTTGTGGAGTGATTTTGCTATGACCGCAGACAGGACAGGTACTGCAGCATCAATTCAAAGTGACAGGAGACAACATTTGTCCAGTATGGTTACAAACTATTTTTCATCCCTTATCGACGTTCTCCCTCAACCGTCATTCCCATTTGATTACTGGGCATCCAAATTAGACACCTGGCCAGAATTGGCAGAATATGCATTGCAGGAGCTTGCTTGCCCGGCAGCTAGTGTCCTATCAGAAAGAGTATTCAGTGCTGCAGGTTCAATACTAACTGAAAAAAGGACTCGTCTGGCTACCCAAAATGTAGATGATCTAACCTTCATTAAAATGAACCACAACTGGATTTCGAAATCTTTTGCCCCACCTTGCCCGGCTGACACCTAACTTTCCTATGAAAAGGTCTTGCCTGTGGACTCTTCTGAATGACTTTTCCAATCTCGTAATTTTCTGCACCTGATTGTCCAGCATACGACATGTTTACTCCTAACAAAATGGCCAAACTCCCCACACGGGGCCGTGGTATCGCCACTTTGCGCCAGCACCCGTGAGAGTGCTGTTTGTCTGAAGAGGTGGGTGTGCCCGCTTTTGGTCGACGGCACTGCCACTGGGTCCCTCATAGTACAATAAAGTGTCTCTGGCGGTGGTGGTGCGCACCCAACGTCAGACACACCATTGTAATATGAGGGGCCCTGGGCCTGTACCGCCGGCCACAAGACAGTTCCCCCCCCCAGCTCAAACAGTGCTCTACCACTAGCAAAATTATCTCTCACAGCTTCACCAATGTTTAGTCTATGCGCTGACATCCTTCAATGCCTGGCACTGACAATACCATTGTTTTGACATTTTTGTTATGTTAGGCCTTCGAAGCCTGTCTGCGGTCCGTTCTTTCTACAACTACTACACTGACCAGGCCACTGCTGGCCGTGTTCCCCTGGAACCAATTTAAACTTGCCTACAGCCAGCCCAATTTTGTTATGTTAGGCCTTCTTAGCCTGTCTGCCGTCACTCCTTCCACTAGACTTCCACTGACCAGACCACTGTTGCCCGTGTACCCCTGGAACCAATTTTAAATTGCCAACAGCCAAATGTTATTATGTTAGGCCTTTGATGCCTGTCTGCTGTCACTCCTTCCACTAGACTTCCACTGACCAGACCACTGTTGCCCGTGTACCCCTGGAACCAATTTTAAATTGCCAACAGCCCAATGTTATGATGTTAGGCCTTTGATGCCTGTCTGCCGTCACTCCTTCCACTAGGCCTCCACTTACCTGTCTACTGCTGCCCGTGTTCCCCTGGAACCAATTTTAAATTGCCTACAGGCAGCCCAATTTATTATGTTAGGGCTTCGAAGCCTGTCTGCGGTCCCTCCTTCCACTAGGCCTCCACTGACCTGTCTACTGCTGCCCGTGTACCCCTTGAACCAACATCATAAAATAAAAAAAAAAGTATTTTGCTTATAAAAAAGAAAATACTGGTGAGATATCAAATGCAGACATTTTAACATTAAAAACAAACACACAACTAAAATCTGGTACAGTACTAAAAATGGCCACCAGCTACAATTACTTTATCCTGCAAGTATTTAACTGAAAGGTTTTTTAAATTGAAAACACAGATATGGCATCCACCGAGTGTTGTCCTGTCGCGTCTTCTTTATATTATTGCCGAGAAGATGCAAAACAATGAAAATAATAAAATCATTAATTACCAAAATAATAGAGAAAGTCAACACCACATTGCAAATAAACATTCATTCCAAATAAAGAAGCAGGGCGCGTCCGAGGGTGAGTATATACCTAATAAGAATATAATCACCCTCGGACGCGCAATGCTTATTTCCAACAGCCTTCCTTCCTAAGAATCAGCCCTTCCGTGGTGTAGAGAGACGTTGTGTTACACTTCAAGGTGTTCCCCAGGTTGTCTTTCCTGAGCTTCGATCTTCCGGCTCTCGTTTAGTAGTTCTTGGAAACTACACTGCATTAGGCCTTCAAATTGGGTATGGGGTGTAGAGAGAGGGTGTGTTACACTCCAAGGTGTTCCCCAGGTTGCCTTTCCTGAGCTTCGATCTTCCGGCTCTCGTTTAGTAGTTGTTGGAAACTACGCTGCATTAGGCCTTCAAATTGGGTATGGGGTGTAGAGAGAGGGTGTGTTACACTCCAAGGTGTTCCCCAGGTTGCCTTTCCTGAGCTTCGATCTTCCGGCTCTCGTTTAGTAGTTCTTGGAAACTACACTGCATTAGGCCTTCAAATTGGGTATGGGGTGTAGAGAGAGGGTGTGTTACACTCCAAGGTGTTCCCCAGGTTGCCTTTCCTGAGCTTCGATCTTCATGCTCTCGTTTAGTAGTTGTCGGAAACTACGCTGCATTAGGCCTACAAATTGGGTATGGGGTGTAGAGAGAGGGTTTGTTACACTCCAAGGTGTTCCCCAGGTTGCCTTTCCTGAGCTTCGATCTTCCGGCTCTCGTTTAGTAGTTGTTGGAAACTACGCTGCATTAGGCCTTCAAATTGGGTATGGGGTGTAGAGAGAGGGTGTGTTACACTCCAAGGTGTTCCCCAGGTTGCCTTTCCTGAGCTTCGATCTTCCGGCTCTCATTTAGTAGTTCTTGGAAACTACACTGCATTAGGCCTTCAAATTGGGTATGGGGTGTAGAGAGAGGGTGTGTTACACTCCAAGGTGTTCCCCAGGTTGCCTTTCCTGAGCTTCGATCTTCCGGCTCTCGTTTAGTAGTTCTTGGAAACTACACTGCATTAGGCCTACAAATTGGGTATGGGGTGGAGAGAGATGGTGTGTTACACTCCAAGGTGTTCCCCAGGTTTCCTTGCCATTGCTTCGGTCTTCCGACTCTCGTTTAGTAGTTGTAGAAAAGTACACTGCATTAGGCCTACAAAATGGGTATGGGTGGAGAGAGATGGTGTGTTACACTCCAAGGTGTTCTCCAGGTTGCCTTTCCTGAACTTCTATATTCAGGCTCTCATTAAATTGTGGTTAAACGGAACAACTGCATTTGGCGTACTAGTTGGTTTGGGGCCTACTATCGGTGTCTGCCACTCCTTGCTGTTCTCCTGGTTTCCTGTCCTGAAATTCCGTTTTCAGGCGCTCGTTAAGTAGTTGTTAATGTTAGACTGCATTTGGCCTACTAGTTGGGTTGGGGCCTACTATCGATGTCTGCCACTCCTTGCTGTTCTCCTCCACTGAACAAAGCTGTGCCGCCTGTTTACTACGGTTGCCAATTTTGAACTGCATTTCGACTACTTACTGATTTGGGCCTACTCTCTGTGTCAGCCTCTCATTCCAGTTGTCCTCCACTGCAATGCCCCCTGGTTATTCCTGTGTTACCAATTTTGAACTGCATTTAGCCAACTTTATTCTTTGGGCCTATATCTGTGTTTCCTCCTCATCCTGCCCATTGCCCAGCCAGTGATAGATGAGTCTGCTGGTACATTGACCCATAACGCAACATTCCCCGTGCACGCTACACAACAACATTGTGACCCTGCTGAAAGTTAGGTCCCCCTTCCCGCATACCATACCACCTTACACGGGGACAAAGAGGAAGGTGCAGATGAAAGTGCAGGTTCCTTCATCAGGTGGGGGGAGGAATACTAGTTGGCGACGTCACTGGCACAGGGCCTCTCATAGTACGCAAAAGTGTTGCTGCCGGTGGGAGGCGCCCCCGCCGTGCAAACACACCGCTGTACTTTGAGGGGCCCTGTGCCAGTGCCAATGCCAACAAGTGGGCCCCCCCTGCTTGCTCAGGATCACAGCACTTGCAAAGTTGAAATACTTACCTCTCCCTGCTCCACTGCCGTGACGTGGTCCAGATTTACTGGGCCCACTAATTACTTGAACCAGCCCTACCCCACACAACTTTAGCCAAATGACCCCCAATTTCAAATGCCTTCCAATTATTATAAGGTAAATTACGCTTGACAAGCTTCATTAAGAAGAATGGATGGTTTTGACATTAAAATGGGCACTCTAGGTGTTTTCCTGGCCCCCACTCACTGCCGACTATGCTGCCCCATTGACTTGCATTGGGTTTCGTGTTTCGGTCGATCCCGACTTTTCGCCATAATCGGCCGATTTCACTCGACCCGACTTTTGAGATAGTCGGGTTTCGCGAAACCCGGCTCGACTCTAAAAAGGTCAAGGTCGCTCAACTCTAGTGACCAATACTTTATGCCGAGCCTGTGCTTTTGGAGGCATGAACTGGTAAGCTCTCATCGCTTCAGAAATGTGAAATGTGGACGCAGTATGTGGTTTAAGTACACTGTGGAGGGGGGGGGGGATCTATAAAACTATTTTATAAACAAAATAATCATTTTTGCATTGCTTTATTCTGAGAGCTATACCTTTTAGGTTTTTCTTCTGTTGGAGCTGCGCGGCGGCTTGTTTTTTTGCGGGACAATATGATGTTTTCAGCGGTACCATGTTTATCTATATCCGTCTTTTTGATCATGTGTTATTCCACTTTTTTGTTCGGCGGTATGATGATAAAGCATTGTTTTTTTGCCTTGTTTTTTATTTACTTTTTATGGTATTCACTAAAGTGTTTATATTAGTGGGACAGTTTTATAGGTCAGGTCGCTGCGGACGCGGCGATACTAAATATGTGTACCTTTTATGTATTTTTTTTTTTTTCATTGAAATATTTATTTATAGATAGAATATCTTTAGATTTTATTATTATTATTTTTAATATTTTTATAATTACTTAAAAAAAAGTTTTTCTTTTTTCTTACTTTTTTCTTTGTCCCACTATGGGACAATCATTTTTTGCAGGCTGATCGCTTCTATAGCGTGCAGAAGAAGCAGCGTCTGCATGCCATATACGCTGCACTGACAGGGAGCGTTGTTGATCATGCACTGTGCATGATCAGCAAGTTTCCTAGCTCTGGTGACCCGGATGTCGTCATGACGACTTCAGGTCACCATGGCAGCGATCAGGACCCCACGTCACGCCACAAGGTCTCTGAACCAAAGACAGGGGGGCTGTCAGCCCTCTGTGCGGAATGCTGCAATCGGAATGTTGTTATCATGTTCGATCGCAGCATTTGATCGCTCAGACATAATAATCCGTCCGTGGTCAAATAGCCCCAGGTCACATTATTGTTATTATTATTATTTATGTATATAGCACCATTAATTCCATCGTGCTGTACATTAGAATGGGTTACATCAAAATACAAATATCACTTACAGTAAGCAAAACTAACAATGACAGACTGATACAGAAGGGAGAGGACACTGCCCTTGCGGGCTTACATTCTACAGGATTATGAGGAAGGAGACAGTAGGTCGAGGGTTGCAGGAGCTCCGATGGTGTTGTGGTGGTTGTGTGGTCATTACAGGTTGTAAGCTTTTTTTTAAGAGGTGGGTTTTCAGGTTCCGTTTGAAGGATCCAAATGTGGTGGATAACCAGACGTGTTGGGGCACAAAATTCCAGAGGATGGGGGATATTCAGGAGAAATCTTGGAGTCGATTGGGTGAGGAGAGAAGGAGGTCTTGGGAGGACCGGAGATTACGTGATGGAAGATATTGAGAGATTAGTTCGGAAATATACGGAGGAGAAAGGTTATGGATGGCTTTGTAGGTCAGTGTTAGTAGTTTAAACTGGATACACTGGGAAATTGGGAGCCAGTGAAGGGATTTGCAAAGAGGGGAAGCAGGAGAGTAGTGAGAAGAGAGATTAATTAGTTGAGCAGCAGAGTTAAGGACGGACTGGAGAGGTGCGAGAGTGTTAGAAGGTAGGCCACAGAGGAGGATGCTGCAGTAGTCAAGGCGAGAGATGATTAGGGCGTGCACAAGCATTTTGGTAGAGTGTGGGTTGAGGAAAGGACGGATTCTGGAAATATTTTTGAGCTGGAGGCGACAGGAGGTGGCGAGAGCTTGGATGTGCGGTTTGAAGGACAGGGCAGAGTCGAGGGTTACTACGAGGCAGCAGATTTCCAGGACAGGGTAAAGTGTGATTTCATTTATTTTGATAGATAGTTCAGGTAGGGAGGGTATGCGAGATGGAGGAAAGATAATTAGTTCAGATTTGTCCACATTGAGCTTGAGGAAGCGAGAGGAGAAGAAGGAGGATATGGCTGATAGACACTCTGGGATTCTGGAGGGCAGAGAGGTGACATCTGGGCCAGAGAGGTAGATCTGAGTGTCATCAGCATATAGTTGGTACTGGAAGTCAAAGGAGTTTATGAGTTGTCCCAGGCCAAGGGTATAGATTGAGAAAAGAAGGAGTCCTAGGATAGAGCCTTGAGGGACACCAACAGAGAAGGGGTGAGATGAACAGGTAGTATGGGAGTAGGAAACGCTAAATGTGCAGTTGGTAAGGTATGAGGAGATCCAAGTTAGGGCAAGGTCTTTGACACCAAAGGAGGAGAGGATCTGTAGTAGGAGGCAGTGGTCAACTGTGTCAAAGGTAGAGGACAAGTCAAGAAGTAGGAGTATAGAGAATTGTCTGTTAGCTTTGGCTGTAATTAAGTCATTAGTAACTTTGGTCAGGGCAACCTCAGTGGAATGGTGGGGACTGAAGCCAGATTGTAGATTGTCGAAGAAAGAGTTAGATGCAAAGTAACAGAGAAAAGTTCAGCATGGACGTGCTGCTCAAAGAGTTTGGAAGCAAATGGGAGCAAAGATATAGGGCGATAGCTGGGCATAGGGCTCGGGTCAAGGGATGGCTTTTTGTGGATAGGTGTGATTGTGGCATGTTTGAAAGCAGAGGGAAAGGTACCAGAAGTTAGTGATAGGTTGAAGAGATGGGTTAGGGATGGGATTAGTGTGGTGGTGAGGTTGGGGAGGAGGTAGGATGGGATGGTATCAAGCGCATAAGTGGTGAGGTGTGATTTAGAGAGATGAACAAGCTCTTCTTTAGTGATGTTGGAGAGGGAGTTTATGGGATTAGGGCATTGGTCTGGTATACAAAGGGGTTGTGGTGGTTTGACAAGACTTGCCTTGTTTGGTTGATCTTATTTTTAAAGTGTGTGGCAAAGTCCTCAGCAGAGATGATGGAGGTCGGAGGGGGCAGTGGTGGGCGGAGGAGGGAGTTAAAAGTGTTGAAGAACTGTTTGGGTTGTGGGATGAAGAAGATACGAGGGATGTGAAGTAGGCCTCTTTAGCAGAGGTGAGAGCTGACTTGAATGCGAGTGTTGCTTGTTTGACTGCAGTGAAATCATCTTGCAAATGCATTTTCTTCCAACGCCTTTTTTCAATTCTGGATACTTGCCGAAGCTTTTTAGTGATGTTATTGTGCCAGGGTTGTCTATTGTTTCGTCGCACTCTGCTATGCATGACAGGGGTGACCGAGTCGATGGCTGATGCAAGAGTGGCATTGTAGAAAACAGTGGCAGTGTCTGTGTCGTGGAGTGAGGATATGGATGCCACTGGTAGGATAGAGTCAGAGAGTGTGTGGGTGTCTAGGTGTGCGAGGTTTCTGCGGGGTGCGCATGTTGCTGGACATGGGTGACCGGTGAGGGGGACAGGGATGAGAAAGTGAGTAGATGGTGGTCAGATAGAGGGAGAGGGGAGGTTGTGAAGTTAGATAGGGAGCAGAGACGGGTGAAGATCAGGTCTAATGTATTGTTAGAATCTGTTTTGTTTTGATCATCCGCCATCTTGTTGTGGTTTTCTAGCTGCTGGTCTTTTTCCCCTGGTGCTGGGTTGTCTTGGTCAGGTGATTGTATCACCCTTTATTACCCAGCACCTGCCTCCCATTCCTTGCTGGACAACAGTGTTAATCCACTAGAGTTCTGGCTAGGTGCTTTGATAGCTTTCTGTGTTTGATATTTGGCAGTTCTGGGATCTCTGGTTCTGCTATCTTTTGTTTCTGTTTTCAGTTTGTTTCTGCAGCCTTCTCTGTGTTTCCTATTAGGAGGTGACCTGTTTTTTTGTACCCAGTCCTTAGATCTTTTAGGGACCTCCTTCCCCTTATCTATAGGTCTTTGCTGAGTTTAGACTAGGATCGTCAGTGGGTCTATTCACAAGAAATGGGTTGCCCACTCCATCGTAGGGTTTCAGCCTAGTCTTAGTGCAGGGTCAGCTTTCCCCCATCTCTCCTAGTTCTGTGCTGCAGTTTCGTAACATGTATGTCCGTCTGTGTGGGTGGCTGAGGAGGACCACTGAGTAAGTCCAAAAAGATGAAGTAAGGGACAGACGTTTGGAGGCTGCTGACTGGTTGGTGTCAATGGGGATGTTGAAGGGAATGTCAGCAGAGAGAAAGTGAAGGAGCCAGGTGGAATACTGCTCAATAAATAAAGACAGTGGTCGGGCCCGGAGGTCCGTATATGATGGCCATTTGAAGGTTGTAGGGGGAGTAGATGCGGACAGAATGGACTTGAAAAGAGGGGAGGATAAGGGAGGGTAAAGGTGAGATTGGGTTAAAGATACAGTTTGAAGAAAGGAGAAGGCCCACTCCTCCACCATGTCTGTTGCCAGGGCGAGGAGTGTAGGTGAAATGGCCGCCGTGACATAGTGCAGCAGGGGAGGCTGTGTCGGAGGGTGTCAGCCATGTTTCAGTGATGCCCAGGAAGGAAAGAATCCGAGAGGTGAAGAGGTCGTGAATCACGTGGAGTTTATTGCAGATGGAGGGGGCATTCCAAAGTGATCCAGAGATAGGGAGCAGGGTGGTGGGCATCAAGGGCACGGATTTGAGGTGGGCAAGATTTGGAGTGTTTATATTGGGTTGGGAGCGATAGGAGGTACTCGCAGGTATGGACTGGGGCTGAAATTCAGTCCTGGCATTTGAAATCACACAGGCCCATGTTGTCCTTGTCCCCATGAACCAGATGGGATATATTACTAATATGACCCTGGATGGAGGAAAGGAAGATTTTCTACAAGACCAATATTTCTAATGATACCCGTGGCCTGCTGGGGTATGTGACGGAGTCAGCGACTTTGAGCTCTGTCCCAACTCTTAACACTATGGGTGTCTTGAAAACACCGATTCTGTTAACAATGTAGCAGACAAGGCGGCCCATGACCAGACAGACCCTTCTAGCATTTGCCAGAATTGCCAGATGACCAATCTGGCCCTGGGAGGGAGTAATGGGAGGTATAAGCTGTGGGGGTCCAGGATTGGGAGATATGTCACCAGCAGTGATGAGAAGCAGAGAGAGACAGAGCAGGTGGGAGAAGGAGAGTGGGCGGCTTGTTTTCTGTTTTATTAGGAGAGATCTGAGGTTGAGGAGCAGGTCAGCGGAGGAGGTCAGGTGGGGAGGCAAGAGGGAAGGAGAGATTATTTCTTGGTTCAAGGGTGCTGGGGTTTGTGGATAGCGAAGGAGGCTGAGGACTAATGGTGCCAAAACTGTTCGAGTGTATGTCAGCATGATGAGTAAGTGTGGTGGAAAGGGGAAGAAATTTAGTACATTTATTAACAGTGGTTAGTCTTAATAATAATCTTTATTTTTATATAGCGCTAACATATTCCGCAGCGCTTTACAGTTTGCACACATTATTATCACTGTCCCCGATGGGGCTCACAATCTAGAATCCCTATCAGTATGTCTTTGGAAAGTCTTACCTTCTGTTCACTTCTGGCACATTTCAGCTTTATCCTTTTAGAGACAGACCACGTTCCAGACAGACCTGTGTCTCTGAATTTATAACAGGCTAAGTGCACATGAAATAGGCCAGGTGTGATCAGGAGGGAGGGGCAGCAGGAAGACTGGTCACAGGCCCAGGAGGGGGTTAATTAGAAGGGAAAATGCCAAAGGAAATAGTCAGATCCAAATGGACAAATAAAGCCAACAGTAATAGCAGACAGATACAGGGTGAGAGGGGTCAGGAAAGATGGGTGATGGGATTGCAGCCAGTGGACATACCAGCAATAGCAGACAGATGCAGGGTGAGTGAGGTCAGGAAAGATGGGTGATGGGATTGCAGCCATGGATGGAATATTACGTCCGATCTCAGAAAGTGGTTTTAAAGGGTGACCACCAGGTTAATTTTTAAAAAAAATGAACAGTAGACATGAAAACAAGCAACTTTGTAATATATCTGATCAGAGAAATCTGCTTCTTTCTGCTACTGGACGGATCGTTCATTCTACTGACTTTCGCACTACTGAGATATCAGATGACAGTTGGTGCTCATAAAGTTCTATAGAGAGGGGGAGGGGCTAGAGGCAGACACAGAGGGGGAGGGGCTATATACAGACACAAACATAGGAGGAGGAGCTAGAGGCACAAGGAGCTAAATACAGACACAAACTATGGTGGAAGGAGCTAGAGGAACAAACACACACAGAAGGGGAGGGGCTAGAGGCAGACACAGGGGAAGGAGCTAAATACAGGTACAAACAAAGGGGGAGGAGTTAGAGACAAATATACACAGAAGGGAAAGGAGCTTGAGGCTGACACAGACATAGCAGGAGGAGCTAGCAGCAGTTACAGACATAGCAGGAGGAGCTAGCAGCAGTTACAGACATAGCGGGAGGAGCTAGCAGCAGTTACAGACATAGTGGGAGGAGCTAGCAGCAGTTACCGACATAGCGGGAGGAGCTAGCAGCAGTTACAGACATAGCGGGAGGAGCTAGCAGCAGTTACAGACATAGCAGGAGGAGCTAGCAGCAGTTACAGACATAGCGGGAGGCGCTAGCAGCAGTTACAGACATAGCAGGAGGAGCTAGCAGCAGTTACAGACATAGCAGGAGGAGCTAGCAGCAGTTACAGACATAGCGGGATGAGCTAGCAGCAGTTACAGACAAAGCGGGAGGAGCTAGCAGCAGTTACAGACATAGTGGGAGGAGCTAGCAACAGTTACAGACATAGCGGGAGGAGCTAGCAGCAGTTACAGACATAGCGGGAGGAGCTAGCAGCAGTTACAGACATTCTGCAGCAAGTTAACGTAAAACAGCAGTACAGTCCTTCATTGAACTTCATGAGCACCAACTGTAATCTCCTGTCTCAGTAATCGGAAAATCTGTATTCACTGCAGGTAGATTTTAGCAGTAATTAAAGATTTTACAGAAAGAAAAATCAGTCTAGGAGGAGAATTTATATTTATATTTACAAAGTTCCTTATTTTCACTTGCTTTATACAAATTCATATACATTTGGTGCCAGTGTAATTGTGCTCGGCCACAGAACAGAAGGTGACACCTTGTTTGTGCATCACATGATTATAGGAAATATAAAACATTAAAAAAACAATACAGCTTAGTTATATTTTACGGCTCCTGGAATTTGACAATGAAAAAACTAAAAAATGTGCTTTGTCCTAAAGTCCCAGAAATGGTCAAGTCCTTAAAGGGTTAATAGAGTTGTGCCCAAAGAAGGGGAACTCATCAAGTGTGCCCTTCATTTACCTTCCTCTGTTATTTTCCATGCATATTAACCCTAGGAGAGCATTTTTTCTGTGTGTTTTTTTAAAGGATATAGACGCCATTGGAGCCATTTTTTTTTAAGTACATGTACTATGGGCTAAAAGCCAACTTAGTAATTGGGTTCATTAAAAAAATGCTCTAATTGGCTTTTTCCATGATCTTGACTGGTTGCAAATTGAGTTAACTGAGAATCCAACAGGGAGCTCGTTATGATAAGGGATATGTAACTGTCATTTTTGACTTTCCTCTCCACTGATTTCTGACCACAAAGTTCAACTTCGATGTGGCGTGTGCTCCTAAATCGTCTAAGAGAAGGTCAGAAAGGGACAGATAAAAGTGTTACAAACTCAATCCTCACAATGAGCTCCCTGACAGATTTTCAGTTAACTCATTCTGCAGCCAGCAATAAACAGTCCGATAAAAAGGCTGAAGAAAGCAACGGTGCAAAATATTTTAGATCGGCCTAGGTATATCAGGGTCTTCTATCGGGAGACAAACAAAGACGCACACAGTGGGTTTTCCTACAAAGAGTCTCTTATGAAGGCAAAGAAGTGATACGTGGCAACACGTGGTGGTAGAAACAATGATTTGGCAGAGAACTTGTTTCCGTGTTATGATGGACAACTGAATTACATGTCAAAAACGATTGTGCGCAATTTGTCCCTGGCCACATTCCCACTCCATCAAGGTCAAGTTTTAAAATACAAGGATGTCTCTGGATATCTAGCGGCAGTACAAAGACATAAATACAGAGAGGTAAAAGCCGGAAGGCCTAATAACCTGGCTCTAACCATGATCACCTGGTAGCTCTTGTTGGCCTTTCACAGACAGGTTTTGCATTATCTATGCCAACTATCAGGACCCAGAGGAACCTTGGCCTTTACCCTTTATACCGCGTACAGTGTTGTGGATTTACGCAGAGGCACTAGGTTAAGTCCTCGGAGTAGCTGCTGGCCGGTGGAGTAGTCTGGTGGGAAAGGCCGGAACCAAGAGAGAAAACAGGGTTCGCATTATCTACTCCGATCAAAACCCAGAGGAACCCTGGCCTTCACCCTTTAACTCTGTGTACAGGATTGTGGACTTACACAAAGACGCTAGGATAAGTTCTCAGAGTAGCTCCTGGCCGGTGGAGTAGTCTGGTAGGAAAGGTCAGAACCAGGAGGGGTAATGGGTTTTGCATGATCTAAGCCAACTCTCATGACCCAGAGGAACCCTGGCCTTCACCCATTAACCCCTGTACAGTATTGTGGATTAAACACAGGCAATATGTTAAGTCCTCAGAGTAGCTGCTGGTCGGTTGAGTAGTCGGGCAGGAAAGGTCAGAACTAGTAGGGAAAATATTTTTTTAATTATCTACTTCAATTATCAAGACCCAGAAGAGCCCTGGCCTTCACCTTTTAAACCATTTACAGGATTACACAGAGGCACTAGGTAAAGGTACCGTTACACTAAACGACTTACCAACGATCACGACCAGCGATACGACCTGGCCGTGATCGCTGGTAAGTCGTAGTGTGGTCGCTGGGGAGCTGTCACACATACAGCTCTCTCCAGTGACCAACGATCAGAGGAACGACTTCAGCATCGTTGAAACTGTCTTCAACGATGCCGAAGTCCCCGGGTAACCAGGGTAAATATCGGGTTACTAATCACAGGGCTGCGCTTAGTAACCCGATATTTACCCTGGTGGTTACCATTGTAAAAGTAAAAAAAAAAAACAGTACATACTCACATTCTGATGTCTGTCACGTCCCCCACCGTCAGCTTCCCGCACTGACTGTGTCAGTGCCAGCCGGCCGTAAAGCAGAGCACAGCGCTGACGTCACCGCTGTGCTCTGCTTTACGGCCGGTGCTGACAGTCAGTGCAGGGAAGCTGACGGCGGGGGACGTGACAGACATCGGAATGTGAGTATGTACTTTTTTTTTTTTTTTACTTTTACAATGGTAACCAGGGTAAATATCGGGTTACCAAGCGCGGCCCTGCGCTTAGTATCCCGATATTTACACTGGTTACCAGTGAACACATCACTGGATCGCGTCACACATGCCGATCCAGCGATGACAGCGGGTGATCAGCAACCAAAAAAAGGTCCTGATCATTCCCCAGCGACCAACGATCTCCCAGCAGGGGCCTGATCGTTGGTCGCTGTCACACATAACGAGATCGTTAGCGGGATCGTTGCTACGTCACAAAAAGCGTGACATTGCAACGATATCGTTAACGAAATCGTTATGTGTGAAGGTACCTTTAAGTCCTCGGAGTAGCTGCTTGCCTCTGCAGTAGTCTGGTAGGAAAGTCAGGAGGGAAATCAAGGAACAAAATTGTAAGATAGAAGAAACGCTAGTAAAAAGGCTAATGTCAGAATATGAATCAAACAGTCAAACAGGCTGATCAGGAGTTTAACAATAAAAGTAAACCAAAGCTAGTAAAAACTATAGCTGGCAAATCCCTTCAGTAAGCTGGGAATTTAGTAGGGTGTGATGCTGCCTCATTGACCACAGTAGAGTGTACTCTTTCTGGACAGCACACACACCCATATCACAAGATACTACAGATCAGACCTCGCAGGAGCAGGTCCAGGAGGAGACGTGAGAAGATTTCAGTGCACTTGCAATTACCAGTGATTACAACCATTACCAGTGACTAAAACTGGTGGCATACAGTATATCAGAGAGTGAACTGCCAAATGCAATATATAGGGAAGCAGTGTATATACAATATATATGTAGACATTACAGTACTTGTTACTCTCTGCCAGTATTTGAGACATGAAAAGGACAAAACATATTTTTCCTTCCTTGAATGAGGTTTTTTTAGTGAAACAAGAAGTCCCGAACATGGTACAGTACACCCTCTGGCAGTCGGAGTCTTGTGATGTGATCAATCGTGCATACCAACCACAGCAGTCAGCTCTATCCACAAGGTCTTCACAAGTGAAGCTCTGTCAATGAGATCTTCACAAGTGAAGCTCTATCCATGAGGCCTTCACAAGTGAAGCTCTTTCCATGAGGTCTTCACAAGGGAAGCTCCATCCACGAGGGCTTCACAAGTGAAGCTCTATCCACGAGGCCTTCACAAGTGAAGCTCTATCCACGAGGTCTTCACAAGTGAAGCCCTATCCACGAGGTCTTCACAAGTGAAGCTCTATCCACGAGGTCTTCAAAAGTGAAGCTCTATCCACGAGGTCTTCAAAAGTGAAGCTCTATCCATGGGGTCTTCACAAGTGAAGCTCTCTCCATGAGGTTGTCAAGGTAAAAATATACGTCTTTATACACTTTTGTACTTTTATATATTCTTATGCTGTGAAACAATAAGTTTTTCCCCTTCGCTTGCTAATGCAAATTTAACTGTATTTAAGATGGCTGCCAGTATTCACCTTTGCCCCACTTTCAGGCTGAAGAAACAAGTTTCACATTCCAGAAGGACAAGTATCATTTCTCTGGAAATGATACTTAAAGCGATGTGGACAAGATGTGGACAAAGGAAGATTCATCAGATGACGTCAGAGCCAACCAGAAGGACTGAATACTAGATACATTGCTTAACCCCCGCCTATCCCCGCCCTCTGCACACCTTCCCCCAATAGATCATGTAGTAATGTGTATCAGGAAATAAAGTTCAGTTGCTGAGACGTTACTACACTTTGTAGACAAACGGGCAGGCACTGAGTTTGAACCAGATTTTGTCTGACTCATTCTTCACTCCGGTACCACTGCTCTAATTCTAATTTGGAATGACTGGTGAAGGAAGGGTATTGTCGTGACGACCCCGACAATTTGGCGCAACCAACGTGGGGCGTGGCCCGCGATCCGAGACCCCCTGGACCCATGCCTGGACGTCCGTGGACGACACCCGTAGTGGCTGATCTCGAGCACTGATCACCCTCTAAGCATGGTAAGTGGAGAATGCATACTATGTATGTGTCACACTTGCTAGTGTTTCAGCCGTTATTGGTTAGTCTGTGGTCTCCTTGGGTCCGGGGAGTGACCGGTTGAGTGGTGAGACCGAGCGCGATCCCGTGCCACGCTTCGAACCAGCAACTGTGAGACGTCGCACTCTGCACGTCCTCGTGTACACCACACCTCCTCCACCGGTCATTGTACTCCATTCAACCACCCTACCCGTGACTGTTGCCTAGTAGTGATAGAGTGAAAGATTGAGAAGTTTGTGGATTGGGGCGGGCTTTGAGAAGGGATAGGAGACGTGGCCTCTGTGATATTGCACGCACATACATCGGTAATTAAGACGTCCCAAGAGGGGGACCACCAGAAACACTTGCACACACTTGCACATATCGGTAATTAAGACGTCCCAAGAGGGGGACCACCAGAAACACTTGCACACACTTGCACATATCGGTAATTAAGACGTCCCAAGAGGGGGACCACCAGAAACACAGTGGAGGGGTCTCACTAGGAGACAGCCTCCCAACGTTTAGAATATCGTGACAGGACAGACTGTAATCACTGGTGTTCAGGTTAGGGAAAAATATTGAGTGCGAGGCTCTTTATTCATAACACGTGGAGCGCGAGGCTCCGTGTTAGGACACAAGTGTTGCTGTCGCTGTCAGCGGCCTACTGCAGAAGGGCGTAGTATTCTGTGAGTCATGTTACGTCTCTTAAAGAAGAAGTCCGTGCCCCACAGGTTAGATGAGGATGCTGTGGAAGTCAAGACAATAGTAGAGTCACGGGAGGGCAAGAAGGCAGTCAAGAATGTTGAGAGGTTGTACAAGCATGTAGGATTGCCCTCGACAGGGAGATTGCAGCCGTCTACATGGCACAATTTCATAGAGAACAAAAAGGGCATATTGAAAGATAAAGGACTGTTAGAACAAGTGCAAGCTCATCTGCGAGTTGCGCGAGGCTTAAAGAACGAGGAATGGAAAGAGGTTGATGGAGAGGGAGGATCAGAGGATGCAGAGCCCGTGTTTGGCTATAAAATACCTCAATCATTAGTTTTTCTAAGGTGTTTTGGTATACGAGTTGTGTGAAGGTTTTGTAGAAATGAATTAAGTCTGAGAATTGCTGTATTCCGCTACTCTGTGTGGTTTTCCAAAACACCCGATGGGAGGGAGGAGTCAAATAGCTGCGTTGTTGTTTTTCTTCTTTTGTGTTGAGGAATGCTGTAAATTCTTATCTGTGTGTTTGTGGCCGATGGGAGGGGTGAACGCCTGCGCAAATTGTTTTTTGACTTCTCCTCTTTGTGCTGCGGGCCAGAGAAAGGGGGGCCGGCTGCGCTGAAGAATACGGAGTTGTGTATATTCTGTCCTTGGTTCAGTACGCGCTGAGTCCAGAAGAACTTAACCTGTTCGGTATCAGCAGCTGGGAGCGATCCTTACTCGCTCTCTAGTCCCCCTCCCCCCCCCCCCCCCCCGCCGCAGCTTCAAGGACACGGCACGCAGCTTGGTTCCTTGTCAGTGGCCCAAGAAACAGATTCCAGCTCCAGCCCCTCCCTTACACAAATCCAGTCTTACGCTCCAATATCCATTTTAACCCTGTGTCTGGAAATCTCCCTCCCAAGCCTCGCTATGTTAATTCTCAGACCAAGAGCTTGTTTTAATTAGAGTAGATGGCAGACCCAATTGATAGACTCTCACAAAACCCATCCCTGTGGGACCTTTCCCTGAAGTTACTGCTCAGTTCGTAATCTCTCCCTTATGTCCGGTAAATTTACTGGGGACAGATTTATTATCACAAGTTCCGCTCCAGAATATAATTCCAAGATGATGGTCAGATGGTCCTTACGTTATATAACCCCTATGTAGATGAGTATAATGAGATGTGTTATAAAAAAAAAAAAGGGGGGGATAGTGTCTCTAACCCTGTCAGTTAGAATATGCCTATGTCACGTTACTTCAGTATGTGGGTAATTTTTTTGTTTTTTGTTGTGTGCACAGACAGAGCAGGAAGCCATTGTTGCCACTGTTAGTTTTCACAAGTATCTGGCAGATCTGAACTGTCGGGTTTCGGCCTTGAAACCTCGGTTCTGCCTTGGTCAAGTGATATTTTTGGGTCACTGTCTCCTTCAGGGTGCCAGACACCTCACAGAAGAAAGAAGAGAAATAGCCGTCAGCTCCCTTCCATTCCCAAAAGATGAGACTGAACTCCAGCGTTTCCTTGGACTATGTACTTATTGTTGTCAGTGAATACCGGACGCATCCCGCATAATGCTACCTCTCTACAAGGCCCTGAAAGACTGTTCAAGATATGGTGATGATTTTGGCAGACTCCACACAGGATACGCTGTTACTACGGAAGACACTGTAGTGCACGGAGCTGCACTCCCTCCCTCCCTGTCAGCACAAGCCAAAGACAGGCGGGCTGATATACACGGACTCACAGTATGCATTTGGTATTGCTCATGATTTCGGAGCCCTATGGGCCAATCGAGGATTTGTTACTACTGCCGGGACTCAGTGAAGAATGTTGAAGCTGTTAAAACCCTCATGGACTCAATCGAATTACCTACTCAAGTGGCCATTATCAAAGTTAAGGAGCACGGTCCTAGGAACAGTAAACAGACTGTTGGTAACGCCTCTGCGGATATGCAAGCAAAAGCCGCTGCTCTTCTACCCGTTGAACAGACCATACAGGCTATGGTGACCACACGCTCTCAGCGTAAACAGTTACAAGAAACACTGACTCTATAGGAACCTGATGATCTACGACAGACTGAGGTTTTCTGCCGGACCCCGCGAGACCGCTTAATGACGATGCAGAGAATGTCTCCAAAGGAAGAAGTGAAGCAGTGGAAAGCTGATGGAGCACGTATGGACAATGGTCGCTGGAAAAAGGACCAACTTGTGTGTCTCCCTAAGCGGATGTACCCTGCTATTGCCACGTGGGCGCATGGGCCCACACATCGAGGTATCTGTCAGATCTGCAATCCCGGTCAACTTTAACGTGTACCCCCAAAGTATCTTGCTAAGCCCGCCTTTCCAAAGGCTCCAGGTGGACCACATCACGTTGCCGAAGTCTGGAAGGTATGAATATTGTCTGGTGGTTGTCGACATGTTCTCCAGTTGGCCAGAAGCATTCCCCGTTACCAACGTGACTGCAAAGACCACAGCAAAGAAACTGGTGATGGAAGTTATATGCAGATATGGTGTTCCAGAAGTTGCTGAAAGTGACCAAGGCCCGGCCTTTTCTTCTCATGTGTATCAGGAGGTTCTGACAATGCTTGGATCCACTGTAGCACTCCGTACCATCCACAATCTAGTGGGAAAGTTAAGAGGCTGAACGGCACACTGAAGGGACAATTGACCAAAGTGATGCAGGAGACTACGGCTCCATGGCCAGGGCTCTTACACATTCGTACTACCCCTATTGCAAAACATGGCCTGTCCCCATATGAGATATTGTTTGGTGCTAGGTTCTCAGTTGTAAATTTTCAGTCTCAGTAGTTGTCAGAAGAAACTGACCGTGCTGTTCAATATGTTATTCAGCTTAGTAAAAATGTTGCTAACACCCATGTTTTAGTTTCTTTTTCCCTTCCAGATTCAACATAAACCGATATTTGTCACAATTTGAAGCCTGGTGGTCTTATGGTCGTGAAAAGCTATGTCAGTAAAACTTGAAGGAAAGAGCACCTGAATCCACGCTTCATACTGTAAAAGAGACCGGACCAGCGCTTACTCATAGTGATGATCGAAGGAAAATGTTGCTGTTGTTTTTGGTCCTGAGGCTGGGGGCCATCCTCGCCCCTACCTCCTCGGCCCCTATTGTAAATAAGAATTCCGGTGTCACTATTCTCTGGGTAAAACCTAACGGCCCCGGTAAATATCTGGAGATTTGATTTCTGCGATGTAGTCAAGTGCCCCGAGACTCAGCGGGTGGTAGAGGGAATTATCCAGTATTATATATGTGTTACCAGAGATAACAATTGTGCTGGGAAGATATTTTCATAATGTGTTTAATAGTGGATACTATGGGAATTTAGGCCATATACAGCTCCAGGATATTAGCTTCAGACCAACCAAGGCCCCCGTTACCAGTACAGCTAAAACAGGCCCAGGTGAACGTTTGCAAAATATAGTTAACGAAGTAATCCCCATTCCAGGTCTTAGTTGGCAAAGAAGTCTTCTCCATAGAAACACAAACAGCCCCAAGGACAAATTTATGGTTAGAATGGGTAAGATACAATGTACGAGTGCAGAATATCTCTGTAGGATGTGTTGCTTGTGCTGCAGTGGATACACATCTATACACACATGCATTGTTTTTTCCTGATGACAATACTACTGCCTGTGTTATGAATCTGTTGAAGGGTCTAAAGTCCACTGATTGCTCAGATTATGTCCCACTAATTCATGAAGCACCCACACTAAAGGTCCCAGGAGGGATAACTGTGTTAGCTGATAATTATACCTGCTATAATTCCCACGACACTACAGGTACACCAGTAGGGGTCTTCGAGACAGGTTTCTGCAAAGAGAACAGTTCCCTAGATACTGACTTGCTAGCTAATCATACACAGTATATGTACGATATTTATTGGTTATGTGGAGATGGTAAGCTCCGTCCTAGGTTGCCTAATGCCTGGACAGGTCAATGCACCCTTGTTAAACTAGCTGTGCAGTTCAAGATTCTACCTTGGGATCCAGAGACACCTGATGAATATACCAGAAAGAGGAGAATTCTCTGTCAGCTCCATATGAGTTATGAAGAAAATCCATTGGTATATGTTGATGGCATTGGAGTGCCAAGGGGGGTGCCTGACCAATTTAAAGCCCAGAACCAGATCTATGCTGGCTTTGCTTCCATAATCCCGCAGGTGCAGATTAATAAAAATGTTGATTGGATCAATTATATATATTACAGTGAACAAAGGTTTGTCAATTTTACCTGTGATGCCTTCCAAGGTATAGTAGAGGAATTGGGCCCTAACACTAGAATGACCCTCCAAAACCGACTAGCCCTCGATATGATTTTAGCAGAGAAAGGAGGAGTCTGTGGGATGGTGGGAGAGGAATGTTGTACCTATATCCCTCAGAACTCTGGGGTAAATGGAAAGACCATGATAGCCCTTAAAAAGATAAATGGGTTAGCAGCAGAATTAAAATGCTGGAGTAGACACATCTTTCTTTTCCGGTTGGTTGGGTGGGCTCAAAGGATTCCTCCAACAAGCTTGTCTGGTACTGATTGCCCTTCTTGTAGTTGGATCGATAATCCTCTGTTGTGTTATTCCCCTGTATAAAAAAGGTTATCAGTGAGGCAACTCCGACTGGCACCTTCCTCAACCAAGAAGTAGACTCACCAGAGTACGATGGTACTGATCCAGGGGAAATCTCTAAGTACGCCCCCTCAAGATGTTAGACAAAACCCCTTACTCTCAGATGATGCAAAGAGATTTAGTTTAGGGACAGCGGGAGAACTCCATGTGAAGCTAGTGAAGGGTTCAGCTGCCTGGAGGCCTCTCACAAGGGGAGAGCTTCTGAGGTGTCTGGATGAAGAAATCCACCTCCCATTTCCCCATCACATGGACAGTCTCGAAGGATCTTTCTTTTTAGGGAAAAACTTAGTGTTTAGGGGGGATTGTCAAGGTAAAAATATACGTCTTTATACACTTTTGTACTTTTATATATTCTTATGCTGTGAAACAATAAGTTTTTCCCCTTCGCTTGCTAATGCAAATTTAACTGTATTTAAGATGGCTGCCAGTATTCACCTTTGCCCCACTTTCAGGCTGAAGAAACAAGTTTCACATTCCAGAAGGACAAGTATCATTTCTCTGGAAATGATACTTAAAGCGATGTGGACAAGATGTGGACAAAGGAAGATTCATCAGATGACGTCAGAGCCAACCAGAAGGACTGAATACTAGATACATTGCTCAACCCCCGCCTATCCCCGCCCTCTGCACACCTTCCCCCAATAGATCATGTAGTAATGTGTATCAGGAAATAAAGTTCAGTTGCTGAGACGTTACTACACTTTGTAGACATACGGGCAGGCGCTGAGTTTGAACCAGATTTTGTCTGACTCATTCTTCACTCCGGTACCACTGCTCTAATTCTAATTTGGAATGACTGGTGAAGGAAGGGTATTGTCGTGACGACCCCGACAAGGTCTTCACAAGTGAAGCTCTATCCATGAGGTCTTCACAAGTGAAGCTCTATCCACGAGGTTTTAACAAGTGAAGCTCTATCCATGGGGTCTTCACAAGTGAATCTCTCTCCATGAGGTCTTCACAAGTGAAGCTCTATCCATGAGGTCTTCACAAGTGAAGCTTTATCCACGTGGTCTTCACAAGTGAAGCTCTATCCACGAGGTCATCACAAGCAGGCGCTGCGGCAGTTTAATGCTATTGACGTGCGGGCACGTGCCCGCACATCAATAGTTAACAGACGCCAGCCAATCGGAGGCTGGCAGCTGACATCAGCCGCAACGCGCACATTGCCGGCATCTGATGTCATTGTCAGTTGCCAGCGAGTGCGCGCTTCAGCTGTGAGGAGGATGCTTCACCGAAGGAGTGCGAACGGCAATCCGGGGGCCCGGGCCAGTATGCTGGACACTGAAGGCAGAGATGCTGGACACAGTGGGGGCAATATGCTGGACACACTGGGGGCAATATGCTGGACACACTGGGGGTAGAGATGCTGGACACACTGGGGGCAGAATTCTGGACACACTGGGGGCAGAGATGCTGGACACACTGGGTGCAATATGCTGGAGACATTGGGGCAGAGATGCTAGACACACTGGGGCAGAATGCTGGACACACTGGGGAAGAATGCTGGACACATTGGGGGCAATATGCTGGACACACTGGGGGCAATATGCTGGACACACTGGGGCAGATAGCTGGACACACTGGGCCAATATGCTGGACACACTGGGACATAATGCTGGACACACTGGGGGCATGATGCTGGACACTGGGGCAGAATGCTGGAGACACTGGGGCAATATGCTGGGCACACTGGGGGCAATATGCTGGACACACTGGGCCAATATGCTGGACACACTGGGGCAGAATGCTGGACACACTGGGGGCATGATGCTGGACACTGGGGCAGAATGCTGGAGACACTGGGGCAATATGCTGGGCACACTGGGGGCAATATGCTGGACACACTGGGGGCAATATGCTGGACACACTGGGGCAGGATGCTGGACACACTGGGGGCAGGATGCTGGACACATTGGGGCAGAGATGCTGGACATTGGGGGCAGAGATGCTGGACATTGGGGGCAGGATGCTGGACACACTGGGGCAGGATACTGGACACATTGGGGGCAGAGATGCTGGACACTGGGGGCAGAGATGCTGGACACTGGGGGGGAGATGCTGGACACTGGGGGCAGAGATGCTGGACACTGGGGCAGAGATGGATATGATGGAGACTGATGGGGCAGGATGGGGAGATCATATGGGGCATGATGGATACTCATGAGGGCAGGATGGGAGAACATATGGCTGGAGCCAGGAATGAGAATACACGGGGCCAGGATGGGGGATATTATTATTACCATAGGGGCTAATTAAGGGATATTATTACTGCAGTGATGTACAGTATTTATTTTATTTTTTGAGGACACTGTTTTAAATGAGGGGGCGGTCCTGTTACTGTGTAGAGTAACACTTTGTTGCCTCTTTTTCTTCATGTGGTGTAATGTAAAAGTTGGGAAAAATTAAGTAATGTGTTCTGCAAGCGGAGCCCGAGATAACCGTGTTATTTCCTCTAGAGACGAGCCCTGGCTGGAAGAAGTGATGGCGGTCTGTGCTGGATCAAAGATGAAGGACTTCACCTAGAGACGTCACTGGTGAGTCAGTGTGTTACCTATACACTGACACTATACACTGTATACTATATACAGAGCTCCTGTGTATAATGTCACCAGTGATCACTGTATTACTTCTACACAGACACTGCATACTAAGTACAGATCTCCTGTGAATACTGGCACTTATGGTGATAGTATTGTGGTTTTTTTTGTCTTCCTAACTGAAGGGTAAATTGGTTAGATCAATGGATGTTTGACAGGTTATAGTTTCAAACAGCAACTATTTTTCTGGAATAATCTGGTTCAGGCATATGATGACCCCGTCGCATGACCCCGTCACATGACCGGGGGGCCCACAGTGTCTGAACAGTCCGGGGCCCTGGCTACCCTTAATCCACCCCTGATCACAAGTGAAGCTTTAGCCACGATGTCTTCACAAGCGCAGCTCTATCCAGAAGGTCTTCACAATTGAAGCTCTATCCACAAGGTCTTCGCCCCGCCAGACTCCAGTCACATGTAAATATTTCTACCACCAGACAGTATGATGTCCACTCTTTCCTAGTTCAGTGTGTACAATGTAGAAACAGACTATAGTCCTGGACTCCTGGATACATGGACATAACAAGTCTTCATTTTTTAGTTCATAAATTGATAATACACATGAAAATAAGAAACCCTTTAATATATCTGCTTCTTTCTCCCTCAAGACTTATTTTTTTTTATTCTCAAAGTTCTCATTTCCTGGGCTAAATAAGTCTCCAGTGAAGACACAATGTCATGAAATAGCAGATGGCAGTTGGTGCTTTTAAAATCCTATGGAGCTCGAGGGTTATTTGTGGACATCTAGCAATATTCTTTGATATCTGATCATTTATGCTTTTAATCTGCAGGGCCACATCACAGGGAACACCAGCCTTAGCAACTTCTCAACAGCATCTTTATGACCTCTTGACTTTTTATCTTTGATATGTAGCATTACCACTACATTCCCCCTGCATCCAGGGCCACACCTGCATGACCTGAGAAGAACATGGCACTCAGATATCTCTCAGGGGCTAGCACCATCCCCCTGCTCCTGGCTCTAGCCAGACAGTTCTGCAGTGTCACCATGTTCCGCGTGGACGGAGTCTCCATTTTCCTGGAGCAGGATCTTTGAACCGCCTCCTAAGGGCTACCACTTTCGACAAGGAGAAGGAACAGGGCCAAACGGAGTGAGCAGAGCCTAGGTGAAGAATTGAGAGAGAAAAAAGACAGGAGGAAATAAAGAAAAGAGCAGGAGAGAGGATAGAAGGAATAAGTGTCGAGAGAGACAGGAGACAAGAACGATGCTCTATAGATGTTAAGCAGTGGAAATCATGGTGCAAGTTAGGGAAACCACGTTAGGCGAGAGCTCCTGTGGGGTGTCAGCTACCTGGCCCTAAGCACCCTTGACAATCAGCTCAAACCTAGTGTGAGAACAAAATATTCCACTTCTAAAAGCTTGTAAAATGCCTGGCGTAATTCCACAATTTGGCCTCACTGGTGATCTGTCAGCTGACATTGGTCAGAACGAAAACAGCTACGACACCAGTCATCGCATTTTATGGTTTTCATCTTTACAGGTGCACATCGCTGTGGTTTACTCTGCACTGTTGATTCCCTTTTTCAATTCTCTTTCTGCTATTGTTAGCACCAGGCACTTTACACATCGCTCATCTGTTAAGGAACCTTAAAGGAAACTGCCACCAGGTCACAAGAGGACAAGTTGTGATCTTATTTCATTATTGCTGTTCCTCTGAGCAGTCCATATTTGTTTTTTTTTGTTGTTTTGTTTGTTTTTATGTGCCATACAAGTCCAGAGATTTCCGCCTTTGTATTTAGTACTAACTTTTCTGGTCTTTTTCCAAGAGGGTGGGCCTTGCAGGATCCTCCGGGGGCGTGTCTTCAGGATGCTCAGTATTATCACCCTGTGAGCCACGCCCCTTTGGGATGAAATCATAAAAATGTGCAATAATATAGAAAGGTTCATATCTCTGGAATCATTTGGAATCTTTAAAAAAAAAAAAAAAACTGGAACAAAATAAAACCAAAACTGTCGGCTTCATGTAATAAATAGGTCAATTCGTCTGGAGATGACTCATTCACAGTCTTTGTGGCCAATGCAGGGATGGGAGGAGGTGAGCTGTGACATCACCTATTGTGAATGGTGGATCCTGTGCTATCTATTGCATATAGCGGTGTTATCAGTCATTGTACAGGAGGAGGAGGTGAGCTGTGACATCACCTATTGTGAATGATGGATCCTGCGTTATCTACTGTATATAGAGGCGTTATCAGTCATTGTATAGGAGGAGGAGGTGAGCTGTGATATCAACTATTGTGAATGGTGGATCCTGTGTTATCTACTGTATATAGAGGCGTTATCAGTCATTGTACAGGAGGAGGTGAGCTGTGACATCACCTATTGTGAATGGTGGATCCTGTGTTATCTACTGTTTATAGAGGTGTTATCAGTCATTGTACAGGAGGAGGAGGTGAGCTGTGACATCACCAATAGTGAATGGTGGATCCTGTGTTATCTACTGTATATAGAGGTGTTATCAGTCATTGTACAGGAGGAGGAAGTGAGCTGTGACAGCACCTAGTGTGAATGGTGGATCCTGTCTTATCTACTGTATATAGAGGTGTAATCAGTCATTGTACAGGAGGAGGAGGAGGTGAGCTGTGACATCACCTATTGTGAATGGTGGATCCTGTGCTATCTATTGCATATAGCGGTGTCATCAGTCATTGTACAGGAGGAGGAGGTGAGCTGTGACATCACCTATTGTGAATGATGGATCCTGTGTTATCTACTGTATATAGAGGCGTTATCAGTCATTGTATAGGAGGAGGAGGTGAGCTGTGATATCAACTATTGTGAATGGTGGATCCTGTGTTATCTACTGTATATAGAGGCGTTATCAGTCATTGTACAGGAGGAGGTGAGCTGTGACATCACCTATTGTGAATGGTGGATCCTGTGTTATCTACTGTTTATAGAGGTGTTATCAGTCATTGTACAGGAGGAGGAGGTGAGCTGTGACATCACCAATAGTGAATGGTGGATCCTGTGTTATCTACTGTATATAGAGGTGTTATCAGTCATTGTACAGGAGGAGGAAGTGAGCTGTGACATCACCTAGTGTGAATGGTGGATCCTGTGTTATCTACTGTATATAGAGGTGTAATCAGTCATTGTACAGGAGGAGGAGGTGAGCTGTGACATCACCTATTGTGAATGGTGGATCCTGTGTTATCTACTGTATATAGAGGTGTTATCAGTCATTGTACAGGAGGAGGAGGAGGTAAGCTGTGACATCACCTATTGTGAATGGTGGATCCTGTGTTATCTGCTGTATATAGAGGTGTTATCAGTCATTGTAGAGGTGGAGGAGGCGAGCTGTGATATCACCTATTGTGAATGGTGGATCCTGTCTTATCTACTGTATATAGAGGTGTTATCAGTCATTGTACAGGAGGAGAAGGTGAGCTGTGACATCACCTATTGTGAATGGTGGATCCTGTGTTATCTACTGTATATAGCGGTGTTATCAGTCATTGTACAGGAGGAGGAAGTGACCTGTGACATCACCTATTGTGAATGATGGATCCTGTGTTATCTACTGTATATAGAGGTGTTATCAGTCATTGTACAGGGGGGAGGAGGTGAGCTGTGATATCACCTATTGTGAATGGTGGATCCTGTGTTATCTACTGTATATAGAGGTGTTATCAGTCATTGCACAGGAGGAGGAGGTGAGCTGTGACATCACCTAATGTGAATGGTAAATCTTGTGTTATTTACTGTATATAGAGGTGTTATCCGTCATTGTACAGGAGGAGGAGGTGAGCTGTGACATCACCTATTGTGAATGGTGGATCCTGTGTTATCTACTGTATATAGAGGTGTTATCAGTCATTGTACAGGAGGAGGAGGTGAGCTGTGACATCACCTAATGTGAATGGTAAATCTTGTATTATCTACTGTATATAGAGGTGTTATCAGTCATTTTATAGGAGATGAAGGAGGTGAGCTGTGACATCACCTACTGTAAAGAACGTAACCCAAACCCGAGCATGGAGCTGAACCTCATTCAAATGGAGGGCCAGAACATCTGATGTTTCCCACACTGTTTTATGTATGACAATGTGGGAAACAGCATATCTAAACAGCGGTAACATTACATGTTACCGCTGATCACAGCACTGTGTTTCCCACGCTGTCAAACAGATGACACATGTGAGCCAGCAGCTGTGACCAGTGGTAAAAAAGGTTACCACCAGTTAGGTGTCGGCTGATGAGAGTATTACTACTCTCATCAACGTACATCTGGTCTTGCTGATAGGAGAGATAGCAGGTGATGCTGATGAGAGTGGCACGGTGCATTATAATAAAGATGTCAGTGAGATATATAATTTGCGCAGTGTATGTGTAGCTTACTGTATGTGTATATATTGAATAAATAAATAATATTCAAAAATAGCTTAATTTTTACTATTCAGCTGAGGGAAAGCAGACAGCTAGGGCGGCTGATATTATTCTGGAAAAGTGGGCAACAAACATGGAGCTTTTCATGCTATTAATGTCACAGCTCCAGGGAATTAATGCTGCTGGGATAGCTGCTCACAGCAGCAAAGGAGCTGAGCTAAGCGCCGTGTTACAAACCTGGTAACCACCAGGACTTTAGACATGTGACAGAGTGGGAGGAGGTCAGAGGCCGAAGCCGGACGCCGGGGAACAGAGAAGGAATAAACATAAGAGAGTTCTCAAACAAGCAAAGATCGAAGCCAGGAGATCACGAGGTTCCAAAGGGAAGAGACAGGGGATAGTCAGAAGCAAAGCTAGAGTTCAGTAAACCAGAAGAACGAACAAAGTAATGCATGGAGAGCCAGAGAAACACAATGCAAACTGCGCATACACTCCAGGGGTCAAGCACACAGACTGAAACACAAGGTATAGCTGACAAAGAACGCAGCTCGGAGTGAATATATATACCCCTCCCATTTTGAAAGAGAGGCCAACCATATTAACCCTGACAGAATAAAGGGAGGATATTAGCGAAGGGAATGAGGATGTCGAGTCCATATAGGTTGAAATTCATGGAGGGAAAAATGGTAACAAAATTCTCATTGGGGTCTGTTACAAACCCCCAAATATAACAGAAAGCATGGAAAGTCTACTTCTAAAGCAGATAGATGAAGCTGCCACCCATAATGAGGTCCTGGTTATGGGGGACTTTAACTACCCGGATATTAACTGGGAAACAGAAACCTGTGAAACCCATAAAGGCAACAGGTTTCTGCTAATAACCAAGAAAAATTATCTTTCACAATTGGTGCAGAATCCAACCAGAGGAGCAGCACTTTTAGACCTAATACTATCTAATAGACCTGACAGAATAACAAATCTGCAGGTGGTCGGGCATCTAGGAAATAGCGACCACAATATTGTGCAGTTTCACCTGTCTTTCACTAGGGGGACTTGTCAGGGAGTCACAAAAACACTGAACTTTAGGAAGGCAAAGTTTGACCAGCTTAGAGATGCCCTTAATCTGGTAGACTGGGACAATATCCTCAGAAATGAGAATACAGATAATAAATGGAAAATGTTTAAGAACATCCTAAATAGGCAGTGTAAGCGGTTTATACCTTGTGGGAATAAAAGGACTAGAAATAGGAAAAACCCAATGTGGCTAAACAAAGAAGTAAGACAGGCAATTAACAGTAAAAAGAAAGCATTTGCACTACTAAAGCAGGATGGCACCATTGAAGCTCTAAAAAACTATAGGGAGAAAAATACTTTATCTAAAAAACTAATTAAAGCTGCCAAAAAGGAAACAGAGAATCACATTGCTAAGGAGAGTAAAACTAATCCCAAACTGTTCTTCAACTATATCAATAGTAAAAGAATAAAAACTGAAAATGTAGGCCCCTTAAAAAATAGTGAGGAAAGAATGGTTGTAGATGACGAGGAAAAAGCTAACATATTAAACACCTTCTTCTCCACGGTATTCACGGTGGAAAATGAAATGCTAGGTGAAATCCCAAGAAACAATGAAAACCCTATATTAAGGGTCACCAATCTAACCCAAGAAGAGGTGCGAAACCGGCTAAATAAGATTAAAATAGATAAATCTCCGGGTCCGGATGGCATACACCCACGAGTACTAAGAGAACTAAGTAATGTAATAGATAAACCATTATTTCTTATTTTTAGGGACTCTATAGCGACAGGGTCTGTTCCGCAGGACTGGCGCATAGCAAATGTTGTGCCAATATTCAAAAAGGGCTCTAAAAGTGAACCTGGAAATTATAGGCCAGTAAGTCTAACCTCTATTGTTGGTAAAATATTTGAAGGGTTTCTGAGGGATGTTATTCTGGATTATCTCAATGAGAATAACTGTTTAACTCCATATCAGCATGGGTTTATGAGAAATCGCTCCTGTCAAACCAATCTAATCAGTTTTTATGAAGAGGTAAGCTATAGGCTGGACCACGGTGAGTCATTGGACGTGGTATATCTCGATTTTTCCAAAGCGTTTGATACCGTGCCACACAAGAGGTTGGTACACAAAATGAGAATGCTTGGTCTGGGGGAAAATGTGTGTAAATGGGTTAGTAACTGGCTTAGTGATAGAAAGCAGAGGGTGGTTATAAATGGTATAGTCTCTAACTGGGTCGCTGTGACCAGTGGGGTACCGCAGGGGTCAGTATTGGGACCTGTTCTCTTCAACATATTCATTAATGATCTGGTAGAAGGTTTACACAGTAAAATATCGATATTTGCAGATGATACAAAACTATGTAAAGCAGTTAATACAAGAGAAGATAGTATTCTGCTACAGATGGATCTGGATAAGTTGGAAACTTGGGCTGAAAGGTGGCAGATGAGGTTTAACAATGATAAATGTAAGGTTATACACATGGGAAGAGGGAATCAATATCACCATTACACACTGAACGGGAAACCACTGGGTAAATCTGACAGGGAGAAGGACTTGGGGATCCTAGTTAATGATAAACTTACCTGGAGCAGCCAGTGCCAGGCAGCAGCTGCCAAGGCAAACAGGATCATGGGGTGCATTAAAAGAGGTCTGGATACACATGATGAGAGCATTATACTGCCTCTGTACAAATCCCTAGTTAGACCGCACATGGAGTACTGTGTCCAGTTTTGGTCACCGGTGCTCAGGAAGGATATTATGGAACTAGAGAGAGTACAAAGGAGGGCAACAAAATTAATAAAGGGGATGGGAGAACTACAATACCCAGATAGATTAGCGAAATTAGGATTATTTAGTCTAGAAAAAAGACGACTGAGGGGCGATCTAATAACCATGTATAAGTATATAAGGGGACAATACAAATATCTCGCTGAGGATCTGTTTATACCAAGGAAGGTGACGGGCACAAGGGGGCATTCTTTGCGTCTGGAGGAGAGAAGGTTTTTCCACCAACATAGAAGAGGATTCTTTACTGTTAGGGCAGTGAGAATCCGGAATTGCTTGCCTGAGGAGGTGGTGATGGCGAACTCAGTCGAGGGGTTCAAGAGAGGCCTTGATGTCTTCCTGGAGCAGAACAATATTGTATCATACAATTATTAGGTTCTGTAGAAGGACGTAGATCTGGGTATTTATTATGATGGAATATAGGCTGAACTGGATGGACAAATGTCTTTTTTCGGCCTTACTAACTATGTTACTATGTTACTATGTTACTAGAACAGGACATTAACCATGTCCTAACCATGACAATTAATATCAGCACACAGCTCTCTGTGTAACCTTTACTAGTTATTAAAATGGGGGAAACCCCCAAAAACGACGTGGGGTCCCCTTATATATACAATAACCAGCAAAGGTTAAACAGACAGCTGCGGCTGATATTAAGAGCCTAGCAAGGGGCCATGGATATTGGCCCCTTCCCAGAATAAAAACGCCAGACCCCAGTCACACCACCGATTAGATGCTCCAATTATGGCGCTGAGGCTGGAGTCACACATAACATATAATGCACCTGCACTGCCCGCTCATGCAGAATGATGGGGGTGGAGGCATCTGCTGACGTTCTCTCCTCCATCAACATTACTCGTGCTGATGTCTGGAGGGAGAATCCGGCTGATGCTTCTAACCCCATCATTTTTCCTCAGCATCTGATGAGTCAGAGCAGCAGACGCGATGACGTAATTACAGCGTGCCCGCTGTTCTGACTTATCCTGCACTTCGCACCACAGGCTTTATATTGTATGGAGGACAATGGGGTGCGTTTAACTATATGGAGGCCCATGGAGAGAGCATTATATTGTAAAGAGAGCAATAGGAGGTTCATTTTATTGTATGGAGGACCATGGGAAGGTGCATTATATTGTACAGAGGGCCCTGGGGGTGCATAATATTCTATGGTGGACCATGGGGGGGTGCATTATATTTTACGAAGGACCATAGGGGGGTGCATTATATTGTATAGAGGACGAAAGGAGGTTCAATATATTGTATAGAGAACCATGGGGAGTGCAGTATATTCTATGAAGGAACATGGGGGGGTGTTATATTCGATGGAGTACCATGGGGAGTGCATTATACTATAAGGAGGATTATGGGGGGCACATTATACTATATGGAGAATTATGGGGGCACATTATACTTTATGGAGGATGATGGAGGGTGCATTATACTATGTGGAAGGTTATGTGGGGCCAATAAAATATTTGGAGAGCTATGTGGGGCCATTATATTGTATGCAAGCAATTATACAGTGTGAACGTTTGTGTGGAGTCCATCATACTGTGTGGAGGGCTAGTGCGGGTCTTTCTACAGTGTGGGGCTATTATACTGTATGCAGGCCCATTATACTGCATGGAGGGCTGTGTGGGGGGATCATACTCTGTTCGGGTCACCATACTTTCTCTTGGGAGTGCAGTAGGGTAATTATACTGTGCTTGTGTAGAGGCTAATATGGAGGACTTCACCAAGGGGGTATCATGCTGTGTTTGGTGGGGCACTTTTGTTGGCATCATACATTTATTAGGGCAATGAAAAAGGAATCTAGGATGTCAGCAGGAGGAAATGTACTATGTAATGGCTGAAAAGTTGTGAATTATGCTTTTTTTTTGGGGGGGGGGCAGCAATTTGAATTTCAGTTCATTTACTGAGTAGGTTCAGACAAGGAAAAAGTCAGGACACCCCTCTGGTCAAGGTGATCTTGATTTGACTTGGGTCTAAGAAGCGACAAGTCAGCGAGGCAGGAGGCACATACGGTAAAGGAGTTACCAAGGGCGCTTCATTTACGTGGTTCCTGAAAGTGGACTGAAGATAGAGAAAATAGGAAGGAGTGGCTGAAGAGTGATAGGAAGCTTGAAAGTCCCTAAATCTGCTGGTGAGAATTTTTACCAACTATGTGGCTGAAAATGTTTGCTGCAGACATGCCACATGTAATCTAAAAAAATTGACCTTGACAGTAAAGTTGACCTTGTTTTTATACACCATTCTGTTCTCTCATTCGTGGGGTCACGAGGAATCATGGCACATGCTAAGCGCAGCAGACTAGAGGAGGCAAGAAGTTTCCACAGCCTCAACAGCAACACACACACACACCCTGGAAGCAGGACCTATTTTCTGTAACTTGCCAGGGTGTCGCACTTCTGATGCTTGCTGATGCTGAAGCTACCACCCTGGATAACATTACATTTGGCGTAGTCTGCAGGATGCGAGTTCCTCACATGAAGAAAGCGGGGTATGGAAGACCCGTGGCGCACGAGAAAGAGCGCCGGAATACATGTGTCCCAAGATGGCGGCCAAAAGCATGGACTCAAAGATGACGATGCAGCGGTGAAGAGAAAGAGAAAGACTGAATATCATGGGCACGAATGGCACATGAGGGAGCAAAAATGTGTTCAGCCCACTGGAGTGCTGGCCAGAAGAAGATTGTGCCCTGCAGCCAAGATCCAACCTGGAAGGTGCGTACTTGAAGAAGGAACGGCACAGTGTGAGGTGCTGTCAATCGGGTGGAAGATGGCGTAGGCAGGGCGGCTGGCCAAACAAGAGTCACCGGGAAGGAAGCATGATGCAGCAGACGCGTAAGAAGTATAATGCAGCAGAAGGCAAGGCAGAAGTCACAATAAGTGCGTGGTAAGGAAGCGACAGAGCCATTTTATTTGCAGCATGAGGGCAATCAGCAGCTGGAAGGAGAACTCAGAGCAACGATGGCATTCAGCAGTCAAGTGCGAATGGTAGGATTGACCCATGGACATCAACGAAGAGGAGGCGGAGATCAAGGAGATGCCGCAGATCTTCAACCTAGGGACCTCGGTGGGAAGTTACAAGACAACGGGTGCCACTCATGGATCATCACCCCCACCCACCGCAGATGATGATTCAATGGTCGATCACCCCATAGCACGAGGTAGGCCGCCTAACCCACAAGTTGATGGGGTGGTGCTGGAGCCACCTGACGGAGGAAGGAACCCCCTTTGCAAAGAGAGAGAAAACCCCTGAGATCACCACAAGCAGCACCTTCTCCTCAAGAGGCTGAACAGATCTCCATATGGGTGGATTCTGCTCCAGTCTTTGAAAAAGGAGTCTCCAATGGAGAATCAGAATACGACAGACATGATGTCGGGATGGCAGAGGTAAGGGAAGAAGAGCCAGAAGTCCACAAAATTAACTGGTAGAGGATAGAACACAGACTTAATTCTCCATCGACCAATAGACCACCTGATGGAGATGTCTGACGGAATGTCCACCAGAGACCTCTCTGGTGGACATTCCTCTCTGACTGCTCCTTCACTGTATCTTTTGCCGGCTCCTCTTCCTCTCCTCGTCCCCTTACTATTGGGGTTCCACAAGGCTCAGTCCTAGGCCCCCTCTTCTCTCTTTACACAGCCCCTATTGGACAAACAATCAGCAGATTTGAGTTACAGTACCATCTCTATGCTGACGACACCCAATTATACACTTCTTCCCCTGACATCACCCCTACCCTAATTCAAAATACCAAGGATTGTCTGTCTGCTGTCTCTAACATCATGTCCTCCCTCTACCTGAAACTAAATCTCTCCAAAACTGAACTACTTGTGTTTCTCCCTTCTACTAACCTCACTCTACCCAACATTGAAATTACCCTGGAGGGTTCAACCATAGCTCCCAAGCAGCATGCCCGCTGTATTGGGGTCATATTTGACACCGAACTTTCCTTTACTCCCTATATCCGATCACTCACTCGCTCCTGTCACCTGCATCTTAAAAACATCTCCAGAATCCGACCTTTTCTCACCGTTGAAACTGCTAAGACTCTTACTGTCGCTCTCATTCATTCCCGTCTGGACTAATTTATTTAAAATAAAAAACAATATATAGAACAACGCGTTTCGGCTATATGCTTATTAAAAATAGCCTTCCTCAGGTATGATATTGCTTTATAGGTTGCTAGAGTTATACAGGTCCTTCTCAAAAAATTAGCATATAGTGTTAAATTTCATTATTTACCATAATGTAATGATTACAATTAAACTTTCATATATTATAGATTCATTATCCACCAACTGAAATTTGTCAGGTCTTTTATTGTTTTAATACTGATGATTTTGGCATACAACTCCTGATAACCCAAAAAACCTGTCTCAATAAATTAGCATATCAAGAAAAGGTTCTCTAAACGACCTATTACCCTAATCTTCTGAATCAACTAATTAACTCTAAACACATGCAAAAGATACCTGAGGCTTTTATAAACTCCCTGCCTGGTTCATTACTCAAAACCCCCATCATGGGTAAGACTAGCGACCTGACAGATGTCAAGAAGGCCATCATTGACACCCTCAAGCAAGAGGGTAAGACCCAGAAAGAAATTTCTCAACAAATAGGCTGTTCCCAGAGTGCTGTATCAAGGCACCTCAATGGTACGTCTGTTGGAAGGAAACAATGTGGCAGAAAACGCTGTACAACGAGAAGAGGAGACCGGACCCTGAGGAAGATTGTGGAGAAGGACCGATTCCAGACCTTGGGGAACCTGAGGAAGCAGTGGACTGAGTCTGGTGTGGAAACATCCAGAGCCACCGTGCACAGGCGTGTGCAGGAAATGGGCTACAGGTGCCACATTCCCCAGGTAAAGCCACTTTTGAACCATAAACAGCGGCAGAGGCGCCTGACCTGGGCTACAGAGAAGCAGCACTGGACTGTTGCTAAGTGGTCCCAAGTACTTTTTTCTGATGAAAGCAAATTTTGCATGTCATTCGGAAATCAAGGTGCCAGAGTCTGGAGGAAGACTGGGGAGAAGGAAATGCCAAAATGCCTGAAGTCCAGTGTCAAGTACCCACAGTCAGTGATGGTGTGGGGTGCCATGTCAGCTGCTGGTGTTGGTCCACTGTGTTTCATCAAGGGCAGGGTCAATGCAGCTAGCTATCAGGAGATTTTGGAGCACTTCATGCTTCCATCGGCTGAAATGCTTTATGGAGATGAAGATTTCATTTTTCAGCACGACCTGGCACCTGCTCACAGTGCCAAAACCACTGGTAAATGGTTTACTGACCATGGTATTACTGTGCTCAATTGGCCTGCCAACTCTCCTGACCTGAACCCCATAGAGAATCTGTGGGATATTGTGAAGAGAAAGTTGAGAGACGCAAGACCCAACACTCTGGATGAGCTCAAGGCCGCTATTGAAGCATCCTGGGCCTCCATAACATCTCAGCAGTGTCACAGGCTGATTGCCTCCATGCCACGCCGCATTGAAGCAGTCATTTCTGCCAAAGGATTCCCGACCAAGTATTGAGTGCATAACTGAACATTATTATTTGTTGTTTTTTTTGTTTGTTATTAAAAAACACTTTTATTTGATTGGATGGGTGAAATATGCTAATTTATTGAGACAGGTTTTTTGGGTTATCAGGAGTTGTATGCCAAAATCATCAGTATTAAAACAATAAAAGACCTGACAAATTTCAGTTGGTGGATAATGAATCTATAATATATGAAAGTTTAATTGTAATCATTACATTATGGTAAATAATGAAATTTAACACTATATGCTAATTTTTTGAGAAGGACCTGTATAGTCTACACAGGTCCACTTGAATAATCAATTATGTTAATTGATCAAGACCTGGTGGTTCTTCATTAGCTTATTTGCTGCTTAGTGGTTTTCAGTATACAGCTTTAACTTATCCGTGTATAAGTTTAAACAGTTAAAATACATGATAAAATATAAATTATAAATTATAAAAAAACACATAAAACCATTAATTAGCATAAATACAGTACATGTGGACACAATTTGTATCTATGTCACTATACATAAATACAATATATATTCAATATAGTAACATAGTTAGTAAGGCCGAAAAAAGACATTTGTCCATCCAGTTCAGCCTATATTCCATCATAATAAATCCCCAGATCTACGTCCTTCTACAGAACCTAATAACTGTATGATACAATATTGTTCTGCTCCAGGAAGACATCCAGGCCTCTCTTGAACCCCTCGACTGAGTTCGCCATCACCACCTCCTCAGGCAAGCAATTCCAGATTCTCACCGCCCTAACAGTAAAGAATCCTCTTCTATGTTGGTGGAAAAACCTTCTCTCCTCCAGACGCAAAGAATGCCCCCTTGTGCCCGTCACCCTCCTTGGTATAAACAGATCCTCAGCGAGATATTTGTATTGTCCCCTTATATACTTATACATGGTTATTAGATCGCCCCTCAGTCGTCTTTTTTCTAGACTAAATAATCCTAATTTCGCTAATCTATCTGGGTATTGTAGTTCTCCCATCCCCTTTATTAATTTTGTTGCCCTCCTTTGTACTCTCTCTAGTTCCATAATATCCTTCCTGAGCACCGGTGCCCAAAACTGGACACAGTACTCCATGTGCGGTCTAACTAGGGATTTGTACAGAGGCAGTATAATGCTCTCATCATGTGTATCCAGACCTCTTTTAATGCACCCCATGATCCTGTTTGCCTTGGCAGCTGCTGCCTGGCACTGGCTGCTCCAGGTAAGTTTATCATTAACTAGGATCCCCAAGTCCTTCTCCCTGTCAGATTTACCCAGTGCTTTCCCGTTCAGTGTGTAATGGTGATATTGATTCCCTCTTCCCATGTGTATAACCTTACATTTATCATTGTTAAACCTCATCTGCCACCTTTCAGCCCAAGTTTCCAACTTATCCAGATCCATCTGTAGCAGAATACTATCTTCTCTTGTATTAACTGCTTTACATAGTTTTGTATCATCTGCAAATATCGATATTTTACTGTGTAAACCTTCTACCAGATCATTAATGAATATGTTGAAGAGAACAGGTCCCAATACTGACCCCTGCGGTACCCCACTGGTCACAGCGACCCAGTTAGAGACTATACCATTTATAACCACTCTCTGCTTTCTATCACTAAGCCAGTTACTAACCCATTTACACACAATTTCCCCCAGACCAAGCATTCTCATTTTGTGTACCAACCTCTTGTGCGGCACGGTATCAAACGCTTTGGAAAAATCGAGATATACCACGTCCAATGACTCACCGTGGTCCAGTCTATAGCTTACCTCTTCATAAAAACTGATTAGATTGGTTTGACAGGAGCGATTTCTCATAAACCCATGCTGATATGGAGTTAAACAGTTATTCTCATTGAGATAATCCAGAATAACATCCCTCAGAAACCCTTCAAATATTTTACCAACAATAGAGGTTAGACTTACTGGCCTATAATTTCCAGGTTCACTTTTAGAGCCCTTTTTGAATATTGGCACCACATTTGCTATGCGCCAATCCTGCGGAACAGACCCTGTCGCTATAGAGTCCCTAAAAATAAGAAATAATGGTTTATCTATTACATTACTTAGTTCTCTTAGTACTCGTGGGTGTATGCCATCCGGACCCGGAGATTTATCTATTTTAATCTTATTTAGCCGGTTTCGCACCTCTTCTTGGGTTAGATTGGTGACCCTTAATATAGGGTTTTCATTGTTTCTTGGGATTTCACCTAGCATTTCATTTTCCACCGTGAATACCGTGGATTATATCTATTATATTAAACTTCTTTAAAAAAAAAAATTCCTAAAAAGTATAACAAATAAATTTCATAGGAATTCTGTTTATACAAACAAATAAATCTGAAAAAAATATTCATTTATTTAATCATAGTGTTAATTCTGTATCTTTAATTTATGTAAGAACTCATTACATGTTTTCATTTTTCACCGCTCAGGGGAAAATACAAACAAAAAAAACACACACGCCAAAAAATGGAAATTTAGCCGTATCGCCCAATGAAGACCCTATAGTTTTCTTCATGGTCCTCATGACACTAGTTTCGCCCAATGAAGACCCTATAGTTTTCTTCATGGTCCTCATGACACTAGTTTCACTAGCCAAGAGTTTATGAACTAGCCTAAGGATATATCATAAATTGTACCTATCCGAGGATAGCTTATACCCTATTATTTCTATAAGTTTCTATTGATCAGCAACCGTGTCCTGATCTAATAAAATGCTCTATATGTTCTCCAATCTATCACTGAGGCCGTCAGGATGCAGAGAACGCGATCTGTACTTCCAGAAAGCCTCTTTCCTATTCAATAGATGGATTCTGTCTGATACATTATGCAGAATTTCTTCAACAGGAGGCAAACTTATCTCAAAATTCTTATTATGATTTATTAAAAGATGTCTCGATTGGCTATGTGTCAGAAGCCCAATTTTCGCATTATGTCGGTGTGCGTTTAGACGCGATCTAACCATTTGTGTGATCCGGCCAAGATATTGCATTCCGCAACTGCACGTAATTACATATATAACAAAGCTACTAGTGCAGGGTATATGATGTTTTATAGGAAAGGTCTCTCCTGTACTATCGGAGGTAATAGATTGCTGTCCATGGGTTATTAATTGGCAACAATGACATTTCTTCTGGTGGCATTTATAGGTGCCATAAAGTGTATTAATTGTCTTTTTCATTATAGAATTAGTAGTTTTGAGTTGAAAAAACATTTGTTTTTTTCCCGGAGTTTTTCACTGCATATTTTTTCAAACGACTAGGTGCTATAATGTTTCTGAGCGTTTTGCCCCTTCTAAAGGTGATGCCTGGTCTCTCTGGTAGTACATCCCGTAAGAGGGGATCTTGTCTGTACCAATATTTCTGTAATATTTTTCTGATTACCTTTATTATAAGTAGTGACAAAGATGTGTTCCCATCTCTTGGGATTATTCACTTTTTGAGCAATTCTTTTTTTATTACCCAATGACATTTGATTCCCCAAACAATACTTCTGAGTTTTATTTAGATTAACCCTATATGCCTCGTTGACAATTTTTGGAGGGTATTTTTTCATCTCAAATCTTTCCTTTAGAAGTTCAGATTGCTGTTCAAAGTCCAGCTCCCTCGTATTGTTCTTCCTCATACGAAAGAACTGACCATAGGGGATGTTATTCTTCCATTTGGTGTAATGGGCGCTCCGGTAGTCCAAGTACCCATTCACATCCACTGGTTTAAAATGCGTCTTTGTAATTATTCTATTATTTTCATGTGTAATTTGAAGGTCCAAAAAGACTATTTTCTCTTTTTCTATATTTGAAACGAAAGATATACCCCAAGTATTATCATTCAGATCTTTTACTAGTAGCTCAGCATCCTTTCTGGTACCATTCCATATGATGATCAAATCGTCGATATAACGTCTATATAATATTATATTCTGTACATATCTGGGGGAGCACAGGGGCAACAGGGACTCGAATAGCACCATAAACAGATTTGCAAAACTTGGGGCTACCCGAGTCCCCATCGCGGTCCCTTGCATCTGCAAATACAACTGGCCCTCAAACTCAAACAGATTATGTCTGAGTATGAAGTCAAGGGCTGTCACAAGAAATTCTACCTGTTTATCAGGCATATTTCCATTTTTTTGTAGATAATGTTTGGTCGCATTTTTTCCTAGCTCGTGATCTATATTAGAATACAGTGCATTTACATCTAATGTAATAAACCAGTAATTTTCCTCCCAAGATATTGTATTTAAATCATGGATGAGCTGGGTAGAATCTTTAAAATAGGAAGGTAGTTCCTTAACATGTTCTTGAAGTTGAAGATCAAGAAAGTGGGATAGAGGACTAGTCAGGGAATTAATCCCCGAGATAATGGGATGTCCCGGGGGATTGATAGGGTCCTTAAGGACTTTAGGTAAATGATGGAAAAAAGCAGTGGAAGCCTCTCTATTAACTAAAAAGTTCCTTTCCTTTTTTTTCAAAATGCCTTCAGAAAAAGCCCTGTCAATTAAATCATGATATTCTTTTATAAAGATTTTTGATGGATCTGTATCTAATTTTTTATAGTATTTACAATCAGATAAAATTTTATATACTTCCTTAATATAGGCTTCTCTGTCTTTGACAACTACCCCTCCCACCTTATCGGCTTCACAAATTACAATTTCCCTATTTGTTTTTAATTTAGTGATCGCCATTTGTTCTTTCCTCGTTATAATAGATTTCGGAATATGGCTTTTGATTTCTCTAGTCTCTCGATTTTTTTCTTTTTGCTTTTATTTTTTGAAAATCCTTGTGATTTAAGAGTACGAAATTCCTCGCCCGTTAATGCGAGGAACGTTTCTATATAACTCCCCCTATTGTGAACGGGATTAAAATTAGACTTCGTTTTTAATTCAAGATGTATATTAGAGTCTATAGCCGTAGCTCTATTATCTGTAGTGTTGAGCGATACCGTCCGATACTTCAAAGTATCGGTATCGGATAGTATCGGCCGATACCCGAAAAGTATCGGATATCGTCGATACCGATATCCGATACCAATACAAGTCAATGGGACACCAAGTATCGGAAGGTATCCTGATGGATCCCAGGGCCTGAAGGAGAGGAAACTCTCCTTCAGGCCCTGGGATCCATAGTGAGGTGTAAAATAAAGAATTAAAATAAAAAATATTGTTATATTCACCTCTCCGGCAGCCCCTGGAACATCACCGCGAGGAACCGGCGTCCGGCAGGCTTCTTTGTTCAAAATGAGCGCCTTTAGGACCTGCGGAATGACGTCGCGGCTTCTGATTGGTCGCGTGCCGCCCATGTGACCGCCACGCGACCAATCAGAAGCCGCGACGTCATTCCACAGGTCCTAAAGGCGCTCATTCTAGGAATTTATCTGTGGAATGACGTCGCGGCTTCTGATTGGTCGCGTGGCGGTCACATGGGCGGCACGCGACCAATCAGAAGCCGCGACGTCATTCCGCAGGTCCTAAAGGCGCTCATTTTGAACAAAGAAGCCTGCCGGACGCCGGTGACTCGCGGTGATGTTCCAGGGGCCGCCGGAGAGGTGAATATAACAATATGTTTTATTTTAATTCTTTATTTTACACCTACGATACCGATACCCGATACCACAAAAATATCGGATCTCGGTATCGGAATTCCGATACCGCAAGTATCGGCCGATACCCGATACTTGCGGTATCGGAATGCTCAACACTAATTATCTGTGATTTCTGAACATTTATCTATTTTCAGATTTGAGGTACTTGCATTTTTCTTTTGGAGAATAAAATGTTTTGTAAGTGTCAATCTCCTCGCAAATTTATTTAGATCAAAAAAGAGGTCAAAATTATTAACCTCTGGCTTGGACAAAAATGGAGACCTTTTGTGAGGACATTTTGTTCTATCAGATCTAATGGGTATTTGGACAGATTAAAAATCCTTTTTCTATTGTCCATATTTCCATTATGTAGGTTTGTATCAGTTTCGACTACCAGATTCTTCTTTGACCCTATGTTTCCACTGTTACCGAGGTATCTGGATCTTTTGATATTTTTTTGAGAATTCTTTCGGGAATTTTTTCCCCTTCTAGACCCTCGGGTCCTCTTTTTCTTTTTTTGGGGTGAAGAGTTACTGCTTAAATAAAAACACTTTAGGTAGGGATGACAACAGATCCAAGGAAAGATCTGTAAATCATTCTACCCCATTAGATTTTGTCTCCAAAAAACAAAGTAAATACAGTTGATCAATTACGCACTTTTTATAGCTCTAGATTATCAAATATTACTGGCCCTAAATCTATGAGTAAATTCCCTAGTAAATATCAGGGGAACACAGGAGCAATACCTAAAGGTAAACAAATAGAATGTACACCGATATGGACTACGCATAGATGTGATAGGTTATTGACTTTGAATAAAAGCAATAAGGAAAAAAATATATAGTTTGACCCTAAAACAAAATTTACCTATCCCCTAATCCAGGATTTCCGTCGTTAAATATGATACCAATAAAGGGACCACAAGCCTCTCTAGATAAAACAACGGATAGAACTGAAAATCCAGATGAGACTATGAATAAGGATAATAGTTTTTTTGATCTACATGATCTTACTACACTCAGCACTGAATATACTTCTTCAATGTTCACTACGGTGATTCAAGCTCCCATCCTATCACCTATTTCACTGAGTTCCCATGTCTCTTTTTTAGAGATCGGTCCTTTATGCCTACCCCCCTAGTGGAATCAATTGTTCCCTCGATTTTAAGCCAGTCGAATCTGGCTCCCACTATGGTCCCTCTCTGGTAGACACGATCTCTTCTTCTTAACCTCAGATTACAAAGTATTTCACTCCAGTAACTATTCACCCCAAAAAAAGAAAAGGAGGACCCGAGGGTCTACAGGGGGAAAAAAATTCCCGAAAAAAAATCTAAAAAAAATACAGTTATATGAAAAAATTTGGGCACCCCTATTAATCTTAAGCTTAATGTTTTATAAAAATTGATTTTTTTGCAACAGCTTCAGTTTCATATATAATAGCTGTTGGACACAGTAATGTTTCTGCCTTGAAATGAAGTTTATTGTACTAACAGAAAATGTGCAATCTGCATTCAAACAAAATTTGACAGGTGCATAAGTATGGGCACCCTTATCATTTTCTTGTTTTTAATACTTCTACCTACTTTTTACTGACTTACTAAAGCACTTTTTTTGGTTTTCTAACCTCATTGAGCTTTGAACTTCATAGCCAGGTGTTTGCAATCATGAGAAAAGCTACTTAAAGTGGCCAATTGCAAGTTGTTCTCCTGTTTGAATCTCCTCTGAAGAGTGGCATCATGGGCTCCTCAAAACAACTGTCTAATGATCTGAAAACAAAGATTATTCAACATAGTTGTTCAGGAGAAGAATACAAAAAGCTGTCTCAGAGATTTAACCTGTCAATTTCCACTGTGAGGAACATAGTAAGGAAATGGAAGAACACAGGTACAGTTCTTGTTAAGGCCAGAAGTGGCAGGCCAAGAAAAACATCAGAAAGGCAGAGAAGAAGAATGGTGAGATCAGTCAAGGACAATCCTCTGACCACCTCCAGAGAGCTGCAGCATCAACTTGCTGCAGATGGTGTCACTGTGCATCGGTCAACTATACAACGCACTTTGCACAAGGAGAAGCTGTATGGGAGAGTGATGCGAAAGAAGCCGCTTCTGCAAGCACGCCACAAACAGAGTCGGCTGAGGTATGCAAAAGCACATTTGGAGAAGCCAATTTCTTTTTGGAAGAAGGTCCTGTGGACTGATGAAACCAAGATTGAATTGTTTGTTCATACAAAAAGGCGTTATGCATGGCGGCCAAAAAACACAGCATTCCAAGAAAAACACTTGCTACCCACAGTAAAATTTGGTGGAGGTTCCATCATGCTTTGGGGCTGTGTGGCCAATGCCAGCATCGGGAATCTTGTTAAAGTTGAGGGACGCATGGATTCCTCTCAGTATCAGCAGATTCTTGACAATAATGTTCATGAATCAGTGACAAAGTTGAAGTTACGCAGGGGATGGATCTTTCAGCAAGACAATGATCCAAAACACCACTCCAAATCTATTCAGGCATTCTTGCAGAGGAACAATTACACTGATCTGGAATGGCCATCCCAGTCCCCAGACCTGAATATCATTGAACATCTGTGGGATCATTAGAAGAGGGCTGTCCATGCTCGGCGACCATCAAACTTCAACTGAACTGGAATTGTTTTGTAAAGAGGAATGGTCAAAAATACCTTCATCCAGGATCCAGGAACTCATTAAAAGCTACAGGAAGCGACTAGAGGCTGTTATTTTTGCAAAAGGAGGTTCTACTAAATATTAATGTCACTTTTCTGGTGGGGTGCCCATACTTATGCACCTGTCAAATTTAGTTTGAATGCAGATTGCACATTTTCTGTTAGAACAATAAACCTCATTTCAAGGCAGAAACATTACTGTGTCCAACAGTTATTAGATATATGAAACTGAAATAGCTGTTGCCAAAAAAAAAACAATTTTTATAAAACATTAAGCTTAAGATTAATAGGGGTGCCAAAACTTTTTCATATAACTATCAAAAGATCCAGATACCTCGGTGTAAGAGAATGGTCAGCCATAATATACTGAATAGCCATGTTGGCTCTAGCAGCCATCTTGGACAAACTCTAGTCAACTAACTTTGCTGAAATAGCTGAGGCTCTCCCCAGAATAAAGGTATAAAATGACCTCAGTGCCATTAGTAAGTATGGATGGAGTCCAGGGAGACTAATTGGAGCAGCTGCAGGGCACTGTGATAGAAATAAGTGGCATTATATGGTTGTGAATAGTATACATTGAGTTAAGATAGAAACCAGAATCAAGAGCTGTCAGTGTATGAAGAGTTATAGCAGCATGCTAAAAGCATGATGGGAACAATGAGGTTAGCTAAGAGGGACATGGAAATTTATGATTTTTAATGTTGTTTGGGGCAATGTTAATTAATGTTGTCATATTGTGTCATTGTATTCTTTGTTCTAAAACCCATGTTTCTCTCTGCATTATGAGGTTATCATGTATACGCCCTTTGCTTCAAGGTGCAGCTTCCTTTGTCTAAACCTTGTATAAAAAGCCCCTGTTACTGTTGTTCGGGGCCATTCCATCGCCAACCTGCTGCCGTGCCACAACATGGCCATTACATCGCCAACCTGCTGCCGTGCCACAACATGGCCATTCCATCACCAACCTGCTGCCGTGCCACAACATGGCCATTCCATCGCCAACCTGCTGCCGTGCCACAACATGGCCATTACATCGCCAACCTGCTGCCGTGCCACAACATGGCCATTACATCGCCAAACTGCTGCCGGTGCCACAACATGGCCATTACATCGCCAACCTGCTGCCGGTGCCACACCATGGCCATTACATCGCCAACTTGCTGCCGGTGCCACAACATGGCACCGGCAGCAGGTTGGTGATGGAATGGCCATGTTGGCGATGTTGGCCTCAACAGCCTCAGAGGACCAATTCGTCACATCAGCGCCTTTCTTCGTCAAATCAGTAAGGGGCTTAACCACACTGGAAAAGTTGGCAATGAAACGGCGATAGAAATTAGCAAAGCCCAAAAATTTTTGAAGACCCTTCACAGATGTGGGTTGGATCCAGTCTTGAATAGCTTGGACCTTAACAGGATCCATTTCTATAGATGAGGGAGAAAAAATAAAACCCAAAAAGGAGACCTTCTGAACTCCGAATAGGCACTTAGACCCCTTCACAAATAAAGCATTATCACAAAGGATCTGGAACACCATCCTGACCTGCTTCACATGAGACTCCCAATCAATTGGAAAAAATCAAAATATCATCCAAATATATGACCATGAATTTATCAAGACAATTGCGGAAAATATCATGCATGAAAGACTGGAACACAGATGGAGCATTAGAGAGCCCAAATGGCATCACAAGGTATTCAAAATGGCCTTCGGGCGTATTAAATGCAGTTTTCCATTCGTCACCCTGTTTAATGCGAACAAGATTATATGCCCCTCGGAGGTCAATCTTAGTAAACCAACTAGCCCCCTTAATCTGAGCAAACAAATCAGTAAGCAAAGGCAAGGGGTATTGGAATTTGACCGTGATCTTATTAAGAAGACGATAATCAATACAGGGTCTCAAGGAGCCATCCTTCTTAGCAACAAAAAAGAAACCCGCTCCCAATGGTGATGAAGAGGGCCGAATATGCCCCTTCTCCAAAGACTCCTTAACATAACTCCGCATGGCGGCATGCTCTGGCACAGACAGATTGAAAAGTCGGCCCTTAGGGAACTTACAACCAGGAATCAAGTTAATAGCACAATCACAGTCCCTATGTGGAGGAAGGGAACTGGACTTGGGCTCATCAAATACATCCTGGAAATCCGACAAAAACTCAGGGACCTCAGAAGAGGAGGAAGAGGAAATTGACATCAAAGGAACGTCACTATGTACTCCTCGACAACCCCAACTAGTCACCGACATAGTTTTCCAATCCAGCACCGGATTATGTTCCTGTAACCATGGAAATCCCAGTACAACAACATCATGCAGGTTATGCAACACCAGAAAACGGCAATCTTCCTGATGTGCAGGAGCCATGTACATAGTCATCTGTGTCCAGTACTGAGGTTTATCCTTGGCCAAGGGTGTAGCATCAATGCCCCTCAAAGGAATAGGGCTCTGCAAAGGCTGCAAGGAAAAACCCCAGCGCCTGGCAAATTCTAAGTCCATTAAGTTCAGGGCAGCGCCTGAATCCACAAATGCCATGACAGAAAAGGACGACAATGAGCAAATCAGGGTCACAGATAAGAGAAATTTAGGCTGTATAGTACTAATGGCAACAGACCTAGCGACTCTCTTAGTACGCTTAGGGCAATCAGAGATAACATGAGCAGAATCACCACAGTAAAAACACAGCCTATTCTGACGTCTGAATTCCTGCCGTTCTATTCTAGTCAAAATCCTATCACATTGCATAGGTTCAGGACTATGCTCAGAGGATACTGCCATATGGTGCACAGCTTTGCGCTCGCGCAGACGCCGATCAATCTGAATGGCTAGAGACATAGATTCGCTCAAACCGGCAGGCGTAGGAAAGCCCACCATAACATCTTTAAGGGTTTCAGAAAGACCTTTTCTGAAAATAGCAGCCAGAGCCTCTTCATTCCATTTAGTGAGCACAGACCATTTTCTAAATTTCTGGGAGTATAACTCTGCCGCTTCCTGACCTTGACACAAGGCCAACAGGGTTTTTTCTGCATGATCCACAGAATTAGGTTCGTCATACAATAATCCGAGCGCTTGAAAAAATGCATCTACATTCAATAATGCCGGATCCCCTATTTCAAGAGAAAAAGCCCAGTCTTGAGGGTCACCAAGCAGCAAGGATATGATGATTTTCACCTGCTGAATGGGATCACCAGAAGAACGGGGTTTCAAAGCAAAAAACAATTTGTAGTTGTTTTTAAAGTTCAAAAACTTGGATCTGTCCCCAAAAAACAAATCAGGAGTAGGAATTCTGGGCTCTAAAGCCGGAGTCTGGACAACATAGTCCTGGATACTCTGTACTCTTGCAGCAAGTTGATCCACACGAGAAAACAAACCCTGAACATCCATGCCAAAACATATATCCTGAACCACCCAGATATCAAGAGGAAAAAAAAAGACAAACCAAAGCACAGAAAAAAAAATGGTTCAGAACTTTCTTTTCCTTCTTTTGAGATGCATTTAATTCATTTTTGGCCACTTGTACTGTTATGATCTGGTGGTTTAGGAACAACATGAGACAAGCTCTGAAGGAGGTGGTATCTGTACTGACCGCAAACCCTGAACCTAGCAGCGCAACTAAAAATAGGCGTGGGGGGTACCTGACGCTCCCTAGACCCCTCGGCACAGCCTAAGATCTAACTTCCCCTAAAGATGGAAACAGGAAACCTATCTTGCCTCAGAGAAAATCCCCAAAGGAAAGATAGCCCCCCACAAATATTGACGGTGAGAGGAGGGGAAAATAACATACGCAGAAATGAAATCAGATTTTAGCATAGGAGGCCAGTCTAGCTTGATAGATAGGACAGGAAAGGATAATGTGCGGTCAGTATTAAAACTACAAAACAATCCACACAGAGTTTACAAAATCTCCACACCTGACTAAAGGTGTGGAGGGTAAATCTGCTTCCCAGAACTTCCAGCTAACAGAAATAATCCATACTGACAAGCTGGACAAATATAGAATGCACAGAACAGTAAGTCCACAACATGTGGACTGAAATGAGCAAAGCCAGAACTTATCTTTGCAGAACTGGTCAGGAAACCAGGAGAATCCAAGCAGAGATGTGAATCCAGCCAGGAAACATTGACAAGTGGCACAGGCTGAAGAAAGAGCCAGACTTAAATAGCGGAGCAGAAGAGACGATAAGTGGAGGCAGCTGATGACAGCTAACTCCAAGGAGCAGCCATACCACTAGAAACCACAAGAGGGAGCCCAAGAGCAGAACTCACAAAAGTGCCACTTACAACCACCGGAGGGAGCCCAAGAGCGGAATTCACAACAATGGCCATTACATCTCCAATCTGCTGCCGGTGCCACAACATGGCCATTACATCGCCAACCTGCTGCCGGTGCCACAACATGGCCATTCCATCGCCAACCTGCTGCCATGCCACAACATGGCCATTACATCGCCAACTTGCTGCCGTGCCACAACATGGCCATTACATCGCCAACCTGCTGCCGGTGCCACAACATGGCCATTACATCGCCAACCTGCTGCCGTGCCACAACATGGCCATTACATCGCCAACCTGCTGCCGGTGCCACAACATGGCCATTCCATCGCCAACCTGCTGCCGGTGCCACAACATGGCCATTACATCACCAACCTGCTGCCGGTGCCACAACATGGCCATTACATCGCCAACCTGCTGCCGTGCCAGAACATGGCCATTACATCGCCAACCTGCTGCCGTGCCACAACATGGCCATTACATCGCCAACCTGCTGCCGTGCCACAACATGGCCATTACATCGCCAACCTGCTGCCGTGCCACAACATGGCCATTACATCGCCAACCTGCTGCCGTGCCACAACATGGCCATTACATCGCCGACCTGCTGCCGTGCCACAACATGGCCATTACATCGCCAACCTGCTGCCGTGCCACAACATGGCCATTCCATCACCAACCTGCTGCCGTGCCACAACATGGCCATTACATCGCCAACCTGCTGCCGTGCCACAACATGGCCATTACATCGCCAACCTGCTGCCGTGCCACAACATGGCCATTACATCGCCAACCTGCTGCCGTGCCACAACATGACCATTACATCGCCAACCTGCTGCCATGCCACAATATGGCCATTACATCGCCAACCTGCTGCCGGTGCCACAACATGGCCATTACATCGCCAACCTGCTGCCGGTGCCACAACATGGCCATTCCATCGCCATTCTGCCGCTGTGCCACACCCTGACCAAGCTAGGGCCAGACCACCGCCAGATGTCCCAGCGTTACTTTGTCTGTCTGGACTCCTGTTCGTGCTCACATGCTTTATTTCTCTGACTATCCATGTGCTGTCCTGCTGCGAATCTCCGAATAAACTTCAGTCTCTGCTTGAAAAGAGGATTGTCTACATATTTTTCCCGGCTTTTCCAGCTCTCAGTAAGGACTTTCTTACACTCGGTAACAGTAGAAACATAGGGTCAAAGAAGAATCTGGTAGTCGAAACTGATACAAACCTACATAATGGAAATATGGATAATAGAAAAAGGATTTTTAATCTGTCCAAATACCCATTAGATCTGATAGAACAAAATGTCCTCACAAAAGTTTTAACCTCTTTCTCGATCTAAATAAATTTGCGAGGAGATTGACACTAACTAGACATTTTTCATTCTCCAAAAGAAAAATGCAAATACCTCAAATCTGAAAATAGATATATGTTCAGAAATCACAAATAATAGAGCTACGGCTATAGACTCTAATATACATCTTGAATTAAAACGAAGTCTAATTTTAATCCCGTTCACAATAGGGGGAGTTATATAGAAACGTTCCTCGCATTAACAGGCGAGGAATTTCGTACTCTTAAATCACAAGGATTTTCAAAAAATAAAAACAAAAAGAAAAATCGAGAGATTAGAGAAATCAAAAACCATATTCAGAAAGCTAATATAACGAGGAAAGAACAAATGGTGATCACTAAATTAAAAACAAATAGGGAAATTGTAATTCGTGAAGCCGATAAGGGGGGAGGGGTAGTTGTCCAAGACAGAGAAGCCTATATTAAGGAAGCATACAAAATTTTATCTGATTGTAAATACTATAAAAAATTAGATACAGATCCATCAAAAATCTTTATAAAAGAATATCATGATTTAATTGACAGGGCTGTTTCTGAAGGCATTTTGAATGAAAAGGAAAGGAACTTTTTAGTTAATAGAGAGGCTTCCACTGCTTTTTCCATCATTTACCTTAAGTCCATAAGGACCCTATTAATCCCCCGGGACATCCCATTATCTCGGGGATTAATTCCCTGACTAGTCCTCTATCCCACTTTCTTGATCTTCAACTTCAAGAACATGTTAAGGAACTACCTTCCTATTTTAAAGATTCTACCCAGCTCATCCATGATTTAAATACAATATCTTGGGAGGAAAATTACTGGTTTATTACATTAGATGTAAATGCACTGTATTCTAATATAGATCCGAGCTAGGAAAAAATGCGACCAAACATCATCTTCAAAAAATGGAAATATGCCTGATAAACTGACTGTTTGAGTTTGAGGGCCAGTTGTATTTGCAGATGCACGGGACCGCGATGGGGACTCAGGTAGCCCCAAGTTTTGCAAATCTGTTTAAGGTGCTATTCGAGTCCCTGTCGCCCCTGTGCTCCCAAATATATGTACAGAATATAATATTATATAGACGTTATATTGACGATTTGATCATCATATGGAATGGTACCAGAGAGGATGCTGAGCTACTAGTAAAAGATCTGAATGATAATACTTGGGGTATATCTTTCGTCTCAAATATAGAGAAAGAGAAAATAGTCTTTTTGGACCTTCAAATTACACATGAAAATAATAGAATAATTACAAAGACGCATTTTAAACCAGTGGATGTGAATGGGTACTTGGACTACCGGAGCGCCCATTACACCAAATGGAAGAATAATATGCCCTATGGTCAGTTCTTTCGTATTAGGAAGAACAATACGATGGAGCTGGACTTTGAACAGTAATCTGAACTTCTAAAGGAAAGATTTGAGATAAAAAATACCCCCAAAAAATTGCCAATGAGGCATATAGGGTTAATCTAAATAAAACTCAGAAGTATTGTTTGGGGAATCAAACTTCATTGGGTAATAAAAAAAGAATTACGGTACTCAAAAAGTGAATAATCCCAAGAGATGGGAACACATCTTTGTCACTACTTATAATAAAGGTAATCAAAAAATCAGAAAAATATTACAGAAATATTGGTACATACTGAGACAAGATCCCCTCCTACGGGATGTACTACCAGAGAGACCAGGCATCACCTTTAGAAGGGGCAAAACGCTCAGAAACATTATAGCACCTAGTCGTTTGAAAAAATTTGCAGTGAAAAACTCCGGGAAAAAAAACAAATGTTTTTTCAACTCAAAACTACTAATTCTATAATGAAAAAGACAATTAATACACTTTATGGCACCTATAAATGCCACCAGAAGAAATGTCATTGTTGCCAATTAATAACCCATGGACAGCAATCTATTACCTCCGATAGTACAGGAGAGACCTTTCCTATAAAACATAATCTAACCTGCACTAGTAGCCATGTTATATATGTAATTATGTGCAGTTGCGGAATGCAATATGTTGGCCGGATCACACAGATGGTTAGATCGTGTCTAAACGCACACCGACATAATGCGAAAATTGGGCTACCGGCGAATAGCCTGTCGAGACATCTTTTAATGAATCATAATAAGAATTTTGAGATAAGTTTGACTCCTGTTGAAGAAATTCTGCATAATGTATCAGACAGAATCCATCTATTGAATAGGAAAGAGGCTTTCTGGAAGTACAGATCGCGTTCTCTGCATCCTGACGGCCTCAGTGATAGATTGGAGAACATATAGAGCATTTTATTAGATCAGGACACGGTTGCTGATCAATAGAAACTTATAGAAATAATAGGGTATAAGCTATCCTCGGATAGGTACAATTTATGATGTATCCTTAGGCTAGTTCATAAACTCTTGGCTAGCGAAACTAGTGTCATGAGGACCATGAAGAAAACTATAGGGTCTTCATTGGGCGAAACTAGTGTCATGAGAACCATGAAGAAAACTATAGGGTCTTCATTGGGCGAAACTAGTGTCATGAGGACCAAGAAGAAAACTATAGGGTCTTCACTGGGCGAAACTAGTGTCATAAGGACCATGAAGAAAACTATAGGGTCTTCATTGGGCGAAACTAGTGTCATGAGGACCATGAAGAAAACTATAGGGTCTTCATTGGGCGAAACTAGTGTCATGAGGACCATGAAGAAAACTATAGGGTCTTCACTGGGCGAAACTAGTGTCATAAGGACCATGAAGAAAACTATAGGGTCTTCATTGGGCGAAACTAGAGTCATGAGGACCATGAAGAAAACTATAGGGTCTTCATTGGGCAAAACTAGTGTCATGAGGACAATGAAGAAAACTATAGGGTCTTCATTGGGCGAAACTAGTGTCATGAGGACCATGAAGAAAACTTTAGGGTCTTCATTGGGCGAAACTAGTGTCATGAGGACCATGAAGAAAACTATTAGGTCTTCACTGGGCGAAACTAGTGTCATAAGGACCATGAAGAAAACTATAGGGTCTTCATTGGGCGATACGGCTAAATTTCCATTTTTTGGTGTGTTTTTTTTTTTTTTTTCTTTTTTCCTTAGCGGTCAATAATGAACGCATGTAATGAGTTCTTACATAAATTAAAGATACAAAATTAACACTATGATCAAATAAATGAATATTTTTTTCAGATTTATTTGTTTGGATAAACAGAAGAGATGTATGAAATTTATGTGTTATACTTTTTAGGAACATTTTTTTTTTAAAGAAGTTTAATATAATAGATAATAATCATTGAATATATATTGTATTTATGGATAATGATATAGATACAAATTTTGTCCACATGTATTGTATTTATGCTAATTAATGGTTTATGTGTTTTTCATAATTTATAATTTATATTTTATCATGTATTTCAACTGTTTAAACTTATACACGATAAGCTAAAGCTGTATACTGAAAACCACTAAGTAGCAAATAAGCTAATGAAGAACCACCAGGTCTTGATCAATTAACATAATTGATTATTCAAGTGGACCTGTGTAGACTATATAACTCTAGCAACCTATAAAGCAATATCATACCTGAGGAAGGCTATTTTTAATAAGCATATAGCCGAAACGCGTTGCTCTATATATTGTTTTTTATTTTAAATAAATTACTGAAGATTTGTAATACCTCTGCCTGGTGCCTGTTACCTGGGAGCGCTGAACAGACTGGATGAACCTTTTTTTTTTCTCTAAGTCTAAACATGGTGAAAAGGACTACCTGCCCCCCAGTCTCCATAGCCTATACCAGGGTGAAATCATGGAGTTCATTAAATGCTGGTGCAAAAAGGGTTGTTATACGGCAGCCCTAGTATGGCCCTTTTAAGGTTTCAGCTGTGAAGCAATGGGACGAGGAAATGCCGCGGTGTAGGTTACAAAGGGAGGCCCGAAAGAGATGGGCTGACAAAGCTCCAAAAGGGTTTATACAGACCCCAAGGGCTAGCGACTAGTGATGAGCGAATATACTCGTTACTCGAGATTTCCCGGTGTCCTCCGAGTATTTTTTAGTGCTCAGAGATTTATTTTTTTTCTCCGCAGCTGAATGATTTACATCTGTTAGCCAGCATAAGTACATGTGGGGGTTCCCTAGCAACCAGGCAACCCCCACATGTACTTATGCTGGCTAACAGATCTAAATCATTCAGCTGCGGCAATAAAAACTAAATTTCCGAGCACTAAAAAATACTTGGAGGACACCCGAGCGTGCTGGAGAAATCTCGAGTTACGAGTATATTCGCTCATCACTACTAGCGACTCCCATAGGGGAGAAGAGGAGAGAATCCCAGTAGAACTCCTATCAAAAGAGGCAAGAGGAACCTCCAAGGATCCCAGGAGGGCAGCAAAGCTCCCGGGAGGATCATCGAGGCAGGACCTCAGAATCTGTAATATCCCAGGGAAGATGGCCAGAGACATGAGAAGTCGGTGAAAAGGAAGGAGCCAGTTGAGGTGAGCAAGGCCACTGCAACACAGGTGGTTCAACACTTTCAAGTCACCAGTTATGGGCAGACCCAAGTAGGCTGTGGATGTTTGCCCGGGGCCAGTCAGATACCCACACCAGCCCTGGAAATAGAAGAGACCACTTTCCCCCAATGCCGGGGCCACCGTCATGAAAAAGAAAAGGGAGTCCTCGGGAAAGCCAAGAAGGAAGGAGAATGTTTAGGAGAGAAAGTTATTCTATTAATATGAGAGTTCAACCCAAGAGATGGGGGAGACCCGTCGGGTCTCTGGAGGCTTCTGTTAAAGGCAATTCGCCTTTGTTATTTTTGAAAGACAGTTGTTACCTTGCTGGCTCAAAGGCCTGTGTACTTTTTTTGTTCCTAAGGAGTCAAAGGGACTGTACTGAAAATCCTCGAGGCAAAATCGGCCTGTGAGAGCCGAGGAGGCTGAAAGTTTTGTTTCCAGCTTCCGTTTTGTTGCGTCTGTTGGGCATTTTCCTGCTGGATTGTAGGAACTAGTGTACCTACAATCACCAAGTGTCGATCACCAAAGACACCAAGTGCTTATGAATTCTATCCCCCATGAACACTACCCCTAAGGGACGGTGCCCAAGTCTTAAGGACTGATGTTGAGAAAAGGGGGATGGACGACCTGTTGTTCCAGCCAGATCAGTAACTTTGAGGACTGTACCCTTGGACAAAAGGGTCTGCTACTGTGTTGGCCTACAGGCCCCTGTTAAATATATACATTGACACTTTATTTCAAGGGTCCTTACCAAGAAGCACTGGTGCTGATAAAGCCTTATAAAATTATGGACTATGTCTGTTATGTCCCGGTGCCCTTTACTGAGAAGGTCTGGGTAGCCAGATAAAAAAGATCCTGGGGCAAGACTTCAGTCTGAGTGTTTTATAATGTTTTATGATGCGGGTACTAACCCATCTTTTAAGGTCATGTATGGTCGATGACGACCATAATTAAAGAGTGGGGGAATGTGAAAGTAGTGAGGATGGCGTTCCACTCGCTGACATTGTCAGGTGGTTAAATGTATGAAAATGTGTTTTACAGTATTGTATAGAATTTGTAGACAGGGTTAACTATAATGGCCGGCCCAGGTTGGGGATGAGGATTGGGGAGTGTGAGTTAGCGACAGGAATGGGAAGTTCAGTTAAGAGGTAAGTGGAGACAAGGAAATAAGTAAGAACACACCTCTGGTCAAGGTGATCTTCACCGAAGTGTGTTTGTGTGTGTGTGTGTGTGTGTGTGTGTGTGTGTGTGTGTGTGTGTGTGTAGAAGAGGAGAACAGAGACGCAGGGACAGAGATAGAAAACAACTAAAGAGAAGAGCTTGTGTGGTGATTGCAGAAGTTGGTTCAGCAGCATGTGAGAATCCCTACGGGTCTCCGGGAACACTAAGTGTCAGCCGAGTCTTGAGAGCTGTGGGTCTAAGAAGAGACGGGTTGGCGAGGCAGAAGGCGCATACAGTAAAGGAGTTAGTCACACTAGTTTCATTTGCGTGGTTCCTGAAAGTGGACTGAAGATAGAGAAAATAGGAAGGAGCAGCTGAAGTGTGACAGCTGTCTAGGAAGCTTGAAAGTCCCTAACTCTGCTCGTGAGAAGTTTCACCAACTGTGTGGCTGAAAATGTTTGTTGAAGACAAGTCACATGTAACCTACAGAAAGATGTCTGCATCTCCTGCTGTGCTTTTGTTGATAAATGAAACGGACAGTAAAGTTGAATTTGTTTTTATACACCGTTGTGGTCTCCCATTCGTGGGGTCAAGACGAATCATGGCCACATTAAGCGCGAGGACCAGAGGAGGCAAAAAGTGTCCACAGCCACAACAGCAGCACACACACCCTGGAAGCAGGCCCCTGTTTTCTATAATGTGCCAGGGTGTCGGACACATGACACACTATGGCTACCACCTTTGGCACCGTTACATTGGGAGGAAGTGAGCTGTGACATCATCTACTGTTAATGGTGGATCCCGTGTTATCTACTGTATATAGAGGTGTTATCAGTCATTGTACAGGAGGAGGAGGTGAGCTGTGACATCACCTATAGTGAATGGTGGATCCTGTGTTATCTACTGTACATAGAGGTGTTATTAGTCATTGTCAGGAGTAGGAGGTGAGCTGTGACATCATATATTGTGAATGGTGGATCCTGTGTTATCTACTGTATATAGAGGTGTTATCAGTCATTGTACAGGAGGAGGAGGTGAGCTGTGACATCACCTATTGTGAATGGTGAATCCGTTGTTATGTACTGTATATAGAGGTCTTATCAGTCATTGTACAGGAGGAGGAGGTGAGCTGTGACATCACCTATTGTGAATGGTGGATCCTGTGTTATCTACTGTATATAGAGGTGTTATCAGTCATTGTACAGGAGGAGGAGGTGAGCTGTGATCCTGGTGGATCTTGTGTAATCTGTATTTCGGTCTCTCCTGTCTGTAATGATTATGAGATTGTTTACAGTAATTTCAATAGTAAAATATAAAAATGTTCCTTTTTCTGCATTTATAAACCGTAACTTTTCTTACTTTTCTTTTGCCATAGCCATACCATGACCGCATATGCCGAGTACGGTCTTTTCCTACGTATGTAACCTAACCACCAAGACTGCCCACCGACCAAACCTTTTCCTTAAATAAAAACATAACCAATTATTCTTTTGGATATTTTGGCCACAGCGGCCAACTTTTATTAACAAAATTAACATAAACATAAATACAACAGTATAAATTCGAGGGGAGGGTTCTTGGAGCTAAAAAGATCTGGCAAAAACCCCACAAGAGAAGATCGACCACCATATTACCCTCAGCCGTGAAAACCAGCTCGAGGGCACCGTACATCCCGTTCCGGGAAGAGAAAAAACCACCGACAGCTCCCAGGGTAAAACCCCGTCCAGAGCCCATACCAAAATGCCAGATCCAACCCCACCACATTTTAAATTGCCTGCAATTATGCTCCAATTCCTTCCCCCAACCAATCAGCGTCAACTCCAAGAACCCCCACCCCCCCACAGCCACTGTGACAATAAACGAATAAAATGCAAATAATGACCAAACACCCGCATACAAAGTGTAATCCCAAACCCCAAAATGCCTTCTTTTTTTTTTTTTTTTTTTTTTAATCTTTTAACAGATATATAACTTCCTTCGCCAAATCAATATATAAACTCTGCCCAACAATTCCCCCCCCCCCTCATTAAAAAAACCCCAAGCACAAGCCAACAAGGGAGGGTGGGTGGGTCTTCCTTCCTCTGGATTAAGGTAGGGAATGGCGGTTTTCCCGCACTTTCCCTACTACCTCCCCCTTCTAAACCCCTCCCCCCCTTTCCATTCTCCTATCCCCAGCCGTAGCATTATTTAAAAAGACCGCCCGGCTCAAAGCAGTCATGGGGGGCCTCCTCCCAGCTGCGCTTTGTTCCAGCCCCCATCTTGACCGCATATGCCGAGTACGGTCTTTTCCTACGTATGTAACCTAACCACCAAGACTGCCCACCGACCAAACCTTTTCCTTAAATAAAAACATAACCAATTATTCTTTTGGATATTTTGGCCACAGCGGCCAACTTTTATTAACAAAATTAACATAAACATAAATACAACAGTATAAATTCGAGGGGAGGGTTCTTGGAGCTAAAAAGATCTGGCAAAAACCCCACAAGAGAAGATCGACCACCATATTACCCTCAGCCGTGAAAACCAGCTCGAGGGCACCGTACATCCCGTTCCGGGAAGAGAAAAAACCACCGACAGCTCCCAGGGTAAAACCCCGTCCAGAGCCCATACCAAAATGCCAGATCCAACCCCACCACATTTTAAATTGCCTGCAATTATGCTCCAATTCCTTCCCCCAACCAATCAGCGTCAACTCCAAGAACCCCCGCCCCCCCACCACACACGAACAGCCCTGACCACCTCAGGCTCGTGAGTGCCCCAACGCCACCAACGCCCGTTCAACTCCCTCTTGCAATGCTAAAGTCCACAAATCAATCCCAATCGCGTTTAAGTGGACTCCGTCCTCCAACCAATAGTTACCAAGCCCTGACTCCAATTCAAAATGTCTCACACTAATCCCCCCGTTCCTGGAAACAAAACCCGCTATTGCCCTATTCAACTTGACCCTAGCCCTATTAATACCCTTCAAAGATCTAGCCCCCCTCCACCGTTGCCTAGGCACAATATCTGACCATACAATCAACACCCCAGGAAATGATACCTGCAACCTCAACAAATCGAACCGTATGTCCCTAATCAACTCCCTGACAGGCCGCACACCCAAGTCGTTCCCCCCAAATGCACAATTAAAATGTCAGGTTGTCTATCTAAACGAACCGCCTTAGAAAATTCAGAAAGGGCCCTACTCCATACCATCCCCCTATATCCCAACCACCGAATGACAACTTGACGCCTACTAAACCCCAGTTGCCTACCGTCCGGCCTGACCTCGGCCCGCAGCGCCCCCCAATGAACGAACGAATGTCCGAAGATCCAGGCTAAGTAAGGGGACACACCTGCAACAAGATGCATGAAGAAAAAACACTTGGGTCAAATACAAAAATCATAATCACCCACTAAATTAATGACGGACGTAACTTAAGTAACGATTGGAAGTCCACCTGCCAATTCTACAAATGTCTTCCGCGCCCAAACCCAAACTATCTGCTTCTGATGCCGCCCCAATACGAAATGAATGCGACCCAAACAAATCCGGAGAAAGGCCCAACTCCCGCAAGCCCCTTCTTAACACCGCAATGAACTGAAAGCGTGACAAAAAGGACCCATCTACGTGACACAACAAAGGGCCAGATCTGCCTGACCATAACTGCCAGTATGCTTCCAGACAACCTCTAGGGCACATCAGAGACCCGTTAACCCTCCCCAGCACCACACGTTTTCCTCTCCCCATTTGGTCAGTCTTTGAACGCCGAATCCAAAAAACGATACCCCCCGTCCAAACTTCCACATCCTCCGCCAACAAAGCCCCTGCCCGAACTCTGGAACTCGACACCAGCTCCCCAACACGCAATGCCCCAAAAAATGCTAATGAAAAAGCGAGACGAAATAACGCCAACTCAAAACTCGAACCACAAATAATCTCCAAAACTCCTCCTAACCGTTCCAAAAGGCTAAACGAAATGGGGCGGCGACGGTCAATCGACTGATTGCCTCTCCTAAAACCCCTAAGTGCTTGTCTGACCAAAAAATGCTTAGTCGCGTCCACCAACCCCTGCAACTTAAAAGCAAAAGCCAATCCAGCAACAAATTTGTTTACCTTCGAAATCGACCAACCTTCCTCGGCCGCCTTACCGATCAAGAATAACACCGCCAACATCCTATCTTCGTCAGACACCAACTGGCCCCACACCAACACCCAACTTTGCCATACCCTCCAAGAGGCTTCGTATGATGCCCAGGTTTGACTCGTCACAGACTCCCGAATCAACCGGCCCGCTCGTCCATAATCACGCTCCAAAGATGCGAAGGGCATTCCTCTCCCGAGATCTCCGCGTCCGGCGCCAATTCCCGAAAACGGTCCCACTGGAAACGAGACAATGCATCGGCTATTGAGTTCTGCACACCCGGCACATGCACAGCCGAAATACAAGCGTTCAGCTCCAAGCACCGGAAAACCAACTCCCTTACCAACTTAACCACCGGGGGGGATGAGGCCGATAAACTGTTCATCACCGACACGACGCTCATGTTGTCGCAATGAAAACGAATCCTCCTGTTAGCAAACATTTCACCCCAAATGGAAACCGCCACCACGATGGGAAACAATTCCAGCAAAACCAGATTTTTTGTAAGGCCCAACTCCCTCCACTGGCCCGGCCACCGTCCGGCACACCAACGACCACCGCAATAGGCCCCGTAACCAGCCGAACCGGCTGCATCCGTATAAATCTCGCAATCAAAGTTTGTTAAGACCTCCTGCTGAATCAACGACCGCCCGTTGTAATTGCACAAGAAACGTTGCCACACTAGCAAGTCATCTTTGTGTTCCTTGCTCAGGCGAACAAAATGATGCGGCTCTTTCACACCTGCTGTTGCGACCGACAACCTGCGACAAAATATCCTGCCCATGGGTATGATCCGACATGCAAAATTCAATCTACCCAAGAGAGACTGCAACTCTTTCAAAGTCAGCTTCCTCCTCCTTCTAGCTCTATCAACCTCCTGCTGCAGCATGGCCAACTTATCCTCCGGCAACCGACACTCCATTCTCTCGGAGTCAATTAAAATTCCCAAAAAACTCAACACTGTGGTGGGACCTTCCGTGTTATCCGCCGCTAATGGGACTCCAAAAAGTTCTGCTACCCAAAACATAGCCGTTAACGTATTACGACACACTGCGGAATCAGGCGGCCCAATAAACAAAAAATCATCCAAATAATGGATAACCGACTGAACTCCCGCCACGTCCCTAACCACCCACTCCAGAAAAGTACTAAATGTCTCAAACAATGAACAAGAAATGGCGCAACCCATTGGCAAACATCTGTCCAAATAGTAACCACCATTCCAAAAGCAACCTAACAACGGAACACTGTCCGGATGCACCGGAAGCAACCGGAAGGCCGATTCAATATCCGTCTTTGCCAACAGCGCCCCCGGGCCATGCCTTCTCACCCACTGTACCGCTGCATCGAATGATGTATACTCGACAGAGCACAGTTCCTGGGCGATGCCATCATTTACCGACCGACCCTTTGGATACGACAAATGTTGAATCAACCGAAATTTATTCGGCTCTTTCTTAGGCACCACCCCCAAAGGGGAAACCACCATACCCTCAGTCGGCGGGTTCAAAAACGGCCCAGACATCCTTCCCAACTCCACTTCTTTCTTGAGTTTAACATCAACCACTTCGGCATGCAACATTGCCGACCGCAAATTCTTAATCGAAAAAGGAACCTCGTGACTCGGAGGAGGAATCCTAAAACCATCCGCAAAACCATTAAAAATAATACCTGCCTTCACCTGATCAGGGTACCTATTTAGAAAGGGGGCCATCTCGTGAAGCCTCACCGGGCTCTCCCCCTTGACCGGCACCCACAACTGGCTTTCCTTTCCCCTTCCTGAAACACTTTGAAGCCCCGTGTGAACTTCCATTACAGTGGGAACACACGTGCTTAAATTTACAGGTGTTACCGTATTTACACTGCCCGTCATTAAACTGCCAGCAGGTTCCAGACTTCTCCTTTGCTCCCTGTGCACCCTGACTACTGCTTCCGTGTCCCGCCTGCTGGCTGCCACCACCCCCGGACCCATGAAAGGACTGCCCATGTCTAGCTGGGGCCATAACCTTCAGCCAAAGGCCTATATCCTTCTGGTCCCACCTAATTTCCGGCCTCACCGCCTTCCTCTGCCTAAACTGCTCATCATACCGCAGCCACGTCTGACCGCCGTATGTACGATGCGCCTCCCCAATCGAGTCCAGATAACAAAACAAACCCGAGCAATTCTCGGGCGCTTTCTCCCCCACTACGCTCGCCAATATTGCGAATGCCTGTAACCAATTCGCAAATGTCTGCGGAATTAACCGCCACCTCCGCTTTTCTTCCTCCTCCTTTTTGCTATCGTCTTTTTTCCCTTTATCCAAGTTAAACTTCTCCAACGGAAGCAGGGAAAAAATTTCCACATACTTGTCTCTCCAAATCTTCTCCTTCACCTCCTTTTTTAAATGCGCTCCCAACGGTCCTTCAAAGCACACATAAACTTCCCCTTTCGCTCTGTCATCTAATTTAACCGTATCGCCTTTCTCCTTCTCTGTCTGAACCGAAACCGATACACCTGCCGATGCCACCTCCAATACCCGACTAGGGCTTACCAACCCACTTCCCGACGGGGGTACCACCCCTCGCCCGGCCAACCACGCCTCCACCGGCGATGCGGCAACCCCAGTTGCTGACCCCCCCTCCAATCTACGCAAAATTTGTGACATACCCTGCAATAAGTCCTGCATACCTGGCACCTCTGCCACAATCGGCCCACTCCTCTGCCGTTCCTCACACACCGCCACCCGACCTCCCCTAACTTCCTGCAACCCGGCCCCTGCGGGCGACAAACCAGACATAGACTCATACTCACAACGCTGCGCGGGTGCTGTGTCCCCGCCAGCCGGACCTCCGGATCCCTGTCGCTCCGACCTCCCTTGACGATCACCGCTGGACTCCGACACCTCCTCACTGCGTCGATGCCCTGGGCCCGCGCCCCTGGCCTCCTCGTCACCAGGGGGGACCCGAGCGTGCTGGAACTGCTGCGCCGCTAGCCCTCTCTGCCCCAGGCCCGCGCCCCTGGCCTCCTCGTCACCAGGGGGGACCCGAGCGTGCTGTAGCTGCTGTACCGATCCACTCCTCCGTCCGCCGTCAGTATCCCCCGCCACCCCACCGTCCGATGGGTAACGGGTAAACGCTGCTCTATGTTCCGGAGATCTCCTGGGCGACCGCGACCGATCCCCGCGTTCCAACCCGGGCGAGCCAGCCCGGTCGTGTAACATTCTTCGCTCCCGAGCAGGCAGCTCGACACTGCTGCCTGCATCTCTCCCTCCGCTGCGCCGTTCGGTACAAGCGGGACGTATAAGATCCCCCGACCGCTGACCGTCCGCCGCCTGTGTACTCCTCGTGGTCATCCCAGCAGGCACCCTGGGAGGTGATGGGCTGTGGGTGCCTGCCGCCGGTAAAGGGTCCGGATTACTGGCTGCTGCTGCTGCTCTTCCTGGCCATGCTGCTCTTCCTAGCCGCGCTGCTCCTCCTGGCTGTGCCACTCTGCCTGGCTGTGCTGTTCCTCCTGGCAGCTCTGCTCTTCCTCTTCCTGCCGCTGCGCGCCCCCTGGGCGCTGTGGATCTGCAGGGGGCAGGGGGAGCGGCGGCCGCTCTCCCTCTGGACACCGGCACAGCAGGAGAAGCCGGTGGAGCGGCGGCCGCGCGTCCCCTGGGAGCAGGAGACCTGACAGGAGCTGGGGAAGCTGCGGCTGCGCTCTGCCTGGATCGCGCAGGCCGCACTTCCGGTCCGGCGCTCCCGGCAGCAGCGGCGGTGTCCTGGGCCCGACTCCCGGCGCCTGCAGACCGGGCACTTGGATTCCTGCCGGCGCGGGAGCGAACGGAGGGGGCAGCGCCGCCGGACTCACCGCCCGCAGGGTCCCTGGAGGGGCTACGGAGCCTGCGCCTGCCACGCGCCGGGACTTCGGGGGATAGTCTCTCTGGGGGCCTGGTCCTCCTGCCCCGTGAGCTCTGCCCGGATCCTCCTGCAGCACCGATGATGGAGGCCAGCTGGGCCTCAAGCCAGCCCCCTCTCCTGGACCTGGCCATCTCTCTCAGCTGGGACATCATTGAATCCGCCGACGCCATCCTGCACGTCTTCCTTCCTCTGGATTAAGGTAGGGAATGGCGGTTTTCCCGCACTTTCCCTACTACCTCCCCCTTCTAAACCCCTCCCCCCCCTTTCCATTCTCCTATCACCAGCCGTAGCATTATTTAAAAAGACCGCCCGGCTCAAAGCAGTCATGGGGGGCCTCCTCCCAGCTGCGCTTTGTTCCAGCCCCCATCTGGATTTGTTTTTCTTGTGAGGTCAGTTGTGTATTTTTTGATGGAGCCATTAATGTAATTATGATCTCATGGGCTGTTTGCTCTCGCAATGTCTGAGAATCTGCCAACGACTGCAGAACAGATTCAGAGAGACTGGACAGACGTCAATCTTTCCCAGTATATTGCGCCACTGTACAGGGCTGGACTTACAGGGTCTCAATGAGCTTCATATTACCACCAGCAGAATGTGGGACATCTAGTTTGGGATCTCAGGTATTAAAGCCCTACATGCTGGCCATATTGGAGTGCAGAAGATTAGACAGAGGTCTTTATGGTAACCTGGAACCAATGGACCAGCTAACTCCAGGTGATAGCAGATACAAGACATGGCGGACAGAGCACTAGACATGGGTGCCATTAGGACTTTCTGAGCCTCTGGAGTCTCGGGTGGGGACAGGTGGATTACGTTGGTAAAGGAGGGGAATCAAGATGGTGGAGGGTAAGGGTATTTAGGGTAACAAATTAGCAGGTCTTTGCTGGAGTATAGTGTGGGTAGGAGGAACATAAAGTGGTCGGAGGGGAAGCAGAAGGCAGGGGAGATATTTGGTGGCCAGGTTCTTTGGTGGTGGAAGAAACCCCAAGCAATTTTCCATATTTTCTGTCATAAAGATATTGCTTTGTGAATATTGTTTTTTATTGATCATGCAGGCAGGAAGGAGTTACTGTTTTGCAGGCACAAATCTCCAGAGAAGTTGGAGGAATTAGTTGATTTATGGGGAATATTCAGTTTTTTTGATGAAGTCCAGAATGAGAGAGACAAGGGCAGCTATGGAAGAACGAAGGCAGTGTAGGGTTGGCGACTTCAGGATTTAGAGGGACTGGAGAGATAGACCCTGGAACCACCCAAAACAGAGAGGACATAAGGAACGGAATTGATCAATCAGTTGAGAGAAGAGAAGTCCACCATCCCATATGGGTTGAGAGCGAGTCTCCCTGGAAGAGTGAGATGGGACCGAGACCCAAGTGATGGACGCGCCAAGGACGTTGCTTCTCCTGTTTCCAGCGCTGCTCTGCTCCTCTTCTTCCTTACCTGAAACCAGACTATCCGGCTCACACAGAGGTTTTAGTGTAACAGAAGGCACTTTCTTGGTCTCTATGGAACCTTGTTCAGAATATCATAGACATACACCGAAAAGGCGGCACAAAGTCGGCAAAGCTCCAGAGCGGTCACGTGGGGCCTGGGGGTGCTGAGGATCGGAGAAAATGGTTATCATGCACTCACCCTCCGTTACATGGATAATAAAAAGGGAATAAGAATAAACATTCTGACAAGATGCCTTCTTTTCATCTATTTTTCATTTAGCCTTTGTAAAGTAATTCATTTTTGAATTGGAGATAAAAATGGAAGGGGGCTCTGTATAGGGACGGGGAGACAGTAGGTGGACGAGGGCTCTCTAAAGGAAGGGGAGACAGTAGGTGGACGAGGGCTCTGTGTAAGGAAAGGGAGACAGTAGGTGGGAGAGGGCTCTGTATAAGGACGGGGAGACAGTAGGTGGACGAGGGCTCTCTAAAGGAAGGGGAGACAGTAGGTGGACGAGGGCTCTCTAAAGGAAGGGGAGACAGTAGGTGGGAGAGGGCTCTGTATAAGGAAGGGGAGACAGTAGGTGGGAGAGGGCTCTGTATAAGGAAGGAGAGACAGTAGGTGGACGAGGGCTCTGTGTAAGGAAAGGGAGACAGTAGGTGGGAGAGGGCTCTGTATAAGGAAGGGGAGACAGTAGGTGGGAGAGGGATCTGTATAAGGAAGGGGAGACAGTAGGTGGGAGAGGGCTCTGTATAAGGAAGGGGAGACAGTAGGTGGGAGAGGCCTCTGTATAAAGAAGGGGAGACAGTAGGTAGGAGAGGGCTCTGTATAAGGACAGGGAGACAGTAGGTGGGAGAGGGCTCTGTATAAGGAAGGGGAGACAGTAGGTGGGAGAGGGCTCTGTATAAGGACGGGGAGACAGTAGGTGGACAAGGGCTCTGTATAAGGAAGGGAGACAGTAGGTGGGAGAGGGCTCTGTATAAGGACGGGGAGACAGTAGGTGGGAGAGGCCTCTGTATAAGGACGGGGAGACAGTAGGTGGGAGAGGCCTCTGTATAAGGACGGGGAGACAGTAGGTGGACGAGGGCTCTGTATAAGGACGGGGAGACAGTAGGTGGGAGAGGGCTCTGTATAAGGACGGGGAGACAGTAGGTGGGAGAGGGATCTGTATAAGGAAGGGGAGACAGTAGATGGGAGAGGGATCTGTATAAGGAAGGGGAGACAGTAGGTGGGAGAGGGCTCTGTAGAAGGAAGAGGAGACAGTAGGTGGGAGAGGGCTCTGTATAAGGAAGGGGAGACAGTAGGTGGGAGAGGGCTCTGTATAAGGAAGGGGAGACAGTAGATGGGAGAGGGATCTGTATAAGGAAGGGGAGACAGTAGGTGGGAGAGGGCTCTGTATAAGGAAGGGGAGACAGTAGATGGGAGAGTGATCTGTATAAGGAAGGGGAGACAGTATGTGGGAGAGGGCTCTGTATAAGGAAGGGGAAACATTAGGTGGGAGAGGGCTCTGTATAAGGAAAGGGAGACAGTAGGTGGGAGGGGGTTATGTATAAGGAAGGGGAGACAGTAGGTGAGAGGGGGTTATGTATAAGGAAGGGGAGACAGTAGGTGGAGAGGGATCGGTATAAGGAAGGGGAGACAGTAGGTGGGAGAGGCCTCTGTATAAGGAACGGGAGACAGTAGGTGGGAGAGGGATCTGTATAAGGAACGGGAGACAGTAGGTTGGAGAGGGCTCTGTATAAGGACGGGGAGACAGTAGGTGGGAGAGGGCTCTGTATAAGGACGGAGAGACAGTAGGTGGACGAGGGCACTGTATAAGGAAGAGGAGACAGTAGGTTGGAGAGGGCTCTATATAAGGAAGGAGAGACAGTAGGTTGGAGAGGGCTCTGTATAAGGAAGGGGAGACAGTAGGTTGGAGAGGGCTCTGTATAAGGAAGGGGAGACAGTAGGTGGGAGAGGGCTCTGTATAAGGAAGGGGAGACAGTAGGTGGGAGAGGGCTCTGTATAAGGAAGGGGAGACAGTAGGTGGACGAGGGCTCTGTATAAGGAAGGGGAGACAGTAGGTGGACGAGGGCTCTGTATAAGGAAGGGGAGACAGTAGGTGGACGAGGGCTCTGTATAAGGAAGGGGAGACAGTAGGTGGGAGAGGGCTCTGTATAAGGAAGGGGAGACAGTAGGTGGAAGAGGGCTATGTATAAGGAAGGGGAGACAGTAGGAGGGAGAGGGATCTGTATAAGGAAGGGGAAACAGTAGTTGGGAGAGGGCTCTGAATAAGGAAAGGCAGACAGTAGGTGGGAGAGGGCTCTGTATAAGGAAGGGGAGACAGTAGGTGGGAGAGGGCTCTGTATAAGGAAGGGGAGACAGTAGGTGGACGAGGGCTCTGTATAAGGAAGGGGAGACAGTAGGTGGACGAGGGCTCTGTATAAGGAAGGGGAGACAGTAGGTGGACGAGGGCTCTGAATAAGGAAGGGGAGACAGTAGGTGGACGAGGGCTCTGTATAAGGAAGGGGAGACAGTAGGTGGGAGAGGGCTTTGTATAAGGAAGGGGAGACAGTAGGTGGAAGAGGGCTATGTATAAGGAAGGGGAGACAGTAGGAGGGAGAGGGCTCTGTATAAGGAAGGGGAGACAGTAGTTGGGAGAGGGCTCTGAATAAGGAACGGGAGACAGTAGGTGGGAGAGGGCTCTGTATAAGGAAGGGGAGACAGTAGGTGGGAGAGGGCTCTGTATAAGGAAGGGGAGACAGTAGGAGGGAGAGGGCTCTGTATAAGGAAGGGGAGACAGTAGTTGGGAGAGGGCTCTGAATAAGGAACGGGAGACAGTAGGTGGGAGAGGGCTCTGTATAAGGAAGGGGAGACAGTAGGTGGACGAGGGCTCTGTATAAGGAAGGGGAGACAGTAGGTGGACGAGGGCTCTGTATAAGGAAGGGGAGACAGTAGGTGGACGAGGGCTCTGAATAAGGAAGGGGAGACAGTAGGTGGACGAGGGCTCTGTATAAGGAAGGGGAGACAGTAGGTGGGAGAGGGCTTTGTATAAGGAAGGGGAGACAGTAGGTGGAAGAGGGCTATGTATAAGGAAGGGGAGACAGTAGGAGGGAGAGGGCTCTGTATAAGGAAGGGGAGACAGTAGTTGGGAGAGGGCTCTGAATAAGGAACGGGAGACAGTAGGTGGGAGAGGGCTCTGTATAAGGAAGGGGAGACAGTAGGTGGGAGAGGGCTCTGTATAAGGAAGGGGAGACAGTAGGAGGGAGAGGGCTCTGTATAAGGAAGGGGAGACAGTAGTTGGGAGAGGGCTCTGAATAAGGAACGGGAGACAGTAGGTGGGAGAGGGCTCTGTATAAGGAAGGGGAGACAGTAGGTGGGAGAGGGCTCTGTATAAGGAAGGGGAGACAGTAGGTGGGAGAGGGATCTGTATAAGGATGGGGAGACAGTAGGTGGACGAGGGCTCTGTTTAAGGAAGGGGAGACAGTAGGTGGGAGAGGGCTCTGAATAAGGAACGGGAGACAGTAGGTGGGAGAGGGCTCTGTATAAGGAACGGGAGACAGTAGGTGGGAGAGGCCTCTGTATAAGGACGGGGAGACAGTAGGTGGGAGAGGCCTCTGTATAAGGACGGGGAGACAGTAGGTGAACGAGGGCTCTGTATAAGGACGGGGAGACAGTAGGTGGGAGAGGGCTCTGTATAAGGACGGGGAGACAGTAGGTGGGAGAGGGCTCTGTATAAGGAAGGGGAGACAGTAGGTGGGAGAGGGCTATGTATAAGGACGGGGAGACAGTAGGTGGGAGAGGGCTCTGTATAAGGAAGGGGAGACAGTAGGTGGGAGAGGGCTCTGTATAAGGAAGGCGAGACAGTAGATGGGAGAGGGCTCTGTATAAGGAAGGGGAAACATTAGGTGGGAGAGGGCTCTGTATAAGGAAAGGGAGACAGTAGGTGGGAGGGGGTTATGTATAAGGAAGGGGAGACAGTAGGTGAGAGGGGGTTATGTATAAGGAAGGGGAGACAGTAGGTGGAGAGGGATCGGTATAAGGAAGGGGAGACAGTAGGTGGGAGAGGCCTCTGTATAAGGAACGGGAGACAGTAGGTGGGAGAGGGATCTGTATAAGGAACGGGAGACAGTAGGTTGGAGAGGGCTCTGTATAAGGACGGGGAGACAGTAGGTGGGAGAGGGCTCTGTATAAGGACGGAGAGACAGTAGGTGGACGAGGGCACTGTATAAGGAAGAGGAGACAGTAGGTTGGAGAGGGCTCTATATAAGGAAGGAGAGACAGTAGGTTGGAGAGGGCTCTGTATAAGGAAGGGGAGACAGTAGGTTGGAGAGGGCTCTGTATAAGGAAGGGGAGACAGTAGGTGGGAGAGGGCTCTGTATAAGGAAGGGGAGACAGTAGGTGGGAGAGGGCTCTGTATAAGGAAGGGGAGACAGTAGGTGGACGAGGGCTCTGTATAAGGAAGGGGAGACAGTAGGTGGACGAGGGCTCTGTATAAGGAAGGGGAGACAGTAGGTGGACGAGGGCTCTGTATAAGGAAGGGGAGACAGTAGGTGGGAGAGGGCTCTGTATAAGGAAGGGGAGACAGTAGGTGGAAGAGGGCTATGTATAAGGAAGGGGAGACAGTAGGAGGGAGAGGGATCTGTATAAGGAAGGGGAGACAGTAGTTGGGAGAGGGCTCTGAATAAGGAAAGGCAGACAGTAGGTGGGAGAGGGCTCTGTATAAGGAAGGGGAGACAGTAGGTGGGAGAGGGCTCTGTATAAGGAAGGGGAGACAGTAGGTGGACGAGGGCTCTGTATAAGGAAGGGGAGACAGTAGGTGGACGAGGGCTCTGTATAAGGAAGGGGAGACAGTAGGTGGACGAGGGCTCTGAATAAGGAAGGGGAGACAGTAGGTGGACGAGGGCTCTGTATAAGGAAGGGGAGACAGTAGGTGGGAGAGGGCTTTGTATAAGGAAGGGGAGACAGTAGGTGGAAGAGGGCTATGTATAAGGAAGGGGAGACAGTAGGAGGGAGAGGGCTCTGTATAAGGAAGGGGAGACAGTAGTTGGGAGAGGGCTCTGAATAAGGAACGGGAGACAGTAGGTGGGAGAGGGCTCTGTATAAGGAAGGGGAGACAGTAGGTGGGAGAGGGCTCTGTATAAGGAAGGGGAGACAGTAGGAGGGAGAGGGCTCTGTATAAGGAAGGGGAGACAGTAGTTGGGAGAGGGCTCTGAATAAGGAACGGGAGACAGTAGGTGGGAGAGGGCTCTGTATAAGGAAGGGGAGACAGTAGGTGGGAGAGGGCTCTGTATAAGGAAGGGGAGACAGTAGGTGGGAGAGGGATCTGTATAAGGATGGGGAGACAGTAGGTGGACGAGGGCTCTGTTTAAGGAAGGGGAGACAGTAGGTGGGAGAGGGCTCTGAATAAGGAACGGGAGACAGTAGGTGGGAGAGGGCTCTGTATAAGGAACGGGAGACAGTAGGTGGGAGAGGCCTCTGTATAAGGACGGGGAGACAGTAGGTGGGAGAGGCCTCTGTATAAGGACGGGGAGACAGTAGGTGAACGAGGGCTCTGTATAAGGACGGGGAGACAGTAGGTGGGAGAGGGCTCTGTATAAGGACGGGGAGACAGTAGGTGGGAGAGGGCTCTGTATAAGGAAGGGGAGACAGTAGGTGGGAGAGGGCTATGTATAAGGACGGGGAGACAGTAGGTGGGAGAGGGCTCTGTATAAGGAAGGGGAGACAGTAGGTGGGAGAGGGCTCTGTATAAGGAAGGCGAGACAGTAGATGGGAGAGGGATCTGTATAAGGAAGGGGAGACAGTAGGTGGGAGAGGGCTCTGTAGAAGGAAGGGGAGACAGTAGGTGGGAGAGGGCTCTGTATAAGGAAGGGGAGACAGTAGGTGGGAGAGGGCTCTGTATAAGGAAGGGGAGACAGTAGATGGGAGAGGGATCTGTATAAGGAAGGGGAGACAGTAGGTGGGAGAGGGCTCTGTATAAGGAAGGGGAGACAGTAGATGGGAGAGTGATCTGTATAAGGAAGGGGAGACAGTATGTGGGAGAGAGCTCTGTATAAGGAAGGGGAAACATTAGGTGGGAGAGGGCTCTGTATAAGGAAAGGGAGACAGTAGGTGGGAGGGGGTTATGTATAAGGAAGGGGAGACAGTAGGTGAGAGGGGGTTATGTATAAGGAAGGGGAGACAGTAGGTGGGAGAGGGCTCTGCATAAGGACGGGGAGACAGTAGGTGGAGAGGGATCGGTATAAGGAAGGGGAGACAGTAGGTGGGAGAGGCCTCTGTATAAGGAACGGGAGACAGTAGGTGGGAGAGGGATCTGTATAAGGAACGGGAGACAGTAGGTTGGAGAGGGCTCTGTATAAGGACGGGGAGACAGTAGGTGGGAGAGGGCTCTGTATAAGGACGGAGAGACAGTAGGTGGACGAGGGCACTGTATAAGGAAGAGGAGACAGTAGGTTGGAGAGGGCTCTATATAAGGAAGGAGAGACAGTAGGTTGGAGAGGGCTCTGTATAAGGAAGGGGAGACAGTAGGTTGGAGAGGGCTCTGTATAAGGAAGGGGAGACAGTAGGTGGGAGAGGGCTCTGTATAAGGAAGGGGAGACAGTAGGTGGGAGAGGGCTCTGTATAAGGAAGGGGAGACAGTAGGTGGACGAGGGCTCTGTATAAGGAAGGGGAGACAGTAGGTGGACGAGGGCTCTGTATAAGGAAGGGGAGACAGTAGGTGGACGAGGGCTCTGTATAAGGAAGGGGAGACAGTAGGTGGGAGAGGGCTCTGTATAAGGAAGGGGAGACAGTAGATGGAAGAGGGCTATGTATAAGGAAGGGGAGACAGTAGGAGGGAGAGGGCTCTGTATAAGGAAGGGGAGACAGTAGTTGGGAGAGGGCTCTGAATAAGGAAAGGGAGACAGTAGGTGGGAGAGGGCTCTGTATAAGGAAGGGGAGACAGTAGGTGGGAGAGGGCTCTGTATAAGGAAGGGGAGACAGTAGGTGGACGAGGGCTCTGTATAAGGAAGGGGAGACAGTAGGTGGACGAGGGCTCTGTATAAGGAAGGGGAGACAGTAGGTGGACGAGGGCTCTGAATAAGGAAGGGGAGACAGTAGGTGGACGAGGGCTCTGTATAAGGAAGGGGAGACAGTAGGTGGGAGAGGGCTTTGTATAAGGAAGGGGAGACAGTAGGTGGAAGAGGGCTATGTATAAGGAAGGGGAGACAGTAGGAGGGAGAGGGCTCTGTATAAGGAAGGGGAGACAGTAGTTGGGAGAGGGCTCTGAATAAGGAACGGGAGACAGTAGGTGGGAGAGGGCTCTGTATAAGGAAGGGGAGACAGTAGGTGGGAGAGGGCTCTGTATAAGGAAGGGGAGACAGTAGGAGGGAGAGGGCTCTGTATAAGGAAGGGGAGACAGTAGTTGGGAGAGGGCTGTGAATAAGGAACGGGAGACAGTAGGTGGGAGAGGGCTCTGTATAAGGAAGGGGAGACAGTAGGTGGGAGAGGGCTCTGTATAAGGACGGAGAGACAGTAGGTGGACGAGGGCACTGTATAAGGAAGAGGAGACAGTAGGTTGGAGAGGGCTCTATATAAGGAAGGAGAGACAGTAGGTTGGAGAGGGCTCTGTATAAGGAAGGGGAGACAGTAGGTTGGAGAGGGCTCTGTATAAGGAAGGGGAGACAGTAGGTGGGAGAGGGCTCTGTATAAGGAAGGGGAGACAGTAGGTGGGAGAGGGCTCTGTATAAGGAAGGGGAGACAGTAGGTGGACGAGGGCTCTGTATAAGGAAGGGGAGACAGTAGGTGGACGAGGGCTCTGTATAAGGAAGGGGAGACAGTAGGTGGACGAGGGCTCTGTATAAGGAAGGGGAGACAGTAGGTGGGAGAGGGCTCTGTATAAGGAAGGGGAGACAGTAGGTGGAAGTTGGCTATGTATAAGGAAGGGGAGACAGTAGGAGGGAGAGGGCTCTGTGTAAGGAAGGGGAGACAGTAGTTGGGAGAGGGCTCTGAATAAGGAAAGGGAGACAGTAGGTGGGAGAGGGCTCTGTATAAGGAAGGGGAGACAGTAGGTGGGAGAGGGCTCTGTATAAGGAAGGGGAGACAGTAGGTGGACGAGGGCTCTGTATAAGGAAGGGGAGACAGTAGGTGGACGAGGGCTCTGTATAAGGAAGGGGAGACAGTAGGTGGACGAGGGCTCTGAATAAGGAAGGGGAGACAGTAGGTGGACGAGGGCTCTGTATAAGGAAGGGGAGACAGTAGGTGGGAGAGGGCTTTGTATAAGGAAGGGGAGACAGTAGGTGGAAGAGGGCTATGTATAAGGAAGGGGAGACAGTAGGAGGGAGAGGGCTCTGTATAAGGAAGGGGAGACAGTAGTTGGGAGAGGGCTCTGAATAAGGAACGGGAGACAGTAGGTGGGAGAGGGCTCTGTATAAGGAAGGGGAGACAGTAGGTGGGAGAGGGCTATGTATAAGGAAGGGGAGACAGTAGGAGGGAGAGGGCTCTGTATAAGGAAGGGGAGACAGTAGTTGGGAGAGGGCTCTGAATAAGGAACGGGAGACAGTAGGTGGGAGAGGGCTCTGTATAAGGAAGGGGAGACAGTAGGTGGGAGAGGGCTCTGTATAAGGAAGGGGAGACAGTAGGTGGGAGAGGGATCTGTATAAGGATGGGGAGACAGTAGGTGGACGAGGGCTCTGTTTAAGGAAGGGGAGACAGTAGGTGGGAGAGGGCTCTGAATAAGGAACGGGAGACAGTAGGTGGGAGAGGGCTCTGTATAAGGAACGGAAGACAGTAGGTGGGAGAGGGCTCTGTATAAGGAAGGGGAGACAGTAGGTGGGAGAGGGTTCTGTATAAGGAACGGGAGACAGTAGGTGGGAGACGGCTCTGTATAAGGAAGGGGAGACAGTAGGTGGAAGAAGGCTCTGTATAAGGAAGGGGAGACAGTAGGTGGGAGACGGCTCTGTATAAAGACGGAGAGACAGTAGGTGGGAGAGGGCTCTGTATAAGGAAGGGGAGACAGTAGGTGGACGAGGGCTTTGTATAAGGAAGGGGAGACAGTAGGTGGACGAGGGCTCTGTATAAGGAAGGGGAGACAGTAGGTGGACGAGGGCTCTGTATAAGGAAGGGGAGACAGTAGGTGGGAGAGGGCTATGTATAAGGAAGGGGAGACAGTAGGTGGACGAGGGCTCTGTATAATGAAGGGGAGACAGTAGGTGGGAGAGGGCTATGTATAAGGAAGGGGAGACAGTAGGTGGAAGAGCGCTATGTATAAGGAAGGGGAGACAGTAGGAGGGAGAGGGCTCTGTATAAGGAAGGGGAGACAGTAGGTGGGAGAGGGCTCTGTATAAGGAAGGGGAGACAGTAGGTGGACGAGGGCTCTGTATAAGGAAGAGGAGACAGTAGGTTGGAGAGGGCTCTATATAAGGAAGGGGAGACAGTAGGTTGGAGAGGGCTCTGTATAAGGAAGGGGAGACAGTAGGTGGGAGAGGGCTCTGTATAAGGAAGGGGAGACAGTAGGTGGGAGAGGGCTCTGTATAAGGAAGGGGAGACAGTAGGTGGGAGAGGGCTCTGTATAAGGAAGGGGAGACAGTAGGTGGACGAGGGCTCTGTATAAGGAAGGGGAGACAGTAGGTGGACGAGGGCTCTGTATAAGGAAGGGGAGACAGTAGGTGGACGAGGGCTCTGTATAAGGAAGGGGAGACAGTAGGTGGGAGAGGGCTCTGTATAAGGAAGGGGAGACAGTAGGTGGGAGAGGGCTATGTATAAGGAAGGGGAGACAGTAGGTGAACGAGGGCTCTGTATAATGAAGGGGAGACAGTAGGTGGGAGAGGGCTATGTATAAGGAAGGGGAGACAGTAGGTGGAAGAGCGCTATGTATAAGGAAGGGGAGACAGTAGGAGGGAGAGGGCTCTGTATAAGGAAGGGGAGACAGTAGGTGGGAGAGGGCTCTGTATAAGGAAGGGGAGACAGTAGGTGGACGAGGGCTCTGTATAAGGAAGAGGAGACAGTAGGTTGGAGAGGGCTCTATATAAGGAAGGGGAGACAGTAGGTTGGAGAGGGCTCTGTATAAGGAAGGGGAGACAGTAGGTTGGAGAGGGCTCTGTATAAGGAAGGGGAGACAGTAGGTGGGAGAGGGCTCTGTATAAGGAAGGGGAGACAGTAGGTGGGAGAGAGCTCTGTATAAGGAACGGGAGACAGTAGGTGGACGAGGGCTCTGTATAAGGAAGGGGAGACAGTAGGTGGACGAGGGCTCTGTATAAGGAAGGGGAGACAGTAGGTAGACGAGGGCTCTGTATAAGGAAGGGGAGACAGTAGGTGGGAGAGGGCTCTGTATAAGGAAGGGGAGACAGTAGGTGGAAGAGGGCTATGTATAAGGAAGGGGAGACAGTAGGAGGGAGAGGGCTCTGTATAAGGAAGGGGAGACAGTAGTTGGGAGAGGGCTCTGAATAAGGAAAGGGAGACAGTAGGTGGGAGAGGGCTCTGTATAAGGAAGGGGAGACAGTAGGTGGGAGAGGGCTCTGTATAAGGAAGGGGAGACAGTAGGTGTTCGAGGGCTCTGTATTAGGAAGGGGAGACAGTAGGTGGACGAGGGCTCTGTATAAGGAAGGGGAGACAGTAGGTGGAAGAGGGCTCTGAATAAGGAAGGGGAGACAGTAGGTGGACGAGGGCTCTGTATAAGGAAGGTGAGACAGTAGGTGGGAGAGGGCTTTGTATAAGGAAGGGGAGACAGTAGGTGGAAGAGGGCTATGTATAAGGAAGGGGAGACAGTAGGAGGGAGAGGGCTCTGTATAAGGAAGGGGAGACAGTAGTTGGGAGAGGGCTCTGAATAAGGAACGGGAGACAGTAGGTGGGAGAGGGCTCTGTATAAGGAAGGGGAGACAGTAGGTGGGAGAGGGCTCTGTATAAGGAAGGGGAGACAGTAGGAGGGAGAGGGCTCTGTATAAGGAAGGGGAGACAGTAGTTGGGAGAGGGCTCTGAATAAGGAACGGGAGACAGTAGGTGGGAGAGGGCTCTGTATAAGGAAGGGGAGACAGTAGGTGGGAGAGGGCTCTGTATAAGGAGGGGGAGACAGTAGGTGGGAGAGGGATCTGTATAAGGATGGGGAGACAGTAGGTGGACGAGGGCTCTGTTTAAGGAAGGGGAGACAGTAGGTGGGAGAGGGCTCTGAATAAGGAACGGGAGACAGTAGGTGGGAGAGGGCTCTGTATAAGGAACGGAAGACAGTAGGTGGGAGAGGGCTCTGTATAAGGAAGGGGAGACAGTAGGTGGGAGAGGGTTCTGTATAAGGAACGGGAGACAGTAGGTGGGAGACGGCTCTGTATAAGGAAGGGGAGACAGTAGGTGGAAGAAGGCTCTGTATAAGGAAGGGGAGACAGTAGGTGGGAGACGGCTCTGTATAAGGACGGAGAGACAGTAGGTGGACGAGGGCTCTGTATAAGGAAGGGGAGACAGTAGGTGGACGAGGGCTCTGTATAAGGAAGGGGAGACAGTAGGTGGACGAGGGCTCTGTATAAGGAAGGGGAGACAGTAGGTGGGAGAGGGCTATGTATAAGGAAGGGGAGACAGTAGGTGGACGATGGCTCTGTATAATGAAGGGGAGACAGTAGGTGGGAGAGGGCTATGTATAAGGAAGGGGAGACAGTAGGTGGAAGAGCGCTATGTATAAGGAAGGGGAGACAGTAGGAGGGAGAGGGCTCTGTATAAGGAAGGGGAGACAGTAGGTGGGAGAGGGCTCTGTATAAGGAACAGAAGACAGTAGGTGGGAGAGGGCTCTGTATAAGGAAGGGGAAACAGTAGGTGGGAGAGGGCTCTGTATAAGGAACGGGAGACAGTAGGTGGGAGACGGCTCTGTATAAGGAAGGGGAGACAGTAGGTGGAAGAGGGCTCTGTATAAGGAAGGGTAGATAGTAGGTGGGAGAGGGCTCTGTATAAGGAAGGGGAGACAGTAGGTGGGAGAGGGCTCTGTATAAGGAAGGGGAGACAGTAGGTGGAAGAGGGCTCTGTATAAGGAAGGGGAGACAGTAGGTGGAAGAGGGCTCTGTATAAGGAACGGGAGACAGTAGGTGGGGGACGGCTCTGTATAAGGAAGGGGAGACAGTAGGTGGACGAGGGCTCTGTATAAGGAAGAGGAGACAGTAGGTTGGAGAGGGCTCTATATAAGGAAGGGGAGACAGTAGGTTGGAGAGGGCTCTGTATAAGGAAGGGGAGACAGTAGGTGGGAGAGGGCTCTGTATAAGGAAGGGGAGACAGTAGGTGGAAGAGGGCTCTGTATAAGGAAGGGGAGACAGCAGGTGGGAGAGGGCTCTGTATAAGGATGGGGAGACAGTAGGTGGGAGGGGGCTTTCTATAAGGATGGGGGAGACAGTAGGTGGGAGAGGGCTCTGTATAAGAACAGGGAGACAGTAGGTGGGAGAGGGCTCCTTAGAAGGACGACGGAGAAAGTTGGTTGGAGGGGGCTCTATATAAGGATGAGGGAAAGACTAGGTGGGAGGTTATATATAAGGACGGGGAGACAGTAGGTGGGAGGGGGCTCTGCATAAAGTAGGGGGAGACAGTACAGTGGGTACGGAAAGTATTCAGACCCCTTTAAGTTTTTCACTTAGTTTCATTGCAGCCATTTGGTAAATTCAAAAACGTTCATTTTTTTCTCATTAATTGGTTCTACTCTTCTACTTCTTCATCGGAGGCCAGCTGTGTTTAGTTAAACTGATAGGACATGATTTGGAAAGGCGCACACCTGTCTATATAAGACCTCACAGCTCACAGTGCATGTCAGACCAAATGAGAATCATGAGGTCAAAGGAACTGGTCGAGGAGCTCAAAGACAGAATTGTGGCAAGGCACAGTTCTGGCCAAGGTTACAAAATAATTTCTGCAGTACTCACGGTTCCTAAAACATAGTGGCCTCCATAATCCTTAAATGGAAGAATTTTGAGACCAACCGAAGTCTTACTAGACCTGGCCGTCCAGCCAAACTGAGCAATCGTGGGAGATGAACCTTGTTGAGAGAGGTAAAGAACAACCCCAAGATCACTGTGGCTGAGCTCCAGAGATGCAATAGGGAGATGGGAGAAAGTTCCACAAAGTCAACTATCACTGCAGCCCTCCACCAGTCGGGCCTTTATGGCAGGTGACCCGACGGAATCCTCTCCTCAGTGCAAAACATAAGAAAGCCCACATAGAGTTTGCTAAAAATCACATGAAGGACTCCCAGACTATGAAAAATACGATTCTCTGGTCTGATGATTCTTTGGTGATAATTCTAAGCGGAATGTGTGGAGAAAACCAGGCACTGCTCATCACCTGCCCAATACAATCCCAACAGTGAAACATGGTGGAGGCAGCATCATGCTATGGAGGTGTTTTTCAGCTGCAGAGACAGGACGACTGGTTGCCATTGAAGGAAACATGAATGTGGCCAAGTACAGAGATATACTGGAAGAAAACCTCTTCCAGAGAGCTCTGGACCTCAGACTTGATCGAAGGTTCACCTTCCAACAAGACAATGACCCTAAGCACACAGCTAACATAACAAAGGAGTGGCTTCAGAACATCTCTGTGACCATTCTTGACTGGCCCAGCCAGAGCCCTGACCTAAACCCAATTGAGTTTCTCTGGAGAGACCTGAGAATGGCCATCCACCAATGTTCACCATCCAACCTGATGGAACTGGAGAGGATCTGCAAGGAAGAATGGCAGAGGATCCCCAAATCCAGGTGAAAAAACTTGCTGCATCATTCCCAAGAAGACTCATGGCTGTACTAGCTCAAAAGGTGCTTCTACTCAATACTGAGCAAAGGGTCTGAATACTTATGTCCATGTGATATTTCAGTGTTTCTTTTTTAATAAATATGTAAAAATTACTACATTTCTGTCTTCTATCAGTGAAAATGTGGTGCAGAGTGTACATTAATGAGAAAAAAATGAACTTCTTGGAATTTACCAAATGGCTGCAATGAAACAAAGAGTGAAAAATGTAAAGGGGTCTGAATACTTTCCGTAGCCACTGTAGGTGGGAGGGGGCTCTTTATAAGAACAATGGAGACAGTAGGTGGAAGTAGGCTCTCGATAGGGACATGTGAGTCAATAGGTGGGAGGAGTGAATGAATAAAGTAAATAAAGAATCCAAGTGAAAAAAGCGACTTGGTGACACGCAATGAGCAAAAATAATATGTGACCCTGCAAGTATAGGAATAACACGAGCAACCTTAACCAGATCTATCAGCTTCAAATGAATGCAGAAAACGTAAACATGTAAAGTGCTGAAAAATGGTCAAATTGATCTCAATAATAATAATTTCCTCCTAGATAAAAGAAAAAAAGCGGTGGAACTAGCGTCCAAACCTCCTATTAGCGCAAACTTACATGAAAATGATTTTAAAATGTTATCTAGGTGGTTCCACACTCCCGCTAGACTTAAAAACGCATTTCCCGATCAATCCGATTTATTGTGGTCAAAGAGGTCATCTTCTTCACACGTTCTGGGAACGTCCCAAACTTTCGATACTTAGGGAAGATGTGTCTTTACTATTGAATAAAATCAACGAGTCTCCTGTCAACATTTCTCCCCAATTGGTTCTCCTTTTTCTGGAAGCTGATGACCTCCCTCAAAAATTAGACAAGTTTCCTAACATATTTCTTCTGTCGTAAAAACCTGTATTGCATCAAAGTGGAAATTGATGGACACTCCCTGTATTCCTGACATCATTGATATTATGTTCTCTTGTAACTCCTTTGAAATGCCCGTAGCTTTGAAGAATAACTCTACTGTCATTCCAAATTGTCCTCTTGGAACGTCATTTTTTCTCCAAGCAAGAAAAGCCTCTTTATTTGACGTCTTATTACTTTGCCAGAAAACTTTTAATCTATACTTTATTTTATGTTGTTTTTGCTCTCGCTATGTTAATTGTTGTGGTGCAAGTATGTTAAGAAGATCTTCATTTCCCTTCATTTTCCTTCCCTCCTCTTCCTCCCTAACCCCTTTCCTCTTTTTTCCTTTGTTCGGATTCCTTCCTTTCCCTTCCTGACCCATTATCCTCTATACTGTAAAAATCCCCTAATAAAAATAATTTTGAAGAAATGCAGCATAAACATTACAGAGTTTTATGTATTAAAGATGTTCAAAGATGGAGATCGATAGAGATGAGGAACATGAGTAGATGATAGGTAGAAATATATCAGTGCGATTTCGAATCAATGCTTTACGTGCTTATTTTTCTTTCAAATAAATAAATAATTTAAAAAAAAGAAAAAGGGTGAAATTGTGAAAAAACTCAATTCCGACATTGTTTTTTTGCATTTTGTTTTTGCGACGTTCACTGTGCAGTAAAAATGACCCAGTAATATAATTCTCCACGTTAGTGCGATTACGTCGGTGCAAAACTTGAACGTTTTTTTTCTTGTTTTATTTGTTTCAGTGGTTCAAAAATTTGTTAAAAAAAAAAGAAATGTTATTACCATTTTCTTTAACTTTTACATTTTTTTTTATCAGTAGCCATGTGGAGGCTTCTCCCTGTGCGCCGAGCAGTATTTTTTATTGATCACATAAGACATTCTGATTGCTTTTTTTATTGCATTTTTTTAAACCGAAAAATGTAATTTCTGAAATTTCAATTTTTGCTTTCTGGAATTTGTCTGCTTCAAATGTACCGTATGGTTTTTTTTACATTTTTTTTTTATATTTTTTTAGCCCCCTTAGGAGACGTCAATCTGCGATTATTTGATTGCTCGTTCTAGGTAGACAAAACTTCAGTATTGCAGCACATAGAAGACATTACAATCTTTTATTAAGCCTACAAAGGAGCACAAAGATGGCAGCCGTGACCCTCAGCTGCCATAGAAAATCATCCGTGATTGACCTCCTCCTGGCTCTTGTGGTCAACCTGGGGGACTCAGTGGTGGCCACCACCCTTATCTACTAGTAATCACCTAGTAATTTTGGCCTTCTTATTTTTATATTTTGATAGCTCACACTTTTCTGAAGGCGGAGACACAACATACTGTATGTGTATTTTTTTTTACTTCTTTATTTTTTATGGTAAAGAGGGCTATTTTAACTTTTATGTTTTTTTTATATATAGTCCCCTTAGGGGACTGGAAGCTGCGATCGTCCGATCACTTATGCTCCATACACCAATGCTATAGTGTTGCTGCTTACAGTAAAAATCACCATCTCCTTTGAACCCCGACCATGACAAACATGGAGGTCTTCAATAAACCCCCAGCTTTAACAGCAATCCATCGACGATGGCGTCACGAGTGTGCCGATGGGCGCATGGAATGATGCTCCTCCATGCCGGAGCATGTCGCACGATTTTTTTTTTTCCCCACCCCTGAGGAACACAAGCTGTAAATTAACCCCCCAAAAACTACTCAGTTTTTACGTCACATGCAAATTCAGACTAGGTGTTTCAGGATTTGAAGTTAATCTTACCTCTCTGATTTATCTCCGTAGTTTAGCGCTCTGTCGAATGCCTGACGCCACTTTTTTTGGCCCTTTTCTTGGGCACTTGCTTTTACCTCTGAGCCATTAGGTGACTCGTTCCCCGTGTGCACACATTTCCAATCTTTACGTATGCTAAAATTAAGTAATTTTTCATCTAATTTTTGCAGCTTTCGTTTCCAATGACCAGTCACTCCCTGAAGGTTGCGGTGGGCTCCCGGCTCTTAGATAATTTCCTACTTTCTCTTCCTTCTCCTATTACGTAATCTGTCATTTCTAACGACCAAACGGTTAAGTCGTTCCTCCGTCCTCTGGAAATGATTTCATTTTGCCTCTGTTTCTGTTTTTATACATTTCGTACTTTTTTTTTTTTACTACCAAACACTCATTCTCATCCTTCTACGCTCTCAGTCTTTTAGTGATATTTGTGTCTTCATTAATATGCAGATACTTTATCTAGAATAAGTCTTGCACTTGTATTTCCAGCATGTCCGCGCCCCCGGGGGGGGGGGGGGTAATATGTCTTATTACGAGCTCGTTATTTATGTAATAATATTACTCTACTGTATACATGGTAGAAAACACATCGCTTCCGGCCCCGGATGTCATAAATTAATATCAGTCGTATTTTGGAAAATCTTAACAGTGAAAACCTAAAAACACAGTCCTAGACTACAACCCCCATCAGGTACTATAGTCCCCCATGTACTTACCCCTCCAATGCATCCCATGCAGCAGAGCAGCAGCAGGAGTCTCTTGCTGGTCCACATCTGTGACTGTCGGAGGACGGGTGTGTGACTGTCGCACTTACTAACCGGACACGCCTCACGTTACTCGCTCCTGGCAGCACTATATCTGCTCACACAGCCCCACCGTCAGCTCACTGAGCTCGCCTGGGATTTTTGGACTTATTTCTAACGATGAGAAGTAATGATGAGAAATTATATTAAATATAATTTGCATGCTCTGCCTCACTGGTCAGACACTTACGGTATGTTTTGGGGTTATGCCAGGGAAATCGTGTGGCTGCATGAAGAAAGTACAAATTGCCCAACTCTGCAAAAAAAATAAAAAGTGCTGTAGAGTAGGCACAACACAGAGGGGCATAACACCCAACTTTTAAAGAAAGAGGAAGGGACGTGTATTGGGACACCCACACAGAAATAGTGCAGCCGCAGGAGCCACTTAGTGTTCTCACCACTACGATGCCACTTTCTTGGACCGCATAAATAAGAAACCTCCAAAAGTGCACCCACGCAGTATGATGCCCCCTACAGTCTCCTCCATATCTTGATTATGATTCCCTCTAGTAGCATAGCTACCGGGGGGACAGATGGGGTGGTTGCCCCAGGCCCTGCAATCTGAGGGGGCCCACCTGGAGCTACGCTACTGTATCGGCATGCACAGCCATCATTATCGCAAGTTCAACTGTATCGGCTGGATGCCAATACAGTTAACGGCATTGATGAAAGTGGGAGCATCTTGCTCCCTCTCCCATCACCGTCCCACTCAGCGTCTGACGTCCCTGATGCAGACACAGACAGGGGGTCGCAATGACGTCACTATTCGGCTCCTGCTGTTCGTAGATGTGCAGGCGCTTGGAGCAGCAGAGGAACAAGGAAGAGAGGCAACTCAGGTGAGTATTGTAAATATTTATTTCTTATGGGGTGCAGAGTCTGCCTATGGGTGGTGGGTGACACCCCAGGTTCCTGGTTGTCACAGTGGCATTGCTTTCCTCATGGGGAGGGTGATGTCACGCTTGGAGGCGAGAAAGGATCTCTCTTATCAGGTAACCACAAGCATGCAACATGTTCATACTCCAGGCCAGAAGGGGGAGCTCTGATCCAGTTTGTGGGTGGCTCCCCTACATATATATTCAGGTCTGGAGGGAAAGTCAGTTAGTCTGCCAGAGACAGGTACTGAAGTCAGTCAGTCTGTCAGAGGGACAGAGAAGAGAGCAGTCAGACCGTGAGAGTCAGAAAGACTGAAGGGGCCGTGCAGCCATGAGGGTGCTGCAGCTCCTGGACAGAGATAGCACGGAAAGCAGAACAAGCTGTAGAGAGCGTGGAGGGGAAGTGGAGCTCAGGATAGTGAAGAGCTGGGAGGTTAGCTGCGACTGAGCTACCTCCCTACTGAGCGCAGATAACAGTAGCCGAAAGACCAGTGTGAAACACTCCACGGCTCACAGCAGAAACCGGCAGGACAGCTGGATTACAAGTCACCTGTCCACCATTGAAACCTGAGGACACAGTAGCACATAGAACTTGGGTTATGTTGGAGACCCTATAAAATGGCTCGAGCTACCTGTCGTACGGGTAGTGTCCTACCTACAAGGAGGACAGAGAGAACATGTGAGTTCCTTGTGTGAGGCCTAAGGCAGCAAGGGACTACACCACAGCGCTAGAAGGAAGGCTTCTAGCCTCACCTGGTAGGGGAACTTCCAACTCGCTTCCAAGCCGGCAGGACCCTACCTGTACCTGTGATCTGGTGCCCTGGACTGTGGCTGCCTGAACTCATCAGTAAACCAGGTAAAGAGACTGCAAACCTGTGTCCTCCGTTTCTTGCTACACCACCCACCATCAATATCTATACACTGGGAGTCCTGGGGATCCAGCTTCACCTGTGGGAAGTTATGCCATCTTAGCTGCCATAACATCACCCCAGCGGACCCCTTTAAGCACCATCAGTCATCCCTGACCGAATACCACAGGTGGCGTCTCGAACAAACTTTATTCTCAAAACCCCTTTAAAGACATTCCCTTTACTTGGGTGCCCAGGGCCACAGACCGGTATAATTCTGTGCTTCTGGTACCGTGGGAGTATTAATTTCTGTTAGGGGCAATGTGGGAACTAGGGTTGAGCGAAACGGGTCGACCATTTTCAGAAGTCGCTGACTTTTGGCAAAGTCGGGTTTCATGAAACCCGGCCCAACCCCTGTGTGGGGTCGGCCATGAGGTCGGCGATCTTCTGAATCTGGTTTTGGAATTCCGATACCGAGTTCCGATATGTTTGCAATATCGGAAATCGGTATCGGAATCCATATTTAAGTGTAAAATAAAGAATTAAAATAAAAATATTGTTATACTCACCCTCTGACGCGCCCTGGTACTAATCGGCAGCCTTCCTTCCTTAGAATCAGCGCGTGAAAGAAGTTAGATGACGTCGTGGCTTGTGATTGGTCGCGCGACCGCCCATGTGACCGCACGCGACCAATCACAAGCCGCGACGTCACCGAAGGTCCTTCAAGCGCTGATTCTTAGGAAGGAAGGCTGCCGGAAAGAAGCATGGCGCGTCCGAGGGTGAGTATATTCCTATTAGGTATATAAGTGTATAAGTATATTTAAGTGTAAAATAAAGAATTAAAATAAAAAATATTGCTATACTCATCCTCTGACGCGCCCTGGTACTAACCGGCAACCTTCCTTCCTTAGACTTCCTTACACTTAAATATGGATCCCAGGGCCTGAAGGAGAGTTTCCTCTCCTTCAGACCCTGGGAACCATTAGAAACCCAATGCACTGCATTGGGTTTCGTGTTTCGGCCGACCCCGACTTTTCTATAGGATTGGCCGATTTCACTCGACCCGATCCTATAAAAGTAAAAGTCGCTCAACCCTAGTGGGCACATCATATAGTGTTGTGGGCTCTGTGAGGGTATTGTTGTGAATTCTGTGGCTGAGTTCACTTCTGTGGTCACAAGTGGTATTGCAGTCTCTGGGCTTCCTCCCTCAGGTGTTTTGGTGAGCTCGTTGGCTGCCTTGCTATTTAGCTCCACCTGAGTCTGTCTTCCTTGCTCCTTGTCAATGTTCCAGTGTTGGATCTGAGCTACTGCATCTTTCCTTGGGCCTGCTGCTCTGCTAGATAAGTGCTTCTAGTTTGTTTTCTGTTTTTTCTGTCCAGCTTGCTATTAACTTTTGCTGGAAGCTCTGAGAAGCAAAGGGGTGCACCGCCGTGCTGTTAGTTCGGCACGGTGGGTCTTTTTGCCCCTTTGCGTGGTTTTCGTTTTAGGGTTTTTTGTAGACTGCATAGTTCTCTTTGCTATCGTCGCTCTGTCTAGAATATCGGGCCTCACTTTGCTGAATCTATTTCATTCCTACGTTTGTCTTTTCATCTTGCTAACAGTCATTATATGTGGGGGGCTGCCTATTCCTTTGGGGTATTTCTCTGAGGTAAGTCAGGCTTGTATTTCTATCTTCAGGCTAGTCAGCTCCTCAGGCAGTGCCGAGTTGCATAGGTAGTGATAGGCGCAATCCACTGCTGCTTAAAGTTGTGTGAGGATAGGTTCAGGTATTGCAGTCTGCAGAGATTCCACGTCTCAGAGCTCGTCCTATTGTTTTTGGTTATTGCCAGATCTCTGTATGTGCGCTGATTACTGCACGCTGTGTTGCCTGATTGCCGGCCATAACAGTACAAGGAGCCACACCAATGATTCCCAATAGAGGGAAAAAAGAAATCCTGACATCATTTTTTTTTCTTAGCTCTGTCTTCAGTCTTTTTTTTCCCCTAGACATTAGAGTGCTTCAGGACACAGCTGTGGACATGGATATTCAGGCTCTGTGCTCCTCAATGGATAATCTCGTTGTAAATGTACAAAAGATTCAAGATACTATTGATCAGAAATCGATGCTAGAACCAAGAATTCCGATTCCTGATTTGTTTTTTGGTGACAGAACTAAGTTCCTGAGCTTCAGAAATAATTGTAAGCTATTTTTGGCCTTGAAACCTCATTCTTCTGGTAATCCTATTCAACAGGTTTTGATTATTATTTCTTTTTTGCGCGGCGACCCACAGGACTGGGCGTTTTCTCTTGCACCAGGAGATTCTGCATTGAGTAATGTTGATGCATTTTTCCAGGCGCTGGGATTGCTTTACGATGAGCCTAATTCAGTGGATCAGGCTGAGAAAAATCTGCTGGCTTTATGCCAGGGTCAGGATGATGTAGAAGTATATTGTCAGAAATTTAGGAAGTGGTCAGTACTCACTCTGTGGAATGAATCTGCACTAGCGGCTTTGTTCAGAAAGGGTCTCTCTGAAGCTCTTAAGGATGTAATGGTGGGAGTTCCTATGCCTGCTGGTTTGAATGAGTCTATGTCCTTGGCCATTCAGATCGGTCGTCGCTTGCGCGAGCGTAAATCTGTGCACCATCTGGCGGTATTGTCTAAGAGTAAACCTGAGCCTATGCAGTGCGACAGGACTATGACTAAAGTAGAACGGCAAGAACACAGACGTCTGAACAGACTGTGTTTCTATTGTGGTGATTCTACTCATGCTATTTCTAATTGTCCTAAACGCACTAGGCGGTTCGATAGCTCTGCCGTTATTGGTACTGTACAGTCCAAATTCCTTTTGTCCATTACCTTAATGTGCTCTTTGTCATCGTATTCTGTCATGGCGTTTGTGGATTCAGGCGCTGCCCTGAATCTGATGGATTTGGATTATGCTAAACGTTGTGGATTTTTCTTGGAGCCTTTGCGGTGTCCTATTCCGTTGAGAGGAATTGATGCTACACCTTTGGCCAAGAATAAGCCTCAGTACTGGGCCCAGCTGACCATGTGCATGGCTCCTGCACATCAGGAAGTTATTCGCTTTCTGGTACTGCATAATTTGCATGATGTGGTCGTGTTGGGGTTGCCATGGCTACAAACCCATAATCCAGTATTAGATTGGAACTCTATGTCGGTAACCAGCTGGGGTTGTCAGGGAGTACATGGTGATGTTCCATTTTTGTCTATTTCGTCATCCATTCCTTCTGACATCCCAGAGTTCTTGTCGGACTTTCAGGATGTATTTGAAGAGTCCAAGTCTGATGCCCTACCTCCGCATAGGAATTGTGATTGTGCTATCGATTTGATTCCTGGTAGTAAATTCCCTAAAGGTCGTTTATTTAATTTGTCCGTACCTGAACACACCGCTATGCGCAGTTATGTGAAGGAGTCCCTGGAGAAGGGACATATTCGCCCATCGTCGTCACCATTGGGAGCAGGGTTCTTTTTTGTAGCCAAGAAGGATGGTTCGCTAAGACCGTGTATTGATTACCGCCTTCTTAATAAGATCACTGTTAAGTTTCAGTATCCCTTGCCATTGATTTCTGACTTGTTTGCTCGGATTAAGGGGGCTAGTTGGTTTACTAAGATTGATCTTCGTGGTGCGTATAATCTGGTGAGAATCAGGCAGGGAGATGAATGGAAAACGGCATTTAATACGCCCGAGGGTCATTTTGAGTATCTGGTGATGCCGTTCGGACTTGCCAATGCTCCATCTGTTTTTCAGTCTTTTATGCATGACATTTTCCGTGAGTATCTGGATAAATTCTTGATTGTTTACTTGGATGACATTTTGATCTTCTCAGATGATTGGGAGTCTCATGTGAAGCAAGTCAGAATGGTTTTCCAGGTACTGCGTGCTAATTCCTTGTTCGTGAAGGGATCAAAGTGTCTCTTCGGTGTGCAGAAAGTTTCATTTTTGGGGTTCATCTTTTCCCCTTCTACTATCGAGATGGATCCGGTTAAGGTTCAGGCCATCCAGGATTGGACTCAGCCGACATCTCTAAAAAGTCTGCAGAAATTCCTGGGCTTTGCTAATTTTTATCGTCGCTTCATCTGTAATTTTTCTAGCATTGCCAGACCATTGACCGATTTGACCAAGAAGGGTGCTGATTTGGTTAATTGGTCTTCTGCTGCCGTGGAAGCTTTTCAGAAGTTGAAGCGTCGTTTTTGCTGTGCCCCTGTGTTGTGTCAACCTGATGTTTCTCTTCCGTTCCAGGTCGAGGTTGATGCTTCTGAGATTGGTGCAGGGGCGGTTTTGTCACAGAGAGGTTCTGGTTGCTCAGTGTTCAAACCATGTGCTTTCTTTTCCAGGAAATTTTCTGCTGCTGAGCGTAATTATGATGTGGGCAACCGAGAGTTGCTGGCCATGAAGTGGGCATTCGAGGAGTGGCGTCATTGGCTTGAGGGTGCTAAGCATCGCGTGGTGGTTTTGACTGATCATAAGAACCTTACTTATCTTGAGTCTGCCAAGCGCTTGAATCCTAGACAGGCCCGTTGGTCGTTATTTTTTGCTCGTTTTGATTTTGTGATTTCATACCTTCCGGGCTCTAAAAATGTGAAGGCGGATGCTCTGTCTAGGAGTTTTGTGCCCGACTCTCCGGGGTTATCTGAGCCGGCGAGTATCCTCAAGGAAGGAGTCATTGTGTCTGCCATCTCCCCTGATTTGCGGAGAGTGTTGCAGAAATTTCAGGCTAATAAACCTGATCGTTGTCCGGCCGAGAAACTGTTCGTCCCTGATAGGTGGACTAGTAAAGTTATCTCTGAACTTCATTGTTCGGTGCTGGCCGGTCATCCAGGAATCTTTGGTACCAGGGAGTTGGTTGCTAGATCCTTCTGGTGGCCATCTCTGTCACGGGATGTGCGTGCTTTTGTGCAGTCCTGTGGAATTTGTGCTAGGGCTAAGCCCTGCTGTTCACGTGCCAGTGGGTTGCTTTTGCCCTTGCCGGTCCCGAAGAGGCCTTGGACACATATTTCGATGGATTTCATTTCTGACCTTCCCGTTTCTCAAAAAATGTCGGTCATTTGGGTGGTCTGTGATCGCTTTTCTAAAATGGTCCATCTGGTGCCCTTGGTTAAATTGCCTTCCTCCTCTGATTTGGTGCCTTTGTTCTTCCAGCATGTGGTTCGTTTACATGGCATTCCTGAGAATATTGTTTCTGACAGAGGTTCCCAGTTTGTCTCGAGGTTCTGGCGAGCCTTTTGTGGTAGGATGGGCATTGACCTATCTTTCTCCTCGGCCTTCCATCCTCAGACTAATGGCCAGACCGAACGAACCAATCAGACCTTGGAAACATATCTGAGATGTTTTGTTTCCGCTGACCAGGATGATTGGGTGTCATTTTTGCCGTTGGCTGAGTTCGCCCTTAATAATCGGGCCAGCTCGGCTACCTTGGTCTCTCCATTTTTCTGCAATTCTGGGTTCCATCCTCGTTTCTCTTCAGGACAGGTTGAGTCTTCAGACTGTCCTGGTGTGGATTCTGTGGTGGACAGGTTGCAGCAGATCTGGACTCAGGTAGTGGACAATTTGACCTTGTCCCAGGAGAAGGCTCAGCTTTTCGCTAATCGCAGACGCCGTGTGGGACCCCGACTTCGTGTTGGGGATCTGGTTTGGTTATCTTCTCGTCATATTCCTATGAAGGTTTCCTCTCCTAAATTTAAACCTCGTTTTATTGGTCCGTATAGGATTTCTGAGGTTCTCAATCCGGTGTCTTTTCGTCTGATCCTCCCAGACTTCTTTTCCATACATAATGTATTCCATAGGTCGTTGTTGAGGAGATACGTGGCACCTATGGTTCCATCTGTGGAGCCTCCTGCCCCTGTTTTGGTGGAGGGGGAATTGGAGTATATTGTGGAGAAGATTTTGGATTCTCGTGTCTCTAGACGGAAACTCCAGTATCTGGTCAAATGGAAGGGTTATGCTCAGGAAGATAATTCCTGGGTTTTTGCCTCTGATGTCCATGCCCCAGATCTTGTTCGTGCCTTTCATGTGGCTCATCCTGGTCGGCCTGGGGGTTCTGGTGAGGGTTCGGTGACCCCTCCTCAAGGGGGGGGTACTGTTGTGAATTCTGTGGCTGAGTTCACTTCTGTGGTCACAAGTGGTATTGCAGTCTCTGGGCTTCCTCCCTCAGGTGTTTTGGTGAGCTCGTTGGCTGCCTTGCTATTTAGCTCCACCTGAGTCTGTCTTCCTTGCTCCTTGTCAATGTTCCAGTGTTGGATCTGAGCTACTGCATCTTTCCTTGGGCCTGCTGCTCTGCTAGATAAGTGCTTCTAGTTTGTTTTCTGTTTTTTCTGTCCAGCTTGCTATTAACTTTTGCTGGAAGCTCTGAGAAGCAAAGGGGTGCACCGCCGTGCTGTTAGTTCGGCACGGTGGGTCTTTTTGCCCCTTTGCGTGGTTTTCGTTTTAGGGTTTTTTGTAGACTGCATAGTTCTCTTTGCTATCCTCGCTCTGTCTAGAATATCGGGCCTCACTTTGCTGAATCTATTTCATTCCTACGTTTGTCTTTTCATCTTGCTAACAGTCATTATATGTGGGGGGCTGCCTATTCCTTTGGGGTATTTCTCTGAGGTAAGTCAGGCTTGTATTTCTATCTTCAGGCTAGTCAGCTCCTCAGGCAGTGCCGAGTTGCATAGGTAGTGATAGGCGCAATCCACTGCTGCTTAAAGTTGTGTGAGGATAGGTTCAGGTATTGCAGTCTGCAGAGATTCCACGTCTCAGAGCTCGTCCTATTGTTTTTGGTTATTGCCAGATCTCTGTATGTGCGCTGATTACTGCACGCTGTGTTGCCTGATTGCCAGCCATAACAGGGTATACAGTAATTCTTTGTTGTTAGTATTGTGGGAGCATTATTCTATGTTGGGGCCAATGCGAGAGCATTATATTGTGTCGGGTCCCCCGTGGCAGCATCATTCTGTGTTGTCGTATATACTTCAATATAACACATTAAAGATATTTTAGCAACTAGTATTGTCCTAGAACAGTCTTCCACAGAACCCCCGGGAATCAACTTTCTACTTGACCTTCTAAAATTAGTACTGACCGAAAATGTCTTCTTATTTGAAGATACATTCTATCTACAGATCCAAGGTACAGCTATGGGGTCCAATGTGACCCCACCTTATGGAAATGCTTATATGTCATATTTCGAATCCAAATTCATATACTCCAACTCTTTGTACCTTGCCCATTGTCAACTTTGGCTTAGATATATAGATGATGTGTTCTGTATTTGGAAGGGGTCTTCTGAAACTCTTCAATCCTTTTACGATCAAATTAGTAGTGTGTGGCCGGAACTAACATTCACTATCAATAGTAGTCTGGATCAAATTAACTTTTTGGACATGACAATTATTAAGAATACTGATGGTATTCTGGCAGTTGACTTATTTACAAAAAGTACGGACCATAATAATCTTCTGTTATACCAAAGTTGTCACCATCATCAATAAAGAAATCTATTCCTGTATCACCGTTTCAGAGGGTAAATAGAATTGTTAGGAATCCTGACAAGTGTCAACAACATCTTGATGATGCAAATTAAATTTTTACGTAGACGCTATCCTGGAAAACTACTCCATAATTGTCGTACCATGTCCGGTCCCACTAGAAACACAAACATTACGCACAGAATACCTTTTGTCCACACTTTCCACCCTTTCTCATATAGATTGCATAAAAAAGTCCGTAAACACTGGCTACTCCTACATAACAGATTTTCCTGAATTCGGAGTACCTTTTTGACCTTGTTTCAGAAGACCGACCAATTTGAGAAATGAAATTGTCAAATCTGACATAGGATCATCTCAAAGTGTTTCTATTGATTTATTTTTATTTATTGTTCTGTACATATCATAGAATCATAGACACACACGAGGAAGGTCTGACTGTATGACCGAAACGTTACACAAGATATCGGGATTATTGATCTTTAATAAAATTCTCTGCAAACATTTTTTAGAGTGCCAGAACTGATTTTGTCAGGAGGCATTCCTGTAGTATTGTAGAAAACTTCAGTGCTATAAAAGCACTGGGTATTTCAAGATAGTAAAAATGTAGCAGAGCCCAGCAATGTAGCAGAGCTGAATTTGCTAGGAGACACACTTCTAATGAGGTAGCAGAGTTTCAGCACATCAGAGCTTTGTCAGAGGAAACACTAATGGAAATGTAGCAGAGACCAATAATATAGCAATGCTGAGTTTGTCGGGAGACACAGAAGTGATGAAGCATAGTTCTTTGATATATCAGCGGTGACTATGTCAGGGGAAACAATTGTGGAAATACAGCAGAGCTCAGTGATATAGCAGAGCTGAGTTTGCCAGTAGACACACATCTAATGATGGTACATCAGATCTGAATCTCAGAGGAAACAATTGTGGAAATATAGCAGAGTCCAGTGATAAAGCAGAGCTGGGTCTGCTATGTGTCACACATCTAAAGATGGTATATCAGAAATGAATGTCAGGGGAAATACTTGTGGAAATATAGCAGAGCCCAATGATGTAGCAGAGTTAAGTTTGCTATGATACACACTTCTAATGATGATACATCAGATCTGAATGTCAGGGGAAATACTTGTGAAATGTAGAAGAGCCCAGTGATGTAGCAGAGCTGAGTTTGCCAGGAAACACACTTCTAATGATGGTACATCAGAACTGAATGTCAGGGGAAACACTTGTGAAAATGTAGAAGAGCTCAGTGATGTAGCAGAGCTGAGTTTGCCAGGATACACACTTCTTATGATGGTACATCATAACTGAATTTCAGAGGAAACACTTGTGGAAATATAGCAGAAGCCAAGCGATGTAGCAAAGCTGAGTTTGCCATGAGACACACTTCTAATGATGGTACATCAGAACTCTCAGAGGAAACAATTTTGGAAATATAGCAGAGCCCAGTGATAAAGAAGAGCTGGGTTTGCTATGTGTCACACTTGCAATGATGGTACATCAGAAATGAATGTCAGGGGAAACACTTGTGGAAATATAGCAGAGCCCAGTGATATAGCAGAGATGAGTTTGCCAGGAAACACACTTTTAATGATGGTACCTCAGATCTGAATGTCAGAGGAAACACTTGTGGAAATTTAGCAAAGCCAAGCGATGTAGCAGAGCTGAATTTTCCTGGAGACACACTTCTAATAATGATACATCAGAAATGATTGTCAGGGGAAACAATTGTGGAAATATAGCAGAGCCCAGTGATATAGCAAAGCTGAGTTTGCTGTGAGACTCACTTCTATTGATGGTACAGTGCCTTGAGAAAGTATTCGGCCCCCTGGAACTTTTCAACCTTTTCCCACATATCAGGCTTCAAACATAAAGATACCAAATGTAAATTTTTGCTGAAGAATCAACAAGTGGAACACAATTGTGAAGTTGAACGAAATTTATTGCTTATTTTAAATTTTTGTGGAAATTCAAAAACTGAAAAGTGGGGCGTGCAATATTATTCGACCCCTTTAACTTAATACTTTGTTGCGCCACCTTTTGCTGCGATTACAGCTGCAGTCGCTTGGGGTATGTCTCCATCAGTTTTGTACATCGAGAGACTGAAATTCTTGCCCATTCTTCCTTGGCAAACAGCTCGAGCTCAGTGAGGTTGGATGGAGATCGTTTGTGAACAGCAGTTTTCAGCTCTTTCCACAGATTCTCGGTTGGATTGAGGTCTGGACTCTGACTTGGCCATTCTAACACCTGGATACGTTTATTTGTGAACCATTCCATTGTAGATTTTGCTTTATGTTTGGGATCATTGTCTTGTTGGAAGACAAATCTCCGTCCCAGTGTCAGGTCTTTTACAGACTCCAGCAGGTTTTCTTCAAGAATGGTCCTGTATTTGGCTCCATCCATCTTCCCATCAATTTTAACCATCTTCCCTATCCCTGCTGATGAAAAGCAGGCCCAAACCATGATGCTCCCACCACCATGTTTGACAGTGGGGATGGTGTGTTCAGAGTGATGAGCTGTGTTGCCTTTACGCCAAACATATCGTTTGGCATTGTTGCCAAAATGTTTGATTTTGGTTTCATTTGACCAGAGCACCTTCTTCCACATGTTTGGTGTCTCCCAGGTGGCTTGTTGCAAACTTTAAACAACACTTTTTAGGGATATCTTTGAGAAATGGCTTTCTTCTTGCCACTCTTCCAGATTTGTGCAGTGTACGACTGATTGTGGTCCTATGGACAGACTGTCCCACCTCAGCTGTAGATCTCTGCAGTTCATCCAGAGTGATCATGGGCCTCTTGCCTGCATCTCTGATCAGTCTTCTCCTTGTTTGACACAAACCAATCCGAAAAAAAACGGAAGCAAATGCCAATATAAAATTTTAAACACTTTATTGCAAACAATTTTTAATAACAGAAGTACAAATGAGTTAAAAAATGAAGATACGAGTGCACAATATAGCCGCCTTACTGGGTAGCACACCTCTTATGTATCCTAAGTATCACCCATTTGGCTAAGCACCACATATACACTAAGGGCACCTAAAAATACATATAATGGCCCACTATATAAGTTGCTTGTATCTCAGGTGGCTTATCTAAGCCTACAAATCTTCTATGGGTACATTACCAGGAGATTAATACAACTATCAAAAAACTGTCAAAAAGGCTATATATGTGATGCTAATATTATACACGTGTAGTTGCTAATAAACTAATACCACAAGGTAAGGTGCATAGTGCTAATGTGGGGTCTGTCACCTAGTTTGGCGGCGTGGTAAGAAACCCCCAGGAAGATTCAGAACGCAAAACGCGCGTCGGGGACCCACGCCACCAAACTAGGTCGTATACCCTTCCATTCTTATGTTTATTTAGACAGATTTCATCTGTGGTTGCTGCTAATACTGCTACACTGGAGACGTATGCTCCAAATTACTGAATGTATGCCATTTTTTTGTGTCTGTCACATTGTGATTATACATTTGGTGTCTCTATGTTTGAAGCATGATATGTGGGAAAAGGTTGAAAAGTTCCAGGGAGCTGAATACTTTCGCAAGGCACTGAATATCAGAACTGAATGTCAGGAGAAACACTTGTGGAAATATAGCAGAGCCCAGTCATATAGCAGAGCTGAGTTTACCAGGAGACGCACTTCTAATGATGGTACATCAGAAATGAATGTCAGGGGAAACACTTGTGGAAATATAGTGTGATACCCCTGGAATCCGTTTGCCTCCCGGGGAGGCTGATGCCATGCCTGGAAGCGAGAAGGAGTCCCCTTAGCAGGTAACACTTATGTACAACACTTTCCTGACTCCAGGCCAGAAGGGGGAGCTCTATTCCCGGTTTCAGGGTAGCTTCCCTATAAGTTCTGGTCTGGAGGTGGGGTTAGAGTCAGTCTGTGTGAGACAGTGAAGGGAGAAGAAGCAAAGGAGTGAGCAACTGGGAGTGGAGCTGCGATTGAGCTCACCCCCAGGATTGAGCGCAGGAAACAGGACACCGGAGTCCTAGGTTGTGTGGGAGCTGTAAGTCCCACAACTGAAGCCAGAGGGCAGGAGATTGCAGGTCTTCTGGCCACAACTGACACCCAAAGGCCCAGCAGCAGATTAGAGCCCGGAGTCACCACGACTGAAGGGACACCTATAAAAAGGCTCGAGCTGCCTGCCATGTGGGTAGTGTTCCATCTGAGGGACAGATCGAGAGAGGGACTTGAGGAAAGCTAAGGAACCAAGAACCTAGAATTCAACACAGAAAGGAAGGCTTCCAACCCCACCTGGCCAGGGGGATTCCAAACCGCTTCCAGGCTGCCTGGATTTCAAAGATCACCTGCAACCTGTGCCCCGGACTGCACTGGCAATTAAAAGGTAAAATGACTGCAATTCCTATGTCCTCCAATTATTCCCTGCACCCCAACATCTACAACCCCTCCTAGACTGTCCTGGTAGCCCTGGGGCCTCCGCTCCACCTGTGGGGAGCAAAACCATCTAAGCTGCATCACCATCGGCCCCAGCGAATCCCTGTGAGCAGTATCAGCCATCCCTGGCCGGGTACCACAGGTGGCGTCACGAACATTACTACATTAGACTTTATTTGCCAGCACACTTTATCCCCTTTAATTGGACGCCCAGGGCCACGGACTGGGTCACTGCCACTGTGACTTCCCCTTTAAGAACTGTGCCAACCTGGTACCGAATATCCCACGGTCCCAGCGGGCTCTCCAATAGCAGAGCCCCATAATGTAGCAGAGAAGAGTTTGCTATGAGACTTACTTCTGATGATTGTAGCAGAGTTCATCAGTACATCAGAGCTGACGATGTCAGGAGCAACAGCTGTGGAAATGTAGTTCACCACAAAGAAAATAAGGCTGGGACTTCCATGTCAGATATAAAAAACAAAATCCTTGGGCATATGGGAGGTAAATGTGCAGTAGCAGAGCACAGCAATGTAGCAGAGCACAGCAATAAAGCAGAGCACAGCAATGTAGCAGAGCACAGCAATGAAGCAGAGCACAGCAATGTAGCAGAGCACAGCAATGTAGCTGAGCACAGCAATGAAGCAGAGCACAGCAATGTAGCAGAGCACAGCAATGTAGCTGAGCACAGCAATGAAGCAGAGCACAGCAATGTAGCAGAGCACAGCAATGTAGCTGAGCACAGCAATGAAGCAGAGCACCGCAATATAGCTGAGCACAGCAATGTAGCAGAGCACAGCAATGTAGCAGAGCACAGCAATGTAGCAGAGCACAGCAATGTAGCTGAGCACAGCAATGAAGCAGAGCACCGCAATGTAGCTGAGCACAGCAATGTAGCGTGTGGTAGGGGCATATAGCCACCTGATGAAATTCGAGGTGCATGTCAGGTTATCATGATAAGAGGGAGGCAGAGGGAGCTGACATTAAGGAAGGAGGACAGGTATGCGGTAATGCTATTCCATTATAACCATCTGTACTAAAGAGTTTCCAGTTTAGAAAACTAATTTCATAATAATCTATAATAAGATTCTGAGTTCATCAATTAGCGGGAGCAGAGCAGTCACAGTCTCCTGAAGGACTCGGCGTGCCTACGCCAATCATTATCTTGTCTGTGGTGGCAACTGCAAGGAAGTGAGCATGGAGATAATATAATTGTCCATAGAAATGTCCATCTGCCCTCACATCCAGCCCATAGTCAGTGGTCAGACTGGGATAAGGGCACATCACCAGTATAGAAGCACCACCGATGATCCCAGTATTCACCGGGCACATAGATGACCAGGCCCTCACAGGATCAGGATCAGTCCTGACATGTCTGCTGTAATAAATATTTATGGGATATTTCTCCATTCATTTCTAGCAGAGGTATAAAATCAGCAGAGCAGAAAATACCTCCCTAGAAGCACCAAACACCACAGTGCAGCAGAGTGAACACAATGAAGAGGAGCCGGTGTAGCAGAGCTAATTTTGCAACTATGGCTAAGTGCAGTAGAGCTGACATAGCATTGTAGCAGTATTGACTGAGGATTGAGGAATCGATGTAGCAGAGCTGAGCTTTCAACACAGCTCAGTGCAGCAGAGCTGGCAGATTGTTGTAGCAGAATTGCGCAGTGGGGTTTGATGTAACCACAATGACTGGAATAACAGATTAATATAGCAGCGCATGATGTAGCAGTGTTGTGACCACGATGACTGGAATAGCCGTGTTGAGTTTATAGTGCAGTGTAGAGGCAGGAATGCCAACTACCCGAATACTCAGGCTGTGCCCTGCTGCCTGAGCAGGGTTTAAATTAAGTAAGTGGATGATGTCAATAGAAGGACGACCCGAGCAGCAGGAGAAGGGAAAGGGCTGGACAAACACAGCGCTGGAAGTGGGACAGATGAGCAGCGGGTATAATGTTGGAAAATCAAGATAGAGATGACACCTGACCACTAGGGGCAGCACAGGGGGAATAAATATAAAGATGGACCAAATATTTCACCAGGACAAGGACATAGATTAGAAAAGAACGAGGAGTCCTGAAGGTGATGACCCGGCCCCAAAGCCCTGATCTCACATCATCAAGTCTGTCTGGGATCACATGAAGAGACAGATCCGCACAAACCTCATACTCAGAAGATCTGGGGGCAGTTCTCCAAGATGTTTGGAACAATCTCCTGCTGAGATCCTTCATAACCTGGGTACAAGTGATGAGAAGAAGGGATGGAGGTGACGGGTAGTTACCAGATACTAATGATGGAGGTGATGGGCAGTCACCATATATTGATGATGGAGGTGACGGGCAGTCAACAGATACCGATGTCTGAGGTGATGGGCAGTCAGCAGATACCGATGATGGAGGCGAAGGGCGGTCACCATTTACTGATGATAGAGGTGATAAGCTGTCAATACTGTATCTTGGTCTGCCTCCAGCTCCTTCCTTTATGTCTGTGTCCTCCTCTAGCTACTCTATAGCTGAATCTTCCTCAAGCTCCTCCCTCTATAAATGTATCTGCTTCTAGCTCCTCCCATATATGTCTGTATCTGCCTCCAGCTCCTCCCCTATGTCTGTATCTGCCTCTAACTCTTCCCTCTACATCTGTACCTGTCTCTAGCTCATCTCTCTATGTCTGTATTTGTCTCTAGCTCCTCCCTCTATGTCTGTATCTGCCTCCAGCTCCTCTCCTCTATGTCTGTATTTGTCTCTAGCTCCTCTCCTCTATGTCTGTATTTGTCTCTAGCTCCTCTCCTCTATGTCTGTATTTGTCTCTAGCTCCTCCCTCTATGTTTGTATCTGCCTCCAGCTCCACCCTCTATAGCTGTATCTGCCTCTAGCTCCTCCCCTATATATCTGTATCTGCCTCTAGCTCCTCCCTCTATGTTTGTATCTGCCTCCAGCTCCACCCTCTATAGCTGTATCTGCCTCTAGCTCCTCCCCTATATATCTGTATCTGCCTCTAGCTCCTCCCTCTATGCCTGTATCTGCCTCTAGCTACACCCTCTATGTCTGTATCCTCCTCTAGCTCCTCCCTCTATGTTTATCTGCCTCTAGCTCCTCCCTCTATGTCTGTATCTGACTTTATCTCATCCCTCTATGTAGGTATCCTGCTTTAGCTCCCCCTCTGTCTATATCTTCCTCTAGCTCCTCCCTCTGTCTATATCCTCCTCTAGTTCCTCCCTCTGTCTATATCCTCCTCTAGCTCCTCCCTCTATGTCTATATCCTCCTCTAGCTCCTCCCTCTGTCTATATCCTCCTCTAGCTCCTCCCTCTGACTATATCATCCTCTAGCTCCTCCCTCTATGTCTATATCCTCCTCTAGCTCCTCCCTCTGTCTATATCCTCCTCTAGCTCCTCCCTCTATGTCTATATCCTCCTCTAGCTCCTCCCTCTATGTCTGTATCCTTCTCTAGCTCCTCCCTTTGTATGTATCTGCTTTTAGCTACTCGCTCTATGTCTGTGTCTGCCTCTAGCACTACCATCTATGTCTGTATCCTCCTCTAGCTCCTCCCTCTGTCCGTGTCTGCCTCTAGCTCCTCCTCTATGTCTGTATCTGCCTCTAACTCTTCCCTCTACATCTGTACCTGTCTCTAGCTCCTCTCTCTATATCTGTATTTGTCTCTAGCTCCTCCCTGTATGCCTGTATCTGCCTCCAGCTCCACCCTCTATAGTTGTATCTGCCTCTAGCTCCTCCCTTATATATCTGTATCTGCCTCTAGCTCCTCCCCTATATATCTGTATCTGCCTCTAGCTCCTCCCTCTGTCTGTAGCTGCCTATAGCACTTCCTTCTCTGTCTGTATCCTCCTCTAGCTCCTCCCTCCATGTCTGTATCTGCCTCTAGCTCCTCCCTCTTTGTATGTGTCTGCCTCTAGCTCCTCCCTCTATGTCTGTATCTGCCTCTAGCTCATCCCTCTGTGTGTCTGTATCTGCTTCTAGCTCCTCCCTCTATGTATGTATCTGCGTCTAGCTCCTCCCTCTATGTCTTTATCTGCCTCTAGCTCCACCCTCTATGTATGTATCTGCCTCTAGCTCATCCCTCTTTGTGTCTGTATCTGCTTCTAGCTCCTCCCTCAATGTATGTATCTGCCTCTAGCTCCTCCCTCTATGTCTGTATCTGCCTCTAGCTCCTCCCTCCATGTCTATCTGCCTCTAGCTCCTCCCTCTATGTCTGTATCTGCCTCTAGCTCCTCCCTTTTTGTATGTGTCTGCCTCTAGCTCCTCGCTCTATGTCTGTATCTGCCTCTAGCTCATCCCTCTGTGTGTCTGTATCTGCCTCTAGCTCCTCCCTCTATGTCTGTATCTGCCTTTAGCTCCTCCCTCTATGTATGTATCTGCCTCTAGCTCCTCCCTCTGTGTGTCTGTATCTGCTTCTAGCTCCTCCCTCTATGTATGTATCTGCCTCTAGCTCCTCCCTCTATGTCTGTATCTGCCTCTAGCTCCTCCCTCTGTGTCTGTATTTGCTTCTAGCTCCTCCCTCTTTGTATGTGTCTGCCTCTAGCTCCTCCCTCTATGTCTGTATCTGCCTCTAGCTCCTCCCTCTATGTCTGTATCTGCCTCTAGCTCCTCCCTCTGTGTCTGTATTTGCTTCTAGCTCCTCCCTCTTTGTATGTGTCTGCCTCTAGCTCCTCCCTCTCTGTATGTATCTGCCTCTAGCTCCTCCCTCTATGTCTGTATCTGCCTCTAGCTCCTCCCTCTGTGTGTCTGTATCTGCCTCTAGCTCCTCCCTCTGTGTGTCTGTATCTGCCTCTAGCTCCTCCCTCTGTGTGTCTGTTTCTGCCTCTAGCTCCTTCCCTTCCATAGAATTATAAAAGCACCAACTGTCCTCTCCTCTATGTGTTAACCTGTCTTCACAGAATTTCCCCATGAATTAAGAATAAATGATCAGTCCGGGAGTAGAAAGAAGCCGATTCTCTGGTAAGATTTATTACAAACTTTCTTATTTTCAAGTGTGCTATTAATTTATGGAATACAACTTAAAATGACTTTTTAAGTATTTTGTGTAGAAAAAAATAATCCAGTGAAAAAGAAAATATAAATCTAATCTTAAAAGGCACCGAACTTTCTATAAAAGTCTGATCTATGAGAATTTACAATTGTGATCAGAAGTTTACATACGCCGGCAGAATTTTTGCTCTCTTGGCCTTTGTTCAGAGAATATGAATGATAACACCACAACTTTTTCTTCGCTCATGGTTAGTGGTTGGGTGAAGCCATTTATTGTCAAACTACTGTGTTTTCTCTTTTTAAATCATAATGACAACCCAAAACATCCAAATGACCCTGATCAAAAGTTCACATACCCCATTTCTTAATACCGTGTATTGCCCCCTCTAACATCAATGACAGCTTGAAGTCTTTTGTGGTAGTTGTGGATGAGGTTCTTTATTTTCTGAGAAGGTAAAGCTGCCCACTCTTCTTGGCATAAAAGCCTTCAGTTCCTGTAAATTCCAATGCTGTCTAGTTCGAACTGCGCATTTGAGATCAATATGGCTCAATGATACTGAGGTCAGGAGACTGAGATGGTCACTCCAGAACCTTCACTTTGTTCTGCTGTAGCCAATGACAAGCCTTGTGTTTTGGATAGTTGTCATGTTGGAACATCCAAGTACATCCCATGTGCAGCTTCCGGGCTGATGAGTGCAAATTTGCTTCCAGTATTTGCTGATAACATGCTGCATTCATCCTTCCTTCATCTTTGACCAAGTTTCCTGTGCCTTTGTATCTCACATATCTGTTGTGAATTCTGTTTTCGGGCTCCCTCCTGTGGTCATGAATGGTACTTCGGCTGGTTCTGTCCGTGGACTTTCTCTGATGCCTGTGGGTGTTTCTGAGTTTCCTTCTACAGGTGATGAGGCTAATTCGTTAGTGGGCAGCTCTATTTAACTCCACTTGGATCCTTGTCCGATGCCAGCTGTCAATGTTGTAGCATTGGTCTAGTTCGCTCCTGGATCTTCCTGGTTACCTGTTTCCTCCAGCAAAAGCTAAGTTTCGCTTTGCTTTTTTCTTGTTTGCTATTTTTTCTGTCCAGCATGCTTATGTGAATTTTGCCTTGCTTGCTGGAAGCTCTGGGACGCAGAGGGGCGCCTCCGCTCCATTAGTCGGTGCGGATGGTATTTTTCCCTGCACTCTCTGTGTGGCTTTTGTAGGGTTTTTTGCTGACTGCAAAGTTACCTTTCCTATCTTCTGTCTGTTTAGTAAGTCGGGCCTCTCTTTGCTAAATCTATTTCATCTCTGTGTTTGTGATTTCATCTTATTCACAGTCAATATATGTGGGGGGCTGCCTTTTCCTTTGGGGAATTTTCTCTGAGGCAAGATAGGCTTATTTTTCCTATCTCTAGGGCTAGCTAGTTCTGAGGCTGTGACGAGGCGCCTAGGTCATGATAGGAGCGCTCCACGGCTATTTTTAGTGTGCGTGATAGGATTAGGGATTGCGGTCAGCAGAGGTTCCACTTCCCAGAGCTTGTCCTGTTCTAATGTGCTATCAGGTCTTTTCTGGTGCTCTAACTACCAGGTCCACTATTTGTCCTAACCACCAGATCATAACAGTACAGCTGGCCAAAAGTATTGATGCATCTCAATAGAGGGATAAGTGAAGCTCTGAGACCATTTTTTTTTCTTTGCACTGTGTATTGTCTCTATTTTCCCCTTTACCTCTGGGTGGTTCAGGACACTGATGTAAACATGGACATTCAAGGTCTGTCCTCTTGGATGGATAATCTCACTTCAAGGGTACAAAACATCCAAGATTTTGTGGTTCAGAATCCGATGTCAGAGCCTAGGATTCCAATTCCTGATTTATTTTTTGGTGATAGATCTAAGTTTTTGAATTTCAAAAATAATTGTAAATTGTTTCTAGCTTTGAAACCTCGCTCCTCAGGTGATCCTGCTCAACAAGTAAGGATCATTATTTCTTTGTTACGTAGTGACCCTCAAGACTGGGCATTTTCCCTTGCGCCAGGAGATCCGGCATTGCGTGATGTGGATGCGTTTTTCCTGGCGCTCGGATTGCTTTATGACGAACCTAATTCAGTGGATCAGGCAGAGAAAATCTTGCTGGCTCTGTGTCAGGGTCAGGATGAAGAGGAGATATATTGTCAGAAGTTTAGAAAGTGGTCTGTGCTCACTCAGTGGAATGAATGTGCCCTGGCAGCAATCTTCAGAAAGGGTCTCTCTGAAGCCCTTAACCCCTTCATGACCCAGCCTATTTTGACCTTAAAGACCTTGCCGTTTTTTGCAATTCTGACCAGTGTCCCTTTATGAGGTAATAACTCAGGAACGCTTCAATGGATCCTAGCGGTTCTGAGATTGTTTTTTCGTGACATATTGGGCTTCGTGTTAGTGGTAAAATTAGGTCAATAAATTCTGTGTTTATTTGTGATAAAAACGGAAATTTGGCGAAAATTTTGAAAATTTCGCAATTTTCACATTTTGAATTTTTATTCTGTTAAACCAGAGAGTTATGTGACACAAAATAGTTAATAAATAACATTTCCCACATGTATACTTTACATCAGCACAATTTTGGAAACAAAATTTTTTTTTGCTAGGAAGTTATAAGGGTTAAAATTTGACCAGCGATTTCTCATTTTTACAACGAAATTTACAAAACCATTTTTTTGAGGGACCACCTCACATTTGAAATCAGTTTGAGGGGTCTATATGGCTGAAAATACCCAAAAGTGACACCATTCTAAAAACTGCACCCCTCAAGGTGCACAAAACCACATTCAAGAAGTTTATTAACCCTTCAGGTGCTTCACAGCAGCAGAAGCAACATGGAAGGAAAAAATGAACATTTAACTTTTTAGTCACAAAAATGATTTTTCAGCAACAATTTTTTTATTTTCCCAATGGTAAAAGGAGAAACTAAACAACGAAAGTTGTTGTCCAATTTGTCCTGAGTACGCTGATACCGCATATGTGGGGGTAAACCACTGTTTGGGCGCACGGCAGGGCTTGGAAGGGAAGGAGCGCCATTTGACTTTTTGAATGAAAAATTGGCTGCACTCTTTAGCGGACACCATGTCACGTTTGGAGAGACCCTGTGTGCCTAAACATTGGAGCTCCCCCACAAGTGACCCCATTTTGGAAACTAGACGCCCCAAGGAACTTATCTAGATGCATAGTGAGCCCTTTAAACCCCCAGGTGCTTCACAAATTGATCCGTAAAAATGAAAAAGTACTTTTTTTCACAAAAAAATTATTTTAGCCTCAATTTTTTCATTTTCACATGGACAACAGGATAAAATGGATCCTAAAATTTGTTGGGCAATTTCTCCTGAGTACACCGATACCTCACATGTGGGGGTAAACCACTGTTTGGGCACATGGTAAGGCTCGGAAGGGAAGGAGCGCCATTTGACTTTTTGAATGAAAAATTATCTCCATCGTTAGCGGACACCATGTCGCGTTTGGAGAGACCCTGTGTGCCTAAACATTGTAGCTCCCCCACAAGTGACCCCATTTTGGAAACTGGACCCCCCAAGGAACTTATCTAGATGCCTAGTGAGCACTTTAAACCCCCAGGTGCTTCACAAATTGATCCATAAAAATGAAAAAGTACTTTTTTTTCACAACAAATTTATTTTCGCCTCAATTTTTTCATTTTCACATGGGCAATAGGATAAAATGGATCGTAAAATTTGTTGAGCAATTTCTTCCGAGTACGCCGATACCTCATATGTGGGGGTAAACCACTGTTTGGGCACACGGCAGGGCTCGGAAGGGAAGGCGCGCCTTTTGACTTTTTGAATGGAAAATTAGCTCCAATTGTTAGCGGACACCATGTCGCGTTTGGAGAGCCCCTGTGTGCCTAAACATTGGAGCTCCCCCACAAGTGACCCCATTTTGGAAACTAGACCCCCCAAGGAACTTATCTAGATGCATAATGAGCACTTTAAACCCCCAGGTGCTTCACAGAAGTTTATAATGCAGAGCCATGAAAATCAAAAATAATTTTTCTTTTCTCAAAAATGATTTTTTAGCCTGGAGTTTCCTATTTTGCCAATGGTAATAGGAGAAATTGGACCACAAATGTTGTTGTCCAGTTTGTCCTGAGTACGTAGATACCCCATATGTGGGGGTAAACCACTGTTTGGGCGCACGGCAGGGCTCAGAAGGGAAGGCACGCCATTTGGCTTTTTAAATGGAAAATTAGCTCCAATCATTAGCGGACACCATGTCGCGTTTGGAGAGCCCCTGTGTGCCTAAACATTGGAGATCCCCCACAAATGACCCCATTTTGGAAACTAGTCCCCCAAAGGAACTAATCTAGATGTGTGCTGAGGACTTTGAACCCTCAAATGCTTCACAGAAGTTTATAACGCAGAGCCATGAAAATAAAAAAAAAAATTGTTTTCTCAAAAATGATTTTTTAGCCCGCAATTTTTTATTTTCCCAAGGGTAACAGGACAAATTTGACCCCAAAAGTTGTTGTCCAGTTTCTGCTGAGTACGCTGATACCCCATATGTGGGGGTAAACCACTGTTTAGGCACATGCTGGGGCTCGGAAATGAAGTAGTGACGTTTTGAAATGCAGACTTTGATGGAATGCTCTGCGGGCGTCACGTTGCGTTTGCAGAGCCCCTGATGTGGCTAAACAGTAGAAACCCCCGACAAGTGACCCCATTTTGGAAACTAGACCCCCCAAGGAACTTATCTAGATGTGAGGTGAGCACTTTGAACCCCCAAGTGCTTCACAGAAGTTTATAACGCAGAGCCGTGAAAATAATAAATACGTTTTCTTTCCTCAAAAATAATATTTTAGCCCAGAATTTTTTATTTTCCCAAGGGTTACAGGAGATATTGGACCACAAAAGTTGTTGTCCAGTTTCTCCTGAGTACGCTGATACCCCATGTGTGGGGGTAAACCACTGTTTGGGCACATGCCGGGGCTCAGAAGGGAAGTAGTGACTTTTGAAATGCAGACTTTGATGGAATGGTCTGCAGGCGTCACGTTGCGTTTGCAGAGCCCCTGGTGTGCCTAAACAGTAGAAACCCCCCACAAGTGACCCCATTTTGGAAACTAGACCCCCAAAGGAACTTATCTAGATATGTGGTGAGCACTTTCAACCCCCAAGTGCTTTACAGAAGTTTATAACGCAGAGCCGTGAAAATAATAAATACGTTTTCTTTCCTCAAAAATAATTTTTTAGCCCAGAATTTTTTATTTTCCCAAGGGTTACAGGAGAAATTGGACCCCAAAAGTTGTTGTCCAGTTTCTCCTGAGTACGATGATACCCCATATGTGGGGGTAAACCACTGTTGGGCACACGTCGGGGCTCAGAAGGGAAGTAGTGACTTTTGAAATGCAGACTTTGATGGAATGGTCTGCGGACATCTTGTTGCGTTTGCAGAGCCCCTGGTGTGCCTAAACAGTAGAAACCCCCCACAAGTGACCCCATTTTGGAAACTAGACCCCCCAAGGAACTAATCTAGATATGTGGTGAGCACTTTGAACCCCCAAGTGCTTCACAGACGTTTACAACGCAGAGCCGTGAAAATAAAAAATCATTTTTCTTTCCTCAAAAATGATGTTTTAGCAAGCAATTTTTTATTTTCTCAAGGGTAACAGGAGAAATTGGACCCCATTAATTGTTGCGCAGTTTGTTCTGAGTATGCTGGTACCCCATATGTGGGGGTAAACCACTGTTTGGGCGCACGTCGGGCTCGGAAGTGAGGGAGCACCATTTGACCTTTTGAATACAAGATTGGCTGGAATCAATGGTGGCGCCATGTTCCGTTTGGAGACCCCCTGGTGTGCCTAAACAGTGGAAACCCCTCAATTCTAACTCCAACACACCCCTAACCCTTATCCCAACTGTAGCCGTAACCCTAATCACAACCCTAACCCCAACACACCCCTAACCACAACCCTAACCCCAACACACCCCTAATCACAACTCTAACCCCAACACACCCCTAACCACAACCCTAACCCCAACACACCCCTAACCCTAACCACAACCCTAATTCCAACCCTAACCCTAAGGCTATGTGCCAACGTTGCGGATTCGTATGAGATTTTTCAGCACCATTTTTGAAAAATCCGCGGGTAAAAGGCACTGCGTTTTACCTGCGGATTTACCGCGGATTGCCAGTGTTTTTTGTGCGGATTTCACCTGCGGATTCCTATTGAGGAACAGGTGTAAAACGCTGCGGAATCCGCACAAAGAATTGACATGCTGCGGAAAATACAACGCAGCGTTTCCGCGTGGTATTTTCCGCACCATGGGCACAGCGGATTTGGTTTTCCATATGTTTACATGGTACTGTAAACCTGATGGAACACTGCTGCGGATCCGCAGCCAAATCCGCACCGTGTGCACATAGCCTAATTCTAAAGGTATGTGCACACGCTGCGGAAAACGCTGCGGATCCGCAGCAGTTTCCCATGAGTTTACAGTTCAATGTAAACCTATGGGAAACAAAAATCGCTGTACACATGCTACAGAAAAACTGCACGGAAACGCAGCGGTTTACATTCCGCAGCATGTCACTTCTTTCTGCGGATTCCGCACCGGTTTTACAACTGCTCCAATGGAAAATCGCAGTTGTAAAACCGCAGTGAAATGCGCAGAAAAACCACGGTAAATCTGCGATAAATCCACAGCGGTTTAGCACTGCGGATTTATCAAATCCTCTGCGGAAAAATCCGCAGAGGACCAGAATACATGTGCACATTCCTACCCCTAACCCTACCCCTAACCCTACCCCTAACCCTACCCCTACCCCTAACCCTACCCCTAACCCTACCCCTAACCCTACCCCTAACCCTAACCCTAACCCTACCCCTACCCCTAACCCTACCCCTAACCCTACCCCTACCCCTAACCCTACCCCTAACCCTACCCCTAACCCTAACCCTACCCCTAACCCTACCCCTAACCCTAACCCTAGTTCTTACCCCAACAGTGGAACAAAAAAAAAAAAATTCTTTATTTTTTTTTATTGTCCCTACCTATGGGGGTGACAAAGGGGGGGGGGGTCATTTACTATTTTTTTTATTTTGATCACTGAGATAGGTTATATCTCAGTGATCAAAACTCACTTTGGAACGAATCTGTCGGCCGGCAGATTCGACGGGCGCACTGCACATGCGCCCGCCATTTTGGAAGATGGCGGCGCCCAGCAAAGAAGACGGACGGACACCGGGAGGCCGGGTAAGTATAAGGGGGGGAGATCAGGGCACGGGGGGGGGGGGGCGTCAGAGCACGGGGGGGTGGATCAGAACACGGGGGGGTGGATTGGAGCACGGTGGGGTGGATCGGAACACGGGGTGGGGGTTTGGAGCACGGGGTGGGGGATCGCTGTGCGGGGCGGGTGGATCGGAGCACGGGGGGTGGATCGCTGTGCGGGGGGGGATCGGAGTGCGGGGGGGTTTGATTGGAGCACGGGGGGTGTGATTGGAGCACGGGGGGAGCGGACAGGAGGACGGGGGAGCGGAGCACAGGACGGAGGGGAGCGGACCACAGATCGGGGGGCTGGGGGGGCGATCGGTGGGGTGGGGTGGGTGCACATAAGTGTTTCCAGCCATGGCCGATGATATTGCAGCATCGGCCATGGCTGGATTATAATATTTCACCAGTTTTTTAGGTGAAATATTACAAATCGCTCTGATTGGCAGTTTCACTTTCAACAGCCAATCAGAGCGATCGTAGCCACGGGGGGGGGGGGGGGGGGGGAGTGAAGCCACCCCCCCTGGGCTAAACTACCACTCCCCCTGTCCCTGCAGATCGGGTGAAATTGGAGTTAACCCTTTCACCCGATCTGCAGGGACGCGATCTTTCTGTGACACAGCATATGCGTCACAGGTCGGATTGGCACCGACTTTCATGACGCATACGCTGTGTCACAGGTCGGGAAGGGGTTAAAGATGTCATGGTGGGATTTCCTATGCCTGCTGGTCTGAATGAGTCTATGTCTTTGGCCATTCAGATCGATCGGCGCTTGCTTGAGCGTAAAACTGTGCACCATTTGGCTGTACTATCTGAGCATAAACCTGAGCCTATGCAATGTGATAGGACTTTGACCAGAGCTGAACGGCAAGAACACAGACGTCGGAATGGGCTGTGTTTTTACTGTGGTGATTCCACTCATGCTATCTCTGATTGTCCTAAGCGCACTAAGCGGTTCGCTAGGTCTGCCACCATTGGTACGGTACAGTCAAAATTTCTATTGTCCGTTACTCTGATTTGCTCTTTGTCATCCTATTCTGTTATGGCATTTGTGGATTCAGGCGCTGCCCTGAATTTGATGGATCTGGAGTTTGCTAGGCGCTGTGGTTTTTTCTTGGAGCCCTTGCAGCATCCTATTCCATTGAGAGGAATTAATGCTACACCTTTGGCCAAGAATAAGCCTCAGTACTGGACCCAATTGACCATGTGCATGGCTCCTGCACATCAGGAGGATATCCGTTTTTTGGTGTTACATAATCTGCATGATGTGGTCGTTTTGGGGTTGCCATGGCTACAGGTCCATAATCCAGTATTGGACTGGAAATCTATGTCTGTGTCCAGCTGGGGTTGCCAGGGGGTACATGGTGATGTTCCATTTTTCTCAATTTCGTCTTCTACTCCTTCTGAGGTTCCGGAGTTTTTGTCGGATTATCAGGATGTATTTGATGAGCCCAAAGCCAGTGCCCTACCTCCTCATAGGGATTGCGATTGTGCAATTAATTTGATTCCTGGTAGTAAGTTTCCTAAGGGCCGATTGTTCAATTTATCTGTGCTAGAGCACGCCGCTATGCGGAGTTATATAAAGGAATCCTTGGAGAAAGGCCATATTCGCCCATCGTCATCACCGTTGGGAGCAGGGTTCTTTTTTGTGGCCAAGAAGGATGGTTCTTTGAGACCTTGTTTTGATTACCGCCTTCTTAATAAAATTACTGTCAAATTTCAGTATCCTTTGCCGTTGCTGTCTGACTTGTTTGCTCGTATTAAAGGGGCTACTTGGTTTACCAAGATAGACCTTCGAGGGGCGTATAATCTTGTGCGTATTAAACGGGGCGATGAATGGAAAACACCATTTAATACGCCCGATGTTATGATTAGGTAATTCAGTACCACAATGGACATAGAAGTCAGAGCACATACAGTGACCTGACAATAACCCAAAAACATAGAACGAGCTCTGAGACGTGGGAACTCTGCTGACCGCAATCCCTAATCCTCTCCAACCACACTAAAGGCAGCCGTGGATTGCGCCTAACGCTCCCTATGCAACTCGGCACAGCCTGAGAAACTAGCTAGCCTGAAGATAGAAAATAAGCCTTGCCTCAGAGAAATACCCCAAAGGAAAAGGCAGCCCCCCACATATAATGACTGTGAGTAAGATGAAAAGACAAATGTAGAGATGAAATAGATTTAGCAAAGTGAGGCCCGACTTTCTGAACAGAGCGAGGATAGGAAAGGTAACTTTGCGGTCAACACAAAACCCTACAAACAACCATGCAAAGGGGGCAAAAAGACCCTCCGTACCGACTAACGGCACGGAGGTACACCCTCTGCGTCCCAGAGCTTCCAGCAAGCAAGAAAAAAACAAATAAGCAAGCTGGACAGAAAAAACAGCAAACAAAAATAACAAAAGCGGAACTTAGCTATGCAGAGCAGCAGGCCACAGGAACGATCCAGGAGGAAGCAAGTCTAATACTAGAACATTGACTGGAAGCCAGGATCAAAGCACTAGGTGGAGTTAAATAGAGCAGCACCTAACGACTTCACCACATCACCTGAGGAAAGAAACTCAGAAGCCGCAGTACCACTTTCCTCCACCAACGGAAGCTCATAGAGAGAATCAGCCGAAGTACCACTTGTGACCACAGGAGGGAGCTCTGCCACAGAATTCACAACAGTACCCTCCCCCTTGAGGAGGGGTCACCGAACCCTCACCAGAGCCCCCAGGACGACCAGGATGAGCCATATGAAAGGCACGAACAAGATCGGGAGCATGGACATCAGAGGCAAAGACCCAGGAATTATCTTCCTGAGCATAACCCTTCCACTTAACCAGATACTGGAGTTTCCGTCTTGAAACATGAGAATCCAAAATCTTCTCCACAATATGCTCCAACTCCCCCTCCACCAAAACCGGAGCAGGAGGATCAACAGATGGAACCATAGGTGCCACGTATCTCCGCAACAATGACCTTTGGAATACGTTATGGATGGAAAAAGAATCTGGAAGGGTCAAACGAAAAGACACAGATTAAGAACCTCAGAAATCCTATACGGACCAATGAAACGAGGTTTAAACTTAGGAGAGGAAACCTTCATAGGAATATGAAGAGAAGACAACCAAACCAAATCCCCAACACGAAGTCGGGGACCCACACAACGTCTGCGATTAGCGAAACGTTGAGCCTTCTCCTGGGACAAGGTCATATTGTCCACTACATGAGTCCAAATCTGCTGCAACCTGTCCACCACAGTATCCACACCAAGACAGTCCGAAGACTCAACCTGCCCTGAAGAGAAACGAGGATGGAACCCAGAGTTGCAGAAAAACGGCGAAACCAAGGTAGCTGAGCTGGCCCGATTATTAAGGGCGAACTCAGCCAAAGGCAAAAAGGACACCCAGTCATCCTGATCAGCAGAAACAAAGCATCTCAGATATGTTTCCAAGGTCTGATTGGTTCGTTCGGTCTGGCCATTGGTCTGAGGATGGAAAGCCGAGGAAAAAGACAAGTCCATGCCCATCCTAGCACAAAAAGCTCGCCAAAACCTCGAAACAAACTGGGAACCTCTGTCAGAAACGATATTCTCTGGAATGCCATGTAAACGAACCACATGCTGGAAGAACAATGGCACCAAATCAGAGGAGGAATGTTGTGAGTTCTGTTTTTGGGCTCCCTCTGGTGGTTACTGATGGTACTGGGTGACTTGTCTTTCCTGGGTTTCTGGGTTCCACCTGTTCCATCAGCATATGGGAGTTTCCTATTTAACCTGGCTTTGCTGGCATTTCCTCGCCGGTTATCAATGTATCCAGTGTGTCTTGTTACCTCTGCTCCCTGCTCCTAGAACCTTCTGGACAAGCTAAGTTTGGATTTTCCTGTTTTGTGTTTTGCTTAATTTGGTTTTTAGTCCAGCCTGCAGATATGTGATTCTCTGCTGCTGGTTGCTCTAGTGGGCTGAAATTGCTTTTCATGTACCATGAGTTGGCACATGAGTTCAAGTAATTTCAGGATGGTTTTTTGAAGGGTTTTTCGCTGACCGCGCAGTTCACTTTTGTATCCTCTGCTATCTAGCTTTAGCGGGCCTCATTTTGCTGAAACTGTTTTCATACTACGTATGTGCTTTCCTCTCATTTCACCGTCATTATATGTGGGGGGCTGCTATTTGCTGAGGCCATTAAAGATGTTATGGTGGGGTTCCCTGCGCCTGCTGGTCTGAATGAGTCTATGACTATGGCTGTTCAGATTGATCGGCGTTTACGGGAGCGCAAACCTGTGCATCATTTGGCGGTGTCGTCTGAACCGTCACCTGAGATAATGCAATGTGATAGAATTCAGTCTGTTGTGAATTCTGTGGCTGAGTTCACTTCTGTGGTCACAAGTGGTATTGCAGTCTCTGGGCTTCCTCCCTCAGGTGTTTTGGTGAGCTCGTTGGCTGCCTTGCTATTTAGCTCCACCTGAGTCTGTCTTCCTTGCTCCTTGTCAATGTTCCAGTGTTGGATCTGAGCTACTGCATCTTTCCTTGGGCCTGCTGCTCTGCTAGATAAGTGCTTCTAGTTTGTTTTCTGTTTTTTCTGTCCAGCTTGTTATTATCTTTTGCTGGAAGCTCTGAGTAGCAAAGGGGTGCACCGCCGTGCTGTTAGTTCGGCACGGTGGGTCTTTTTGCCCCTTTGCGTGGTTTTCGTTTTAGGGTTTTTTGTAGACTGCATAGTTCTCTTTGCTATCCTCGCTCTGTCTAGAATATCGGGCCTCACTTTGCTGAATCTATTTCATTCCTACGTTTGTCTTTTCATCTTGCTAACAGTCATTATATGTGGGGGCTGCCTATTCCTTTGGGGTATTTCTCTGAGGTAAGTCAGGCTTGTATTTCTATCTTCAGGCTAGTCAGCTCCTCAGGCAGTGCCGAGTTGCATAGGTAGTTGATAGGCGCAATCCACTGCTGCTTCCAGTTGTGTGAGGATAGATCAGGTACTGCAGTCTACAGAGATTCCACGTCTCAGAGCTCGTCCTATTGTTTTGGGTTATTGCCAGATCTCTGTATGTGCGCTGATTACTGCACGCTGTGTTGCCTGATTGCCAGCCATAACAGTACAAGGAGCCATTCAATGATTTCCAATAGAGGGAAAAAAGAAATCCTGACATCATTTTTTTTTCTTAGCTCTGTCTTCAGTCTTTTTTTTCCCCTAGACATTAGAGTGCTTCAGGACACAGCTGTGGACATGGATATTCAGGCTCTGTGCTCCTCAATGGATAATCTCGTTGTAAATGTACAAAAGATTCAAGATACTATTGATCAGAAATCGATGCTAGAACCAAGAATTCCGATTCCTGATTTGTTTTTTGGTGACAGAACTAAGTTCCTGAGCTTCAGAAATAATTGTAAGCTATTTTTGGCCTTGAAACCTCATTCTTCTGGTAATCCTATTCAACAGGTTTTGATTATTATTTCTTTTTTGCGCGGCGACCCACAGGACTGGGCGTTTTCTCTTGCACCAGGAGATTCTGCATTGAGTAATGTTGATGCATTTTTCCAGGCGCTGGGATTGCTTTACGATGAGCCTAATTCAGTGGATCAAGCTGAGAAAAATCTGCTGGCTTTATGCCAGGGTCAGGATGATGTAGAAGTATATTGTCAGAAATTTAGAAAATGGTCAGTACTCACTCTGTGGAATGAATCTGCACTAGCGGCTTTGTTCAGAAAGGGTCTCTCTGAAGCTCTTAAGGATGTAATGGTGGGATTTCCTATGCCTGCTGGTTTGAATGAGTCTATGTCCTTGGCCATTCAGATCGGTCGTCGCTTGCGCGAGCGTAAATCTGTGCACCATCTGGCGGTATTGTCTGAGAGTAAGCCTGAGCCTATGCAGTGCGACAGGACTATGACTAAAGTAGAACGGCACGAACACAGACGTCTGAACAGACTGTGTTTCTATTGTGGTGATTCTACTCATGCTATTTCTAATTGTCCTAAACGCACTAGGCGGTTCGATAGCTCTGCCGTTATTGGTACTGTACAGTCCAAATTCCTTTTGTCCATTACCTTAATGTGCTCTTTGTCATCATATTCTGTCATGGCGTTTGTGGATTCAGGCGCTGCCCTGAATCTGATGGATTTGGATTATGCTAAACGTTGTGGATTTTTCTTGGAGCCTTTGCGGTGTCCTATTCCGTTGAGAGGAATTGATGGTACACCTCTGGCCAAGAATAAGCCTCAGTACTGGGCCCAGCTGACCATGTGCATGGCTCCTGCACATCAGGAAGTTATTCGCTTTTTGGTACTGCATAATTTGCATGATGTGGTCGTGTTGGGGTTGCCATGGCTACAAACCCATAATCCAGTATTGGATTGGAACTCTATGTCGGTAACCAGCTGGGGTTGTCAGGGAGTACATGGTGATGTTCCATTTTTGTCTATTTCGTCATCCATTCCTTCTGACATCCCAGAGTTCTTGTCGGACTTTCAGGATGTATTTGAAGAGCCCAAGTCTGATGCCCTTCCTCCGCATAGGAATTGTGATTGTGCTATCGATTTGATTCCTGGTAGTAAATTCCCTAAGGGTCGTTTATTTAATTTGTCCGTACCTGAACACACCGCTATGCGCAGTTATGTGAAGGAGTCCCTGGAGAAGGGACATATTCGCCCATCGTCGTCACCATTGGGAGCAGGGTTCTTTTTTGTAGCCAAGAAGGATGGTTCGCTAAGACCGTGTATTGATTACCGCCTTCTTAATAAGATCACTGTTAAGTTTCAGTATCCCTTGCCATTGATTTCTGACTTGTTTGCTCGGATTAAGGGGGCTAGTTGGTTTACTAAGATTGATCTTCGTGGTGCGTATAATCTGGTGAGAATCAGGCAGGGAGATGAATGGAAAACGGCATTTAATACGCCCGAGGGTCATTTTGAGTATCTGGTGATGCCGTTCGGACTTGCCAATGCTCCATCTGTTTTTCAGTCTTTTATGCATGACATTTTCCGTGAGTATCTGGATAAATTCTTGATTGTTTACTTGGATGACATTTTGATCTTCTCAGATGATTGGGAGTCTCATGTGAAGCAAGTCAGAATGGTTTTCCAGGTACTGCGTGCTAATTCCTTGTTCGTGAAGGGATCAAAGTGTCTCTTCGGTGTGCAGAAAGTTTCATTTTTGGGGTTCATCTTTTCCCCTTCTACTATCGAGATGGATCCGGTTAAGGTTCAGGCCATCCAGGATTGGACTCAGCCGACATCTCTAAAAAGTTTGCAGAAATTCCTGGGCTTTGCTAATTTTTATCGTCGCTTCATCTGTAATTTTTCTAGCATTGCCAGACCATTGACCGATTTGACCAAGAAGGGTGCTGATTTGGTTAATTGGTCTTCTGCTGCCGTGGAAGCTTTTCAGGAGTTGAAGCGTCGTTTTTGCTGTGCCCCTGTGTTGTGTCAACCTGATGTTTCTCTTCCGTTCCAGGTCGAGGTTGATGCTTCTGAGATTGGTGCAGGGGCGGTTTTGTCACAGAGAGGTTCTGGTTGCTCAGTGTTCAAACCATGTGCTTTCTTTTCCAGGAAATTTTCTGCTGCTGAGCGTAATTATGATGTGGGCAACCGAGAGTTGCTGGCCATCAAGTGGGCATTCGAGGAGTGGCGTCATTGGCTTGAGGGTGCTAAGCATCGCGTGGTGGTTTTGACTGATCATAAGAACCTTACTTATCTTGAGTCTGCCAAGCGCTTGAATCCTAGACAGGCCCGTTGGTCGTTATTTTTTGCTCGTTTTGATTTTGTGATTTCATACCTTCCGGGCTCTAAAAATGTGAAGGCGGATGCTCTGTCTAGGAGTTTTGTGCCCGACTCTCCGGGGTTATCTGAGCCGGCGAGTATCCTCAAGGAAGGAGTCATTGTGTCTGCCATCTCCCCTGATTTGCGGAGAGTGTTGGAGAAATTTCAGGCTAATAAACCTGATCGTTGTCCGGCCGAGAAACTGTTCGTCCCTGATAGGTGGACTAGTAAAGTTATCTCTGAACTTCATTGTTCGGTGCTGGCCGGTCATCCAGGAATCTTTGGTACCAGGGAGTTGGTTGCTAGATCCTTCTGGTGGCCATCTCTGTCACGGGATGTGCGTGCTTTTGTGCAGTCCTGTGGAATTTGTGCTAGGGCTAAGCCCTGCTGTTCACGTGCCAGTGGGTTGCTTTTGCCCTTGCCGGTCCCGAAGAGGCCTTGGACACATATTTCGATGGATTTCATTTCTGACCTTCCCGTTTCTCAAAAGATGTCTGTCATTTGGGTGGTCTGTGATCGCTTTTTTAAAATGGTCCATCTGGTGCCCTTGGTTAAATTGCCTTCCTCCTCTGATTTGGTGCCTTTGTTCTTCCAGCATGTGGTTCGTTTACATGGCATTCCTGAGAATATTGTTTCTGACAGAGGTTCCCAGTTTGTCTCGAGGTTCTGGCGAGCCTTTTGTGGTAGGATGGGCATTGACCTATCTTTTTCCTCGGCCTTCCATCCTCAGACTAATGGCCAGACCGAACGAACCAATCAGACCTTGGAAACATATCTGAGATGTTTTGTTTCCGCTGACCAGGATGATTGGGTGTCATTTTTGCCGTTGGCTGAGTTCGCCCTTAATAATCGGGCCAGCTCGGCTACCTTGGTCTCTCCATTTTTCTGCAATTCTGGGTTCCATCCTCGTTTCTCTTCAGGACAGGTTGAGTCTTCGGACTGTCCTGGTGTGGATTATGTGGTGGACAGGTTGCAGCAGATCTGGACTCAGGTAGTGGACAATTTGACCTTGTCCCAGGAGAAGGCTCAGCTTTTCGCTAATCGCAGACGCCGTGTGGGACCCCGACTTCGTGTTGGGGATCTGGTTTGGTTATCTTCTCGTCATATACCTATGAAGGTTTCCTCTCCTAAATTTAAACCTCGTTTTATTGGTCCGTATAGGATTTCTGAGATTCTCAATCCGGTGTCTTTTCGTCTGACCCTCCCAGACTCCTTTTCCATACATAATGTATTCCATAGGTCGTTGTTGAGGAGATACGTGGCACCTATGGTTCCATCTGTGGAGCCTCCTGCCCCTGTTTTGGTGGAGGGGGAATTGGAGTATATTGTGGAGAAGATTTTGGATTCTCGTGTCTCTAGACGGAAACTCCAGTATCTGGTCAAATGGAAGGGTTATGCTCAGGAAAATAATTCCTGGGTTTTTGCCTCTGATGTCCATGCCCCAGATCTTGTTCGTGCCTTTCATGTGGCTCATCCTGGTCGGCCTGGGGGTTCTGGTGAGGGTTCGGTGACCCCTCCTCAAGGGGGGGGTACTGTTGTGAATTCTGTGGCTGAGTTCACTTCTGTGGTCACAAGTGGTATTGCAGTCTCTGGGCTTCCTCCCTCAGGTGTTTTGGTGAGCTCGTTGGCTGCCTTGCTATTTAGCTCCACCTGAGTCTGTCTTCCTTGCTCCTTGTCAATGTTCCAGTGTTGGATCTGAGCTACTGCATCTTTCCTTGGGCCTGCTGCTCTGCTAGATAAGTGCTTCTAGTTTGTTTTCTGTTTTTTCTGTCCAGCTTGTTATTATCTTTTGCTGGAAGCTCTGAGTAGCAAAGGGGTGCACCGCCGTGCTGTTAGTTCGGCACGGTGGGTCTTTTTGCCCCTTTGCGTGGTTTTCGTTTTAGGGTTTTTTGTAGACTGCATAGTTCTCTTTGCTATCCTCGCTCTGTCTAGAATATCGGGCCTCACTTTGCTGAATCTATTTCATTCCTACGTTTGTCTTTTCATCTTGCTAACAGTCATTATATGTGGGGGCTGCCTATTCCTTTGGGGTATTTCTCTGAGGTAAGTCAGGCTTGTATTTCTATCTTCAGGCTAGTCAGCTCCTCAGGCAGTGCCGAGTTGCATAGGTAGTTGATAGGCGCAATCCACTGCTGCTTCCAGTTGTGTGAGGATAGATCAGGTACTGCAGTCTACAGAGATTCCACGTCTCAGAGCTCGTCCTATTGTTTTGGGTTATTGCCAGATCTCTGTATGTGCGCTGATTACTGCACGCTGTGTTGCCTGATTGCCAGCCATAACATCAGTCCAGAAGTGAACGGCAAAAGTATAGGCGGAAAAAAGGGTTGTGCTTTTATTGTGGTGATTCAGCTCATGTTATATCAGCATGCTCTAAACGCACAAAAAAGGTTGATAAGTCTGTTGCCATTAGTACTTTACAGTCTAAGTTCATTCTGTCTGTGACTCTGATTTGTTCATTATCATCCATTTCCGTCGATGCCTATGTGGATTCAGGCGCTGCCCTGAGTCTTATGGATTGGTCATTTGCCAATCGCTGTGGGTTTAGTCTGGAGCCTCTGGAAGTCCCTATTCCTTTGAAGGGAATTGACTCTACACCTTTGGCTATGAATAAACCTCAGTACTGGACACAAGTGACCATGCGTATGACTCCCGTTCATCAGGAGGTGATTCGCTTCCTGGTACTGTATAATTTGCATGATGTTCTAGTACTTGGTCTGCCATGGTTACAAACTCATAATCCAGTCCTTGACTGGAAATCAGTGTCTGTGTTAAGCTGGGGTTGTCAGGGGGTTCATGATGATGCACCTCCGATTTCTATCGCTTCATCTACTCCTTCTGAGATTCCTGTGTTTTTGTCTGACTATCGGGATGTTTTTGAGGAGCCTAAGCTCAGTTCGCTTCCTCCTCACAGGGATTGCGATTGTGCTATAAATTTAATTCCGGGCAGTAAATTTCCTAAAGGTCGTTTGTTCAATCTGTCAGTGCCAGAGCATACTGCTATGCGGGATTATGTTAAGGAGTCCTTGGAAAAGGGACATATCCGTCCATCTTTGTCCCCTTTGGGAGCAGGTTTTTTTTTCGTGGCCAAGAAAGATGGTTCCTTGAGGCCTTGTATAGATTATCGTCTTTTGAATAAGATTACCGTAAAATATCAGTATCCTTTGCCATTGTTGACTGATTTGTTTGCTCGCATTAAGGGGGCTAAATGGTTCACTAAGATTGATCTTCGGGGTGCGTATAATCTTATACGAATAAAGCAAGGTGATGAGTGGAAAACCGCATTTAATACGCCTGAGGGCCATTTTGAGTATTTGGTAATGCCTTTTGGAGTTTCTAATGCTCCTTCAGTCTTCCAGTCCTTTATGCACGATATTTTCCGTGAATATCTGGATAAATTTATGATTGTGTATTTGGATGATATTTTGGTTTTTTCTGATGACTGGGAGTCTCATGTTCAGCAGGTCAGGAAGGTGTTTCAGGTCCTGCGGGCCAATTCCTTGTTTGTAAAAGGCTCAAAGTGTCTCTTTGGAGTCCAGAAGATTTCTTTCTTGGGGTATATTTTTTCCCCTTCTACTATTGAGATGGATCCCGTCAAGGTTCAGGCTATTTGTGACTGGACGCAGCCTACATCTCTTAAGAGTCTACAGAAGTTCTTGGGCTTTGCTAATTTCTATCGTCGTTTTATAACTAATTTTTCTAGTGTTGTTAAGCCTTTGACGGATTTGACTAAGAAGGGTGCTGATGTTGCTAATTGGTCTCCTGCGGCTGTGGAGGCCTTTCAGGAACTTAAGCGCCGGTTTTCTTCTGCTCCTGTGTTGCGTCAGCCAGATGTTTCGCTCCCTTTTCAGGTTGAGGTTGATGCTTCCGAGATTGGAGCGGGGGCGGTTTTGTCACAGAGAAGCTCCGATGGCTCAGTGATGAAGCCATGCGCGTTTTTTTCTAGAAAGTTTTCGCCGGCTGAGCGGAATTATGATGTTGGTAATCGGGAACTTTTGGCCATGAAGTGGGCATTTGAGGAGTGGCGTCATTGGCTAGAGGGTGCTAGACATCGTGTGGTGGTCTTGACTGATCACAAAAATTTGATTTACCTTGAGTCTGCCAGGCGTCTGAATCCTAGACAGGCTGGTTGGTCACTGTTTTTCTCTCGTTTCAATTTTGTGGTTTCATACCTGCCAGGTTCAAAGAATGTGAAGGCGGATGCTCTTTCTAGGAGTTTTGTGCCTGACTCCCTTGGAAATTCTGAGCCCTCTGGTATCCTTAGGGATGGGGTGATTTTGTCTGCTGTCTCCCCAGACTTGCGACGTGCTTTGCAGGAGTTTCAGGTGGCTAAACCTGATCGTTGTCCGCCTGAGAGACTGTTTGTTCCGGATAATTGGACCAGTAGAGTCATCTCCGAGGTCCATTCTTCTGCGTTGGCAGGTCATCCTGGAATATTTGGTACTAGAGACTTGGTGGCCAGGTCTTTTTGGTGGCCTTCCTTGTCGAGGGATGTGCGTTCTTTTGTGCAGTCTTGTGAGGTTTGTGCTCGGGCTAAGCCTTGCTGTTCTCGGGCCAGTGGATTGTTGTCACCTTTGCCTATCCCGAAGAGGCCTTGGACGCACATTTCCATGGACTTTATTTCGGATCTCCCTGTCTCTCAAAAAATGTCCGTCATCTGGGTTGTGTGTGATCGCTTTTCTAAAATGGTTCATCTGGTACCCTTGCCTAAGTTGCCTTCCTCCTCTGAGTTGGTCCCTCTGTTTTTTCAGAATGTGGTTCGTTTGCATGGGATTCCTGAGAACATCGTTTCTGACAGGGGATCCCAGTTTGTGTCTAGATTTTGGCGGACTTTCTGTGCTAAGATGGGCATTGATTTGTCCTTTTCGTCTGCATTCCATCCTCAGACGAATGGCCAGACTGAACGAACTAATCAGACCTTGGAAACTTATTTAAGGTGTTTTGTTTCTGCTGATCAGGATGACTGGGTTACCTTTTTGCCGCTGGCCGAGTTTGCGCTTAATAATCGGGCTAGTTCTGCTACCTTGGTTTCTCCTTTCTTTTGTAATTCGGGGTTTCATCCTCGTTTTTCCTCTGGTCAGGTGGAACCTTCTGATTGTCCTGGAGTGGACATGGTGGTGGATAGGTTGCATCGGATTTGGAGTCATGTGGTGGACAATTTGAAGTTGTCCCAGGAAAAGGCTCAGCAGTTTGCTAATCGCCGTCGCCGCGTGGGTCCTCGACTTCTTGTTGGTGACTTGGTGTGGTTGTCTTCTCGTTTTGTTCCTATGAAGGTCTCTTCTCCTAAGTTCAAGCCTCGGTTCATCGGTCCCTATAGGATCTTGGAAATTCTTAACCCTGTGTCGTTTCGTTTGGATCTCCCGGCATCGTTTGCTATTCATAATGTGTTTCATCGGTCGTTGTTGCGGAAGTATGAGGTACCTGTTGTTCCTTCTCTTGAGCCTCCTGCTCCAGTGCTGGTGGAGGGAGAATTGGAGTATGTTGTGGAGAAGATCTTGGATTCTCGTGTTTCCAGACGGAAACTCCAGTATTTGGTCAAGTGGAAGGGTTATGGTCAGGAGGATAATTCTTGGGTGGTTGCCTCGGATGTTCATGCTTATGATTTGGTTCGCGCTTTTCATAGGGCTCATCCTGGTCGCCCTGGTGGTTCCCGTGAGGGTTCGGTGACCCCTCCTCAAGGGGGGGGTACTGTTGTGAGTTCTGTTTTTGGGCTACCTCTGGTGGTTACTGATGGTACTGGGTGACTTGTCTTTCCTGGGTTTCTGGGTTCCACCTGTTCCATCAGCATATGGGAGTTTCCTATTTAACCTGGCTTTGCTGGCATTTCCTCGCCGGTTATCAATGTATCCAGTGTGTCTTGTTACCTCTGCTCCCTGCTCCTAGAATCTTCTGGACAAGCTAAGTTTGGATTTTCCTGTTTTGTGTTTTGCTTAATTTGGTTTTTAGTCCAGCCTGCAGATATGTGATTCTCTGCTGCTGGTTGCTCTAGTGGGCTGAAATTGCTTTTCATGTACCATGAGTTGGCACATGAGTTCAAGTAATTTCAGGATGGTTTTTTGAAGGGTTTTTCGCTGACCGCGCAGTTCACTTTTGTATCCTCTGCTATCTAGCTTTAGCGGGCCTCATTTTGCTGAAACTGTTTTCACACTACGTATGTGCTTTCCTCTCATTTCACCGTCATTATATGTGGGGGGCTGCTATTTGCTGTGGGGTATTTCTCTGGAGGCAAGAGAGGTCTGTGTTTCTTCTGATAGGGGAAGTTAGATCTTCGGCTGGAGCGAGACGTCTAGGATCATCGTAGGCACGTTCCCCGGCTACTTTTATTTGTGTGTTAGGTTCAGGGTCGCGGTCAGCTCAGGTTCCATCGCCCTAGAGCTTGTTTGTATCTGTGCTTGTCCTTTTTGTGATCCCCTGCCATTGGGATCATGACAGAGGAAGGTAATTTAGACAAGGGTACCAAATGGACCATCTTAGAGAAGCGATCACAAACCACCCAAATGACTGACATCTTTTGAGAGACGGAAAGATCTGAAATAAAATCCATAGAGATATGTGTCCAAGGCCTCTTCGGGACCGGCAAGGGCAAAAGCAACCCACTGGCACGAGAACAGCAGGGCTTAGCCCGAGCACAAATCCCACAGGACTGCACAAAAGAACGCACATCCCGCGACAGAGATGGCCACCAAAAGGATCTAGCCACTAGCTCTCTGGTACCAAAGATTCCAGGATGACCAGCCAACACCGAACAATGAACCTCAGAAATAACTTTATTCGTCCACCTATCAGGGACAAACAGTTTCTCTGCTGGGCAACGATCAGGTTTATTAGCCTGAAATTTTTGCAGCACCCGCCACAAATCAGGGGAGATGGCAGACACAATTACTCCCTCTTTGAGAATACCCGCCGGCTCAGATAAACCCGGAGACTCGGGCACAAAACTCCTAGACAGGGCATCCGCCTTCACATTTTTAGAGCCCGGAAGGTACGAAACCACAAAGTCAAAACGGGCAATAAACAGCGACCAACGAGCCTGTCTGGGATTCAACCGCTTGGCAGACTCGAGATAAGTCAAGTTCTTATGATCAGTCAAGACCACCACGCGATGCTTAGCTCCTTCAAGCCAATGACGCCACTCCTCGAATGCGCACTTCATGGCCAGCAACTCTCGATTGCCAACATCATAATTTCGCTCAGCAGGCGAAAACTTCCTGGAAAAGAAGGCGCATGGTTTCATCATCGAGCAATCAGAACTTCTCTGCGACAAAACAGCCCCCGCTCCAATCTCAGAAGCATCAATCTCGACCTGGAATGGAAGCGAAACATCTGGTTGACACAACACAGGGGCAGAAGAAAAACGACGCATCAACTCTTGAAAAGCTTCCACAGCAGCAGAAGACCAATTGACCACATCAGCACCCTTATTGGTCAAATCGGTCAAAGGTTTAGCAATACTAGAAAAATTGCAGATGAAGCGACGATAAAAATTAGCAAAGCCCAGGAACTTTTGCAGACTTTTCAGAGATGTCGGCTGAGTCCAATCATGGATGGCTTGGACCTTAACAGGGTCCATCTCGATAGTAGAAGGGGAAAAAATGAACCCCAAAAATGAAATCTTCTGAACACCAAAGAGACACTTTGATCCCTTCACAAACAAAGAATTAGCACGCAGGACCTGAAACACCGTTCTGACCTGCTTCACATGAGACTCCCAATCATCCGAGAAGACCAAAATATCATCCAAGTATACAATCAGGAATTTATCCAGGTACTCTCGGAAGATGTCATGCATAAAGGACTGAAACACTGATGGAGCATTGGCAAGTCCGAATGGCATTACTAGGTACTCAAAATGGCCCTCGGGCATATTAAATGCAGTTTTCCATTCATCGCCTCGCTTAATACGCACAAGATTATACGCACCATGAAGATCTATCTTGGTGAACCAACTAGCCCCCTTAATCCGAGCAAACAAATCGGATAACAGCGGCAAGGGGTACTGAAATTTAACCGTGATCTTATTTAGAAGGCGGTAATCTATACAAGGTCTCAGCGAACCATCCTTCTTGGCCACAAAAAAGAACCCCGCTCCTAATGGCGACGATGACGGGCGAATGTGCCCCTTCTCCAAGGACTCCTTCACGTAACTCCGCATAGCGGCGTGCTCAGGCACAGATAAATTAAACAGTCGACCTTTTGGGAATTTACTACCAGGAATCAAATCGAAAGCACAATCACAATCCCTATGCGGAGGTAGGGTATCGGACTTGGGCTCATAAAATACATCCCGGTAATCAGACAAGAACTCTGGGACCTCAGAAGGGGTGGATGACGAAATAGACAGAAATGGGACATCACCATGTACCCCCTGACAACCCCAGCTGGACACAGACATGGATTTCCAATCTAATAATGGATTATGGACTTGTAGCCATGGCAACCCCAACACGACCACATCATGCAGATTATGCAACACCAGAAAGCGAATAACCTCCTGATGTGCAGGAGCCATGCACATGGTCAGCTGGGTCCAGTACTGAGGCTTATTCTTGGCCAAAGGCGTAGCATCAATTCCTCTCAATGGAATAGGACACTGCAAGGGCTCCAAGAAAAACCCACATCGCCTAGCATACTCCAAGTCCATCAAATTCAGGGCAGCGCCTGAATCCACAAATGCCATGACAGAATAAGATGACAAAGAGCAGATCAAGGTAACGGACAAAAGAAATTTTGACTGTACTGTACCAATGGTGGCAGACCTAGCGAACCGCTTAGTGCGCTTAGGACAATCAGAGATAGCATGAGTGGAATCACCACAGTAGAAACACAGCCCATTCTGACGTCTGTGTTCTTGCCGTTCAACTCTGGTCAAAGTCCTATCGCACTGCATAGGCTCAGGTTTATGCTCAGATAATACCACCAAATGGTGCACAGATTTACGCTCACGCAAGCGTCGACCGATCTGAATAGCCAAAGACATAGACTCATTCAGACCGGCAGGCATAGGAAATCCCACCATGACATCCTTAAGGGCTTCAGAGAGACCCTTTCTGAAAATAGCTGCGAGCGCACCTTCATTCCATTGAGTGAGTACGGACCACTTTCTAAATTTCTGACAATATACCTCTATCTCATCCTGACCCTGACACAGAGCCAGCAAATTTTTCTCTGCCTGATCCACTGAATTAGGTTCATCGTACAGCAATCCGAGCGCCAGGAAAAACGCATCAATATTACACAATGCAGGATCTCCTGGCGCAAGAGAAAACGCCCAGTCCTGAGGGTCGCCACGTAAAAAAGAAATAATGATCCTAACTTGTTGAACTGGGTCACCAGAGGAGCAAGGTTTCAAAGCCAGAAATAGTTTACAATTATTTTTGAAACTCAGAAATTTAGTTCTATCTCCAAAAAACAAATCAGGAATAGGAATTCTTGGTTCCAACATAGAATTCTGAACCACAAAGTCTTGAATATTTTGTACTCTTGCCGTGAGCTGATCCACACATGAAGACAGACCTTTAATGTCCATCGCTACACCTGTGTCCTGAACCACCCAAATGTCTAGGGGAAAAAAAAGGCAACACAAAGTGCAGAGAAAAAAAAATGGTCTCAGAACTTCTTTTTTCCCTCTATTGAGAATCATTAGTACTTTAGGCTTCCAGTACTGTTATGATTAGGTAATTCAGTACCACAATGGACATAGAAGTCAGAGCACATACAGTGACCTGACAATAACCCAAAAACATAGAACGAGCTCTGAGACGTGGGAACTCTGCTGACCGCAATCCCTAATCCTCTCCAACCACACTAAAGGCAGCCGTGGATTGCGCCTAACGCTCCCTATGCAACTCGGCACAGCCTGAGAAACTAGCTAGCCTGAAGATAGAAAATAAGCCTTGCCTCAGAGAAATACCCCAAAGGAAAAGGCAGCCCCCCACATATAATGACTGTGAGTAAGATGAAAAGACAAACGTAGAGATGAAATAGATTTAGCAAAGTGAGGCCCGACTTTCTGAACAGAGCGAGGATAGGAAAGGTAACTTTGCGGTCAACACAAAACCCTACAAACAACCACGCAAAGGGGGCAAAAAGACCCTCCGTACCGACTAACGGCACGGAGGTACACCCTCTGCGTCCCAGAGCTTCCAGCAAGCAAGAAAAAAACAAATAAGCAAGCTGGACAGAAAAAACAGCAAGCAAAAATAACAAAAGCGGAACTTAGCTATGCAGAGCAGCAGGCCACAGGAACGATCCAGGAGGAAGCAAGTCCAATACTAGAACATTGACTGGAAGCCAGGATCAAAGCACTAGGTGGAGATAAATAGAGCAGCACCTAACGACTTCACCACATCACCTGAGGAAGGAAACTCAGAAGCCGCAGTACCACTTTCCTCCACCAACGGAAGCTCATAGAGAGAATCAGCCAAAATACCACTTGTGACCACAGGAGGGAGCTCTGCCACAGAATTCACAACAGCCCGAGGGCCATTTTGAGTACCTGGTGATGCCATTCGGGCTTTCCAATGCTCCGTCAGTATTTCAGTCCTTTATGCATGACATCTTCCGAGAGTACCTGGATAAATTCCTGATTGTGTATTTGGATGATATTTTGGTCTTTTCGGATGATTGGGAGTCTCATGTGAAGCAGGTCAGAATGGTGTTCCAGGTCCTTCGTGCTAATTCCTTGTTTGTGAAGGGGTCAAAGTGTCTCTTTGGAGTTCAGAAGGTTTCATTTTTGGGGTTCATTTTTTCCCCATCTACTGTCGAGATGGACCCTGTTAAAGTCCAGGCCATTCATGATTGGACTCAGCCGACATCTGTGAAGAGCCTGCAAAAGTTCCTGGGCTTTGCTAATTTTTATCGTCGCTTCATCGCTAATTTTTCTAGTGTTGCTAAACCAGTGACTGATTTGACCAAGAAGGGTGCTGATGTGGTCAATTGGTCTTCTGCAGCTGTAGAGGCTTTTCAGGAATTGAAGCGTCGTTTTTCTTCTGCCCCTGTGTTGTGCCAGCCAGATATTTCGCTCCCGTTTCAGGTTGAGGTTGATGCCTCTGAGATTGGAGCAGGGGCTGTTTTGTCGCAAAGAAGTTCTGATGGCTCGGTGATGAAACCATGTGCCTTCTTTTCTAGAAAGTTTTTGCCTGCTGAGCCCAATTATGATGTTGATAATCGAGAATTGTTGGCCATGAAGTGGGCATTCGAGGAGTGGCGTCATTGGCTGGAAGGAGCCAAGCATCGCGTGGTGGTCTTGACAGATCACAAAAATTTGACTTATCTTGAGTCTGCCAAACGGTTGAATCCGAGACAGGCTCGATGGGCGTTATTTTTCTCACGTTTTGATTTTGTGGTTTCGTACCTTCCAGGCTCTAAGAATGTGAAGGCTGATGCCCTGTCAAGGAGTTTTGTGCCTGACTCTCCGGGTGTTTCTGAGCCGGCAGGTATTCTCAAAGAGGGGATAATTTTGTCTGCCATCTCCCCTGATTTGCGGCGGGTGCTGCAAAAATTTCAGGCTGATAGATCTGACCGTTGCCCAGCAGAGAAACTGTTTGTCCCTGATAAATGGACTAGCAGAGTTATCTCTGAGCTTCATTGTTCGGTGTTGGCTGGGCATCCTGGAATCTTTGGTACCAGAGATTTGGTGGCTAGATCCTTTTGGTGGCCTTCTTTGTCACAGGATGTGCGTTCTTTTGTGCAGTTCTGTGGGACTTGTGCTCGGGCTAAGCCCTGCTGTTCTCGTGCTAGTGGGTTGCTTTTGCCCTTGCCGGTCCCGAAGAGGCCCTGGACGCATATTTCTATGGATTTTATTTCGGATCTCCCCATCTCTCAAAAGATGTCGGTCATTTGGGTGGTTTGTGATCGCTTTTCTAAGATGGTCCATTTGGTACCCTTGTCTAAATTGCCTTCCTCCTCTGATTTGGTGCCATTGTTTTTCCAGCATGTGATTCGTTTACATGGCATTCCGGAGAACATCGTTTCGGACAGAGGTTCTCAGTTTGTTTCGAGGTTTTGGCGGTCCTTTTGTGCTAGGATGGGCATTGATCTGTCTTTTTCCTCGGCTTTCCATCCTCAGACAAATGGCCAAACCGAACGAACTAATCAGACGTTGGAAACATATCTGAGATGCTTTGTTTCTGCTGATCAGGATGATTGGGTGTCCTTTTTGCCTTTGGCTGAGTTCACCCTTAATAATCGGGCCAGCTCGGCTACTTTGGTTCCGCCGTTTTTCTGCAATTCTGGTTTCCATCCTCGTTTCTCTTCAGAGCAGGTTGAGTCTTCAGACTGTCCTGGTGTAGATACTGTGGTGAATAGGTTGCAGCAGATTTGGACTCATGTGGTGGACAATTTAACATTGTCCCAGGAGAAGGCTCAACGTTTCGCTAACCGCCGGCGCTGTGTGGGTCCCCGACTTCGTGTTGGGGATTTAGTTTGGTTGTCGTCTCGTTATGTTCCTATGAAGGTTTCCTCTCCTAAGTTTAAGCCTCGTTTCATTGGTCCGTATAAAATTTCTGAGATTATCAATCCTGTGTCATTTCGTTTGGCCATTCCAGATTCTTTTGCCATCCATAATGTGTTCCATAGGTCGTTGTTGCGGAGATATGTGGCGCCTGTGGTTCCATCCGTTGACCCTCCTGCTCCGGTGTTGGTTGAGGGGGAGTTGGAGTATGTGGTGGAGAAGATTTTGGATTCTCGTATTTCGAGACGGAAACTCCAGTACTTGGTCAAGTGGAAGGGTTATGCTCAGGAGGATAATTCCTGGGTTTTTGCCTCTGATGTTCATGCGGCAGATCTGGTTCGTGCCTTTCATTTGGCTCATCCTGGTCGGCCTGGGGGCTCTTGTGAGGGTTCGGTGACCCCTCCTCAAGGGGGGGTACTGTTGTGAATTCTGTTTTCAGGCTCCCTCCTGTGGTCATGAATGGTACTTCGGCTGGTTCTGTCCGTGGACTTTCTCTGATGCCTGTGGGTGTTTCTGAGTTTCCTTCTACAGGTGAAGGGCTGCTCTATTTAACTCCACTTGGATCCTTGTCCGATGCCAGCTGTCAATGTTGTAGCATTGGTCTAGTTCGCTCCTGGATCTTCCTGGTTACCTGTTTCCTCCAGCAAAAGCTAAGTTTCGCTTTGCTTTTTTCTTGTTTGCTATTTTTTCTGTCCAGCATGCTTATGTGAATTTTGCCTTGCTTGCTGGAAGCTCTGGGACGCAGAGGGGCGCCTCCGCTCCATTAGTCGGTGCGGATGGTATTTTTCCCTGCACTCTCTGTGTGGCTTTTGTAGGGTTTTTTGCTGACTGCAAAGTTACCTTTCCTATCTTCTGTCTGTTTAGTAAGTCGGGCCTCTCTTTGCTAAATCTATTTCATCTCTGTGTTTGTAATTTCATCTTACTCACAGTCAATATATGTGGGGGGCTGCCTTTTCCTTTGGGGAATTTTCTCTGAGGCAAGATAGGCTTATTTTTCCTATCTCTAAGGGCTAGCTAGTTCTGAGGCTGTGACGAGGCGCCTAGGTCATGATAGGAGCGCTCCACGGCTATTTCTAGTGTGCGTGATAGGATTAGGGATTGCCGTCAGCAGAGGTTCCACTTCCCAGAGCTTGTCCTGTTCTAATGTGCTATCAGGTCTTTTCTGGTGCTCTAACTACCAGGTCCACTATTTCTCCTAACCACCAGATCATAACACATATCCCCAAAACATCAGCAATCCACCTCCGTGCTTTACAGTAGGAATGGTGTTCATTTCATCATAGGCCTTGTTGGCCTCTCTCCACATATAACATTTATGGTTGTGGCTAAAAAGTTCATTTTTGGTCTCATCACTCCAAATTACCTTGTTCCAGAAGTTTTGAGGCTGGTCTCTGTGCTGTTTTGTGTATTGTAGGCGAGATACTTTGTGGCATTTTCGCAGTAATGGCTTTCTTCTGGCAACTCGACCTTGCAGCCCATTTTTTTTCAAGTGCCTCCTTATTGTGCATCTTGAAACAGCCACACCACTAATTTTCAGAGAGTCCTGTATTTCAGCTGATGTTATTTGTGGATTTTTCTTTGCATCCCGAACAATTTTCCTGGCAGGTGTGGATGACATTTTTGTTGGTCTACCTGACCGTGGGTTTGTTTTTACAGCGCCCCTGATTTTTCCATTTGTTAATCACAGTTTGAACACTTCTGACTGGCATTATCAATTCCTTGGATATCTTTTTTTTTGCATCTCTTTCCTGTTTTATACAGTTCTACAACCTTTTCCCGTAGATCCATTGACAATTCTTTTGCTTTCCCCATGACTCACAATCCAGAAACATCAGTGGCTGGATGAAAGATGCAAGAGTCTGTCTGGATCCAGAAACTCACTCAGCTTTAATGCACATACGGGGATGTATTCCTCAAACACGCTTCTGCTATAAAGGCGACACACTCTGGCTTAACTTCACAGTGGCCAGACTGAACGAACCAATCAGACCTTGGAAACATATCTGAGATGTTTTGTTTCTGCTGATCAGGATGATTGGGTGTCCTTTTTGCCTTTGGCTGAGTTCGCCCTTAATAATCGGGCCAGCTCGGCTACTTTGGTTTCGCCGTTTTTCTGCAATTATGGGTTCCACCCTCGTTTCTCTTCAGGGCAGGTTGAGTCTTCGGACTGTCCTGGTGTGGATACTGTGGTGGATAGGTTGCAGCAGATTTAGACTCATGTAGTGGACAATCTGACTTTGTCCCAGGAGAAGGCTCAACGTTTCGCTAACCGCAGGCGCTGTGTGGGTCCCCGACTTCGTGTTGGGGATTTGGTTTGGTTGTCATCTCGTTATATTCCTATGAAGGTTTCCTCTCCTAAATTTAAGCCTCGTTTCATTGGTCCATATAGGATTTCTGAGGTTCTTAATCCTGTGTCTTTTCGTTTGACTGTTCCAGCTTCTTTTTCCATCCATAACGTGTTCCATAGGTCATTGTTGCGGAGATACGTGGCACCTGTGGTTCCATCTATTGATCCTCCTGCTCCGGTTTTGGTTGAAGGGGAATTGGAGTATATAGTGGAGAAGATTTTGGATTTTCGTGTTTCGAGACGGAAACTCCAGTATCTGGTTAAGTGGAAAGGATATGGTCAGGAAGATAATTCCTGGGTCTTTGCCTCTGATGTCCATGCTGCCCATCTGGTTCGTGCCTTTCATGTGGCTCATCCTGGCCGGCCTGGGGGCTCTGGTGAGGGTTCGGTGACCCCTCCTCAAGGGGGGGGTACTGTTGTGAATTCTGTGGCCAAGCTCCCTCCTGTGGTCGAGAGTGGTACTTCGGCTGGTTCTGTCTATGAGCTTCCTTTGGTGGATGAGAGTGGTACTGCGGCTTCTGAGTTTCCTTCCTCAGGTGATGTGGTGAAGTCGTTAGGTGCTGCTCTATTTAACTCCACCTGGTGCTTTGATCCTGGCCTCCAGGCAATGTTCTAGTATTGGTCTTGCTTCCTCCTGGATCGTTCCTGTGGCCTATCTCTCCTGCATAAGCTAAGTTTTGCTTGTGTTATTTTTGTTTGCTATTTTTTCTGTCCAGCTTGCTTTTTGGTTTTTCTTGCTTGCTGGAAGCTCTGAGACGCAGAGGGAGCACCTCCGTACCGTTAGTCGGTGCGGAGGGTCTTTTTGCCCCTCTGCGTGGTTGTTTGTAGGTTTTTGTGTTGACCGCAAAGCTATCTTTCCTATCCTCGGTCTATTCAGTAAGTCGGGCCTCACTTTGCTAAATCTATTTCATCTCTGTGTTTGTATTTTCATCTTACTCACAGTCATTATATGTGGGGGGCTGCCTTTTCCTTTGGGGAATTTCTCTGAGGCAAGGTAGGCTTATTTTTCTATCTTCAGGGCTAGTTAGTTTCTCAGGCTGTGCCGAGTTGCATAGGGAGCGTTAGGCGCAATCCACGGCTACCTCTAGTGTGGTGTGTTAGGATTAGGGATTGCGGTCAGCAGAGTTTCCACGTCTCAGAGCTCGTCCTTTGTTTTTGGTAATTGTCAGGTCACTTTGTGTGCTCTGAACTTCAATGTCCATTGTGGTTCTGAATTACCTGTTCATAACAGCTCAGCCCCCGGTCGGACCGTATCTCTTGGTCCTGCAGAATCTATTCCATCCGGAATTCTTGCCTCACATGGGGGAATCCTACACCGCTTTGCCCTGGTTCTAAGAACTACCGCCCAGGCAAAGATCGGCCTCATCTTGCTTGTGTTGCTCGGCTGAGCAATCTTCTTTCTCTCTCTATGGGGACAGATTCCTTTAGCTGCGTCCGCAGTTTGTTCGTACTCCTTTCCTTCTAGAGGAATTCTTTGGTACTATGTATGCAGGGCCGGCGTCAGCACCCGGCGTACCGGGGCAAATGCCGGGGCCCTGAACAAATGGGGGGGCCCACTCGTGGCCAGGATACCAGGGGGCCCGGGCCGCTCCCACAGCAGCTTCGCCACTACTTGAGCTGAGCCGTCACTTAAATAAACATGGCTGCGCACAGTGCACGCTGCTGCAGCGATGTCTCTGCTTCTGCTAGTAATGACGCGGCCGGGCGGACACACAAGCAAAGTTAAGGGCATAGTGTCTGCCTGACCGCATCATTAGTAACAGACACAGCTGCAGCGTGCACTGTGGGTGGCCATGTATGTTTAAGTGACGGCCATCGATCAAGCAGCACTCCCTCCACAGCCACATGCCAGAGGAGGGGGGAGTCTGGAGAGATACGGGAGCAGTCTGCTGAACGATCATTTTCCTGGTGTGTGTGGATGGATAAAACACTGACTGGAGATTTGGCCCATAATCAATAAATTAAGGTAGAGAACTGTGAATGTTCCCAGATAAGAAACGCTTCCATAGCAAAAGTCAAAAATGGAGCAAGAGGGTCGACCATCCCACAAGCTTTGGCAATATGTGTATGTCTGCGTATTGTGTGTGTGTGCATGTCTGCGTATTGTGTGTGTGCGCATGTCTGCGTATTGTGTGTGTGTGCATGTCTGAGTGCTGTGTGTGTGTGTGTGCATGTCTGAGTACTGTATGTGTGTGCAGCATATCTGCGTACTGTATGTGTATGTCTGCGTATTGTGTGTGTGTGCATGTTTGCGTATTGTGTGTGTGCGCATGTCTGCGTATTGTGTGTGTGTGCATGTCTGAGTGCTGTGTGTGTGTGCATGTCTGAGTGCTGTGTGTGTGTGCATGTCTGAGTGCTGTGTGTGTGTGCATGTCTGAGTACTGTATGTGTGTGCAGCATATCTGCGTACTGTATGTGTATGTCTGCGTATTGTGTGTGTGCATGTCTGCGTATTGTGTGTGTGTGTGCATGTCTGCGTATTGTGTGTGTGTGTGTGCATGTCTACGTATTTGTGTGTGTGTGCATGTGTGTGTGTGTGTGTGTGAGTGCGCATGTCTGCGTACTGTAGATGTGTGTGTGTGTGTATGTCTGCGTATTGTGTGTGTGCATATCTGCCTATGTGAAGGATGAGGGGGAAGGCTAGGCCCTATGTAGTATATCTATATTTCTCCTCCGTATCTGTGCATCATGAATCGTGGTATGTGGGCCCACTGAGACTCTTTTGCCCGGGGCCCACAAAATCCTGGAGCCGGCCCTGTATGTATGCTATGCTGGGCCCCTTCCTAGAACGCTGCTGGGCACAGTGACTCCTGGCCAGGCAGCCCTGTGACCTGCACGGGTGCCCAGGCCCCACTGACTAAACTAGGAAGCTTACACTATTTTTGTTTCACTGCGCCCCTCCTACTCTAACTATATACTACAGTGCCCCCTCTAATGGCCAACTATGGACGCTATGCCCTTATTACTATACTGGGCCTGGGGACTACTTTCCCTATCAAAATGTGCAAACATCTGTGCATGTAAATGCATACATATTTCAAGAGCAATACACAAGGGGTGTAGCAATACTATTGTACATGGTAGTAATACACTTTATGTGCAGCAGTACCACCGTGTAAGAACACATTAATAATATTCATTACGCACACTTAAAGGGGTTGGGGAGAAAAGGGAACACCAAACATTTCATATCCCCTATACACACTGATTACAAGCAACAGGTCACAGATGAGGGTGTTACCTTTAGTAGCCATTCAAACCCATTTATGTCAATGTGTGTGCATGCTATCAGGCCAAAATCACCAGGGTATGTGAACTTTTGATCAGGGTCATGTGGATGTTTTGAGTTGTGAAGAAGAGTGGGCAGCTTTACCGTCTGAGAAAATAAAGAACCTCAACCACAACTACCACAAAAGACTTCAAGCTGCCATTGATGTTAGAGGGGGCAATATACGGTATTATGAAATGGGGTATTAACCGCTTTCTGACATCGGACGTACTATCCCGTCGAGGTGGGGTGGGCCCCTATGACCACCGACGGGATAGTACGTCCAGTGCGATCGGTGGCGCTCACGGGGCTGACATCCGCAGCTGACATCCGGAACTATGTGCCAGGAGCGGTCACGGACCGCCCCCGGCACATTAACCCCTGGCACACCGCGATCAAACATGATCGCGATGTGCCGGCGGTGCAGGGAAGCATCGCGCAGGGAGGGGGCTCCCTGCGGGCTTCCCTGAGCCCCCCGCAGCAACGCGATGTGATCGCGTTGCTGCGAGGGTCTGCTCACCTCCGTCCCTGCTCCAGATCCGTATCCAATATGGCCGCGGCATCCGGGTCCTGCAGGGAGGGAGGTGGCTTCACAGAGCCTGCTCAGAGCAGGCACTGTGAAGGCTGCAGCACTGCTGTAAGTCAGATCGGTGATCTGACAGAGTGCTGTGCAAACTGTCAGATCATCGATCTGTGATGTCCTTCCCTGGGGCAAAGTAAAAAAGTTAAAAAAAATTTTTCCAAATGTGTAAAAAAAAATTAAAAAAAATATTCCTAAATAAAGAAAAAAAATATATATATTATTCCCATAAATACATTTCTTTATCTAAATAAAAAAAACAACAATAAAAGTACACATATTTAGTATTGCCGCGTCCGTAACAACCCAACCTATAAATCTGGCCCACTAGTTAACCCCTTCAGTAAACACCGTAAGGAAAAAAAAAAAAACGAGGCAAAAAACAACGCTTTATTATCATACCGCCGAACAAAAAGTGGAATAACACGCGATCAAAAAGACAGATATAAATAACCATGGTACTGCTGAAAACGGCATCTTGTCCCGCAAAAAAAGAGCTGCCATACAGCATCATCAGCAAAAAAATAAAAAAGTTATAGTCCTGAGAATAAAGCGATGCAAAAATAATTATTTTTCCTATAAAATAGTTTTTATCGTATAAAAGCGCCAAAACATAAAAAATGATATAAATGAGGTGTCGCTGTAATCGTACTGACCCGAAGAATAACACTGCTTTATCAATTTTACCAAACGCGGAACGGTATAAACGCCTCCCCCAAAAGAAATTCATGAATAGCTGGTTTTTGGTCATTCTGCCTCACAAAAATCAGAATAAAAAGCGATCAAAAAATGTCACGTGCCCGAAAATGTTACCAATAAAAACGTCAACTCGTCCCGCAAAAAACAAGACCTCACATGACTCTGTGGACCAAAATATGGAAAAATTATAGCTCTCAAAATGTGGTAACGCAGAAAATATTTTTTGCAATAAAAAGCGTCTTTCAGTGTGTGACGGCTGCCAATCATAAAAATCCGCTAAATAACCCGCTATAAAAGTAAATCAAACCCCCCTTCATCACCCCCTTAGTTAGGGAAAAATAAAAAAAATGTATTTATTTCCATTTTCCCTTTAGGGCTAGGGTTAGGGCTAGGGTTAGGGCTAGGGTTCGGGTTAGGGTTAGGGTTAGGGCTAGGCTTAGGGTTAGGGCTAGGGTTAGGGGTAGGGCTAGGGTTAGGGTTAGGGCTAGGGTTAGGGCTAGGGTTAGGGTTAGGGCTAGGGTTATGGTTAGGGCTAGGGTTAGGGCTAGGGTTAGGGTTAGGGCTACAGTTTGGGTTGGGGCTAAAGTTAGGGTTAGGGTTAGGGTTGGGGCTAAAGTTACAGTTAGGGTTTAGATTACATTTACAGTTGGGAATAGGGTTGGGATTAGGGTTAGGGGTGTGTCAGGGTTAAAGGTGTGGTTAGGGTTACTGTTGGGATTAGGGTTAGGGGTGCGTTTGGATTAGGGTTTCAGTTATAATTGGGGGGTTTCCACTGTTTAGGCACATCAGGTGCTCTCCAAACGCGACATGGCGTCCGATCTCAATTCCAGCTAATTCTGGTTTGAAAAAGTAAAACAGTGCTTCTTCCCTTCCGAGCTCTCCCGTGTGCCCAAACAGGGGTTTACCCCAACATATGGGGTATCAGCGTACTCAGGACAAATAGGACAACAACTTTTGGGGTCGAATTTCTCCTGTTACCCTTGGGAAAATACAAAACTGGGGGCTAAAAAGTTATTTTTGTGGGGAAAAAAAAGATTTTTTATTTTCACGGCTCTGCGTTATAAACTGTAGTGAAACACTTGGGGGTTCAAAGTTCTCACAACACATCTAGATAAGTTCCCTGGGGGGTCTAGTTTCCAATATGGGGTCACTTGTGGGGGTTTCTACTGTTTAGGTACATTAGGGGTTCTGCAAACGCAATGTGACGCCTGCAGACCATTCCATCTAAGTCTGCATTCCAAATGGCACTCCTTCCCTTCCGAGCCCTCCCATTCGCCCAAACGGTGGTTCCCCCCCACATATGGGGTATCAGCGTACTCAGGACAAATTGGACAACAACTTTTGGTGTCGAATTTCTCCTCTTACCCTCGGGAAAATACAGAACTGGGGGCTAAAAAATAATTTTTTGGGGAAAGTTTTTTTATTTTAATTTTCACGGCTCTGCGTTACAAACTGTAGTGAAACACTTGGGGGTTCAAAGCTCTCACAACATATCTAGATGAGTTCCTTAGGGGGTCTAGTTTCCAAAATGGTGTCATTTGTGGGGGGTTTCTACTGTTTAGGTACAATAGGGGCTCTGCAAATGCAATGTGACACCTGCAGACCATTCCATCTAAGTCTGCATTCCAAATGGAGATCCTTCCCTTCCGAGCCCTCCCATGTGCCCAAACAGTGGTTCCCCCCCACATATGGGGTATCAGCGCACTCAGGAAAAATTGGACAACAAATTTTGGGGTCCAATTTCTCCTGTTACCCTAGGGAAAATACAAAACTGGGGGCTAAAATAATAATTTTTGTGGGAAAAAATTTTTGTTTTATTTTTACGGCTCTGCATTATAAACTTCTGTGAAGCACTTGGTGGGTCAAAGTGCTCACCACACCTCTAGATAAGTTCCTTAGGGGGTCTACTTTCCAAAATGGGGTCACTTGTGGGGGGTTTCAATGTTTAGGCACATCAGTGGCTCTCCAAACGCAACATGGCGTCCCATCTCAATTCCAGTCAATTTTGCATTGAAAAGTCAAACGGCGCTCCTTCCCTTCCGAGCTCTCCCATCCGCCCAAACAGTGGTTTACCCCCACATATGGGGTATCAGCGTACTCAGGACAAATTGTACAACAACTTTTGGGGTCCAATTTCTTCTCTTACCCTTGGGAAAATAAAAAATTGGGGGCAAAAAGATAATTTTTGTGAAAAAATATGATTTTTTATTTTTACGGTTCTGCATTATAAACTTCTGTGAAGCACTTGGTGGGTCAAAGTGCTCACCACACCTCTAGATAAGTTCCTTAGGGGGTCTACTTTCCAAAATGGTGTCACTTGTGGGGGGTTTCAATGTTTAGGCACATCAGTGGCTCTCCAAACGCAACATGGCGTCCCATCTCAATTCCTGTCAATTTTGCATTGAAAAGTCAAACGGCGCTCCTTCGCTTCCGAGCTCTGCCATGCGCCCAAACAGTGGTTTACCCCCACATGTGGGGTATCGGCGTACTCAGGACAAATTGTACAACAATGTTTGGGGTCCATTTTCTCCTGTTACCCTTGGTAAAATAAAACAAATTGGAGCTGAATTAAATTTTTTGTGAAAAAAAGTTAAATGTTCATTTTTATTTAAACATTCAAAAAATTCCTGTGAAGCACCAGAAGGGTTAATAAACTTCTTGAATATGGTTTTGAGCACCTTGAGGGGTGTAGTTTTTAGAATGGTGTCACACTTGGTGTCACACTTGGGTATTTTCTATCATATAGATGCCTCAAAATGACTTCAAATGAGACGTGGTCCCTAAAAAAAATGGTGTTGTAAATATGAGAAATTGCTGGTCAACTTTTAACCCTTATAACTCCCTAACAAAAAAAAAAATTGGTTCCAAAATTATGCTGATGTAAAGGAGACATGTGGGAAATGTTACTTATTAAGTATTTTGTGTGACATATCTCTGTGATTTAATTGCATGAAAATTCAAAGTTGGAAAATTGCGAAATTTTCATAATTTTGCCAAATTTCCGTTTTTTTCACAAATAAACGCAGGTACTATCAAAGAATTTTTACCATTGTCATGAAGTACAATATGTCATGAGAAAACAATGTCAGAATCACTGGGATCCGTTGAAGCGTTCCAGAGTTATAACCTCATAAAGGGACAGTGGTCAGAATTGTAAAAATTGGCCCGGTCATTAACGTGCAAACCACCCTTGGGGGTAAAGGGGTTAAGAAAGCAAATATTCTGCCGGGGTGTGTAAACTTTTGAGCACAACTGTAAAATTAAGTAACCAGTACAGTATGGAACGGAAAGGAAAAAGTCAAAATTGCCAAATTTCAACATTCCGGAACTTCTCCAGCTGTCTCCTGATAGGACGGCTGGGAATCTTAATTGACCCCTGAGCACTGTGTTGGGTTGTTGAGCGCCGCCCCCGTTCTGTTTCTTTCTGTCCCATGACCTCAGTAGACATAGTGGGTGAGCAGACGGCTAACGTTTCATACACAGGTTTTCCCTCCTACATCAGTAGGGCGTAGCAAGTGTTACCGGAACCCCCAACCTTGTGCCAACATTCACAGTTTCATCAAAGCTGCAGCATCTCTAATGTTGATTTCCTGTTTCTCAGCCTCGTAGGCGACGGCGTCTGTACTTCTCCAAATTCTTTTTTCCTGCAGGTCTCTGTGCTTCTGTTTTTAGCCTCTACTCTCCAAGCCGACCAGTAAGTGACACATCGCTGGAATCAGGGTCTCTGCCCCTACGTCACTGCTGCTTTCAGTTAAGGTAGAAAAAACATGGTGACAGATTCCCTTTAACAGCCTCCGGTGTGCTATGCAATTATTTGTATGTATTGGTATAAGGAGTAACGATTGGCCTTGTGGAGAGTGACAAGCCACGCCTGGCATGTCAGAGTGAGGAGACTTGTATATGTGCCTCTGGGAAATGAAATATACAAATTGTCTCTTCAAAGAGGAAGAGGACTAGAACTCTAGCGCCACCTATTGGAAGCAGCAATCCTAAAAGTCAATATCGACCCTCATCAGTGCAAAGTATGAAATCTGATTTAGCTAGGGGAGAGTCTCTGGACTGGGGTATAAGTGATATAACCAAGCCTGGCATGTCCACTTCTCTTCTGATGAGACAATTTGCATATTTAATTTCCCAGAGGAGCATGCATGACTTATAAGTCTCCTCACTCTCACATGCCAATTTGCATATTTAATTTCCAAGAGGAGCATGCATGGCTTATAAATTTCTTCACTCTGACATACCAATTTGCATATTTAATATCCCAGAGGAGCATGCATGGCTTATAAGTCTCCTCACTCTGAGATGCCAATTTGCATATTTAATTCCCAGAAGATCATGCTTGGCTTATAAGTCTCCTCACACTGACATGCCAATTTGCATATTTAATTTCCCAGAGGAGCATGCATGGCTTATAAGTCTCCTCAATCTGACATGCCAATTTGCATATTTAATTCCCAGAGGAGCATGCTTGGCTTATAAGTCTCCTCACTCTGACTTACCAATTTGCATATTTAATTTCCCAGAGGAGCATGCATGGCTTATAAGTCTCCTCACTCTCACATGCCAATTTGCATATTTAATTTCCCAGAGGAGCATGCATGACTTATAAGTCTCCTCACTCTGAGATGCCAATTTGCATATTTAATATCCCAGAGGAGCATGCATGGCTTATAAGTCTCCTCACTCTGAGATGCTAATTTGCATATTTAATTTCCCAGAGGAGCATGCATGGCTTATAAGTCTCCTCACTCTGAGATGCCAATTTGCATATTTAATTTCCCAGAGGAGCATGCATGGCTTATAAGTCTCCTCACTCTGAGATGCCAATTTGCATATTTAATTTACCAGAGGAGCATGCATGGCTTATAAGTCTCCTCACTCTGAGATGCTAATTTGCATATTTAATTTCCCAGAGGAGCATGCATGGCTTATAAGTCTCCTCACTCTGAGATGCCAATTTGCATATTTAATTTCCCAGAGGAGCATGCATGGCTTATAAGTCTCCTCACTCTGAGATGCCAATTTGCATATTTAATTTACCAGAGGAGCATAGCATGCATGACTTATAAGTCTCCTCACTCTGAGATGCCAATTTGCATATTTAATTTCCCAGAGGAGCATGCATGGCTTATAAGTCTCCTCAATCTGACATGCCAATTTGCATATTTAATTCCCAGAGGAGCATGCTTGGCTTATAAGTCTCCTCACTCTGACTTACCAATTTGCATATTTAATTTCCCAGAGGAGCATGCATGGCTTATAAGTCTCCTCACTCTCACATGCCAATTTGCATATTTAATTTCCCAGAGGAGCATGCATGACTTATAAGTCTCCTCACTCTGAGATGCCAATTTGCATATTTAATATCCCAGAGGAGCATGCATGGCTTATAAGTCTCCTCACTCTGAGATGCTAATTTGCATATTTAATTTCCCAGAGGAGCATGCATGGCTTATAAGTCTCCTCACTCTGAGATGCCAATTTGCATATTTAATTTCCCAGAGGAGCATGCATGGCTTATAAGTCTCCTCACTCTGAGATGCCAATTTGCATATTTAATTTACCAGAGGAGCATGCATGGCTTATAAGTCTCCTCACTCTGAGATGCTAATTTGCATATTTAATTTCCCAGAGGAGCATGCATGGCTTATAAGTCTCCTCACTCTGAGATGCCAATTTGCATATTTAATTTCCCAGAGGAGCATGCATGGCTTATAAGTCTCCTCACTCTGAGATGCCAATTTGCATATTTAATTTACCAGAGGAGCATAGCATGCATGACTTATAAGTCTCCTCACTCTGAGATGCCAATTTGCATATTTAATTTACCAGAGGAGCATAGCATGCATGACTTATAAGTCTCCTCACTCTGAGATGCCAATTTGCATATTTAATTTCCCAGAGAGGTGCATGCATGGCTTATAAGTCTCCTCCCTCTCACATGCCAGGTTTGGCTTTCTGCACTGAGCTATTATTCTCTGTTTTTGACTGAAAGTTTCTGAATACTAGTTGCACCTTAGAAAATGACCTATAGTTTAAATCAGGTTTTTTTGTTACATGTGTTTTGTTTTTTTCCTAAACGTTGGCCTTTTTTTTTATCATATCACATAATCATTATTAAAGAAGAAAATCAGTACCTATTGCAAGATTTCTATACTTTTATAATAATAATAATAATACAATTTGTGAAATAAATACAATAAATCTAAAATAAAACCATTTCTATGCGCCTAAAACAGCGCTAAAAATAATACAATTTCACCCACATAAAAAAAACCTCATTCTGCTGCAACAGCAAAAAAAAGAACGTAACATTATGGATGCTGAAAACCCCAGAGGCAACAATAAAAAAGCGTTAAAGAAGCTTTTTAGGTTTATTCATGAATATAGTTTATTGTTTCATTTAATAAAATACCCTGGGAGCAGGTATGTGACCGACTGATGCCCCAGGAGAGAATGTGGCCATAACCTGGCAATCAGGCTTAATAAACGTCAAGGCCCCAATTCATCAAGGCTGTTGTTTTGTATGTTAGTCCCAATGCAAAGTGTGCTGAAATAAAATGCGCTAAATTCAGAGGAGTGAGCCTTTAAATGAATTCGTGGCATCATTCAACGACTGTGCCGCTACAAACAAGGGCTGGGGTACAATTCTTTGTAGGGTTGGACTGGCCCATCGGAGGACTGGACAAACCTCTGGTGGGCCTAAGTACTACACTGCTTATTGCAAAGAGATGTAATCTGCAGTTTCTTGAGACTGGCTATGTGTCACAGTCATTATCTGTCGGGTATGGGCACTCTCGCACAGTAAGTCCACACCATACATACTCTCCCGAATTGCGCCATTCATGTAAAGGAGATGTCGGTGAGGGGGTTAAAGGCATAAATAAAGAGCATTTTAGATTTTGCCCCAAATTCTTGAACCAGGTGCGCCATTGTCAAAGAATTTGGAGCCAAACAAAATATCAACGAATATCACAAGACAAACAAGAGTCTTGTTCCTTTTGGTCTTCTTGGAGCCTCAGGACACTTTAATGTACGGAATCATCGAGATGAACTCCACCAGGACGCTTGAAGAAAAAGACAATTCATGGTTTTGGGCTGCGCTAACCGAAATGAACATCCTTGATCCAGTCTTATAAAGGAGTAGTTCTTAGAACCTCTGCTTTATATTATTGGATCAAGGTTCTTCATTTTGTTTAGTGCAGCGCCCCAGGGTCCTGGTCGTTGCAGTAATATCATTCTCCTCTAGTGGGGAGTGATGTTACGTTTGGAGGCAATAAAGGAGATCTCACTACCAGGTAACACCAACACACAACACATTTCATACTCCAGTCCACCAGGGGGAGCTATGCTCCTAATTATTAGGGCACTCTTCACAATTAGGTAAAACTGGTGGTCTGGATAGAAAGTTAGGCAGATGCTGGCTGAGCTTGACTCAGGCAGCTGCTAGCTGAGCTCCGCTCAGTTATTTGGTCCCTGACAGGGGTGGGATCCTGCCAGAAGCCTAGACAGAAGGCCATGGAGCTGCGCCTGCCACATGTGCGGCAGCTTCCAGAAAGAGACACAAACAGAGAACTGTATTGTAGAGAGTGAGAAGAAGACATGACAAAAGGAGAGGAAACCAGAAGGAGTTCTGCACTACACAGGCTGCCTCCTTCTGAGGCGCAGGATCCCGGTAGCCGGAACACTGAGGGAGCAACAGTCCTTTATGCCTTGCTCCAGAGACCAGCTGGACAGCTAATTCCCACCCTATACCCAGGAGGCAAGGTGGCACCCATGAGAGGCTGGGGCGTGATAGAGTCCCTGTAAAAAGCCTCATGCCACCGGTCATACGGGTTTGTCCTATCCATCTGGGGGACAGAGAGAGAGACAACATCTAGAACATCTACAATCGTTGTGAGGACCTTATGAGAGGTAATAAGGTACTACAACATCCAGGAACTAGAGAAAGGCTACTGATTTCTACCTGGATAAGGGGACTCTGGATTTGCCTCCAAACCGGCCGGACTCTGCCTGCACTGTGATCTGGTGCTCTGGACTGTGGATGCTGAAGTCTTCAGTAAAAGGTAAAGAGACTGCAACCTTGTGTCCTAGTTCCTCACTGCGCCTCACACCATCCACCATCTGCACACTGGGAAGCCCTGGGGACATACTTCACCTGTGGGAAGGTATACCATTTAGCTGCCATAACATCACCCCAGCGGACCCCTAAGCAGCGTCGGTCACCCTGACAGAATACCACAGGTGGCATCACGAACATTTCCCCTTTAAAGACCTTCCCCTTTTATCAACGGATGTCCCGAGGGCCACGGACCAGGTCAGCCACCATGACATCCCCTTGAGAACTGAAGGACCCGACACCGAGGACCCCACTGCCCATGGGGGCACTCCATTAGCGCAGCCAAAACTGTGAACTTACTTTTCCTTCAAGCATCACCGATCTTGTAAGTTTATCATAAATCAAGACAGTGACATATAGGCTCTGTAGCTCTAGGGAAATGGAAGATGTTATTGTTCTATCTTTTACCTCCTTCTCATATTTGACTGGTACTGTTACACGATCATGTGTATTACCATTAAGTGTGTCCCATAGGTACTGCTACACTATTCTGTGTATTACCCTAAGGGTTAAATGTGTAAAGTATATTTATGTGCTGCTATGTATAAAGTTAGGGAAAGTGCAGTTTGTAGGATTGGCCACTAGATGGGGGGCATTTTAATGCACACAGCTCTTAGATAGTGTATAGTGCAAGTAGATGGTTAATAGTAGGAGGGGCTGCTGTATGAAAAGTCAGTGTGTTAGGATAGGGCAGAGGGCGAGGGATGTCTGAACCATCCTCATGGGCTATAGGCCCAGGACTCCACAGCTGCCACAAAATATTAAAGTAGTGAAGCCCAGTCATCCACAGCATCAGAACAGTACAGTAGCGGGCCAGTACAGTTGGGGCCAATAGCAGTTCCAGAATGTGGCAACTCATCGTTTGGGTAGATACCCTCAAGGCCGGGGCGAAACGACTGGAGGAATCTACAGATGCAGTGAGTTTGAACAGCAAAGACGTGGTGCAAGCGCAAGGAACTATAGATCTTGTGTCTGGGGCAAAACAGACTGAGGGATACATATCCATAGCGGAGCCGTGCAGAGAGGAGCTGAGGAACTGTCAGGGATGGCCCGACCTGGGTCTGTGCTATGTGACCATGAGAGAAGTGCAAGGACAGGAAAGGAATATTGTTTTATGAAGCCTGTTGTAAAAGCTGTGAAGACTTTGGATGTGCTGTGTAAAGATCCCAGTAAGTTTTTCTGCAAAAAGCAGTAGAATAATGTTCTTGAGCTCTCACTTTTTAATTGTATGAGTGTCTTCTATCACTTATTATATTCTCAGTTATTATTTTCTAGCCCTTGATCCTGTGAGGCTCCCCTTGCGAGGTGGATCCACTAAGGGTGGATAAGTAACCGGGTGGACACAAGGACCACTGGCATCAGCAAAGTAAGTTATCAGGTTTGTGGTACGAAGAAGACTTCAAAAACTGGCAATAGAAACAGCAGATAAACCAACAATGAAGGACAGGCTGGAAGTCCGAGAAACGGGAGGATACAACAGAAACCGAGAACTTGGATAAAGTTAGAAACCAAAACACAAGTCTCCAGGACACAGTTCTGGTTTAATGTTCAAGCAAAGAGGTGTGTCTACACAGTCCTTAAAAATCCTAGGGAGATGATGTCATGGAGGTACACTGGTTCTTGTAAAACCCTACTGTCATTGGGTCCTTCTCCGGTATCACACAATCAACAGAGCGAGGGAGGAGTGAACAATCCTAAGACCTTTATTTAGGCAAAAAACAAACGGTTCATATAAAATACACCACACAAAGGATAAAATAGTCCAGAACCCGAATGCAGTTCAGTAACAGGATAAAAGCCCTAGGAGATGAGAGTCCCACAATCCAGCTGTCATGGTCTGCCTGGAGTTTCTGTTATGGTCCTTCTAGGATTAATTCTATGTGGGATGATGGTGTGAACACAGCACCTCAGAGAGAAAGAAGAGTATATGGACTATTTATCCTCTGCTGGTGTGATGGATTCCGTATCAGACTCACCACCAGAGACTGTACGCATGTCCAAAAACGTGCTGGGGAACCCCGGAACTCCTGCAGTGGAAAAAGGACACGGCAGAAAGAGTGCTCCAGGAGGAACAGGACCTGTGATCACGTGAGCACTGGGGGCATGATTGGGGTGGAGCTAGGCCCTGAACTCCTAGCAGGGATAGTGGGACTCAGCAGAGTCAGGAGAATAGTCAATAGAGCCAAGGTCAGACCAGAGGGCAGCGCGGTAATAAGAGGGTAACATGAATAGAGTGGTAAGAAGCAAGCCGGGGGTCAGAAGCAAGAGAAAGCAACGCAGTACCAGGGGAACAGGCAGGCGGGAAGGCAGGGACGTAGCCGGGGTAGAACCAAGAGTAACACAGAAAGTACAGAATCAGCAGACGAATATCAAATGGGAAACAGACCGGGTCATACACAGAGCAATTGTACAGAAGCAGGCAATATGCACAGATATACAAGGGTCAACTACTCAGCCAGGAGCGGACGTATCACTGACAACGAGCATAGCACCAGTGCGGTTACTTATAGCCCTCCCCAAATGAAAGAGAGACCACACAGGATCTGCTCTCTTGTCTTTCCTCCCTGATATTTTAAAAGTCCCTCTCCTCATTCACTAGTCAGTGGGGAATGTCGCAGGGGCTCATTGTTATATCATGTTATCACTTTGCATTTTGCGTCTTTCATTGCTTTACAAAATTAACAAGCTAGTTCAAAGTGTCATTAGCATATTATCAAACAGCATTATTCCCTGACTCTGTGGAAAGATAACAGTGCAGTACTGTGGGGGGCTGATATCAGATGGGAATAACAGCTGTTCATCAATGAAGACATATCAACTCGTCCCACAAGAGAAGTCAGCATTAGAGGGAAAGCACAGAGGGACACAGAGCCACAAGAGTACACTATGAAAATCAGTAAAATGTAAATATAGACAAAATGATACCCACACACCATATCTCACCATCACACCAACGTGGAGCACAACAGAGAGCAGAGGTCATGGGGGAAGGAGGCTGAGCACTGCCAAGTCAGGAAAGGTACATAACAGATCCTAAGTCTACATTGTTCTTATATCTGAAGTACAAATGAAATTCATGCACACAATAAAGCTTCCCACGTATAACAAATACCTCGGGTCATTGGGATATACTGGATATACTGTAAATTGATGTTCAATATTAACCCTGCTGACTGCCTGCATGAGATATGTCAGGTACAGGGGTGGGCTGGGCCGGAGGTTAGAGAGGCAAATGCTCTCTAAATAACTGTATAGGGCTGTGCCCCGGGTGCTTTACCAGCCTGTAGCTTTAAATCACCTGTGTCCACATTACAATATGTAACATGCAATGTCTTTCACTTCCAACCTCAAGGTAAAGAAGGTAATTTTTCTTGAACTTTCTACATGAAGTATATGCATACCAAAAAATGGCTCCGAACTTTCAACCAAAGGGTTTATGCTGGAGATGATTAAATAGATTTAATACATTTTGAATTTGAGTAGAATTTTGGGAAGTTCACAGATCCTGGTCAATTTGAACAATTTGCAATTTAGTTTAAGCAAATAGCCAAAAAACTACCCGCCAACTGTTTACGCATGGCTGAAGATTACACTAGTCACAGAATGCTGACATAACCTCTGGCGTGGCCCCTTGGGCCTTGCCTGATGCCTTGCAGATATTTAACATGGTATAGTGCAGCCAATTAGGAGTGACTATCATAGCCTGTATAAAAGCAAAGGCAGGGAATACAGAAGCCATTTTAGAGTCATTTTAAGATAGTGAAAATAGGACAGAGCTCACAGCTCAGCAAAAGAGATTGGGGGAAAAAAAATCCATAAAACATTGGACAAATATTCCAAACAGTAATGTGTTATACAACTGCATCAGGGAAGATGAGAGTAGTAGTCTGCGAATAAAAGCTATTTATTTATTTAATTGATAGAGGGAGATAGAGGGGGGGCTGTATGGGGCGCAGCTAAAAGGAGGCCCCCACATGACTGCGTTGCCATGGGAGCAGTGCAGTAGGTTTTCTTTTAAAAAATAAAGGTGTTATTGAGTAAAGGAGCCCGGGGATTGGAAGAGTAGGATTTGGGGTGGGGATTTATGCAAAAAGGGAGGTGGGGGCTTGGGAAAGTGCGGGAAAAGGGGAGATCAGTTACCTTAGACGGGCGAAGTGAGTGGACCTGCTGCCACATCCCTCTCACCATGTCTTCTGTGGACAGCCTGGTAGCTCAGCTTCGTCGGGAGGCCAGTTCCAGGAGGGCCGGATGGCTGGAGGAGCAGCTCACAGGGCTGCTCGGAGGCAGTGGGAGCCAGGACAGCGGGAGCCGGGGCAGCAGAACCAGGCGGTCTAGGCCGCCAGACAGGCTGTCCCCCGACACTACACCGCGCGGCAGGCGCAGGCCGCGGAGCCCCTCCAGGGACCCTGCGGGGGCTGGGGGACGCGGCCGATCCACCTTGCCCGCCCCCTCCCCCGGCAGGAATCCACCTGGCGGCCCTGCCGGCGCGAGGCGGCGCGGTGCTGGGCGAGCGGTGCAGACGCGGCAGGACGCCGGCGCTGCACAGGATGTCAGGGCCGCACTTCCGGTGCGGCCTAGCAGAGGGCGCGGCGGCGCCGCAGCACCGATAGCAGCAGCTTCTACCCGCCGGGGAGCACCTCCCGCGGTGGCGGCAACACGAGCAGGGGGACGGGGAAGGAGCCCAGCGGCGGCGGCAGCATCCACCAGGCAGGAGCCGGGGAGTATCGCGGCGGGCGCAATTGCGGCGAGGGCACCCGGATCCCATCCCCCCAGTGCACCTGGCTCTGCGACAGGACGGCAGAGCAGACTATCGGGCAGGACAGCGGCGGCATCACGGCAAGGAGCGGGTCGCGGTCGGGCCGCAGGAGCGGCGTCCAGAGGAGACAGTCCAGCGGCTGGAGGCAGAGGAATCACGGAGCCGGACAGATCCAGATCCAGCAGGAGGTCGAGGGACCGGTCGCCTTCGCCAGTCTCGGTCCCCCCTGGTGACGTGGAGGCCAGGGGCGCGGGCCTGGGGCAGATGTGCGGCAGCGATGATTCCGGGAACGAACATCGCGACGAAATGGACCAGCAGGATTCAGGAAGCACGGCTGGTGGGGACACAGCACCTGCGCAGCCACGTGAGTACATGTCCAGTCTTTCCCCAGTGCCGGGTGTTTCGGGTGTGGTGGAGCGGGGTGGGGGCTGTAATGAGGTCCCGGGGGTCAGAGAACTTCTAGCGGGTATGTCGCAGATTTTGCGTAGATTGGATGGGGGCGGGGGTAGCTCAGTTGCTAACAGTGTGGGATCGTCGCCCGCTGGTGCCTGGGTGTCAGTTGCCGGGGGCGTAGCAGGGGGTTCGAACGAGATTGCGAGCTCGGGTAGCGGGACACTTGTTTCTGTGGCGGGGGTGTCGGTGTCGGTACAAACGGAAACGGGAAAAGGTGATACCGTTAAGTTAGACGACAGGGCAAAAGGCGAGGTATATGTGTGTTTTGAGGGTCCGCTGGGGGCCCATTTGAAGAAAGAAGTCAAGGAAAAGATTTGGAAAGATGAATACGTAGAGATTTTCTCTCTCCTTCCTTTAGAAAAATTTAACTTGGATAAAGGAAAGAAAGACGACAGCAAAAAGGAAGAGGAAGAAAAGAGGCGTTGGCGCCTTATTCCTCAGACGTTCGTTAACTGGCAGCAGGCCTTTGCCATTCTAGCGAGTGTTATAGGGGAGAAATTCCCCGAGAATTGCTCGGGCCTGTTTTGTTATTTGGATGCTATTGGTGAAGCGCATCGTACCTACGGGGGCCAGGCTTGGCTGAGATACGATGAACAGTTCAGGCAGCGAAAAGCAGTGAGGCCGGAGATAAGGTGGGAGCAAAAAGACATCGGGTTGTGGCTGAAGGTGATGGCTCCGGTGCGTTATGGGCAGTCCTTTCAGGGGGGAGGGGGGGGTAGCAGTCAGCAGTCAGGACAAAGTGGAGGACACGGGTCTCAGGGTTCAAAGGAAAAATCTGGGACATGCTGGCAGTTTAATGAGGGCCAGTGCAAGTATGGCACCACTTGTAAATTTAAACACGTGTGCTCCCATTGCAACGGGGCCTCTCACGGAGCCGCTAAGTGTTTCAAGAAATCACGTGGTAAGCCATCAGTGGGTGGCGGTCAAGGGGGTGACTCCGGTGAGGGTTCAAAAGATGGCCCCCTATCTAAGTAGATACCCGGATGTTAAAAAGGCGGAGGTTATTAGGGACGGTTTTCTTGAGGGGTTTAAGATCCCTCACCCGATGCATGTTGTTCCTTTTTCTACAAAAAATTTGAGATCAGCTGGCTTGCATGCGGAGGTGGTTTCGGCTAAATTGGCAAAAGAGGTTGAGCTGGGAAGAATGGCGGGGCCTTTTAGTTCGTTGCCCATGGCGGGTGTAATTGTTTCCCCGCTTGGGGTGGTGCCCAAGAAGGAGCCGAACAAGTTCCGGCTAATTCAGCATCTTTCATATCCCAAAGGATCCTCGGTTAATGACGGGATTGCGGAGGAGTTGTGCTCCGTTGTTTACACATCGTTTGATGCGGCTGTTCGGTGGGTGCGAATGTACGGGCCTGGAGCATTGCTGGCAAAAACGGACATCGAGTCGGCATTTAGGCTCTTGCCGGTGCACCCGCAGAGCATTCCTTTGTTAGGTTGTTGGTGGGAGGGTGGTTTTTACTTGGATAGGTGTTTGCCTATGGGATGTTCTATTTCCTGTGCATTGTTTGAGACTTTCAGTACCTTTTTAGAGTGGGTAGTGAGAGATGTATCGGCCGTTCCTTCTGTCATTCACTATTTGGATGATTTTTTGTTTGTTGGTCCACCGGATTCAGCAGTGTGCTGTCATTTACTTGGGACCATGGAATGGGTGGCCGGACAGTTTGGTGTTCCTTTGGCACAGGGAAAAACGGAGGGCCCCTGCACGGTCTTGAGTTTCTTAGGGATTCTCATTGATTCTGAGAAAATGGAGTGTAGGTTGCCTGATGATAAGTTGGAGTTGCTTAAGCGAGAGGTGAGTCGGATTGGAAAATTGCGGAAGACTTCATTGAAGGAGTTGCAGTCGCTGCTGGGCCGCCTGAATTTTGCTTGTCGTATTATGCCAATGGGCAGGATATTTTGCCGCAGATTGTCCAGGGCGACGGCTGGAGTTCGGTCGGCTCATCATTTTATTCGTTTGGGTAGAGAGCATAAGGAGGACCTTCTTGTTTGGCAACGTTTTTTGGAAGGCTATAATGGCAGGTCGCTTATTCAGCAGGAGGATCTGAATGCTTTTGATTGCGAGATCTACACAGACGCAGCAGGTGGAGTTGGTTATGGGGCCTACTGTGGAGGAAAATGGAGCGTCGGGGTGTGGCCAGAGGATTGGCGAAAGAAGGGGCTCACCAAGAATTTGGCATTGTTGGAGTTGTTCCCGATTGTGGTGTCAGTGTTTGTTTGGGGTGACAGCTTTCGTGATCGGCGAGTACGTTTCCATTGCGATAACTCGAGCGTGGTGGCCGTGATTAACAGCTTATCTTCTTCTTCCCCTCCAGTAATTAGGTTGGTCAGGGAGTTGGTACTGAGATGCTTGGAGTTGAATGCATGGATTACGGCGGTGCACGTGCCAGGAGTTCAGAACAATATAGCTGATGCTTTGTCTCGTTTGCAGTGGGACCGATTCCGGGATTTGGCTCCAGATTCGGAGGCGGCAGGAGCAGCATGTCCTTTGCATCTGTGGCAGGTGGTTACGGAAGGGGAGGCCGATTGATCCAAGCCTCGGTGTCAAACAGGACATGGTCAGATTATGCGGCGTCATGGGCCATGTGGGAAAGTTGGTTGTTTCAATGCGGCTCGGCTGAGTCAGATAGCGACAGGGCAATGGCGTTATTGGCACTGGTAGGTAAGGTCGTGGAGTGGGGTTGGTCCGTGTCTAGGTTAAACAAGTTTATAGCAGGTTTGGCTTTTGGTTTTCAGTTGCAAGGATTGAGGGACGTCACAAAGGACTTTGTTATACGGCAGGCGTTGAAAGGTTTTCGTAAGGGTAATTCGACTTTTGATAAGCGCAGGCCCATTTCTTTTGGGTTGTTGCAGCGGTTAGGGGAGGCCTTGGGCGTAATTTGTTCATCTCAGTTTGAGGTGGTACTGTTTCAATTGGCCTTTTCTCTAGCGTTTTTTGGTGCTTTGCGTCTGGGTGAATTGGTTTCCCCGAGCAAGGACAGGTCAGGTGGTCTTTTGGCGGAAGATGTGGTTTTTTGGGAAGGGGGAGTTGCCTTTTGGATAAGGCGTTCAAAGACGGATCAGCTAGGTAGGGGAAAGAAAGTAGTGCTAGGAAGGGTGGCGGGTAGCGGGATGTGTCCGCAACGCTGCTTAGAGGCATATTGGAATTTATCATCAGTCAGGTCAGGCCCTCTGTTGCAACCCCAAGAGGGGGATTTCTTGTCACGTTTCCAGTTTGTAGCCATTTTGAAGAAGGGCTTGGGTTTGCTGGGTGTTAACCCGGAAAATTTCGGCTCGCATTCTTTTAGGATTGGGGCCGCATCTGAGGCCGATGGTTTGGGCCTTGGGCCGGAGGTGATCAAGAAAATAGGCAGATGGAGTTCTAATCGTTACCTGTCTTATGTGCGGCATTAAATCAACAATGCGGGGTGAAGAGGGACGTCTTTGCGGATTGTTAATTATGGTTGTGTTTTTCAGGTCGTACCCCTCTTTTGGCGTGGATTGTCGGACACTCTTTCGTTTATTGGGGCGCCCTCCGGGCCGATGCGCGCGCGAATGGTAGGCAACTGGGTTTCGGCCGAGAGGCAGTGATCATCCGTTGGATGGGGACTCGTGGTATGTCGTGGCGTAGTTTTTTGCCGGAATTCTCCCGCGCCGCCCGTCTGGATCGCCCTCCGGATATTTTAGTGGTTCACTTGGGGGGTAATGATTTGGGGGCAAAACCCGTGAGGGAACTCATTCGGGATATCCGTTATGAGTTGTTGAGGCTGTGGGTATCTTTTCCCGGTATGCTGACTGTGTGGTCAGACATTGTGCCGCGGAAGACGTGGCGGGAGGCCCGTTCCCATAAAGGGATTAACAGAGCCAGGGTAAAATTGAACAGGATGGTGGCGAGTTTTGTGTCCCGGAATGGGGGTATTGCCGTGAGGCATTTCGAGCTGGAGGCCGGGGTCGGTAATTTTTGGAGGGATGATGGAGTGCATCTTAACGAGATCGGGATGGATTTATGGGCGCTCGGTCTACAGGAAGGAGTTGAAAGAGCTTTGGCGGTGGTGGGGCACTCACGAGCCTGAGGTGGTCAGGGCTGTTCGTGTGTGGCGGGGGGTGGGGTTCTTGGAGTTGGTGATGATGCTGATAGGGTTGATCTGGCTTTTGGTACGGGCTCTGGACGGGGTGTTTACCTCGGGAGCTTTGTGGTTGGTTTGCCCGAAATGGGTTACATGGTGCCCTCGAGCTGGTGGTTACGGCTGAGGGTAAATACGTGTTTTTTGTAAAAATTTTGGGTAGGCTCTCTGCCTATTATGAGCCAGATTTTTTAGCTCCAAGAGCCCCCCCCTCGAGGTTTTATATATTTACTGTTTACATGTTGTTATTTATGTATTTGTTTGTTAATAAAATGGCCGCTGTGGCCAAATTATCCAAAAAGAAATTAACGTGGTGGTGTGTTTTCCTGGGTAATAGATGGAGGGGTTAAGAGGGGCAAGGTAGTTGGGGGTGGGGGATGCTTTACGGAAAGGATCCTTTATTGGCCATACGCGGTCAAGAGGGGGGGCTGTATGGGGCGCAGCTAAAAGGAGGCCCCCACATGACTGCGTTGCCATGGGAGCAGTGCAGTAGGTTTTCTTTTAAAAAATAAAGGTGTTATTGAGTAAAGGAGCCCGGGGATTGGAAGAGTAGGATTTGGGGTGGGGATTTATGCAAAAAGGGAGGTGGGGGCTTGGGAAAGTGCGGGAAAAGGGGAGATCAGTTACCTTAGACGGGCGAAGTGAGTCCCTCCCACCCTCCCTGTTTTAGCGGTTCTATGAGGCAACGTAGCTTTAGGCAAGATCGGCGAGTTCGTCAATTCTTAAGGTAAAAAAAAAAAAAAAAAAAAAAGGGGTCTTTTGAATTATATTTCTTTTCTGTTGATTTATTGAAGGCAAGCATTCTGTATTATTGTCACAGTGGCGTTGGCGGGGGGTGGGGTTCTTGGAGTTGGTGATGATGCTGATAGGGTTGATCTGGCTTTTGGTACGGGCTCTGGACGGGGCGTTTACCTCGGGAGCTTTGTGGTTGGTTTGCCCGAAATGGGTTACATGGTGCCCTCGAGCTGGTGGTTACGGCTGAGGGTAAATACGTGTTTTTTGTAAAAATTTTGGGTAGGCTCTCTGCCTATTATGAGCCAGATTTTTTAGCTCCAAGAGCCCCCCCCTCGAGGTTTTATATATTTACTGTTTACATGTTGTTATTTATGTATTTGTTTGTTAATAAAATGGCCGCTGTGGCCAAATTATCCAAAAAGAAATTAACGTGGTGGTGTGTTTTCCTGGGTAATAGATAGAGGGGTTAAGAGGGGCAAGGTAGTTGGGGGTGGGGGATGCTTTACGGAAAGGATCCTTTATTGGCCATACGCGGTCAAGAGATAGGAGAGGTGCCAGAATCAGTGATTGATCAGTGATACGGTGGATCTGTAAAGTGTCCTGTTGTAGCAGAATAACCACCACCACAGGCACCAGAGAACGTTATAGAATAATAATGTTACCTCTGATAGCGACATAGTCAGCTGAGTCAGTATTCTGCACAGAATGGTCTGCCTGATCACAAATGATTAAGAGAGATATTATTTGTACCTTTTTTAGATTTTATAGAACAAAAAAGGCTGTCTTTGCACTGTGTTGTTAAATGGGCTGTTGGTTACTACCGGGTTATTACCATCATTTCTAAGATAAAGGTCACTTTCAAATTACTAACACTCTGCATTGATGAGAATTATAGGGGTTGAACACAGTCTTAGGAGACCTCAAAGTGTCATTCTTATCCTTTCAGGGCATTTTGAGTGCTTGCGATTTTAAGCCAATTTATTCGCCAAATTCGCCAAATTTACATTTCAAATGAATCTATCATCTCTTGATGCAACAAATTTTGATTTTTGATCAATCAGGGTAAGAACACAAACATTTCAGACAGACGGCAGCCTAAGTAGAGGCTTAACAACTCCAAAGAATGTTAACCGAGGCAGGATATGAGGAAGTGTGGAATAGAAACTTCCAGTACTTCTCACTAGGGTTGAGCGACCTTGACCTTTTTAGAGTCGAGTCGTGTTTCGCGAAACCCGACTATCTTAGAAGTCGAGTCGAGTGGAATCGGCCGATTATCGCGAAAAGTCGGGTATCGCCCGAAACACGAAACCCAATGCAAGTCAATGGGGGAGCATAGTCGGCAGTGAGTGGAGGCCAGGAAAACACCTACACTGCCCATTTTAATGGCAAAAACATCCATTCTTGTTACAGAAGCTTGTCAATCGTAATTTACCTTATAATAATTGGAAGGCATTTGAAATTGGGGGTTATTTGGCTAAAGTTGTGGGGGGTAGGGCTGGTTCAAGTAATTAGTGGGCCCAGGAAATCTGGAACACGTCACGGCAGTGGAGCAGGGAGAGGTAAGTATTTAAACTTTGCAAGTGCTGTGATCCTGAGCAAGCAGGGGGGGCCCACTCGTTGGCATTGGCACTGGCACAGGGCCCCTCAAAGTACAGCGGTGTGTTTGCACGGCGGGGGCGCCTCCCACCGGCAGCAACACTTTTGCGTACTATGAGAGGCCCTGTGCCAGTGACGTCGCCAACTAGTATTCCTCCCCCCACCTGATGAAGGAACCTGCACTTTCATCTGCACCTTCCTCTTTGTCCCCGTGTAAGGTGGTATGGTATGCGGGAAGAGGAACCTGACTTTCAGCAGGGTCACAATCTTGCTGTGTAGCGTGCACGGGGAATGTTGCGTTATGGGTCAATGTACCAGCAGACTCATCTATCACTGGCTGGGCAATGGGCAGGATGAGGAGGAAACACAGATATAGGCCCAAAGAATAAAGTGGGCTAAATGCAGTTCAAAATTGGTAACACAGGACTAACCAGGCGGCATTGCAGTGGAGGACAACTGGAATGAGAGGCTGACACAGAGAGTTGGCCCAAATCAGTAAGTAGTCGAAATGCAGTTCAAAATTGGCAACCGTAGTAAACAGGCGGCACAGCTTTGTTCAGTGGAGGAGAACAGCAAGGAGTGGCAGACACCGATAGTAGGCCCCAACCCAACTAGTAGGCCAAATGCAGTCTAACATTAACAACTACTTAACGAGAGCCTGAAAATGGAATTTCAGGACAGGAAACCAGGAGAACAGCAAGGAGCGGCAGACACTGTTAGTAGGCCCCAAACCAACTAGTACGCCAAATGCAGTTGTTCCATTTAACCACTATTTAACAAGAGCCTGAAGATAGAAGCTCAGGAAAGGCAACCTGGAGAACACCTTGGAGTGGAACACACCGTCTCTACACCCCATACCCAATTTGTAGGTCTAATGCAGTGTAGTTTCCAACAACTACTAAACGAGAGCATTCAGATCGAAGCAATGGAGAGGAAACCTGGGGAACACCTTGGAGTGGAACACACCATCTCTCTACACCCCATACCCATTTTGTAGGTCTAATGCAGTGTAGTTTCCAACAACTACTAAACGAGAGCCTGAAGATAGAAGCTCAGGAAAGGCAACCTGGGGAACACCTTGGAGTGGAACACACCGTCTCTACACCCCATACCCAATTTGTAGGCCTAATGCAGTGTAGTTTCCAACAACTACTAAACGAGAGCATTAAGATCGAAGCAATGGCGAGGAAACCTGGGGAACACCTTGGAGTGGAACACACCATCTCTCTACACCCCATACCCAATTTGTAGGCCTAATGCAGTGTAGTTTCCAACAACTACTAAACGAGTGCCAGAAGATCGAAGCAATGGAGAGGAAACCTGGGGAACACCTTGGAGTGTAACACACCATCTCTCTACACCCCATACCCAATTTGTAGGCCTAATGCAGTGTAGTTTTCTACAACTACTAAACGAGAGTTGGAAGACCGAAGCAATGTGGACGAAACCTGGGGAACACCTTGGAGTGGAACACACCATCTCTCTACACCCCATACCCAATTTGTAGGCCTAATGCAGCGTAGTTTCCAACAACTACTAAACGAGAGCATTAAGATCGAAGCAATGGAGAGGAAACCTGGGGAACACCTTGGAGTGGAACACACCATCTCTCTACACCCCATACCCAATTTGTAGGCCTAATGCAGTGTAGTTTCCAACAACTACTAAACGAGAGCCAGAAGATCGAAGCAATGGAGAGGAAACCTGGGGAACACCTTGGAGTGGAACACACCATCTCTCTACACCCCATACCCAATTTGTAGGCCTAATGCAGTATAGTTTTCTACAACTACTAAACGAGAGCCAGAAGATCGAAGCAATGGAGAGGAAACCTGGGGAACACCTTGGAGTGGAACACACCGTCTCTACACCCCATACACAATTTGTAAGCCTAATGCAGTGTAGTTTCCAACAACTACTAAACGAGAGCCTGAAGATAGAAGCTCAGGAAAGGCAACCTGGAGAACACCTTGGAGTGAAACACACCGTCTCTACACCCCATACCCATTTTGTAGGCCTAATGCAGTGTAGTTTCCAACAACTACTAAACAAGAGCCTGAAGATAGAAGCTCAGGAAAGGCAACCTGGAGAACACCTTGGAGTGGAACACACCGTCTCTACACCCCATACCCAATTTGTAGGCCTAATGCAGTGTAGTTTCCAACAACTACTAAACGAGAGCATTAAGATCGAAGCAATGGAGAGGAAACTTGGGGAACACCTTGGAGTGTAACACACCATCTCTCTACACCCCATACCCAATTTGTAGGCCTAATGCAGTGTAGTTTTCTACAACTACTAAACGAGAGTCGGAAGACCGAAGCAATGTGGACGAAACCTGGGGAACACCTTGGAGTGGAACACACCATCTCTCTACACCCCATACCCATTTTGTAGGCCTAATGCAGTGTAGTTTCCAACAACTACTAAACGAGAGCCTGAAGATAGAAGCTCAGGAAAGGCAACCTGGAGAACACCTTGGAGTGGATCACACCGTCTCTACACCCCATACCCAATTTGTAGGCCTAATGCAGTGTAGTTTCCAACAACTACTAAACGAGAGCATTAAGATCGAAGCAATGGAGAGGAAACCTGGGGAACACCTTGCAGTGGAACACACCATCTCTCTACACCCCATACCCAATTTGTAGGCCTAATGCAGTGTAGTTTCCAACAACTACTAAACGAGAGCCAGAAGATCGAAGCAATGGAGAGGAAACCTGGGGAACACCTTGGAGTGGAACACACCATCTCTCTACACCCCATACCCAATTTGTAGGCCTAATGCAGTGTAGTTTTCTACAACTACTAAACGAGAGTCGGAAGACCGAAGCAATGTGGACGAAACCTGGGGAACACCTTGGAGTGGAACACACCATCTCTCTACACCCCATACCCAATTTGTAGGCCTAATGCAGCGTAGCTTCCAGCAACTACTAAACGAGAGCCTGAAGATAGAAGCTCAGGAAAGGCAACCTGGAGAACACCTTGGAGTGGATCACACCGTCTCTACACCCCATACCCAATTTGTAGGCCTAATGCAGTGTAGTTTCCAACAACTACTAAACGAGAGCATTAAGATCGAAGCAATGGAGAGGAAACCTGGGGAACACCTTGGAGTGGAACACACCATCTCTCTACACCCCATACCCAATTTGTAGGCCTAATGCAGTGTAGTTTCCAACAACTACTAAACGAGAGCCAGAAGATCGAAGCAATGGAGAGGAAACCTGGGGAACACCTTGGAGTGTAACACACCATCTCTCTACACCCCATACCCAATTTGTAGGCCTAATGCAGTGTAGTTTTCTACAACTACTAAACGAGAGTCGGAAGACCGAAGCAATGTGGACGAAACCTGGGGAACACCTTGGAGTGGAACACACCATCTCTCTACACCCCATACCCAATTTGTAGGCCTAATGCAGCGTGGCTTCCAACAACTACTAAACGAGAGCCTGAAGATAGAAGCTCAGGAAAGGCAACCTCGAGAACACCTTGGAGTGGAACACACCGTCTCTACACCCCATACCCAATTTGTAGGCCTAATGCAGTGTAGTTTCCAACAACTACTAAACGAGAGCATTAAGATCGAAGCAATGGAGAGGAAACCTGGGGAACACCTTGGAGTGGAACACACCATCTCTCTACACCCCATACCCAATTTGTAGGCCTAATGCAGTGTAGTTTCCAACAACTACTAAACGAGAGCCAGAAGATCGAAGCAATGGAGAGGAAACCTGGGGAACACCTTGGAGTGGAACACACCATCTCTCTACACCCCATACCCAATTTGTAGGCCTAATGCAGTGTAGTTTTCTACAACTACTAAACGAGAGTCGGAAGACCGAAGCAATGTGGACGAAACCTGGGGAACACCTTGGAGTGGAACACACCATCTCTCTACACCCCATACCCAATTTGTAGGCCTAGTGCAGTGTAGTTTTCTACAACTACTAAACGAGAGTCGGAAGACCGAAGCAATGTGGACGAAACCTGGGGAACACCTTGGAGTGGAACACACCATCTCTCTACACCCCATACCCATTTTGTAGGCCTAATGCAGTGTAGTTTCCAACAACTACTAAACGAGAGCCTGAAGATAGAAGCTCAGGAAAGGCAACCTGGAGAACACCTTGGAGTGGAACACACCGTCTCTACACCCCATACACAATTTGTAAGCCTAATGCAGTGTAGTTTCCAACAACTACTAAACGAGAGCCTGAAGATAGAAGCTCAGGAAAGGCAACCTGGAGAACACCTTGGAGTGAAACACACCGTCTCTACACCCCATACCCATTTTGTAGGCCTAATGCAGTGTAGTTTCCAACAACTACTAAACGAGAGCCTGAAGATAGAAGCTCAGGAAAGGCAACCTGGAGAACACCTTGGAGTGGAACACACCGTCTCTACACCCCATACCCAATTTGTAGGCCTAATGCAGTGTAGTTTCCAACAACTACTAAACGAGAGCATTAAGATCGAAGCAATGGAGAGGAAACTTGGGGAACACCTTGGAGTGTAACACACCATCTCTCTACACCCCATACCCAATTTGTAGGCCTAATGCAGTGTAGTTTTCTACAACTACTAAACGAGAGTCGGAAGACCGAAGCAATGTGGACGAAACCTGGGGAACACCTTGGAGTGGAACACACCATCTCTCTACACCCCATACCCATTTTGTAGGCCTAATGCAGTGTAGTTTCCAACAACTACTAAACGAGAGCCTGAAGATAGAAGCTCAGGAAAGGCAACCTGGAGAACACCTTGGAGTGGAACACACCGTCTCTACACCCCATACACAATTTGTAAGCCTAATGCAGTGTAGTTTCCAACAACTACTAAACGAGAGCCTGAAGATAGAAGCTCAGGAAAGGCAACCTGGAGAACACCTTGGAGTGAAACACACCGTCTCTACACCCCATACCCATTTTGTAGGCCTAATGCAGTGTAGTTTCCAACAACTACTAAACGAGAGCCTGAAGATAGAAGCTCAGGAAAGGCAACCTGGAGAACACCTTGGAGTGGAACACACCGTCTCTACACCCCATACCCAATTTGTAGGCCTAATGCAGTGTAGTTTCCAACAACTACTAAACGAGAGCATTAAGATCGAAGCAATGGAGAGGAAACTTGGGGAACACCTTGGAGTGTAACACACCATCTCTCTACACCCCATACCCAATTTGTAGGCCTAATGCAGTGTAGTTTCCAACAACTACTAAACGAGAGCCAGAAGATCGAAGCAATGGAGAGGAAACCTGGGGAACACCTTGGAGTGGAACACACCATCTCTCTACACCCCATACCCAATTTGTAGGCCTAATGCAGTGTAGTTTTCTACAACTACTAAACGAGAGTCGGAAGACCGAAGCAATGTGGACGAAACCTGGGGAACACCTTGGAGTGGAACACACCATCTCTCTACACCCCATACCCAATTTGTAGGCCTAATGCAGCGTAGCTTCCAGCAACTACTAAACGAGAGCCTGAAGATAGAAGCTCAGGAAAGGCAACCTGGAGAACACCTTGGAGTGGATCACACCGTCTCTACACCCCATACCCAATTTGTAGGCCTAATGCAGTGTAGTTTCCAACAACTACTAAACGAGAGCCAGAAGATCGAAGCAATGGAGAGGAAACCTGGGGAACACCTTGGAGTGGAACACACCATCTCTCTACACCCCATACCCAATTTGTAGGCCTAATGCAGTGTAGTTTCCAACAATTACTAAACGAGAGCCAGAAGATCGAAGCAATGGAGAGGAAACCTGGGGAACACCTTGGAGTGGAACACACCATCTCTCTACACCCCATACCCAATTTGTAGGCCTAATGCAGTGTAGTTTTCTACAACTACTAAACGAGAGTCGGAAGACCGAAGCAATGTGGACGAAACCTGGGGAACACCTTGGAGTGGAACACACCATCTCTCTACACCCCATACCCAATTTGTAGGCCTAATGCAGCGTAGCTTCCAACAACTACTAAACGAGAGCCTGAAGATAGAAGCTCAGGAAAGGCAACCTGGAGAACACCTTGGAGTGGAACACACCGTCTCTACACCCCATACCCAATTTGTAGGCCTAATGCAGTGTAGTTTCCAACAACTACTAAACGAGAGCATTAAGATCGAAGCAATGGAGAGGAAACCTGGGGAACACCTTGGAGTGGAACACACCATCTCTCTACACCCCATACCCAATTTGTAGGCCTAATGCAGTGTAGTTTCCAACAACTACTAAACGAGAGCCAGAAGATCGAAGCAATGGAGAGGAAACCTGGGGAACACCTTGGAGTTTAACACACCATCTCTCTACACCCCATACCCAATTTGTAGGCCTAATGCAGTGTAGTTTTCTACAACTACTAAACGAGAGTCGGAAGACCGAAGCAATGTGGACGAAACTTGGGGAACACCTAGGAGTGGAACACACCATCTCTCTACACCCCATACCCATTTTGTAGGCCTAATGCAGTGTAGTTTTCTACAACTACTAAACGAGAGCCTGAAGATAGAAGCTCAGGAAAGTCAACCTGGAGAACACCTTGGAGTGGAACACACCGTCTCTACACCCCATACACAATTTGTAAGCCTAATGCAGTGTAGTTTCCAACAACTACTAAACGAGAGCCTGAAGATAGAAGCTCAGGAAAGGCAACCTGGAGAACACCTTGGAGTGAAACACACCGTCTCTACACCCCATACCCATTTTGTAGGCCTAATGCAGTGTAGTTTCCAACAACTACTAAACGAGAGCCTGAAGATAGAAGCTCAGGAAAGGCAACCTGGAGAACACCTTGGAGTGGAACACACCGTCTCTACACCCCATACCCAATTTGTAGGCCTAATGCAGTGTAGTTTCCAACAACTACTAAACGAGAGCATTAAGATCGAAGCAATGGAGAGGAAACCTGGGGAACACCTTGAAGTGGAGCACACCATCTCTCTACACCCCATACCCAATTTGTAGGCCTAATGCAGTGTAGTTTTCTACAACTACTAAACGAGAGTCGGAAGACCGAAGCAATGTGGACGAAACCTGGGGAACACCTTGGAGTGGAACACACCATCTCTCTACACCCCATACCCATTTTGTAGGCCTAATGCAGTCTAGTTTCCAACAACTACTAAATGAGAGCCTGAAGATAGAAGCTCAGGAAAGGCAACCTGGGGAACACCTTGGAGTGGAACACACCATCTCTCTACACCCCATACCCATTTTTTAGGCCTAATGCAGTGTAGTTTCCAAGAACTACTAAACGAGAGCCTGAAGATAGAAGCTCAGGAAAGGCAACCTGGAGAACACTTTGGAGTGGAACACACCGTCTCTACACCTCATACTCAATTTGTAGGCCTAATGCAGTGTAGTTTCCAACAGCTACTAAACGAGAGCATTAAGATCGAAGCAATGGCGAGGAAACCTGGGGAACACCTTGGAGTGGAACACACCATCTCTCTACATCCCATACCCATTTTGTAGGCCTAATGTAGTGTAGTTTTCTACAACTACTAAACGAGAGTCGGAAGACCGAAGCAATGTGGACGAAACCTGGGGCACACCTTGGGGCGGCAGACACCGTTAGTAGGCCCTACCAAAGTTGTACCCCCCAATGCAGTTTTAAAATTCCTAGAGGCTGAAAACAAGACTATTGACGCTCAGCTTTTTTCAAAGGAATACAGCTGAATTGAGTGGCGCAGACAGACACAGGTAGTAGGCCTTAAACCAAAAATGTGGCTCACTGCAGCTTAAAAAAGGTTACAGGGGTACACAGGCAGCATTGCTCTGGGCAGTGGAGGACAATTTCAATAGTGGACCGCAGACAGACTTTGTACGCCTACTATTAAAAAACGGATGCTCTATGCAATAAAAAATAGGTTCCAGGGGTACACGGGCAGCAGTGGTCTGGTCAGTGTAGGAGTAGTAGAAAGAAGGGACCGCAGACAGGCTTCGAAGGCCTAACATAACAAAATAGGGCTGTTGGCAATTTAAAATTGGTTCCAGGGGTTCACGGGCAGCAGTAGAATGGTCAGTGGAGGCCTTGTGGAAGGAGGGACCGCAGACAGGCTTCGAAGGCCTAACATAAAAAAAATTGGGCTGTAGGCAATTTAAAATTGGTTCCAGGGGTACACGGGCAGCAGTAGAATGGTCAGTGGAGGCCCAGTGGAAGGAGGGACCGCAGACAGGCTTCGAAGGCCTAACATAAAAAAATTGGGCTATAGGCAATTTAAAATTGGTTCCAGGGGTACACGGGCAGCAATGGTCTGGTCAGTGTAGTAGTAGTAGAAAGAAGGGACCGCAGACAGGCTTCGAAGGCCTAACATAACAAAATAGGGCTGTTAGCAATTTAAAATTGGTTCCAGGGGTACACGGGCAGCAGTAGAATGGTCAGTGGAGGCCTAGTGGAAGGAGGGACCGCAGACAGGCTTCGAAGGCCTAACATAAAAAAATTGGGCTGTAGGCAATTTAAAATTGGTTCCAGGGGTACACGGGCAGCAATGGTCTGGTCAGTGTAGTAGTAGTAGAAAGAAGGGACCGCAGACAGGCTTCGAAGGCCTAACATAACAAAATAGGGCTGTTGGCAATTTAAAATTGGTTCCAGGGGTACACGGGCAGCAGTAGAATGGTCAGTGGAGGCCTAGTGGAAGGAGGGACCGCAGACAGGCTTCGAAGGCCTAACATAAAAAAATTGGGCTGTAGGCAATTTAAAATTGGTTCCAGGGGTACACAGGCAGCAGTAGACTGGTCAGTGTAGTAGTAGTAGAAAGAACGGGCCGCAGACAGGCTTCGAAGGCCTAACATAATAAAATTGGAAGGCTGTAGGCACTTTATAATTGGTTCCAGGGGTACACGGGCAGCAGTGGTCTGGTCAGTGGAGGCCTAGTGGAAGGAGGGACCACAGACAGGCTTCGAAGGCCTAACATAAAAAAATTGGGCTGTAGGCAATTTAAAATTGGTTCCAGGGGTACACGGGCAGCAGTAGACAGGTCAGTGGAGGCCTAGTGGAAGGAGGGACCGCAGACAGGCTTCGAAGGCCTAACATAATAAAATGGGCTGGCTGTAGGCAATTTAAAATTGGTTCCAGGGGTACACGGGCAGCAGTAGACAGGTCAGTGGAGGCCTAGTGGAAGGAGGGACCGCAGACAGGCTTCGAAGGCCTAACATAATAAAATGGGCTGGCTATAGGCAATTTAAAATTGGTTCCAGGGGTACACGGGCAGCAGTAGACAGGTCAGTGGAGGCCTAGTGGAAGGAGGGACCGCAGACAGGCTTCGAAGGCCTAACATAATAAAATTGGGCTGTAGGCAATTTAAAATTGGTTCCAGGGGTACACGGGCAGCAATGGTCTGGTCAGTGTAGTAGTAGTAGAAAGAAGGGACCGCAGACAGGCTTCGAAGGCCTAACATAACAAAATAGGGCTGTTGGCAATTTAAAATCGGTTCCAGGGGTACACGGGCAGCAGTAGAATGGTCAGTGGAGGCCTTGTGGAAGGAGGGACCGCAGACAGGCTTCGAAGACCTAACATAAAAAAATTGGGCTGTAGGCAATTTAAAATTGGTTCCAGGGGTACACGGGCAGCAGTAGACAGGTCAGTGGAGGCCTAGTGGAAGGAGGGACCGCAGACAGGCTTCGAAGGCCTAACATAATAAAATGGGCTGGCTGTAGGCAATTTATAATTGGTTCCAGGGGTACACAGGCAGCAGTAGACAGGTCAGTGGAGGCCTAGTGGAAGGAGGGACCGCAGACAGGCTTCGAAGGCCTAACATAATAAAATTGGAAGGCTGTAGGCACTTTATAATTGGTTCCAGGGGTACACAGGCAGCAGTGGTCTGGTCAGTGGAGGCCTAGTGGAAGGAGGGACCGCAGACAGGCTTCGAAGGCCTAACATAAAAAAATTGGGCTGTAGGCAATTTAAAATTGGTTCCAGGGGTACACGGGCAGCAGTAGACAGGTCAGTGGAGGCCTAGTGGAAGGAGGGACCGCAGACAGGCTTCGAAGGCCTAACATAATAAAATGGGCTGGCTGTAGGCAATTTAAAATTGGTTCCAGGGGTACACGGGCAGCAGTAGACAGGTCAGTGGAGGCCTAGTGGAAGGAGGGACCGCAGACAGGCTTCGAAGGCCTAACATAATAAAATGGGCTGGCTGTAGGCAATTTAAAATTGGTTCCAGGGGTACACGGGCAGCAGTAGACAGGTCAGTGGAGGCCTAGTGGAAGGAGGGACCGCAGACAGGCTTCGAAGGCCTAACATAATAAAATTGGAAGGCTGTAGGCACTTTATAATTGGTTCCAGGGGTACACGGGCAGCAGTGGTCTGGTCAGTGGAGGCCTAGTGGAAGGAGGGACCGCAGACAGGCTTCGAAGGCCTAACATAATAAAATGGGCTGGCTGTTGGCAATTTAAAATTGGTTCCAGGGGTACACGGGCAGCAGTGGTCTGGTCAGTGGAGGCCTAGTGGAAGGAGGGACCGCAGACAGGCTTCGAAGGCCTAACATAATAAAATTGGAAGGCTGTAGGCACTTTATAATTGGTTCCAGGAGTACAGGGGCAGCAGTAGACAGGTCAGTGTAGTAGTAGTTGAAAGAACGGGCCGCAGACAGGCTTCGAAGGCCTAACATAATAAAATTGGACAGGCTGTAGGCAATTTAAAATTGGTTCCAGGGGTACACGGGCAGCAGTGGTCTGGTCAGCGGAGGCCGATTGTAATGAGTGTCTGCCAGTTAGTAGTCCAAAACAATAAATAAATGTGAATGTCTCGCATTAAAACAAAACGAAAACACTAAAGGGTGCAATCATTAGGTTCAGGGGTGGGATCCTCTGGGTAGTTTCAGACCTACTAATTTAGCGCAAAGTATTTACTGTGGTAAATAGAGGACACTGCCCCTGACTATGTTAAGTACCATCATGCATGTCAACACAATGGTATTGTCAGTGGCAGGAATGGAAGGATGTCAGCGCATAGACTAAACATTGGTGGAAGTGTGAGAGATAACTGTGGAAGTGGTAGAGCAATGTTTGACCTGGGGGTGGGTGAACTCTCTTGTGGCCGGCGGTACAGGCCCAGGGCCCCTCATGTTACAACAGTGTGTCTGATGTTGGGTGCGCACCACCACCGCCAGAGACACTTTATTGTACTATGAGGGACCCAGTGGCAGTGCCGTCGACCAAAAGCGGGCACACCCACCTCTTCAGACAAACAGCACTCTCAGGGGTGCTTGCGCCAAGTCGCGATACCACGGCCCCGTGTGGGGAGTTTGGCCATTTAGGGAGGTGTAAACATGTCGTATGCTGGACAATCAGCTGCAGCAAATTAGACATTAGATAAGTAATTCACAGTAGTCCACAGGCAAGAGCTTTTCATAGGAAAGCTAGGTGTCTGCCGGGCAAGGTGGGGCAAAAGAATTCGAAATCCAGTTGTGGTTCATTTTAATGAATGTTAGATCATCAACATTTTGGGTAGCCAGACGAGTCCTTTTTTCGGTTAATATTGAACCTGCAGCACTGAATACTCTTTCTGATAGGACACTAGCTGCCGGGCAAGCAAGCTCCTGCAATGCATATTCTGCCAATTCTGGCCAGGTGTCTAATTTTGATGCCCAGTAATCAAATGGGAATGACGGTTGAAGTAGAACATCGATAAGGGATGAAAAATAGTTAGTAACCATACTGGACAAATGTTGTCTCCTGTCACTTTCAATTGATGCAGCAGTACCTGTCCTGTCTGCGGTCATAGCAAAATCACTCCACAACCTGGTCAGAAAACCCCTCTGTCCAACGCCACTTCGGATTTCTGCACCTCTAACACTTCTGGTCTGCTGCCCCCTGCAGCTCGTGTGAGAACAATCACGGGCGCTGTGTGCTGGGAATGCCTGAAGCAAACGGTCAACAAGAGTTGATTGTTTGGTTGCTAATATTAGTTCCAAGTTCTCATGTGGCATAATATTTTGCAATTTGCCTTTATAGCGTGGATCAAGGAGGCAGGCCAACCAGTAATCGTCATCGTTCATCATTTTAGTAATGCGTGTGTCCCTTTTGAGGATACGTAAGGCATAATCCGCCATGTGGGCCAAAGTTCCAGTTGTCAAATCTGCGGTTGTGATTGGTTGAGGGGCAGTTTCAGGCAAATCTACGTCACTTGTGTCTTTCAAAAAACCAGAACCCGGCCTTGCCACGCCACCAATTTCCAGTGCCCCTGGGAAAGCTTCCTCATTAAAAATATACTCATCCCCATCATCCTCCTTGTCCTCCACCTCCTCTTCGCCCGCTACCTCGTCCTGTACACTGCCCTGACCAGACAATGGCTGACTGTCATCAAGGCTTTCCTCTTCCTCTGGTGCAGACGCCTGATCCATTATGTGCGTCAAACTTTGCATCAGCAGACACATTAGGGGGATGCTCATGCTTATTATGGCGTTGTCTGCACTAACCAGCCGTGTGCATTCCTCAAAACACTGAAGGACTTGACACATGTCTTGTATCTTCGACCACTGCACACCTGACAACTCCATGTCTGCCATCCTACTGCCTGCCCGTGTATGTGTATCCTCCCACAAAAACATAACAGCCCGCCTCTGTTCACACAGTCTCTGAAGCATGTGCAGTGTTGAGTTCCACCTTGTTGCAACGTCTATGATTAGGCGATGCTGGGGAAGGTTCAAAGACCGCTGATAGGTCTGCATACGGCTGGAGTGTACAGGCGAACGTCGGATATGTGAGCAAAGTCCACGCACTTTGAGGAGCAGGTCGGAGAACCCAGGATAAGTTTTCAATAAGCACTGCACCACCAGGTTTAAGGTGTGAGCCAGGCAAGGAATGTTTTTCAGTTGGGAAAGGGAGATGGCAGCCATGAAATTCCTTCCGTTATCACTCACTACCTTGCCTGCCTCAAGATCTACTGTGCCCAGCCACGACTGCGTTTCTTGTTGCAAGAACTCGGGCAGAACTTCCGCGGTGTGTCTGTTGTCGCCCAAACACTTCATAGCCAATACAGCCTGCTGACGCTTGCCAGTAGCTGGCCCATAATGGGACAACTGGTGTGCAACAGTGTCAGCTGCCGATGGAGTGGTTGGCCGACTGCGGTCTGTGGAAGAGCTGTCGCTTCTGCAGGAGGACGAGGAGGAGGAGGAGGGGGTGCGAACGCCTACAGCCAACTGTTTCCTAGACCGTGGGCTAGGCACAACTGTCCCGAAATTGATGTCCCCTGTGGACCCTGCATCCACCACATTCACCCAGTGTGCCGTGATGGACACGTAACGTCCCTGGCCATGCCTACTGGTCCATGCATCTGTAGTCAGGTGCACCTTTGTACTCACAGATTGCCTGAGTGCATGGACGATGCGCTGTTTAACATGCTGGTGCAGGGATGGCTTTTCTGGAAAAAAAGTGTCGGCTGGGTAGCTCGTAGTGTGGTTCAGCGTACTCCATCAGGGCTTTGAAAGTTTCGCTTTCAACTAACCGGTAGGGCATCATCTCTATCGAGATTAGTCTAGCTATGTGGGCGTTAAAAACCCTGTGTACGCGGATGCGAGGATAAGTACTTCCTTTTTCTAACCAGAGTCTCATGTAGGGTGTGCTGGACTGGAGAGCTGGAGATCGTGGAACTTGCGGGTGTGCCGGTGGACATGGCAGACTGAGAGACGGTTGGAGACGGTATTGTTTCCGCCGGTGCCCTAGATGCAATATTTCCTCCTACAAAACTGGTGATTCCCTGACCCTGACTGCTTTTGGCTGGCAAAGAAACCTGCACAGATACTGCCGGTGGTGCGGAAAATGGTGGCCTTACAGTGACGGAAGGGATGTTGCGTTGCTGACTAGCTTCATTGGCCGAGGGTGCTACAACCTTAAGGGACGTTTGGTAGTTAGTCCAGGCTTGAAAATGCATGGTGGTTAAATGTCTATGCATGCAACTTGTATTGAGACTTTTCAGATTCTGACCTCTGCTTAAGCTAGTTGAACATTTTTGACAGATGACTTTGCGCTGATCAATTGGATGTTGTTTAAAAAAATGCCAGACTGCACTCTTCCTAGCATCGGATCCCTTTTCAGGCATTGCAGACTGAGCTTTAACCGGATGGCCACGCTGTCCTCCAACAGGTTTTGGCTTTGACACGCGTTTTGGGCCAGATACGGGCCCGGCAGATGGAACCTGTTGCGATGTTGATGCCTGCTGCGGCCCCTCCTCCACCTCCGCTTCTGAACTACGGCCGCCTGCACCCTGTTCCCCCAATGGCTGCCAATCGGGGTCAACAATTGGGTCATCTATTACCTCCTCTTCTAGCTCGTGTGCAACTTCGTCTGTGTCACCATGTCGGTCGGTGGTATAGCGTTCGTGACGGGGCAACATAGTCTCATCAGGGTCTGATTGTGGATCAGTACCCTGAGAGGGCAATGTTGTGGTCTGAGTCAAAGGACCAGCATAGTAGTCTGGCTGTGGCTGTGCATCAGTGCACTCCATGTCAGAATCTACTTGTAATGGGCATGGCCTGTTAAGTGTTTCACTTTCTAAGCCAGGGACGGTATGTGTAAAGAGCTCCATGGAGTAACCCGTTGTGTCGCCTGCTGCATCCTTCTCTCTTGTTGTTGTTTTTGCTGAAGAGGACAAGGAAGCGACTTGTCCCTGACCGTGAACATCCACAAGCGACGCGCTGCTTTTACATTTACCAGTTTCAGAAGAGGAGGCAAAAGAGCTAGAGGCTGAGTCTGCAAGGTAAGCCAAAACTTGCTGTTGCTGCTCCGGCTTTAAAAGCGGTTTTCCTACTCCCAGAAAAGAGAGCGTTCAAGGCCTTGTGTAGCCAGACGACGAACCTGGCTCCACAGCTCCAGACTTAGGTGGAATATTTTTTTTCCCACGACCACCTGATGCTCCACTACCACTACCATCATTACCAGCTGACAATGAACGCCCACGGCCACGACCTCTTGCACCAGACTTCCTCATTGTTTTAAAAACTTAACCAAAGTAACTTTATTTGTTGCTGTCAAACAACTTACACGGTGAGCTATAACTTCAGTATGATTTCGATATCCCTTTACAGGTGAGTGAGACCACAACGAAAATCAGGCACAATGTTACACACTCTGTTTTCTGTGGCACCAAATCACAGAGATGCCACACACGCAGGACTGTCACTCAAGCACAAATGTCAATATTAATCTCCCACTGTTTTTTTTTTTTTTTTCAGGGAGACTTTATAAACAAAATAAAATAAAATAATTTTAAAAGGAAGAATTTGGAAACCAAATAAAATAAAATGATTTTTTCAGGGACAATTTAGAAACCAAATAAAAAAACAAAAAAAGGCTTTCTATGGCCCACTGAGTGAGAGATGGCACACACAGGAGTCAGGAGTGGCACACAAGCCCAGAGGCCAATATTTTTCTCCCACTGATTGATGTAGTGATTCTTTCAGGTAGATTTGGGAACCCAAATCAAGCAAAAAAATAAATAGGCTTTCTATGGCCCACAATTTGAGAGAGAGAGAGATGGCACACCCAGGAGTCAAGACTGGCACACAAGCAGAAAGGGCAATATTAATCTCCCACCTATTTTTTTTTTTTTCAGGGAGACTTTAGAAACAAAATAAAATAAAATGATTTTTTCAAGGACAATTTAGAAACCAAATAAAAAAAAAAAGGCTTTCTATGCCCCACTGAGTGAGAGATGGCACACACAGGAGTCAGGAGTGGCACTCAAGCCCTGAGGCCAATATTTTTCTCCCACTGATTGATGTAGTGATTTTTTCAGGTAGATTTTAGAACCCAAATCAAGCAAAAAAATAAATAGGCTTTCTATGGCCCACTGACTGAGAGATGGCACACACAGGAGTCAAGAGTGGCACTCAAGCCCTGAGGCCAATATTTTTCTCCCACTGATTGATGTAGTGATTTTTTCAGGTAGATTTTAGAACCCAAATCAAGCAAAAAAATAAATAGGCTTTCTATGGCCCACTGAGTGAGAGATGGCGCACACAGGGATGGCACTCTAGCAGAAATGCCAATCTTAATCTCCCACAAAAAAAAAAAAAAAACAGGGACTGTCCTACTATTACTATCTCCCTGCAGTAATCTCAGCCAGGTATGGCAGGCAGCAATAAGGAGTGGACTGATGCACAAATTAAATAAAAAGTGTGGACAAACAAACAAGATAGCTGTGCAGACAGGAAGGAACAAGAGGATTTGTGCTTTGAAAAAGCAGTTGGTTTGCACAGCGGCGTACACACAGCAATGCAGCTATCAGGGAGCCTTCTAGGGCAGCCCAATGAGCTACAGCGCTGAGAAAAAAAAAAAATGTAGCTTCCACTGTCCCTGCACACCGAAGGTGGTGTTGGGCTGTGGAAATCGCTACAGCACAAGCGGTTTGGTGGTTAATGGACCCTGCCTAACGCTATCCCTGCTTCTGACGAAGCGGCAGCAACCTCTCCCTAAGCTCAGATCAGCAGCAGTAAGATGGCGGTCGGCGGGAACGCCCCTTTATAGCCCCTGTGATGCCGCAGACAGCAAGCCAATCACTGCAATGCCCTTCTCTAAGATGGTGGGGACCAGGACCTATGTCATCACGCTGCCCACACTCTGCGTTTACCTTCATTGGCTGAGAAATGGCGCTTTTCGCGTCATTGAAACGCGACTTTGGCGCGAAAGTCGCGTACCGCATGGCCGACCCCGCACAGGGTTCGGATCGGGTTTCATGAAACCCGACTTTGCCAAAAGTCGGCGACTTTTGAAAATGAACGACCCGTTTCGCTCAACCCTACTTCTCACCCTATTCTTGGTGGACAGTCCTCCTGGCAGTTGATGTGATGTCACTACTACTACACACTTCTCAAAGCCATAATTCCATCCCTCCATCATCCCGGTTACGAATTTTGTAGTTGGGGTATTGTCTTGATTTCAACTGTATCTGTGTCTTCAGTACCCAAATTCAGGCGACCAAAATTGTGGAGCAGGTGGCTGTCAGACCCCGGCTCCATCATTGTGACTGAAGAATCTACAAGGATCTACAAGGTAGCCGACATAGTCAGGACACATGACTGGGCAGCACAGAGGAGCTCATGGCAGAGGAGCAGGAATGTGGCAGGACACATGCAATTGGGATAAATTCTGTGGGGGGGCAGCATATTTTATGGGGGGCATTGATGGTGGCATTATATTATGTTGGGGCATCATACTTGGTGGGGGATGTGGAGGTTTCATAATGTGTGAGTGGCTGTGGGGGCATCATGCTTTGTGGTGGGAGTTTTCAAGGCATAATGATGTGTGGTGGGCTGTGAGAGCATCATACTGCTTTGGGGTTGTGGAGGTGTCATACTGTGTAGAGGTCTGCGAGTGCATCATACTGTGCGGCTGGACTTTGGAGGCATCATACTTTGTGAGGGTATGTTGGGGCATCCTACTATGAAGGAATCAGTCTGTGAGTTGAAGTGGGCAAGGAAGGAACACCATACTGTAGGGAGAGGGACTGTGGGCTTCATAATGTGTTTGGAGGTACTGTGGAGACCATGAAAGTGGTATTGCACTGTACGGAAACACTATTGGGTTTCACTAGTTGCAACATATCTGGGTGGACCTAAACAAAGGACTGGATGATGTTAGGGAAATGGTTCTGCACAAAATACACATTGCAGAATATTTCCCTCTTTCATAACTTTCACATTTGTGAGATATGACAATTCTGTATAGGCCGAGTACAGTGTGTATTTTTCCTTATTTATGCAAATGAATTATAGGAAACTGTGTTATCTCAAGGAAGCCAAAGTTGTCAGCTTCCTGAGGAAATGGTTGCTATTCTACTGAAGTCCAAGGGATTGTCTCATGAACGGGAAATGGCCAAATATTTCCTACTGATAAGAGTTCCTCCAGGAATATAGTTTTATTTATAGACGTCATGGATCAAAAATCTGCATGTTGTTAAAGAGGACATTTCACCAATTTTTTCATTTTGAACTGGACACACGAAATAATAGTGGCTGCATAGCAGATTCGTTTTTTTCATTTCACCTCTGTTAGATGTAAGCAAGTAATAGCACATAAAGATTTTTTTGTTTTTTTTAAGTTCAATGAGTGTTATTAGTCAGTTTTCACTGGGGGTGTGTACTTCTTCTCCATGTATGAGTTGCCCAATCATAAGCAGGCAGCGACACACTGGAGAAAGAACACGCCCACCATAGCGTACAGCAGGTTTCTCTGTGTGAGATGCAAGGATACCGCTCTGGTCTCACCTCCTTCATCATTAGACAGTGCAAAGTATAAAGCACAGATGACTCACACCTGTCAGATAAGGCCGATATGTAGCTGTGACCTCCTCTCATAACACTGTCAGCTCTGCTATATTGATCTTTATTAAAATCTTTATTAAAATAAAGATTATTATTATTATCTGCTGTACTGCGCTTTCCCCTCTCCCTGCCTCTCTAGAGGCGAGTGCTCAACTTGTAAGCTCAATATAGACAATGCCTAAACCCAACCAGATAAGCTGATGATACATTACACAATGAAATTCATAATTGTACCCATAGTGTTGTGAATTCTGTGGCAGAGTTCACTCCTGTGGTCACAAGTGGTACTTCGGCTGATTCTCTCTGGGATCTTCCGTTTGTGGAGGAAAGTGGTACTGCAGCTTCTGAGTTTCCTCCCTCAGGTGATCTGGTGAGGTCGTTAGCTGCTTCTCTACTTAACTCCACCTGATGCTTTGATCCATGCTTCCTGTCAATGTTCCAGTGTTGGACTTGTGTTTCTCTGGATCATTCCTGTGGCCTGCTGCTCTGCATAGCTAAGTGTTTCTTTGCTATTTGTTGCTATTTTTTCTGTCCAGCTTGTCTATTTGTTTTGCTGGAAGCTCTGGGACGCAAAGGGTGTACCTCCGTGCCGTTAGTTCGGTACGGAGGGTCTTTTTGCCCCCTTTGCGTGGTTTTCTTTAGGGTTTTGTGTAGACCGCAAAGTTATCTTTCCTATCCTCGTTCTGTCTAGAATATCGGGCCTCACTTTGCTGAATCTATTTCATCCCTACGTTTGTCTTTTCATCTTACTCACAGTCATTATATGTGGGGGGCTGCCTTTTCCTTTGGGGTATTTCTCTGAGGCAAGGTAGGCTTATTTTTCTATCTTCAGGCTAGTTAGTTTCTCAGGCTGTGCCGAGTTGCATAGGGAGCATTAGGCGCAATCCACAGCTGCCTCTAGTTGTGTTTGGAGAGGATCAGGAATTGCGGTCTACAGAGTTTCCACGTCTCAGAGCTCGTTCTATTATTTTGGGTTATTGTCAGATCACTGTATGTGCTCTGATCGCTATGTACATTGTGTTACTGAAGTGCCTTTCATAACACCATAGACCATGAAAGGAATGTAAATTTACCCTGATATATAGCAATACATTTCTTTTAGTCTATTTTATACCTGGAATTCTGTACATGAACCAGGAAGCACAGGAGGAAAAATATTATACATCCCACCTAATGAAATATGAATTAAATGGATAGAAAAATACATTTACACTTGTATGCATGAAAAGCTGGGAAATTTGCATCATCTGACCTCTCCTAACGATGATAGTGAACAAGCCATGAGTGATGGATTAGTGAGTTGTGCTTCCCAGTAAATAAAAGACAAACACACATACTGCGTGACATGGATTTTATTTGTTTATTTGTTCACAGCAGCCTTTATTCAGGTAAGAAATGTTAAATAGACATTAGTACATGATTTGTAGATTACATCCTTCCCGAGATATGGTCATATGAGCCCCCTTCTGCTCATCCAAGAAACAAAAAACCTGCCCAATATTTTCCACAGCCGCAAAAAACCTCTAGCTCAAGGAGACACATGGGTCTATTGGCTGAATAATTTCCTTTTTCTGCCCTTTGAGTTCTACCCCAGAGACCCTTATTCCACCATCCATTGAGTCCACCCCAGGGACCCATATTCCACCACCCAAGGGACCCATATTCCACCAGCCACTGCATCCACCCCAGGGACCCATATACCACCACCACCACCAGGGACCCATATTCTACTGTCCACTGAGTCCACCCTAGGGACCCATATTCCACCACCCCAGTGACCCATATTCCACTGTCCACTGAGTCCACCCTAGGGACCCATATTCCACCATCCACTGAGTCCACCCCAGGGACCCATATTTCACCACCCCAGGGACCCATATTCTACTGTCCACTGAGCCCACTCTAGGGACCCATATTCCACCATCCACTGAGTCAACACCAGGGACTCATATTCCACTATCCATTGAGTCCACTCCAGAGACCCATATTCCACCACCCCAGGGACCAATATTCTACCACCCCAGGGACCCATATTCCACCACCTCAGGGATCCTGTTATGATCTGGTGACCTTGGAGCCGCATGAAACTTTCTCTGGAGTAGGTGGAACCTGTACTGACCGCAAATCCTGAACTGACACCGCGACTAGAAGTAGCCGTGGGGTGTGCCTAACAAACCCTAGACACCTCGACACAGCCGGAGGACTAAATACCCCTATAGATGGAAATAGGAATTCTACCTTGCCTCAGAGCAGAACCCCAAAGGATAGGCAGCCCCCCACAAATATTGACTGTGAGAAGGAGAGGAAAGACACACGCAGGCAGAAAACAGGATTTAGCAAAAGAGGCCACTCTAGCTAAATAGGAAAGGATAGGACAGAATATTAAGCGGTCAGTATTAAAACCCTTCCAAAAATATCCACAGCAGATAATACAAAAAATTCCACCATCTAACTAAAGACGTGGAATGTATATCTGCAACTCCTGAGAATCCAACAAGACTGAGAAAATACTGACACAATCTAAGCTGGACAAGAAAAAACAAATGAATAGCACTGAATTATCAAGCACACAGCCTGTGTGCCACAGAAACAAAACCAGACACTTATCTTTGCTGATTTGGCAGCAAGGCAGGAGGAACCAGACAGAGGTCTAAAACCTCCCAACAACCATGGACAACTGGCAAGGACTAATGAATCCTGCAAACCTAAATACCCCAGTCAGAACTGCAATCAGCAGGTACACCTGACCAGGACTGCAATCCAGGGACAACTGCATTACCACCTACAACCACCGGAGGGAGCCCAAAAGCAGAATTCACAACAGTACCCCCCCTTGAGGAGGGGTCACCGAACCCTCACCAGATCCCCCAGGCCAATCAGGACGAGCCAGATGAAAGGCACGAACCAAATCAGCAGCATGGACATCAGAGGCAAAAACCCAAGAATTATCCTCCTGGCCATAACCCTTCCATTTGACAAGGTACTGAAGCCTCCGCCTCGAAAAACGAGAATCCAAAATCTTCTCAACCACATACTCCAACTCTCCATCAACCAACACAGGGGCCGGAGGATCAACAGAGGGAACAACGGGCACCACATATTTCCACAACAAAGATCTATGGAAGACATTATGGATAGCAAAAGAGGCCGGAAGCGCCAATCGAAAAGACACCGGATTAATAATCCCAGAAATCCCATAAGGACCAATAAACCGAGGCTTAAACTTAGTGGAAGAAACCTTCAAAGGAACATGACGGGAAGACAACCAGACCAGATCCCCAACCCGAAGCCGGGAACCAACACACCGACGACGATTAGCAAAACGTTGAGCCTCCTCCTGAGACAACATCAAATTGTCCACCACATGAGCCCAAATCTGCTGCAACCTGTCAACCACAGAATCCACACCAGGACAGTCAGAAGGCTCAACCTGCCCAGAAGAAAAACGAGGATGAAAACCAAGATTACTAAAGAAAGGCGAAACCAAAGTAGCCGAACTAGCCCGATTATTAAGGGCAAACTCGGCCAATGGCAAGAAGGCCACCCAATCATCCTGATCAGCAGACACAAAACATCTCAAATAAGTCTCCAAAGTCTGATTAGTTCGCTCGGTCTGGCCATTTGTCTGAGGATGAAATGCAGAAGAAAAAGACAAATCAATGCCCAGCCTAGCACAAAAGGCCCGCCAAAACCTAGAAACAAACTGGGAACCTCTGTCGGACACAATATTCTCCGGAATACCATGCAAGCGAACCACATGCTGAAAAAACAACGGAACCAAATCTGAAGAGGAAGGCAATTTAGGCAAAGGCACCAAATGAACCATCTTAGAGAACCGGTCACAAACAACCCAGATAACCGACATCCTCTGGGAAACCGGAAGATCAGAAATAAAATCCATAGAAATATGCGTCCAGGGCCTCTCAGGGACCGGCAATGGCAAAAGCAACCCACTAGCACGGGAACAACAAGGCTTGGCCCGCGCACAAGTCCCACAGGACTGCACAAAAGAACGCACATCACGTGACAAAGAAGGCCACCAAAAGGACCTACCAACCAAGTCTCTGGTACCAAAAATACCAGGATGACCAGCCAACACAGAACAGTGAACCTCAGAAATCACTCTACTAGTCCATTAAGTTCAAGGCGGCGCCTGAATCCACAAAAGCCATGAAAGAAAATGATGACAATGAGCAGATCAAGGACACAGACAACAGAAATTTAGGTTGTACAGTACTGATGGTAAATGAACTAGCGATCCTCTTTGTCCGCTTAGGGCAGACTGAAATGACATGAGTAGCGTCGCCACAATAATTACACAACCTATTTTGACGTCTGAATCCTTGTCGTTCCGTTCTAGACAGAATCCTATCACACTGCATTGGCTCAGGAATCTGCTCTGAGGACAACACCACAGCGCGCACAGTTCTGCGCTCCCGCAAGCGCCGGTCAATCTGAATGGCCAGAGACATAGAATCACTCAGACCCTTTCTGAAAATTGCCGCCAAAGCATCATCATTCCATTTAGTCAACACAGACCATTTTCTAAATTTCTAACAATACAATTCTGCCGCCTCTTGACCCTGAGTGTTATGACCTGGTGGTCAGGACAATAATGGACCTGGTGGTTAAGAGCACACGGAAAGACCTGATAGTAACTGATAATAACGGACGAGCTCTGGGACGTGGGAACTCTGCTGACCGCAATCCCTAATCCTATCAAACACACTAGAAATAGCCGTGGATTGCGCCTAACGCTCCCTATGCAACTCGGCACAGCCTAAGAAACTAGCTAGCCCTGAAGATAGAAAAATAAAGCCTACCTTGCCTCAGAGAAATTCCCCAAAGGAAAAGGCAGCCCCCCACATATAATGACTGTGAGTAAAGATGAAAATACAAACACAGAGATGAAATAGATTTAGCAAAGTGAGGCCCGACTTACTGAACAGACCGAGGATAGGAAAGGTTACTTTGCAGTCAGCACAAAAACCTACAAAAAGACCACGCAGAGGGCGCAAAAAGACCCTCCGCACCGACTCATGGTGCGGAGGCGCTCCCTCTGCGTCCCAGAGCTTCCAGCAAGCAAGACAACAATAATAATAGCAAGCTGCACAGAAAAATAGCAAACCCAAGAAATACAAGCTGGAACTTAGCTTCTGCTGGGAAGACAGGTCACAAGAACGATCCAGGAGTGAACTAGACCAATACTGGAACATTGACAGGTGGCATGGACCAAAGATCTAAGTGGAGTTAAATAGCGCAGCCTGCTAACGAATTAACCTCGTCACCTGTGGAAGGAAACTCAGAAACACCCACCAGAGGAAGTCCATGGACAGAACCAGCCGAAGTACCATTCATGACCACAGGAGGGAGCCCGACAACAAAATTCACAACACCTGAGACAGGGCCAACAAGGTCTTCTCCGCTTATCTACAGAATTTGGTTCATCATATAATAATCCTAAAGCCTGAAAAAAGGAGTCTACATTAAGCAAAGCCAGATTCCCAGATTCCAGGGAAAATGCCCAATCCTGTGGATCGCCACGCAGCAGGGAGATGACGATTTTAACCTGCTGAATGGAATCACCGGAGGATCGAGGTCTCAGAGCAAAAAACAGTTTACAGTTGTTTTTAAAACTCAAAAATTTGGACCTGTCACCAAAAAACAAATCAGGAGTAGGAATCTTCGGCTCTAAAACAGGAGTCTGAACAATATAATCAGAAATACCCTGTACCCTAGCAGCAAGCTGGTCTACACGAGAAGCTAATTCCTGAACATCCATGCTAGCACAAGACTCCTCAGACACCCAGAGAAAAAGAGGGAAGAAAAGACAAAGCAGACTGCAGAAAAAAAAATGGCTCAACACCCTTTTTCCCTTCTTCTGAGATGCATTTAACTCATTATTGGCCAGTTTTACTGTTATGATCCAGTGACCTTGGAGCCGCATGAAACTTTCTCTGGAGTAGGTGGAACCTGTACTGACCGCAAATCCTGAACTGACACCGCGACTAGAAGTAGCCGTGGGGTGTGCCTAACAAACCCTAGACACCTCGACACAGCCGGAGGACTAAATACCCCTATAGATGGAAATAGGAATTCTACCTTGCCTCAGAACAGAACCCCAAAGGATAGGCAGCCCCCCTCAAATATTGACTGTGAGAAGGAGAGGAAAGACACACGCAGGCAGAAAACAGGATTTAGCAAAAGAGGCCACTCTAGCTAAAAAGGAAAGGATAGGACAGAATACTAAGCGGTCAGTTTTAAAACCCTTCCAAAAATATCCACAGCAGATAATACAAAAAATTCCACCATCTAACTAAAGACGTGGAACGTATATCTGCAACTCCTGAGAATCCAACAAGACTGAGAAAATACTGACACAATCTAAGCTGGACAAGAAAAAACAAATGAATAGCACTGAATTATCAAGCACACAGCCTGTGTGCCACAGAAACAAAACCAGACACTTATCTTTGCTGATTTGGCAGCAAGGCAGGAGGAACCAGACAAAGGTCTAAAACCTCCCAACAACCATGGACAACTGGCATGGACTAATGAATCCTGCAAACCTAAATACCCCAGTCAGAGCTGCAATCAGCAAGTACACCTGACCAGGACTGCAATCCAGGGACAACTGCATTACCACCTACAACCACCGGAGGGAGCCCAAAAGCAGAATTCACAACAGGATCCATATTCCACCATCCACTGAGTCCACTCTAGGGACCAATATTCAACTATCCATTGAGTCCACCCCAAAGACCCATATTCCATCACTCCAGAGACCCATATTCCACCATCTCAGGAACCCATATTCCACCACCTCAGAGACCCATATTCCACCATCCACTGAATTCACCCCAGGGACCCATATTCCACCATCCACTGAGTCCACCCCAGGGACTCATATTCCATCATCCATTGATTCCACCCCAGAGACCCATATCCAACCACCCCAGGGACCTATATTCCATTATCCACTGAGTTCACCCCAGAGTCCCATATTCCACCACCCCAGGGACCAATATTCTACTGTCTACTGAGACCACCCCAGGGTCCCACATTCCACTGTCCACCCCAGGGACCCATATTCCACTGTCCACTGAGTCCACCCCAGGGACACATATTCCAATGTCCACTGAGTCCACCCCAGAGACCCATATTCCACCACCCCAGGGACCCATATTCCACCACCCCAGGGACCCATATTCCACCACCCCAGGGACCCATATTCCACCACCTCAGGGACCCATATTCCACCACCTCAGGGACCCATATTCCACCATCCACTGAGTCCAGCCCGGGGACCCATATTCCACCATCCACTGAGTCCACCCCAGGGACTCATATTCCACCATCCATTGAGTCCACCCCAGAAACCCATATCCAACCACCCCAGGGACCTATATTCCACCACCCCAGGGACCCATATTCCACAACCCCAGGGACCCATATTCCATTATCCATTGAGTCTACCCCAGAGACCCATATTCCACCACCCCAGGGACTAATATTCCACTGTCCACTGAGTCCACCCCAGGGACCCATATTCCAATGTCCACTGAGTCCACCCCCGGGACCCATATTCCACTGTCCACTGAGTCCACCCCAGGGACCCATATTCCAATGTCCACTGAGTCCACCCCAGGAACCCATATTCCACTACATTTCACACCATGTTATCAAATTGGGGGCTTCCAACAACCACATCTCGCCAAGACTCAATATTGAGATTGCTCCCCAACTTAATGGCTCTCTCTATACTTTCTCGAATTTTCAACATCCATAAATCAAGCCCAATGTCATTAAGATGCACACCATCTTGCCTCCAAAAATTTCCCTTTATGTTTTCCAGTTCCGTATGAGGTATGGTCACTCCACCCTTTCTATGCACAAATTTCACCACTTCTTTGTTAATCTTTATCCCTGAATTATTAATATGGCACTCTGATCGCGCCATCCTCCTCGACCGTCTGGTTACAATATGGGACCACACCACCACTGTTCCCAGATAAAGATCTGTTATATGCGATGTATGTCTCTTAATGTCTCTAACCAACTCTGTTGATGTTCGAACTGCTAAGTCATTACCCCCTAAACATATAAGTAAGACATGGGGGAAGGGCGCTCCAAAGTAACATAATACTGTATTTATAATACTGTATTTCACGTAATAGTTGACAGTCCAGTGTCAGACTGGTGAACACTGGGCCCACCGGAGGATTTGATTCTGAGGGCCCACATTTCTCCCTCACTGAAGAGCCCTAGAGCAAATGCAAGGTTTGCACTATGAACTCTTCCGAAGGAGATGCCAGGGCACACCGGAGGATTCTCCAGTTCTCTGGTGGGCCAGTCCAACCCTGGTTGACCCCACTGCATTCGTCTTTTTCATATCCATCTCACCTGTGCCACCGACCTGAAGAAACCCAACTGTCTGCAATTTGGTCTGACTGCAATGCGTAAAGCCACCCCAAAAAACAAATGAATGTCCCATAATCCAGACAAGGCATTGTTTACCAGCTAAAAAGAAAGGACAAAAATTAAAACTGTAAAGTCACATCTTACATAAATGTAATCTGAAGTAGCTCTTGAATCTATCCGATTCCAATCTACCAATTTTTTTAACTATATTGTCCTCCTGGCCCAATCTTGTGGCTTCCGTGGCTGCTCCTTTCGCCTTTCCAATGTAAAATAATAACAGCGAAACCGAAGCCTTAGTCATGGCAACATGCCCCATTGACGCGCATAAAATCTTCCCGCTCTCACCGTACAGACCGGTACCGATTCAATGCGTTTGCCACTATAAACAATTCAATTAAACTGCTTGCTGTGTCAATGGCGGAGACCACTGAAACTTGAGACACTTCATATTTTGCACCTCCGCTATCGGCCCCAATGATTGGATTCTGTCCCACTGAAAACGAGATAGAGACTCAACCACTGAATTACACCAGGAACATTAACAGCCATCATGTGACAATTTAAAGTCAAACAACACGGCACCAAATGGCACCAGTAATGAAACCACCGGAGGTGAAGAAGCTGATTTATGACTTCTACAGCTCCCAAGTTACCAGGGGAATCCCCTGGTGGGCCCCTGTGCAGATCTGGACCCCAACCCCATTATATGGGCCGTACTTTGCATAATTCACTTGATTCACTCTGTACAGAAAAAAAGCAGCATCTCATTATTCATTAACCAAATTACCCAGTTAATTATTACATAGAGATATAGGTAAATTTGTGGATGAGGGTTGTGTAATATTGGTATGCAGGTATAAAGTGGGCCCCCAAAAGTCAATGATACTGGTGGGCCCTAGGCACCCCTGTCCGACACTGACTGTGGTAGATCGCCTCACTCGGCTGGTTAACTAGCCAGCCATAGGAATGTTTTTTGTTTAATTCTTCAACTCATTTATTAAAGCATGCCTCATAAACCAGTCCAAAACAAAATAGACATATTCAGTCTTGGTGGCCTAAATATAGAGCCTACATTACAGTCCATATAACTGTGGGTTCTGTCTGCTTAGAAATCAGGGTCCAGCTCTTTTAAGCAAGGTCAGCTCACCTTCAGATCCCACAGAACAATCATTAAGTCCTGAGGCTTCACTTTTACCTTCTGGACCATTCCACAGGGTGAAGATATGGTGAACAGCGGTTCCACCCAACTCTTCAGCTGTTCACAATAAACCTGACCCTCTCATGGCTAATTAACCCCATTAAGGCTCATATCACTGAAGCTAATAGCCTCAGTGAAACATATCTCCTCTCCAGCACATTACCAGTAACACTTTTACAGCACATATGTCATTTTGATCTCTCTTTTTTTGCATTTTCTAGGGAGAGTGTGTCAATGATTGATCACTGTGGAGCGCCCCCAAGGGCAGCGGGGTACTCGGTGCTGGGTCCTTCGGTTCGCAGGGGGATGTCACGGTGGCTGACCCGGTCCGTGGCCCTTGGGATGTCTGAGTTAAAGGGAAAGGTTTTTAAAGGGATAGAGTTTATGTTCGTGATGCCACCTGTGGTATTCGGTCAGGGTGACCGATGCTGCTTTAAGGGGTCTGCTGGGGTGATGTTATGGCAGCTAGATGGTATGTCTTCCCACAGGTGAAGTATGTCCCCAGGGCTTTCCAGTGAGTAGATGGTGGTTGGTGTGAGGCGCAGTGAAAAACAAGGACACAAGGTTGCAGTCTCTTTACCTTTTAATGAAGGCTTCAGCATCCGCAGTCCAGAGCACCAGATCACAGGGTAGGCAGAGTCCGTCCGGTTTGGAGGCAAATCCAGAGTCCCCTTATCCAGGTAGAAATCAGTAGCTAATGTCCTCACAGATGTTGTAGATGTTGTAGATGTTATGTCTCTCTCTCTGTCCCCCAGATGGATAGGACAAACCCGTATGACCGGTGGCTTGAGGCGTTTTACAGGGACTCTATCATGCCCCAGGCTCTAAGCGGTGCCACCTTGCCTCCTGGGTGTAGGGGCGGATCAGTAACGTGAAATTAGCTGTCCTGCCGGTCTCTGGAGCAAAGCATAAGGGACTGTTTCTCCCTCAGTGTTCCGGCTACCGGGATCCTGCGCCTCAAAAGGAGGCAGCCTGTGTAGGGCAGAACTCATTCTGGTATCCACACCTTTGCTATGACTTCTTCACCCTCTCTACAATACAGTTCTCTTTCAGTGTCTCTTTCTTAGAAGCTGCCTCACTCAGGGCAGGCACTGCCCCATGTCCTTCTGTCTCAGCCTCTGACAGGCTCCCACCCGTCAGGGACCAACTACCTGAGCAAAGCTCAGCCAGCAACTGCCTAACTTCCTTCCCAGGTCACCAGTTTTACCTAAGTGTGAAGAGTGCCCTAATAAATAGGAGCATAACTCCCCTGGTGGCCTGGAGTGTGAAATCTGTTGTATGTTTGTGATACCTGGATTCGGTTGTCCTTCTTTGCCTCCAAATGTAACATCACTCCCTCCTAGAGGAGAACGAGATTACTGCAACGACCAGGACCCTGGGGCGCTGCAACTGCATTTAAATAGTTGAACAGCAACAATTTGGAGCAACACATCTGGCCTCTGCATTGGAACCAGTTAAGGGGTTAAAATGTTTTCTAAACTAAAAGTTAGAAACAAATTTAGAAAAATAACCATTGGCAGGCATCCCCCTAATAGCGGCACCCTGGTTTCATTCACTGCTTCTTTAGCAGCTGCCGGTCTGATAAGAGGCAGGAGGAGGACTGCCACCACCTGATAAGAAGCCAGGACATTCACTGAGGAGCAAAAGGGTGACTAGGGATTGAACTTTTGACTTTCAGGCTCCATATCTCACCATCCACTACTGCTTCTAACGTGAGACTGCCATCATTTTATAGACAATCATCTTGGCTGTCTCATACATAAATGTGACTTGCTGCTATTCAGCATATGATTAGTTATGTAGATTCCTGTAATGTCACTGCATTGTTACTGTTTTGTTCCTAAAGATCTAAATTTTAATTTTTATAATTTTGTTAGTATTTTTTAAATCCACCTTTGACTTTCAACACTGCCTGAATCCTTCTGGACATGCTCTCCATCAAATTCAAACATGTGTCCACCGAAATCTGATCTCAGGTCTCATCTACACGTTCCCCTAGTTGGTGCCTCACTTGGGTATGAATACAGCTTTTTCTTCATCTCAACCCGCAAGTGATTGATTGGGTTGAGGTCTGGGGACTGTGGAGGCCAATCCAGCAGCTCAACTTCATTGTCACTGAACCATTTCTTTGCCAGTCTTGATGCATGCTTCGTGTTGTTGTCCTGGAACACTATGTCATCCTTTTTATACCCATAGTACTTGAGTGTACGAAGTAACTCATCTTGGAGCATACTCACATATACAGTTATGCTCAAAAGTTTACATACCCTGGCAGAATTTTTTGCTTTCTTGGCCTTTTTTCAGACAATATGAATGATATAACCAAAACTTTTTCTCCACTGATGGTTAGTGGTTGGGTGAAGCCATTTATTGTCAAACTACTGTGTTTTCTCTTTTCAAATCATAATGACAACCCAAAACATCCAAATGACCCTGATCAAAGTTCACATACCCCATTTCTTAATACCGTGTATTGCCCCCTCTAACATCAATGACAGCTTGAAGTCTTCTGTGGTAGATGTGGATGAGGTTCTTTATTTTCTCAGATGGTAATGCTGCCCACTCTTCTTGGCAAAAAGCCTCCAGTTCCTGTAAAATCCTGGGCTGTCTAGCATGTACTGCGCGCCTGAGATCTCCCCAGAGTGGCTCAATGATATTGAGGTCCGGAGACTGAGATGGCCACTCCAGAACCTTCACTTTGTTCTGCTGTAGCCAATGACAGGTCGACTTAACCTTGTGTTTTGGATCGTTGTCATGTTGGACCGTCCAAGTACGTCCCACGCGCAGCTTCCGTGCTGATTAGTGCAAGTTTCCCTCCACTATTTGCTGTTAACATGTTTCATTCATCTTTTCTTCAACTTTGACCAAGTTTCTTGTGCCTTGATAGCCCACACATCCCCAAAATATCAGCGATCCACCTCCATGCTTTACAGTAGGAATGGTGTGCCTTTCATCATAGGCTTTGTTGACCTCTTTACAAATGTAAAGTTTATGGTTGTGGCCAAAAAGTTCAATTTTGATCTCATTACTAGAGTTGAGCGACTTTTACTTTTTTAGGATCGAGTCGGGTTTTGCGAAACCCGACTTTCTCAAAAGTCGGGTCGGGTGAAATCGGCCGATTATTGCGAAAAGTCGGGGGCCGACCGAAACACGAAAACCAATGCAAGTCAATGGGGAATCAAAGTCGGCAGTGAGTGGAGGACAGCAAAACACCTACAGTGCCCATTTTAATGCCAAAAACATCAATTCGTATTACTGAAGCTTGTCAATCTTAATTTACTTTATAATAATGGTTAGGCATTGAAAACAGGGGCTCATTTGGCTAAAGTTGTGGGGGGGTAGGGCTGGCTCAAGATTTTCGTGGGCCCAGGAAACGCGAAATACGTCATGGCGGTACAGCAGGGAGAGGTAAGTATTTCAACTTTGCAAGTGCTGCGATCCTGAGCAAGCAGGAGAGGCCCACTAGTTGGCACTGGCACAGGGCCCCTCATAGTACGGCGGTGTGTTTGACGGCGGGCGGCGCCTCCCACTGCCAGAGACACTTTTGAGTACTATGAGGGGCCCTGTGCCAGTGCCAACGAGTATGCCCCCCCTCACCTGATGAAGGAACCTGCACTTTCATCTGCACCTTCCTCTTTGTCCCCGTGTAAGGTGGTATAGTATGCGGGAAGGGGAACCTGACTTTCAGCAGGGTCAGATTCTGGATGTGTAGAGTGCAAGGGGAATGTAGCGGTCTGGGTCAATGTACCAGCAGACTCACCTAGCAGTGGCTGGGCAATGGGCAGGATGAGGAGGAAACACAGATATAGGCCCAAAATGAATAAGTAGGCTAAAAGCAGTTCAAAATTGGTAACAGGACTAAACAGGCGGCATTGCTTTGTTCAGTGGAGGACAACTGGAATGAGAGGCTCAGACAGACTTAGTAGGCCTAAAATAAAAAAGTAGGCTAAATGCAGTTCAAAATTGGTAACAGGAGTACACAGGCGGCATAGCTTTGGTCAGCGGAGGACAACTGTAATGAGAGGCAGACACAGTTACTAGGCCCAAATAAGTAAGTAGGCTAAATGCAGTTCAAAATTGGTAAGAGGAGTACACAGGCAGCATTGCTTTGTGCAGTGGAGGACAAATGTAATAAGTGGCTCAGACAGACTTAGTAGGCCTAAAATAAAAAAGTAAGCTAAATGCAGTTCAAAATTGGTAACAGGAGTACACAGGCGGCATTGCTTTGTTCAGCGGAGGAGGACAACTGTAATGAGAGGCTGACATAATTACTAGGCCCAAATAAGTAGGCTAAATGCAGTTCAAAATTGGTAACAGGAGTACACAGGTGGCATAGCTTTGGTCAGCAGAGTAGGACAACTGTAATGAGGGGCTCAGACAGACTTAGTAGGCCTAAAATAAAGAAGTAGGCTAAATGCAGTTCAAAATTGGTAAGAGGAGTACACAGGCGGCATTGCTTTGTTCAGCGGAGGAGGACAACTGTAATGAGAGGCTGACACAACTACTAGGCCCAAATAAGTAGGCTAAATGCAGTTCAAAATTGGTAACAGGAGTACACAGGTGGCATAGCTTTGGTCAGCAGAGTAGGACAACTGTAATGAGGGGCTCAGACAGACTTAGTAGGCCTAAAATAAAGAAGTAGGTTAAATGCAGTTCAAAATTAGTAAGAGGAGTACACAGGCGGCATTGCTTTGGTCAGCGGAGGACAACTGTAAGGAGTGGCTGACACAGTTATTAGGCCCAAATAAGTAAGTAGGCTAAATGCAGTTCAAAATTGGTAACAGGACTAAACAGGCGGCATTGCTTTATTCAGTGGAGGACAACTGTAATGAGTGGCTGACACAGTTAGTAGGCCAAAAAAATAAATTGGGCTTAATGTCTGCCAAAAAATTGTTCATAAATAAACAGGCGGCATAGCTGGGTACTGGGGTGGGCTCCTCTGCTGAGTAGCAGACAGTGGTAGTTGGCGCAAAGTATTAACTGGTCTAAATGGAGGCCAGGGGCCCTGTATATTTTTACTATCATCTATTATTGCAACAAATTTGTAATGGCAGTGCCATTTAAGGATTTAACAGCACAGACTACACAGCGGTGGAGCAGGGAGAGGTAAGTTTTGCAAGTGGTAGAGCACTGTTCGAGCTGGAGGGGAACACTCTCTTGTGGGCGGCGGTACTGGCACAGGGTCCCTCATATTATGACGGTGTATCTGACGTTGGTTGTGCACCACCACCGTCAGAGACACTTCATTGTACTATGAGGGACCCTGTGCCAGTGCCGTCACCCAAGAGTGGGCGCACACACCTGTCCAGGCAAACGGCACTCGCACGGGTGCTTGCGCCAAGTGGTGACCACGGCCCTGTAGGGGGAGTCAGCCCATTTAGGGAGGTATAAAAATGGCCTTTGGTGGACATTTAGCAGCTGCAAATGGAGGAATTGGAGCAGTCAGTAAGAGGAGGCCAGAAGCAAGACATTTTCAGGCAAGCTACGTGTCAGCAGGAGAAGGTGGGGCAAAATAATTTGAAATCCATGATGGGTTCATTTTAATGAAGGTTAGATCATCAACATTTCAGGGAGCCAGACGTGTCCTTTTTTCGGTCAGTATTGAACCAGCAGCACTGAAGACTCTTTCTGATAGAACACTAACTGCTGGGCAAGCGAGCTCCTGTAATACATATTCGGCCAATTCAGGCCAGGTGTCTATTTTAGATGCCCAGAAATCAAAGGGGAATGACCTGTGAGGGAGAACATCGATAAGTGAGGAAAAATAATTGGTAACCATACTGGACAAATGCTGTCTCCTGTCATTTTGAATATGGTGATGATGGAGACAAGGTCACAAGGCAAAAGTGAGAACCAAGTGGTTCCGAGAACAAGAAATTTAAATTTTGGGCCAATGACCAGAAAACTCTCCCGATCTCAATTCCATTCAGAACCTTTGGTCAAATCTCAAAAAAACTATTAGATGAACAAAAAACCAAAATTATGATAAACTCCAGGCACTGATGAGACAATAATGGCCGGTCATCAATCAGAATTTGGCTCAGAAGTCAATATGCAGCTGCCCGGGAGAAGGGCAGGAGTCTGGAGAAATAAGGAGCAGCGCTGGGAATATTGAGGCTTTACAGAAACTTAATGGAGTTGTCAATAAAAGTACAAACATTTATGAAGTGTTGATAATTGTACGTCAGTAACCAGAGAAACATCTGAGTTAAAGATTGAAGTAGCAAAATGTGGAAATGAAAATTTGTGTAAGTATCGGAACTTTTGTCCACAACTGTGAATATCGAGGCAAAAAAACAAACAAATTAAAGTGACTTTAATAAATGAATAAATATATCTTAGAAATTATTTTAGTCCCCTTGGCGATAAGGAGTCACACTTAAAACCCCCAAATATGTCTTTTTGAATAAGTTTAACATTTTTATTCATGATTTGTTTCAAGGGGATAACTCCAAGGACCGTGGGATCATGCATTGTGAAGTGTCTGAAGACGCTGTGCTTGAGGAAGCTGTTTATTAATATTTGATCAGTTGTTTACTGATTCATTCTCTGAGGTTCTTCATCCTACTCCCAACATATTTCACCCCACGTGGGCATCCTAACAAATATACAAAATAGCATGATGCATATCTAAGATAAGGTGTTTCAAGGGGATAACTCCAAGGACCGTGGGATCGTGCATTGTGAAGTGTCTGAAGACGCTGTGCTTGAGGAAGCTGTTTATTAATATTTGATCAGATGTTTACTGATTCATTCTCTGAGGTTCTTCATCCTACTCCCAACATATTTCACCCCACGTGGGCATCCTAACAAATATACAAAACAGCATGATGCATATCTAAGATAAGGTGTGATTTGTGGTGCTATCATCATTCATATTCAGTGTTTTGATATTATGCGCAATAGACTGAGATCATTAACATCTTTTTACATAATATTAAGTCCCATTGTTCTCAGAAAAGTAACTAGAGGAGGTATTTGGGGTTGCAAGGTAAGGGGTAGGGTTTTGGGGGTATGAAGATGCCAGGTAGAGATAAGCGGATCAGGAAAAATTCTAATTCATTTGTTCACACTGATTCTTCACACTATGCTCTGAAGTCTCTTAATTCCCAGAGCATAATAAGCAGAATCTGTTGGAAATGAAAAATCCTTATACTCACCTTAATGCTCACCTCAACAGCACCATCACCCATCTGATTCTTGTTGCGTCTTATCTTGTCGCCAGCTCTGAAATTCCAGGGCCTCTAACACTGATTATGTGCGCATATAGTCGCTTGTTCCGATTGCATTTATTGTGATTTAGTTACAGAATTTTGCTTACCTTTTCTATCATTAAACTCAGAGAGCTGAATCTGCTTTTTGGTATCATCCATAAAAAGTTTATAAAATACCACTTCTGGGTCACATATGTAACTCTCAAAAGCCTCCATAAACAGACAAGCGTAATATGGCATAGATTACGTGCCCATAGCGGTCCCTCTAGTTTTAGAATACTTTTTTTGCCACTGTTATAAAAATAATTGTGACATAAAAGGATGGAGCCTAAAATAAATTATTATTCAGGGGGCATCAAGGAATTGTATTTAGAAAGTAGGTTATGGATTTTATGTCTTTGAAGTGCGGGATATTGCTATATAATGATGTTACATCAAGGGTAGGCCATAAATAATTTTCTTTCCAAGTGAATTGACCAATTTAAGTAAACATCATCCTGTGTCTGCTCGGTATGCTGGAAAAGTGGTGGCATACTTTTGTAGTTGATCTAAATATTTGGATAGGGTAGAGGTAGTTAACACCTATTAGTCTCCCATCTCCCATAGACTTATGTTTCTTAGACAAAAAATAAAAATACAGAATGTTTAGATTTTATTCTATAATTCTTTTTTGGCAAGGCTTTGGTTTTCACAGTGCATTATTAAGTACCGTAGATTTTTTTTGCATTCCGTAATAATATCCCTCGTTAATGTTTTGTAGTAGTTTGTATCGGAAAGAATTTGAAGAGCTTTTGTGTCACAGTACTCATAGTTAGGGTTGAGCGAAACGGGTCGTTCATTTTCAAAAGTCGCCGACTTTTGGCAAAGTCGGGTTTCATGAAACCCGATCCGACCCCTGTGCGGGGTCGGCCATGCGGTACGCGACTTTCGCGCCAAAGTCGCGTTTCAATGACGCGAAAAGCGCAATTTCTCAGCCAATGAAGGTAAACGCAGAGTGTGGGACATAGGTCCTGGTCCCCACCATCTTAGAGAAGGGCATTGCAGTGATTGGCTTGCTGTCTGCGGCGTCACAGGGGCTATAAAGGGGCGTTCCCGCCGACCGCCATCTTACTGCTGCTGATCTGAGCTTAGGGAGAGGTTGCTGCCGCTTCGTCAGAAGCAGGGATAGCGTTAGGCAGGGTCCATTAACCACCAAACCGCTTGTGCTGTAGCGATTTCCACTGCCCAACACCACCTTCGGTGTGCAGGGACAGTGGAAGCTACATTTTTTTTTTCCCTCAGCGCTGTAGCTCATTGGGCTGCCCTAGAAGGCTCCCTGATAGCTGCATTGCTGTGTGTACGCCGCTGTGCAAACCAACTGCTTTTTTCAAAGCACAAATCCTCTTGTTCCTTCCTTTCTGCACAGCTATCTTTTTTGTTTGTACACACTTTTTATTTAATTTGTGCATCAGTCCACTCCTTATTGCTGCCTGCCATACCTGGCTGAGATTACTGCAGGGAGATAGTAATTGAAGGACACTCCCTGTTTTTTTTTTTTTTTTTTTTTTTTTTGTGGGAGATTAAGATTGACATTTCTGCTAGAGTGCCATCCCTGTGTGTGCCATCTCTCAGTCAGTGGGCCATAGAAAGCCTATTAATTTTTTTGCTTGATTTGGGTTATAAAATCTACCTGAAAAAATCACTACATCAATCAGTGGGAGAAAAATATTGGCCTCAGGGCTTGTGTGCCACTCCTGACTCCTGTGTGCATCATCACTCACTCAGTGGGCCATAGAAAGCCCTTTTTTTTTTTTGCTTTATTTGGGTTCTAAATTCTACCTGAAAAAATCAATAAATCAATCAGTGGGAGATTAATATTGGCCTTTGGGCTTGTGTGCCAGTCCTAAGCGTGCCATCTCTCTCTCTCAGATAGTGGGCCATAGAAAGCCTATTTATTATTTTTTTTATTGGGTTTATAAATTTTCCCTGGAACAAAAAAAAAAAAAGTGGGAGATTAATATTGGCCTCTGGGCTTGTGTGCCAGTCCTGAGCGTGCCATCTCTCTCACAAATAGTGGGCCATAGAAAGCCTATTTATTTTTTTGCTTGATTTGGGTTCTAAAATGTACCTGAAAAAATCACTACATCAATCAGTGGGAGAAAAATATTGGCCTCAGGGCTTGTGTGCCACTCCTGACTCCTGTGTGCATCATCACTCACTCAGTGGGCCATAGAAAGCCCTTTTTTTTTTTTTTTTTTGCTTTATTTGGGTTCTAAATTCTACCTGAAAAAAATCAATAAATCAATCAGTGGGAGATTAATATTGCCCTTTCTGCTTGTGTGCCAGTCTTGACTCCTGGGTGTGCCATCTCTCTCTCTCTCTCCAATTGTGGGCCATAGAAAGCCTATTATTTTTTTAGCTTGATTTGGGTTCCAAAATCTACCTGAAAAAATCACTACATCAATCAGATGGAGATAAATATTGGCCTCTGGGCTTGTGTGCCACTCCTGACTCCTGTGTGCGTCATTTCTCACTCAGTGGGCCATAGAAAGCCTTTTTTTGTTTTATTTGTTTTCTAAATTCTCCCTGAAAAAATTATTTTATTTTATTTGGTTTCTAAATTCTTCCTGAAAAAATCATTTTATTCTATTATTTTTTTTCCTAAAGTCTCCCTGAAAAAAAAAAAAAAACAAATCAGTGGGAGATTAATATTGCCCTTTCTGCTTGTGTGCCAGTCTTGACTCCTGGGTGTGCCATCTCTCTCTCTCTCTCCAATTGTGGGCCATAGAAAGCCTATTATTTTTTTAGCTTGATTTGGGTTCCAAAATCTACCTGAAAAAATCACTACATCAATCAGTGGGAGATGAATATTGGCCTCTGGGCTTGTGTGCCACTCCTGACTCCTGTGTGCGTCATCTCTCACTCAGTGGGCCATAGAAAGCCTTTTTTTGTTTTATTTGTTTTCTAAATTCTCCCTGAAAAAATCATTTTATTTTATTTGGTTTCTAAATTCTTCCTGAAAAAATCATTTTATTCTATTATTTTTTTTCCTAAAGTCTCCCTGAAAAAAAAAAAACAACAAATCAGTGGGAGATTAATATTGCCCTTTCTGCTTGTGTGCCAGTCTTGACTCCTGGGTGTGCCATCTCTCTCTCTCTCTCCAATTGTGGGCCATAGAAAGCCTATTATTTTTTTAGCTTGATTTGGGTTCCAAAATCTACCTGAAAAAATCACTACATCAATCAGTGGGAGATAAATATTGGCCTCTGGGCTTGTGTGCCACTCCTGACTCCTGTGTGCGTCATCTCTCACTCAGTGGGCCATAGAAAGCCTTTTTTTGTTTTATTTGTTTTCTAAATTCTCCCTGAAAAAATCATTTTATTTTATTTGGTTTCTAAATTCTTCCTGAAAAAATCATTTTATTCTATTATATTTTTTCCTAAAGTCTCCCTGAAAAAAACAAAAAAAAACAAATCAGTGGGAGATTAATATTGCCCTTTCTGCTTGTGTGCCAGTCTTGACTCCTGGGTGTGCCATCTCTCTCTCTCTCTCCAATTGTGGGCCATAGAAAGCCTATTATTTTTTTAGCTTGATTTGGGTTCCAAAATCTACCTGAAAAAATCACTACATCAATCAGTGGGAGATAAATATTGGCCTCTGTGCTTGTGTGCTACTCCTAACTCCTGTGTGCGTCATCTCTCACTCAGTGGGCCATAGAAAGCCTTTTTTTGTTTTATTTGTTTTCTAAATTCTCCCTGAAAAAATCATTTTATTTTATTTGGTTTCTAAATTCTTCCTGAAAAAATCATTTTATTCTATTATTTTTTTTCCTAAAGTCTCCCTGAAAAAAAAAAAAAAAACAAATCAGTGAGAGATTAATATTGCCCTTTCTGCTTGTGTGCCAGTCTTGACTCCTGGGTGTGCCATCTCTCTCTCTCTCTCCAATTGTGGGCCATAGAAAGCCTATTATTTTTTTAGCTTGACTTGGGTTCCAAAATCTACCTGAAAAAATCACTACAACAATCAGTGGGAGATAAATATTGGCCTCTGGGCTTGTGTGCCACTCCTGACTCCTGTGTGCGTCATCTCTCACTCAGTGGGCCATAGAAAGCCTTTTTTTGTTTTATTTGTTTTCTAAATTCTCCCTGAAAAAAATCATTTTATTTTATTTGGTTTCTAAATTCTTCCTGAAAAAATCATTTTATTCTATTATTTTTTTTCCTAAAGTCTCCCTGAAAAAAAAAACAAAAACAAATCAGTGGGAGATTAATATTGCCCTTTCTGCTTGTGTGCCAGTCTTGACTCCTGGGTGTGCCATCTCTCTCTCTCTCTCCAATTGTGGGCCATAGAAAGCCTATTATTTTTTTAGCTTGATTTGGGTTCCAAAATCTACCTGAAAAAATCACTACATCAATCAGTGGGAGATAAATATTGGCCTCTGGGCTTGTGTGCCACTCCTGACTCCTGTGTGCGTCATCTCTCACTCAGTGGGCCATAGAAAGCCTTTTTTTGTTTTATTTGTTTTCTAAATTCTCCCTGAAAAAATCATTTTATTTTATTTGGTTTCTAAATTCTTCCTGAAAAAATCATTTTATTCTATTATTTTTTTTTCCTAAAGTCTCCCTGAAAAAAAAAAAAAAAAAACAGTGGGAGATTAATATTTACATTTGTGCTTCAGTGACAGTCCTGCGTGTGTGGCATCTCTCTCATTTGTTGCCACCAACAACAGAGTGTGTAACATTGTGCCTGATTTTCGTTGTGGTCTCACTCACCTGTAAAGGGGTAGCTAAATCATACTGAAGTTATAGCTCACCGTGTAATTTGTGTGACAGCAACAAATACCGTTAGTTTGTTTACGTTTTTAAAACAATGAGGAAGTCTGGTGGAAGAGGTCGTGGCCGGGGGCGTTCATTGTCAGCTGGTAAAGAGGGTAGTGGTAGTGGTGGAGCATCAGCTGGTCGTGGGAAAAAAAATATTGCACCTAAGTCTGGAGCTGTGGAGCCAGGTTCGTCTTCTGGCTACACAAGGCCTCGAACGCTCCCTTTTCTGGGAGTAGGAAAACCGCTTTTAAAGCCGGAGCAGCAAGAGCAAGTTTTGGCTTATCTTGCTGACTCAGCCTCTAGCTCTTTTGCCTCCTCTCGTGAAACTGGTAAATGTCAAAGCAGCGCGTCGTTAGTGGATGTTCACGGTCAGGGACAAGTCGCTTCCTTGTCCTCTTCAGTAAAAACAACAACAGAGAAGAATGCAGCAGGCGACACAACGGGTTACTCCATGGAGCTCTTTACACATACCGTCCCTGGCTTAGAAAGTGAAGCAGTTAACAGTCCATGCCCATTACAAGTTGAATCTGACATGGAGTGCACTGATGCACAGCCACAGCCAGACTACTATGCTGGTCCTTTGACTCAGACCACAACATTGCCCTCGCAGGGTAATGATCAAGAATCAGACCCTGATGAGACTATGTTGCCCCATCACGAACGCTATACCACCGACCGACACGGTGACACAGACGAAGTTGCACACGAGCTACAAGAAGAGGTAATAGATGACCCAGTTCTTGACCCCGATTGGCAGCCATTGGGGGAACAGGGTGCAGGCGGCAGCAGTTCTGAAGCGGAGGAGGAGGGGCCGCAGCAGGCATCAACATCGCAACAGGTTCCATCTGCCGGGCCCATATCTTGCCCAAAACGCGTGGCAAAGCCAAAACCTGTTGGAGGACAGCGTGGCCATCCGGTTAAAGCTCAGTCTGCAATGCCTGAAAAGGTATCCGATGCTAGAAAGAGTGCAGTCTGGCATTTTTTTAAACAACATCCAATTGATCAGCGCAAAGTCATCTGTCAAAAATGTTCAACTACCTTAAGCAGAGGACAGAATCTGAAAAGTCTCAATACAAGTTGCATGCATAGACATTTAACCACCATGCATTTGCAAGCCTGGACTAACTACCAAACGTCCCTTAAGGTTGTAGCACCCTCGGCCAATGAAGCTAGTCAGCAATGCAACATCCCTTCCGGCAGTGTAGGGCCACCATTTTCCGCACCACCTGCAGTATCTGTGCAGGTTTCTTTGCCAGGCCAAAGCAGTCAGGGTCAGGGAATCACCAGTTTTGTAGTAGGAAACACTGCATCTAGGGCACCGGCGGCAACAATACCATCTCCCACCGTCTCTCAGTCTGCCATGTCCACCGGCACCCCCGCTAGTTCCACGATCTCCAGCTCTCCAGTCCAGCTCACCCTACATGAGACTATGGTTAGAAAAAGGAAGTACTTAGCCTCGCATCCGCGTACACAGGGTTTGAATGCCTACATAGCTAGACTAATCTCGTTAGAGATGATGCCCTACCGGTTAGTTGAAAGCGAAGCTTTCGAAGCCCTGATGGACTACGCTGTACCACGCTACGAGCTACCCAGTCGACACTTTTTTTCCAGAAAAGCCATCCCAGCCCTCCACCAGCATGTTAAAGAGCGCATCGTCCATGCACTCAGGCAATCTGTGAGCACAAAGGTGCACCTGACAACAGATGCATGGACCAGTAGGCATGGCCAGGGACGTTACGTGTCCATCACGGGACACTGGGTAAATGTGGTGGATGCAGGGTCCACAGGGGACAGCAAGTTTGGGACAGTTCTGCCTAGCCCATGGTCTAGGAAACAGTTGGCTGTAGGCGTTCGCACCCCCTCCTCCTCCTCTTCGTCCTCCTGCAGAAGCGAGAGCTCGTCCACAGACCGCAGTCGCACAACCACTCCATCCGCAGCTGCCACTGTTGCACACCAGGTCTCCCATTATGGGGCAGCTACTGGCAAACGTCAGCAGGCTGTATTGGCTATGAAGTGTTTGGGCGACAACAGACACACCGCGGAAGTTCTGTCCGAGTTCTTGCAGAAAGAAACGCAGTCGTGGCTGGGCACTGTAGATCTTGAGGCAGGCAAGGTAGTGAGTGATAACGGAAGGAATTTCATGGCTGCCATCTCCCTTTCCCAACTGAAACACATTCCTTGCCTGGCTCACACCTTAAACCTGGTGGTGCAGTGCTTCCTGAAAAGTTATCCGGGGTTATCCGACCTGCTCCTCAAAGTGCGTGGACTTTGCTCACATATCCGCCGTTCGCCCGTACACTCCAGCCGTATGCAGACCTATCAGCGTTCTTTGAACCTTCCCCAGCATCGCCTAATCATAGACGTTGCAACAAGGTGGAACTCAACACTGCACATGCTTCAGAGACTGTGCGAACAGAGGCGGGCTGTTATGTTTTTGTGGGAGGACACACATACACGGGCAGGCAGTAGGATGGCAGACATGGAGTTGTCAGGTGTGCAGTGGTCGAAGATTCAAGACATGTGTCAAGTCCTTCAGTGTTTTGAGGAATGCACACGGCTGGTTAGTGCAGACAACGCCATAATAAGCATGAGCATCCCCCTAATGCGTCTGCTGATGCAAAGTTTGACGCACATAAAGGATCAGGCGTCTGCAGCTGAGGAAGAGGAAAGCCTTGATGACAGTCAGCCATTGTCTGGCCAGGGCAGTGTACAGGACGAGTTAGCGGGCGAAGAGGAGGAGGAGGACGAGGAGGATGATGGGGATGATTATATTTGTAATGAGGAAGCTTTTCCGGGGCCACTGGAAATTGGTGGCGCGGCAAGGCCGGGTTCTGGTTTTTGGAGGGACACAAGTGACGTGGATTTGCCTGAAACTGCCCCTCAACCAAGCACAACCGCAGATTTGAGAACTGGAACTTTGGCCCACATGGCGGATTATGCCTTACGTATCCTCAAAAGGGACACACGCATTACTAAAATGATGAACGATGACGATTACTGGTTGGCCTGCCTCCTTGATCCTCGCTATAAAGGCAAATTGCAAAATATAATGCCACATGAGAACTTGGAACTAATATTAGCAACCAAACAATCAACTCTTGTTGACCGTTTGCTTCTGGCATTCCCTGCACACAGCGCCCGTGATCGTTCTCACACGAGCTGCAGGGGCCAGCAGACCAGAGGAGTTAGAGGGGCAGAAATCAGAAGTGGCGTTGGCCAGAGGGGTTTTCTGACCAGGTTGTGGAGTGATTTTGCTATGACCGCAGACAGGACAGGTACTGCAGCATCAATTCAAAGTGACAGGAGACAACATTTGTCCAGTATGGTTACAAACTATTTTTCATCCCTTATCGATGTTCTCCCTCAACCGTCATTCCCATTTGATTACTGGGCATCAAAATTAGACACCTGGCCAGAATTGGCAGAATATGCATTGCAGGAGCTTGCTTGCCCGGCAGCTAGTGTCCTATCAGAAAGAGTATTCAGTGCTGCAGGTTCAATACTAACAGAAAAAAGGACTCGTCTGGCTACCCAAAATGTAGATGATCTAACCTTCATTAAAATGAACCACAACTGGATTTCGAAATCTTTTGCCCCACCTTGCCCGGCCGACACCTAGCTTTCCTATGAAAAGGTCTTGCCTGTGGACTATTCTGAATGCCTTTTCCAATCTCGTAATTTTCTGCACCTGATTGTCCAGCATACGACATGTTTACACCTCACTAAATGGCCAAACTCCCCACACGGGGCCGTGGTATCGACACTTGGCGACAGCACCCGTGAGAGTGCTGTTTGTCTGAAGAGGTGGGTGTGCCCGCTTTTGGTCGACGGCACTGCCACTGGGTCCCTCCTAGTACAATAAAGTGTCTCTGGCGGTGGTGGTGCGCACCCAACGTCAGACACACCGTTGTAATATGAGGGGCCCTGGGCCTGTACCGCCGGCCACAAGACAGTTCCCACCCCCCCCAGCTCAAACAGTGCTCTACCACTTGCAAAATTATCTCACAGCTCCACCAATATTTAGTCTATGCGCTGACATCCTTCAATGCCTGCCACTGACAATACCATTGTATTGACATTTTTGTTATGTTAGGCCTTCGAAGCCTGTCTGCGGTCACTCCTTCCACTATGCCTCCACTGACCACACCACTGCTGCCCGTGTACCCCTGGAACCAATTTAAAATTGCCTACAGCCAGCCCAATTTTTTTATTTTAGGCCTTCGATGCCTGTCTGCGGTCCGTTCTTTCTACTACTACTACACTGACCAGGCCACTACTGCCCGTGTACCCCTGGAACCAATTTAAAATTGCCTACAGCCATGTGTTATTATTTTAGGCCTTCGATGCCTGTCTGCGGTCACTCCTTACAATATGCCTCCACTGACCACACCACTGCTGCCCGTGTACCCCTGGAACCAATTTAAAATTGCCTACAGCCATGTGTTATTATTTTAGGCCTTCGATGCCTGTCTGCGGTCACTCCTTCCACTAGGCCTCCACTGACCACACCACTGCTGCCCGTGTACCCCTGGAACCAACATCAGAAAATATAAAAATAAGTATTTTGCTTATAAAAAAGAAAATTCTGGAGAGATATCAAATGCAGACATTTTAACATTAAAAACAAACACATACAACAAAAATCTGGTACAGTACTAAAAATGGCCACCAGCTACAATAACTTTCTCCTGCAAGTAGTTAACTGAAAGTTTATTTCAATTTAAAACACAGATATGGCATCCACCGAGTGTTGTCCTGTCGCGTCTTCTTTATATTATTGCCAAGAAGATGCAAAACAATGAAAATAATAAAATCATTATTTACCAAAAAAATAGAGTAAGTCAAAACCACATTGCAAATAAACATTCATTACAAATAAAGAAGCAGGGCGCGTCCGAGGGTGAGTATATACCTAATAAGAATATAATCACCCTCGGACGCGCCCTGCTTCTTTCCGACAGCCTTCCTTCCTAAGAATCAGCCTTTCCATGGTGTAGAGAGAGGGTTTGTTACACTCCAAGGTGTTCCCCAGGTTGCCTTTCATGAGCTTCGATCTTCATGCTCTCGTTTAGTAGTTGTCGGAAATTAGGCTGCATTAGGCCTACAAATTGGGTATGGGGTGGAGAGAGATGGTGTGTTACACTCCAAGGTGTTCCCCAGGTTTCCTTGCCATTGCTTCGGTCTTCCGACTCTCGTTTAGTAGTTGTAGAAAACTACACTGCATTAGGCCTAAAAAATGGGTATCGGGTGGAGAGAGATGGTGTGTTACACTCCAAGGTGTTCCCCAGGTTGCCTTTCCTGAGCTTCGATCTTCCGGCTCTCGTTTAGTAGTTGTTGGAAACTACACTGCATTAGGCCTACAAATTGGGTATGGGGTGTAGAGAGATGGTGTGTTCCACTTCAAGGTGTTCTCCAGGTTGCCTTTCCTGAACTTCTATCTTCAGTCTCTCATTAAATTGTGGTTAAACGGAACAACTGCATTTGGCGTACTAGTTGGTTTGGGGCCTACTATCGGTGTCTGCCACTCCTTGCTGTTCTCCTGGTTTCCTGTCCTGAAATTCCGTTTTCAGGCGCTCGTTAAGTAGTTGTTAATGTTAGACTGCATTTGGCCTACTAGTTGGGTTGGGGCCTACTATCGGTGTCTGCCACTCCTTGCTGTTCTCCTCCACTGAACAAAGCTGTGCCGCCTGTTTACTACGGTTGCCAATTTTGAACTGCATTTAGACTACTTACTGATTTGGGCCTACTCTCTGTGTCAGCCTCTCATTCCAGTTGTCCTCCACTGCAATGCCCCCTGGTTATTCCTGTGTTACCAATTTTTAACTGCATTTAGCCCACTTTATTCTTTGGGCCTATATCTGTGTTTCCTCCTCATCCTGCCCATTGCCCAGCCAGTGATAGATGAGTCTGCTGGTACATTGACCCATAACGCAACATTCCCCGTGCACGCTACACAACAACATTGTGACCCTGCTGAAAGTCAGGTTGCTCTTCCCGCATACCATACCACCTTACACGGGGACAAAGAGGAAGGTGCAGATGAAAGTGCAGGTTCCTTCATCAGGTGGGGGGGAGGAATACTAGTTGGCGACGTCACTGGCACAGGGCCTCTCATAGTACGCAAAAGTGTTGCTGCCGGTGGGAGGCGCCCCCGCCGTGCAAACACACCGCTGTACTTTGAGGGGCCCTGTGCCAGTGCCAATGCCAACGAGTGGGCCCCCCCTGCTTGCTCAGGTTCACAGCACTTGCAAAGTTGAAATACTTACCTCTCCCTGCTCCACTGCCGTGACGTGGTCCAGATTTCCTGGGCCCACTAATTACTTGAACCAGCCCTACCCACCACAACTTTAGCCAAATGACCCCCAATTTCAAATGCCTTCCAATTATTATAAGGTAAATTACGCTTGACAAGCTTCATTAAGAAGAATGGATGGTTTTGACATTAAAATGGGCACTCTAGGTGTTTTCCTGGCCCCCACTCACTGCCGACTATGCTGCCCCATTGACTTGCATTGGGTTTCGTGTTTCGGTCGATCCCGACTTTACGTCATAATCGGCCGATTTCACTCGACCCGACTTTTGAGATAGTCGGGTTTCGCGAAACCCGGCTCGACTCTAAAAAGGTCAAGGTCGCTCAACTCTACTCATAGTCCATTATCACAATTTCCCATACTTATACATACTTAGCACGCAAAATTGGCCATTAGTAATGCAGTCCAAATTTCGCGTATTCAATGTTTGCACATTTTACGTAGTGCAGCCGTGTTCTTTTGTTTATGGATTACGTCGTCATAGCAGCAATGGTTTCAAAATATATAAAAAATAAGTGTTAATCAATTATTTTGGTGGTGCCGCATAGGCAAAAGTCCGATCTACCTAAGCATAAAGTTATTTAACCTTCACGATAAATGCCATAAAGAGGAAATAACAGAGACTCCAGAATTGGATGAGCCCCCACTCAGCTCCATCGATGACAAAATAAAAAAAAGTACACGTTTCAGAAAACGGTGACACAATCCAAAATTATTTTTTTCATTTCCGAATTTGTGATTTTTTGTGAATTTTTCAAAACGTTTTTAACCACTTAAATAAAAAAACTACAAAATTGTATCGATGTAATGTAATTTACGCAACTTAGTAAACAAAACAAAATTCCGAAGATATAAAATTTGCTGTTTTTCCCTTCATTCAACCCCCCCCCAAAAAAAAAATTTAATGTAATGAATTAATCTTTCATAACCCCAAAACGATGCTAATAAAAACCACAACTCGTCCATATAAGGCGATTTGCATGAAAATGTTGCCCTCTTCTGGTGGAACAGTTCAGGATTGCTAACAATAATTTGTCCACTAGTGGGCAGTGGTGATGCAATTATTAAATTAGGGCTTTAACCTCTTGGGTGCCAAAGTCATTTTTCTTAACAACTTTTTAATTTTTTTTAATCACTTTCTAAAAGCTACAATCTTTTACTTTTTCTGCTTTACAGGAATGTTTTTCCAGAACGAGATATGACATTTTTGAATAGCTCCATATAATATGTTGTATAACATAAAAAAAGATTATTATTTAAATGAAGAAAAAAAATCAAAACTATTTTTCGGATAGTTTCATGGATTTTGTTTTAGCAGCATTTGCTCTACTGTGAAATGTTGGCTGAAAGTGTTTGACACGGCTCAGGACCCACATCAGGTGCCGATGGTCTTATAGAGCCAGCACCTCGGCTAACATCGGCTGCTGAACCTTGCTCCAATCACTGCTGCTTAACCCTTTAAGTGCCTCTGTCTTTTAATGGCAGTGGTCTATAAGTGGCGGGATGATAGATTGACGTGTCAAATAAGGGACTGTGTTTTCTCTTTTTAAATCATAATGACAACCCAAAACATCCAAATGACCCTGATCAAAAGTTCACATACCCCATTTCTTAATACCGTGTATTGCCCGTCTAACATCAATGACAGCTTGAAGTCTTTTGTGGTAGTTGTGGATGAGATGGTCACTGCAAAGCCTTCACTTTGTTCTGCTGTAGCCAAAGACAGGTCGACTTGGCCTTGTGTTTTGGATCGTTGTCATGTTGAAACGTCCAAGTACGTCCCATCATGCGAAGTATTTGCTGATAACATTCTGCATTCATCTTTCCTTCAACTTTAACCAAGTTTCCTGTGCCTTTGTAGCTCACACATCCCCAATACATTAGTGATCCTCCTCCATGCTTTACAGTAGGAATGATGCTCCTGTCATCATAGGCCTTGTTGACCTCTCTCCAGGGCCGTAGTTGCCACTAGGCACTTGAGGGCACGTGCCTAGGGTGGCAGGATGCGGGGGACGCACTTGAGCAAGGTTTTTTTTTTTATAAAGTCCAGGGTCAAGGGCGTCATGTGGAGATTTTCTGCAAAAGAGCGGAGAAGATGGAGGTCTGCAGAGACGGCTGTGGATGAGAAACTCGTCATGGGGTCTGGACAAGATGAAGAAAAGAAGAACAGCTCCAGAGACGACGTCATCTATAAGGTACCTGGATGTAAATGTTGTTTGTGATACTAACTCTCATGTTTTTATTTATGTTAGGAGCATTAAAGGGGATGTCCAGGTTTGTGATGAGTCTGCAGTCATTCTATGTGACTGCAGACTTCTGAATTCTCACAGTGCGCACTGCACGCTGTCAGGATTCTCTCGTGCTGGCGATTTACATACATGCGGTCACGTGCTGACTAGACATGTGTGGCCTCTGTCAATGAAAATGAACTGAGTGAGGCCGGGCATGTCTAGTCGGAATGTGGTCAGAAGTATATAAATCGCATGCTTGTGCTGACATGACCGTCCACCGGCAAGGGAGAATCCTAAAAGTGTGCAGTTGTGAGAATTCAGAAGCTGCGATGTCAGGATTCAGCTCTGCAGGTTTCAGTAATCGTCACATGGACCCTTTACTCATATGCGACTTTCATACTTGTGGTCCTGTGACATCGAGCTTCTCTGCTGCTTCTGTTTTTCACTGAACATTGAGAGCATTAGGGAGAGGAGCTCGTGAGTACATGACTACAGTGGTGTTCAAAAGTCCTGCACAGGCATAGGATAAATTGATTGATTGATTTTTCAAGTTTTAAACGTTTTCTGTCGAATATCTTCGATGCTAATATGACATATTATAGACGGTTTTGTTCAGAATACAATTTTGCATTCTCTCCCTGTAATATTTTTAGCTTTTGAGGCAGCCTTCAGATTTTTGTCAGCGGAGGATCGTGTGCGAGTTGTGGTGCTACATGAAGAGGGTTATACTGGCCCCCAGATCGCAAGGAAGGGCGGCTGTAATCAGAGTAAAGTCGTAAGAATTTTGCAGAAACATAAGCAGCTTGGAATCACCCAGGACAGGCCCAGATCTGGTCGGCCAAGAAAGTCAACTAAAAGGGAGGATAGAGTACTGATAAGAACATCCCTTGCCAATCGAAAGCTCAGCTCTCCTCAGCTTCTGCGAGAATGGCAAGAAAAGTGCAATATTGAGGTAGCAACATCAGCTGTTTGGAAGCAGGATTGAGAGGGTGCAAGGCCCGAAAGAAGCCATTGATGACAGCCATACAAAGACAAAGGCGAAAACTGTGGGCATTGAAATATTTAAAATGGAGGAAGGAGGAGTGGGAAAAAGTGCTATTTAGCGATGAAAGCACTTTTTGCATTTTAGGAAATGATGGCAAGTCTTATGTGAGAAGGTTGCCACATGAAGAGTACAAGCCAGAGTGTTTGAGCTCCTCTGTGAAACATCCGAGGAAAGTAATGGTCTGGGGCTGTATGGCAGCCAATGGTGTTGGAAGGCTTCATATCCTGGAGGGTATGGTTAATGCAAACAAATACATAGACATCCTTAATAAGAAAATGCTGCCTTCTGCTCAACACTGAATTAAATAAAAAATAATAAATCTTAAAAAGTAAAATGTAAGTCTGTGTGAACTTGCATCGGAAGTTAGTGAACTTAGAAACCTGTTCACCATTCTACACACTGTACTGGTGTAGGTATGGTCATGCTGCAAAAAAAATTATCAAAAATGCACATACCAAAACAATTCAATACACTTGGGATATTCGAAAATGAGTATGGCATACAATGAGGGATTACAAAAACATATCTGTTCCACCAGTTTCACTGTAGAGATGCAGAAGTATGAAACATATAGCTTTCTTCACGCCTATGCAGGACTTTTGAACACCATTGTAAGTGCAAATTGCATATGTCCTTGGGGGGGGGGGGGGGGGGGTTCACCAAAATGAATTCTTGCCGCTGGTGCCAGAAAACCTAGATACACCTCTACCGGTATGCTACTGTGAGCAGCGATTACCGGGTCCGGTGGAGGGAGGTCTGTGCACAGGCAGTGAGGCAGGGACTGAGGGTGTCCACAGAGAGAATGGAGACCCGGAGACTGCCCATCCCAGTCTACGCCGTAGCCTGGAGCCCTCAGGCGGTGATGGCTACTTGTGGACATGTGCGGCGCTTGCGGTTTTGCACTTTTGGTGAGACACACTGCTAGCAGCATTTTTTTCCATTGCTGCAAGTACCGCGTTTGCTGGATCGCGACAAAACCGCAAATGCCACACATGTCCGCAAGTTCCGTAGGGAATGAATGAGGCCGAACGCAGTGTTGCCGTAAGTGATCCGTTACACGGCAGATGCGGAAAAACTGCCGGATCTGCTGCAAAAGGCCAAAATCACTGCCGATAGTGACATACTCGCCAAAGGGGGAGGCAGTAGTAAAAGTGCCTAGGGCAGCAGAAACTCTAAATACGGCCCTGCCTCTCTCCAAATGTAACGTTTATGGTTGTGGCCAAAAAGTCCAATTTTGTTCTCATCACTCCAAATTACCTTGTTCCAGAAGTTTGGAGGCTCGTCTCTGTGCTGTTTTGCGTATTGTAGGTGAGATACTTTGTGTCATTTGCGCAGTAATGGCTTTCTTCTGGCGACTCAACCATGCAGCCCAATTTTCTTCAAGTGCCACACCGCTAGCTTTCAGAGAGTCCAGTATTTCATCTGATGTTATTTGTGGGTTTTTCTTTGAATCCAACATAATTATCCTTACTGCGGGTTCTGAAAGTATTCAGATCCCTTTAAATTTTTTACTCTTCGTTCCATTGCAGCCATTTGCTAAATTCAAAAAAGTTGATTTTTTTCTCATTACTGTACACTCTGCACCACATCTTGACTAAAAAAAACAGAAATGTAGAAATTTTTGCAACTTTATTAAAAATGAAAACCTGAGATCTCACATGGTCATAAGTATTCAGACCCTTTGCTCAGTATTGAGTAGAAGCCCCTTTTGAGCTCGTACAGCCATGAGTCTTCTTGGGAATGATGCAACAAGTTTTTCACCCCTGGATTTGGGGATCCTCGGCCACTCTTCCTTGCAGATCCTCTCCAGTTCCGTCAGGTTGGATGGTGAACGTTGGTGGACGGCCATTTTCAGGTCTCTCCAGAGATGCTCAGTTGGGTTTAGGTCAGGGCTCTGGCTGGGCCGGTCAAGAATGGTCACAAAGTTGTTATGAAGCCGCTCCTTTGTTATTTTAGCTGTGTGCTTAGGGTCATTGTCTTGTTGGAAGGTGAACCTTCGGCCAAGTCTGAGGTCCAGAGCACTCTGGAAGAGCTTTTCATCTAAGATATATATAAGAAAAACCTGGCACTCAACTTTATATAGGTGATATTTTATTATTCCAAGCGGAGGTGTAGTAACAGCAAACGTTTCGGTCATAAACACATGATATGTTCATATTTAGCACAATAATCCGAATTGTCATGAAAGGGGGTAGGGCGTAAAGGGACTCTTAGGCCTCTAGGTATTCTTTTGACCCTGAGATACTCAGAAAGTGTGGCACAATGCAGTTCAATATTAACTTGATGCCGGAGGTTTTTCTTATATGTATCACTACGGTTTTGGAACCTACCTGGGCACCTTCATATAGAGCTGTGCACACGTTTTCTGTTGATACTGAGTTTACCTCTACGTGCTTGCATGCCCATATTGGCTATGTCTTCAACCACATTCTCCTATAACACAGAAGAAACTTCTAACATCTTGGCACAGTCTAAATTCTCTTGCGATTTTCTTAAAATTCCCCCACAAGAAACACGGGGTCGTGATGTTGAGAGGGCACTCCGGAATCAAGTTAATATTGAACTGACCTGGCCTCCACAGTCACCAGACCTGAACCCAATCGAGATGGTTTGGGGCGAGCTGGACCGCAGAGTGAAGGCAAAAGGGCCAACAAGTGCTAAGCATCTCTGGGAACTCCTTCACGATTGTTGGAAGACCATTCCCGGTGACTACCTCTTGAAGCTCATCAAGAGAATGCCAAGAGTGTGCAAAGCAGTCATCACAGCAAAAGGTGGCTACTTTGAAGAACCTAAAATATAAGACATAATTTCAGTTGTTTCACACTTTTCTGTTAAGTATATAATTCCACATGTGTTAATTCATAGTTTTGATGCCTTCAGTGTGAATGTACAATTTTCATAGTCATGAAAATACAGAAACATCTTTAACCCCTTCATGACCCAGCCTATTTTGACCTTAAAGACCTTGCCGTTTTTTGCAATTCTGACCAGTGTCCCTTTATGAGGTAATAACTCAGGAACGCTTCAATGGATCCTAGCGGTTATGAGATTGTTTTTTCGTGACATATTGGGCTTCATGCTAGTGGTAAATTTAGGTCAATAAATTTTGTGTTTATTTGTGATAAAAACGGAAATTTGGCGAAAATTTTGAAAATTTCGCAATTTTCACATTTTGAATTTTTATTCTGTTAAACCAGAGAGGTATGTGACACAAAATAGTTAATAAAAAACATTTCCCACACGTCTACTTTACATCAGCACAATTTTGGAAACAAAATTTTTTTTTGCTAGGAAGTTATAAGGGTTAAAATTTGACCAGCGATTTCTCATTTTTACAACGAAATTTACAAAACCATTTTTTTTAGGGACCACCTCACATTTGAAGTCAGTTTGAGGGGTCTATATGGCTGAAAATACCCAAAAGTGACACCAATCTAAAAACTGCACCCCTCAAGGTGCACAAAACCACATTCCAGAAGTTTATTAACCCTTCAGGTGCTTCACAGCAGCAGAAGCAACATGGAAGGAAAAAATGAACATTTAACTTTTTAGTCACAAAAATGATTTTTCAGCAACAATTTTTGTATTTTCCCAATGGTAAAAGGAGAAACTGAACCACGAAATTTGTTGACCAATTTGTCCTGAGTACGCTGATACCTCATATGTGGGGGTAAACCACTGTTTGGGCGCACGGCAGGGCTTGGAAGGGAAGGAGCGCCATTTGACTTTTTGAATGAAAAATTGGCTGCACTCTTTAGCGGACACCATGTCAAGTTTGGAGAGCCCCCGTGTGCCTAAAAATTGGAGCTCCCCCACAAGTGACCCCATTTTGGAAACTAGACGCCCCAAGGAACTTATCTAGATGCATAGTGAGCCCTTTAAACCCCCAGCTGCTTCACAAATTGATCCGTAAAAATGAAAAAGTACTATTTTTTCACAAAAAAAATTCTTTTAGCCTCAATTTTTTCATTTTCACATGGACAACAGGATAAAATGGATCCTAAAATTTGTTTGGCAATTTCTCCTGAGCACACCGATACCTCACATGTGGGGGTAAACCACTGTTTGGGCACATGGTAAGGCTCGGAAGGGAAGGAGCGCCATTTGACTTTTTGAATGAAAAATTATCTCCATCGATAGCGGACACCATGTTGCGTTTGGAGAGACCCTGTGTGCTTAAACATTGGAGCTCCCCCACAAGTGACCCCATTTTGGAAACTGGACCCCCCAAGGAACTTATCTAGATGCCTAGTGAGCACTTTAAACCCTCAGGTGCTTCACAAATTGATCCGTAAAAATGAAAAAGTACTTTTTTTTCACAAAAAATTTCTTTTCGCCTCAATTTTTCATTTTTACATGGGCAATAGGATAAAATGGATCCTAAAGTTTGTTGAGCAATTTCTCCCGAGTACGCCGATACCTCATATGTGGGGGTAAACCACTGTTTGGGCACACGGCAGGGCTCAGAAGGGAAGGCGCGCCTTTTGACTTTTTGAATGGAAAATTAGCTCCATTTGTTAGCGGACACCATGTCGCATTTGGAGAGCCCCTGTGTGCCTATGCAATGGAGCTCCCCCACAAGTGACCCCATTTTGGAAACTAGACCCCCCAAGGAACTTATCTAGATGCATACTGAGCACTTTAAACCCCCAGGTGCTTCACAGAAGTTTATAATGCAGGGCCATGAAAATAAAAAAGAATTTTTCTTTTCTCAAAAATGATTTTTTAGCCTGGAATTTCCTATTTTGCCAATGGTAATAGGAGAAATTGGACCACAAATGTTGTTGTCCAGTTTGTCCTGAGTACGCAGATACCCCATATGTGGGTGTAAACCACTGTTTGGGCGCACAGCAGGGCTCAGAAGGGAAGGCACGCCATTTGGCTTTTTAAATGGAAAATTAGCTCCAATCATTAGCGGACACCATGTCGCGTTTGGAGAGCCCCTGTGTGCCTAAACATTAAAGTTCCCCCACAAATGACCCCATTTTGTAAACTAGACCCCCAAAGGAACTAATCTAGATGTGTGGTGAGCACTTTGAACACTCAAGTGCTTCACAGAAGTTTATAACGCAGAGCCATGAAAAAAAAAAAAAAAAATCTTTTCTCAAAAATGATTTTTTAGCCCGCAAATTTTTATTTTCCCAAGGGTAACAGGAGAAATTTGACCCCAAAAGTTGTTGTCCAGTTTCTCCTGAGTACGCTGATACCCAATATGTGGGGGTAAACCACTGTTTAGGCACATGCTGGGGCTCGGAAGTGAAGTAGTGACGTTTTGAAATGCAGACTTTGATGGAATGCTCTGCGGGCGTCACGTTGCGTTTACAGAGCCCCTGATGTGGCTAAACAGTAGAAACCCACCACAAGTGACCCCATTTTGGAAACTAGACCCCCAAAGGAACTAATCTAGATGTGAGGTGAGCACTTTGAACCCCCAAGTGCTTTACAGAAGTTTATAACACAGAGCCGTGAAAATAATAAATACGTTTTCTTTCCTCAAAAATAATTTTTTAGCCCAGAATTTTTTATTTTACCAAGGGTTACAGGAGAAATTGGACCCCAAAAGTTGTTGTCCAGTTTTTCCAGAGTACGCTGATACCCCATGTGTGGGGGCAAACCACTGTTTGGGCACACGTCGGGGCTCAGAAGGGAAGTAGTGACTTTTGAAATGCAGACTTTGATGGAATGGTCTGCGGGCGTCACGTTGCGTTTGCAGAGCCCCTGGTGTGCCTAAACAGTAGAAACCCCACAGAAGTGACACCATTTTGGAAACTAGACCCCCCAAGGAACTTATCTAGATATGTGGTGAGCACTTTGAACCCCCAAGTGCTTCACAGACGTTTACAACGCAGAGCCGTGAAAATAAAAAATCATTTTTCTTTCCTCAAAAATGATGTTTTAGCAAGCAATTTTTTATTTTCTCAAGGGTAACAGGAGAAATTGGACCCCAGTAATTGTTGCGCAGTTTGTCCTGAGTATGCTGGTACCCCATATGTGGGGGTAAACCACTGTTTGGGCACACGTCGGGGCTCGGAAGTGAGGGAGCACCATTTGACTTTTTGAATACAAGATTGGCTGGAATCAATGGTGGCGCCATGTTGCGTTTGGAGACCCCCTGATGTGCCTAAACAGTGGAAACCCCTCAATTCTAACTCCAACACTAACCCCAACACACCCCTAACTCTAATCCCAACTGTAGCCATAACCCTAATCACAACCCTAACCCCAACACACCCCTAACCACAACACACCCCTAACCCTAACCACAACCCTAATTCCAACCCTAACCCTAAGGCTATGTGCCCACGTTGCGGATTCGTATGAGATTTTTCAGCACCATTTTTGAAAAATCCACGGGTAAAAGGCACTGCGTTTTACCTGCGGATTTACCGAGGATTTCCAGTGTTTTTTGTCCGGATTTCACCTGTGGATTCCTATTGAGGAACAGGTGTAAAACGCTGCGGAATCCGCACAAAGAATTGACATGCTGCGGAAAATACAACGCAGCGTTTCCGCGTGGTATTTTCCGCACCATGGGCACAGCGGATTTGGTTTTCCATATGTTTACATGGTACTGTAAACCTGATGGAACACTGCTGCGGATCCGCAGCCAAATCCGCACCGTGTGCACATAGCCTAATTCTAAAGGTATGTGCACACGCTGCGGAAAACGCTGCGGATCTGCAGCAGTTTCCCATGCGTTTACAGTTCAATGCAAACCTATGGGAAACAAAAATCGCTGTACACATGCTGCAGAAAAACTGCACGAAAACACAGCGGTTTACATTCCGCAGCATGTCACTTCTTTCTGCGGATTCCGCAGCGGTTTTACAACTGCTCAAATAGAAAATCGCTGTTGTAAAACCGCATTGAAATGCGCAGAAAAAACGCGGTAAATCCGCCATAAATCCGCAGCGGTTTAGCACTGCGGATTTATCAAATCCGCAGCGGAAAAATCCGCAGAGGACCAGAATACGTGTGCACATACCGAAACCCTAACCCTACCCCTAACCCTAACCCTACCCCTAACCCTAACCCTACCCCTAACCCTACCCCTAACTCTAACCCTACCCCTACCCCTAACCCTACCCCTAACCCTACCCCTAACCCTAGTTCTTACCCCAACCTTAGTGGGAAAAAATATATATATATTTTTTTTATTGTCCCTACCTATGGGGGTGACAAAGGGGGGGGGGGTCATTTACTTTTTTTTTTATTTTGATCACTGAGATATAACCTATCTCAGTGATCAAAATTCACTCTGGAACGAATCTGCCGGCCGGCAGATTCGGCGGGCGCACTGCACATGCGCCCGCCATTTTGGAAGATGGCGGCGCCCAGGAAAGAAATCGGACGGTCCCCGGGAGGCCAGGTAAGTATAAGGGGGGGAGATCAGGGCACGGGGGGGGGGGGCTTCGGAGCACGGGGGGGGTGGATCGGAACATGGGGGGTGGATTGGAGCACGGAGTGGGGGATCGCTGTGCGGGCGGGTGGATCGGAGCACGGGGGGGATCGCTGTGCGGGGGTGATCGCTGTGCGGGGGGTGGGATCGGAGTGCGGGGGGGTTTGATTGGAGCACGGGGGGTGTGATTGGAGCACGGGGGGAGCGGGCAGGAGGACGGGGGAGCAGAGCACAGGACCGAGGGGAGCGGACCACAGATCGGGGGGCTGGGGGGGCGATCGGAGGGGTGGGGTGGGTGCACATTAGTGTGTCCAGCCATGGCCGATGATATTGCAGCATCGGCCATGGCTGGATTGTAATATTTCACCATTTTTTTAGGTGAAATATTACAAATCGCTCTGATTGGCAGTTTCACTTTCAACAGCCAATCAGAGCGATCGTAGCCACGAGGGGGTGAAGCCACCCCCCCGGGCTAAACTACCACTCCCCCTGTCCCTGCAGATCGGGTGAAATGGGAGTTAACCCTTTCACCCGATCTGCAGGGACGCGATCTTTCCATGACGCATATGCTGCGTCATGGGTCGGAATGGCACCGACTTTCATGACGCAGCGTATGCGTCAAAGGTCGGGAAGGGGTTAAATGGGAAGGTGTGTCCAAACTTTGGGTCTGTACTGTATATCTGTCTATCTATATATATATATATATATGTATATATATATATATATATATATATATGTATATATATATATATATATATATATATATATATATATATATATATACAGTATATATCTAATTTCCTTTGTGGTACACAGGAAGCCTTGATTGCTTCTTACCACATTTTATTGTGAGATATGTTGTGATTGAAACTTTAAAATTCTGTTGTCTCAATACTTTTGATATATAAATATAGTGTAAAATAGTGTAAAGCCGCCACCACTGGACTCTGGAGGAGACGTGTTCTGTACAGTGACGGATCGCACTCCTCTATCTGTGTCTGATGATGGAATCTAGATTTGGTGACTCCAGGAAAGTGTTGCCCCCTGATTGCACTGTGCCCCCTGTACATATGGTGGAGGAGGATAATGCTATGTGTTATCAGGGGTCGGCATTGGGCCCTTAGTTCCAATGATGGGAAATCTTATTTCTATAGTATAAGACATTGTGGACAATTGTAATTTCCTGCTTTGCGGGAATATTTTGGGGAAAACCCTTTTCTGTCCCCCATGACTGTGCCCAGTGCACAAGGTCCATACAGACATGGAGGGGGGAGAACCTGATCGACCGCACAGGGCCCGGACCTCAGCCTCATTTGACACCTATTACGGAGATTGTGAGCCCGGCCACTCCCAGTATCCACAGACTCCTCCACAATCTTATAGAAATTTTTCACATCGAGCGTTGGCCGATATATCTGCAGAAGGGCGAAAATATCTGCAGAAGGGCGACTTCATATTAATGTCTATGTAGGTAGGATGAGAGTGCAGAAACGTTTCTGTAGTATGATGTGAAGGGGGCACATACTTTTCTTTTGGCCATACAGTATAGACTTAGAACACAAAACTTTTACCCATAAACACTAGAAATAATTTCCATTATAAGGATGAGTCAAATATTCAAATCTGAGTTTATTCACAAATTAACATCAATAGAAATGATAAATAACAATATGTCCGGTATATAAGTTATTTACACATTGGAAGAGACTCCCAGAAGCCTTAGTGCAAAATTGAGTCTGTCTGGGATACAGGCGCCCTTCATCCTGACTCTCTGGGGTCCTCAGTCATGCTTGGCCAGGTAGACAGCTTCAACCAACCAGCTTTGGGTTGTCAAAGGATCCAGCCTTTGACGTCAGCATAAGAGGAATGTTGATGGGAGGTGGGGGGCAGGTTGGGGACGGGGTCGGAAGGGTTTCATTGATGAAGTTATCTGTAAACCAAACCATAAAAATCAATTAACACAACTGCACATAAAATCCTTATGTTTGTCACCACCTCTTTCCCCCCTCTCACAGCGGGAAATCCAAGCAGAGTTTCATCACTTTCTATGACAGTTCTAAAAGTTCTAAGTGAAGGTTAATCTGGAAACTACAAGATAAACCAGGGGTAACGGCGGACCCCATGGCCTTCCCAGATGGGCGGCTCACCCCTTATTCCTTTTGTCGGCAGGTTCCGCAGAGACATCCAAAGAGGCCGTTCAGCATCTGGATAGTGCACAGGACCAGGGTGATGGCGGTGGAGGCCAGGACCATAGAAAACAGGATGATGTTAAACTCCACCACACCTTCTGGCTTCTCACAAAAACTCCATTCATCTTTGTTGAACAGGTAATTGTCATCGCTGTAAGAGCAGAGAGAAAGAAAGAGTTAATCAGGCCTGAGAGGAGAATAACTCCAACCATGTTATACTCCAATCACATCCAAAGCTGCATTCATAGCTCACCACTGCCCTCTACTGGGCATGTTCTGTAACTGTAAGTGTAACTGTGCATGTGACTGGAGCATAAGACAGGATGTAGTTATAATAATCTAATTATTTGTAATGTGGGAAGTGGCGCAGCATGAGCTAATTGGGGAACTATCACCGCTCCCTGAGTCGCTGCCACCATTCCAATACTGGACCCCTCATCCCCCCAAGAACAGGTGTTGTATTATAAGTTTGCTATTGGCTGCTGAGCTCTGCATAGGCAGCAATAGAAATGTCAAAACTCTCTTCATCATACTGAACTTTGTCATCTCGACACCTGCCTATGCAGAGTTCAGCAGCCAATGACAAACTCTTCTCAACTGCTGCGCTCTGTAAATGCAGCGACCGAGCAGAGAGCAGCGGAGCAGGTAATGGACGAGCGCTGCACGCCATTCAATACACAAGGAGGCATTAGGACTTACGCTCCGTTATCACAGCAAGCGGAAGGCGAAGCCAGAGCAGTGTGAACGGTGCTCAGAGGAGAAGACGTCGTCTACAATTAATCCATACCTGAGATCTTTCAGGTCGGAGTAAAAGGGCCGCCCCCAGGTTGATTCATTTTTTTGGGAGGTTTCATTGAAGAATGTGAAGAAGCACTGAGGTCCTCGCACCATCGCCAGCACAGACGTCGCAAAGCCGTACACGGATCCAGCAACGCCAACAGCGGCAAAGATGATGGAGAGGAACATCTGTGGGAGACGAGGGGTTAAACACTGCGTTCATGACCTGAACTGATGGTATCACACATGATAGGATTAGATACAGCGGAAAGTGTCACACAAGATAGGCTTAGATACATTACATATTACAGGGTTAGGTACTGCAGATACTATCACAAACTATACTCTTAGATACAACAGATAATCACACATAATATGTTTAGATACAGCCAATAGTATCACGCATAAGTTTAGATACAGCAGACGGTATTAATACACATGATAGGCTTAGATACTGCAGATAATATCACACATGATTTGCTTAGATACAGCAAGCAATACCACACATGGTAGGCTTAGATGCAACAGGTGAGAGGCTTAGATATAGCAAGTAATGCCACACATGGCAGGCTTAGATGCAACAGGTGAGAGGCTTAGATATAGCAAGTAATGCCACACATGGCAGGCTTAGATGCAACAGGAGATAGGCTTAGATATAGCAAGTAATGCCACACATGGCAGGCTTAGATGCAACAGGTGATAGGCTTAGATATAGCAAGTAATGCCACACATGGTAGGCTTAGATACAACAGGTGATAGGCTTAGATATAGCAAGTAATGCCACACATGGTAGGCTTAGATGCAACAGGTGATAGGCTTAGATATAGCAAGTAATGCCACACATGGTAGGCTTAGATGCAACAGGAGATAGGCTTAGATATAGCAAGTAATGCCACACATGGCAGGCTTAGATGCAGCAGGTAATAGGCTTAGATATAGCAAGTAATGCCACACATGGTAGGCTTAGATGCAACAGGAGATAGGCTTAGATATAGCAAGTAATGCCACACATGGCAGGCTTAGATGCAACAGGTGATAGGCTTAGATATAGCAAGTAATGCCACACATGGCAGGCTTAGATGCAACAGGAGATAGGCTTAGATATAGCAAGTAATGCCACACATGGCAGGCTTAGATGCAACAGGTGATAGGCTTAGATATAGCAAGTAATGCCACACATGGTAGGCTTAGATACAACAGGTGATAGGCTTAGATATAGCAAGTAATGCCACACATGGTAGGCTTAGATGCAACAGGTGATAGGCTTAGATATAGCAAGTAATGCCACACATGGTAGGCTTAGATGCAACAGGAGATAGGCTTAGATATAGCAAGTAATGCCACACATGGCAGGCTTAGATGCAGCAGGTAATAGGCTTAGATATAGCAAGTAATGCCACACATGGTAGGCTTAGATGCAACAGGTGATAGGCTTAGATATAGAAAGTAATGCCACACATGGCAGGCTTAGATACAACAAGTGATAGGCTTAGATATAGCAAGTAATGCCACACATGGCAGGCTTAGATGCAACAGGAGATAGGCTTAGATATAGCAAGTAATGCCACACATGGCAGGCTTAGATGCAGCAGGTAATAGGCTTAGATATAGCAAGTAATGCCACACATGGTAGGCTTAGATACAACAAGTGATAGGCTTAGATATAGCAAGTAATGCCACACATGGTAGGCTTAGATACAACAAGTGATAGGCTTAGATATAGCAAGTAATGCCACACATGGCAGGCTTAGATGCAACAGGAGATAGGCTTAGATATAGCAAGTAATGCCACACATGGCAGGCTTAGATGCAACAGGTGATAGGCTTAGATATAGCAAGTAATGCCACACATGGCAGGCTTAGATGCAACAGGTGATAGGCTTAGATATAGAAAGTAATGCCACACATGGTAGGCTTAGATGCAACAAGAGATAGGCTTAGATATAGCAAGTAATGCCACACATGGCAGGCTTAGATGCAACAGGTGATAGGCTTAGATATAGAAAGTAATGCCACACATGGCAGGCTTAGATGCAACAGGTGATAGGCTTAGATACAGCAAGCAATACCATACATGGTAGGCTTAGATGCAACAGGAGATAGGCTTAGATATAGCAAGTAATGGCACACATGGTAGGCTTAGATACAACAAGTGATAGGCTTAGATATAGCAAGTAATGCCACACATGGTAGGCTTAGATGCAGCAGGTAATAGGCTTAGATATAGCAAGTAATGCCACACATGGCAGGCTTAGATGCAACAGGAGATAGGCTTAGATATAGCAAGTAATGGCACACATGGTAGGCTTAGATACAACAGGTGATAGGCTTAGATATAGCAAGTAATGCCACACATGGTAGGCTTAGATGCAGCAGGTAATAGGCTTAGATATAGCAAGTAATGGCACACATGGTATGCTTAGATGCGACAGGTGATAGGCTTAGATATAGCAAGTAATGCCACACATGGCAGGCTTAGATGCAACAGGAGATAGGCTTAGATATAGCAAGTAATGCCACACATGGTAGGCTTAGATGCAGCAGGTAATAGGCTTAGATATAGCAAGTAATGCCACACATGGCAGGCTTAGATGCAACAGGAGATAGGCTTAGATATAGCAAGTAATGCCACACATGGTAGACTTAGATGCGACAGGTGATAGGCTTAGATATAGCAAGTAATGCCACACATGGTAGACTTAGATGCAACAGGAGATAGGCTTAGATATAGCAAGTAATGCCACACATGGTAGACTTAGATGCAACAGGTGATAGGCTTAGATATCGCAAGTAATGCCACACATGGTAGGCTTAGATGCAACAGGTGATAGGCTTAGATATCGCAAGTAATGCCACACATGGCAGGCTTGGATTTGATAGGTGATAGGCTTAGATATCGCAAGTAATGCCACACATGGCAGGCTTGGATACAAGAGGTGATAGGCTTAGATACAGTGGCTCGGCAGCACTAGTGATCATGTTATACCGGTGTAATATTATGGCAGAGGTGTACCCGGTGTACTCACCCCACAGCGGTTGTTGCAGCAGCCTTCTCGCCCGGTGGCTTGGATGTGAATGGCCGGGATGAGCACCTGGGATAAGAAGAGTTCAGAGTTATCAGGATGCCGGGTTCTAGGCTCAGTAGACCACAGAACGGAGGCTGAAGGGTTCTAGGTGCCAAGTGTCCATTGACATCCTGAAGATGAACCACAAAAGATTACAGAACCGGTCGCTCACACACCACCTAATGGCCACCTCTAGTGCCCTGGTCCATTTATTTCTAAGCTGACTCAACGGGTCTTCCAGAATAAAACACCTTCTATGCATTGATGGCAAAAAAGGCCCCAGAACATTGGACCCAGAATACGTTCTATATGGCATAAAGCTGAAGATCTTACCAGTAACCCGCCTCCTATAACTCCTCCTAAATACAGAACTTCTGGTGTCATCTGTTCCGATGGCTCCTTGATGAACTCAACATCCCATGATGGAAAGAGCAGGATCAAATTGCAGACGAGGGAGACGAGACAAAAAGGGTAGAGGGAGATCCCGATAAACTTGGAACATTTTCCGGTACACATGGTGATGAGAGATGGATGAGCTGGTGGCTGAGACTGTGGTGAGGACACTGATCCTGGTCCCTTATATCTCCTGACCCAACCCCATGGAGTCACAGATAACAGAGCCTGCGTCACCGTGGAATTTGGACTACAATTGACACAAAGGAACAGCGATACAAGCAGGGGGTGTCGTCTCAGAAAGGTTGATGTCATCGTAAATGTATAATAAAAAATAAGGTAAAATAAGAAATATTATAAACTTATCTGACCATAACTGGTCTAAGTGGCCTCATAGCTCAGTAACTGAAAGCTAGAAACGTCCTTCATAAAAAAAGGAATAAAGAATAAACAACAAACCAATGAGTCACAAATGACAGAATCTAGAAAAGGAAATACACAAAAACAATGGATCACCAATAATAGAATCTAGATAAGAAAAATCAACCAAACCAGTGAATCACCAATGACAGAATCTAGATAAGGAAATACACCAAACCAGCAGATCACTAATGATGAAATCTAGATAAGGAAATACACCAAACCAACAGATAACTAATGATAAAATCTAGATAAGGAAATACACCAAAACAATGGATCACCAATGATAGAATCTAGATAAGAAAAATCAACCAAACCAATGGATTACCAATGTAGACAAGGACATACATCAAAATAATGCATGGACAAGTATTAATTCTGGAAGAGCAAGAATGAACATCAAACCAATGGACAACCAAGAATGGACAGTAGAACAGTAGCAACATACATGAAACCAATAAATCACCAAGGATAGATTATAGAACATCAAAAATGAACATCAAACCAAGGGAGGACCAAGCATGGGCCCTAGAACAACAGAAACTTACATCAAATCATGGATCACCCAGGATGGATTCTAGAGCATCAAAAATTAATATAAAACCAAGGGAGGACCAAGGATGGACTCTAGAACAACAGAAACATACTGTACATCAAACCATGGATCACCCAGGATGGATTTTAGAACATCAAAAATGAATACCAAACCAAGGGAGGGCCAAGGATGGACTCTAGAACAACAGAGAGATACCGTACATCAAACCATGGATCACCCAGGATGGATTCTAGAACATCAAAAATGAATACCAAACCAAGGGAGGACCAAGGATGGACTCTAGAACAACAGAGAGATACCATACATCAAACCATGGATCACCCAGGATGGATTCTAGAACATCAAAAATGAATATCAAACCAAGGGAGGACCAAGCATGGGCCCTAGAACAACAGAAATTTACATCAAACCATGGATCACCCAGGATGGATTTTAGAGCATCAAAAATTAATATAAAACCAAGGGAGGACCAAGGATGGACTCTAGAACAACAGAGACATACCATACATCAAACCATGGATCAACCAGGATGGATTGTAGAACAAAAAGAATGAACATCAAACCAATGGATGACCAAGGATAGATTCTAGAACAACAAACACATACATCAAACCAAGGGATCACCGAGGTTGAATGGTAGAAAAATATGACTTAATATCAAATCAATAGATAATTAAGGACCCTAAATTAAACTAAGGTTGACTACAGAACAAAGAAAATTGAAAGATTGCCAATGAATCAACAAGAATTGATTCTGGTACAAGAAGAATATACATCAAACCACTAAATCTGGAAGGATAAACTTACGAAGAGCAGGAATATCCATCACACCACTGGATCACTAAGGAGAAAGTCTAGAACAAAAAAAGTATGAAAAAAAACCCTAAATGGATCAGCAAGAATGGACTCTGAAACCAGATTGGACGAGAAAATAATAAATCACTAAGGATGGACACAAGAACAAAAAAACACATCAAACCAATGGATCACTAAGGACGGACTCTAGAAAAATTGTTATGCACCTAGGTGGCGCACGTGGTTTGTGGACCCAGTGTGCCATGAGGCTGGGCTGAGCTAGGAGGGGCATACCGAAGTAACTACCTGGTGTTCACTGGAGCTCCTGATGATGGAGTCAGGCTTGGCTGCAGGTAGCCACCAGGTACCACTCATAGGCAGTACCTGGCACTGTAGCTGCTGACCCCAAGGGTCAGGTACACAGACAGGGATAGGACTAAGGATCTGTTCAGATTACTAAGTTTTGGATCCTCTGCAGAACAGTTACTGACAGGGACACGGACTCGGGCTCCATTCAGGCTACTAGGTTCTGATCCACGGATAGAACGGATACTGACACAGAGTCTCAGACAAGGCTTATTCGAAACTGGTTGTAGCCATCCGGCTATATGGGATGCTCGGATAGGCACTCAGTCAAACACAAGGGTCTTAGATACTAATTCAGGGACTGGACGCACACGGACTGGAAAACAAGGTTAAACCACTGGACACACTAGGACCAGGGACTTCGGGTCTAGGACTGGCCACACAAGAACCAGGAACTTCGGGTGCAGGACTAACCGCACAAGGACCGCGGATTTTCAGTTCAGGATTGACCGCACAAGGACCAGACATTTCCAGTCCAGGACTGGCCGCACAAGGACCAGGGACTTCCGGTTCAGGACTGGCTGCACAAGGACCAGGAACTTTGGGTTCAGTGCACTGGCCATACTAGCACCAGGGGACCTCACAACTCACTAGGAGACCATATAGAAGTGAACTTCCAGCAACAGGTCGGTGAGAATGCTGATTAAAAACAAAACTGTATTTTAAATTAATTAAACGGCAAAAAAGAGACATAAAAGAAAAAGGGAAAATTGGGGCAACCCCTGGGGAACTGTTAATCCAGCAGATCCGATGCGTTTGGAACTAGGTTGTTCTTATTCATAGTCTGTCATGGTTCCATGTCACAAGTATGGTAGATGTCTTAAACAGTAAAAAGAAAGATAATGACGTATCAAACTGGCTGAAAAAAGGAGGATGGAAAGACAGAAAAAATATGAAATATTCAGTAAACACTTAATATATATACAGTATATACATGAGATCTGTTCTAGAGTCTAATTAGAAAATCAACATGGGTGTGGGGACTTTCTCAACCCTAAGAGCGCTGACATCACCCTGATTGTGATTTAAGAAATGCTGACAAACACCTGCAAGTTACGAATGACACATTTCCTTTGAATTTTAGGCAGAAAAATATATATTTTCCTCTCTAACATTTTTAAAATTACAAAAAGGAAAATGGTCCGATGCAAATGTTTGTGCACCCTGCATGGTTAGTACCTTGTAGCACCGCATTTTGCAAGTATCGCAGCTTGTTAACACTTTTTGTAGCTAGACAGTTCTTGTTTGAGGGATTTTCATCCATTCTTCCTTGGAAAATCCTTCCAGTTCTGTGAGATTCCTGGGCTGTCTTGCAGCCTCTGCTATTTTGAGGTCTAGCCACAGATTCTCAATTGTATTCAGATCAGGGGACTGTGAGGGCCATTGTAAAACCTTCAGCTTGCGCCTTTTGAGGTCGTCTATTGTGGATTTTGATGTGTGTTTAGGATCAATAACCATTTGTAGAAGAAATTCTCTTTTCAATGTACCACAACTCCAGAGTCTGCTAAATCTTTCTGAAGGTCTTTTGCAGTGAAGCATGGGTTCTGATTTGCCTCTCTAGCAATCCTATGAGCAGCTCTCGCTGAGGTTTTGCTTGGTCTTCCAGACCTTATCTTGACCTCCACTGTTCCTGGTGACTGCCATTTCTTAATTACATTTCAAACTGAGGAACGGGCAACTTGAAAACACTTTATCTTTTTATAGTCTTCTCCTGCTTTGTGGGCTCCACCACTGCAGCCCGCATTCTGCACTCCCTTCTCCTTCTCCTGTTGCCCCCGGGTCTGCGCACAACTCACAGATCTCCAAACACTGTACTTAGAATGCGCTAGGGCACTCCCGCCCTCTTAAAGGGACAGTGCACACCATCCTAAAGTGTCCCCAGCCAATGGCCGGGAGACACTTATTATTTAAGGCACCTCCACCTGATGGGAGGTTCCTGAGTAATATGTTTAGCCAGTTACTCTGCACGCTTGCTACATCTCTGGTCCCCTGTCTGTGTGTAACTGCTAGTACCCACTAGTATCTACCAGTATCAGCTTGCTCTGCTCATTCATGCTTGTCCCTGCCTGTGCCTTCTAGAATACCTGCCTGTGACCACCTGTATACCATCTGTACCTGCCTGCACCTGCCAGTGCCAGTCTGTATACCAGCCATGCTTGCATGCACCTGCCTGTTCCCCCAACTGGATACCCGCTGTCCCTGTCTGCACATGCCAGTGCCTGCCTATCTACCAGCTGAGCTCCCCAGCACCTTCCACTCTTGTGTTCCTTCCGTGCCTGCTTGTGCTTGCTGAGCCTTCCATTTTTGGCCATTCAAGCTTCCTGTCCTTGAGGGTCAGCTGCCATACGTCCGAGGTTTGTCCTGTTGTAGCATCTGGTGTCCATAAGGAGCCAAGTCTAACCACACCATCAGGGGCTCTAGTGAAGAGTCAGGTGTTCACCTAGTTAGGCCCCTACAGGCTGTCCTCGGACCATGGCACAGTCGTTCCACCACTCTCATTACACTAGGTAGCTGCTTAGAAGAATTCATGGCTGCTGTTTTTAGCACAAGGTTAGAGGAGGCTGGGTTTTTATAAAGCTGGGAAATTTGCATCACCTGGCATTTCCTAATGATAATAGTAACCCTAACAGGCTAAATAAGGTCTGAAACCTTGGTCCAAGTTATCTGAAGTTATCCGAGGCAGGGAGCAAGCTGGGAACCATGCCGAGCGGCTGGAGTGGTGAGCATGTCGGGGTGCTTGTATGGCGGGGAAAAGGGAACCATGCAGGGACGCTAGCAAAAGCATCACAACAACAAAAATGTACATCATATTATTGCATCAATTAAACATGAAGAAACTAAAGAAACTGAGAAACTGGAAGACTAAGGATAGAATCTGGGTCAATATGGAAGACAAAACAATGGAGATACTATGGATGGACATTCAATACCCATTGAGTATAAACGGAAATGCTAGAACTTTGCATCTGAAGGTCACGGAGTCGCGTTAGTCATTACTACTGGTCTACCACACTGGCACTACATTACTAGGTTTTCAAGGACTGGGCACAATGCCATTGGGTCAGAGGACAATGTATGATGGCGTGTACCACCATTCTTCAAGAATCATAATATTCCCAGCCCACCTAAATAATGACTGATAGTACATGTGGACAATAGTCCCAGTGAGCGTGGTAGCCACTGCTATATCCTTGGATTCTCAGGTGTTATGGAAACCTAACAACGACCTAAGCTCAGTAGTAATAATTTTAGTTACGCCACTTCAAAAAAGTCTGCCGGTGACTATCTGCAGGTTATCTGCCCCATTCAGCAAGTTCTGTTCATTATCTGGGATCCCCATTGCTCCTCTGTACAAGGTCTGTGAATTTTATGGCTCTATCACGTTGCTTCTGACGACTTTGTGTAATTATAGATCAGTGTCACGGTCACTTTTACTGGAGAGTATCTAAGGAGGATAAGATAGCTGCCAACCGATATGGAGAATACTCTTCAGAAACACAGGAAGACATTGCAATGGGCGTTCCCGAAGGACTTTGACATCCACGGTCTGTCTTTATAGTAGTATAGGCCATCCATAATTGATTGGTGGGACCTTCAAGTAAATGGTACAAGCTGTAGTACCAGGCTAAACCACTTGTATGAAGAAGGCAATGTGCCTAAGTAAGCAATGAAGGGGACCAATTATTTTGCTGATTGGTGAGAGGTCCAGACATTGGACTACCAACAATAAAATAGTCATGGTCTTCCTTAAAGAGATTCCATCAATGTTATAGTCTTGAAAATCCCTTTGAAGTCTTCTCCTGTTCAACACCATGTCCATGTTCTCTCCAGAATGTGATGCCTCCTCAACAACAAACCTGCCTGGTCTGTGGTTAGAAATGGTGGAAATGGGACCAGTATTTTCACTTCAGTCTCATTATTTTTTTTTTTAGATTTGTCTTGAGGGACTCTTTTAATGTCCACCTTCTCATAAGGCATGTTGTTCATTTTCCAAAATGGCATCTGATATTAGGTAACTTATGCTAGCTGAAATAATCACAATCCACTTCCTTCAGATTATTTTATCATCCTAAGTAGCTTATGGAGGAACCTTTACCCCGTCTATGAATCGCCTTCCTTCATGGTTGCATGGTTACTTGGTTCTCTAAGGCCACGTTCACATGGAGATTTTTGAGACACTCAAAAACAAGTTTTTTTCAAGTGAAAGAAATGCTCCTTTTTTAGGGAGTTTTTGGAAGAGATTTTCTTTTCCTGAAGTATTCTTTTGCAACCTTCTGGTGGGACAGTGACGAGTTTTGAATGGATTCCATCAGGAGCCACTTCAAAGAAGTGACGTGCACTTTTCTGTATTTTTCCAACAGGTGTTTCTTAATACCTCGTCTGGACAGAAAAGTGGATTTCCTATCGAAATACACAAGAAGCTTTTTTTTTAAGTAGTTTTAAAGGAGGATCTGCTCCAAAAAAAACATCAAGAAACTCTATGTGAACATAGCCTTAAGGAATGTCCACTCCATGTTTTTTTCCAGTGTTTTTTCTTTGTGTGTGGAAAACACTGGAAAAAGTGGGGAGAAAATGCTCAAAAGAATGGTGCTCTTGTTATTCACATGTTCAGTCCTTTAAGCGTCTTAACCTCTTCAGGTTTCCAAAGTCACCAAGTGGCTAAAACACATGACCAGTCTGTTCTTCAGGCATTTTTTGCTCGGAAGACGCTCAATACTTTACAGAACAAATCAAATAAATCTAAAATTTAAATTTGCCAAATAACATGTTGACAAGCTACAAAGCTTTTGGGAGAATGTCCTATGGACAGATGAGACAAAAATGGAACATTTTGGCAAGGCACATCAGCTTTATGTTCCCAGACAGAAAAATGAAGCATATCAAGAAAGGAACACTGTCCCTACTGTGAAACATGGAGGAGACTCTGTTATGTTCTGGGGCTGCTTTGCTGCTTCTGGCACAGGGTATCTAGAATCTGTGCAGGGTACAATGAAATCTCAAGACTATCAAGGGATTCTAGAGAGAAATGTGCTGCCCAGTGTCAGAAAGCTTGGTCTCAGTCATGAGTCTTGCAACAGGATAATGACTCAAAACACACAGCCAAAAAGTAAAAACACCCAAGAATGGCTAAGGGGAAAACATTGGACTATTCTCAAGTGGTCTTCTATAAGCCCTGACCTAAATCCTACTGAGCATCTTTGGAAAGAGCTGAAACATGCCTTCTGGAAAAGGCAACCTTCAAACACGAGACAACTGGAGCAGTCTGCTCTTGAGGAGCGGCCAAAATACCTGTCGAGAGGTGCAGAAGTCTCATTGACAGTTACAGGAATCGTTTGGTTGCAGTAATGGTCTCAAAAGGTTGTGCAACAAAATATTAAGTTAAGGGTACCATCATTTCTGTCCAGGCCTATTTCATGAGTTTTATTTTTTAACCCCCTTTACCGCCAAGGGTGGTTTGCATGTTAATGACCAGGCCAATTTTTACAATTCTGACCACTGTCCCTTTATGAGCGCGTGGCAGAGCTCGGAAGCGGAGGAGCCCTGTTTTACTTTTTCAACGCAAATTGGATGGAATTACGATCGGATGCCATTTCACGTTTGTAAAGCCCCTGATGTGCCTAAACAGTGGAAACCCCAACAAATGACACCATTTTGGAAACTAGACCCCCTAAGGAACTTATCTAGATGTGTGGTGAGCACCTTGAACTCCCAAGTGCTTCACAGAAGTTTATATTGTAGAGCCGTAAAAATAAGAAATCATATTGTTTTCACAAAAATGATCTTTTGTCCCCATGTTTTTATTTTCCCAAGGGTAACAGAAGAAATTGGGCCCCAAAAGCTATTGTGCAATTTGTCCTGAGAATGCTGATTCCCCATATGTGGGGATAAATCACTGTTAGGCGCATGGCAGAGCGGAAGGGAAGGAGCGTCAGATTTTACTGTTATGGTTTGCAGGTGCCATGACCCACTGGGAGAGCCCATGAGGTGCCGAAACAGCAGAACCCCTATAAGTGACCCCATTTTACCAACTACACCTCTCAATGAATTGATCTAGGGGTGCAGTGATAATATTGACACCATGGGTGTGTCATATAATTTTATGCCATTGGGCAGTGAGGACAAAATAACTACATTTTTACCACCAAAATATTGTTTTAGCCAAAGATCTTACATTTTCACACTAGAAGTGGTTAAAAATGGCAACAAAATTTGTCCCATAATTTCTACTGAACATGGTGGATCATCCCCATGGGGCTGTGGGGTACTCGGTGCCGGGTCCTGCGGTTCACAGGGGGATGTCACGGTGGCTCACCCGGTCCGTGGCCCTGGGACGTTCGTGTAAAAGGGAAAGGTCTTTAAAGGGATAAAGTTTGTGTTTGTGACGCCACCTGTGGTATTCGGTCAGGGTGACCGACGCTGCTTTAAGGGGTCCGCTGGGGTGATGTTATGGCAGCTAGATGGTATACCTTCCCACAGGTGAAGTATGTCCCCAGGGCTTCCCGGTGTGTAGATGGTGGATGGTGAGATGTGCAGAGAAGAATGAGGACACAAGGTTGCAGTCTCTTTACCTTTACTGAAGGCTTCAGCATCCACAGTCCAGAGCACCAGATCACAGGGCAGGCAGAGTCCGGCCGCTTTGGAGGCAAGTCCAGAGTCCCGTTGTCTAGTTGGAAATCAGTAGCCTTCCCTTGCGCTGCAGTGTTGCAGTTCCTTACTGCCTATCGCTTCACATAAGGTCCTCACAGATGTAATGGCTTTCTCTCTGTCCCCCATATAGTATAGGACAAACCCGTATGACTGGTGGCTTGACGCTGTTTATAGGGACTCTAGCATGCCCCGACCTCCAAAGGTTGCCACCGTGCCTCCTGTGTATAGGGCGGACAGGTAACTTGCAATTAGCTGTCCTGCCGGTCTCTGGAGCAAAGCATAAAGGTCCTTACTCCCTCGGTGTTCCGGCTACCGGGATTCTGCGCCTCAGAAGGAGGCAGCCATAAGTAGGGTTGGTCCCCTTCTGATATCCTCTCTTTTACTACGACTTTCTTCAGGCTCACTGCAAAACAGTTCTCCTTCTGAATGTCTCTTTCTGGGAGCTGCAGCTCTGAGGGCATGCACAGCTACGTGTCCTTTCTCCTTCATTCACTGACAGGATCCCACCCCTGTCAGGGACCAATTAACTGAGCTGAGCTCAGCCAGCAACTCACTAACTTTCCCTACAGGCGACCAGTTTTACCAGTGTGTGGAGTGACCTTATAAATAGGTGCAGGAGCTCCCCCTGGTGGTCTGGAGTGTGAAATGTGTTGCGTGTTTGTGATAGCTGGATGCAGTTATCCTTCTTTGCCTAAAACATAGCATCACTCTCCCCGAGAGGAAAGCAATACCACTGCGACAATCAGAACCCTGGGGTGTCGCTTGTGGCAATACCCCATATGTGGTTGTACAGTGCTACTTAGCCTGTTTTGAATTCCGCTCTTGGGCTCCCTCCGGTAGTTGTAAGTGGCACTTTTGTGAGTTCTGCTCTTGGGCTCCCTCTTGTGGTTTCAAGTGGTATGGTTGCTCCTTGGAGTTAGCTGTCATCAGCTGCCTCCACTTATCGTCTCTTCTTCTCGGCTATTTAGGCCTGGCTCTTTCCTTCAGCCAGTGCCACTTGTAAATGGTTCCTGGTTGGATTCACATCTCTTTGGATTTCCCTGTTATCCTGACCAGTTCAGCAAAGCTAAGTTTTCGCTTGCTATTTTCTGTCCATAGATTGTGGACTTATCCATTCTGTGCTTTCTTTGTTTGTCCAGCTTATCAGTATGAATTAATTCTGTCTTGCTGGAAGCTCTGGGAAGCAGATTTACCCTCCACACCTTTAGTCAGGTGTGGAGATTTTTTGTAAACTCTGCGTGGATTTTTTGTAGTGTTTTATACTGACCGCACAGTATTCCATCCTGTCCTATCTATTTAGCTAGACTGTGCTCATCCTGGTTTCATTCTGTGTATGTCTTTTCCCTCTCCACTCACAGTCATTATTTGTGGGGGGCTAATCTATCCTTTGGGGATTTTCTCTGAGGCAAGATAGCTTTCCTGCTTCTTTCTTTAGGGGTAGTTAGCTCTTAGGCTGTGACGAGATGCCTAGGGAGAGTTAGGAGCATTCCACGGCTACTTCTAGTGTTGTGTTGAGCTTAGGGACTGCGGTCAGTACAGATACCACTTCCTTCAGAGCTCGTTCCATGTTGCTCCTAGACCACCGTATCATAACAGTACAAGTGGCCAAAAATGAATTAAATGCATCTCAAAAGAAGGAAAAGAAAGTTCTGAACCATTTTTTTTTCTGTGCTCTGGTTTGTCTTTTTTTTCCTCTTGATATCTGGGTGGTTCAGGATATATGCTTTGGCATGGATGTTCAGGGTTTGTTTTCTCATGTGGATCAACTTGCTGCAAGAGTACAGAGTATCCAGGACTATGTTGTCCAGACTCCGGCTTTAGAGCCTAGAATTCCTACTCCTGATTTGTTTTTTGGAGACAGATCCAAGTTTTTGAACTTTAAAAATAACTGCAAATTATTTTTTGCTTTGAAACCCCGTTCTTCTGGTGATCCCATTCAGCAAGTAAAAATCATCATATCCTTGCTGCGTGGTGACCCTCAAGACTGGGCTTTTTCTCTTGAAACAGGGGATCCGGCATTATTGAATGTAGATGCATTTTTTCAAGCGCTCGGATTATTGTATGACGAACCTAATTCTGTGGATCATGCAGAAAAAACCCTGTTGGCCTTGTGTCAAGGTCAGGAAGCGGCAGAGTTATACTGCCAGAAATTTAGAAAATGGTCTGTGCTCACTAAATGGAATGAAGAGGCTCTGGCTGCTATTTTCAGAAAAGGTCTTTCTGAAGCCCTTAAAGATGTTATAGTGGGCTTTCCTACTCCTGCCGGTTTGAGCGAATCTATGTCTCTAGCCATTCAGATTGATCGGCGTCTGCGCGAGCACAAAGCTGTGCACCATATGGCAGTATCCTCTGAGCAGAGTCCTGAACCTATGCAATGTGATAGGATTTTGACTAGAACAGAACGGCAGGAATTCAGACGTCAGAATAGGCTGTGTTTTTACTGTGGTGATTCTGCTCATGTTATCTCTGATTGCCCTAAGCGTACTAAGGCTACGTTCACATTAGCGTTTTGCGTGTTTGCGTCGGGCGACGCAGCGGCGACGCATGCATCATGCGCCCCTATATTTAACATAGGGAACGCCTGGACATGCGTTGTGCTGCAGTGTGCGACGCATGTGGTTTTTTTGCCGCAAGCGTCGGGCGCAGAAAACGCAACAAGTTGCATTTTTCTTGCGTCCAAATTTCGGCAAAAAACGACGCATGCGTCGCAAAACGCAGCGTTTTTGCATGCGTTTTGGTGCGTTTTTATTTGCGTTGTGCGTTGTGTCGCCGACGCAACAGCGCACAACGCAAATGTGAATGTAGCCTAAGAGAGTCGCTAGGTCTGTTACCATTAGTACTATACAGCCTAAATTTCTCTTATCTGTGACCCTGATTTGCTCATTGTCATCCTTTTCTGTCATGGCATTTGTGGATTCAGGCGCTGCCCTGAACTTAATGCACTTAGAATTCGCCAGGCGCTGTGGTTTTTCCTTGCAGCCTTTGCAGAGCCCTATTCCTTTGAGGGGTATTGATGCTACACCCTTGGCCAAGGATAAACCTCAGTACTGGACACAGATGACTATGTACATGGCTCCAGCACATCAGGAAGACTGCCGTTTTCCGGTGTTGCATAACCTGCATGATGTTGTTGTACTGGGTTTTCCATGGTTACAGGAACATAATCCGGTGCTGGATTGGAAAACTATGTCGGTGACTAGTTGGGGTTGTCGAGGGGTACATAGTGACGTTCCTTTGATGTCAATATCCTCTTCCCCCTCTTCTGAGGTCCCTGAGTTTTTGTCGGATTTCCAGGATATATTTGATGAGCCCAAGTCCAGTTCCCTTCCTCCGCACAGGGACTGTGATTGTGCTATTAACTTGATTCCTGGTTGCAAGTTCCCTAAGGGCCGACTTTTCAATCTGTCTGTGCCAGAGCATGCCGCCATGCGGAGTTATGTTAAGGAGTCTTTGGAGAAGGGGCATATTCGGCCCTCTTCGTCACCATTGGGAGCGGGTTTCTTTTTTGTTGCTAAGAAGGATGGCTCCTTGAGACCCTGTATTGATTATCGTCTTCTTAATAAGATCACGGTCAAATTCCAATACCCCTTGCCTTTGCTTACTGATTTGTTTGCTCAGATCAAGGGGGCTAGTTGGTTTACTAAGATTGACCTCCGAGGGGCATATAATCTTGTTCGTATTAAACAATGTGACGAATGGAAAACTGCATTTAATACGCCCGAAAGCCATTTTGAATACCTTGTGATGCCATTTGGGCTCTCTAATGCTCCATCTGTGTTCCAGTCTTTCATGCATGATATTTTCCGCAATTATCTTGATAAATTCATGGTCGTATATTTGGATGATATTTTGATTTTTTCCGATGATTAGGAGTCTCATGTGAAGCAGGTCAGGATGGTGTTCCAGATCCTTCGTGATAATGCTCTGTTTGTGAAGGGGTCTAAGTGCCTATTCGGAGTTCAGAAGGTCTCTTTTTTGGGTTTTATTTTTTCTCTCTCGTCTATAGAAATGGATCCTGTTAAGGTCCAAGCTATTCATGACTGGATCCAACCCACATCTGTGAAGGGCCTTCAAAAATTTTTGGGCTTTGCTAATTTCTATCGCCGTTTCATTGCCAACTTTTCCAGTGTGGTTAAGCCCCTTACTGAATTGACGAAGAAAGGCGCTGATGTGACGAATTGGTCCTCTGAGGCTGTTGAGGCCTTTCAGGAGCTTAAACGCCGATTTACTTCTGCCCCTGTGTTGCGTCAGCCGGATGTTTCTCTTCCTTTTCAGGTTGAGGTCAACGCTTCTGAGATTGGGGCAGGGGCCGTTTTGTCTCAGAGGGAGTCTGATGGTTCTTTGATGAAACCGTGTGCTTTTTTTTCCAGAAAGTTTTCGCCTGCGGAACACAATTATGATGTAGGCAAATCGGGAGTTGTTGGCTATGAAGTGGGCGTTTGAGGAGTGGCGACATTGGCTTGAGGGAGCTAAACACCGCGTTGTGGTCCTTACCGATCATAAGAATCTGATTTACCTCGAGTCGGCCAAGCGGCTGAATCCTAGACAGGCTCGATGGTCCCTGTTTTTCTCCCGTTTTGATTTTGTGGTCTCGTATCTTCCGGGATCTAAGAATGTTAAGGCTGATGCCCTCTCTAGGAGTTTTTCGCCTGATTCTCCTGGAGTCCTTGAGCCGGTTGGCATTCTTAAGGAGGGGGTGATTCTTTCTGCTATCTCCCCTGATTTGCGGCGGGTGCTCCAGTAATTTCAGGCTGATAGGCCTGACCGCTGTCCAGTGGGGAAGCTGTTTGTTCCTGATAGATGGACAAGTAAGGTAATTTTTGAGGTTCATTGTTCAGTGTTGGCTGGTCATCCTGGGATTTTTGGTACCAGAGATTTGGTTGTTAGGTCCTTTTGGTGGCCTTCCTTGTCGCGCGATGTGCATGCTTTTGTGCAGTCCTGTGGGACTTGCGCCCGGGCCAAGCCTTGCTGTTCCCGCGCTAGTGGGTTGCTTTTGCCTTTGCCGGTCCCTGAGAGGTCCTGGACGCATATTTCCATGGATTTTATTTCGGATCTTCCTGTTTCCCAGAAGATGTCTGTTATCTGGGTTGTTTGTGACCGGTTCTCTAAAATGGTCCATCTGGTACCTTTGCCTAAGTTGCCTTCCTCCTCAGATCTGGTTCCATTATTTTTTCAGCATGTGGTTAATTTGCATGGCATTCCAGAGAATATTGTGCCTGACAGAGGTTCTCAGTTTGTCTCTAGATTTTGGCGGGCCTTTTGTGCTAGGATGGGCATTGATTTGTCTTTTTCTTCGGCGTTTCATCCTCAGACTAATGGCCAAACTGAGCGAACTAATCAGACCTTGGAGACCTATTTGAGATGCTTTGTGTCTGCTGATCAGGATGATTGGGTGTCTTTCTTGCCATTGGCCGAGTTTGCCCTTAATAATTGGGCTAGTTCGGCTACTTTGGTTTCACCTTTCTTTTGTAATTTTGGTTTTCATCCTCGTTTTTCTTCTGGGCAGGTTGAGCCTTCTGATTGTCCTGGTGTTGATTCTGTGGTGGACAGGCTGCAGCAGATTTGGACTCATGTGGTGGACAATTTGACGTTGTCTCAGGAAAGGGCTCAACGTTTTGCTAACCGCCGTCGGTTGGTTGGTCCCCGGCTTCGTGTGGGGGATTTGGTTTGGTTGTCCTCTCGTCATGTTCCTATGAAGGTTTCTTCCCCTAAGTTTAAGCCTCGGTTTATTGGTCCTTATAAAATTTCTGAAATTATTAATCCAGTGTCTTTTCGTTTGGCTCTTCCAGCCTCTTTTGCCATTCATAATGTTTTCCATAGATCTTTGTTGCGGAGATATGTGGTGCCCGTTGTTCCCTCGGTTGACCCTCCTGCCCCGGTGTTGGTTGAGGGAGAGTTGGAATATGAGGTTGAGAAGATTTTGGATTCTCGTTTTTCGAGGCGGAGGCTTCAGTATCTTGTCAAGTGGAAGGGTTATGGCCAGGAGGATAATTCTTGGGTTGTTGCCTCCGATGTCCATGCCACCGATTTGGTTTGTGCTTTTCACTTGACTCGTCCTGATCGGCTTGGGGGCTCTGGTGAGGGTTCGGTGACCCCTCCTCAAGGGGGGGTACTGTTGTGAATTCCGCTCTTGGGCTCCCTCCGGTAGTTGTAAGTGGCACTTTTGTGAGTTCTGCTCTTGGGCTCCCTCTTGTGGTTTCAAGTGGTATGGCTGCTCCTTGGAGTTAGCTGTCATCAGCTGCCTCCACTTATCGTCTCTTCTTCTCGGCTATTTAGGCCTGGCTCTTTCCTTCAGCCAGTGCCACTTGTAAATGGTTCCTGGTTGGATTCACATCTCTTTGGATTTCCCTGTTATCCTGACCAGTTCAGCAAAGCTAAGTTTTCGCTTGCTATTTTCTGTCCATAGATTGTGGACTTATCCATTCTGTGCTTTCTATGTTTGTCCAGCTTATCAGTATGAATTAATTCTGTCTTGCTGGAAGCTCTGGGAAGCAGATTTACCCTCCACACCTTTAGTCAGGTGTGGAGATTTTTTGTAAACTCTGCGTGGATTTTTTGTAGTGTTTTATACTGACCGCACAGTATTCCATCCTGTCCTATCTATTTAGCTAGACTGGCCTCCTGTGCTCATCCTGGTTTCATTCTGTGTATGTCTTTTCCCTCTCCACTCACAGTCATTATTTGTGGGGGGCTAATCTATCCTTTGGGGATTTTCTCTGAGGCAAGATAGCTTTCCTGCTTCTATCTTTAGGGGTAGTTAGCTCTTAGGCTGTGACGAGATGCCTAGGGAGAGTTAGGAGCATTCCACGGCTACTTCTAGTGTTGTGTTGAGCTTAGGGACTGCGGTCAGTACAGTTACCACGTCCTTCAGAGCTCATTCCATGTTGCTCCTAGACCACCGTATCATAACATTAGCCATACTGAGAGACTCGGGAGGAATGGAGTGCGATTTGCCTATTCAAGTGAATGGGTCTGTGCACGTCAGTGTGTTTCCATGAATCGTGTGTCCGTGGGCAAAACATGCTGACATGTCCATTTTTTAAAACGTCCCGCATACATGCATACACATAACACACATGGATGTCATCCATGTGACAAGCATCGGCGCCGAGGAACAAGCATTACACTAAGCACTGTTCCCCGGCGCTGGGTGCTGAACATGGCTCTCAACATTCTTCCCTACTCTGCCGGCGATCAGCACAAGCAGGGGAGAATGATGAGAGTTACATTTAAGTAGTAAAAGAGACAACAGGTGGAGGCTGATGGGACTATTACTCCCATCAGCTTACCCCTGCTGCTGCTAAAAACACTGACAGCAGGAGCGGCGGATGGGACTATTCATCTGCCTCTCCTGCACTGTAAATAAATAATTTTTAAAAAATGGCGTGAGTTCCCCCCTATTTTTGATAACCAGCCAGACAAAAGTCACAGCTAGGGGCTGAAACCCTCAGCTGTCAGCTGTCAGCTTCAGCAAGGCTGGATATGAATAATAGGGGGTCCACATGCCATATTAATTATTTTTTAATTGCGGCATGGAGTCCCCCCTTTTTGACAACCAGCCTTGCTAAAGCTCACAGCTGGGTGCTGGTATTCTCAGGCTGGTCATAGATATTGACCTCCAGCCTAAAAATAGCAGCCCGCAGCTGCCCAGAAAAGGCACATCTATTAGAAGCGCCAATTCTTGCGCTTTAGCCGTCTTTTCCCACTTGCCCTGCAGCTGTGGCAAGTGGGGTAATAGTTGTGGGGTTGATGTCACCGGTGACATCAAGCCCACAGCTTATTAATGGAGAAACATCTATAAGACACCTATCCATTACTAATCCTATAGTTGTATGATAAAGACACAGCAAGAATAACGTATTTTATTTGAAATAAAAAAAAACACAGTTTAACATTTTTATCATTACTCCTAATCCAAGCAAAACCCTCAAACTTTTGTAAAAAAAGTAAAATAATAAACCAACAATATGCCATATCTTTCTGTCGTTGTGTCCCATGCAGTAATCCATGTCTGTGGGATATACGGTCTTCAACATGGATGTTGCCAAAATGCGACCATCTCGGCTGCTGAAAACCACTGGTGAGTGAGCCTGCTAGGAACGTGGCATCAGTGACCGTTGGTGACGTCATAGAGGTTACCTCCGGTCACTGAGCTTCTTTCCCAGTCGGGCTGAGCTGTGGTGACTGTGTTAGCGGGGATCTCAACGGATCTCATCGCAGCTCAGCCCGGCTGAGAACGGAACTCAGTGACCAGAGGTAACCTCTATGATATCACTCCCAGTCACTGATGCCACATTCCCAGCAGGCTTATTCACCAGTGGTTTTCAGCCGGGATGTCGCATCTTGGCAACGTCTAGGCTGACAACTGTATATCCCCCAGACATGGATAACGGCATGAGACACAACAACGGACAGGTATGGTACATTGTTGTTTTTTTATTTTACTTTTATTACAGGAGATCGAGGGCTTTGCTTGGATTAGGCGTGTGTTATGAAAGGCAATTCAGAATCACAATGGACATGGAGGTCAGAGCACATACAGTGAACTGACAATAACCCAAAATAATAGAACGAGCTCTGAGACATGGGAACTCTGCAGGCCGCAATCCCTAAGCCTATCAAACCACACTAAAGGTAGCCGTGGAGCGCTCCTGACCAGAACCTAGGCGCCTCGTCACAGCCTGAGAAACTAGCTAATCCTGAAGATAGAAAAATAAGCCTACCTTGCCTCAGAGAAATTCCCCAAAGGAAAAGGCAGCCCCCCACATATAATGACTGTGAGTAAGATGAAAACACAAACATAAAGATGAAACAGATTTAGCAAAGTGAGGCCCGACTAGCTGAACAGAACGAGGATAGGGAAGATAACTTTGCGGTCAGCACAAAAACCTATAAAAAACCACGCAGAGGTGACAAAAAGACCCTCCGCACCGACTAACGGTACGGAGGTGGTCCCTCTGCGTCTCAGAGCTTCCAGCAGGCGAGAAAAACCAATAAAGCAAGCTGGACAGAAAAATAGCAACAAAATAACATAAGCAAAACTTAGCTTTTCAGAGCAGCAGGCCACAGGAATGATCCAGGGAAAAAACAAGTCCCACACTGAAACATTGACAGGAAGCATAGATCAAAGCATCAGGTGGAGTTAAGTAGAGAAGAAGCTAACGAGCTCACCAGATCACCTGAGGGAGGAAACTCAGAAGCTGCAGTACCACTTTCCTCCACAAACGGAAGATCCCAGAGAGAATCAGCCGAAGTACCACTTGTGACAACAGGAGTGAACTCTACAACAGAATTCACAACAGTACCCCCCCCTTGAGGAGGGGTCACCGAACCCTCACCAGAGCCCCCAGGCCGACCAGGATGAGCCACATGAAAGGCACGAACAAGATCGGGAGCATGGACATCAGAGGCAAAAACCCAGGAATTATCCTCCTGAGCATAACCCTGCCATTTAACCAGATACTGGAGTTTCCGTCTTGAAACACGAGAATCCAAAATCTTCTCCACAATATACTCCAATTCCCCCTCCACCAAAACCGGGGCAGGAGGCTCAACAGATGGAACCATAGGTGCCACGTATCTCCGCAACAATGACCTATGGAATACGTTATGTATGGAAAAAGAATCTGGAAGGGTCAGACGAAAAGACACAGGATTAAGAACCTCAGAAATCCTATACGGACCAATAAAACGAGGTTTAAACTTAGGAGAGGAAACCTTCATAGGAATATGACGAGAAGATAACCAAACCAGATCCCCAACACGAAGTCGGGGACCCACACGGCGTCTGCGATTAGCGAAAAGTTGAGCCTTCTCCTGGGACAAGGTCAAATTGTCCACTACCTGAGTCCAAATCTGCTGCAACCTGTCCACCACAGTATCCACACCAGGACAGTCCGAAGACTCAACCTGTCCAGAAGAGAAACGAGGATGGAACCCAGAATTGCAGAAAAACGGTGAAACCAAGGTAGCCGAGCTGGCCCGATTATTAAGGGCGAACTCAGCCAAAGGCAAAAAGGACACCCAGTCATCCTGATCAGCAGAAACAAAGCACCTCAGATATGTTTCCAAGGTCTGATTGGTTCACTCGGTCTGGCCATTAGTCTGAGTATGGAAAGCCGAGGAAAAAGACAAGTCAATGCCCATCCTACCACAAAAGGCTCGCCAAAACCTCGAAACAAACTGGGAACCTCTGTCAGAAACAATACTCTCTGGAATGCCATGCAAACGAACCACATGCTGGAAGAACAAAGGCACCAAATCAGAGGAGGAAGGCAATTTAGACAAGGGTACCAGATGGACCATCTTAGAAAAGCGATCACAGACCACCCAAATGACTGACATCTTTTGAGAAACGGGAAGGTCAGAAATAAAATCCATAGAGATATGTGTCCAAGGCCTCTTCGGGACCGGCAAGGGCAAAAGCAACCCACTGGCACGAGAACAGCAGGGCTTAGCCCGAGCACAAATCCCACAGGACTGCACAAAAGCACGCACATCCCGCAACAGAGAGGGCCACCAAAAGGATCTAGCCACTAACTCTCTGGTACCAAAGATTCCAGGATGACCAGCCAACACCGAACAATGAAGTTCAGAGATAACTCTATTCATCCACCTATCAGGGACAAACAGTTTCTCCGCTGGGCAACGATCAGGTTTATTAGCCTGAAATTTTTGCAGCACCCGCCGCAAATCAGGGGAGATGGCAGACACAATTACTCCTTCCTTGAGGATACCCGCCGGCTCAGATAAACCCGGAGAGTCGGGTACAAAACTCCTAGACAGAGCATCCGCCTTCACATTTTTAGAGCCCGGAAGGTACGAAATCACAAAGTCAAAACGGGCAAAAAACAACGACCAATGAGCTTGTCTAGGATTCAAGCGCTTGGCAGACTCGAGATAAGTCAAGTTCTTATGATCAGTCAATACCACCACGCGATGCTTAGCTCCTTCAAGCCAATGACGCCACTCCTCGAATGCCCACTTCATGGCCAGCAACTCTCGGTTGCCCACATCATAATTACGCTCAGCAGGCGAAAACTTCCTGGAAAAGAAAGCGCATGGTTTCATCACTGAGCAAACAGAACCTCTCTGCGACAAAACAGCCCCTGATCCAATCTCAGAAGCATCAACCTCGACCTGGAACGGAAGAGAAACATCTGGTTGACACAACACAGGGGCAGAAGAAAAACGACGCTTCAACTCTTGAAAAGCTTCCACAGCAGCAGAAGTCCAATTGACCACATCAGCACCCTTCTTGGTCAAATCGGTCAACGGTTTAGCAATACTAGAAAAATTGCAGATGAAGCGACGATAAAAATTAGCAAAGCCCAGGAACTTTTGCAAACTTTTCAGAGATGTCGGCTGAGTCCAATCATGGATGGCCTGGACCTTAACAGGATCCATCTCAATAGTAGAAGGGGAAAAGATGAACCCCAAAAATGAAACCTTCTGCACACCAAAGAGACACTTTGATCCCTTCACAAACAAAGAATTAGCACGCAGGACCTGAAAAACCGTTCTGACCTGCTTCACATGAGACTCCCAATCATCCGAGAAGATCAAAATGTCATCCAAGTACACAATCAGGAATTTATCCAGGTACTCTCGGAAGATGTCATGCATAAAGGACTGAAACACTGATGGAGCATTGGCAAGTCCGAACGGCATCACGAGATACTCAAAATGACCCTCGGGCGTATTAAATGCAGTTTTCCACTCATCACCTTGCTTAATTCGCACCAGATTATACGCACCACGAAGATCTATCTTTGTGAACCAACTAGCCCCCTTAATCCGAGCAAACAGATCGGATAACAATGGCAAGGGGTACTGAAATTTAACCGTGATCTTATTAAGAAGGCGGTAATCTATACAAGGTCTCAGTGAACCATCCTTCTTGGCTACAAAAAAGAACCCTGCTCCTAATGGCGACGATGACGGGCGAATATGCCCCTTCTCCAGGGATTCCTTCACATAACTGCGCATAGCGGTGTGCTCAGGCACGGACAAATTAAACAATCGACCTTTTGGGAATTTACTACCAGGAATCAAATTGATAGCACAATCACAATCCCTATGCGGAGGTAGGGTATTGGACTTGGGCTCATCAAATACATCCCGGTAATCAGACAAGAACTCTGGGACCTCAGAAGGAGTGGATGACGAAATAGTCAGAAATGGGACATCACCATGTACCCCCTGACAACCCCAGCTGGACACCGACATGGATTTCCAATTTAATACTGGATTATGGGCTTGTAGCCATGGCAACCCCAACACGACCACATCATGCCGATTATGCGACACCAGAAAGCGAATAACCTCCTGATGTGCAGGAGCCATGCACATGGTCAGCTGGGTCCAGTATTGAGGCTTATTCTTGGCCAAAGGCGTAGCATCAATTCCTCTCAATGGAATAGGACACTGCAAGGGCTCCAAGAAAAACCCACAACGCTTAGCATATTCCAAGTCCATCAAATTCAGGGCAGCGCCTGAATCCACAAATGCCATGACAGAATATGATGACAAAGAGCAGATCAAGGTAACGGACAGAAGATATTTTGACTGTACAGTACCAATGGTGGCAGACCTAGCGAACCGCTTAGTGCGCTTAGGACAATCAGAGATAGCATGAGTGGAATCACCACAGTAGAAACACAGCCCATTCAGACGTCTGTGTTCTTGCCGTTCAACTCTGGTCATAGTCCTATCGCACTGCATAGGCTCAGGTTTAAGCTCAGGTAATACCGCCAAATGGTGCACAGGTTTACGCTCACGCAAGCGTCGACCGATCTGAATGGCCAAAGACATAGACTCATTCAAACCAGCAGGCATAGGAAATCCCACCATGACATCCTTAAGGGCTTCAGAGCTGCTGCCAGCGCAGATTATTATTATTATTATTATTATTATTTATTATTATAGCGCCATTTATTCCATGGCGCTTTACATGTGAGGAGGGGTATGCATAATAAAACAAGTACAATAATCTTTAACAATACAAGTCACAACTGGTACAGGAGGAGAGAGGACCCTGCCCGCGAGGGCTCACAATCTACAAGGGATGGGTGAGGATACAGTAGGTGAGGGTAGAGCTGGCTGTGCAGCGGTTTGGTCAATTGGTGGTTACTGCAGGTTGTAGGCTTGTCGGAAGAGGTGGGTCTTCAGGTTCTTTTTGAAGGTTTCGATGGTAGGCGAGAGTCTGATATGTTGTGGTAGAGCATTCCAGAGTAGGGGGGATGCACGAGAGAAATCTTGTATGCGATTGTGGGAAGAGGAGATAATAGGGGAGTAGAGAAGGAGATCTTGTGAGGATCGGAGGTTGCGTGCAGGAAAGTACCGGGAGACGAGGTCGCAGATGTATGGAGGAGACAGGTTGTGGATGGCTTTGTATGTCATGGTTAGGTTTTTGTACTGGAGTCTCTGGGTGATGGGGAGCCAGTGCAGGGATTGACAGAGGGGAGAGGCCGGGGAATAGCGGGGGGACAGGTGGATTAGTCGGGCAGCAGAGTTTAGAATAGATTGGAGGGGTGCAAGAGTGTTAGAGGGGAGGCCACAGAGCAGGAGGTTACAGTAGTCAAGGCGGGAGATGATGAGGGCATGGACTAGGGTCTTTGCAGATTCTTGGTTTAGGAATGTGCGGATCCGTGAAATATTTTTGAGTTGGAGGCGGCAGGAAGTGGAAAGGGTTTGGATATGTGGTTTAAAGGAGAGATCAGTGTCAAGGATTACCCCAAGACAGCGGGCTTGTGGGACTGGGGAGAGTGGGCAGCCGTTTACTGTAATGGATAGGTTCGTTGGGGAGGTCGCGTGAGATGGGGGAAAGATGATGAATTCTGTTTTGTCCATGTTAAGTTTTAGAAATCTAGTGGAGAAGAAGGATGAAATAGCAGACAGACATTGAGGGATTCTGGTTAGTAGGGAGGTGATATCTGGTCCAGAGATGTAGATCTGTGTGTCGTCAGCATAGAGATGATACTGAAAGCCGTGAGATTCTATGAGCTGTCCCAGGCCAAAGGTGTAGATGGAGAAGAGCAGGGGTCCTAGAACTGAACCTTGCGGGACTCCGACAGATAGGGGGCGAGGTGAGGAGGTGGTGTGTGAGTGGGAGACGCTGAATGTACGGTCAGTTAGGTATGATGAGATCCAGGATAGGGCCAATTCTGTGATTCCAAGGGATGAGAGGGTCTGCAGCAGCAGGGAATGGTCCACTGTGTCAAAGGCAGAGGACAGGTCCAGGAGGAGGAGGACAGAGTAGTGTCGCTTGCTCTTGGCGGTTAATAGGTCATTGGTGACCTTAGTTAGGGCAGTTTCAGTGGAGTGGTGTGACCGGAAGCCTGATTGAAAGCGGTCGAAGAAGGAGCAAGAAGATAGATGGGAGGACAGTTCAAGATGGACATGTTGTTCCAGTAGTTTTGAGGCAAAGGGGAGAAGTGATATAGGGCGATAGCTAGATGCAGAGGATGGGTCAAGAGAGGGCTTTTTGAGGATAGGTGTGATTGAGGCATGTTTAAAGCTTGAGGGGAAAATGCCACTTGTTAGTGATAGGTTAAAGAGATGGGTTAGGGTTGGGATGAAGACTGTGGTGAGGTTTGGGATGAAGTGGGATGGGAGTGGGTCAAGTGCACAGGTGGTGAGATGCGATCTTGAGAGTAGAGTGGAGAGTCCATCTTCTGTAATGGTGGAGAAGTTGGTTTTGGAGGTGGAGGGCTGGGTAGTTGGGAGGAAGGGTTCTGGGGGTTGTTTACTAAAATTGTCTCTGATGTTCTCAATTTTCTGCTTGAAAAATGAGGCAAAGTCTTCAGCTGAGATGAGTGGGGAGGGAGGAGGTGCTGGGGGACGGAGGAGAGAGTTGAAGGTGTTGAATAACTGTTTGGGGTTGTGAGACAGGGAGGATATGAGAGATGAGAAGTAGGTTTGTTTTGCTGTGGCGAGCGTGGTTTTGAAAGCAGTGAGGGACTGTTTGAATGCAATGAAGTGCTCGATGGAGTGGGATCTTTTCCATCTGCGCTCAGCAGCTCTGGAAGCTCGCCTCAGTTCTTTGGTCATGCTGGTGTGCCAGGGTTGTCTGTTGATTTTGCGAGCTTTGGTATGTGTGAGAGGGGCAAGAGATTCCAAAGCTGCAGCTATTGTGGTGTTATATAGAGCGGCAGCATCATCCGCATTGTGTAGGGAGCTTATGTCTGTGAGAGGGAGGAGGGATTCAGAGAGTGAGTGAAGATCAAGGTGTTTAAGATTTCTGCGAGGGTGTGAGAGTTTGTGGGGTGGGGGTTGTAGACAAGGAGTGGAAAGGGAAGAGAATGTAAGTAGGTTGTGGTCAGAAAGAGGAAGAGGTGAGTTTGAGAGGTTAGATAGGGAGCAGAGGCGGGTGAGAATGAGGTCCAGTGTGTGACCATCTTTGTGGGTGGCTGTAGAAGACCATTGAGTAAGGCCAAAGGAGGAAGTGAGGGATAGAAGTTTAGTGGCAGCTGAGAGGGAAGTGTCAATGGGGATGTTGAAGTCGCCCATGATGATAGTGGGGATGTCAGCGGCGAGGAAATGGAGTAGCCAGGTGGTGAAGTGGTCGAAGAAGGTGGTGGCTGGCCCTGGGGGACGGTAGATGACAGCCAGTTGGAGGTTGGAGGGGGAGTAGATGCGCACAGAGTGCACCTCAAAGGAAGGGAGGGTAACAGAGGGTGGCAGTGGGATTGGGGTGAAGGAGCAGTTATCTGACAGGAGAAAACCAACTCCTCCGCCATGCTTGCTGCTGGGGCGGGGTGTGTGAGAAAGGTGGAAGCCACCGTAAGAGAGTGCCGCAGGGGAGGCTGTGTCAGAAGGGGTGAGCCAGGTTTCAGTGATGCCGAGGAAGGAGAGTTTGTTATTGATAAAAAGGTCATGGATAAATGACAGTTTATTGCAGACAGAGCGTGCGTTCCATAGTGCTCCAGATAGGGAAATTGGGGGAGTGGGGGCTGGATGAATGGGTATGAGGTTACTGTGGTTGCGAGGATGTGTAGAGGATCGTGGCAGGGGATTAGAAATGAGTGTGGGGATGTGATGAGTAGGGCCAGGATTTGGGGATATGTCGCCAGCAATGAGGAGCAGCAGACAGAGCGTTAGAAGGTGTGAGCTGGATAGGTCATGATGTGGCCGTGTGTGCCTGGCGAGAAAGGATTGTATGTGGAGGAATAGTTCTGTGGAGGAGGTGAGATGACTGGGGAGGATGGAGGGAGAAATGACTAGTTCCTTACTGGGTGGAGGGACTACAGGAGTTAGGAAGAAATAGAGTAGTATGGGGGTGAATGTGAAAAGAAACCGAAACATTATAGTGGTTTTCTATTCCTTTACCTTCCAGTCAATTCCAGTCCAATTCTAGTCTAATTCATAGCAATTAAAAAACTGCAATTTAAAAATGCAATTTCTAAGATGGTCAGACACGTCTGGTCAGACTCATGGCTATGAATTTATGGGCACCTAAGGGCTCACAGCTGAGAGGGAGGATGTGGGCGTGTGTGTCCAGAGCACATGTTCACAGTTAAGCCAGGTCATAAAGAGGGGGTGGGGTAGATGGCCACTCAGGTATGCAAGCAAGAAGCAAGGGAAGTGAAATACTGATTTATAGAAAACAATGGGTAAGCAAAGCATACCAGGTGGGAATTATATGCAGTTCACATAAACACACATTGCAGGAAAGGCAGAGTAGATGGACAGCAGCATACCAGGTGGGAATTATATGCAGTTCACATAAACACACATTGCAGGAAAGGCAGAGTAGATGGACAGCAGCATACCAGGTGGGAATTATATGCAGTTCACATAAACACACATTGCAGGAAAGGCAGAGTAGATGAACAGCAGCATACCAGGTGGGAATTATATGCAGTTCACATAAACACACATTGCAGGAAAGGCAGAGTAGATGAACAGCAGCATACCAGGTGGGAATTATATGCAGTTCACATAAACACACATTGCAGGAAAGGCAGAGTAGATGAACAGCAGCATACCAGGTGGGAATTATATGCAGTTCACATAAACACACATTGCAGGAAAGGCAGAGTAGATGAACAGCAGCATACCAGGTGGGAATTATATGCAGTTCACATAAACACACATTGCAGGAAAGGCAGAGTAGATGAACAGCAGCATACCTGTGGGTAGACAAAAGAGCTTGATTAGAGGATACAGGTGGTGATGAGGATGATGAAAGTACAGCAGTGATGAATGGTCGAATGCCCCATGGAATTCTAGTCTAATTCATAGCAATTAAAAAACTGCAATTTAAAAATGCAATTTCTAAGATGGTCAGACACGTCTGGTCAGACTCATGGCTATGATTCATTCCATTAAGTGAGCACTGACCACTTTCTAAATTTCTGACAATATACCTCTATCTCATCCTGAGCCTGACTAAGAGCCAGCAAATTTTTTTCTGCCTGATCCACTGAATTAGGCTCATCGTACAGCAACCCAAGCGCCAGGAAAAACGCATCGATATTACTCAATGCAGGATCTCCTGACGCAAGAGAAAACGCCCAGTCCTGAGGGTCGCCGCGCAAAAAAGAAATGACGATCCTAACCTGTTGAATTGGGTCACCAGAAGAGCGAGGTTTCAAAGCCAGAAATAGTTTACAATTATTTTTGAAACTCAGAAATTTAGTTCTTTCTCCAAAAAACAAATCTGGAATAGGAATTCTCGGTTCAAGCAAAGAATTCTGGACCACAAAATCTTGAATATTTTGAACTCTTGCCGTGAGCTGATCCACACATGAAGACAGACCTTTAATGTCCATTGCTACACCTGTGTCCTGAACCACCCAAATGTCTAGGGGAAAAAAAAGACAAAACACAGTGCATAGAAAAAAAAATGGTCTCAGAACTTCTTTTTTCCCTCTATTGAGAATCATTAGCACTTTTGGCTTCCTGTACTGTTATGAAAGGCAATTCAGAATCACAATGGACATGGAGGTCAGAGCACATACAGTGAACTGACAATAACCCAAAATAATAGAACGAGCTCTGAGACGTGGGAACTCTGCAGACCGCAATCCCTAAGCCTATCAAACCACACTAAAGGTAGCCGTGGAGCGCTCCTGACCAGAACCTAGGCGCCTCGTCACAGCCTGAGAAACTAGCTAATCCTGAAGATAGAAAAATAAGCCTACCTTGCCTCAGAGAAATTCCCCAAAGGAAAAGGCAGCCCCCCACATATAATGACTGTGAGTAAGATGAAAACACAAACATAGAGATGAAACAGATTTAGCAAAGTGAGGCCCGACTAGCTGAACAGAACGAGGATAGGGAAGATAACTTTGCGGTCAGCACAAAAACCTATAAAAAACCACGCAGAGGGGACAAAAAGACCCTCCGCACCGACTAACGGTACGGAGGTGGTCCCTCTGCGTCTCAGAGCTTCCAGCAGGCGAGAAAAACCAATAAAGCAAGCTGGACAGAAAAATAGCAACAAAATAACATAAGCAAAACTTAGCTTTGCAGAGCAGCAGGCCACAGGAATGATCCAGGGAAAAAACAAGTCCCACACTGAAACATTGACAGGAAGCATAGATCAAAGCATCAGGTGGAGTTAAGTAGAGAAGAAGCTAACGAGCTCACCAGATCACCTGAGGGAGGAAACTCAGAAGCTGCAGTACCACTTTCCTCCACAAACGGAAGATCCCAGAGAGAATCAGCCGAAGTACCACTTGTGACCACAGGAGTGAACTCTGCCACAGAATTCACAACAGGCGTGGTTGTAAGTATGGTTTAATAAAGAATAATAAAAGGGTCTGTGTAATTTTTTTGAAATAAAGGACTTTACTCTGGCCGTGTCTTTATTTACCATACAACTACAGGATTAGTAATGGATAGGTGTCTTATAGACGCTTCTCCATTACTAAGCCGTGGGCTTGATGTCACTGGTGACATCAACTCCACAACTATTACCCCACTTGCCACCACTACAGGGCAAGTGGGAGAGTAGGGCAAAGCGCCAGAATGGGCTTAACCAATAGATGTGCCTTATTGGGAAAGCTGCAGGCTGCTATTATTAGGCTGCGGGGGGTCAATATCCATGGCCCCTTACCAGCCTGAGAATACCAGCCCCCAGCTGTGAGCTTTAGCAAGGCTGGTTGTCAATAATGGGGGGACCCCACACCATTTTTTTAATTGTTTGTTTACGGTAAATAATTAAATAATATGGCATGGGGACCCCTCTATTCTTGATATCCAACCTTGCTTAAGCTGACAGATGAAAGTTGCAGCCCCCAGCTTTGAGTTTTTCCTGGCTGGTTATCAAAAATAGGGGGGAATCCACGCCGTTTATTTTAATTACTGTATTTATTTACAGCACAGGAGCGGCAATTGAATACTCCCATCCGCCGCTCCTGCTGTCACTGTTATTAGAGGCAGCAGGGGGAGGCTGATGGGAGTAATAGTCCCATCAGCCGCCGCCTGCTGTTTCTTTTATTACTTAAATGTAACTCTCATCATTCTAGTCTGCTTGCGCCGATCGCCGGCAGAGCAGGGGAGAATGATGAGAGTCGTCTTCAGCACCCGGCGTCGGGAAGCAGCACTTACTGTAACGCTTCTTCCCTGGCGCCCGTCCGTGTGGTACTGATGCAGAACATGCATGCCACACGTGTGCCGCAAGTATTACACACGCGAACACTGACATCTCCGGTACCGGAATATCAGGACGCGTGAAAGAGGCCTTATAGCGGATTTTTATGTTTGGCTGCTGTCACACACTAAAATATACTTTGTATTGCAAAAAAATAGTTTTTGCATCATCAAATTTTGAGAGCTATAATTTTCCAATATTTTGGTCCACAGAGTCATGTGAGGTCTCATTTTTTGAGGGGCAAGTTGTTGTTTTTATTGGTACCAATTTCAGACACATGACATTTTTTGATCGCTTTCTATTCCGATTTTTGGGAGGCAGAATGAACAAAAACCAGAAGTTCATGAATTTCTTTTTTTTTGGCGTTTATACCGTTTCGCGTGTGGTAAAATTGATAAAGCAGTTTTATTCTTCGGGTCAGTACGATAACAGCGATACCTCATTTATATCATTTTTTATGATTTGGCGCTTTTATACGATAAAAACTATTTTTATAAAAAATAATTATTTTTGCATCGCTTTATTCTGAGAGCTATAACTTTATTTATTTTTCCGCTGATGGAGCTGTATGGAGGCTTGTTTTTTGCGGGACAAGATGACGTTTTCAGCGTCTGCATGCTATAGAAGCTGTCAGCGCTGCACTCAGTGCACTGACCTGAGAGACTTCCTGATCATCACTGCACATGACAGGAAGTTTCTTAGCTCTGGTAACCCGGATGTCGTCATGAAAACATCGGGAAGCATGGTTGAAAAGCAATGTCTGACTTTCATTTGTTCATTTTCATAGATCTTTTATTTATTATTACTTTTGTCAGATTCAAGTTATTTCTGTGACCATTGTGGGTTTTTCTGTCATTAAACGAGCGGTACCAACAATTTTGACCACGTTTGCAGTTGCTACCCACAGTTTTTTTTAGAACGGCTTCACATCTATGTTGCACAGAGTCACCCAACTTCTGGCCCAGGTCACCTGTTATTTCAGCCTAGTATGCTTTGACTACATCCCACAATTTTTGGGCATTTGTTGTCTTTCCCTCAGAAACAGCATTTTTAATGTCACCCCACAAGTGCTCTATCGGATTAAGGTCCAGGGATTGTGCCGGCCACTTCATAACCTCAATATTGTAGGACTGGATCCAAGATTTTTCTCATTTACCAGTGTATTTAGGATTGTTGTAGGTTGTTGGGACTTTGCAGGGACTTCTTGAGATTAGCTTCACACAGGTGTCTTCTAACTGTCACAATCCTCACCAGGGAAGTCACTAGGAATTTCCGGGCCCCATACTGGCAAGATTTTTGGGACCCCTTGAAACTCCGCCCAGGCTTCACCCAAGCCCTGCCTCCACCCCTCGAATTTTCCACAATCCCACAGACCTCTCTTGGAAAAACTCAATTTCTGCAACATGTCCTCACCTATCACACATTAACAGTTCCCATCACTAGATCACATACATAGCCAGCAGCTTTTGTTTTGGCCAAAAGATTTTTTTAATCCGCCAACACGACAAGGTTGACTCTTTTGGCTGGGCTCTACTCTACTGTAACTTATTAAACATTTGTTAAAATATCCAATACAATTTTATTTATATTTGCATTTATTTTTCAATTTTTAAAATGACCAATAATATCACATACAAGGGACAAATACCACCACACCATGACCAGACAACATATTACTACCAAATAGTGACCAATAATATCACATACAAATAATAAAAACCGCCACACCATGACCGGACCACAGATTACCATCACATAGAATCATAGAATCATAGACTCATAGAATGGTAGAGTTGGAAGGGACCTCCTGTGTCATCTGGTCCAACCCCCTGCTCAAAGCATGATTCACTAAATCATCCCAGACAGATGTATGTCCAGCCTCTGTTTGGAGACTTTCATTGAAGGAGCACTCACCACCTCTCGTGGCAGCCTGTTCCACTGATTGATCACCCTCACTGTCAAAAAGTTTTTTCTAATATCTAATCTGTGTCTCCTCCCAGTTTCATCCCATTGCTTCGAGTCTCTCCTTGTGCAAATGAGAATAAAGATGATCCTTCTAGAATGTGACAGCCCTTGAGATATTTGTAGACAGCTATTAAGTCTCCTCTCAGTCTTCTTTTTTGCAAGCTAAACAGTCCCAAATCCTGTAACAGTCCCTCATAGGACATGGTTTGCAGACCGGTCACCATTCTGGTTGCTCTTCTCTGAACTTGCTCCAGTTTGCTGATGTCTTTTTTAAAATGTGGTGCCCAAAACTGGACACAGAATTCCAGGTGAGGTCTGACCAAAGAGGTCCGAATAATAGCACATACATGGGGCAAATACTGCCACACCATGACCAGATCACATATTGCCACCACATAGAGACTGAATACTACAATACTGATCATTAATAAAAAAAAACACAATACTAATGCCATTATACACAGGAGATCTGTACTTAGTATACAGTGTCTGTGTGCAGGTAATACAGTGATCAACGATGACATTATACACAGGAGCTCTGTATATAGTGTCAGTGTACGGGTAATACCATGATCACTAGTGACATTATATACAGGAGGGCTGTATATAGTATACACTCTATAGTGTAAGTGTACAGGTAACACATTGACTCACCGGTGACGTCTCTAGTTGAAGTCCTTCATCTTCGCTTTTCTTCTTCATCCATTTCAGACCACCAACACTTCTTCCAGCCAAGACTCATCTCTGCAGAAAATAACACAGTTATCTAGAGCACAGTCCCCAATTTTTCCCCAACTTCTATACTAGAAATAGCAAAATATGTCGGGAGCACTACCAATGGACAAAGAAATATATATCAACTAGGGTGCTACGCAATGCATGAAAAATATAAATACCAAACAAAAAAGAAGGAAGACATTGCATAAACAGCGTGCACACCTATATATATGAATAATACACAACTTTATTAGAAAACCAGCACATATAAACTTTTTTGTTTGGCAACTTCTATACTATGCCAGATGAAGAAAAAAAGAGACCGTGCCGCCCTGCACAGTAACAGGACCTCTCCTCCCCCACACTGAAAGCAGTATCCTCAAAATTACCCTTTAATCAGCCCCTACAGTAATAATATCCCATATTCTGGACCCCACATGTCCTCCTTTTCTGGACCCCACATGAACATCCATTCTGCCTCATGTCTCTCCATATTGCCCCCATAGTCATCCATTGTCACGATAATGTAAAAGTGTCATATTGTGAGTAGTGTTGAGCATTCCGATACCGCAAGTATCGGGTATCGGCCGATACTTGCGGTATCGGAATTCCGATACCGAGATCCGATACTTTTGTGGTATCGGGTATCGGTATCGGATACATAGAGATGTGTAAAATAAAGAATTAAAATAAAAAATATTGATATATTTACCTCTCCGGCGGCCCCTGGTGAGTCCGCGGGTAACCGGCAGGCTTCGTTGTTCAAAATCAGCGCTTTTAGGACCTGAGAAACACGTCCCGGCTTCTGATTGGTCGCGGGCCGCCCATGTGACCGCCACGCGACCAATCACAAGCCGCGACGTCACCGCAAGCTATTAGCGCGCTCATTTTTGAAAAATGAGCGCGTTAATGACTTTCAAAGACGTAGCGGCTTGTGATTGGTCGCGGCCACGCGACCAATCACAAGCCGCGACGTCACCGCAAGCTATTAACGCGCTCATTTTTAAAAATGAGCGCGTTAATGGCTTTCAAAGACGTAGCGGGTTGTGATTTGTCGCGTGGCCGCGACCAATCACAAGCCGCTACGTCTTTGAAAGTCATTAACGCGCTCATTTTTCAAAAATGAGCGCGCTAATAGCTTGCGGTGACGTCGCGGCTTGTGATTGGTCGCGGCCACGTGACCAATCACAAGCCGCTATGTCTTTCAAAGCCATTAACGCGCTCATTTTTAAAAATGAGCGCGTCAATAGCTTGCGGTGACGTCGCGGCTTGTGATTGGTCGCGGCCGCGACCAATCACAACCCGCTACGTCTTTGAAAGCCATTAACGCGCTCATTTTTAAAAATGAGCACGCTAATAGCTTGCGGTGACGTCGCGGCTTGTGATTGGTCGCATGGCGGTCACATGGGCGGCCCGCGACCAATCAGAAGCCGGGACGTGTTTCTCAGGTCCTAAAAGCGCTGATTTTGAACAAAGAAGCCTGCCGGTTACCCACGCTGAGTTCAGGGGCCGCCGGAGAGGTAAATATATCAATATTTTTTATTTTTATTCTTTATTTTACACCTCCCTATGGATCCCAGGGCCTGAAGGAGAGTTTCCTCTCCTTCAGACCCTGGGAACCATGAGAATACCTTCCGATACTTGATGTCCCATTGACTTGTATTGGTATCGGATATCGGTATCGGCGATATCCGATATTTTTCGGGTATCGGCCGATACTATCCGATACCGATACTTTCAAGTATCGGACGGTATCGCTCAACACTAGTGTTGAGCGATACCTTCCGATATCGGAAAGTATCGGTATCGGTTTGGATCGGCCGATATTCAAAAAATATTGGATATCGCCGATACCGATACCCGATCCCAATGCAAGTCAATGGGACCAAAATATCGGAATTAAAATAAACCCTTTCTTTCCTTGTAGGTTCATTCTACATGAAGGAAAACAACTAAGAATAATGTAGGATGTATGGGGGAGGTGGCGGAGACATTAAAGGCAATGAGGATTAGTCCAATCAAATAGAATAGCATGATTTTTTTTTTTTTTAAAGACGTTCGGATTGAAAAAGATATTGACTATGTTAATTGTTTTTTATTTTGTCAGATATTGATGTTTCACTATTCCACGACCTTCCCCTTCTTTTTTTTCCTTTTCCCACACTTTCATCTTCATCATCATCAGCATCTTTGACATCAACTTCTTCACCTTATTCATCTTCTTCTTCATCTTCTACCTATATTTTTTTTTTTATTACATTCTTCATATTCATTTTCTTCAACTATTATTATTCTTCCTATTCTACATATTCTTTTTATTCCACTGTTATTATTCTTCCTATTCTACTTCTTCATCATATTCTCATTTGTGACAGGCATTCCCGTAGTTGTTATCTATAAAAGTTGGAAGATTACACCTTCCGTTCTGCCAGTCACAAAAGTTACATTTGTCCGCGTTCAGTTTGGCCTGCAGCATCAGGCTTTATCCAGGGGCACCACGAGGAGGAACGGACTCACCCCCATACACTGCTTAGTCTTCTTCTGCATATAATTTAGATAATATCTTTTGCTCTGATATTAAGTCTTATGCTTAATGTTCTTCTGCTCTTTGTTCTGCAGCCTCTTGTTCTTCTGCTTCTCGGTCTTCCATGTTGTCGTCTCCAGGGTCGTCGTCTCCAGTGTCGTCATCTCCGCCGTCGTCGTCTCAGCCGTCGTCGTCTCCGCCGTCGTCGTCTCCGCCGTCGTCGTCGTCGTCATCGGGGTGGTCTTCCGGGTCGTCGTCATCGGGGTGGTCTTCCGGGTCGTCGACGTTAGGGTCTTCAACTTGGAAATGTAGCAGAAGGTACAAGAAGGCTGAGAAAATGCCAAGAACCAGCTGATGGAACTGGAACTCGGATGGCTACCCGAAGGTTCAAGAGCCTATGGAACTACCGAGGACCAGCTGACGTTACTGGAACCCGGTTACTAAGCAGGAGGTACCCGTGCTAAAAAGCACTACCAAGGACCGCCTGACGTTGGCGGAACTCGGATACCCAGAAGGAGGCACCTAAGCCAAAGGCTCTGCCCGGAACCAGCAGACGTTACTGGAACCAGGATGGGGAGCAGAAGGTACAAGAGCAAAAGACACTGCCGAGAACCAGCTGACGGTACTGGAACCCGGATGGGTAGCCGAAGGTCCAAGAGCCAATGGAACTACCAAGGACCAGCTGACGTTACTGGAACCCGGTTACTAAGCAGGAGGTACCCGTGCCTGAAAGCACTACCAAGGACCACCTGACGTTGGTGGAACTTGGATACCCAGAAGGAGGCACCTAAGCCAAAGGCTCTGCCCGGAACCAGCTGACGGTACTGGAACCAGGATGGGGAGCAGAAGGTACAAGAGCAAAAGACACTGCCGAGAACCAGCTGACGGTGCTGGAACCAGGTGGTGGACCCGAAGGCCCACAGGAGAGGAGAGAACAGCTAGGCCGCGAGGCAGCCGCAGTTACCGAACCCCAACAGTCCTACAGGGGGAGCTGGGCCTACTGGCACTACAGAACCAGCCTTGACTACCAGTTCACGCAGCCCACATAGGAAGCTCCTAAACTGGAGGCACCCTGGAGTTGGCTAACTCGACCGCACCACGACGGGGCAAGCATAGGCGTCTCAGTGAAGTTGACACAACCCGGAAACAGCTGACGGTGCTGAAACCAGGCTTGGCACGAGGGAGTACCTGTGACAAGAACACTGCCGAGAACCAGCTGGCGGTGCTGGAACCCGGATGCGTTGCCCCAGTGTGCAAGAGCCAATGGCACGACCGAGGACCAGCTGACGGTGCTGGAACCCGGTTACTAAGCTGTAGGTGCCCGCGCTTAAAAGCACTACCAAGGACCGCCTGGCGTTGGCGGAACTCGGATACCCAGGAGGAGGCACCTAAGCCAAAGGCTCGGCCCGGAACCAGCTGACGGTGCTGGAACCAGGTGGTGGACCCCAAGGCCCACAGGAGAGGAGAGAACAGCTAGGCCGCGAGGCAGCCGCAGTTACCGAACCCCAACAGTCCTACAGGGGGAGCTGGGCCTACTGGCACTACAGAACCAGCCTTGACTACCAGTTCACGCAGCCCACATAGGAAGCTCCTAAACTGGAGGCACCCTGGAGTTGGCTAACCCGACCGCACCACGACGAGGCAAGCATAGGTGTCTCAGTGAGCTTGACACAACCCGGAAACAGCTGACGGTGCTGAAACCAGGTTTGGCACGAGGGAGTACCTGTGACAAAAACACTGCCGAGAACCAGCTGGCGGTGCTGGAACCCGGATGCGTTGCCCCAGTGTGCAAGAGCCAATGGCACGACCGAGGACCAGCTGACGGTGCTGGAACCCGGTTACTAAGCTGTAGGTGCCCGCGCTTAAAAGCACTACCAAGGACCGCCTGGCGTTGGCGGAACTCGGATACCCAGGAGGAGGCACCTAAGCCAAAGGCTCGGCCCGGAACCAGCTGACGGTGCTGGAACCAGGTGGTGGACCCCAAGGCCCACAGGAGAGGAGAGAACAGCTAGGCCGTGAGGCAGCCGCAGTTACCGAACCCCAACAGTCCTACAGGGGGAGCTGGGCCTACTGGCACTACAGAACCAGCCTTGACTACCAGTTCACGCAGCCCACATAGGAAGCTCCTAAACTGGAGGCACCCTGGAGTTGGCTAACCCGACCGCACCACGACGAGGCAAGCATAGGTGTCTCAGTGAGCTTGACACAACCCGGAAACAGCTGACGGTGCTGAAACCAGGCTTGGCACGAGGGAGTACCTGTGACAAGAACACTGCCGAGAACCAGCTGGCGGTGCTGGAACCCGGATGCGTTGCCCCAGTGTGCAAGAGCCAATGGCACGACCGAGGACTAGCTGACGGTGCTGGAACCCGGTTACTAAGCTGTAGGTGCCCGCGCTTAAAAGCACTACCAAGGACCGCCTGGCGTTGGCGGAACTCGGATACCCAGGAGGAGGCACCTAAGCCAAAGGCTCGGCCCGGAACCAGCTGACGGTGCTGGAACCAGGTGGTGGACCCCAAGGCCCACAGGAGAGGAGAGAACAGCTAGGCCGCGAGGCAGCCGCAGTTACCGAACCCCAACAGTCCTACAGGGGGAGCTGGGCCTACTGGCACTACAGAACCAGCCTTGACTACCAGTTCACGCAGCCCACATAGGAAGCTCCTAAACTGGAGGCACCCTGGAGTTGGCTAACTCGACCGCACCACGACGGGGCAAGCATAGGCGTCTCAGTGAAGTTGACACAACCCGGAAACAGCTGACGGTGCTGAAACCAGGCTTGGCACGAGGGAGTACCTGTGACAAGAACACTGCCGAGAACCAGCTGGCGGTGCTGGAACCCGGATGCGTTGCCCCAGTGTGCAAGAGCCAATGGCACGACCGAGGACCAGCTGACGGTGCTGGAACCCGGTTACTAAGCTGTAGGTGCCCGCGCTTAAAAGCACTACCAAGGACCGCCTGGCGTTGGCGGAACTCGGATACCCAGGAGGAGGCACCTAAGCCAAAGGCTCGGCCCGGAACCAGCTGACGGTGCTGGAACCAGGTGGTGGACCCCAAGGCCCACAGGAGAGGAGAGAACAGCTAGGCCGTGAGGCAGCCGCAGTTACCGAACCCCAACAGTCCTACAGGGGGAGCTGGGCCTACTGGCACTACAGAACCAGCCTTGACTACCAGTTCACGCAGCCCACATAGGAAGCTCCTAAACTGGAGGCACCCTGGAGTTGGCTAACCCGACCGCACCACGACGAGGCAAGCATAGGTGTTTCAGTGAGCTTGACACAACCCGGAAACAGCTGACGGTGCTGAAACCAGGCTTGGCACGAGGGAGTACCTGTGACAAGAACACTGCCGAGAACCAGCTGGCGGTGCTGGAACCCGGATGCGTTGCCCCAGTGTGCAAGAGCCAATGGCACGACCGAGGTCTAGCTGACGGTGCTGGAACCCGGTTACTAAGCTGTAGGTGCCCGCGCTTAAAAGCACTACCAAGGACCGCCTGGCGTTGGCGGAACTCGGATACCCAGGAGGAGGCACCTAAGCCAAAGGCTCGGCCCGGAACCAGCTGACGGTGCTGGAACCAGGTGGTGGACCCCAAGGCCCACAGGAGAGGAGAGAACAGCTAGGCCGCGAGGCAGCCGCAGTTACCGAACCCCAACAGTCCTACAGGGGGAGCTGGGCCTACTGGCACTACAGAACCAGCCTTGACTACCAGTTCAAGCAGCCCACATAGGAAGCTCCTAAACTGGAGGCACCCTGGAGTTGGCTAACCCGACTGCACCACGACGAGGCAAGCATAGGTGTCTCAGTGAGCTTGACACAACCCGGAAACAGCTGACGGTGCTGAAACCAGGCTTGGCACGAGGGAGTACCTGTGACAAGAACACTGCCGAGAACCAGCTGGCGGTGCTGGAACCCGGATGCGTTGCCCCAGTGTGCAAGAGCCAATGGCACGACCGAGGACTAGCTGACGGTGCTGGAACCCGGTTACTAAGCTGTAGGTGCCCGCGCTTAAAAGCACTACCAAGGACCGCCTGGCGTTGGCGGAACTCGGATACCCAGGAGGAGGCACCTAAGCCAAAGGCTCGGCCCGGAACCAGCTGACGGTGCTGGAACCAGGTGGTGGACCCCAAGGCCCACAGGAGAGGAGAGAACAGCTAGGCCGCGAGGCAGCCGCAGTTACCGAACCCCAACAGTCCTACAGGGGGAGCTGGGCCTACTGGCACTACAGAACCAGCCTTGACTACCAGTTCACGCAGCCCACATAGGAAGCTCCTAAACTGGAGGCACCCTGGAGTTGGCTAACCCGACCGCACCACGACGAGGCAAGCATAGGTGTCTCAGTGAGCTTGACACAACCCGGAAACAGCTGACGGTGCTGAAACCAGGTTTGGCACGAGGGAGTACCTGTGACAAAAACACTGCCGAGAACCAGCTGGCGGTGCTGGAACCCGGATGCGTTGCCCCAGTGTGCAAGAGCCAATGGCACGACCGAGGACCAGCTGACGGTGCTGGAACCCGGTTACTAAGCTGTAGGTGCCCGCGCTTAAAAGCACTACCAAGGACCGCCTGGCGTTGGCGGAACTCGGATACCCAGGAGGAGGCACCTAAGCCAAAGGCTCGGCCCGGAACCAGCTGACGGTGCTGGAACCAGGTGGTGGACCCCAAGGCCCACAGGAGAGGAGAGAACAGCTAGGCCGCGAGGCAGCCGCAGTTACCGAACCCCAACAGTCCTACAGGGGGAGCTGGGCCTACTGGCACTACAGAACCAGCCTTGACTACCAGTTCACGCAGCCCACATAGGAAGCTCCTAAACTGGAGGCACCCTGGAGTTGGCTAACCCGACCGCACCACGACGAGGCAAGCATAGGTGTCTCAGTGAGCTTGACACAACCCGGAAACAGCTGACGGTGCTGAAACCAGGTTTGGCACGAGGGAGTACCTGTGACAAAAACACTGCCGAGAACCAGCTGGCGGTGCTGGAACCCGGATGCGTTGCCCCAGTGTGCAAGAGCCAATGGCACGACCGAGGACCAGCTGACGGTGCTGGAACCCGGTTACTAAGCTGTAGGTGCCCGCGCTTAAAAGCACTACCAAGGACCGCCTGGCGTTGGCGGAACTCGGATACCCAGGAGGAGGCACCTAAGCCAAAGGCTCGGCCCGGAACCAGCTGACGGTGCTGGAACCAGGTGGTGGACCCCAAGGCCCACAGGAGAGGAGAGAACAGCTAGGCCGCGAGGCAGCCGCAGTTACCGAACCCCAACAGTCCTACAGGGGGAGCTGGGCCTACTGGCACTACAGAACCAGCCTTGACTACCAGTTCACGCAGCCCACATAGGAAGCTCCTAAACTGGAGGCACCCTGGAGTTGGCTAACCCGACCGCACCACGACGAGGCAAGCATAGGTGTCTCAGTGAGCTTGACACAACCCGGAAACAGCTGACGGTGCTGAAACCAGGCTTGGCACGAGGGAGTACCTGTGACAAGAACACTGCCGAGAACCAGCTGGCGGTGCTGGAACCCGGATGCGTTGCCCCAGTGTGCAAGAGCCAATGGCACGACCGAGGACTAGCTGACGGTGCTGGAACCCGGTTACTAAGCTGTAGGTGCCCGCGCTTAAAAGCACTACCAAGGACCGCCTGGCGTTGGCGGAACTCGGATACCCAGGAGGAGGCACCTAAGCCAAAGGCTCGGCCCGGAACCAGCTGACGGTGCTGGAACCAGGTGGTGGACCCCAAGGCCCACAGGAGAGGAGAGAACAGCTAGGCCGCGAGGCAGCCGCAGTTACCGAACCCCAACAGTCCTACAGGGGGAGCTGGGCCTACTGGCACTACAGAACCAGCCTTGACTACCAGTTCACGCAGCCCACATAGGAAGCTCCTAAACTGGAGGCACCCTGGAGTTGGCTAACCCGACCGCACCACGACGAGGCAAGCATAGGTGTCTCAGTGAGCTTGACACAACCCGGAAACAGCTGACGGTGCTGAAACCAGGTTTGGCACGAGGGAGTACCTGTGACAAAAACACTGCCGAGAACCAGCTGGCGGTGCTGGAACCCGGATGCGTTGCCCCAGTGTGCAAGAGCCAATGGCACGACCGAGGACTAGCTGACGGTGCTGGAACCCGGTTACTAAGCTGTAGGTGCCCGCGCTTAAAAGCACTACCAAGGACCGCCTGGCGTTGGCGGAACTCGGATACCCAGGAGGAGGCACCTAAGCCAAAGGCTCGGCCCGGAACCAGCTGACGGTGCTGGAACCAGGTGGTGGACCCCAAGGCCCACAGGAGAGGAGAGAACAGCTAGGCCGCGAGGCAGCCGCAGTTACCGAACCCCAACAGTCCTACAGGGGGAGCTGGGCCTACTGGCACTACAGAACCAGCCTTGACTACCAGTTCACGCAGCCCACATTGGAAGCTCCTAAACTGGAGGCACCCTGGAGTTGGCTAACTCGACCGCACCACGACGGGGCAAGCATAGGCGTCTCAGTGAAGTTGACACAACCCGGAAACAGCTGACGGTGCTGAAACCAGGCTTGGCACGAGGGAGTACCTGTGACAAGAACACTGCCGAGAACCAGCTGGCGGTGCTGGAACCCGGATGCGTTGCCCCAGTGTGCAAGAGCCAATGGCACGACCGAGGACCAGCTGACGGTGCTGGAACCCGGTTACTAAGCTGTAGGTGCCCGCGCTTAAAAGCACTACCAAGGACCGCCTGGCGTTGGCGGAACTCGGATACCCAGGAGGAGGCACCTAAGCCAAAGGCTCGGCCCGGAACCAGCTGACGGTGCTGGAACCAGGTGGTGGACCCCAAGGCCCACAGGAGAGGAGAGAACAGCTAGGCCGCGAGGCAGCCGCAGTTACCGAACCCCAACAGTCCTACAGGGGGAGCTGGGCCTACTGGCACTACAGAACCAGCCTTGACTACCAGTTCACGCAGCCCACATAGGAAGCTCCTAAACTGGAGGCACCCTGGAGTTGGCTAACCCGACTGCACCACGACGAGGCAAGCATAGGTGTCTCAGTGAGCTTGACACAACCCGGAAACAGCTGACGGTGCTGAAACCAGGCTTGGCACGAGGGAGTACCTGTGACAAGAACACTGCCGAGAACCAGCTGGCGGTGCTGGAACCCGGATGCGTTGCCCCAGTGTGCAAGAGCCAATGGCACGACCGAGGACTAGCTGACGGTGCTGGAACCCGGTTACTAAGCTGTAGGTGCCCGCGCTTAAAAGCACTACCAAGGACCGCCTGGCGTTGGCGGAACTCGGATACCCAGGAGGAGGCACCTAAGCCAAAGGCTCGGCCCGGAACCAGCTGACGGTGCTGGAACCAGGTGGTAGACCCCAAGGCCCACAGGAGAGGAGAGAACAGCTAGGCCGCGAGGCAGCCGCAGTTACCGAACCCCAACAGTCCTACAGGGGGAGCTGGGCCTACTGGCACTACAGAACCAGCCTTGACTACCAGTTCACGCAGCCCACATAGGAAGCTCCTAAACTGGAGGCACCCTGGAGTTGGCTAACCCGACCGCACCACGACGAGGCAAGCATAGGTGTCTCAGTGAGCTTGACACAACCCGGAAACAGCTGACGGTGCTGAAACCAGGTTTGGCACGAGGGAGTACCTGTGACAAAAACACTGCCGAGAACCAGCTGGCGGTGCTGGAACCCGGATGCGTTGCCCCAGTGTGCAAGAGCCAATGGCACGACCGAGGACCAGCTGACGGTGCTGGAACCCGGTTACTAAGCTGTAGGTGCCCGCGCTTAAAAGCACTACCAAGGACCGCCTGGCGTTGGCGGAACTCGGATACCCAGGAGGAGGCACCTAAGCCAAAGGCTCGGCCCGGAACCAGCTGACGGTGCTGGAACCAGGTGGTGGACCCCAAGGCCCACAGGAGAGGAGAGAACAGCTAGGCCGCGAGGCAGCCGCAGTTACCGAACCCCAACAGTCCTACAGGGGGAGCTGGGCCTACTGGCACTACAGAACCAGCCTTGACTACCAGTTCACGCAGCCCACATAGGAAGCTCCTAAACTGGAGGCACCCTGGAGTTGGCTAACCCGACCGCACCACGACGAGGCAAGCATAGGTGTCTCAGTGAGCTTGACACAACCCGGAAACAGCTGACGGTGCTGAAACCAGGTTTGGCACGAGGGAGTACCTGTGACAAAAACACTGCCGAGAACCAGCTGGCGGTGCTGGAACCCGGATGCGTTGCCCCAGTGTGCAAGAGCCAATGGCACGACCGAGGACCAGCTGACGGTGCTGGAACCCGGTTACTAAGCTGTAGGTGCCCGCGCTTAAAAGCACTACCAAGGACCGCCTGGCGTTGGCGGAACTCGGATACCCAGGAGGAGGCACCTAAGCCAAAGGCTCGGCCCGGAACCAGCTGACGGTGCTGGAACCAGGTGGTGGACCCCAAGGCCCACAGGAGAGGAGAGAACAGCTAGGCCGCGAGGCAGCCGCAGTTACCGAACCCCAACAGTCCTACAGGGGGAGCTGGGCCTACTGGCACTACAGAACCAGCCTTGACTACCAGTTCACGCAGCCCACATAGGAAGCTCCTAAACTGGAGGCACCCTGGAGTTGGCTAACCCGACCGCACCACGACGAGGCAAGCATAGGTGTCTCAGTGAGCTTGACACAACCCGGAAACAGCTGACGGTGCTGAAACCAGGCTTGGCACGAGGGAGTACCTGTGACAAGAACACTGCCGAGAACCAGCTGGCGGTGCTGGAACCCGGATGCGTTGCCCCAGTGTGCAAGAGCCAATGGCACGACCGAGGACTAGCTGACGGTGCTGGAACCCGGTTACTAAGCTGTAGGTGCCCGCGCTTAAAAGCACTACCAAGGACCGCCTGGCGTTGGCGGAACTCGGATACCCAGGAGGAGGCACCTAAGCCAAAGGCTCGGCCCGGAACCAGCTGACGGTGCTGGAACCAGGTGGTGGACCCCAAGGCCCACAGGAGAGGAGAGAACAGCTAGGCCGCGAGGCAGCCGCAGTTACCGAACCCCAACAGTCCTACAGGGGGAGCTGGGCCTACTGGCACTACAGAACCAGCCTTGACTACCAGTTCACGCAGCCCACATAGGAAGCTCCTAAACTGGAGGCACCCTGGAGTTGGCTAACCCGACCGCACCACGACGAGGCAAGCATAGGTGTCTCAGTGAGCTTGACACAACCCGGAAACAGCTGACGGTGCTGAAACCAGGCTTGGCACGAGGGAGTACCTGTGACAAGAACACTGCCGAGAACCAGCTGGCGGTGCTGGAACCCGGATGCGTTGCCCCAGTGTGCAAGAGCCAATGGCACGACCGAGGACTAGCTGACGGTGCTGGAACCCGGTTACTAAGCTGTAGGTGCCCGCGCTTAAAAGCACTACCAAGGACCGCCTGGCGTTGGCGGAACTCGGATACCCAGGAGGAGGCACCTAAGCCAAAGGCTCGGCCCGGAACCAGCTGACGGTGCTGGAACCAGGTGGTGGACCCCAAGGCCCACAGGAGAGGAGAGAACAGCTAGGCCGCGAGGCAGCCGCAGTTACCGAACCCCAACAGTCCTACAGGGGGAGCTGGGCCTACTGGCACTACAGAACCAGCCTTGACTACCAGTTCACGCAGCCCACATAGGAAGCTCCTAAACTGGAGGCACCCTGGAGTTGGCTAACCCGACCGCACCACAACGAGGCAAGCATAGGTGTCTCAGTGAGCTTGACACAACCCGGAAACAGCTGACGGTGCTGAAACCAGGTTTGGCACGAGGGAGTACCTGTGACAAAAACACTGCCGAGAACCAGCTGGCGGTGCTGGAACCCGGATGCGTTGCCCCAGTGTGCAAGAGCCAATGGCACGACCGAGGACCAGCTGACGGTGCTGGAACCCGGTTACTAAGCTGTAGGTGCCCGCGCTTAAAAGCACTACCAAGGACCGCCTGGCGTTGGCGGAACTCGGATACCCAGGAGGAGGCACCTAAGCCAAAGGCTCGGCCCGGAACCAGCTGACGGTGCTGGAACCAGGTGGTGGACCCCAAGGCCCACAGGAGAGGAGAGAACAGCTAGGCCGCGAGGCAGCCGCAGTTACCGAACCCCAACAGTCCTACAGGGGGAGCTGGGCCTACTGGCACTACAGAACCAGCCTTGACTACCAGTTCACGCAGCCCACATAGGAAGCTCCTAAACTGGAGGCACCCTGGAGTTGGCTAACCCGACCGCACCACGACGAGGCAAGCATAGGTGTCTCAGTGAGCTTGACACAACCCGGAAACAGCTGACGGTGCTGAAACCAGGCTTGGCACGAGGGAGTACCTGTGACAAGAACACTGCCGAGAACCAGCTGGCGGTGCTGGAACCCAGATGCGTTGCCCCAGTGTGCAAGAGCCAATGGCACGACCGAGGACTAGCTGACGGTGCTGGAACTCAGTTACTAAGCTGTAGGTGCCCGCGCTCAAAAGCACTACCAAGGACCGCCTGGCGTTGGCGGAACTCGGATACCCAGGAGGAGGCACCTAAGCCAAAGGCTCGGCCCGGAACCAGCTGACGGTGCTGGAACCAGGTGGTGGACCCCAAGGCCCACAGGAGAGGAGAGAACAGCTAGGCCGCGAGGCAGCCGCAGTTACCGAACCCCAACAGTCCTACAGGGGGAGCTGGGCCTACTGGCACTACAGAACCAGCCTTGACTACCAGTTCACGCAGCCCACATAGGAAGCTCCTAAACTGGAGGCACCCTGGAGTTGGCTAACTCGACCGCACCACGACGGGGCAAGCATAGGCGTCTCAGTGAAGTTGACACAACCCGGAAACAGCTGACGGTGCTGAAACCAGGCTTGGCACGAGGGAGTACCTGTGACAAGAACACTGCCGAGAACCAGCTGGCGGTGCTGGAACCCGGATGCGTTGCCCCAGTGTGCAAGAGCCAATGGCACGACCGAGGACCAGCTGACGGTGCTGGAACCCGGTTACTAAGCTGTAGGTGCCCGCGCTTAAAAGCACTACCAAGGACCGCCTGGCGTTGGCGGAACTCGGATACCCAGGAGGAGGCACCTAAGCCAAAGGCTCGGCCCGGAACCAGCTGACGGTGCTGGAACCAGGTGGTGGACCCCAAGGCCCACAGGAGAGGAGAGAACAGCTAGGCCGCGAGGCAGCCGCAGTTACCGAACCCCAACAGTCCTACAGGGGGAGCTGGGCCTACTGGCACTACAGAACCAGCCTTGACTACCAGTTCACGCAGCCCACATAGGAAGCTCCTAAACTGGAGGCACCCTGGAGTTGGCTAACTCGACCGCACCACGACGGGGCAAGCATAGGCGTCTCAGTGAAGTTGACACAACCCGGAAACAGCTGACGGTGCTGAAACCAGGCTTGGCACGAGGGAGTACCTGTGACAAGAACACTGCCGAGAACCAGCTGGCGGTGCTGGAACCCAGATGCGTTGCCTTGCCTATTAAAGATTGTCTTCCTAGAGCCCCAACTAGCGGTGTTGGAGCAAAGGGTAAGCAGGGGGAGATGAGTGTAGGCCGAAGCCTGCACTGGAGGCAGCTTTGTGTCTGCGTTGCGTTTGCAGGACACTTAGCCGGCTACACACTGGGGGAACAGCTGGCGTTGCTGAACCCCACTAACACAATGGCGTGTGTTTTTCTCTGTGCAGCTAGCACTTGCGGGCAAAAACTAGCGATGTTAGAGCCCGTGTTGAAGCAGGGGGAGGAGGAGGAGAGGAGCAGAGTGTAGGCCGAAGCCTAGTTGAACCAATTTCAAAGGAAACCTTTAACCCCCCCCTCAGGTGTTACAAAGTACAAGAGACACACCTTGTGCAGTATTAATGCTGCACAAGTGAAAGGTTGCTCTATTAATTTGTCTACTTGCACACGCTGAATGAAAGACATACACAATTTACCCCATTCTACAGTCAAACTGTAGTGGATGCGTGACTTGGTTTTTTGATGAGACGCAGCACAGGTGTCCAAAATAACGCCTTGGTGCTTGGCGCAGCTTCCTGAGCGTTGTTATTTGCTGTACAGGAGTCTGCGCTCTTGTGTTATCCCTTGGCAATGCCCTGTTAGCGCTGCCCATCTTATGACATCATTTCATGTTGGCCGGTGCGGTTAACGATGGCCACAAATCCCAGACCCACAGTGTCTTTTCATAAAGCCACACTGCGGTGCTGGGATTCGTGGCCTTGAGCAGTAAATATTTTGGCCGCTCACACACGTCCTTACACCTGCTTCAGACTGGGCGGCCTCTGCTGATCCCTTCTCGCATGCCGCGGCCATGAGGCTGCACAGTCTGAAGAAGGCGGAAGGAGATGAGTTAAGACAGGCGAAGATATGCACTGCTCGTGCCCATCAATCACACCCTCGCAGTCAAAATAATTAAGACAACGAGGAGCATTTTATTCAGGCAGGGCGGACGAACAGGCGCAAGTAGCCAACCAATGATGTCAGAAGACGGGAAGCGCTACCAAGGGGGGTGCTGCGTATCATTAGAAAGGAAAGTCACACCTCAGGGACAGTGGAATGGTCTCAAAGAGACACATTTTGTACGTGTTGAGTTCCACGTGGGCAAGGAGAAAAAGTCAGCCACCTCGTACAAATGCAGCAGTACTGCTGTACAAGGTGGCTGTTATACATAGAAACACCTGGGGGTGGGGGCCAGGCTCCCTTCAATTTAAGTTCATGTGCCTGCGTGGCGTTTGCAGGTCACGTTGCAAGCTGCACAGCAGGGGAACAGCTGGCGGTGCTGAACCCCACTAACACATTGGCTGGTGTTTTTCTCTGTGCAGCTAGCATTTCCGGGCAAAAACTAGCGGTGTTTGAGCCCAGGGTCAGCAGGAGGAGGAGGAGAGGAGCAAAGTGTAGGCCGAAGCCTGCACTGGTGGCAGCTTTTGGTCGGTTGTGCCAGCGTGGCTTGTGCTGGACACGATGCCGGCTACACAGCGGGGGAACAGCTGGCGGTGCTGAACCCCACTAACACATTGGCTGGTGTTTTTCTCTGTGCAGCTAGCATTTCCGGGCAAAAACTAGCGGTGTTTGAGCCCAGGGTCAGCAGGAGGAGGAGGAGAGGAGCAAAGTGTAGGCCGAAGCCTGCACTGGTGGCAGCTTTTGGTCGGTTGTGCCAGCGTGGCTTGTGCTGGACACGATGCCGGCTACACAGCGGGGGAACAGCTGGCGGTGCTGAACCCCACTAACACATTGGCTGGTGTTTTTCTCTGTGCAGCTAGCATTTCCGGGCAAAAACTAGCGTTGTTAGAGCCCAGGGTCAGCAGGAGGAGGAGAGGAGCAGAGTGTAGGCCGAAGCCTAGTTGAACCAATTTCAAAGGTTACCTTTAACCCCCCCTCAGGTGTTACAAAGTACAAGAGCCACTCCTTCTGCAGCATTAATGCTGCACAAGTAAAAGGTTGCTCTATTAATATTTCTACTTGCACAAGCTGAATGCAACACGTAGACTATTTAGCCCATTATACTGTTAATCAGTAGTGGAGGCGTGACTTGTCTTTTTAAAGAAAAGCAGCACAGGTGTCGAAAACAACACCTTTTTGCATGGGCGCAGCTTCCTGAGCGTTGTTAGTTGCTGTACAGGAGTCTGCGCTCTTGTGATCCTTTGGCCATGCGCTGTGAGCGCTTCCTGTCTTATGACCTCATTTCATGTTGGCCGTTGCGGTTAGCGATGGACATGAATCCCAGACCCACAGTGTGTTTTTAAAAAATCACACTGCGGTGCTGGGATTCGTGCCCTGGTGCACTAAATATGTTTGCCGCTCACACATGTCCTTACACCTGCTTCAGACTGGGCGGCCTCATCTGATCCCTTATCGCCTGCCGCGGCCATGAGGACACCCAGTCTGAAGAAGGCGGAAGGAGATGAGTGAACACAGGCAAACATATGCACTGCACATGCCCATCAATCACACCCTCGCTGTCCAAAAAAATAAGACACCGAGGGGCGTTGTTTCGAGCAGGGGAGATGCACAGGCGCAGCCAGCTAACCAATGATGTCAAAAGACGGGCAGCGCTAACAAGGGTGGTGCTGCGTGTCATTACAAAGGAAAGTCACACCTCAGGGACATTGTAATGGTCTCTAATGAGACACATTTTGTACGTGTTGAGTTCCACGTGGGCAAGGAGAAAAAGTCAGCCACCTTGTACAAATGCAGCAGTACTGCTGTACAAGGTGGCTGTTATACATAGAAACACCTGTGGGTGGGGGGCAGGCTCCCTTCAATTTCAGTTCATGTGCCTGCGTGGCGTTTGCAGGTCACGTTGCAAGCTACACAGCAGGGGAACAGCTGGCGTTGCTGAACCCCACTGACACATTGACTGGTGTTTTTCTCTGTGCAGATTGCATGTCCGGGCAAAAACTAGCGGTGTTAGAGCCCAGGGTCAGCAGGAGGAGGAGGAGAGGAGCAAAGTGTAGGCCGAAGCCTGCACTGGTGGCAGCTTTTGGTCGGTTGTGCCAGCGTGGCTTGTGCTGGACACGATGCCGGCTACACAGCGGGGGAACAGCTGGCGGTGCTGAACCCCACTAACACATTGGCTGGTGTTTTTCTCTGTGCAGCTAGCATTTCCGGGTAAAAACTAGCGTTGTTAGAGCCCAGGGTCAGCAGGAGGAGGAGAGGAGCAGAGTGTAGGCCGAAGCCTAGTTGAACCAATTTCAAAGGTTACCTTTAACCCCCCCTCAGGTGTTACAAAGTACAAGAGCCACTCCTTCTGCAGCATTAATGCTGCACAAGTAAAAGGTTGCTCTATTAATTTGTCTACTTGCACAAGCTGAATGCAACACGTACACTATTTAGCCCATTATACTGTTAAACAGTAGTGGAGGCGTGACTTGTCTTTTTAAAGAAAAGCAGCACAGGTGTCGAAAACAACACCTTTTTGCATGGGCGCAACTTCCTGAGCGTTGTTAGTTGCTGTACAGGAGTCTGCGCTCTTGTGATCCTTTGGCCATGCGCTGTGAGCGCTTCCTGTCTTATGACCTCATTTCATGTTGGCCGTTGCGGTTAGCGATGGACATGAATCCCAGACCCACAGTGTGTTTTTAAAAAATCACACTGCGGTGCTGGGATTCGTGCCCTGGTGCACTAAATATGTTTGCCGCTCACACATGTCCTTACACCTGCTTCAGACTGGGCGGCCTCATCTGATCCCTTATCGCCTGCCGCGGCCATGAGGACACCCAGTCTGAAGAAGGTGGAAGGAGATGAGTGAACACAGGCAAACATATGCACTGCACATGCCCATCAATCACACCCTCGCTGTCCAAAAAAATAAGACACTGAGGGGCGTTGTTTCGAGCAGGGGAGATGCACAGGCGCAGCCAGCTAACCAATGATGTCAAAAGACGGGCAGCGCTAACAAGGGTGGTGCTGCGTGTCATTACAAAGGAAAGTCACACCTCAGGGACATTGTAATGGTCTCTAATGAGACACATTTTGTACGTGTTGAGTTCCACGTGGGCAAGGAGAAAAAGTCAGCCACCTTGTACAAATGCAGCAGTACTGCTGTACAAGGTGGCTGTTATACATAGAAACACCTGTGGGTGGGGGGCAGGCTCCCTTCAATTTCAGTTCATGTGCCTGCGTGGCGTTTGCAGGTCACGTTGCAAGCTACACAGCAGGGGAACAGCTGGCGTTGCTGAACCCCACTGACACATTGACTGGTGTTTTTCTCTGTGCAGATTGCATGTCCGGGCAAAAACTAGCGGTGTTAGAGCCCAGGGTCAGCAGGAGGAGGAGGAGAGGAGCAAAGTGTAGGCCGAAGCCTGCACTGGTGGCAGCTTTTGGTCGGTTGTGCCAGCGTGGCTTGTGCTGGACACGATGCCGGCTACACAGCGGGGGAACAGCTGGCGGTGCTGAACCCCACTAACACATTGGCTGGTGTTTTTCTCTGTGCAGCTAGCAGTTCCGGGCAAAAACTAGCGGTGTTTGAGCCCAGGGTCAGCAGGAGGAGGAGGAGAGGAGCAAAGTGTAGGCCGAAGCCTGCACTGGTGGCAGCTTTTGGTCGGTTGTGCCAGCGTGGCTTGTGCTGGACACGATGCCGGCTACACAGCGGGGGAACAGCTGGCGGTGCTGAACCCCACTAACACATTGGCTGGTGTTTTTCTCTGTGCAGCTAGCATTTCCGGGCAAAAACTAGCGGTGTTTGAGCCCAGGGTCAGCAGGAGGAGTAGAGGAGCAGAGTGTAGGCCGAAGCCTAGTTGAACCAATTTCAAAGGTTACCTTTAACCCCCCCCTCAGGTGTTGCAAGGTACAAGAGCCACACCTTGAACAGCATTAATGATGCACAAGTCAAAGGTTGCTCTATTTAATTTTGCTCCTTGCACACGCTGAATTAAACACGTACACTATTTAGCCCATTATACTGTCAAACAGTAGTGGAGGCGTGACTACTAGTCTTTTTAAGGTGACGCAGCACAGGTGTACAAATTTACACCTAGGTGCTGTGCGCAGATTCCTTACCGTTGTTATTTGCAGTACAGGAAACTGCGCTCTTGTGTTATCCCTTGGCAATACCCTGTTAGTGCAGGCCGTCTCATGACCTCATTTCATGTTGGCCGGTGCGGTTAACGATGGCCATAAATCCCAGACCCACAGTGGCTTTTCCTAAAGTCACACTGCGGTGCTGGGATTCGTGGCCTTGTGCAGTAAATATGTTCGCCGCTCACACATGTCCTTACACCTGCTTCAGACTGGGCGGCCTCAGCTGATCCCTTATCGCATGCCGCGGCCATGAGGCCGCACAGTCAGAAGAAGGCGGAAGGAGGGGAGTGAAAACAGGGGAACATATGCACTGCTCGTGCCCATCAATCACACCCTCGCAGTCAAAATATATGAGACAACGGGGGGCGTTGTGTCGGGCAGGGGGGACGCACAGGCACAGCCAGCCAACCAATGATGTCAGGAGACGGGCAGCGCTAACAATGGGGGTGCTGCGTGTCATTAAAAAGGAAAGTCACACCTCAGGGACATTGTAATGGTCTGTAATGAGACACATTTTGTACTTGTTGAGTTCCACGTGTGCAAGGAGAAAAAGTCAGCCACCTTGTACAAATGCAGCAGTACTGCTGTACAAGGTGGCTGTTATACATAGAAACACCTGGGGGGGTGGGGGGCAGGCTCCCTTCAATTTCAGTTCATGTGCCTACGTGGCGTTTGCAGGACACGTTGCCAGCTACACAGCAGGGGAACAGCTGGCGGTGCTGAACCCCACTAACACATTGGCTGTTTTTTTTATCTCTGTGCAGCTAGCATGTCCGGGCAGAAACTGGCGTTGTTTGAGCCCAGGGTCAGCAGGAGGAGGAGAGGAGCAAAGTGTAGGCCGAAGCCTGCACTGGTGGCAGCTTTTGGTCAGTTGTGCCAGCGTGGCTTGTGCTGGACACGATGCCGACTACACAGCAGAGGAACAGCTGGCGGTGCTGAACCCCACTAACACATTGGCTGGTGTTTTTCTCTGTGCAGCTAGCATGTCCGGGCAGAAACTGGCGTTGTTTGAGCCCAGGGTCAGCAGGAGGAGGAGAGGAGCAAAGTGTAGGCCGAAGCCTGCACTGGTGGCAGCTTTTGTTCTGTTGTGCCAGCGTGGCTTGTGCTGGACACGTTGCCGACTACACAGCAGGGGAACAGCTGGCGTTGCTGAACCCCACTAACACATTGGCTGGTGTTTTTCTCTGTGCAGCTAGCATTTCCGGGCAAAAACTAGCGGTGTTTGAGCCCAGGGTCAGCAGGAGGAGTAGAGGAGCAGAGTGTAGGGCGAAGCCTAGTTGAACCAATTTCAAAGGTTACCTTTAACCCCCCCCTCAGGTGTTGCAAGGTACAAGAGCCACACCTTGAACAGCATTAATGATGCACAAGTCAAAGGTTGCTCTATTTAATTTTGCTCCTTGCACACGCTGAATTAAACACGTACACTATTTAGCCCATTATACTGTCAAACAGTAGTGGAGGCGTGACTACTAGTCTTTTTAAGGAGACGCAGCACAGGTGTACAAATTTACACCTAGGTGCTGTGCGCAGATTCCTTACCGTTGTTATTTGCAGTACAGGAAACTGCGCTCTTGTGTTATCCCTTGGCAATACCCTGTTAGTGCAGGCCGTCTCATGACCTCATTTCATGTTGGCCGGTGCGTTTAACGATGGCCATAAATCCCAGACCCACAGTGGCTTTTCCTAAAGTCACACTGCGGTGCTGGGATTCGTGGCCTTGTGCAGTAAATATGTTCGCCGCTCACACATGTCCTTACACCTGCTTCAGACTGGGCGGCCTCAGCTGATCCCTTATCGCATGCCGCGGCCATGAGGCCGCACAGTCAGAAGAAGGCGGAAGGAGGGGAGTGAAAACAGGGGAACATATGCACTGCTCGTGCCCATCAATCACACCCTCGCAGTCAAAATATATGAGACAACGGGGGGCGTTGTGTCGGGCAGGGGGGAAGCACAGGCACAGCCAGCCAACCAATGATGTCAGGAGACGGGCAGCGCTAACAATGGGGGTGCTGCGTGTCATTAAAAAGGAAAGTCACACCTCAGGGACATTGTAATGGTCTGTAATGAGACACATTTTGTACTTGTTGAGTTCCACGTGTGCAAGGAGAAAAAGTCAGCCACCTTGTACAAATGCAGGAGTACTGCTGTACAAGGTGGCTGCTATACATAGAAACACCTGGGGGGTGGGGGGCAGGCTCCCTTCAATTTCAGTTCATGTTCCTGCGTGGCGTTTGCAGGAAACGTTGCCAGCTACACAGCAGGGGAACAGCTGGCGGTGCTGAACCCCACTAACACATTGGCTGGTGCTTTTCTCTGTGCAGCTAGCATGTCCGGGCAGAAACTGGCGTTGTTTGAGCCCAGGGTCAGCAGGAGGAGGAGAGGAGCAAAGTGTAGGCCGAAGCCTGCACTGGTGGCAGCTTTTGTTCTGTTGTGCCAGCGTGGCTTGTGCTGGACACGTTGCCGACTACACAGCAGGGGAACAGCTGGCGGTGCTGAACCCCACTAACACATTGGCTGGTGTTTTTCTCTGTGCAGCTAGCAGTTCCGGGCAAAAACTAGCGGTGTTTGAGCCCAGGGTCAGCAGGAGGAGTAGAGGAGCAGAGTGTAGGCCGAAGCCTAGTTGAACCAATTTCAAAGGTTACCTTTAACCCCCCTCAGGTGTTGCAAGGTACAAGAGCCACACCTTGTGCAGCATTAATGCTGCACAAGTAAAAGGTTGCTCTATTTGTTTTGCTCCTTGCACACGCTGACTAAAACACGTACACTATTTAGCCCATTATACTGTCAAACAGTTGTGGAGGCGTGACTTGTCTTTTTAACGAGACGCAGCACAGGTGTCAAAATTTGCACCTAGGTACTGGGCGCAGATTCCTGAGCGTTGTTATTTGCTGTACAGGAGTCTGCGCTATTGTGATCCCTTGGCCATGCGCTGTGAGCGCTTCCTGTCTTCTGACCTCATTTCATGTCGGCCGTTGCGGTTAGCGATGGACATGAATCCCAGACCCACAGTGTGTTTTCAAAAAATCACACTGCGTGGCTGGGATTCGTGGCCTTGTGCAGTAAATAGGTTTGCCGCTTACACATGTCCTTACACCTGCTCCAGACTGGGCGGCCTCAGCTGATCCCTTATCGCCTACCACGGCCAGGAGACTGCACAGTCTGAAGAAGGCGGAAGGAGATGAGTTAAGACAGGCGAACATATGCACTGCTCGTGCCCATAAACCACACCCTCGCTGACAAAATAAATATGACAACGAGGGGCGTTGTTTCTAGCAGGGCGGATGCACAGGCGCAGCCAGCTAACCATGATGACAAAAGACGGGAAACGCTACCAAGGGGGGTGCTGCGTATCATTACAAAGGAAAGTCACACCTCAGGGACAGTGGAATGGTCTCAATGAGACACATTTTGTACGTGTTGAGTTCCACGTGGGCAAGGAGAAAAAGTCAGCCACCTTGTACAAATGCAGCAGTACTGCTGTACTAGGTGGCTGTTATACATAGAAACACCTGGGGAGGTGGGGCCAGGTTCCCTTTTAATTTCAGTTCCTGTGCCTGCATGGCGTTTGCAGGTCACGTTGCCGGCTACACAGCAGGGGAACAGCTGGCATTGCTGAACCCCACTAACACATTGGCTGGTGTTTTTCTCTGTGCAGCTAGCACTTCCGGGCAAAAACTAGCGGTGTTTGAGCCCAGGGTCAGCAGGAGGAGGAGAGGAGCAGAGTGTAGGCCGAAGCCTGCACTGGTGGCAGCTTTTGTTCTGTTGTGCCAGCGTGGCTTGTGCTGGACACGTTGCCGACTACACAGCAGGGGAACAGCTGGCGGTGCTGAACCCCACTGACACATCACCTAGTGTTTTTTCTGTGTAGACAACACTTCCAGGTGGCAACTGACAGTGTTGAAACCCAGGGAATCAAAGAGGAGCAGAGTGTAGGCCGAAGCCTGCAGTGGAGCAAGTTGAAAGGGAACCTTTAACCCCCCCCCCCCCAGGCATTTGTTGCTGAAAGAGCCATCTTGTACAGCAGTAATACTGCACATGGAAAATGGTGGCTCCGAAAATTATGCTCCTTGCAAACGCTGAAGTACACACTCATATAATGTGTCCCCTCACACCGTCAAACCATCCCGGAAGTGGGACTTTCCTTTGTAATGTGACACAGCACAGCCGTCATTCCAACCCCCTTGGTGCCGGGCGCCACCTCCTCAACGTTGTTTGGTTCTGTCACGGAGCCCGCGCTGTAATGTTATCCCTTGGCCATGCACAGTTAGCGGTGCCCGTCTTCTGACATCATGTAGGTGTCAGGCTGGCAGTGCCTGTGCGTCCAAGCTGCCCGAGATCCAACCTTGCAGTATCATCTAATGTAGTCCCACTGCGGGCCAGGGATCCATGGGCATGCGCAGTGCATATCATCGCCTCTCACTCACCTCCTTCCTGCTTCTTCAGACTGTGCGGCGTCACGGCCGTGGCATGCTATTAGGGATCAGCTGACGCCGCCTAGTCTGAAGAAGCGTGAAGAAGGGGAGTGAGAGGCTAGTATATGCACTGCGCATGGCCATGGATACCAGGCCCACTGTGGGATCACATTAGACGACACTGCGAGGTGTGATTTCGGGCAGCGTGGACGCACAGGCGCAGCCAGGACGACAACAAATGATGTCAGAGGACGGGCAGCGCAAACTGTGCATGGCCAAGCGATAACATAACAGCGCAGGGTCCATGACGGAATCAAACAACGCTAAGGAGGCAGCGCACGGTGCCAAGGGGGTAGCAATGACGGCTGTGCTGCGTCACATTACAAAGGAAAGTCCCACCTCCGGGACGGTTGGACGGTGTGAGGGGACACATTACATGAGTGTGTAGTTCAGCGTTTGCAAGGAGCATAATTTCAAGAGCGACCTTTCCCTTGTGCAGTATTAGTGCTGCACATGGTGGCTCTTTCAGTAACAAACGCCTAGGGGGGGGGGGACAGGTCCCCTTACATTTTAGTTGTGCCAGCGTGGCGGTCGCATGACACGTTGCCGGATACACAGCTGGGGATCAGCTGACGTTACTGAACCCCAATAACAGAGGAGCGACTGTTGACTGTGCACACAGCACTTCCAGGCACCAACTGGCGGTGTTAGAGCCCAGGGACAGCAGGAGGAGCAGATTGGAGGTATTGCCGCACACACAGCTGGGGATCAGCTGACGTTACTGAACCCCAATAACAGAGGAGCGACTGTTGACTGTGCACACAGCACTTCCAGGCACCAACTGGCGGTGTTAGAGCCCAGGGACAGCAGGAGGAGCAGATTGGAGGTATTGCCGCACACACAGCTGGGGATCAGCTGACGTTACTGAACCCCAATAACAGAGGAGCGACTGTTGACTGTGCACACAGCACTTCCAGGCACCAACTGGCGGTGTTAGAGCCCAGGGACAGCAGGAGGAGCAGATTGGAGGTATTGCCGCACACACAGCTGGGGATCAGCTGACGTTACTGAACCCCAATAACAGAGGAGCGACTGTTGACTGTGCACACAGCACTTCCAGGCACCAACTGGCGGTGTTAGAGCCCAGGGACAGCAGGAGGAGCAGAGGAACAGAGTGTAGGCCGAAGCCTGATTGGAGCAAGTTGAAAGGAAACCTTTAACCCCCCCCCCCCCCCAAGACGTTTGTAGCTGAAAGAGCCATGTTGTGCAGCACTAAGGATGCAAAAGGAAAAGGTTGCTCTTTTAATTATGCTCCTTGCAAACACCGAAGTAAACACTAAAAATGTGTCCCTTTATACCGTTAAACCGTTCCGGAGGTGCGAATTTCCTTCGTAATGGGACACAGCACAGCTGTCATTCCTATCCCCTTGATGCCGTGCGCTGCCTCCTCAGCGTTGTTTTAAGCTGTCACGGAGCCTGCGCTGTTCTGTTAGCCCTTGGCCATGCCCAATTAGCGCTGCCTGTCTTCTGACATAATTTGGTGTCAGGCTGTCAGTGCCTGTGCGTCCACGCTGCTCCAGATCCCACCTCGCAGTCTCATCTAACGTAATCCCACTGCGGGCCTTGGAACCATGGGCATGCACAGTGCATAACCTCGACTCTCACTCCCCTCCTTCCCTCTTCTTCAGACTGTGCGGTGTCACGGCCGTGGCATGCTAGGGATCAGCTGACGGCGCACAGTCTAAAGAAGGCGGAGGGAAATGAGCGAGAGCCCGAGGGGAAGATATGCACTGCGCATGCCCATGGATCCCAGGCCCGCAGTGTGACTCAATCAGAAGACACTGCGAGGTGGGATCTCGGGCACCGCGGCCGCACAGGCGCAGCCAGCCTGACACCAAATTATGTCAGAAGACAGGCAGTGCAAATAGGGCATGCCCAAGGGATAACAGAACAGCGCAGGCTCCGTGACAGCTTAAAACAACGCTGAGGAGGCAGCGCATGGCACCAAGGGGGTAGGAATGACGGCTGTGCTGCGTCACATTACGAAGGAAAGTCCCAGCTCCGGGACGGTATAACGGTATCAGTGAACACATTTTATAAGTGTTAAGTTCTGCGTGTGCAAAGAGCTAAAAAAAAAAAGCTACCTTTTCCTTGTGCAGCATTACTGCTGCACAAGATGGCTCTTTCAGTAACAAACGACGGGGGGGGGGGGGACAGGTTCCCTTACATTTAGGTTGTTGTGCCAGCGTGGCGGTCGCAGGACACATTGCCGGCTACACAGCTGGGGATCAGCTGACGTTACTGAAACCCAATAACACTGGGTCGTATGTTTTTACTGTGCAGCCTGCACTTCTGAGCCGCAACTGGCGGTGTTGGAGCCCAGGAATAGCAGTTCAGGTGGTAGAAAGATGAACACAGCAGGAGACCTGGATGACACCCAATTACTTAATCAGGCAGAGGAGTGGCAAATTCCTGCGAGATCCAGGCCTGGTTCATTTTCAGGAAAGTAAGCCGGTCAACGTTATCGGAGGATAGTCGCATGCGACGGTCTGTTAGTACACCACCTGCGGCACTAAAGACACGTTCCGATAAGACACTAGCCGCAGGGCAAGCCAGCACCTCCAATGCATACTGGCTTAGCTCTGGCCATGTATCCAGCTTAGAGACCCAAAACTTGAACGGGGAAGAGCCGTCTGGGAGTACAGTAAGAGGGCAAGCCATGTAGTCTGTCACCATCTGACGGAACCGTTGCCTCCTACTGACTGGAGCCGCCGGTGATGGTGTAGACATTTGGGGCGGGCACACAAAAGTGTGCCAGAGTTGTGCCATACTGGGCTTGCCTTGGGCAGAGGCACTGCTTCTGCTCCCTCTTTGGGCAGAGCCTCCCCCACTGCCTCGACGCACTGAGCTGCTTTGTAAAGCACTAGCAGCACTCCTCTCAGTTGGACAGGAGAAGATGATGGAATTCACCAGTGTGTCGTGGTACTCCCGCAATTTACGCTCCCGGGTCAACGCAGGGATGAGGTTTTGGACGTTGTCCCGGTAGCGAGGATCGAGGAGGGTGAACACCCAATAATCAGGCATGTTGAGAATGTGGTCGATGCGGCGGTCGTTTCTCAGGCACTGCAGCATGAAATCCACCATGTGCTGCAGAGTGCCAACTGGCCCAGAAACGCTGTCCCCTGCTTGAGACATGATCTCTGCCCGCTCGTCATCACCCCACCCTCGCTGTACACACTGACCACTGGACAATTGTGTCGCTCCCTCCTCTGGACGGAGCTCTTCCTCCTCCATTGACTCCTCCTCATCCTCCTCACAAATTGGCCCCTGCGTACCCCTTTGTGAGGAACCACGTGGCGCTGACTCTCCAGAAGCTGATGGAAAAGGTGACTCCTCATCCTCCACCTCTTCCACCACATCATCCCTTAACCCTTGCAAAGTTTGCTGAAGCAGGCAGATAAGGGGGACAGTCATGCTGACTAGTGCATCATCTGCACTTGCCATCCGCGTGGAATAATCAAAAGGACGCAAAACCTGGCAGACGTCCTTCATAGTGGCCCACTCTGTGGTTGTGAAGTCTGATCGGCGCTGACTGCGACTTCTTTGCGCCTGATGCAGCTGGTACTCCATAACTGCTTGCTGCTGCTCACACAACCGCTCCAACATATGTAACGTGGAATTCCACCGGGTAGGTAGGTCACATATGATGCGGTGTTCCGGAAGGCGGAATCGGCGCTGCAGAGCAGCAATGCGGGATCTGGCCAAGCTGGAACGCCGCAAGTGAGCACACTCTAGGCGGACCTTGTGCAGCAGGGCATCAAGATCCGGATAGTCCCTCAGAAAACTCTGCACAACCAAATTGAGCACATGTGCCAGACATGGGATGTGAGTGAGGTTGCCAAGGGCCAAAGCTGCCACCAGATTTCGGCCATTGTCACACACTACCATGCCTGGCTGGAGATTCGCTGGCAGTAACCACACATCGCTCTCCTGCTTTATGGCATTCCAGAGCTCCTGCGCTGTGTGGCTTCGATGCCCCAATGAAACTAGTTTCAAGACGGCCTGCTGACGTTTGGCCACGGCTGTGCTCATGTCGGTCATAGGTAAACGTTCACGGGTCCATGTGGGGGTGGACTGTGACGGATCCTGCAGAGAGGAATCAGAGGAACTGGTGTAAGAGGAGGAGTCGATGCGTACAGACTGGATTCCTGCAATCCTTGGAGTGGGCAGGACACGTCCTGCGCCACTCGCACGATCTGTACCTGGCTCAACAACATTAACCCAATGGGCAGTGAGGGAAACATATCGCCCCTGTCCATGCTGACTGGTCCACGCATCGGTGGTGAGGTGGACCTTGCTACTGACGGCGTTCAGTAGCGCATGTTTTATGTTTGCCTCAACATGCCTGTGCAGGGCAGGGACAGCCTGCCTGCTGAAGTAAAAGCGGCTGGGCACCTTGTACTGTGGGACTGCCAATGCCATCAAGTCACGGAAGCTGTCAGTCTCCACCAGCCTGAACGAGAGCATTTCCAGGGACAACAGTTTGGCAATGCCTGCATTCAGAGCCTGTGCTCGGGGGTGGTTGGCCGAGAATGCCCGCCTTTTCTCCCATGCCTGTACTACCGATGGCTGTAGAGTAGACTGGGAGTGTCAGGATGACTGGGAAGGTGGTGCTGTGGGTGGAATTACACAAGGTCTCTGGGAGGAAGGCAAACCAGCTGTGCGTGAGCTGGAGGAAGAGGCAACACGAGCTGAAGAGGTGGTAGCTGCCGCTGTTGGTTGGCCTACATCTTCAGTGTGTTTCTGTAACTCCACCGCGTGCCTGGTCCGCACATGTTTCCACATATTTGTGGTATTGAGGTTGCTGACATTTTTCCCTCTTTTTACTTTATGATGACACAGCTTGCATTTGACAAAACAAATGTCATCTGCAACTGTGTCAAAAAAGGACCAGGCACTGCAAGTCTTGGGAGCGCCCTTTTTGGCTTTGGAAAGAGACAGGCTCCTAACGGGTGCCAAAGTGGAGGCTACAGGCTCCGCAGTCTTCCCCCTCCCTCTCCCTCTTTGGCCCGTAAGAGGAAGCTCTTCCTCTGAGCTGCTCCCACCACCTTCCTGTTCCTCACGCCACGATGGGTCAAGGACCTCATCATCTCCACTACCCTCTGCCACCAACTGCTCCTCCTGGGTAGTCTCAGCAGCACAGTACGCACGAGAAAGCGGCACCTGAGTTTCATCATCAGATGCGTACTGCGCTGTGGTCACCGGAGGCACTGGCCCACCTGCCTCTTCAGAGTCAGAGAGAAAAAGGTGTTGGGCATCACTGCACACTGCCTCTTCTTCCATTTCTCCAATGCTGCTTGGCTGGCCCCCTGTTTCCAAGCCAAGAGATTCAGAGAACAGAAGTAGAGACGGCTCCTGTCCTGGGCTCTCTGACTGCCTGGCCAATTTGGCAGGTGGTGAAGAGACAGATGGCTGCTCTCCAGTGCTCTGTGCCTGAGAGGATGTGGCACTAACTGAAGTCGATGCCGAGGCGTTAGCTGCCATCCACCCGACAACGGCTTCAATTTGGTCTTCACGCAGCAGCGGTGCACGGCGCTCTCCGACAAAGCTGCGCATGAAGGACTGTTCCCTGCTGAAACTGAGTGACGACGAGTCACCGGCGCCCGCAGCAGGCACAGAATCACCACGTCCTCTCCCTGCTCCTCTCCCTGCTCCGCGCCCACGCCCACGTGCCTTACTCCCTGCCCTCTTCATCTTGGTTGACAGATAAAGATAAGCAGAAAAGTACTAAGGCCTTAGTGTGCTTATTCCTGTAATGCTCCTCCTAACAGGTGTAAGAAACACTAATGTTGTAAATTGTGGACTAAACTTTATTATTTTTCAAATGTGGCCTACACAAGTGTTAAGTTGTGTTTGGTGAACTTAACTTTTTTTTTGGTGCAGATCGGGCTACAGAGCTAGTTTAAATCACACGGAGACCGTGCAGACAGCCGTAAACGGCGCTGCAAGGCCAAAAAACCCTCCTCTAGGTTATCCTATATAGTGTTTTTCCACTATTTAGCTGGATACAAGTAGAAAGACACTAATAGGAATTTTTTTTTTCAAATTTTAAACTGGCTGCACTATTTGAAAAAAAGGAAATTGTTTTTCAAGGTATGAGGCAGTAACGCACCCTGAGCTGAATCCAACCGGCTATGGCTGCACACAGACTACAGGGCGAGCTGCGCTCACACAGAGACCGTGCAGACAGCCGTAAACGGCGCTGCAAGGCCCCAAAAAAACCCTCTAGGTTATCCTATGTAGTGTTTTTCCACAATTGAGCTGGAGACTGGTGGAAAGACACTAATAGGAATTTTTTTTTTTTCAAATTTTAAACAGGCTGCACTATTTCAAAAAAAGGAAAATTTTTCTCAAGGTATGAGCCAGTAACGAACCCTGAGCTGAATCCAACCGGCTATGGCTGCACACAGACTACAGGGCGAGCTGGGCTCACACGGAGACTGTGCAGACAGCCGTAAACGGCGCTGCAAGGCCAAAAAACCCTCCTCTAGGTTATCCTATATAGTGTTTTTCCACTATTTAGCTGGATACGAGTGGAAAGACACTAATAGGAATTTTTTTTTTCAAATTTTAAACAGGCTGCACTATTTGAAAAAAAGGAAAATTTTTCTCAAGGTATGAGCCAGTAACGAACCCTGAGCTGAATCCAACCGGCTATGGCTGCACACAGACTACAGGGCGAGCTGGGCTCACACGGAGACCGTGCAGACAGCCGTAAACGGCGCTGCAAGGCCCAAAAACCCCCCTCTAGGTTATCCTATGTAGTGTTTTTCCACAATAGAGCTGGAGACTGGTGGAAAAACACTAATAGGAAATTTGAGAAAAAATGTGCAGCAGGCTGCACTAAGAGCAAAAAAGAACAACTGTGTGAGGCAGTGTGAACCCCCCCTGAGCTGAATACAACCGGGTATATGGCTGCACACAGACTACAGAGTGAGCTGCACACACACACACACACAGAGACCTTGCAGAACGCTGTTAAAACAGCGCTGCAAGGCAAGAGCAAGGTGAACAGTGAAGAACACACAGCGTTTTGCTAAATTAGCCTTTGGAAAGGAAAATAAAGCAATTAGCAAGCTCAACTGGCCCTCAGTTAGAACACAGCGTCCTGTCCCTAACTGAAATCACAGCAGAGTGAGCGCAAAATGGCGGCAGCGCTTTTTTATAGTGCAGAGTGACATCATTTCAGCAGCCAATCCAAGCCTTGCCAGTACTTACATGCCCACCATGCTAAACAGGATGTGCCCACACTTTCATTCATTCCTCATTGGCTGCTGCGTTCAATTTGAATTCTGGGAACTTCCGATTCCGGTATCCGATACGCGGGAAGTATCGGAATTCAGTATCGGAATTCCGATACCGCAAATATCGGCCGATACCCGATACTTGCGGTATCGGAATGCTCAACACTACTCAACACTAATTGTGAGCTTAGTTTCAGAAGGTTACATGGCATTCCAGACACACTGTGGGTCATTCCGACTCCCCCTCTTCTCTCTCTGCCTGCTGCTTGTGTGTGTGAATCCTAATCCCCTCCCTGAAGAATTTTTATGGTTTTATGCTGCAGGCAGAGCAGTCTCCCTAAAACTACTCATTCCCCCTCCCACATGGTACTAGTTGAAACTGGTGTAGCCACCATGAGATTCTTTGTTCTATTAAAGTGACATATTCTGGCACCGATCCGGGCTAGAGATATAAGAATTGTATATTCCGGATGTCCATCGATAGACTCTATGAAACCGCTAGCAGCTAAACGCAATGAGGGCAAAGTACGGATTTCTCAGTAAACGGTTCAGGTAATAGCTCCGTGTTTACACTTAAAAGAATCGCCCCGACGTGGTGCATCTCGTGATCCGGGTGTATTCCGGATACGAGATTCCTACAGCGTGTTAGGCATTAAAAAAGAATTCTTAATTCTGAGAAAAGAGGAGTGCATTTCATAACTCAGCCCACTCAGTGATGTTACGACGAGAGTGCATATCTTAACCCTGGTGAGTTGTGAATTGGTCTTGGCCCAGGAAGCGAGCTAACAGCAGCAATGCAAGTTGTTCTGATGCACCTTGACGTGTCTCCTGAGCACACGGCCACCATGATGATGCAATGATATAACGACCTGTAAATGTTCTTTCAATTTTTGTAATTGTATTGTACACGTGATTTTGGCTTCTTTATAATATCATTTTACACTTTGTAAACACTGTCTACCTTTTTTTTTGGAGTAAAATATAAAATTACTAGCTTGTCTCTCCGTGCTCTAAAAGAACTGTTGTGTCCTCTGAGGTGAATTACGCTACTGATTTGCATTGGCTCTGGACCCCTCAATACTTTGAAAATCGGAGCTGCAGCATGCTCAATAGCCACTACATAGCAGGCCTCCTGTCTGGCGACTAATTACCCTAGGTGCAGTACCCTGACAGACCTGAGGGTAAGAGGGGCATCAGAGAGCTTCAAGTTCCAAACCAGAACTGGGAAATGGGATATAGATAAATCCCCTTTAGAAAGAACCGGGGACAACCAAACAACACCGGTTCATGACAAATTGGTGTGAGTGGTGGGGATGATAAAGGTATCTTCCCCGTGAACCATGACATAGTGGTGGGATCCCTGATATATCCGGTGGGCTACGTGACTTATTGGTGGCAGCACGGTGGGATCCGTGACATCTATAATAGTATAATACATCCCATAGTCATATATAGTAGTATAATGAAGCCGTATAGCAGTATAATGCAGTCATATATCGTGGTATAATGCAGACCCATAGGGGTATAATGTACCCCCATAGGAGTATAATGCAGCCACATAGCAGTATAATTCAGCCTCATAGCGATATAATGCAGCCCCATAGTAGTATAATGTACCCCATAATATAATGCACCCCCGTAGAGGTATAATGCACCCCCATAGCATAATGCACCCCCATAGCAGTATAATGCACCCCCATAGGGGTATAATGCAGCCCCATATAATGCTCCTCCTTAGGGGTATATTGCACCCCCATAGAGGTATAAAGCAGCCCCATAGTGCATAATATCATATGCCCCATACCACAGCTTTACAAAAAAGCAAAAACGTTTTTCCTTACCTGGCTGAGATCCAGAGATGTACTCGGCTCGATCCATCTGAAGTGCACAGCATCATTCCAGCATATGACAGTGATATCATACACCAGTGACGTGCCCGCTGACGTCAACTGCTGGCTTGTGATTGGCTGGCGGCTGTTAATTAATCTCGGCAACAAATGGAGGATGCACAGGCACAGGCAGTTAATGAGCTGGCAGAATCCTGCCGCTGGGACTCGGTGAGGAGAACAGAGGGGACCCCCTGCAGGCCCCCTCTGCTCATCGGGCCACATACGCCAGTAAGGGAAGTAATGCCCTGATGGTGGCCCTGGTCCTCAAAGGTAACTTGACACTGTCTGTGATCATCCTGGAGCTGATCGTTGCCTGAGGCTTTGCCATTCTGGCTTATCTTCCATCCATTTGAATGGTCGTGTTCAATCACCTTTTTAATCGAAGTACGTCGTTCTTCTGAACAATGTCTCGAACGCCCCATATTTCTCAGGCTTTCAATGAGAAATGCATGTACAACATGTCCTGGCTTCACCCTTAAAATTTGACCTCACTAATTGATCTCCACACTGCTATTATTGTGATCACTTCCCCCTTTCAATGAATTATTCTAATGCTCAGACTCAGAAACCTGCAGATCATGAATGCGGAGTTTGGTGATTTTCTTAGAATCTCCTGCACTAACTGGTAAATTGTGTGACGTGTGGGAATATAATTTAGACCAAAAACAGGGATTGATCTGGTTAGTCATATTGGGCGGCTGGTATTTTGAACACTACTGTAGGTGGTTTTAATAAATGAGGCAAACTCATTTTCCAGTGAATCAAGTGCAGGCAACTGAGAAGATCTGCTCCGGCTCCATAAGTGATGTCTGCTCAATTCGGAAGGCACAGGACCGCTGCAGCCTGTGATTGGCTGCAGCAATCGGGTGACCGGAATGTCATATGTTTCTTTGATGATATGCTCTACTGCAGTAGCCCTAAAGTCACAGGATTTTAGAACAGAGAAGACATCACCTCTGAACTTCCTGAGTAGCCTTCGCTGGATCCACGTGAACGTTGGAAGGTGATTCCAATTATTATTTTATGCCCCTAAAAAACTATTTCACTGTCTGACACCCCCCCTCAAGGACACCATGCCAACGTAACAGCATCTTGCCCAACCCTTTAAGGGAGTGCTACAATGAGGAATGTCAGACGACTGGATCACCTCCATGCGACATAACTTATTCTTGGACTGTGATCCACAAATGATGTAACCGGTGGCCTTCATCTTGATATGTCCCAGTATGCGAGTTACACCACGTGACACCATGTTACATGTGTTATTTATATATTTTATTGCAGGCATTGCACAATGTATCTACATCATGGTGCTGTTACGACTGTAGTTCATGTGAAGGTCTAGGATCTGGGGTTCTGCTCATTGAGAAGACCAGCAGCCCTGAGATCTAAAAGGTTCTTTCAGACCACCTGCTGGAGTGGAGGTCCAGGGACAAAAAGTAGACCTGGATATCACAAGTGCTTGCGGACCACTTAATGGAGCCTGAAGAAGTGCCATAAGAAGCTCCGCAGCCGTGACCTGCAGACACTGTGACAGTATGTGGTTTAGGTTATTTCCAGGTTGCAGAGTCCTACTGCACATGCTCACAGGCACCTGACTTGTTAACTTTTTAGGACAGAAACAAGATATCATCCATTTTAATCTACTATAGTGATTACCTCGCTAACAAAACACAAGCGATTTGCTAACTAAAGGAATTGATGTAATGTGATATTTTTATTTATTTTTCTTTTCTGGAAAAACCCTTTAAGTAATTGGAGCACTCGCTAGGACCGTGGGATACTGGGTATCGGGCCGGTTCTTAAAGGATGTGTCACAGCGGCAGTGACCCGGTCCGTGGCCCTGGGCGTCCGATAAAAGGGGATGAATGGAAGTGGAAATTAAGTCTAATTTAGGACTGTTCGTGACGCCACCTGTGGTACTCGGCCAGGGATGGCTGATGCTGCTTAAAAGGATCCGCTGGGGCCGAAGGTAATGCAGCTTAAATGGTTTTGCTCCCCACAGGTGGAGCGGAGGCCCCAGGGCTTCCAGGACAGTCTTAGAGGGGTTATAGATGTTGAGGTGCAGGAAAGAATTGGAAGACACAAGGTTGCAGTCTCTTTACCTTTTACTGGTGTAATTGCAGTCCAGGGCACAGATTACAGGTGATCTTGAAATCCGGGCAGCCTGGAAGTGGTTCGGAATCCCCCTAGCCAGGTGGGGTTGGAAGCCTTCCTTACTGCGCTGTGTTCTCAGTCCCTTGCTGCCTGTAGCTTCACACAAGGCCCTCTCTCAATCTGTCCTTTTAGGTGGACACTACCCACATGGCAGGTAGCTTGAGCCTTTTTACAGGTATCCCTCTCTCGTAGTGACTCCGGGATCTAATTTGTTGCTGTGTATTTGGGTATCAGTGGTGACCAGGAGACCTGCAATCTCCTGCCTTCCGGTTTCTGCTGTGGGGCATACAGTTCTGACACAACGTCGGACCCCGGTGTCTGGTAACTTGCGCTCAATCTTGCGAGGAAGCTCAATCGCAACTCCACTCCCAGTTCTCCTCTCCTCACATGGTTGCTCTTCATCAGACTAGCTCTGACTGACTAACTCCTCCTCCAGACCAGAACTTATAGGGAAGCTACTCTGAAACAGGGTCTAGAGCTCCCCCTTCTGGCCTGGAGTCAGGAAAGTGTTGTATGCTAGTGCTACCTGCTAAGGGGACTCCTTCTCGCTTCCAGGCATGGCATCCCTATCCTCGGGAGGGAGGCAATACCAGTGTGGCATCCGGATTCCTGGGGTGTCACATAATTGCCAAGGGACACTGACAGAAATAGGCTACTAAGCTCTGCAGCTGTCTGGTGTGAACTGGGTATGAACTGAAATAAGAGTCTATTGCTTTTTCTGCAAGTAATTACCAAGCTCTGTTCATTAACTCAGAAGTGTAATTGTAGGGAGGAGAGCCAGACTAACGGTCCCTCTTGCGTGTCTGGACTGGAACTGTCAGGGCTGTCACCATTATTCCGGGGAAAGAGATTTCTGACTGGAGCAGTTCAGGACACCTGACTGAGGGGGGCAGGTCCAACTTAAATAGCGGTGTGCGTGGGAAGACAGGGCTTTTGGCGGGAAACCAGCATAAGAACACAGAGACGGTTGACTCCCTCTCGACTTACCCCACTCCAGCTATCCGTGCCTTCTTACTCAGTTAGCAGTGCCATCCCAACTGACGACACAGGCCAAGAGAGATCCCCGCACCGCACAGTGACCAGTACGGACTTCAGAGCATGGTTCCACTCACTGCCGCAGAGGCACTGCTGAGTCCTATCCCTTCGGTGCCTACTGACTGCCGGCCTGCTCCTGTGGTCGTAACTGCTGGACTGCATACTACTTCTGTGGCCTTGGCTGCTGAATTCTTTGCTACATCCGCTGTGCCGCGGACCTACACCTCCACAAAATCTCGTGCCCATACTAAGAGACCACGTGCCGAGCGACCCAGAGGATTCACCACCGGAAGGAGGCAGTGCATCGCCTTTCTGCGGGACCGGAATGGAGACTTCTCATTCCATCTGCAGCGCCACTGAGGGTTCTTCCAGCCACCCAAGGCCCAGAGACTGCTAAATTGAATTATTGTTACCTTTATATTAATACCACTCTGCTTGATCTATTGTTGTGTTACATAAAATCCCTGTTAATCCTTGCTCTGTCCCCTGTGTGTCCCTACATAATCACCAAGCTCTGTGCCTCTACTATGATATGTAACCACTAAGCTCTGTAACTCTACTATGATATGTAACCGCTAAGCTCTGTGTCTCTACTATGATGTGTAAGCGCTAAGCTGTTTCTCTACTATGATATGTAAATGCTAAGCTCTGTGTCTCTACTATGACATGTAACCCCTAAGCTCTGTGTCTTTACTATGATATATAACCGCTAAGCTCTGTGTCTCTACTATGACATGTAACCGCTAAGCTCTGTGTCTCTAATATATGTAAATGCTAAGCTTTGTGTCTCTACTATGACATGTAACTGCTAAGCTCTGAGTCTCTACTGATATGTAACCGCTAAGCTCTGTATCTCTACTATGATATGTAACTTCTAAACTCTGTGTCTCTACTATGACATGTAACCGCTAAGCTCTGTGTCTCTACTATAACGTGTAACCGCTAAGCTCTGTGTCTCTACTATGACATGTAACTGCTAAGCTCTGAGTCTCTACTGATATGTAATCACTAAGCTCTGTGTCTCTACTATGATATGTAACCGCTAAGCTCTTTGTCTCTACTATGACGTTTAACCGCTAAGGTCTGTGTCTCTACTATAACGTGTAACCGCTAAGCTCTGTGTCTCTACTATGACATGTAACCGCTAAGCTCTGTGTTTCTACTATGACGTGTAACCGCTAAGCTCTTTGTCTCTACTATGACGTGTGTTATGATCAGGTGACCTTGGAGCAGCATGAAAAACTTTCCCTGGAGTAGGTGGTAACTATACAGACCGCAAATCCTGATCTTAACACCGCAACTAGAAGTAGCCGTGGGGTGTGCCTAACAAAACCTAGACACTTCGACACAGCCGGAGGACTAAATACCCCTATAGATGGAAATAGGAATACTATCTTGCCTCAGAGCAGAACCCCAAAGAATAGGCAGCCCCCCACAAATAATGACTGTGAGTAGTAGAGGAAAAGACACACACAGGCAGGAAACAGGATTTAGCAAATGAGGCCACACTAGCTAAATAGGAAAGAATAGGACAGCATACTAAGCGGTCAGTATTAAAAATCCTTCCAAAAAATCCACAGCAGAAAATACAAAAACTCCACCATCTAACTAAAGATGCGGAGTGTATATCTGCAACTCCAGAGAATCCAACAAGACTGAGAAAACACTGACACAGTCTAAGCTGGACAAGAGAAAAACAAATGAATAGCACAGAATACAAGCACACTGCATGTGTGCCACGGAAAAAGAAACAGACACTTATCTTTTGCTGAATTGGCAGCGAAGCAGGAGAAGCCAGAAAGTAATCCAACACTTCACAAGAAACATTGACAACTGGCAAGGACTAATGAGTCCTGCAAAACTAAATACCCAAGTCAGATTTGCAATCAGCAGATACACCTGTCCAGAACTGCAGGCCAGGGACAACTGCATTACCACCTACAGCCACCGGAGGGAGCCCAAAAGCTGAATTCACAACAGACGTGTAACCACTAAGCTCTGTGTCTCTACTATGATGTGTAACCACTAAGCTCTGTGCCTCTACTGTGATGTGTAACCACCAAGTTCTGTGTCTCTACTATGATGTGTAACCGCTAAGCTCTGTGTCTCTACTCTGATCTGTAAACACTAAGCTCTGTGTCTCTACTGTGATGTGTAACCACTAAGCTCTGTGCCTCTACTGTTATGTGTAACCACTAAGCTCTGTGTCTCTACTATGATGTGTAACCGCTAAGCTCTGTGTCTCTACTCTGATGTGTAAACACTAAGCTCTGTGTCTCTACTCTGATGTGTAACCACTAAGCTCTGTGTCTCTACTCTGATGTGTAACCACTAAGCTCTGTGCCTCTACTGTGATGTGTAACCACTAAGCTCTGTGTCTCTACTATGATGTGTAACCGTTAAGCTCTGTGTCTCTACTCTGATGTGTAAACACTAAGCTCTGTGTCTCTACTGTGATGTATAACCACTAAGCTCTGTGCCTCTACTGTTATGTGTAACCACTAAGCTCTGCATCTCTACTATATGTAAACGCTAAGCTCTGTGTCTCTACTATGATGTGTAACCACCAAGCTCTGTGTCCCTATGATGTGTAACCGCTAACCTCTGCACCTCTACTCTGATGTGTAACTGCTAAGCTCTTTGTTTCTACTATGATGTGTAACCACTAAGCTCTTTGTTTCTACTATGATGTGTAACCACTAATCTCTATGCCTCTACTTTCATGTGTAACCACTAAGCTGTGTGTCTCTACTCTGATGTGTAAACGCTAAGCTCTGTGTCTCTACTGTGATGTGTAACCACTAAGCTCTGTGGCTCTACTGTGATGTGTAACCACTAAGCTCTGTGTCTCTACTATGATGTGTAACCGCTAAGCTCTGTGTCTCTACTCTGATGTGTAAACACTAAGCTCTGTGTCTCTACTCTGATGTGTAACCACTAAGCTCTGTGTCTCTACTATGATGTGTAACCGCTAAGCTCTGTGTCTCTATTCTGATGTGTAAACACTAAGCTCTGTGTCTCTACTGTGATGTATAAGCACTAAGCTCTGTCCCTCTACTGTGATGTGTAACCACTAAGCTCTGTGTCTCTACTATATGTAACCGCTAAGCTCTGTGTCTCTACTATGATGTGTAACCACCAAGCTCTGTGTCTCTACTATGATGTGTAACCGCTAAGCTCTGCACCTCTACTCTGATGTGTAACTGCTAAGCTCTTTGTTTCTACTATGATGTGTAATGTTGTGAATTCTGTTGTCGGGCTCCCTCCTGTGGTCATGAATGGTACTTCGGCTGGTTCTGTCCATGGACTTCCTCTGGTGGGTGTTTCTGAGTTTCCTTCCTCAGGTGACGAGGTTAATTCGTTAGCTGGCTGCTCTATTTAACTCCACTTAGATCTTTGCTCCATGCCACCTGTCAATGTTCCAGTATTGGTCTAGTTCACTCCTGGATCCTTCTTGTGACCTGTCTTCCCACCAGAAGCTAAGTTCCTGTTTGTTTTTCTTTGGTTTGCTGTTTTTCTGTCCAGCTTGCTATTTTTATTGCTGTCTTGCTTGCTGGAAGCTCTGGGACGCAGAGGGAGCGCCTCCGCACCGTGAGTCGGTGCGGAGGGTCTTTTTGCGCCCTCTGCATGGTCTTTTTGTAGGTTTTTGTGCTGACCGCACAGCAACCCTTCCTATCCTCGGTCTGTTCAGTAAGTCGGGCCTCACTTTGCTAAATCTATTTCATCTCTGTGTTTGTATTTTCATCTTTACTCACAGTCATTATATGTGGGGGGCTGCCTATTCCTTTGGGGAATTTCTCTGAGGCAAGGTAGGCTTTATTTTTCTATCTTTAGGGCTAGCTAGTTCCTTAGGCTGTGCCGAGTTGCATAGGGAGTGTTAGGCGCAATCCACGGCTATTTCTAGTGTGTTTGATAGGATTAGGGATTGCGGTCAGCAGAGTTCCCACGTCCCAGAGCTCGTCCTTATTATCAGTAACTATCAGGTCATTCCGTGTGCTCTTAACCTCCAGGTCCATTATTGTTCTGACCACCAGGTCATAACAGTACAGGTGGCCCAAAGTACTAATGCATCTCAATAGAGATGTTCCTGTTCCTATCTCAATAGAGGGATAAGAGAAGTTCTGAGACCATTTTTTTTTCTTTGCACTGTGTTTTGTCTCTCCTTTCCCCTTTACCTCTGGGTGGTCCAGGACACAGGTGTAAACATGGACATTCAAGGTCTGTCCTCTTGGATGGATAATCTCACTACAAGGGTACAAAACATTCAAGATTTTGTGGTTCAGAATCCAATGTTAGAGCCTAGGATTCCAATTCCTGATTTGTTTTTTGGTGATAGATCTAAGTTCTTGAATTTCAAAAATAATTGTAAATTGTTTCTTGCCTTGAAACCTTGCTCCTCAGGTGACCCTGTTCAACAAGTAAAGATCATTATTTCTTTGTTACGTGGTGACCCTCAAGACTGGGCATTTTCCCTTGCGCCAGGAGATCCGGCATTGCGTGATGTTGATGCGTTTTTCCTGGCGCTTGGATTGCTTTATGACGAACCTAATTCAGTGGATCAGGCAGAGAAAATCTTGCTGGCTCTGTGTCAGGGTCAGGATGAAGCGGAGATATATCGTCAGAAGTTTAGAAAGTGGTCTGTGCTCACTCAGTGGAATGAATGTGCCCTGGCAGCAATCTTCAGAAAGGGTCTCTCTGAAGCCCTTAAGGATGTCATGGTGGGATTTCCCATGCCTGCTGGTCTGAATGAGTCTATGTCTTTGGCCATTCAGATCGATCGACGCTTGCATGAGCGTAAAGCTGTGCACCATTTGGCGGTACTATCTGAGCATGGGCCAGAGCCTATGCAATGTGATAGGACTTTGACCAGAGCTGAACGGCAAGAACACAGACGTCGGAATGGGCTATGTTTTTACTGTGGTGATTCCACTCATGCTATCTCTGATTGTCCTAAGCGCACTAAGCGGTTCGCTAGGTCTGCCACCATTGGTACGGTACAGTCTAAATTTCTATTGTCCGTTACTCTGATTTGCTCTTTGTCATCCTATTCTGTTATGGCATTTGTGGATTCAGGCGCTGCCCTGAATTTGATGGACTTGGAGTTTGCCAGGCGCTGTGGTTTTTTCTTGGAGCCCTTGCAGTATCCTATTCCATTGAGAGGAATTGATGCTACGCCTTTGGCCAAGAATAAGCCTCAGTACTGGACCCAATTGACCATGTGCATGGCTCCTGCACATCAGGAGGATATCCGCTTTCTGGTGTTGCATAATCTGCATGATGTGGTCGTTTTGGGGTTGCCATGGCTACAGGTTCATAATCCAGTATTGGACTGGAAATCAATGTCTGTATCCAGCTGGGGTTGCCAGGGGGTACATGGTGATGTTCCATTTTTGTCTATTTCATCTTCCACTCCTTCTGAAGTTCCAGAGTTTTTGTCGGATTATCGGGATGTATTTGATAAGCCCAAAGCCAGTGCCCTACCTCCTCATAGGGATTGCGATTGTGCTATTAATTTGATTCCTTGTAGTAAGTTTCCTAAGGGCCGATTGTTCAATTTATCTGTGCCAGAACACGCCGCTATGCGGAGTTATATAAAGGAATCCTTGGAGAAAGGCCATATTCGCCCGTCGTCATCACCGTTAGGAGCAGGGTTCTTTTTTTGTGGCCAAGAAGGATGGTTCTTTGAGACCTTGTATTGATTACCGCCTTCTTAATAAAATTACAGTCAAATTTCAGTATCCTTTGCCGTTGCTGTCTGATTTGTTTGCTCGTATTAAAGGGGCTAGTTGGTTCACCAAGATAGATCTTTGAGGGGCGTATAATCTTGTGCGTATTAAACAAGGCGATGAATGGAAAACAGCATTTAATAAGCCCGAGGGCCATTTTGAGTACCTGGTTATGCCATTCGGGCTTTCCAATGCTCCATCAGTATTTCAGTCTTTTATGCATGACATCTTCCGAGAGTACCTGGATAAATTCCTGATTGTGTATTTGGATGATATTTTGGTCTTTTCGGATGATTGGGAGTCTCATGTGAAGCAGGTCAGAATGGTGTTCCAGGTCCTTCGTGCGAATTCCTTGTTTGTGAAGGGGTCAAAGTGTCTCTTTGGAGTTCAGAAGGTTTCATTTTTGGGGTTCATTTTTTCCCCTTCTACTATTGAGATGGACCCTGTTAAAGTCCAGGCCATTTACGATTGGACTCAGCCGACATCTGTGAAGAGCCTGCAAAAGTTCCTGGGCTTTGCTAATTTTTATCGGCGCTTCATCGCTAATTTTTCTAGTGTTGCTAAACCGTTGACTGATTTGACCAAGAAGGGTGCTGATGTGGTCAATTGGTCTTCTGCAGCTGTGGAGGCTTTTCAGGAGTTGAAGCGTCGTTTTCCTTCTGCCCCTGTGTTGTGCCAGCCAGATGTTTCGCTCCCGTTTCAGGTTGAGGTTGATGCTTCTGAGATTGGAGCAGGGGCTGTTTTGTCGCAAAGAAGTTCTGATGGCTCGGTGATGAAACCATGTGCTTTCTTTTCTAGAAAGTTTTCGCCTGCTGAGCGTAATTATGATGTTGGTAATCGTGAGTTGTTGGCCATGAAGTGGGCATTCGAGGAGTGGCGTCATTGGCTTGAAGGAGCCAAGCATCGCGTGGTGGTCTTGACAGATCACAAGAATTTGACTTATCTTGAGTCTGCCAAACGGTTGAATCCGAGACAGGGTCGATGGTCGTTATTTTTCTCCCATTTTGATTTTGTGGTTTCGTACCTTCCGGGCTCTAAGAATGTGAAGGCTGATGCCCTGTCAAGGAGTTTTGTGCCTGACTCTCCGGGTGTTCCTGAGCCGGCGGGTATTCTCAAAGAAGGGGTAATTTTGTCTGCCATCTCCCCTGATTTGCGGCGGGTGCTGCAAAAATTTCAGGCTGATAGACCTGACCGTTGCCCAGCGGAGAAACTGTTTGTCCCTGATAGATGGACTAGTAGAGTTATCTCTGAGATTCATTGTTCAGTGTTGGCTGGACATCCTGGAATCTTTGGTACCAGAGATTTGGTGGCTAGATCCTTTTGGTGGCCGTCTTTGTCACGGGATGTGCGTTCTTTTGTGCAGTCCTGTGGGACTTGTGCTCGGGCTAAGCCCTGCTGTTCTCATGCCAGTGGGTTGCTTTTGCCCTTGCCGGTCCCGAAGAGGCCCTGGACGCATATTTCTATGGATTTTATTTCGGATCTCCCCGTCGGTCATTTGGGTGGTTTGTGATCGCTTTTCTAAAATGGTCCATTTGGTACCTTTGTCTAAATTGCCTTCCTCCTCTGATTTGGTGCCATTATTTTTCCAGCATGTGGTTCGTTTACATGGTATCCCGGAGAACATCGTTTCTGACAGAGGTTCCCAGTTTGTTTCTAGGTTTTGGCGATCCTTTTGTGCTAGGATGGGCATTGATTTGTCTTTTTCCTCGGCTTTCCATCCTCAGACAAATGGCCAAACCGAACGAACTAATCAGACTTTGGAAACATATCTGAGATGCTAAGTTTCTGCTGATCATGATGATTGGGTGTCCTTTTTGCCGTTGGCTGAGTTCGCCCTTAATAATCGGGCCAGCTCGGCTACTTTGGTTTCGCCGTTTTTCTGCAATTCTGGTTTCCATCCTCGTTTCTCTTCAGGGCAGGTTGAGTCTTCGGACTGTCCTGGTGTAGATACTGTGGTGGATAGGTTGCAGCAGATTTGGACTCATGTGGTGGACAATTTGACATTGTCCCAGGAGAAGGCTCAACGTTTCGCTAACCGCCGGCGCTGTGTGGGTCCCCGACTTCGCGTTGGGGATTTGGTTTGGTTGTCGTCTCGTTATGTTCCTATGAAGGTTTCCTCTCCTAAGTTTAAGCCTCGTTTCATAGGTCCGTATAAGATTTCTGAGGTCATCAATCCTGTGTCATTTCGTTTGGCCCTTCCTGCTTCTTTTGCCATCCATAATGTGTTCCATAGGTCGTTATTGCGGAGATACGTGGCGCCTGTGGTTCCATCCGTTGATCCTCCTGCCCCGGTATTGGTTGAGGGGGAGTTGGAGTATGTGGTGGAGAAGATTTTGGATTCTCGTATTTCGAGACGGAAACTTCAGTACCTGGTCAAGTGGAAGGGTTATGGTCAGGAAGATAATTCCTGGGTTTTTGCCTCTGATGTTCATGCTGCTGATCTGGTTCGTGCCTTTCATTTGGCTCATCCTGGTCGGCCTGGGGGTTCTGGTGAGGCTTCGGTGACCCCTCCTCAAGGGGGGGGTACTGTTGTGAATTCTGTTGTCGGGCTCCCTCCTGTGGTCATGAATGGTACTTCGGCTGGTTCTGTCCATGGACTTCCTCTGGTGGGTGTTTCTGAGTTTCCTTCCTCAGGTGACGAGGTTAATTCGTTAGCTGGCTGCTCTATTTAACTCCACTTAGATCTTTGCTCCATGCCACCTGTCAATGTTCCAGTATTGGTCTAGTTCACTCCTGGATCGTTCTTGTGACCTGTCTTCCCACCAGAAGCTAAGTTCCTGTTTGTTTTTTTTGGTTTGCTGTTTTTCTGTCCAGCTTGCTATTTTTATTGCTGTCTTGCTTGCTGGAAGCTCTGGGACGCAGAGGGAGCGCCTCCGCACCGTGAGTCGGTGCGGAGGGTCTTTGTGAGCCCTCTGCATGGTCTTTTTGTAGGTTTTTGTGCTAACCGCACAGCAACCTTTCCTATCCTCGGTCTGTTCAGTAAGTCGGGCCTCACTTTGCTAAATCTATTTCATCTCTGTGTTTGTATTTTCATCTTTACTCACAGTCATTATATGTGGGGGGCTGCCTATTCCTTTGAGGAATTTCTCTGAGGCAAGGTAGGCTTTATTTTTCTATCTTTAGGGCTAGCTAGTTCCTTAGGCTGTGCCGAGTTGCATAGGGAGTGTTAGGCGCAATCCACGGCTATTTCTAGTGTGTTTGATAGGATTAGGGATTGCGGTCAGCAGAGTTCCCACGTCCCAGAGCTCGTCCTTATTATCAGTAACTATCAGGTCATTCCGTGTGCTCTTAACCTCCAGGTCCATTATTGTCCTGACCACCAGGTCATAACCGTGTAACCACTAAGCTCTTTGTTTCTACTATGATGTGTAAACTGTTGTGAATTCCGCTCTTGGGCTCCCTCCGGTGGTTGTAAGTGGCATTTTTGTGAGTTCTGCTCTTGGGCTCCCTCTTGTGGTTTCAAGTGGTATGGCTGCTCCTTGGAGTTAGCTGTCATCAGCTGCCTCCACTTATCGTCTCTTCTGCTCGGCTATTTAGGCCTGGCTGTTCCTTCAGCCAGTGCCACTTGTAAATGGTTCCTGGTTGGATTCACATCTCCTTGGATTTCCCTGTTATCCTGACCAGTTCAGCAAAGCTACGTTTTTGCTTGCACTTTTCTGTTCACAGATTGTGGACTTATCCGTTCAGTGCTTTCTATGTTTGTCCAGCGTTATCTGTATGAATTATTCTGTCTGCTGGAAGCTCTGGGAAGCAGATTTACCCTCCACACCTTTAGTCAGGTGTGGAGATTTTTTCTTATCTCTACGTGGATTTTTGTAGTGTTTTATACTGACCTCACAGTATTCCATCCTGTCCTATCTATCAAGCTAGACTGGCCTCCTGTGCTCATCCTGGTTTCATTCTGTGTATGTCTTTTTCCTCTCCACTCACAGTCATTATTTGTGGGGGGCTAATCTATCCTTTGGGGATTTTCTCTGAGGCAAGATAGTTTTCCTGCTTCTGTCTTTAGGGGTAGTTAGCTCTTAGGCTGTGATGAGATGCCTAGGGAGAGTTAGGAGCATTCCACGGCTACTTCTAGTGTTGTGTTGAGCTTAGGGTCTGCGGTCAGTACAGTTACCACTTCCTTCAGAGCTCGTTCCATGTTGCTCCTAGACCACCGCATCATAACAGTAACCACTAAGCTCTGTGCCTCTACTTTCATGTGTAACCACTAAGCTGTGTCTCTGCTCTGATGTGTAACCGCTAAGCTCTGTGTCTCTACTCTGATGTGTAACCACTAAGCTCTGTGTCTCTACTCTGATATGTAACCACTAAGCTCTGTGTCTTTACTATGGTGTGTAACCGCTAAGCTCTGTGTTTCTACTATGATGTGTAACCGCTAAGCTCTGTGTCTCTACTATGATGTGTAACCGCTAAACTCTGCGCCTCTGCTCTGATGTGTAACTGCTAAGCTCTGTGTCTCTACTCTGATGTGTGACCACTAAGCTCTGTGTCTCTACTCTCATGTGCAACCACTAAGCTGTGTGTCTCTACTCTAATGTGTAACCACTAAGCTCTGTGTCTCTACTATGATGTGTAACCGCTAAGCTCTGTGCCTCTATTCTGATGTGTAACCGCCTAGCTCTGTGTCTCTACTATGATGTGTAACTGCTAAGCTCTGTGTCTCTACTATGATGTGTAACCACCAAGCTCTGTGCCTCTACTGTGATGTGTAACCTCTAAGCTCTGTGTCTCTACTTTAATGTTTAACCGCTAAGCTCTGTGCCTCTACTCTGATGTGTAACTGCCAAGCTCTGTGTCTCTGTGCCTCTACTCTGATGTTTAACCTCTATGCTCTGTGCCTCTACTCTGATGTGTAACCGCCAAACTCTGTGTCTCTACTATGATGTGTAACTGCTAAGCTCTGTGTCTCTACTTTGATGTGTAAACGCCAAGCTCTGTGTCTCTACTATGATGTGTAACCGCTAAGCTCTGCACCTCTACTCTAACATGTAACTGCTAAGCTCTTTGTTTCTACTATGATGTGTAACCACTAAGCTCTGTGCCTCTACTCTCATGTGTAACCACTAAGATGTGTCTCTACTCTGATGTGTAACCGCTAAGCTCTGTGTCTCTACTCTATTGTGTAACCACTAAGCTCTGTGTCTCTATTATGATGTGTAGCCACTAAGCTCTGTGTCTCTACTATGATGTGTAAGCGCTAAGCTCTGTGCCTCTACTCTAATGTGTAAACGCTAAGCTCTGTGCCTCTACTCTAATGTGTAACCGCTAAGCTCTGTGCCTCTACTCTGATGTGTAACCGCTAAAATCTGTGTCTCTACTCTGATGTGTAACCACCAAGCTCTGTGCCTCTATTGTGATGTGTAACAACTAAGCTCTGTGCTACTACTCTGATGTGTAAGCACTAAGCTCTGTGCCTCTGTTGTGATGTGTAACCACTAAGCTATGTGTCTCTACTATGATGTGTAACCACTAAGCTCTGTGCTACTACTCTGATGTGTAAGCACTAAGCTCTGTGCCTCTGTTGTGATGTGTAACCACTAATCTCTGTGTCTCTATTATGATGTGTAACCACTAAGCTCTGTGCCTCTATTGTGATGTGTAACCACTAAGCTCTGTGCCTCTATTGTGATGTATAACCATTAAGCTCTGTGCCTCTACTCTGATGTATAACCACTAAGCTCTGTGCCTCTATTGGGATGTAGAACCATTAAGATATGTGCCTCTACTATGATGTATAACCGCTAAGCTCTGTGCCTTTACTATGATGTGTAACCACTAAACTCTGTGCTTCTACTTTGATGTGTAACCACTAAGCTCTGTGCCTCTAGTATGATGTGTAACTGCTAAGCTCTGTGCCTCTATTGTGATGTGTAACCACTAAGCTCTGTGCTTCTATTGTGATGTGTAACCACTAAGCTCTGTGCCTCTACTATGATGTGTATCCGCTAATCTCTGTGCGTCTACCACTAAGCTCTGTGCCACTACTATGATGTATAACCGCTAAGCTCTGTGCCTCTACTCTGATGTGTAACCGCTAAGCTCTGTGCCTCTATTGTGATGAAGAACTATTAAGATCTGTGCCTCTACTCTGATGTGTAACCACTAAGCTCTGTGCCTCTATTGTGATGTAGAACCTCTAAGCTCTGTTCCTCTACTCTGATGTGTAACTACTAAGCTCTGTGCCTCTATTGTGATGTGTAACCACTAAGCTCTGTGCCTCTACTATGATGTGTAACCACTAAGCTCTGTGCCTCTATTGTGATGTATAACTACTAAGCGCTGTGCCTCTACTATGATGTGTGTTACGTGTTACGGAACCACTCAGCACCCAGAATATGTTGTGCAGTTATATGTATGTGGAGCGCCCCCAGACACAGGGCCACAGGTTACTCGGTACCGGTCTTTCTGTCTCAGTTCTGGGGTTGTCACGGTGGCTGGACCCGGTCCGTGACCCTGCTAAGGGGCGTCCAATGAAAGGTGATGTGAGTCTGTCAAGGTTTCGTGACGCCACCTGTGGTGTTCGGTCAGAGTGACCGACGCTGCGTGGGGTCCACTGGGGTGATGTGATGGCAGCTAGATGGTTTACCTTCCCACAGGTGAAGTATGTCCCCAGGGCTTCCCAGTAAGATGGATGGTGATGGTGTGAGGTGCAGACAATAACGAGGACACAGGGTTGCAGTCTCTTTACCTCTTTACTGAAGACTTCAGGATCCACAATCCAGAGCACAGTTAACAGGGCTATCTGAGACCGGCCGGTCCGATGGCACATCCAGAGTTCCCTTTGCAGGTGGAAATCGTTGCCTACCACTAGTGCCTGTGTGTTGTAGTGCTACCCTGCTGAGCATTCGGAATAGTCCTCACAACTTCTGTTTTCGTTCGTTCGTTCTTTCTAATTCGTTCCAGATCTTTCTAATTCTCCGTCCCCCAGGTATGTTATGGCTAGGACGCACCCGTTTGACGGGTAGGCTCGGAGCTCTTCCGGGACCCTAGAGATGCCCCTCTCCACGTGTTGCCCCCTATGTCTGCTTAGGTGATGTAAGGTAGACAGCCAACCTATAATTAACTGTCATGTGGAGTTTGAAGTAAGGCATAGAGTCAGTTACTTCCTCGGTGTTCCGGCCACATGCTACGCACCTCAGTAGGATGTTGCCGTTCTCCGGGCACGACTCCTACTGGCTCTCCTTTGTGCTTGATCTCGTTTCTCACTGTTCCACAATATCCTTCGCTTCGTGTCTCTTTCTTAGGATACCGCCGCGGGGTGTGCAGGCGCGGTTCCGTAACGTTCTATTCTGGTCGCTAGGTACCTGCCAGGTTCCCACGCCTGACAGGAACCCCCCTGAATCTTCTCCCTGCAACACCCCCTGCCACGGGATGTTGCCTGAATCCAACCCAGTCAGCTTCTGACTAACTTCCTATCCAACCCCTAGTTTTACCAGTGTGAGGAGTGGCCCAATAAATAAAGCCTTTTTCTCCCCCTAGTGGCCGGAGTGTGAAGTGTAATGTGTGCTGGTGATACCTGGTCAGAAGAACTCCTTTAGTGCCATCAGACGTACCATCATTCCCCTTAGCGGCAGAGCGTCATACTGCAACGACCAGGTCTCTGGGGCGCTGCATATGTATAATAGGTTCCATGTGAGATGCATATCCCTAATGCATCAGCCCATAGGCTGTGCCCCTGGGCAGAGGGGACAGGATATTCCCCTTTTGCCCACCCCCCACCTTTGTAATTCCCACAGTAAATATCGGCAGGCTCCGGCCACCTGTGGCTATTGTAATGTATGTCTGGCCTGCCGCTTTCTATTGGCCTACCCTCTCTATATGTGTGATATATTCTGTGTCCTGTGAGTAAAGTGTTGTCAGACTGGAAATACGTGGAGAAGCAGCGATCTTTTATATGCGCCCATGTAACCAAGCAATTCCGGCCAGCGTCCTTCATTCAGACTCCAGCCAAAGCAGAGTGGACCTCCTGAAACACGGGGTGGTACTGAAAGAGGTACCCCAGCTTGGTAGACCCCGTTACAATGTGTAACCACTAAGCTCTGTGCCCCTACTCTGATGCGTAACCACTAAGCTCTGTGCCTCTACTCTGATGTGTAAACACTAAGCTCTGTGCTTCTACTCTGATGTGTAACCACTAAGCTCTGTGCCTCTACTCTGATGTGTAACCACTAAGCTCTGTGCCTCTACTCTGATGTGTAACCACTAAGCTCTGTGCCTCTACTCTGATGTGTAACCACTAAGCTCTGTGCCTCTACTCTGATGTGTAACCAATAAGCTCTGTGCCTCTACTCTGATGTGTAACCGCTAAGCTCTGTGCTTCTACTCTGATGTGTAACCACTAAGCTCTGTGCCTCTACTCTGATGTGTAACCACTAAGCTCTGTGCCTCTACTCTGATGTGTAATCACTAAGCTCTGTGCCTCTACTCTGATGTGTAACCACTAAGCTCTGTGCCTCTACTCTGATGTGTAACCACTAAGCTCTGTGCTTCTACTCTGATGTGTAACCACTAAGCTCTGTGCCTCTACTCTGATGTATAACCACTAAGCTCTGTGCCTCTACTCTGATGTGTAACCACTAAGCTCTGTGCCTCTACTCTGATGTGTAACCACTAAGCTCTGTGCCTCTACTCTGATGTGTAACCACTAAGCTCTGTGCCTCTACTCTGATGTGTAGCAGTGAGACTATGGATTGTTTACTGTGAGAGCAGTGATACTATGGAACTTTTTGCCTCATGAAGTTGCAATGATCGATTCACTAAAGCAGTTTAGGAAGGACCTGGATCTCTTTCTTGAAAAATATAACACAAAAGGCAACGGGTAGTGGATTGTGTGATGGGGACGATGACCCAGGGAACCAGTCTTCACACAGACCTAAATGGAAAACTGGACAACGGCAAATACCAATGTGTGTGTCTCAGAAGAAATTCCCACAGATTCTAGGGAGTGGAAATGGGAACAGCCCAGCAGATATTTCCTATTACTGCCTTTATGAGGAGATAATGTTGGTGCCTGTCACTGACTGCGGGTGAGTGTCTCTTATCGGAGTCATAAACAGATCAAACAAGCAATAAACCCCGGACTGCACCAATACAAGGGTCACACACTGCAATACACACACCTAATACACTACACCGTGGGTCACACACTGTAATATTCACACTCCAGCCAATACACTACACCGTGGGTCACACACTGCAATACACTCCACCCAACACAACACACCGTGGGTCACACACTGTAATATTCACACTCCGGCCAATACACTACACCGTGGGTCACACACTGTAATACTCACACTCCACCCAATACACTACACACCGTGGGTCACACACTGTAATATTCACACTCCACCCAATACACTACACACCGTGGGTCACACACTGCAATACACTCCACCTAATACACCGTGGGTCACACACTGCAATACTTACACTCCACCCAATACACTACACCACAGGTCACACACTGTAATACATTCCAACCAATACACTACACCGTGGGTTACACACTGTAATACTCACACTCCAGCCTGTACACTACACCACGGGTCACACACTGTAATACTCACACTCCACCCAATACACTACACCACGGGTCACACACTGTAATACATTCCAACCAATACACTACACCGTGGGTTACACACTGTAATACTCACACTCCAGCCTGTACACTACACCACGGGTCACACACTGTAATACTCACACTCCTCCCAATACACTACACCACGGGTCACACACTGTAATACTCACAGTCCAGCCCGTACACTACACTACGGGTCACACACTGTAATACTCACACTCCACCCAATACACTACACCACGGGTCACACACTGTAATACTCACACTCCACCCAATACACTACACCGTGAGTCACACACTGTAATACTCACACTCCACCCAATACACTACACCACGGGTCACACACTGTAATACTCACACTCCAGCCCGTACACTACACCACCGGTCACACACTGCAATATTCACACTCCACCCAATACACTACACTTTGGGTCACACACTGTAATACTCACACTCCACCCAATACACTACACCACGGGTCACACACTGTAATACTCACACTCCACCCAATACACTGCACCGTGGGTCACACACTGCAATATTCACACTCCACCCAATACACTACACCACGGGTCACACACTGTAATACTCACACTCCACCCAATACACTGCACCGTGGGTCATACACTGTAATACTCACACTCCACCCAATACACTGCACCGTGGGTCACACACTGTAATACTCACACTCCACCCAATACACTACACCACGGGTCACACACTGTAATACTCACACTCCACCCAGTACACTACACCACGGGTCACACACTGTAATACTCACACTCCACCCAATACACTGCACCATGGGTCACACACTGCAATATTCACACTCCACCCAATACACACCAGGGGTCACACACTGCAATATTCACACTCCACCCAATACACTACACCGTGGGTCATACACTGTAATACTCACACTCCACCCAATACACTACACCACGGGTCACACACTGTAATACTCACACTCCACCCCAATACACTACACCACGGGTCACACACTGTAATACTCACACTCCACCCCAATACACTACACCACGGGTCACACACTGTAATACTCACACTCCACCCCAATACACTACACCACGGGTCACACACTGTAACACTCACACTCCAGTCCGTACACTACCCCACGGGTCACACACTGTAATGCCCACACTCCACCCAATACACTACACCACGGGTCACACACTGTAATACTCACACTCCAGCCAATACACTACCCCACGGGTCACACACTGTAATACTCACACTCCAGCCCATACACTACCTCACGGGTCACACACTGTAATACTCACACTCCACCCAATACACTACACCACGGGTCACACACTGTAATACTCACACTCCAGCCCGTACACTACACCACCGGTCACACACTGTAATACTAACACTCCACCCAATACACTACACCACCGGTCACACACTGTAATACTCACACTCCACCCAGTACACTACACCAAGGGTCACACACTGTAATACTCACACTCCACCCAATACACTGCACCGTGGGTCATACACTGTAATACTCACACTCCACCCAATACACTGCACCGTGGGTCTCACACTGCAATATTCACACTCCACCCAATACACTACACCACGGGTCACACAATGTAATACTCACACTCCACCCAATACACTACACGACGGGTCACACACTGTAACACACTGTAACACTCACACTTCAGTCCATACAGTACACCACGGGTCACACACTGTAATACTCACACTCCACCCCAATACACTACACCACGGATCACACACTGTAATACTCACACTCCACCCCAATACACTACACCACGGGTCACACACTGTAACACTCACACTCCAGTCCGTACACTACCCCACGGGTCATACACTCTAATACTCACACTCCAGCCCATACACTACCTCACGGGTCACACACTGTAATGCCCACACTCCACCCAATACACTACACCACGGGTCACACACTGTAATACTCACACTCCAGCCCATACACTACCCCACGGGTCACACACTGTAATACTCACACTCCAGCCCATACACTACCTCACGGGTCACACACTGTAATACTCACACTCCACCCAATACACTACACCACGGGTCACACACTGTAATACTAACACTCCACCTAATACACTACACCACCGGTCACACACTGTAATACTCACACTCCACCCAATACACTACACCACCGGTCACACACTGTAATCCTCACACTCCACCCAATACACTGCACCGTGGGTCACACACTGCAATATTCACACTCCACCCAATACACACCAGGGGTCACACACTGTAATACTCACACTCCACCCAATACACTGCACCGTGGGTCATACACTGTAATACTCACACTCCACCCAATACACTGCACCGTGGGTCACACACTGCAATATTCACACTCCACCCAATACACTGCACCGTGGGTCACACACTGTAATACTCACACTCCACCCAATACACTACACCACGGGTCACACACTGTAATACTCACACTCCACCCAGTACACTACACCACGGGTCACACACTGTAATACTCACACTCCACCCAATACACTGCACCATGGGTCACACACTGCAATATTCACACTCCACCCAATACACACCAGGGGTCACACACTGCAATATTCACACTCCACCCAATACACTACACCGTGGGTCATACACTGTAATACTCACACTCCACCCAATACACTACACCACGGGTCACACACTGTAATACTCACACTCCACCCCAATACACTACACCACGGGTCACACACTGTAATACTCACACTCCACCCCAATACACTACACCACGGGTCACACACTGTAATACTCACACTCCACCCCAATACACTACACCACGGGTCACACACTGTAACACTCACACTCCAGTCCGTACACTACCCCACGGGTCACACACTGTAATGCCCACACTCCACCCAATACACTACACCACGGGTCACACACTGTAATACTCACACTCCAGCCCATACACTACCCCACGGGTCACACACTGTAATACTCACACTCCAGCCCATACACTACCTCACGGGTCACACACTGTAATACTCACACTCCACCCAATACACTACACCACCGGTCACACACTGTAATACTAACACTCCACCCAATACACTACACCACCGGTCACACACTGTAATACTCACACTCCACCCAGTACACTACACCAAGGGTCACACACTGTAATACTCACACTCCACCCAATACACTGCACCGTGGGTCATACACTGTAATACTCACACTCCACCCAATACACTGCACCGTGGGTCTCACACTGCAATATTCACACTCCACCCAATACACACCAGGGGTCACACACTGCAATATTCACACTCCACCCAATACACTGCACCGTGGGTCACACAATGTAATACTCACACTCCACCCAATACACTACACGACGGGTCACACACTGTAACACACTGTAACACTCACACTTCAGTCCATACAGTACACCACGGGTCACACACTGTAATACTCACACTCCACCCCAATACACTACACCACGGATCACACACTGTAATACTCACACTCCACCCCAATACACTACACCACGGGTCACACACTGTAACACTCACACTCCAGTCCGTACACTACCCCACGGGTCATACACTCTAATACTCACACTCCAGCCCATACACTACCTCACGGGTCACACACTGTAATGCCCACACTCCACCCAATACACTACACCACGGGTCACACACTGTAATACTCACACTCCAGCCCATACACTACCCCACGGGTCACACACTGTAATACTCACACTCCAGCCCATACACTACCTCACGGGTCACACACTGTAATACTCACACTCCACCCAATACACTACACCACGGGTCACACACTGTAATACTAACACTCCACCTAATACACTACACCACCGGTCACACACTGTAATACTCACACTCCACCCAATACACTACACCACCGGTCACACACTGTAATCCTCACACTCCACCCAATACACTGCACCGTGGGTCACACACTGCAATATTCACACTCCACCCAATACACACCAGGGGTCACACACTGTAATACTCACACTCCACCCAATACACTGCACCGTGGGTCATACACTGTAATACTCACACTCCACCCAATACACTACATCGTGGGTCACACACTGTAATACTCACACTCCACCCAATACACTACACCACGGGTCACACACTGTAATACTCACACTCCACCCAGTACACTACACCACGGGTCACACACTGTAATACTCACACTCCACCCAATACACTACACCGTGGGTCATACACTGTAATACTCACACTCCACCCAATACACTGCACCGTGGGTCACACACTGCAATATTCACACTCCACCCAATACACACCAGGGGTCACACACTGCAATATTCACACTCCACCCAATACACTACATCGTGGGTCACACACTGTAATACTCACACTCCACCCAATACACTACACCACGGGTCACACACTGTAATACTCACACTCCAGCCCATACACTACCCCACGGGTCACACACTGTAATACTCACACTCCAGCCCATACACTACTTCACGGGTCACACACTGTAATACTCACACTCCACCCAATACACTACACCACGGGTCACACACTGTAATACTCACACTCCAGCCCGTACACTACACCGTGGGTCACACACTGTAATACTCACACTCCAGCCCGTACACTACCCCACGGGTCACACACTGTAATACTCACACTCCAGCCCATACACTACCTCACGGGTCACACACTGTAATACTCACACTCCACCCAATACACTTCACCACGGGTCATACACTGTAATACTCACACTCCAGCCCGTACACTACTCCACGGGTCACACACTGTAATACTCACACTCCACCCAGTACACTACACCACGGGTCACACACTCTAATACTCACACTCCAGCCCATACACTACACCACGAGTCACACACTGTAATACTCACACTCCACCCAATACACTACACCACGGGTCACACACTGTAATACTCACACTCCACCCAATACACTACACCGTGGATCATACACTGTAATACTCACACTCCTCCCAATACACTACACCGTGGGTCACACACTGTAATACTCCCACTCCGGCCCGTACACTACACCACGGGTCACACACTGTAATACTCACACTCCACCCAATACACTACACCGTGGGTCACACACTGTAATACTCACACTCCACTCAATACACTACACCATGGGACACACACTGTAATACTCACACTCCACCCAATACACTACACTGTGAGTCACACACTGTAATACTCACACTCCACCCAATACACACCAGGGGTCACAAACTGTAATACTCACACTCCACCCAATACACTGCACCGTGGGTCACACACTGTAATACTCACACTCCACCCAATACACTACACCACGGGTCACACACTGTAATACTCACACTCCACCCAGTACACTACACCACGGGTCACACACTGTAATACTCACACTCCACCCAATACACTGCACCGTGGGTCATACACTGTAATACTCACACTCCACCCAATACACTGCACCGTGGGTCACACACTGCAATATTCACACTCCACCCAATACACACCAGGGGTCACACACTGCAATATTCACACTCCACCCAATACACTACATCCTGGGTCACACACTGTAATACTCACACTCCACCCAATACACTACACCTCGGGTCACACACTGTAATACTCACACTCCACCCAATACACTACACCGTGGGTCATACACTGTAATACTCACACTCCACCCAATACACTACACCACGGGTCACACACTGCAATATTCACACTCCACCCAATACACACCAGGGGTCACAAACTGTAATACTCACACTCCACCCAATACACTGCACCGTGGGTCATACACTGTAATACTCACACTCCACCCAATACACTGCACCGTGGGTCACACACTGTAATACTCACACTCCACCCAATACACTACACCACGGGTCACACACTGTAATACTCACACTCCACCCAATACACTACACACCGGGTCACACACTGTAATACTCACACTCCACCCAATACACTACACCGTGGATCATACACTGTAATACTCACACTCCTCCCAATACACTACACCGTGGGTCACACACTGTAATACTCCCACTCCGGCCCGTACACTACACCACGGGTCACACACTGTAATACTCACACTCCACCCAATACACTTCACCACGGGTCATACACTGTAATACTCACACTCCACCCAATATACTACACCGTGGGTCATACACTGTAATACTCACACTCCACCCAATACACTACACCACGGGTCACACACTGTAATACTCACACTCCTCCCAATACACTACACCGTAGGTCACACAATGTAATACTCACACTACAGCCAATACACTACACCGTGTGTCATACACTGTAATACTCACACTCCACCCAATACACTGCACCGTGGGTCATACACTGTAATACTCACACTCCACCCAATACACTACACCACGGGTCACACACTAATACTCACACTCCACCCAATACACTACACCGTGGTTCATACACTGTAATACTCACACTCCACCCAATACACTACACCGTGGTTCATACACTGTAATACTCACACTCCACCCAATACACTACACCGTGGGTCATACACTGTAATACTCACACTCCACCCAATACACTACACCGTGGGTCACACACTGTAATACTCACACTCCACCCAATACAGTACACCGTGGGTCATACACTGTAATACTCACACTCCTCCCAATACACTACACCGTGAGTCACACACTGTAATATTCCCACTCCGACCCGTACACTACACCACGTGGTCACACACTGTAATAATCACACTACAGCCAATACACTACACCGTGGGTCACACACTGTAATATTCACACTCCACCCAATATACTACACCGTGGGTCATACACTGTAATACTCACACTCCACCCAATACACTACACCACGGGTCACACACTGTAATACTCACACTCCACCCAATACACTACACCACGGGTCACACACTGTAATACTCACACTCCACCCAATACACTACACCACGGGTCACACACTGTAATACTCACACTCCACCCAATACACTACACCACGGGTCACACACTGTAATATTCCCACTCCACCCAATACACTACACCACGGGTCACACACTGTAATACTCACACTCCACCCAATACACTACACCGTGGGTCATACACTGTAATACTCACACTCCACCCAATACACTACACCACGGGTCACACACTGTAATACTCACACTCCACCCAATACACTACACCATGGGACACACACTGTAATACTCACACTCCACCCAATACACTACACCGTGGGTCACACACTGTAATATTCCCACTCCACCCAATACACTACACCACGGGTCACACACTGTAATACTCACACTCCACCCAATACACTACACCGTGGGTCATACACTGTAATATTCCCACTCCACCCAATACACTACACCACGGGACACACACTGTAATACTCACACTCCTCCCAATACACTACACCGTGGGTCACACACTGTAATACTCACACTCCAGCCAATACACTACACCGTGTGTCATACACTGTAATACTCACACTACACCCAATACACTACACCGTGGGTCATACACTGTAATACTCACACTCCACCCAATACACTACACCACGGGTCACACACTAATACTCACACTCCACCCAATACACTACACCGTGGGTCATACACTGTAATACTCACACTCCACCCAATACACTACACCGTGGGTCACACACTGTAATACTCACACTCCACCCAATACACTACACCGTGGGTCATACACTGTAATACTCACACTCCTCCCGATACACTACACCGTGAGTCACACACTGTAATATTCCCACTCCGACCCGTACACTACACCACGTGGTCACACACTGTAATAATCACACTACAGCCAATACACTACACCGTGGGTCACACACTGTAATACTCACACTCCACCCAATACACTACACCACGGGTCACACACTGTAATACTCACACTCCACACAATACACTACACCAGGGGTCACACACTGCAATATTCACACTCCACCCAATAAACTACACCGTGGGTCATACACTGTAATACTCATACTCCACCCAATACACTACACCACGGGTCACACACTGTAATACTCACACTCCACCCAATACACTACACCGTGGGTCATACACTGTAATACTCACACTCCACCCAATACACTACACCATGGGACACACACTGTAATACTCACACTCCACCCAATACACTACACCGTGGGTCATACACTGTAATACTCACACTCCACCCAATACACTACACCAGGGGTCACACACTGCAATATTCACACTCCACCCAATAAACTACACCGTGGGTCATACACTGTAATACTCACACTCCACCCAATACACTACACCACGGGTCACACACTGTAATACTCACACTCCACCCAATACACTACACCACGGGTCACACACTGTAATACTCACACTCCACCCAATACACTTCACCACGGGTCACACACTGTAATATTCCCACTCCACCCAATACACTACACCGTGGGTCATACACTGTAATACTCACACTCCACCCAATACACTACACCACGGGTCACACACTGTAACACTCACACTCCACCCAATACACTACACCATGGGACACACACTGTAATACTCACACTCCACCCAATACACTACACTGTGAGTCACACACTGTAATACTCACACTCCACCCAATACACTACACCTGGGTCATACACTGTAATACTCACACTCCACCCAATACACTACACCACGGGTCACACACTGTAATACTCACACTCCTCCCAATACACTACACCGTGAGTCACACACTGTAATTTTCCCACTCCGACCCGTACACTACACCACGTGGTCACACACTGTAATAATCACACTACAGCCAATACACTACACCGTGGGTCATACACTGTAATACTCACACTCCACCCAATACACTACACCACGGGTCACACACTGTAATACTCACACTCCTCCCAATACACTACACCGTGAGTCACACACTCTAATACTCACACTCCACCCAATACACTACACCGTGAGTCACACACTGTAATATTCCCACTCCGACCCGTACACTACACCACGGGTCACACACTGTAATACTCACACTCCACCCAATACACTACACCACGGGTCACACACTGTAATACTCACACTCCACCCAATACACTACACCACGGGTCACACACTGTAATACTCACACTCCAGCCCGTACACTACCCCACGGGTCACACACTGTAATACTCACACTCCAGCCCATACACTACACCACGGGTCACACACTGCAATACTCACACTCCACCCAGTACACTACACCGTGGGTCACACACTGCAATACTCACACTCCAGCCCGTACACTACCCCACGGGTCACACACTGTAATACTCACACTCCAGCCCGTACACTACACCGTGGGTCATACACTGTAATACTCACACTCCATCCAATACACTACACCACGGGTCACACACTGTAATACTCACACTCCACCCATAACACTACACCACGGGTCACACACTGTAATACTCACACTCCAGCCCGTACACTACCCCACGGGTCACACACTGTAATACTCACACTCCAGCCCATACACTACACCACGGGTCACACACTGTAATACTCACACTCCACCCAGTACACTACACCACGGGTCACACACTCTAATACTCACACTCCAGCCCACACACTACACCACGGGTCACACACTGTAATACTCACACTCCACCCAATACACTACACCACGGGTCACACACTGTAATACTCACACTCCACCCAGTACACTACACCGTGAGTCACACACTGTAATATTCCCACTCCGACCCGTACACTACACCACGTGGTCACACACTGTAATACTCACACTCCTCCCAATACACTACACCGTGGGACACACACTGTAATACTCACACTCCACCCAATACACTACACCATGGGTCACACACTGTAATACTCACACTCCACCCAATACACTACACCACGGGTCACACACTGTAATTCTCACACTCCACCCAATACACTTCACCACGGGTCACACACTGTAATACTCACACTCCACCCAATACACTACACCATGGGACACACACTGTAATACTCACACTCCACCCAATACACTACACCGTGGGTCACACACTGTAATACTCACACTCCACCCAATACACTACACCATGGGACACACACTGTAATACTCACACTCCACCCAATACACTACACCGTGGGTCACACACTGTAATACTCACACTCCACCCAATACACTACACCACGGGTCACACACTGTAATACTCACACTCCACCCAATACACTACACCGTGGGTCACACACTGTAATACTCACACTCCACCCAATACACTACACCAGGGGTCACACACTGCAATATTCACACTCCACCCAATACACTACACCGTGGGTCATACACTGTAATACTCACACTCCACCCAATACACTACACCACGGGTCACACACTGTAATACTCACACTCCACCCAATACACTACCCCACGGGTCACACACTGTAATACTCACACTCCACCCAATACACTACACCACGGGTCACACACTGTAATACTCACACTCCACCCAATACACTACACCACGGGTCACACACTCTAATACTCACACTCCACCCAATACACTACACCGTGGGTCATACACTGTAATACTCACACTCCACCCAATACACTACACCATGGGACACACACTGTAATACTCACACTCCACCCAATACACTACACCACGGGTCACACACTGTAATACTCACACTCCACCCAATACACTACACCGTGGGTCATACACTGTAATACTCACACTCCACCCAATACACTACACCACGGGTCACACACTGTAATACTCACACTCCTCCCAATACACTACACCGTGAGTCACACACTGTAATATTCCCACTCCACCCAATACACTACACCACGGGTCACACACTGTAATACTCACACTCCACCCAATACACTACACCGTGGGTCATACACTGTAATACTCACACTCCACCCAATACACTACACCACGGGTCACACACTGTAATACTCACACTCCTCCCAATACACTACACCGTGAGTCACACACTGTAATATTCCCACTCCGACCCGTACACTACACCACGGGTCACACACTGTAATAATCACACTACAGCCAATACACTACACCGTGGGTCACACACTGTAATATTCACACTCCACCCAATATACTACACCGTGGGTCATACACTGTAATACTCACACTCCACCCAATACACTACACCACGGGTCACACACTGTAATACTCACACTCCACCCAATACACTACACCACGGGTCACACACTGTAATACTCACACTCCAGCCCGTACACTACCCCACGGGTCACACACTGTAATACTCACACTCCACCCAGTATACTACACCACGGGTCACACACTGTAATACTCACACTCCACCCAGTACACTACACCACGGGTCACACACTCTAATACTCACACTCCAGCCCACACACTACACCACGGGTCACACACTTTAATACTCACACTCCACCCAATACACTACACCACGGGTCACACACTGTAATACTCACACTCCACCCAATACACTACACCACGGGTCACACACTCTAATACTCACACTCCAGCCCACACACTACACCACGGGTCACACACTGTAATACTCACACTCCAGCCCGTACACTACACCACGGGTCACACACTGTAATACTCACACTCCACCCAGTACACTACACCACGGGTCACACACTCTAATACTCACACTCCACCCAGTACACTACACCACGGGTCACACACTCTAATACTCACACTCCAGCCCACACACTACACCACGGGTCACACACTGTAATACTCACACTCCAGCCCGTACACTACACCGTGGGTCATACACTGTAATATTCCCACTCCGACCCGTACACTACACCACGGGTCACACACTGTAATAATCACACTCCACCCAATACACTACACTGTGGGTCACACACTGTAATACTCACACTCCACCCAATACACTGCACCACGGGTCACACACTGTAATACTCACACTCCACCCAATACACTACACCACGGGTCACACACTGTAATACTCACACTCCACCCAATACACTACACCACGGGTCACACACTGTAATACTCACACTCCTCCCAATACACTACACCACGGGTCACACACTGTAATACTCACACTCCACCCAATACACTACACAACGGGTCACACACTCTAATACTCACACTCCAGCCCACACACTACACCACGGGTCACACACTGTAATACTCACACTCCTCCCAATACACTACACCACGGGTCACACACTGTAATACTCACACTCCACCCAGTACACTACACCACGGGTCACACACTCTAATACTCACACTCCAGCCCACACACTACACCACGGGTCACACACTGTAATACTCACACTCCAACCCGTACACTACACCGTGGGTCATACACTGTAATACTCACACTCCTCCCAATACACTACCCCACGGGTCACACACTGTAATACTCACACTCCACCCAATACACTACACCACGGGTCACACACTGTAATATTCCCACTCCAGCCCATACACTACCCCACGGGTCACACACTGTAATACTCACACTCCACCCAATACACTTCACCACGGGTCACACACTGTAATACTCACACTCCACCCAATACACTACACCGTGGGTCACACACTGTAATACTCACACTCCACCCAATACACTTCACCACGGGTCACACACTGTAATACTCACACTCCACCCAATACACTACACCGTGGGTCATACACTGTAATACTCACACTCCACCCAATACACTACACCGTGGGTCATACACTGTAATACTCACACTCCACCCAATACACTACACCACGGGTCACACACTGTAATACTCACACTCCTCCCAATACACTGCACCGTGAGTCACACACTAATATTCTCACTCAGGCCCGTACACTACACCACGGGGTCACACACTGTAATAATCACACTCCACCCAATACACTACACCACGGGTCACACACTGTAATACTCACACTCCTCCCAATACACTGCACCGTGAGTCACACACTAATATTCCCACTCAGGCCCGTACACTACACCACGGGGTCACACACTGTAATAATCACACTCCACCCAATACACTACACCACGGGTCACACACTGTAATACTCACACTCCATCCAATACACTACACCATGGGTCACACACTGTAATACTCACACTCCACCCAATACACTACACCACGGGTCACACACTGTAATACACTCCACCCAATACACTACACCACGGGTCACACACTGTAATACTCACACATGGGAATATGAACATTGGGTTCGGCATACTGACGCCTTTTTTTGGGTCAGATATCTGTGCAGAGCGGTTGTCACCTCCCCTCCCCCATTTCAGCCCTGACAATGGGTACATTAGGGCTGTGTATGTGGCGGTCACACACCGGCTATAAGTGGAAGCAGCTGCTCTATTTACAACCTCCGATAAGATGCTCCGATGATTTCCGTGAGAGATAAATTGAGGGCGCCCTGTGATAGCGGCACCCATCCCCCTGAACTCTGCCCGTGAAGTCAAGAACAGCAGGACGGCACAGTAAGAGGCGGCATCTCCAGACCGGATCAATGATGTCACAGATTTCAACTCACGCGGATTATTGGTTTATTGATTTCCCCAAAAGATAAAACATGAACAGCATTTTCCATGATGCACATCACCAGGAGACATGTTAATTCTCACAGTAGTTAAAGGGGCTGTCCAGTTTAGACCCCCCTCAAAAGAGTCCTCCAATAAAAAGGCCAATCTCAATCAGTGGGAGTCATTATAGCATATCAGCTCGCTTGTCTGGGGAAGCGCATTCCAGAGCACTGGTGCAGCACAGGAGGAGACAAGTGTGGGAGATTAGGATTATAGAGGATGGCAGTCTTGATAGCGTGTCAAAACAGCGATGGACTTTTATTTTCTTTTATGTTTGGACACACCTTCTCATTTAAAGATTTTTCTGTATTTTCATGACTATGAAAATTGTACATTCACACTGAAGGCATCAAAACTATGAATTAACACATGTGGAATTATATACTTAACAAAAAAGTGAAACTACTGAAATTATGTCTTATATTCTAGGTTCTTCAAAGTAGCCACCTTTTGCTTTGATGACTGCTTTGCACACTCTTGGCATTCTCTTGATGAGCTTTAAGAGGTAGTCACCGGGAATGGTCTTCCAACAATCTTGAAGGAGTTCCCAGAGATGCTGAGCACTTGTTGGCCCTTTTGTCTTCACTCTGCGGTCCAGCTCACCCCAAACCATCTCGATTGGGTTCAGGTCTGGTGACTGTGGAGGCCAGGTCATCTGGCGTAGCACCCATCACTCTCCTTCTTGGTCAAATAGCCCTTACACAGCCTGGAGGTGAGTTTGGGGTCATTATCCTGTTGAAAAATAAATGATGGTCCAACTAAACGCAAACCGGATGGAATAGCATGCCGCTGCAAGATGCCGTGGTAGCCATGCTGGTTCAGTATGCCTTCAATTTTGAATAAATCCCCAACAGTGTCACCAGCAAAGCACCCCCACACCATCACACCTCCTCCTCCATGCTTCACGGTGGGAACCAGGCATGTAGAGTCCATCCGTTCACCTTTTCTGTGTCGCACAAAGACACGGTGGTTGGAACCAAAGATCTCAAATTTGGACACATCAGACCAAAGCACAGATTTCCACTGGTCTAATGTCCATTCCTTGTGTTCTTTAGCCCAAACAAGTCTCTTCTGCTTGTTGCCTGTCCTTAGCGGTGGTGTCCTAGCAGCTATTTTACCATGAAGGCCTGCTGCACAAAGTCTCCTCTTAACAGTTGTGGTAGAGATGTGTCTGCTGCTAGAACTCTGTGTGGCATTGACCTGGTCTCTAATCTGAGCTGCTGTTATCCTGCGATTTCTGAGGCTGGTGACTTGGATAAACTTATCCTCAGAAGCAGAGGTGACTCTTGGTCTTCCTTTCCTGGGGCGGTCCTCATGTGAACCAGTTTCTTTGTGGCGCTTGATGGTTTTTGCCACTGCACTTGGGGACACTTTCAAAGTTTTCCCAATTTTTCGGACTGACTGACCTTCATTTCTTAAAGTAATGATGGCCACACGTTTTCTTTACTTAGCTGCTTTTTTCTTGCCATAATACAAATTCTAACAGTCTATTCAGTAGGACTATCAGCTGTGTATCCACCAGACTTCTGCACAACACAACTGATGGTCCCAACCCCATTTATAAGGCAAGAAATCCCACTTATTAAACCTGACAGGGCACACCTGTGAAGTGAAAACCATTCCCGGTGTCTACCTCTTGAAGCTCATCAAGAGGATGCCAAGAGTGTGCAAAGCTGTCATCAAAGCAAAAGGTGGCTACTTTGAAGAACCTAGAATATAAGACATAATTTCAGTTGTTTCACACTTTTTTGTTAAGTATATAATTCCACATGTGTTAATTCATAGTTTTGATGCCTTCAATCTGAATGTACAATTTTCATAGTCATGAAAATACAGAAAAATCTTTACATGAGAAGGTGTGTCCAAACTTTTGGTCTGTACTGTATGTTGGCAAAAAAATACTGCAATTAGGTTTCATTAAAAGCGCTGCAGTTTGCCCTCTATAGCCTCTGTCTATGGCTCTCTGCAGAATGAGTTATCTGAGAGTCCATGAGCGAGATCATTCTGTAGTGAAGCAGCGCTGAGCAGCAGAACTGGAATTGTGGAGACCTGGATGTAGCAGAGCTGAGTAGCAGAACTGGAACAGTGGCAACCTGGATGTAGCAGAGCTGAGCAGTAGAACTGGAACAGTGGATACCTGGATGTAGCGGAGCTGAGTAGCAGAACTGGAATAGTGGAGACCTGGATATGGCAGAGCTGAGCAGCAGATCTGGAATAGTGGAGACCTGGATATAGCAGAGCTGAGCAGCAGAACTGGAGACCTGGATGTAGCAGAGCTGAGCAGCAGAACTGGAGAAGTGGAGACCTGGATGTAGCAGAGCTTAGCAGCAGAATTGGAGTAGTGGAGACCTACATGTAGCAGAGTTGAGGAGCAGAACTGGACTAGTGGAGACCTAGATGTAGCAGAGCTGAGAAACAGACTGGACTATTGGAGACCTAGATGTATCAGAGCTGAGCAGCAGAACTGGACTAGTGGAGACCTGGATATAACAGAGCGGAGCAGCAGAACTGGAATAGTGGAGACCTGGATGTAGCAGAGCGGAGCAGCAGAACTGGAATAGTGGAGACCTGGATGTAGCAGAGCTGAGCAGCAGAACTGGAATAGTGGAGACCTGGATGTACCAGAGCAGAGCAGCAGAACTGGAATAGTGGAGAACTGGAAGTAGCAGAGCTGAGCAGCAGAAATGGAATAGTGGGGACATTGATGCAGCAGACCTGGAACAGTGAAGACCTGGAGGTAGCAGAGCTGAGCAGCAGAACTGGAATAGTGGAGACCTGGATGTAGCAGAACTGAGCAGCAAAACTGGAACAGTGGAGACCTGGATGTAGCAGAGTTGAGCAGCAGAACTGGAATAGTGGAAGCCTGGATGTAGCAGAGCGGAGCAGCAGAACTGGAATAGTTGAGACCTGGATGTAGCAGAACTGAGCTTCAGAACTGGAATAGTGGAGAGCTGGATGTAGCAGAATTGAGCAGCAGAACTGGAATAGTGGAGACCTGGATGTAGCAGAGCTGGGCAGCAGAACTGGAATAGTGGAGACCTGGATGTAGCAGAGCTGAGCAGCAGAAATGGAGACCAGGATGTAGCAGAGCTGAGCTGCAGAACTGGAATAGTGTAGACCTGGATGTAGCAGAGCTGAGCAGCAGAACTGGAACAGTGGAGACCTGGATGTAGCAGAGCTGAGAGGCAGAACTGGAACAGTGAAGAGACCTGGATGTAGCAGAGCTGAGCAGTAGAACTGGAACAGTGGAGACCTGGATGTAGCGGAGCTGAGTAGCAGAACTGGAATAGTGGAGACCTGGATATAGCAGAGCTGAGCAGCAGAACTGGAATAGTGGAGACCTGGATGTAGCAAAGCTGAGCAGCAGAACTGGAACAGTGGAGACCTGGATGTAGCAGAGCGGAGCAGCAGAACTGGAACAGTGGAGAGACCTGGATGTAGCAGAGCTGAGCAGTAGAACTGGAACAGTGGAGACCTGGATGTAGCGGAGCTGAGTAGCAGAACTGGAATAGTGGAGACCTGGATATGGCAGAGCTGAGCAGCAGAACTGGAGACCTGGATGTAGCAGAGCTGAGCAGCAGAACTGGAGACCTGGATGTAGCAGAGCTGAGCAGCAGAATTGGAGTAGTGGAGATCTAGATGTAGCAGAGCTGAGCAGCAGACTGGACTAGTGGAGACCTACATGCAGCAGAGTTGAGCAGCAGAACTGGACTAGTGGAGACCTAGATGTAGCAGAGCTGAGAAACAGACTGGACTATTGGAGACCTAGATGTATCAGAGCTGAGCAGCAGAACTGGAATAGTGGAGACCTGGATGTAGCAGAGCTGAGCAGCAGAACTGGAACAGTGGTGACCTGGATGTAGCAGAGCTGAGCAGCAGAACTGGACTAGTGGAGACCTGGGTATAACAGAGCTGAGCAGCAGAACTGGAATAGTGGAGACCTGGATGTAGCAGTGCTGAGCAGCAGAACTGGAATAGTGGAGACCTGGATGTAGCAGAGCCGAGCAGCAGCACTGGAGTAGAGGAGACCTCAATGTAGCAGAGCTGAGCAGCATTACTAGAGTAGTGGAGACCTCAATGTAGCAGAGCAGAGCAGAGCAGCAGAAATGGAGTAGTGGAGACCTTAATGTAGCAGAGCTGAGCAGCAGAACTGGAGTAGTGGAGACCTATATGTAGCAGAGCTGAGCAGCAGAACTGGAGTAGTGGAGACCTCAATGTAGCAGAGCTGAGCAGCATTACTAGAGTAGTGGAGACCTCAATGTAGCAGAGCTGAGCAGCATTACTAGAGTAGTGGAGACCTCAATGTAGCAGAGCTGAGCAGCAGAAATGGAGTAGTGGAGACCTTAATGTAGCAGAGCTGAGCAGCAGAACTGGAGTAGTGGAGACCTAGATGTAGCAGTGCTGAGCAGCAGATCTGGAGTAGTGGAGACCTAGATGTAGCAGAGCTGAGAAACAGACTGGACTATTGGAGACCTAGATGTATCAGAGCTGAGCAGCAGAACTGGAATAGTGGAGACCTGGATGTAGCAGAGCTGAGCAGCAGAACTGGAACAGTGGTGACCTGGATGTAGCAGAGCTGAGCAGCAGAACTGGACTAGTGGAGACCTGGGTATAACAGAGCTGAGCAGCAGAACTGGAATAGTGGAGACCTGGATGTAGCAGTGCTGAGCAGCAGAACTGGAATAGTGGAGACCTGGATGTAGCAGAGCCGAGCAGCAGCACTGGAGTAGAGGAGACCTCAATGTAGCAGAGCTGAGCAGCATTACTAGAGTAGTGGAGACCTCAATGTAGCAGAGCAGAGCAGAGCAGCAGAAATGGAGTAGTGGAGACCTTAATGTAGCAGAGCTGAGCAGCAGAACTGGAGTAGTGGAGACCTATATGTAGCAGAGCTGAGCAGCAGAACTGGAGTAGTGGAGACCTCAATGTAGCAGAGCTGAGCAGCATTACTAGAGTAGTGGAGACCTCAATGTAGCAGAGCTGAGCAGCATTACTAGAGTAGTGGAGACCTCAATGTAGCAGAGCTGAGCAGCAGAAATGGAGTAGTGGAGACCTTAATGTAGCAGAGCTGAGCAGCAGAACTGGAGTAGTGGAGACCTAGATGTAGCAGTGCTGAGCAGCAGATCTGGAGTAGTGGAGACCTAGATGTAGCAGAGCTGAGCAGCAGAACTGGAGTAGTGGAGACCTATATGTAGCAGAGCTGAGCAGCAGAACTGCAGTAGTGGAGACCTTGATGTAGCAGAGCTGAGCAGCAGAACTGGACTAGTGGAGACCTAGATGTAGCAGTGCTGAGCAGCGGAACTGGACTAGTGGAGACCTCAGTGTAGCAGAGCTGAGCAGCCTAACTGGAGACCTGGATGTAGCAGAGCTGAGCAGCAGAACTGTAGTAGTCAAGATCTGGATGTAGCAGAGCTGAGCAGCAGAACTGGAGTAGTGGATACCTGAACGTAGTAGAGCTGAGCAGTAGAACTGGAGTAGTGGAGACCTGGATATAGCAGAGTTGATGAGCAGAACTGGAAACCTGGATATAGCAGAGCTGGGCGGCAGACTGAATGTAGTAGCCTAAAAAGTTCAAGAGAGTGAAACAAACAATGGAGGAAACTGAATATAAGTTTCTGATAAATTCCAGGGAGTCCTTGAGCTGATAATGGTGGGTTGCCACAGGTCATTAGTATCACTGATGGAGCTGATAATGGTGGAATGCTCTGACTGTGAGATCATCAGATTGCGTCACCAGTGAGAACAATGTAACGCTAATAGCCAATTTATAATGTAAATGGAAAAGGTGAAAAATGCACCTGACATTAGTGGAAACAAAAAAGCCAGCCTATGTTCAGGCTTCCCTGGTTGTCTCGGGTAAATTACTTTTTTATTCTATCATTCTTGGTGGACTGTTAGTGGAGATATGCAGTCCAGATTCTCAGGTTTTCTAGAGTAGTGGAGGTCTTCCTTCCAGCTTCCTTGGTGGTCTAGGGTGGTAGAGGCTTTTATAACAGCTTCTCTGGGGTCTAGAGTAGTAGAGGTCTTCCTTCCAGCTTCCTTGGTGGTCTAGGGTGGTAGAGGCTTTTATAACAGCTTCTCTGGGGTCTAGAGTAGTGGAGGTCTTCCTTCCAGCTTCCTTCGTGGTTTAGGGTGGTAGAGGGGTTTTTTAACAGCTTCCCTGGGGTCTAAACTAGTGGAGGTCTTCCTTCCAGCTTCCTTGGTGGTTTAGGGTGGTAGAGGCTTTTATAACAGCTTCCCTGGGGTCTAGAGTAGTAGAGGTCTTCCTTCCAGCTTCCTTGGTGGTCTAGAGTGGTAGAGGCTTTTATAACAGCTTCCCTGGGGTCTAGAGTGGTGGAGGTCTTCCTTCCAGCTTCCTTGGTGGTCTAGGGTGGTAGAGGCTTTTATAACAGCTTCCCTGGGGTCTAGACTAAAGGAGGTCTTCCTTCCAGCTTCCTTGGTGGTCTAGGGTGGTAGAGGCTTTTATAACAGCTTCCCTGGGGTCTAGAGTGGTGGAGGTCTTCCTTCCAGCTTCCTTGGTGGTCTAGGGTGGTAGAGGCTTTTATAACAGCTTCTCTGGGGTCTAGAGTAGTGGAGGTCTTCCTTCCAGCTTCCTTGGTGGTCTAGGGTGGTAGAGGCTTTTATAACAGCTTCTCTGGGGTCTAGAGTAGTAGAGGTCTTCCTTCCAGCTTCCTTGGTGGTCTAGGGTGATAGAGGCTTTTATAACAGCTTCTCTGGGGTCTAGAGTAGTGGAGGTCTTCCTTCCAGCTTGCTTGGTGATCTATGGCAGTAAAGAATCCTAGCTTCTCCAATTGTCTATGGTAGTGGATGTTCATATCAACTTTCCTGGTAGTTTGGGATAGTGGTGGTGTCCTCAGAATCATTAACAAAACGGACAACCACGAACTGCATAACAAGTCACTTTATTTTCACAGAGATATTAATATTTCACCAAAAATTGAAAATAATACAGAAATGAAAACAAACAATTCACTACAGTACCACAGCAATAAAGTAAAGAAGGACCCACACCTCCATACAACGATGGCAGCCAACTTGGAGGTGGGTCTGGTAGCCAAGTATTAACTTAGCACCATCAATGGCTCCAAGCAATGAGGAAACTGGCTTTTGATGAGGTCACCTTGGATGATATCACTGACTCCTGGTGATGAGGTTACCCTCAATAATGTCACTGGCTCCTAGTGATGAGGTCACCCTCAATGACATCACTGGCTCCTAGTGATGAGGTCACAGGCTCCTACAGATGAGGTCACCCTCAATGAGGCACCAAGCTCTTGGTGAAGTCACTGGCTCCTGGAAATGAGATCACCCTCAATGAGATCACTGGCTTTTTGGCGATGATGTCATTGGCTCCTAGCGTTGAGGTCACACTCAATGAGGCTGCTGGCTCCTGGTGATGAGATCAGACTCAATGAAGTAACTGTCTCTTGGCGATGATGTCATTGGCTCCTGGCGTTGAGATAGCACTCAATGAGGTCAATGGCTCTTGGAGATGAGGAGGGAGGATGCCCTTGATGAGGTTCACTGGCTTCTGCTGATGAGGTCACCCTCGATAATGTTGCTGGCTAATGGCAATGAGGTCACCCTCGATGATGTCACTGGCTACAGGCGTAATGGTTGGATTCTGACTGGGCAGATCGACAATTCAGAAATCTGGGAAAGCTGGATGACAATCCAAACATCTTATTATCGTGTAAACTGAAACATGGTTTTGAATTATTAAGAAGGGCTCTAACCACCACAAATGTGTTTATGCAACTTTGAGGACTGACCAGTCAAGGTTGCTCCTTACAGTAAAATCCCTTAAATCTGGTTTTAGTGTGTCCTGCAATATCCTCCACTTTCTGATCCTTCTTGTTGACCAGACTTCATGATGTCACATGTTCTTGTCCAGCACGGATGACCCTGAACGGAGGTCCATGTCCGGGCACAATGACGTCGGCCAACCCCAGAAGGTTCCTCCGACTTTTCTCCTGTACTTCTGGGTTTTCGCTGAGTTCCCTCCAGGTGTCCTCATCACCTTCTCTTTCAAACACGTCCCCAGCAACTGCCACCGTGCCGAGTGTCGTCCCCGGGACTAGGAGGGTGATGTCGCTCCCTGTATGCCCCGGGGTGGGCACCACCTTCAGACCTTCTCCTCCAGGTAACAAGTAGGGTTCTCCACTCCGGAAGTTGTGGGACACGTAGGAGCCGTCACGCCACAGATCGTAAGACACCAGGATCTCAGCATTGGGGAACAGGTTCAGGTTGCCCACGTGATCAGAATGCCCATGAGTGCAAATCACGTGGGTCACGTCCTCAGGGGACACCCCATGGCTCCTCAGAGCGTCCAGGATGAAGTCTCGAGACCAGGGGCCGGCGGTGTCCACCAATACAGTCAGGGGGCCGCGGACCAGGGTGACGGAGCCATCGGCCTGGAAGCGATCAACACCCACGTCCCTGCAGTAACCTTCCAACAGGATGTGCACGGAGTGAGGAGAGCCAGCTATGTGGTGGGAGGAGAGAGGAGACGTCACATACTGCGGGGAGAGAGAGGAGAGAGGAGAGGTCACAAACTGCAAAGTGGGAGAAGAGAGGAAAGGTCAAATACTGCAGAGGGGGAGGAGAGAGGTCACATACTGCAGAGAGGGAGGAGAGGAAAGGTCACATACTGCAGAGGGAGGAGAGAGGTCACATACTGCAGAGGGGGAGGAGAATGGTCACATACTGCAGAAGGGGAGGAGAGAGGACACATACTGCAGAGGGGGGAGGAGAGAGGTCACATACTGCAGAGGGGGGAGGAGAGAGGTCACATACTGCAGAGGGGGAGGAGAGAGGTCACATACTGCAGAGGGGGGAGGAGAGAGGTCACATACTGCAGAGGGGGGAGGAGAGAGGTCACATACTGCAGAGGGGGAGGAGAGAGGTCACATACTGCAGAGGGGGAGGAGAGAGGTCACATACTGCAGAGGGGGAGGAGAGAGGTCACATACTGCAGAGGGGGAGGAGAGAGGTCACAAACTGCAAAGTGGGAGGAGAGAGGAAAGGTCAAATACTGCAGAGGGGGAGGAGAGAGGTCACATACTGCAGAGAGAGAGGAGAGAGGTCACGCACTGCGGAGGGAGGAGAGAGGTCACGCACTGCGGAGGGAAGAGAGGAAAGGTCACATACTGCGGAGAGAGTAGAGGTTACAGACTGGGGAGAGACAGGAGAGGTCACGAACTGCAAAGAGGGAGGAGAGAGGAATGATTAAATAATGCAGAGGGGGAGGAGAGCGGTCACATACTGCTGAAAGGGAGGAGAGGAAATGTCAGGCACTGCAGAGAGAGGGGAGATTACAAACTGCAGAGAGGGAAAGAAAGGAAAGATAACGAACTGCAGAGAGAGGAGAGAAGAAAGGTCTCGTACTCCAGAGAGCCATGGGAGAGGAAAGGTCACGTACGCAGAGAGGGAGGAAAGAGAAGAGGTCACATACTGTACATAGAAAGGAGAGAGGAAAGGTCACATACTACAAAGAAGGAGGAGAGAAGAAAGGTCACTTACTTCAGAGAGGGAGGAGAGGTCACATGTTGCAAAGAGGGAGAAGAGGTCACATTCTGCAAAGAGGGAGGAGAGGTCACGTACAGTAGGGAAGGAGGAGAGGTCACGTACAGTAGAGAAGGAGAGGTCACATGCTGCAGAGGGAGGAGAGGTCACGTACAGTAGAGGAGGAGAGGTCACGTGCTGCAGAGGGAGGAGAGGTCACATACAGCAGAGAGGGAGGATAGAGAAGAGGTCGTACTGCAAAGAGGGAGGAGAGGTCACGCATTGCGGAGAGAGGAAAGGTCATGTACTGGAAAGAGGAAGGAGAGGTCACACACTGCAGAGCACGGAAAGATCACATACTGGAAAGAGAGGAAATGTCACATAATGCAGAGAGGGAGGAGAGAGGAAAGATTACATAAGGCAGAGAGAGAGGACAGACAAAAGGTCACACATACTGCTGGAGAGAGGTCACAAAATGCAGAGAGGGAGGAGAGAAAAAGACACGTAATGCGAAGAGGGAGGAGAGGTCACGTACTGAAGAGAGGAAGGAGAGGTCACATACTACAGAGAGGGAGGAGAGGGCACGAACTGCAAAGAGAGAGGAGAGGTCACATGCTACAAAAAGAGGACAGACAAAAATTTAGTCACGTACTGTAGAGAGGGAAGAGAGAGGAGAGGACACATACGGCGGAGAGGGAGGAGAGCACATACTACAGAGAGAGAGGGAAGACAAGAAGTCACATACTGCAGAGAGGGAGGAGAGGTCACGTATAGAGATGGGCGAACCCGAACAGTAAAATTTGGTGTCTATACCGAACACCAACTGTTCAGGCACGGACACGGTCTTCATCAGGACATGTGCATGACAGCACGGCAAACACGGCTTCTGATCAGCATTAAAATCATTACTGACGGTCAGTCTGACGCGGTTCCCATAACAGTGTGAGCCAGCAGCTGTGATCGGAGGAATAAAGTTTACCTCCAGTCACTGGCGTCGGGTGACTGCTCCCATCAGCTGACGCCTGCTGCTCCTAAAAACAGCGAGAGTAGGTGCAGCTGATGGGAGTACTCATCAGCCAATGCCTGCTCTCTAAAAAAAAAAAAAAAAAAAAAAACACGGCATGGGTTCACTTTTTTATTTGATAACCAGCCAGACAAAACTGACAACTGTGGGCTGCAACCCTAAGCTGTCAGCTAAAATAGCTGTGGCCTGGTATTCTCAGGCTGGTGAGGGGCCATTGATATTGCCTCCCCTCAGCCGAAAAATAGCAGGCGGCAGCCACCCAGAAAAGGTGCATCTATTAGGTGCGCCAATTCTAGCGCTTTGCCCGGCTCTTCCCACTTGCCCTGTAGAGGTGGTTCATATTTGTGGGGTTGATGTCACCAATGTATCATCAGGTGACATCAAGCCCACGGCTTACTAATGGAGAGGTGTATCTAAGAAAACTATCCATTACTAATCCTATAGTTATACATAAGCGGGTTGTTGGGCGCAATGTCTCTATATCCTCTCTGTTACACGGGATGCCGGGGGCACGTCCCTATATCCTCTCTGTTACACGGGATACCAGGGGCACGTCTCTATATCCTCTCTGTTACACGGGATGTCGGGGGCACCTCCCTATATCCGGTCTGTTACACGGGATGTCGGGGGCACGTCCCTATATCCTCTCTGTTACACGGGATACCAGGGGCACGTCTCTATATCCTCTCTGTTACACGGGATGTCAGGGGCACGTCCCTATATCCGGTCTGTTACACGGGATGTCGGGGGCATGTCCCTATATCCGGTCTGTTACACGGGATGTCGGGGGCTCCTCCCTATATCCGGTCTGTTACACGGAATGTCGGGGACACGTCCCTATATACGGTCTGTTACACGGGATGTCGGGGGCACGTCCCTATATCCGGTCTGTTACACGGGATGTCGGGGGCACCTCCCTATATCCGGTCTATTACACGGGATGTCGGGGGGCACCTCCCTATATCCGGTCTGTTACACGGGATGTCGGGGGACACGTCCCTATATCCGCTCTGTTACACGGGATGTCGGGGACACCTCCCTATATCCGCTCTGTTACACGGGATGTCGGGGACACGTCCCTATATCCGGTCTGTTACACGTGATGTCGGGGGACACGTCCCTATATCCGGTCTGTTACACGGGATGTCGGGGGCACCTCCCTATATCCGGTCTATTACACGGGATGTCGGGGGACACGTTCCTATATCCGGTCTGTTACACGGGATGTCGGGGGCACATCCCTATATCCGGTCTGTTACACGGGATGTCGGGGGCTCCTCCCTATATCCGGTCTGTTACACGGGATGTCGGGGGCTCCTCCCTATATCCGGTCTGTTACACGGGATGTCGGGGGCACGTCCCTATATCCGGTCTATTACACGGGATGTCGGGGACACGTCCCTATATCCGGTCTGTTACACGGGATGTCGGGGGGCACCTCCCTATATCCGGTCTGTTACACGGGATGTCGGGGGGCACCTCCCTATATCCGGTCTGTTACACGGGATGTCGGGGGCACCTCCCTATATCCGGTCTGTTACACGGGATGTCGGGGGCACCTCCCTATATCCGGTCTGTTACACGGGATGTCGGGGGGCACCTCCCTATATCCGGTCTGTTACACGGGATGTCGGGGACACCTCCCTATATCCGGTCTGTTACACGGGATGTCGGGGGCACCTCCCTATATCCGGTCTGTTACACGGGATGTCGGGGGGCACCTCCCTATATCCGGTCTGTTACACGGGATGTCGGGGGGCACCTCCCTATATCCGGTCTGTTACACGGGATGTCGGGGGGCACCTCCCTATATCCGGTCTGTTACACGGGATGTCGGGGGCACCTCCCTATATCCACTCTGTTACACGGGATGTCGGGGGCACCTCCCTATATCCGGTCTGTTACACGGGATGTCGGGGGGCACCTCCCTATATCCGGTCTGTTACACGGGATGTCGGGGGCACCTCCCTATATCCGGTCTGTTACACGGGATGTCGGGGGCACCTCCCTATATCCACTCTGTTACACGGGATGTCGGGGGCACCTCCCTATATCCGGTCTGTTACACGGGATGTCGGGGGCACCTCCCTATATCCGGTCTGTTACACGGGATGTCGGGGGCACCTCCCTATATCCGGTCTGTTACACGGGATGTCGGGGGCACCTCCCTATATCCGGTCTGTTACACGGGATGTCGGGGGGCACCTCCCTATATCCGGTCTGTTACACGGGATGTCGGGGGCACCTCCCTATATCCGGTCTGTTACACGGGATGTCGGGGGGCACCTCCCTATATCCGGTCTGTTACACGGGATGTCGGGGGCACCTCCCTGTATCCGGTCTGTTACACGGGATGTCGGGGGCACCTCCCTATATCCGGTCTGTTACACGGGATGTCGGGGGCACCTCCCTATATCCGGTCTGTTACACGGGATGTCGGGGGCACCTCCCTATATCCGGTCTGTTACACGGGATGTCGGGGGGCACCTCCCTATATCCGGTCTGTTACACGGGATGTCGGGGGCACCTCCCTATATCCGGTCTGTTACACGGGATGTCGGGGGCACCTCCCTATATCCGGTCTGTTACACGGGATGTCGGGGGCACCTCCCTATATCCGGTCTGTTACACGGGATGTCGGGGGCACCTCCCTATATCCGGTCTGTTACACGGGATGTCGGGGGCTCCTCCCTATATCCGGTCTGTTACACGGGATGTCGGGGGCACCTCCCTATATCCGGTCTGTTACACGGGATGTCGGGGGCACCTCCCTATATCCGGTCTGTTACACGGGATGTCGGGGGACACGTCTCTATATCCGGTCTGTTACACGGGATGTCGGGGGCTCCTCCCTATATCCGGTCTGTTACACGGGATGTCGGGGGCACCTCCCTATATCCGGTCTGTTACACGGGATGTCGGGGGGCACCTCCCTATATCCGGTCTGTTACACAGGATGTCGGGGGGCACCTCCCTATATCCGGTCTGTTACACGGGATGTCGGGGGCACCTCCCTATATCCGGTCTGTTACACGGGATGTCGGGGGGCACCTCCCTATATCCGGTCTGTTACACGGGATGTCGGGGGCACCTCCCTATATCCGGTCTGTTACACGGGATGTCGGGGGCACGTCCCTATATCCGGTCTGTTACACGGGATGTCGGGGGCACCTCCCTATATCCGGTCTGTTACACGGGATGTCGGGGGCACCTCCCTATATCCGGTCTGTTACACGGGATGTCGGGGGCACCTCCCTATATCCGGTCTGTTACACGGGATGTCGGGGGCACCTCCCTATATCCGGTCTGTTACACGGGATGTCGGGGGGCACCTCCCTATATCCGGTCTGTTACACGGGATGTCGGGGGGCACCTCCCTATATCCGGTCTGTTACACGGGATGTCGGGGGCACCTCCCTATATCCGGTCTGTTACACGGGATGTCGGGGGGCACCTCCCTATATCCGGTCTGTTACACGGGATGTCGGGGGCTCCTCCCTATATCCGGTCTGTTACACGGGATGTCGGGGGCACCTCCCTATATCCGGTCTGTTACACGGGATGTCGGGGGACACGTCCCTATATCCGGTCTGTTACACGGGATGTCGGGGGCTCCTCCCTATATCCGGTCTGTTACACGGGATGTCGGGGGCACCTCCCTATATCCGGTCTGTTACACGGGATGTCGGGGGCACCTCCCTATATCCGGTCTGTTACACGGGATGTCGGGGGGCACCTCCCTATATCCGGTCTGTTACACGGGATGTCGGGGGCACGTCCCTATATCCGGTCTGTTACACGGGATGTCGGGGGCTCCTCCCTATATCCGGTCTGTTACACGGGATGTCGGGGGCACCTCCCTATATCCGGTCTGTTACACGGGATGTCGGGGGCACCTCCCTATATCCGGTCTGTTACACGGGATGTCGGGGGGCACCTCCCTATATCCGGTCTGTTACACGGGATGTCGGGGGCTCCTCCCTATATCCGGTCTGTTACACGGGATGTCGGGGGCACCTCCCTATATCCGGTCTGTTACACGGGATGTCGGGGGACACGTCCCTATATCCGGTCTGTTACACGGGATGTCGGGGGCTCCTCCCTATATCCGCTCTGTTACACGGGATGTCGGGGGCACCTCCCTATATCCGGTCTGTTACACGGGATGTCGGGGGCACCTCCCTATATCCGGTCTGTTACACGGGATGTCGGGGGGCACCTCCCTATATCCGGTCTGTTACACGGGATGTCGGGGGCACCTCCCTATATCCGGTCTGTTACACGGGATGTCGGGGGCACCTCCCTATATCCGGTCTGTTACACGGGATGTCGGGGGGCACCTCCCTATATCCGGTCTGTTACACGGGATGTCGGGGGCACGTCCCTATATCCGGTCTGTTACACGGGATGTCGGGGGCACCTCCCTATATCCGGTCTGTTACACGGGATGTCGGGGGCACCTCCCTATTTCCGGTCTGTTACACGGGATGTCGGGGGCTCCTCCCTATATCCGGTCTGTTACACGGGATGTCGGGGGCACCTCCCTATATCCGGTCTATTACACGGGATGTCGGGGGCACCTCCCTATATCCGGTCTGTTACACGGGATGTCGGGGGCACCTCCCTATATCCGGTCTGTTACACGGGATGTCGGGGACACCTCCCTATATCCGGTCTGTTACACGGGATGTCGGGGGGCACCTCCCTATATCCGGTCTGTTACACGGGATGTCGGGGGGCACCTCCCTATATCCGGTCTGTTACACGGGATGTCGGGGGGCACCTCCCTATATCCGGCCTGTTACACGGGATGTCGGGGGGCACCTCCCTATATCCGGTCTGTTACACGGGATGTCGGGGGCACCTCCCTATATCCGGTCTGTTACACGGGATGTCGGGGGCACCTCCCTATATCCGGTCTGTTACACGGGATGTCGGGGGGCACCTCCCTATATCCGGTCTGTTACACGGGATGTCGGGGGCACCTCCCTATATCCGGTCTGTTACACGGGATGTCGGGGGCACCTCCCTATATCCGGTCTGTTACACGGGATGTCGGGGGCACGTTCCTATATCCGGTCTGTTACACGGGATGTCGGGGGGCACCTCCCTATATCCGGTCTATTACACGGGATGTCGGGGGCACCTCCCTATATCCGGTCTGTTACACGGGATGTCGGGGACACGTCCCTATATCCGGTCTGTTACACGGGATGTCGGGGGGCACCTCCCTATATCCGGTCTGTTACACGGGATGTCGGGGGCTCCTCCCTATATCCGGTCTGTTACACGGGATGTCGGGGGCTCCTCCCTATATCCACTCTGTTACACGGGATGTCGGGGGCACCTCCCTATATCCGATCTGTTACACGGGATGTCGGGGGCACCTCCCTATATCCGGTCTGTTACACGGGATGTCGGGGGCACCTCCCTATATCCGGTCTGTTACACGGGATGTCGGGGGCACGTCCCTATATCCGGTCTGTTACACGGGATGTCGGGGGGCTCCTCCCTATATCCGGTCTGTTACACGGGATGTCGGGGGACACGTCCCTATATCCGGTCTGTTACACGGGATGTCGGGGGCACCTCCCTATATCCGGTCTGTTACACGGGATGTCGGGGGCTCCTCCCTATATCCGGTCTGTTACACGGGATGTCGGGGGCACCTCCCTATATCCGGTCTGTTACACGGGATGTCGGGGGGCACCTCCCTATATCCGGTCTGTTACACGGGATGTCGGGGGGCTCCTCCCTATATCCGGTCTGTTACACGGGATGTCGGGGGCACCTCCCTATATCCGGTCTGTTACACGGGATGTCGGGGGGCACCTCCCTATATCCGGTCTGTTACACGGGATGTCGGGGGGCACCTCCCTATATCCGGTCTGTTACACGTGATGTCGGGGGCACCTCCCTATATCCGGTCTATTACACGGGATGTCGGGGGCACCTCCCTATATCCGGTCTGTTACACGGGATGTCGGGGGGCACCTCCCTATATCCGGTCTGTTACACGTGATGTCGGGGGCACCTCCCTATATCCGGTCTGTTACACAGGATGTCGGGGGACACGTCCCTATATCCGGTCTGTTACACGGGATGTCGGGGGCTCCTCCCTATATCCGGTCTGTTACACGGGATGTCGGGGGCACCTCCCTATATCCGGTCTGTTACACGGGATGTCGGGGGCACCTCCCTATATCCGGTCTGTTACACGGGATGTCGGGGGGCACCTCCCTATATCCGGTCTGTTACACGGGATGTCGGGGGCACGTCCCTATATCCGGTCTGTTACACGGGATGTCGGGGGCTCCTCCCTATATCCGGTCTGTTACACGGGATGTCGGGGGCACCTCCCTATATCCGGTCTGTTACACGGGATGTCGGGGGCACCTCCCTATATCCGGTCTGTTACACGGGATGTCGGGGGGCACCTCCCTATATCCGGTCTGTTACACGGGATGTCGGGGGCTCCTCCCTATATCCGGTCTGTTACACGGGATGTCGGGGGCACCTCCCTATATCCGGTCTGTTACACGGGATGTCGGGGGACACGTCCCTATATCCGGTCTGTTACACGGGATGTCGGGGGCTCCTCCCTATATCCGCTCTGTTACACGGGATGTCGGGGGCACCTCCCTATATCCGGTCTGTTACACGGGATGTCGGGGGCACCTCCCTATATCCGGTCTGTTACACGGGATGTCGGGGGGCACCTCCCTATATCCGGTCTGTTACACGGGATGTCGGGGGCACCTCCCTATATCCGGTCTGTTACACGGGATGTCGGGGGCACCTCCCTATATCCGGTCTGTTACACGGGATGTCGGGGGGCACCTCCCTATATCCGGTCTGTTACACGGGATGTCGGGGGCACGTCCCTATATCCGGTCTGTTACACGGGATGTCGGGGGCACCTCCCTATATCCGGTCTGTTACACGGGATGTCGGGGGCACCTCCCTATTTCCGGTCTGTTACACGGGATGTCGGGGGCTCCTCCCTATATCCGGTCTGTTACACGGGATGTCGGGGGCACCTCCCTATATCCGGTCTATTACACGGGATGTCGGGGGCACCTCCCTATATCCGGTCTGTTACACGGGATGTCGGGGGCACCTCCCTATATCCGGTCTGTTACACGGGATGTCGGGGACACCTCCCTATATCCGGTCTGTTACACGGGATGTCGGGGGGCACCTCCCTATATCCGGTCTGTTACACGGGATGTCGGGGGGCACCTCCCTATATCCGGTCTGTTACACGGGATGTCGGGGGGCACCTCCCTATATCCGGCCTGTTACACGGGATGTCGGGGGGCACCTCCCTATATCCGGTCTGTTACACGGGATGTCGGGGGCACCTCCCTATATCCGGTCTGTTACACGGGATGTCGGGGGCACCTCCCTATATCCGGTCTATTACACGGGATGTCGGGGGCACCTCCCTATATCCGGTCTATTACACGGGATGTCGGGGGCACCTCCCTATATCCGGTCTATTACACGGGATGTCGGGGGCACCTCCCTATATCCGGTCTATTACACGGGATGTCGGGGGCACCTCCCTATATCCGGTCTGTTACACGGGATGTCGGGGGGCTCCTCCCTATATCCGGTCTGTTACACGGGATGTCGGGGGCTCCTCCCTATATCCGGTCTGTTACACGGGATGTCGGGGGCACCTCCCTATATCCGGTCTGTTACACGGGATGTCGGGGCCACCTCCCTATATCCGGTCTGTTACACGGGATGTCGGGGGCACCTCCCTATATCCGGTCTGTTACACGGGATGTCGGGGGGCACCTCCCTATATCCGGTCTGTTACACGGGATGTCGGGGGCACCTCCCTATATCCGGTCTGTTACACGGGATGTCGGGGGGCTCCTCCCTATATCCGGTCTGTTACACGGGATGTCGGGGGCACCTCTCTATATCCGGTCTGTTACACGGGATGTCGGGGGCACCTCCCTATATCCGGTCTGTTACACGGGATGTCGGGGGCACCTCCCTATATCCGGTCTGTTACACGGGATGTCGGGGGCACCTCCCTATATCCGGTCTGTTACACGGGATGTCGGGGCCACCTCCCTATATCCGGTCTGTTACACGGGATGTCGGGGGCACCTCCCTATATCCGGTCTGTTACACGGGATGTCGGGGGCACCTCCCTATATCCGGTCTGTTACACGGGATGTCGGGGGACACCTCCCTATATCCGGTCTATTACACGGGATGTCGGGGGGCACCTCCCTATATCCGGTCTGTTACACGGGATGTCGGGGGCACCTCCCTATATCCGGTATGCCCCGCAGTCTCCGCTCCCTGCACACACTCCCGGCCTCCATCCTCCCGCCATGTCTCCCCTTCACCGCTGTTATCCCCGGTCTCCCACCTCCATTCTGCTGCTAGGATCGTTGTACCGGTAGTTTGCCATTTGAAGGATCCTGATTGGCTCTTGCACCCGTCTATCATACCATATAGTATTCCTTCAGCCAATTACAGCTTAGAAGGGTGTGTCTAATCAGTTTTAGAACTACAACTCCCATAATCCACCTCCGTTCTTTTATTCGAGTCATTTTGATAGACTGTACTGTTTTTTTTAAACTTTTTCGTCAATTTTGTTCATATTTTGTCGTTGTTAGATGAATATAATGTTGGTACGTTGATCTATTGTTGCGCATGCGTCAAGTATAAACACGCCCTCTTTTATACGCATGCGTAAAGCTTCCGGTTCCGACCTTCTCAGGTCCTGGCAGAACCACACTAACCTCTCCTCTCTTCTAGGTGATGACGTCAGTTGTGTATTCCGGGGCCGGTCATGGCCACATTTCCGTGTCTGCAGATGTCAGGATGATTTTTATTTATCGTTTTTATCCCCGTTTAGTCCCCCGGGCCGGGGAGGTGTGCACCGTCCTGACAGGATGTTATTGAGGCCGCCGGAAGTTTACCTGGGAACCGGAAGTAGTTAGCAGCTCGTCCTGGAGAGGACGGTGAGTGCGGGAGCTGCTGGTATTGGGGGTCTGTAGGAATGTGCTGCCCCCAGTGATGGCCCGGGCCGGTAATGGTGGGCAGAGCTGCACGGTGTCTGGCCGGGGTACACAGCTTGTCACCTCAGCTGCTGCAGAACGTCTTTTGTTGTAGAAACTTTATGCCCATCAGTCTCTTAAGAAGCTGAGTTGTGTGTTGTTACCCTGAGGTAGCCGGGGCTGACGTGTTCCTTCCTCCCTCAGGCTCTCCTGTCATGGCGGAGGGGAAGAAGATCGGGAACGCCGTCCTCCCCAGCGAGTCCATGAAAGTGATCGCCGAGTCCATTGGAGTCTCCCAGATATCGGAGGAGACGTGTCAGCTGCTCGCCCAGGAGGTCAGCTTCAGGATCAAGGAGGTCTTCCAGGTCAGAGGTCACCACCACTAGAGGGCGGCGCTGTCCTCTCCGCTCCCGCCTCCTAGAGGGCGGCGCTGTCCTCTCCGCTCCCGCCTCCTAGAGGGCGGCGCTGTCCTCTCCGCTCCCGCCTCCTAGAGGGCGGCGCTGTCCTCTCCGCTCCCGCCTCCTAGAGGGCGGCGCTGTCCTCTCCGCTCCCGCCTCCTAGAGGGCGGCGCTGTCCTCTCCGCTCCCGCCTCCTAGAGGGCGGCGCTGTCCTCTCCGCTCCCGCCTCCTAGAGGGCGGCGCTGTCCTCTCCGCTCCCGCCTCCTAGAGGGCGGCGCTGTCCTCTCCGCTCCCGCCTCCTAGAGGGCGGCGCTGTCCTCTCCGCTCCCGCCTCCTAGAGGGCGGCGCTGTCCTCTCCGCTCCCGCCTCCTAGAGGGCGGCGCTGTCCTCTCCGCTCCCGCCTCCTAGAGGGCGGCGCTGTCCTCTCCGCTCCCGCCTCCTAGAGGGCGGCGCTGTCCTCTCCGCTCCCGCCTCCTAGAGGGCGGCGCTGTCCTCTCCGCTCCCGCCTCCTAGAGGGCGGCGCTGTCCTCTCCGCTCCCGCCTCCTAGAGGGCGGCACGTTTTTTTCAGTCGAACCCCCTCTCTGTGGACAGCACTTAACTTTTTCCTGGTTCCAGTCCCTGGGACTTCGTGTTCTCCTTTTTACATTCACGTCCCTTAGAGGGCAGCACTCTGCTTTTCTCAGTCCCGCCCCCTAGAGGGCGACGCTGTACCTCTTCCAGTCTTGTTCCCTGGGGGGGGCAGCACACTCTGCTTTATTTTTTTTTTATCCCAACCCCCACTCAACCCCCCCCCCCTCCCGAGGTCGACGCTTTCCACCTCCACATCTTACTTCCCACTTTCACACTTCTTCTCTTTCCTCCAGGATTCAATGAAGTTCATGCATGTGGGCAAGAGACAGAAGCTGAACCCCAGCGACATCGATGCTGCTCTGAAGCTGAAGAATGTGGAGGTAAGGAGCGGGGGTCTCTGGGTGTCCCTGTGCGTTCCCCCACAGCTGCTCCTATACCTGTACGTTTCAGACTTAACCCCTGCATCTCCCGGCAGCCAATCTATGGATTCCACGCCAAGGAGTTCCTGCCCTTCCGTTACGCCAGCGGCGGAGGACGAGAGCTGCACTTCTATGAAGAAAAGGAGGTGGACCTGTGTGACATCATCAGCACCCCGCTGCCCCGCGTGCCCCTAGACGTCTCCTTGAAAGGTGAGTGACCTGCAGATCTTGTCCTGGTGACCACACCATGATCTGTGGGTGTGCAGTACCTGCTGGGGAAGTGGGAAGTGGCGCCCCCTGGGAACTAGTCCTAGAATTCAGTCACAGATTGTATCACATGATCCTTTTCAGGGCTGCCGATTGGTTTTCAGGCATCATGTGATACCATAGAACTTGACAGTTCTTACATTTTCGCATAGGTCTCATAAAGTGACGTTGTTTGACACAATATCCTTCAGCTACACAGACAGTCTCCTAAAATGTTCACAAGTGTTTTTAATGCTTGAGTTTTTTTTTTTTTTGCCCACTCGCTATGATAGAAATCCGTAGTGTCTGGTGTCACTGTGATGGCGCGGGCCTGGAGGGTCGCGGCATCCGGTGTATAGTGTCTGTCAGGAAAAGTTCACTTTTAGTCTGCTCTCTGGCGCCCCCTACCCTGCTGGCCACTAAGGGTATTGATAGAGGATAAGAAAGTGAGCACTGCTGCTCTAATTTATGTTGAATATTGCGGCACGTGATGAGACGGGATGTACAGTGGGGCAAAAAAGTATTTAGTCAGTCAGCAATAGTGCAAGTTCCACCACTTAAAAAGATGAGAGGCGTCTGTAATTTACATCATAGGTAGACCTCAACTATGGGAGACAAACTGAGAAAAAAAAATCCAGAAAATCACATTGTCTGTTTTTTTTAACATTTTATTTGCATATTATGGTGGAAAATAAGTATTTGGTCAGAAACAAAATTTCATCTCAATACTTTGTAATATATCCTTTGTTGGCAATGACAGAGGTCAAACGTTTTCTGTAAGTCTTCACAAGGTTGCCACACACTGTTGTTGGTATGTTGGCCCATTCCTCCATGCAGATCTCCTCTAGAGCAGTGATGTTTTTGGCTTTTCGCTTGGCAACTCGGACTTTCAACTCCCTCCAAAGGTTTTCTATAGGGTTGAGATCTGGAGACTGGCTAGGCCACTCCAAGACCTTGAAATGCTTCTTACGAAGCCACTCCTTCGTTGCCCTGGCGGTGTGCTTTGGATCATTGTCATGTTGAAAGACCCAGCCACGTTTCATCTTCAATGCCCTTGCTGATGGAAGGAGGTTTGCACTCAAAATCTCACGATACATGGCCCCATTCATTCTTTCATGTACCCGGATCAGTCGTCCTGGCCCCTTTGCAGAGAAACAGCCCCAAAGCATGATGTTTCCACCACCATGCTTTACAGTAGGTATGGTGTTTGATGGATGCAACTCAGTATTCTTTTTCCTCCAAACACGACAAGTTGTGTTTCTACCAAACAGTTCCAGTTTGGTTTCATCAGACCATAGGACATTCTCCCAAAACTCCTCTGGATCATCCAAATGCTCTCTAGCAAACTTCAGACGGGCCCGGACATGTACTGGCTTAAGCAGTGGGACACGTCTGGCACTGCAGGATCTGAGTCCATGGTGGCGTAGTGTGTTACTTATGGTAGGCCTTGTTACATTGGTCCCAGCTCTCTGCAGTTCATTCACTAGGTCCCCCCGCGTGGTTCTGGGATTTTTGCTCACCGTTCTTGTGATCATTCTGACCCCACGGGGTGGGATTTTGCGTGGAGCCCCAGATCGAGGGAGATTATCAGTGGTCTTGTATGTCTTCCATTTTCTAATTATTGCTCCCACTGTTGATTTCTTCACTCCAAGCTGGTTGGCTATTGCAGATTCAGTCTTCCCAGCCTGGTGCAGGGCTACAATTTTGTTTCTGGTGTCCTTTGACAGCTCTTTGGTCTTCACCATAGTGGAGTTTGGAGTCAGACTGTTTGAGGGTGTGCACAGGTGACTTTTTATACTGATAACAAGTTTAAACAGGTGCCATTACTACAGGTAATGAGTGGAGGAAAGAGGAGACTCTTAAAGAAGAAGTTACAGGTCTGTGAGAGCCAGAAATCTTGATTGTTTGTTTCTGACCAAATACTTATTTTCCACCATAATATGCAAATAAAATGTTAAAAAAACAGACAATGTGATTTTCTGGATTTTTTTTTCTCAGTTTGTCTCCCATAGTTGAGGTCTACCTATGATGTAAATTACAGACACCTCTCATCTTTTTAAGTGGTGGAACTTGCACTATTGCTGACTGACTAAATACTTTTTTGCCCCACTGTATATATTCCACCGGTTCCTGATAGGAATGTATATAGATGGATAGTCCCTAATACCACATGAATACGAAATCTATGCTGCCACCACCGACCTATTATAGGTGGATCGGACACCCGTCTGATAGCGTGAATTTGCTCAGAGTATGTGGCGGATCGCTCATAGAGCAAGAAGAACAAAGCTAGCAAATTTATAAGTTTACTCCTGAAAAAAATCGGCAGTGTTTACAAAAGAAACAAATACAAGTATGTACAAAGAGTTATGAAATGAAACGTATGAAGGGATGAAAATAAGAAACGTACTAATTCTCAGTCACAGGTATGATGTGTCGATAATGGGTAGAAGAGATCCCAAAGAAATGATCCAGTACCACAGCATAGTGTTCAGCTGACTCTCCTGGCTATGAATGAATGCCAAAAATGGAGGTTCCTTTTTTATGCTTCGGCCATAAAATTAGGAACTCTCAATTTTCTGACCTCTCATATGAGCTGTTTTCTGGAAGGTACACATAGCTTGGAAAGTTATCGATAACTCCTGTTCTTCCTATCTTGGGCCTGGAAGCCTAGAGGCCAACGATATTGGCATTATTTTTTCCCTTGCGATTTTACTGGGTTTTTTTTAGAGTCCAAACCCGGCATGTCTGATTTTCTGGTGGACAGAAGTTTATTTCTCAGGTTTCTGATGGCCCTAAATGTCGCAAATCGCTGCCATGCGTAACCCCAAGTGCCCAGATCCTGGAAATCTAATTTTCATGTTTCTGGGATTAATGTGTTTTAGTGAATTTGAGTTTTTCGCTTATAAGACAAAGAGGTTTTTTGGATGGAAAAACTGATTCAGCTCCTAGTCCTAGCAGGCAGTAAAACTCACATTCCAAAGCTGAGCATCTTCCTGAAGAGAGAGGTGGGGTGGAAATCCACAGAGAGAGAGAGAGAGAGAGAGAGAGGGGCTGTACGTAGGATTCGGTCCCACAGAAACCTATGGTGGGAGGAGTAGTAGGCCAGCTCAGGCAATGGAAAACAATTCATATTTTCCTGACAGTGTCGCGCGATGAAAACAATGCTGCAATTTGCTGGATTTTTCTTTTTTCCCCAAATTCACCAAACTTTGATTTTTTTCATCATTTTTCATTAAATTATGTGAAAAAGTAATTGGCGTCATTGACACCTACATCTCGTCATCATACGGTTGTGTGGATGGGAAAATAAAAATGTCACGGCTCTTGGAAGAAGGGGAGGTAAAGATAATGGTCAGGGCAGGGTTATAGATGAATAATTCCTGAATTTCGTTTTTCCCTCGCAGCTCACTGGCTGAGTATAGAAGGAGTGCAGCCGGCCATCCCCGAGAACCCTCCACCAGGTGACATGTCTCCCCCTTCATCGTACATTATATCCTCCTGTTTATTTATTTATTTTTTAATTACTTTTTTTTTAATTTTTCTTCTCCAGTTCCTAAGGAGCAGCAGAAGATCGAGGCCACCGAGCCGCTGAAGGCGGTGAAACCAGGACAAGAGGAAGCCCGAGGACTCGCGGGGAAAGGCCAGGGGGCCGGTGCGGTGGACGGTAAAGGTGAGCGCACGCGTGCGTCTGGTGTACCCACTCCTCCTCCGTGGTGTCACCTGGTGGTTTACATGCCGCCCGTGTTTCTGGTCTTTCCAGGGAAGGATAAGAAGAACCCCATCCTGGAGGGCGCTCCTCTGAAGCTGAAGCCGCGCAGTATCCACGAGCTGTCTGTGGAGCAGCAGCTGTACTACAAGGAGATCACCGAGGCTTGTGTGGGCTCCTGCGAGGCCAAGAGAGCGGTGAGTGGAGGCGTCCTCTCCTGGAGTCATCCGCGGCGTCTCCTCACATTCCCTCATCTGTGGTTCTTCTGTAGGAAGCCCTGCAGAGCATTGCCACCGACCCCGGCCTGTACCAGATGCTGCCGCGCTTCAGCACCTTTATATCAGAAGGGGTGAGTATTAGTCATTTTTTCACAGGGTAGGAGGACATCTGTGCTGTGAACGAAAGACCCTGGTCCAGCAGCCTGCGACCTTCTCAAGGGGTCTTCTGCCTCATTGTACCCTAATCTTCACGTCTTCCTATCATTAGTGTCACAGTTGAGATTTTCCACCCCGTTCTGTCTCCCGCTCAGGTTCGTGTCAATGTGGTGCAGAATAACCTGGCCCTACTCATCTACCTTATGAGGATGGTCAAGGCTTTGATGGACAATCCCACCCTGTACCTGGAGAAATACGTAAGTATGGGGGGGTCTTATATAGAGTATGTTTCATCCTGGGCTTCAGATCATATAATGTACAGGTCATAACACGGTCCTCTGTACCAACTCTACTGCAGCTGCATGAGCTGATCCCGGCAGTGATGACCTGTATCGTCAGCCGGCAGCTGTGTCTGCGGCCAGATGTGGACAATCACTGGGCTCTAAGAGACTTTGCTGCCCGACTTATAGCGCAGATCTGCAAGAACTTCAGCACGACCACCAACAACATCCAGTCACGAATCACCAAGACTTTCACCAAGGTGAGCAACTCGGTCATATAAGCTACTGAACAGTATGTTACTACTATAATACTGCCCCTATGTACAAGAATATAACTACTATAATACTGCCCCTATGTACAAGAATATAACTACTATAATACTGCTCCTATGTACAAGAATATAACTACTATAATACTGCCCCTATGTACAAGAATATAACTACTATAATACTGTCCCCTATGTACAAGAATATAACTACTATAATACTGCCCCTATGTACAAGAATATAACTACTATAATACTGCCCCCTATGTACAAGAATATAACTGCTATAATACTGCTCCTATGTACAGGAATATAACTACTATAATACTGCCCCTATGTACAAGAATATAACTACTATAATACTGTCCCCTATGTACAAGAATATAACTACTATAATACTGCCCCTATGTACAAGAATATAACTACTATAATACTGCCCCCTATGTACAAGAATATAACTGCTATAATACTGCTCCTATGTACAAGAATATAACTACTATAATACTGCCCCTATGTACAAGAATATAACTACTATAATACTGCCCCTATGTACAAGAATATAACTACTATAATACTGCCCCCTATCTACAAGAATATAACTACTATAATACTGCCCCTATGTACAAGAATATAACTACTATAATACTGCCCCCTATCTACAAGAATATAACTACTATAATACTGCCCCTATGTACAAGAATATAACTACTATAATACTGCCCCCTATCTACAAGAATATAACTACTATAATACTACTCCTATGTACAAGAATATAACTATTATAATACTGCTCTTATGTACAAGAATATAACTACTATAATACTGCCCACTGTATACAAAAATATAACTACTATAATATTGCCCCTATGTACAGCAGTATACATATATACTATAGTGCCGCCTCCTGAGTATTGGGATGTGCCGTCTCCTCCTCTGTATATTCTCATGCTTTCCTCTCTCTCGCTCAGAGTTGGGTTGATGACCGCACGCCCTGGACCACACGATACGGGTCTATTGCCGGTCTGGCGGAGCTCGGGGCTGATGTGAGTTGCTGGACATTAGTTTCTCTGGGGATTGGGATACAAATCTGATTTTTGACTTAATTTTGTTTTTTGTTTTTTCTTGTAGGTAATTAAAACTCTGATTGTTCCCCGTCTGCAAATAGAAGGCGAGCGGCTGCGCAGCATCCTGGAGGGTCAGGTGTTGTCCAACATTGATAAGATCGGAGCAGACCACGTGCAGAGCCTCCTGCTGGTAATGTGCAGAGTATATACGGCCCCCCGCGTGCTGTACGCGGCCCCCACATAGTGTATACAGGGGCTCTGTGCGCATTATTACCGCGGCTCTTGTGTCTTCCTGTAGAAACACACCGCCCCGGTTGTGGTGAAGCTTCGTTCTCCTCCTGACGTGCCAGATGCTTACCGGGCCGATTACGGGTTTCTGGGCCCAACACTCTGCTCTCACGTGTTGAAAGCCAGAGCTCAGAGCGCATTACAAGGGCCACAGGTGAACCGGACCACCCTGACCGTGACGCAGGTACCTCTGAACAGTATGCCACGTGTAGTGGCCCCTGGGAATAGCGCGTGGCCCGGGGACCCTTAACCATGGACGGACCTGTAATGATGTCTTTGTGTCTCCTCTCATCCCCATCTTCGTCTCTCAGCCTCGTCCCACTCTCACGCTGTCTCAGCCGTCCTCCGGCTCCATCACGCCGTCCCCTCGTACTCCAGGAATTATTAAGATGCCGGCATCCTTGACTGGATCCTTGTCTTTGCCAGTGCAGACCTTAGTGAGCGCCCGGTCTGCAACTCCAACCCAACCGTCACCACCGCCCACCAAGTACATCGTGGTGTCCTCTGCCGGGAGCAGCGGGACCCAGGTAACGTCCTATGGTGCCTCCACCGCTCCGTACTGAGGTTGTGTTATTTTCTTCGGCTTTTGCCTCTTTTCTTCCTCCCCCTCCATGTTCTCTGCTCCTGCCTCCTGCCCAGTTCTAGTTTTGCCATTTTCTCCAGGTCTCTCTGCTGTTCCCTCTCCTCTCGCCTCCCCGGCCCGCGCAGTCACTGTTCTGCCCTCCGGTTTGTCAGCTCCACTCACTCTGCATGCTGTCTCTGCACCTCCAGTCTTGTGCTCTGCAGTATTTCTTAGCTCACTGTTGTAGCGCTTTGCTTTTAACCCTCCACCACACACCAGTATGACGTTCTGACTCTTCCCCATGTTTCCATTTGCCTTCTCCTCCTTCCACCATGTCGCCCTCTGTGCCCATGTTGCGCTCTTGCTCTATTACTACATCCTGAGCACCACCATAGCGCCCTCTGACACGTGCGGACCATCCCCCATGGTGCGCACAGCCTCTCCCCCTTTTATTTTACACACCTCATCCTCCTCTCTCTATGGCATGATGTGCCCATCCCCCCCATGGAACTTTCTGCCTACTTTATCCTCTTTTTTTCCTGCACACTCTGCCTTTTACACCTTGATCCCTCCCCACTTTGGCACACTCTGCCTCTTTGCTATTTCTCCCCCACTTACCAATTGCACACTCAACTTCTTTTGCATCACCTACCCACCCTTTTTTTTTTTTTTTTTTTTTTTTCTGACCGCCTTCATGGCGTGATCTGCCTCGTTTGCCTCTCATTGCATGCCCTGCCTCTTTCTGTACCTTTTCCCACCATCATTTCACACTCTGCATTCTTTGCCCCTTGCCGTGGCTCGCCCTTCACTCTGTCCCCACCCCTTGCCGCGGCTCGCCCCGCGCCCTCTCTGGCCCCCTTGGCGCGGCTCGCCCAGCGCCCTCTCTGGCCCCCTTGGCGCGGCTCGCCCCGCACCCTCTCTGGCCCCCTTGGCGCGGCTCGCCCCGCACCCTCTCTGGCCCCCTTGCCGCGGCTCGCCCCGCGCCCTCTCTGGCCCCCTTGCCGCGGCTCGCCCCGCGCCCTCTCTGGCCCCCTTGCCGCGGCTCGCCCCGTGCCCTCTCTGGCCTCCTTGCCGCGGCTCGCCCCGCGCCTGCTCACACTGACTCCTTTTTGCCTTTGTTCTTTCCTCCATCCCTGTTTTCTACTCTCTGCACTGGCTGTTGTTTTCCTTCCACATCTCTATTTATAATTTTTGCTTATTCTTTCTTTCCAGGTCCTCACATCCTCCAGCGGTCCCTCCCCATCTGCATCTTGCCCCCCGGTGGTCCAGCCCATTGTGAAGCTGGTGTCAGGCGGTCAGAGCGCTGGTGTTGGTTCCACCACCGGGGGCAGTAGTGGGATGCAGAAATACATCGTTGTGTCTCTTCCAACTGCTGGAGACAGCAAGACCCCGCAACCGTCCCCTCCCCCATCCATAGAGACCCCTGGCTTGTGACACAGATTTTTTTTTTTTTTTACGTGTGTATGACTGAGTGTGAGTGTCGTTGTGTCCGCTGTGGGTTACAGCTTGTGTATTTGGTGTAAAACTATAAATATCATTTTGTAAATAAAATTATAAAACCTTTTCTGCTATTTTGCATCATAAAACCCAACTTATAAAAAAATGAGACCCCCTGGGGCACTACTTGGGGCGCCCTCTGGTGGTCGCCCCTACAGGGTTTCTGGTGCCTCCTATTGTACGTCAAAGCTTTGTAGTAGATATTGACCCTGCTATCCCAAGACAAAGGAACCAGAGGTTTCTCCGGTTGCGGACTGGTGTATCGGGTTCTTCTCTCTGGTCAGAGCACGGTCCCTGTAAGGAAAAACAGATGTCTTGTTTCCAAAAATGACTTCCAAAATTCCCGCTGTCCACCAGAAGATTGGTTAGCGCGGCACTCGCAGTTGCTTCTCGTTTGGAGAAAGTGCGTAGCCTCCATATTGAGTTAGTGCTGACTCTAGGCTCCCATGAACTCCTATCAATCACCTGGTCTTCTTAGATCTTAAGGGGAACCTGTGTGAAATCCAGTCCAGGGAGGGCAGGCACTTGTGCATATAGGCTAGGAAGTACTGACAGTGCTTCTACCTCTGGACCCAGTGATCATGTAATGACTGAGTCTAGGATGAGAGCAGGAACTGTCCCAGGAAACCCAAACATCTCGGCTGTGTAGCCAGGATGCCGGATATCCCCTGTACGTAGACCTAATATACCAGCCCTGATTACAGGGGAAATCGGCAATAAAAATAAATGCATTAATATATAGACTAGGAAGTACTGATAGTGCTTCCACCTCTGGACCCAGTGATCATATATTGACAGTCTAGGGGAGGGAGCAGGAACTGCTGGGTCCTAAAAAACCCTAACATCTCAGCTGTGTAGCCAGGATGCTGGATTTCCCCTGTAACTAGACCTAATATACCAACCCTGATTACAGGGGAAATCAGCATTAAAAATAAATTCATTAATACGCCAGATTGCTACTCAAAGGCCTTTCAAGATATTTCGGGCGGGGGTGTATAAAATAAATGAATAAGCAAATATAAAAAAGAAAAAAAATCATAAAACTAAGCAAAAAAGAAAAATTCCGAATCGCTGTTTCTAGCTCCACCCCCTGCAAAAAGAAATGTGTATAATTATGTTCAATATATAAAAATAATTTCTATATAATGGAAACACAATTTAAAATGGTTTTCAGTGGTTTTTCGCCAATGTGAAAAATAAAGGCATACTTACAATTTTTCTTTTTTTACCCCAATATACGCAAAAAAAGGAATATGCAAATGACATAAAAATAGGTTTTAGACCTACCGGTAATTGTTTCCAGGAGTCCATACTGACAGCACCCAGGAGGACGTCCTCCTCCTCCTTGCTGGGACAGGAAACACATGAGAGTACAAATATCCGGTCCCACCCACCGATCCTCAGTGTTGTTACAAGAACCATCTCATGGACTGTTGCAAATAAAAACTTTTTAATGACAGGACCACATTACAATATAGTATGTAAATACATATATAAATATACCTTGAACTTATAACAAACTGGGGGGGGGGAACTACCAGTGCTGTCAGTATGGACTCCTGGAAACATAATTACCTGTAGGTCTAAAACCTATTTTCCAGGACGTCCCTCCTGACGGCACCCAGGAGAGTACCAAAGCGCCTCCTTAGGGCGGGATTACCGCTTGGAGGACCTTCCTCCCGAAAGCAGTGAGCTGACCGGACATAACATCAAGTTTATAATGTTTACAGAAGGTGCCAGCACTGGCCCATGTTGCGGCCTTACAAATTTGGTCTACTGAAGCTCCTGCTCGCTCCGCCCAGGAGGCGGAAACCCCGCGAGTAGAGTGGGCACTTAAGCCCACTAGAGGGGACATACCCTCCGACTGGTAAGCATCTGAGATTACCTTTGTGATCCAACGCGCAATTGTGGCATTAGAGGCCTTCCTACCCCTGTTCTTTCCCCCAAAAAGAATAAAGAGGTTTGGATCTAAACGCCAAGTCTGTCGCCTTCAAGTAATCTAAAACCCCTTGTCTGACATCCAGCGAGTGGAGGGCTTTCTCTTTCTTGTTGGAAGGGTTATTACAAAAAGAAGGAAGCACTATCTCCTGATTCCCATTTTTGGTAGAGCCTACCTTTGGGATAAATGCTGGATCTAGTTTCAGAATTAAACTATCGTCCTAATCTGGAGATATGGGTCTCTGATACATAGAGCTTGAACCTCTCCAACCCTCTTGGCCGTAGTGATCGCCACGAAGAAAGCAATTTTGCGTGTGCGAGTAGGGATAGGCATATCTTCACCCAGGGCATAAGAACCTTTACACAAAGACTTAAGGACTAAGTTAAGGTCCCAGGATGGGGACAACTGTCTAATGGTGGGACGCATTCTCTGGGTGGCTCGAATAAACCTTAATATCCATGGGTGAGATGCCAAACGATAGTCCAGAAAGGAGCTTAGTGTCGACACCTGTACCTTTAATGTGCTGGGTCTAAGACCCATGTTGAACCCTTTTTGTAGGAAGTTTAGGATACCCGAAACATCCGGAGAGCCTGACACAACATCGGACCTGCCACTTTCTAGGCAAAATCGTTTCCAAATTTTCCGATAAATGGCTGACGTTACAGGTTTCCTACTAGCTTGAATAGTAGATATAACCTGATCTGACAAGCCTTTAGACTTCAGGATGTCCCTTTCAGGATCCAGGCTGAAAGACTGAGTTTGCTTGGATCTGGATGGTACACTGGCCGCTGGTGAATGACTTTCCCCCTGAGGGGCAACTCGGCTGGGTTGTCGATCGCTAAAGTCCCCAGTAAGGGAAACCAGCTTCTTCTTGGCCAGTATGGAACGATCAAAATGACCCTCGCTCGATCCTCCTTGATTTTTCGTAGAACAGCTGGAATTAATGCCAGGGGTGGGAACGCGTATGAGAGAGGCTGGTCCCACTGCTGGCTTAGTGCATCTACCCCAACTGGAAGATCTGAGGGGTTCAGCAAGAAGAATCTTGAGACCTTCGAGTTTCTTCTGTTTGCAAACAAGTCTATGTTGGGGGTTCCCCACCTGCGACATAACTTCTGGAAGATACTCTGATTCAGTTCCCACTCTGTTGGACACAGTTGCCGTCTGCTCAGATAATCTGCTATCACGTTCTGAGAACCTTCTAGGTGGATAGCTGTATCGATAGAACTGTATCCTCTGCCCAGTTGAAAATCGTCTCTGCTAGATCCTGCAGTTGGTGATATCTTGGGCCTCCCTGATGATTCAGAAATGAGACTGTCGTCACATTGTCGGAAAAACTTTTTACATGACGATCTGAGAGCGTGAGCCGATTTTGCCTTAACACTTCCCATACGGCATATAGTTCCTTGATATTGGAGGACCTGTCGCTAATGCTTGCTGGCCACCAGCCCTGGAAGATTTTGCCCTGTAGATGAGCTCCCCAGCCCCATGCGCTGGCGTCCATGATGATGACTACGTAAGGGAAGGTGGACCATAGAACGCCCACCTTCAGGTTCTCGGTCTGCATCCACCAGTAGAGAGATCTTCTTGTTGGACCTGCCAATCTCAAGGGAGCATCTAGAGAAGACTGACGGCGATCCCAAACCGACAGGATCTGTCTCTGCAGGGGTCTTGAGTGTGCCTGCGCCTGCCGGAGCGCCTGCTCTCCCTGCTCATAGAACGCCACCGGAAGTGACGTTTTGCCAGCCCCTGACGAAACCAGAAGTGACGCGGCTCCCCTGATCCGGAAATGCTCGTCAGGTGCGGCGTCTCCCGAACAGCACGCCTAGCCGAATGGAGGCCCGCCAGGATCACCGCCACATCCTGAGCCGAGAGCCTCCCATCGGGAGGAGTGGCTCAATCCCGGAGCATCGTCCTGCTCCGGGCCTTTGGGGTAGAGGGACTCCTCACTGGGGAGTTTCGACCCTGAGCCACTTGACTTGACAGGGGGAAGGATTGGAAGACCGCACGATCCCCCTGAGCTCAGTAAGCCTGCGCAGCTTTTCCCTCGTGTGTCCCTCCATGCAGGGACAGGAAAAACACTGAGGATCGGTGGGTGGGACCGGATATTTGTACTCTCGTGTGTTTCCTGTTCCAGCAAGGAGGAGGAGGACGTCCTCCTGGGTGCTGTCAGGAGGGACGTCCTGGAAAATTATGCTCCACATAAGGAGCAAAAAATAATTGGATATTTAAACAAGAACATTTTTTCTAGACCCGTTAAAAATACATATATGATAAAACCCCAAAATAATCCTAGTCAGGAAAGTGAGTCGCACCAGTATCATGTGAACACAATCCGATTTTTCACACCGGCAATTCATGTGCCGCGTACAGTCAAATCAGAGTGACAAGTAAGAAGAGAATGGATATCTACACAGAATACATAGATACAGTATATAGCTATCAGTGACATATATATGTATTTATATTACATAGATATACAAACAATCGCCCCCTGACGAAGCTAACGCGAAACGCGCGTTGGGGCCACCTGGTGGGTTATTCTAATTGCCTCCTTTCTGGGTAAGGATCATTTTTGATTTACTTATAGCGGTTCCTTATATCTGACTGGCTTATTACTGATCTTATATTGGTCACTCAGTCTGTGCGCAGGGCTGACACCATTGTTTCTATTTAACATCAGTCCGTTAGATTTACAAACTGAGAACCTCATACTCTGTGGTCCTTGCCCCTTTATGTGTACTGCACTATGCACTTTAAAAGTAATTACTGGGCATTAGTTTAACCCATTCCGGTGCTCGTTTTCCATCTTTTGCTATCATTTATCTTCCTTGATATGATCTATATAAAGGTATCACTTGAGAACACCTGTATTTATGTATGTTTTGCATTATGGTTGTTATTTGTATAATAAAATATATTTATCTATGGACATGAACTCCATTCTTTCCTTTTGTTGTAGATATACAAACAAAACCTGACCAGCACCTTCTAAATGTGAATAGGCGCAAGCTGAGACAACTGCAAAATATGTATAATAAAGCACAGCAGCACTCTGAATGCCAAGACCATGGAAATAACTTCCAACCGCATTGTCCCCCATCAAGGTGCACTTACAGAAAAAGGTTCTTGGAGCATAAAGTGGCCAATTCATGTGTGCCCATCAACCACGGCAAGGTGACACTTCTCTGAAGGGTCCTATCATAACTCTTCCCTATCCTACTGTACATGCCACTTTTGCACTAAAACGCCTACAATAATGGACAAACGTGTCTCTCCTGGGCTACAAGCCTACAATTTGGGCAAGTAATATTGGTTGAGAACGCCTGCACCTGAAAATTTTCCACGGCGCTCCCAATGACATCAGAAAGGTTGAAGTGAGTTCATTGGCCGTGAAATCGCAGGACCTGTGTGACGGCACTGCGAGCAGGAGAACCTTCTCATGCTCATGTTGCCGTCAGATTGGTAATAGGAGTTCATAGGGAGAAACTGAGCATATGGTGCTCAGTGTCTGCTGGATGACAGGCTGTATGGTCGCATCATGCAATCATGCTGCCTGCCATCTAGATGTAGCAGAGCTAGACCCATTATCGGACAAATGGATTAAAAGCATCTGCAGAAAGGTGAGGAATATTGTTTTTTTATTTTTAACTCTTGCAGATGACGAGGGTGTCGAGGGAATGGGCGAGGTCGTAAATATGGTTTAATTAAGATTATTCTATGTCATTCCTTGAATTAAAGGACTTATTTTCTGGGCGGCTGTGTTTTCTTACATTGTGACTATGGGGTTAGTAATGAGGGCGTCTTATTGATGCCTCTCTATTACCTCGGGGCTTGATGTCACCTGACAATACAAAAGTGACATCAACCACCCCCAACTATAACCCCACTTGCAACCACTACAGGCCCAGTGGGAAGAGCGAGGCTTAGTGCCAGAATTGGTACATTTTATAGATGCGCTTTTTCTGGGGTGGTTGAGAGCTGTTTTTAGCCTGGGGGGGCCAGTGTCAATGGCCCCTTCCTCGGCTATTAATATCAGCCCACAGCTGTCTGCATAGCCTTTGCTGGTTATTATAGGGAACCCTACGTCATTTATTTTAGAATCCTCCATTTTATTAGCTAGTAAAGGTTAAGCATACAGTTGTGAACTGACATTAATAGCCTAGGAAGCTCCATGGGTATTACCCCCTTCCCAGGCTATGAACATCAGCCATCGACTTTCCCTATGCTGGTTATGAAAATTACACGGGAGCCCACACCATTTTATTCAGAAAAATTATCTTTTATTAATTAGATACAATTAGTGCAGCTTACTGTACATGTTATTTGTCACTGACATCTATATATCTACCTATTCTATTTGTGTTTACTGTATGTAATCCATCTTTGCTCTCCTGTTGGTTCCTGCTGTGATTTTACAGTACACGGCACATGAATGGCCTGCTTTTATTCTATGTAACATAAATATATACATATTCTATGTGTATATATATATATATATAAATATATATATATATATTTACACACAGTACAGAGCAAAAGTTTGGACACACCTTCTCATTTAAAGATTTTTCTGTATTTTCATGACTGAAAATTGTACATTCACACTGAAGGCATCAAAACTATGAATTATCACATGTGGAATTGTATACTTAACAAAAAAGTGTGAAACAACTGAAATTATGTCTTATATTCTAGGTTCTTCAAAGTAGCCACCTTTTGCTTTGCACACTCTTGGCATTCTCTCTTCTTGGCAGAAAAATCTTTAAATGAGAAGGTGTGTCCAAACTTTTGGTCTGTACTGTACATAGTCAATATTATATTCTATATAATTGTCTAAGGGTCACTTCCGTCTGTCTATCTGTCACAGATATTCATTGGTCGCGGCCTCTGTCTCATGGAAATCCAAGTCGCTGATTGGTCGCGGCAAAACAGCCACGACCAATCAGCGATGAGCACAGTCCGGTGGAAAAATCCCCGCAGTCACTGCCCGGCGCCCGCTCCATACTCCCCTCCAGTCACTGCTCACACAGGGTTAATGCCGGCGGTAACGGACCGCGTTATGCCACGGGTAACGCAATCCGTTACCACTGCTAATAACCCTGTGTCCCCAACTTTTTACTATTGATGCTGCCTGTGCGGCAAAAAATCATTATATACTCACCTTTCGCCGCCTTTCCTGCTCCTCGCGACGCTCCGGTAAGCGCTCCATGCAAGCGGCAGGTTCTGGTGGCAAGGATGGTATGCGACAAGGACCTGCCATGACGTCACTGTCATGTGACCGCGACATCATCACGGGTCCTGCGCTCATACCAACCCTGGGACTGCAAGCTGCCGAGTGCACCGCACACAGGCGACATGGCTACAAGGGCTCCCTCGGAAGGTGAGTATATGTTTATTTTTCATTTTTTAACCTGTGACATACGTGGCTGGGCAATATACTACGTATCTGGGCAATATACTATGTGGGCTGGGCAATATACTACGTCGCTGTGCAATATACTACGTAACTGGGCAATATACTACGTGGCTCTGTGCTCTATACTACGGAGCTGGGCAATTTACTAGGCGGACATGCATATTCTAGAATACCCGATGCGTTAGAATCGGGCCACCATCTAGTAGTAGTTATATTCTCGTACATAGAAGCAGTATTATAGTAGTTATATTCTTGTACATAGGGGCAGTATTATAGTAGTTATATTCTCGTACATAGGAGCAGTATTATAGTAGTTATATTCTTGTACATAGGGGCAGTATTATAGTAGTTATATTCTTGTACATAGGGGGCAGTATTATAGTAGTTATATTCTTGTACATAGGGGCAGTATTATAGTAGTTATATTCTTGTACATAGGGGCAGTATTATAGTAGTTATATTCTTGTACATAGGGGCAGTATTATAGTAGTTATATTCTTGTACATAGGGGGCAGTATTATAGTAGTTATATTCTTGTACATAGGGGCAGTATTATAGTAGTTATATTCTTGTACATAGGGGCAGTATTATAGTAGTTATATTCTTGTACATAGGGGCAGTATTATAGTAGTTATATTCTTGTACATAGGGGCAGTATTATAGTAGTTATATTCTTGTACATAGGGGCAGTATTATAGTAGTTATATTCTTGTACATAGGGGCAGTATTATAGTAGTTATATTCTTGTACATAGGGGCAGTATTACAGTAGTTATATTCTTGTACATAGGAGCAGTATTACAGAAGTTATATTCTTGTACATAAGGGCAGTATTATAGTAGTTATATTCTTGTATATAGGAGCAGTATTATAGTAGTTATATTCTTGTACATAGGGGCAGTATTATAGTAGTTATATTCTTGTACATAGGGGGCAGTATTATAGTAGTTATATTCTGGTACATAGGGTCAGTATTATAGTGGTTATATTCTTGTATATAGGAGCAGTATTATAGCAGTTATATTCTTGTACATAGGGGGCAGTATTATAGTAGTTATATTCTGGTACATAGGAGCAGTATTATAGTAGTTATATTCTTGTATATAGGAGCAGTATTATAGTAGTTATATTCTTGTATATAGGGGCAGTATTACAGTAGTTATATTCTTGTACATAGGAGCAGTATTACAGAAGTTATATTCTTGTACATAGGGGCAGTATTATAGTAGTTATATTCTGGTACATAGGGAGCAGTATTATAGTAGTTATATTCTTGTACATAGGGACAGTATTATAGTAGTTATATTCTTGTACATAGGAGCAGTATTATAGTAGTTATATTCTTGTATATAGGGGCAGTATTACAGTAGTTATATTCTTGTACATAGGAGCAGTATTACAGAAGTTATATTCTTGTACATAAGGGCAGTATTATAGTAGTTATATTCTTGTATATAGGAGCAGTATTATAGTAGTTATATTCTTGTACATAGGGGCAGTATTATAGTAGTTATATTCTTGTACATAGGGGGCAGTATTATAGTAGTTATATTCTGGTACATAGGGTCAGTGTTATAGTAGTTATATTCTTGTATATAGGAGCAGTATTATAGTAGTTATATTCTTGTACATAGGGGGCAGTATTATAGTAGTTATATTCTTGTAAATAGGAGCAGTATTATAGTAGTTATATTCTTGTATATAGGGGCAGTATTACAGTAGTTATATTCTTGTACATAGGAGCAGTATTATAGTAGTTATATTCTTGTATATAGGGGCAGTATTACAGTAGTTATATTCTTGTACATAGGAGCAGTATTATAGTAGTTATATTCTTGTACATAGGGGGCAGTATTACAGAAGTTATATTCTTGTACATAGGGGCAGTATTATAGTAGTTATATTCTGGTACATAGGGAGCAGTATTATAGTAGTTATATTCTTGTACATAGGGACAGTATTATAGTAGTTATATTCTTGTACATAGGAGCAGTATTATAGTAGTTATATTCTTGTACATAGGGGCAGTATTATAGTAGTTATATTCTTCTACATAGGGGCAGTATTATAGTAGTTATATTCTTGTACATAGGAGCAGTATTATAGTAGTTATATTCTTGTACATAGGAGCAGTATTATAGTAGTTATATTCTTGTACATAGGAGCAGTATTACAGTAGTTATATTCTTGTACATAGGAGCAGTATTATAGTAGTTATATTCTTGTACATAGGAGCAGTATTATAGTAGTTATATTCTTGTACATAGGGGCAGTATTATAGTAGTTATATTCTTGTACATAGGAGCAGTATTATAGTGGTTATATTCTTGTACATAGGAGCAGTATTATAGTATTTATATTCTTGTACATAGGGGCAGTATTATAGTAGTTATATTCTTGTATATAGGAGCAGTATTATAGTAGCTATATTCTTGTACATAGGGGCAGTATTACAGTAGTTATATTCTTGTACATAGGAGCAGTATTATAGAAGTTATATTCTTGTACCTAGGGGCAGTATTATAGTAGTTATATTCTTGTACATAGGAGCAGTATTATAGTATTTATATTCTTGTACATAGGAGCAGTATTATAGAAGTTATATTCTTGTACCTAGGGGCAGTATTACAGTAGTTATATTCTTGTACATAGGGGCAGTATTACAGTAGTTATATTCTTGTACATAGGGGGCAGTATTATAGTAGTTATATTCTTGTACATAGGGGGCAGTATTATAGTAGTTATATTCTTGTACATAGGAGCAGTAGTATAGTAGTTATATTCTTGTACATAGGAGCAGTATTATAGGAGTTATATTCTTGTACATAGGGGCAGTATTACAGTAGTTATATTCTTGTACATAGGGGCAGTATTACAGTAGTTATATTCTTGTACATAGGGGGCAGTATTATAGTAGTTATATTCTTGTACATAGGGGGCAGTATTATAGTAGTTATATTCTTGTACATAGGAGCAGTATTATAGTAGTTATATTCTTGTATATAGGAGCAGTATTATAGTAGTTATATTCTTGTACATAGGGGCAGTATTACAGTAGTTATATTCTTGTACATAGGAGCAGTATTACAGAAGTTATATTCTTGTACATAGGGGCAGTATTATAGTAGTTATATTCTGGTACATAGGGAGCAGTATTATAGTAGTTATATTCTTGTACATAGGGACAGTATTATAGTAGTTATATTCTTGTACATAGGAGCAGTATTATAGTAGTTATATTCTTGTACATAGGGGGCAGTATTATAGTAGTTATATTCTTGTACATAGGGGCAGTATTATAGTAGTTATATTCTTGTACATAGGAGCAGTATTATAGTGGTTATATTCTTGTACATAGGAGCAGTATTATAGTATTTATATTCTTGTACATAGGAGCAGTATTATAGAAGTTATATTCTTGTACATAGGGGCAGTATTACAGTAGTTATATTCTCGTACATAGGAGCAGTATTATAGTATTTATATTCTTGTACATAGGAGCAGTATTATAGAAGTTATATTCTTGTACCTAGGGGCAGTATTACAGTAGTTATATTCTTGTACATAGGGGCAGTATTACAGTAGTTATATTCTTGTACATAGGGGGCAGTATTATAGTAGTTATATTCTTGTACATAGGGGGCAGTATTATAGAAGTTATATTCTTGTACATAGGGGCAGTATTATAGTAGTTATATTCTTGTATATAGGAGCAGTATTATAGTAGCTATATTCTTGTACATAGGGGCAGTATTACAGTAGTTATATTCTTGTACATAGGAGCAGTATTATAGTATTTATATTCTTGTACATAGGAGCAGTATTATAGAAGTTATATTCTTGTACCTAGGGGCAGTATTACAGTAGTTATATTCTTGTACATAGGAGTATTACAGTAGTTATATTCTTGTACATAGGGGGCAGTATTATAGTAGTTATATTCTTGTACATAGGGGGCAGTATTATAGTAGTTATATTCTTGTACATAGGAGCAGTACTATAGTAGTTATATTCTTGTACATAGGGGGCAGTATTATAGTAGTTATATTCTTGTACATAGGAGCAGTATTATAGTAGTTATATTCTTGTACATAGGGGCAGTATTACAGTAGTTATATTCTTGTACATAGGGGCAGTATTACAGTAGTTATATTCTTGTACATAGGGGGCAGTATTATAGTAGTTATATTCTTGTACATAGGGGGCAGTATTATAGTAGTTATATTCTTGTACATAGGAGCAGTATTATAGTAGTTATATTCTTGTACATAGGAGCAGTATTATAGTAGTTATATTCTTGTACATAGGAGCAGTATTACAGTAGTTATATTCGTGTACATAGGGGCAGTATTATAGTAGTTATATTCTGGTACATAGGGGCAGTATTACAGTAGTTATATTCTTGTACATAGGGGCAGTATTATAGTAGTTATATTCTGGTACATAGGGGCAGTATTACAGTAGTTATATTCTTATATATAGGGGCAGTATTACAGTATTTATATTCTTGTACATAGGGGCAGTATTATAGTAGTTATTTTCTTGTACATAGGGGCAGTATTATATTATACTCTTGTACATATGGGCAGTATTATAGTAGTTATATACTTGTACATAGGGGCAGTATTATAGTAGTTATAATCTTGTACATAGGAGCAGTATTATAGTAGTTATATTCTTGTACGTAGGAGACAGTATTACAGTACTTATATTCTTGTACATAGTGGGCAGTATTATAGTAGTTATATTCTTGTACATAGGGGCAGTATTACAGTAGTTATATTCTTGTACATAGGGGCAGTATTATAGTAGTTATATTCTTGTACATAGGGGGCAGTATTATAGTAGTTATACTCTTGTACATGGGGGGCAGTATTATAGTAGTTATATTCTTGTACATAGGGGCAGTATTGTAGTAGTTATATTCTTGTACATAGGGGGCAGTATTATAGTAGTTATATTCTTGTACATAGGGGCAGTATTATAGTAGTTATATTCTTGTACATAGGGGCAGTATTATAGTAGTTATATTCTTGTACATAGGAGCAGTATTATAGTGGTTATATTCTTGTACATAGGAGCAGTATTATAGTAGTTATATTCTTGTACATAGGGGCAGTATTATTGTAGTTATATTCTTGTATATAGGAGCAGTATTATAGTAGTTATATTCTTGTATATAGGGGCAGTATTACAGTAGTTATATTCTTGTACATAAGGGCAGTATAATAGTAGTTATATTCTTGTATATAGGAACAGTATTATAGTAGTTATATTCTTGTACATAGGGGCAGTATTATAGTAGTTATATTCTTGTACATAGAGGGCAGTATTATAGTAGTTATATTCTTGTACATAGGAGCAGTATTATAGTAGTTATATTCTTGCACATAGGGGCAGTATTATAGTAGTTATTTTCTTGTACATAGGGGCAGTATTATAGTAGTTATATTATTGTACATAGGGGCAGTATTATAGTAGTTATATTCTTGTATATAGGAGCAGTATTATAGTAGTTATATTCTTGTACATAGGAGCAGTATTATAGTAGTTATATTCTTGTACATAGGAGCAGTATTATAGTAGTTATATTCTTGTACATAGGGGCAGTATTACAGTAGGTATATTCTTGTACATAGGAGCAGTATTATAGTAGGTATATTCTTGTACATAGGAGCAGTATTATAGTAGGTATATTCTTGTACATAGGAGCAGTATTATAGTAGTTATATTCTTGTACATAGGAGCAGTATTATAGTAGTTATATTCTTGTACATAGGAGCAGTATTATAGTAGTTATATTCTTATACATAGGGGCAGTATTATAGAAGTTATATTCTTGTACATAGGAGCAGTATTATAGTAGTTATATTCTTGTACATAGGAGCAGTATTATAGTGGTTATATTCTTGTACATAGGAGCAGTATTACAGTAGTTATATTCTTGTACATAGGAGCAGTATTATAGTAGTTATATTCTTGTACATAGGGGCAGTATTATAGTAGTTATATTCCTGTACATAGGGGCAGTATTATAGTAGTTATATTCTTGTACATAGGGGGCAGTATTATAGTAGTTATATTCTTGTACATAGGGGCAGTATTATAGTAGTTATGTTCTTGTACATAGGGGAAGTATTATAGTAGTTATATTCTTGTACATAGGAGCAGTATTATAGTAATATTCTTGTACATAGGGGCACTATTATAGTAGTTATATTCTTGTACATATGGGCAGTATTATAGCAGTTATATTCTTGTACATAGAGGCAGTATTATAGTAGTTATATTCCTGTATATAGGAGGCAGTATTATAGTAGTTATATTCTTGTGCATACTATTTAGTAGTATTATAATAGTTATTTTTGTACAGCGGAGGCAGATTTACTCTGTAGTAGTTAGGCTATGTTCACATATTGCATTTTTGTTCAACTGCGTTTTAGCAGCAAAGTCTGAGATTTCAGAAACAACATGCATATAGCTTTTTTTTTGTCCTCAGTGTTTTGTGCAATACCTTGGTTTTTGCAAAATGCAGCATGTCACTTTTTAGCATTTTTTCAGCCATTGAAAGCACTGGATGGTGCAAAAGGGGCTACAATAATGCAGGTGTCACTTTTTGTTTCGTTTTTAGTGAAAAAAAAATCAGGTACAGCTTTATGTGAAACCCATTTAAATTTCTGATTTTTCCTAAGTTTAAACCATAATGCCTTGATGTTCATAGCAGTTTAGGATTGGTATAATTTAATTAAATTAGTGATGTGTACAAAGTAAGCATTGGACGACCAAGGTGTGAAATTGAAAAGTGTCTGTGGCCGAAGAAAGTGTAAAAAGTAAACAGTGTCCTACCAGCTCAGTTCACTATCAATGTCTAAAGGTACCGTCACACTTAGCGACGCTGCAGCGATACCGACAACGATCCGGATCGCTGCAGCGTCGCTGTTTGGTCGCTGGAGAGCTGTCACACAGACAGCTCTCCAGCGACCAACGATCCCGAGGTCCCCGGTAACCAGGGTAAACATCGGGTAACTAAGCGCAGGGCCGCGCTTAGTAACCCGATGTTTACCCTGGTTACCAGCGTAAAAAAACAAACAGTACATACTTACATTCAGCTGTCTGTCCCTTGTCGTCTGGTTCCTGCACTGACTGCTGGCCGTAAAGTGAAAGCAGAGCACAGCCACAGCGGTGAGTCACCGCTGTGTGACTCACCGCTGTGTGACTCACCGCTGTGCTGTGCTTTCACTTTCACTTTACGGCCAGCAGTCAGTGCAGGAACCAGACGGCAAGGGACAGACAGCTGAATGTAAGTATGTACTGTTTGTTTTTTTACGCTGGTAACCAGGGTAAACATCGGGTTACTAAGCGTGGCCCTGCGCTTAGTTACCCGATGTTTACCCTGGTTACCAGTGAAGACATCGCTGAATCGGTGTCACTCACGCCGATTCAGCGATGTCTACGGGGAGTCCAGCGACGAAATAAAGTTCTGGCCTTTCTTCCCCGACCAGCGACATCACAGCAGGGGCCTGATCGCTGCTGCCTGTCACACTGGACGATATCGCTAGCGACGACGCTGCAACGTCACGGATCGCTAGCGATATCGTCTAGTGTGACAGTACCTTTAGGTAAACTATTCCCCACCAATTCACCTCCCTCCATTGTTACATTTTCCAAAAATGGTTCTGTGGTGTCACATGTGTTTTGCATTTGTGACCTGTGTTCATGCTTCTGTGGTGGAAGTAAAGCTGAACTTTGGGTTCCTGAAAAGCGCAGATTTTTCGAACATAGCCTTATATTTGTGTTCCCTGCTGCATTCCTCCTGTATATCATTTTCTTGTTAGGATCCTAGCTGTGAGATTATTAGGCAGTATGGTTTGTCTTAGAGAAATGATTGTTGAAAGTGTAGTAATGTATCGTGGTAGTGTTGGTGGATAACCTCGCACATATCTCACACATGCGTCCTCAGTGCAGGTGAATCACAGATGGGTGTGGACACTGCCCAGACCTGCTTACACCTGACAGCTTCCCTTCTGTCACTTTCCTCCATGATGGTTTGTGTTTCATTGATTTGTGAGCACCTACTGTTACGGTCTACCAGATGACCTCCGCTTGTCTCCGCACCATCTTGTGTGGTCTCCTATGAATCTCTAGCTCATATGACGTTGCGGTAAGTCGCTCTCACTCTTTGATGTATCACTGTCCACTTTCGTGTTGTCTTCTCTCTCTCTCGTCTCATGAGTATATGTCTTTCTCTGTTTATACCTGTACAACTGTGTTTTAACCTTTGTCCTGGTGTCTAAATTCACCCTCCCTCCAGAACCACAAATAGTAACTCTGTGAGAGTCACCTAATCGTTATCTCTATAATGCTCGGACTTTTTCCCTTCCCTTATTACTACGGTAATTTGTCATATTGTCTGTCTTTCATTGAAATACTTTACTGTTTTGCTGTCTACATTTCCGGTGACGACTGCTCTTTTTTTCTGTTTGGGTGGACTACTCGTCATACTATTTTTCTTCAGGTGGGTTATTCTTCGGTCCTACTGTGGGCGGATTACTTCCCTCTCTTTGGGTGCACTGTCAGTCTTTGTTTGGTCTACTCTTCTGTTTTTCTGTTTTGTATTTTAGTTGACTACTCTTCTTTCTGTTGTTGGGTGTACCACTCACTCGTTTTTCTTTCCTTGCATGGCTAACTGTCTTTAGGCGGGCTACTCTTCTGTCCACCTTTAGGTAGACTACTTTTTTATCTTTCTATATTTGGGCGGATCACTTTCTGTCTTTGGATATGTTGTTAAGTGGTCTACTCTTATCTGTCTTTAGGTGGACTGTTCTTCTTTCAAACTGTCTATCCGTGGATCAACTTCTCTTCTTCCGGTCTGTCTTTGGGTGGATTGTTCTTATCTGTTTGTCTTTGGGTGCACTACTCTTATCTGTCATTGGGTGGACTTCTCTTCTTTCCTACTGTCTGTCTTTGGGTGGACTACTCTTCTTTCTGTCTGTCTTTGGGTAGACTTGTCTTCTATCTTTCTGTCTTTGGGTCGACTACTTTTCTGTCTGTCTTTGGGTGGACTACTCTTCTGTCTTTCTCTCTTTAGGTGGACTACTTTTCTGTCTTTCTCTCTTCAGTTGGTCTACTCCTGTCTGTTTTTGAGTGGACTTCTCTTATTGGTCTGTCTTTCGGTGGACTACACTTCTGTCTTTCCGTCTATTTGTGAGCCAACTACTCTTCAGTGTTTCTCTCTGTCTTTGCGTGGTCTACTGTTCTGTTTGTTTTTGGGTTGACTACTCTTCTATCTTTCTCTCTTTGGGTGGACTACTTCTCTGTTCTTCTGTTTTTAGGTTGACTACTCTTATCGGTCTGTCTTTGGTGGACTACACTTCTGTCTTTCTGTCTATTTTTGAGCCAACTACTCTTCAATGTTTCTCTCTGTCTTTGGGTGGACTACTAGCTGCCTGTCTTTCTCTCTAGCTTTGGGTGTTGCTGATAAAAACCAGCTTGGCAAGTTAGATTTACCATCACACCCTCTGATAATTCCAGGACTGGGAAAATACATCAAGATCTCTGATACAAAAATGGAGAAACTTTGAACCCTCGGACTAGCATGGTCTCGATAATTTTCAGCAACTTTGTTGGTGGCTAATGGAGTGTGTTGCTGGCAAAAATACAAGACAAGCAATTTACCTTTAATAAAAGTGATTTACGGACTTATCCTCCATTAACCTGGTGCAACACTTCCTTCACTGTATGGTGGTGGTGGAGAGTTCACACAATGGTGGTTCATTTCCAAGACCAACATTATGACAATCTCAAAAAGCAGTGTCGTCAGAGAAGTCGTCTCTTTGAGGACCCCAACTTTCCAGCTAGTAACCAGTCCCTTTACTATAGCAGAAGTCCTCCCAGAGTTGTAGAGTGGAAGCGTCCCCAGGTAATTATGACGCTGTGTTATTGGTACACTTATGTGACGCTCTCATTTGACTGGTCTTCATTCGAAGTGGTTGGTCTTGGGAGGTGCTTTAAGCAAGTTGTGGGGAGATTTTCAAAATTTTGCCATGGGTCTCTTTAATATTTGGTCATACATTTTCTATTGCTACTTGATCTCTAGCAGTATAGCACAACTGTGGTGCCCAAGCCCACAGAAGCTAAGGTGCCCCCTTCAACTCACACTCAAAGCACTATGAGGAGCTTGTCACAAATCGGGGGTGACCTTCGGCCAGCACACGGCTATCACATGTGCAGGGGGCTTATCTTAGTTATCCCACCACTGCTACAATGTGATGAAAACACAAGCAAGGCTATTGACCTATCAATTTACCGCAGGGGCTTATTTTAGTTATCCCACTGCTGCTACAATATAACACGAACTGCAGGGATTTATGTATATCCCGCTTTCCAATTCCGCTTCAGAACTTACAGCTCTCCGGCGCCCCCCTTACCTTCAGGTCAGTCAGGGAAATACAACTAGGATAATTAGTCACCGGACAGGCCGCTTTACTGTGGACTGGCTAGCAGGCACAATGCAGCGAGGGAATTCTAAATGCTCTGGCCGCAACCAGACAACAGCTTATAAAACCCTGTTTTATCACCGCCATCTGTACCCACCTGGCCCAGAACATACTTCGCTGCCAACAGCTCAGATTTCTCACAGAAGGGTTCGAGCCAACCCAAATTAGTAGCGTAATTAACTTCAGAGGACTTAGGGTTTTAGAGCAAGGAAAATATTATAACTTTCACTCCAAAAAGATTAGGCAGTGTTTTCAAAAGGTCTATTCAGATTTTACAATATGAGACAAAGTATGTACAAGCAATTATAAAAAATAGGGATTAAATAAGATAAAACTCACATTTTGCTTAGATCATCCTAGCTAACCATGCTGGTAGGCGGAGCCAGATATCCCAGTTCATCTGGAAGTCTTGCTGCAGTGAGGTCTCAGGTAAGAATGAAGGCCAGGCTGAGTGCAGGGACTTATACTTGCAGGCTTGTGACATTTTTAAAGGGGCTGGTTTACCTGCACCCTCCCCTAGCTGCCAGGGTGCACATTTTGGTAAGAAACTTCTAACACTCCTAAATGGGCTCGAGAGCCTAGCAGAGTAACAGCACACACATCATTCATCTTATATTAAAATTGGCTTTCTGATGACTCTAAACTCGATATTCCACTCTGTTTAGGAGAAATCCATTTCTCTGATTCTCTTGGTGCCAGACTCCAGCAAAAGGCCCCATTGTGACGCTATACCAAAGCACGTTCCGAATATGTATCTGGAATATTCCTATCATACACTGGTGACGCATTATGGCTTATTTAATATCTCCCCTTTGCAGCAAGCACGTGGGTTTGGAAACAAAAGAGACTTGCATGGCTAATTAACATTCCGATGGGAAGGGGGAAAGAGCAGAGAGGAGTTTCAAGGCTCCCCCTGGAGTTTCAAGTTACACAGGGATGGTGCCTAGATCAGCAAAGGTAGTGGGAAGGGGGGGGTCGGAGCCCACAGCGTGTGTGATAACAAGGGAGAATGAAAAATTGTCTGCGATTTTATACATTAACGTGACAGAGCTCAAGTACTTTGTGCTCTTGAAGGGAATGTGCCCACCCTACAGATCCAGGTACTTCGGAGAATGATTGTGCCTGTCTTCTTCATAGGATCTTGTGCGGTCACCTCGTCTGTTTTCCGATGGTGGCATCAGTCCACGGGACCTGCAGCAGGGAAGTCTGGGCAATTGCTGGTTTGTAGCTGCTGTTTCTTGTCTGGCTGGAGATTCATCAATTTGGAAGAAGGTAAGTTGCCTCCATTCCCGATGTGGCCTCTCCAATAACGTGGCTGACTGGTGTTTAGGGATAGCGAAACACCTGCCCAGGGGTTGTGTCTAATATTGCAGCTTGGCTCCATTAAAGAGTCCAATACTGCATACGATCTGAGGATAAGTAGGGTAGCCATGTTTTCTAATATTTCTAAAGCATGTTGACTCCTTTATTGGGCCGGTTTAATGGCACATGGATGTTTTTGGATTTTCACCACATGTAAGGCTGGAGATTCAGAACGAGAACTTATAGGAACTTGGACGGCAAAAATTTAGAGTTGAGCATAATGATTTGCAGATGCCTGCTCCAAAGGTGACATCAGTACTCCGAGGCCACCAGACTGAAGCCATGGGAGCCTTCTCCTAACTGCTGGCATTCCCGATGTGTCTTCTGATTAGTAGACCCAGGGCAAATTACATAATTGGAGGAGGTTTGCAAGGCTCTAGCTCGCGGTCACTGACTACTGCCGATTGTATATATCTGTGATCAACTTTACAAATGTTCAATTACACGGATAACTGAAGACCCGAGAGAAATCTCCAGGACCCAAAGTCAAAATATGTAACAAGGCCTCCCAATTATTATGGTATTGTATGTCTCCAATGGCAGTGTCCAAGTACCAGGACCTGGATGTGACTGCTCCCTCAGCACTGCCATTGGCTAGGTTCCTATCCAGGACCAATGGCACTTTGACTTTAGGTTTGGGGTGCACAACCATTTTTAGTCCAAGAGCCATATTGGCAGATTGAACCAACCACATGGGCAGCAATTAAAACATCACAACATGATGTGTAGAAGCCACAAACCTCTTGAGAAACTTGTTTTCCTGGTTCTGTTGCATGCAGTGACTTAGTGGTTGTGCTCTGCTTGGGTGGGAAATTATAAAATTATACCCTGACTCCTTCCTTTCTGATGAAGGCTTCATTTACTGCATGTCACAGGTTAGGAATTAGCCAGGAAAACTCTTCTATATAGTAATCCAGCATGCCGCCATAACCTTATCTCCTGTACCTAATTCTATATGCACAGCTGGTATAACCTGAGCATCTCCTGCATATAATTATACATGTACAGCTGTTACAGCATGGGTATCCTCTGTATATAATTATATACCGTGGTGTGAAAGTGTTTGCCCCTTTCCTGATTTCCTATTCTTTTGCATGTGTGTCACACTTAAATGTTTCAGATCACCAAAGAAATTTAAATATTAGACAAAGAGAACAGAAGTAATCACAGAATGCAGATTTTAAATGAAGGTCTTTTATTATTAAGGGAAAATTAAATCCAAACCTACAGGGCCCTGTGTGAAAAAGCGATTGCCTCTAAATCTACTAACTGGTTGGGCCGCCCTTAGCAGCAACAATTACAATCAAGCATTTGCGATAACTGGCAATGAGTCTTTTACAACGCTCTGGAGGAATTTTGGCCCACTCATTTTTGCAGAATTGTTGTAATTCAGCCACATTTGAGGGTTTCCGAGCACAAACTTGTAGATTGTGAGCCCTCGCGGGCAGGGTCCTCACTCTTCCTGTACCAGTCGTGACTTGTATTGTTTAAGATTATTGTACCTGTTTTTATTATGTATACCCCTCCTCACATGTAAAGTGCCATGGAAAAAATGGCGCTATAATAATAATAATAATAATAATAATAATAATAATAATAAATTGACTTTTTAAGGTCATACCACAGCTTCTCAATCGGATTAAAGGTAGGACGTTCACTAAGCCACTCCAAAGTCTTGATTTTGTTTTACTTAAGCCATTCAGAGGTGGACTTACTGGTGTGTTCTGGATCATTGCCCTGTTGTATAACCCAAGCGAGCTTCAGCCTTAGGTCACGAATAGATGGACATTCTCCTTCAGGATTTTTTTTGTAAAAAGCAGAATTAATGGTATAATTTGCCACAGGAAGTCTTCCAGGTCCTGAAGCAGTAAAACATCCCCAGACCATCACACTACCACCACCATATTTTACTGTTGGTATGATGTTCCTTTTCTGAAATGCTGTGTTACTTCACCACCAGATATAATGGTACATACACCTTCTAAAAAGTTCAGCTTTTGTCTTGTCAGTCCACAGAGTATACTCCCAAAAGTCTTGGGGATCATCAAGATGTTCCCTAGCAAAAATGAGATGGGTCTTTATGTACTTGTTGCTCAGCAGTGGTTTTTGTCTTGGAACTCTGCAAAGCAGGCCATTTTTGTGCAATCTCTTTCTTATGGTGGAGTCATGAACACTGACTTTAACTGAGGCAAGTGAGGCCTGCAGTTCTTTGGATGTTGTTGTGGGGTCTTTTGTGACCTCTTGGATATGTAATCGCTGCGCTCTTTCAACAAGGTTCACCACTGTTCCTTGTTTTCACCATTTCTGGGTAATGACTCTCACTGTGGTTCGCTGGAGTCCCAAAGCTTTACAAATAGCTTTATAACCTTTTCCACACTGATCGATCTCAATTATTTTGTTTATCATTTGTTCCAGAATTTCCTTGGATCGCAGCATGATGTCTAGCTTTTTTAGAATCCTTTGGTCTACTTCACTTTGTCAGACAGGTCCTATTTAAGTGATTTCTTGATTGAGAACAGGTGTGGCAGTAATCAGGCCTGCGTGTGGCTAGAGAATTTGAACACCGCTTCTCAAAGATGTGATAAACCAGTAAGTTTATGTTTTAAGGGTGGCAATAACTTTTTCACACAGGACCCTTTAGGTTTGGATTTCTTTTTCCTTAATAGAAAAGATCTTCATTCATAAACTGCATTTTGTGATTACCTGGGTTATATTTGTCTAACATTTAAATGTGTTTGGTGATCTGAAACATTTAAGTTTGAGAAACATGCAAAATAATAGGAAATCAGGAAGGGGGCAAACACTTTTTCACGCAACTGTATACATTTATAGCTGCTAACCCAGGTATCAACTGGTATATGGTTATATGTGTACAGCTGGTATAACCTGGGCATGGTCTGGTATATAATTATATTCAGTACATAAATAGCTTGTATAACTTAGGCGTTCTTTGGTATATAACTATATACAGCTGGTATAACCTGGGCATGCTCTGCTATATAATTATATTCAGTATATAATTATATTCAGTATATATATGTATATATATATATATATAGCTTGAATAACCTAGGCATTCTCTGGTATAGAGCTAAATTTACAGCTGGTGTAAGTTCTCCATCTTGTATATAGTTTTTTGATCCCATCTCAATGATGCCTTCTGTTACAGGTTATACCTTCTCCTGAAGAACAGGACTGGCCTCGCTCGGGTTCAGGTTCCCCACACTCTGGCATCTTCAGGTTCCGGTTTTGGCGCTTTGGTCGGTGGGTGGAGGTTGTGATTGATGACCTTCTGCCCACATCTGGAGGGGAGTTGATATTCTGTCGGCCTGGTCAGAAGGGTGATGTGTTTTGGTGTTCTCTTCTTGAGAAGGCGTATGCAAAGTAAGGTTCGCTATACTTCTGTGGTTTCATGCTGCTGCTCTTGATTCATCCTTGTTTCTATTCTTCCATCTTTTACTACCGTATGTTTTTTCACAGACTTATTGGGAATTACGAAGCTTTGGATGGAGGCAGCACAGCCGAAGCTCTAATTGACTTCACTGGAGGGGTGTCTGAGGCCATCAATCTTTATGAAGGGAACTATAGGTCGGATGAGGAAAAGAAGAAGTTGTTCAAGTTGTTGATGAAAGCACACTCCCGAGCATCTCTCATTTCTGCTGCTATCAGGGTAAAGCCTTTATACAATGAATACTACTGCCTGATACAATGATTGAGCCCAGTGGTCAATATGGAGAGAAGATGATTCATGGTACCTCTGATTTGGGTCATGTTGATGGGAGAAGAAGAGGTGACCATTAGGCTAGGTAGTAGACAATGCTTGCGTAGAGGACCACATCCCATGTTCAAATATTCAGTGGAAATATGGAGCATTTTCAATGACTGAGGGTAAGACTCTGAAGACTTTCAATAATCTTGCCGATAACCAATATTTATGAGGAAAGTAATGAATGGATCAAGGTCAGATAAGTAGTGATCTTGATAACCTGCCCAGGCAAGTGGAGATAGCAAATCTGATACTTGGACCTGGCAGGGGAAGACTATCACCAGGAAAGAACATTATAGAAGAGATGGGAAAATCGATTTGAAGGACACCTGTCCATCGGCAAAATCAGTAATCTGTGATTATTGGAAAGGAGGGCCTCCTTACTTCCCGGCATTCCTTGGCTGTTCTTATGACTAGCCATGCTAGGGCACCATCATCATTGCGGTGTAACACACATATGACACTGTGCCAGATCTACTAATCAAAAGAGGAGTCAGAAATGCCAGGAGGTAATGAGATATGTGGGCATATCATTTAGCGGTCACAAATTACTGACCAGGCCGATGGACTGGAGTCCCTCCTATCATTTCTTCTGTCTCTTAGCATTTTAGGAGATGAAGATTACAGTCCCCAACATTGAGATTAAAATTGTCCAAGAATCTTACCAAATAGATGGAGATTTAGAACCTAGTAGGCATCTCTAGAAGCCATCATCCACATTTGATGAAAGTCAGCCCAACCTATTTATTTCAGCTGTCTTGACTATGCTTTTAGCGTTGTATAAGGATCTTCCACTTCCAAAATAAGGGTTTCATAGCTTGTTTAATCCTTTTGCACACCCTCTTCTTCCGTTTTTACCCTAGAGAACACATCAAGGCTTGGCTAAGTGTTTTGTGTATTAGGGAATCTGGAGAGAATACACTAGGTGTATAGGGGCAGCTCACGGCTTGGCCAAGAGCTAAGTTGTAGCATTAACGAGAGGTCCTAAAGAGCTAACCAGAATCAAACCATAGAGAATGTGGTAAGAATTGAGGAATCTAGAGAAGATAATGAAGTGTAAACTAGAATCAAACCATAGAGAATGTGGTAAGAATTAAGGGATATAGAGGACATAATGGAGCGTTGTAATGAATAGGACAAAATAAAGCTCGTAGAGATGGGATAAAATCGAGTCATGTAATTTTCAAATACCTGGGCAGAATATTGGTGATTCCAAAGTTTAGAAGCTGTTGAAATTTCACAAAGAGACACTACTTGATTGTTTCCATGCTGAAAAATGCAACTCCATTTCCATTCAGCCAAGTCCAAGTCAAGGTATTGAAGAGGTCCTTTCCAGCGGCCTCGTCACCGGTCATGCCTACAGCATTACAGCCATTAGGAATATTAACCTACAATCCGGACTGTTATCCCTCTTTCGGACACATAAATTACGACTTATTCGTCTGCGAAATCCATGGGGGAGCGGAGAGTGGACTGGAGCCTGGAGCGATAAGTAAGTGATGAACTTAGCTACTAAGGAAAGCTAGAAGCTGTATGTTTACGGCACTTTATTTGGACTGATACTCTGTTTTCGTAGGTCAGAAGAATGGAAGAAAGTGAGTCGAAGACAAAGAGAGGATCTCGGGGTCACTGTTGACGATGATGGAGAATTTTGGTAAAGAAGTTTTACTTTGGACCATAAGCTGGATATAGGAAAGGTTTGTAGGGCACATCCCTATATGTCCACCACTGCCTTGGGAACAATGAAAATCTTCACCACTCATCATTTCTCTCAGACTGGTTTAACAGCTCTGTTAATAATTTTAAAGGTGAACTGGTTGTCTGGAAGATATAAAGTAGCCTTCATCTTCACATGCATTCACCATCATTTTTCTTGTAGACCTGGCAGTCACTATTTGTATGACTTGTGTATACACAGCTCACCTCCTCGACCCCACCTCAGAAGTCAGGGATCATCTAATGACCATGTAGAAATCATATCCACATGAAAAGAGGTGAAGTCTTAAGACTTTTCTTTGGCTGTCCCTATAAATTCTGTAGACCCATTAAGAGGGTTGTCAGGATTTGGGCCCAACTCTTCTCTATGTGTTTGCAACAGAAAGTGAAGTGGGATCTAAGTTCTTGAGCTAGGAATGAGATTCCTACCAAATGTTTATCTCAGAGACCTCCACCAACCTTTATCTGGTCCTATGTAAAGAAATAAATGCAATTACTCCATAGTTCCAGGGTTTTGTGGTGATTCCGACTCATGGCCTGTTTTCTTATGCACATTTGAAGAGCGGTAATGCCACTAGTGCTAACATAAGTCATAATTCTTACTCTTTACTAGGATGTGTTGGGATGATTTCTGCTCTCATTTCACCGATATCACTCTCTGCCGAAGAGTCAACACTCACCTTCTAAGCACTCAAAAGACGTGGAAAGAAGAGTCAGTTTTCTCAGCTTGGAAGCAGCATCAGGATCCCTTGAAGGACAGGAGTGGTGGCTGCCCAAATAACAAGGCTACCTACCTACACAATCCACAGGTATATAAATGCATCATAATGAAAGAACAAGCTAGGTATTTGATGTTCATGTCAACACCATACAAAGCCCAATGCCTCAAAGCCTCTGGTAAAGCCTCCACAAGAAGCAGGCTGACCATTGTAAATAAGTCTCTTGTATTGCAGTTCTCCTTTGACGTCACGTTAGACCACGACAATGTTCTCATTTCCTTGGAGCAGGAGGACCAAAGAACTCAACGCACGGCAGGGGGTGGCGAAAATCTGCCCATTGGATTCTTTGTCTTCAAGGTGCCAACACTGAAATTCAAGATCATTCTTGTTCTCTTTCATACTCTACTGTTGTTGATCCTTCACTGTTCCCTTCTTTGGTCAGGTGGAGATGAATCGTAAATACCGTTTACACTGCACTCCTGCTAAAGTTACTTCTTCAACTTATATAAACTCTCGCAGTGTCTTGGTTCATACGGAGCTACAAAAAGGGCGCTATGTCATCCTACCGACAACTTTTCAACCAGGATTGAAAGGCTCCTTCTTTCTGCGACTGTATACAGACCGTGGCAGCCACCTAAGGTACAAAATTAGACAGCTATTTTCACTACTTGTGCCCCTCTTGGATGATTGTATGGAGTTAAATATGGAAAAACTGAATTCCTGTCCACAGGGAACTGACACAAGATGTTCCTCAGCCATCCTGTATGTCCTTCTTGGTGGGTACTCCGCGAGTGGTCACCTCTATCACAGTGCATGCAGCATCTGGAATATCTGTGCCAGGAGATAGCAGAGGTACAGTAATACTGCTGTACTGACCCTTTTAAGACTTTTTATAGGACCTGACTAATATTCTTTCTACTAGACCCCGCTTTCTATGCTACAGTTCATTGCGAGGGCAAAAAAGTGACCTCGAGGACAGTCAAGGGCCAAATTCCGGAGTTTGACCTGAAAGCGGTATTCTATCGTAAGCGTGAGAAAAAACCTCTTATTGTTCAGGTTGGTATAATGTAAATGTAATGTTTTATGTATTTTTTACTCACAGCCTACGTCCGTTCCTCAATATTCTCCGGGACATATCCAGATTGCCATGTGTGCAAGTAGGATCTCCTTGAGGAGGACTTGATAGTTCATGAATGTCAAGTTAGCCTTGTGGGCTATTTGTTTTTAAAAAAGACTGAAAGGGAAGCTATGGGAAAAGGGGGATCATTGGGGCTCAGTAGTGTATAGTTGTCTCATTAACTAGACCTTGACCTCTCCCCAACCTAAAATTCAATGTTTTCCACTGAATGACAGAAGAAAATTAGGTCAACTTGAAAAATAGCAGACCCAAGTTTGGTTGGGTTTGTCTTCCTCTATGTATTATTTTTGGTTCCGTTCTCTCACCTGGTTCTAGATTGCACATTCTAGATATCTCTATGATATTTGCAAGTGGACAATTACCGAGAGCAGCATTTTCGAGGTCAATAATGAAGAAGAAGACTATGTACCTACCAGGACAAAAATGTTTTGGCTCTTGTTTACCCATTAGTTTCTTCCCCTTCCTCTTCTAGGGCCCATTAGTATCCACGGTCGCTCTCTATATGATGTTAACAAACCAAGAACCTTTCCTAACGATGTGTTCAATTTCAGGTCTGGCTTTCTCGTTGGTCCAGGAATGTTCTATTGGGAAGTGTATCCATTCCTTGTGCCGTTGGAGAATCCAACCAGTCCTCAGTCCTGAGACTGCAGAGGAAAGATCTGACATCTGCTGGATACATCATGGTGGAGACGTCGAGCAGTTCTGACCTGACTGCTCTCTGACTCTTTCCATTCCTTCTTGTCTTTATCTCAGCTCTTTATTTTACCACATACATTCTGGTTGTAGCTTTCTCGTTCTCTCCCCCTCTTTCCTGTTTTGCAGTACTGTCGCTCAGCACTTCCTTTCTAGTTGTCAGTATCTCTCGTCTATTGCGTCTGAAGATGAAGAAACTGCTCCTGGTAGTCCTCTACTTTATAAGTGGAGCAGGGTCAGGTAAGAGATTTTTTTTTGTTTTTATGTCCTTGATCAGTCTGGTGGTAGAAGATCAAAAACCATAACTAGTCATGTCTTTCAGTGATGGTGGCCTTGTAGACATGTAGAGTCTTGGACCATACTGGAAGACATGTGGTTGGTTCAGGACCACCTTATGCTCTACTCATAGTGCACTAAAGGTTCAACACCGTCTAAAGGGGGCTTATGAGGGTATGTTGGTGTTCTATGAGGACAATAATACTAACGATGACCCCATGAAGGTTGGGGCCTAGTAGAGTTTTCACACAGTAAACAACATGCTTCACATAATGTAGGATTACACTTATAACCCCAAAATGTCAACAGAAAGAGACAAGCCCATAGAGTGAGCAAACGACCCACCACTGACTTCTAGAGATGGTGGACTAAAAATGATATTGTCTTCTCCATTTATTGACCAGCGCAAGAATCATCTCCTCTTCTGGATGTACAATTCACTCAAAGATCATCCGATTCCTACCTGGTCATATGCACCATTCAGGTACCTTCAGAAGAATGGGTGACCCAGGTGCATTGGAAAGAAGAGCACACCAACGGAACGTACAGTGTCATCGCCGTACTAAACCCTCACTGGGGAAATTACACCAAATCTCCTTATCAAGAGTTGGTGAGATTACACAAAAAGGATAGCAAAACCTACGAGATGGATGTAAAAGCCCTGAAGATGCACGTCTGCTGTGAGGTGGTAACATTCCCATACGGGAGTATTTACAAGAGCTGCATAACCGTGGAGGGAGACTCAGGTAAAACAGTGGTATCCTTAAAAGTTAGAGACAGATATAATGATAGTAAACTAATATTATAACACATGTCCAAAGGACATTACATGAATACGGCACCTATGGACAAGAATATAACTGCTATAATACTGCCTCTATGTACAAAAATATAACTGCTATAATACTGCTCCTATGTACAAGAATATAACTACTGTAATAATGCTCCTATGTACAAGAATATATCTACTATAATACTGCTCCTATGTACAGAATATAACTACTATAATACTGCCCCTATGTACAATAATATAACTACTATAATACTGCTCCTATGTACAAGAATATAACTACTATAATACTGCCCCTATGTACAGGAATATAACTACTATAATACTGCCTCCTATGCACAAGAATATAACTACTATAATAATGCTCCTATGTACAAGAATATAACTACTATAATACTGCCCCTATGTACAGGAATATAACTACTATAATAATGCTCCTATGTACAAGAATATAGCGACTATAATACTACTACTATGTACAAGAATATAACTACTATAATACTGCCCCTATGTACAAGAATATAACTACTATAATACTGTCCCTATTGACAAGAATATAACTACTATTATACTGCCCCTATGTACAAGAATATAACTACTATAGTACTGCCCCTATGTACAAGAATATAACTACTATAATATTGCCCCTATATGCAGGAATATAACTACTATAATACTGCTCCTATGTACAGAATATAACTACTATAATACTGCTCCTATGTACAAGAATATAACTACTATAATACTGTCCCTATTGACAAGAATATATCTACTATAATACTGCTCCTATGTACAAGAATATATCTACTATAATACTGCTCCTATGTACAAGAATATATCTACTATAATACTGCCCCCTATGTACAAGAATATAACTACTATAATACTGCCCCTATGTACAAGAATATAACTACTATAATACTGCCCCTATGTACAAGAATATAACTACTATAATACTGCTGCTATGTACAATTATATACAGGTGTTTCTCACAAAATTAGAATATCTTTAAAAAGTTAATTTCATTTCTTCAATAAAAAAATGTGAAACTCTATATTATATAGAGTCATTACAGACAGAGTGATCTATTTCACGTGTTTATTTCTGTTAATGTTGATGATTATGGCTTACAGCCAATGAAAACCCAAAAGCCATTATCTCTGTCATGGGGGTATTGGGTAGACTAAGGCTGGTTACCGGGCCTCTGCGTTATCCCACAGACTAGGGGAAACCCTGTCTGTCCCTCTCCCAGAATTTACACTGATGGTGTGCTTGTCTGGGCCGCTAGGCCTGGCCCTAACTCCTGTTTCAGCCCTATGCTGAAACCTCCACCCGCCACCCAGTGATAAGACCACACACCAATCCCTCACAGAAAGCACAGACAGGGAAAACTAAAAACGCACCACGCCGCAAGCACACAGGAAAATACGATAATGTGCACAGGGCAAAACAAATACAAATATAGGAAGGAGAAATATAACGACGGATCATACACCACCAGATACAATATCACTTCTCCAAGACCACCACTCCAGACCGGAATCACTAGGCACGAGGCACAAGTTATAATCGGTGACGCCCAAAGTCCAGCAAGACTATTTAAAGGCCATGGGCGTAACCCAACCTCCAACCCGATTACCAACTTAATGAACCCCGAGAAACCTGGATAAAGTCTAGCCGGCGCCACTGAGCGTATAGTGGACATAAATGGAATTACCACTGTCTGTTGGACACCCTAGTGTGAATAGCGTCCGACATGACAGTACCCCGCCTTCTACGAGGGACCCCAGGGCCCTCAAGACTTATAGGACCCAGCTTGTCCGGATGATGGCGGTGAAACATACTGACCCGCCGGTCCGCATGTATGTCCGAGGCTGGTACCCAGGACCTCTCCTCCGGCCCATAACCACGCCAGTGTACCAGATACTGTAATGTGCGATGCACTACTCGAGAGTCAACCACCTTGGAGACTTCAAATTCCAAATTGCCATCCACCAAGACTGGAGGTAGCATCGGCGCCGCGTCCACGGAACCCACCACCTTCTTTAACAGAGATCTGTGAAACACGTTGTGTATTTTATATACCGTAGGAAGCTCCAATCGGTAGGCTACCGGGTTGATGATGGCGGCGACCCTAAATGGACCAATAAACCTTGGACCCAATTTCAAAAATGGTTTTTGAGTTTTATGTTTTTTGTGGACAACCACACCCAGTCACCTACACTCAGGTCCGGACCTGGCACACGTCTGCTGTCAGCCACACGTTTGTACCTTGCACTCATGCTTAGCAAGCGCTGTTTCACTCTCCTCCAGACTGATGACAGTTGTGCTCCTAACTGGTCCTCCTCCAGAACACCAGCAGAGCCCCCCTGATGCAGAGTACAAAATTGAGGATGGTGCCCGTAAACACAAAAGAACGGGGACACCCCAGACGATTCCTAGCGGTAATTATATATGGCAAACTCAGCCAAAGGAAGGAACGTCGACCACTCCTCCTGGTTGTCAGAAACAAAGCAGCGTAAGTACTGCTCCAAATTTTGGTTCATACGCTCGGTCTGACCATTTGACTGAGGATGAAACGTCGAAGAATGCGACAACTTGATCCTTAACCGTAAGCAAAATGCCTTCCAAAATTTTGCCACAAACTGAGCACCCCTATCAGACACGATGTCAGACGGGACCCCATGAAGTCTGACCACCTCCTGCACAAATACCTGAGCCAGAGTCTTAGCATTAGGCAACGAAGGCAAGGACACAAAGTGCAACATCTTTGAGAACCGATCAACAACCACCAAAATGACCGTGTTCCCAGCTGAGGAGGGCAAATCTGTGATAAAATCCATGGAGATCTCTGTCCATGGTCTACTGGGTACCCCAAGAGGATGAAGTGTGCCCGCAGGACGGGAACGGGGTGTCTTAGCCCTAGCGCACGTGGTGCATGCTGACACATACGAGACCACGTCCTGTCGGATTTTAGGCCACCAAAATCGACGCGACACCAACTCCAAGGTACCCCTCACCCTCGGATGGCCGTCCAGAACAGCATCATGATGCTCACCCAACACCTTTAGGCGAAGATGGAGTGGTACAAATGATTTGTTAATGGGAAGCTCTAGTGGTACTTCCTCCTGAGCCTTGGCAATCTCAGCCTCAACCTCGGTCGTGAGAGCCAAGACCACTACACCCTTTTGGAGGATGGGTACCGGATCTTCCCGAGGTTCTCCCCCCGGAAAACACTTGGATAAGGCATCCGCCTTAGTGTTCTTAGACCCAGGACGGTAAGTAACAACAAAGTTGAAACGTGTGAAAAACAATGCCCAACGAGCCTGCCTGGGGGACAGACGCTTGGCTGACTCCAAATAAAGTAGATTTTTATGGTCAGTGAAAACTGTAACCTGGTGGACCGATCCCTCCAAGAAGTGACGCCATTCCTCAAAAGCCAACTTGATAGTTAACAACTCCCTGTTGCCGATATCGTAATTACGTTCGGCGGATGACAGCTTCTTGGAGAAGTAGGCGCATGGACGCAACTCGCCCAATGATGAGCCTTGTGACAGCACCACCACCACTCCAACCTCAGACGCATCGACTTCCACGGTAAACGGTTTCGATACGTCCGGTTGCACCAGAATGGGGGCCGAAGCAAAACTGTTCTTCAGAAATTCGAATGCGCGCACAGCAGCCTCCGGCCAGGCGGAGAAATTGCTACCCTTATTCGTCATGTCAGTAAGCGGTTTAGCAATGGTAGAAAAATCTTTGATAAATTTGCTATAATAATTAGAAAATCCAAGGAACCGCTGGAGTTCTTTTAGGTTATCAGGACGTTCCCAATGCACCACCGCTTGCACCTTAGCGGCGTCCATTTTAAACCCTGAAGCAGACACAATATAACCCAAGAAAGGCAACTCCTGAACCGAAAAAAAACACATTTCTCAAATTTTGCATAGAGCTTATTTTCTCTGAGTAGCTGTAACACCTGCCTCACATGCTCTAAATGAGTATCACAGTCGCATGAATAAATGAGAATGTCATCTAGGTACACAATAACGAATTTCCCCAGTACATGCGAGAACACATCATTTATGAAATGTTGGAATACAGCAGGCACGTTTGTCAACCCAAATGGCATCACCAAATTTTCAAAATGACCCTCAGGAGTATTAAAAGCTGTCTTCCACTCATCACCTTGACGGACTCTTATGAGGTTGTATGCCCCCTGAGGTCAAGCTTGGAAAACCACTTAGCACCAGCCACCTGGTTGAACAAATCAGGTATTAGTGGCATAGGGCAGGGGTCCCCAACTCCAGTCCTCAAGGCCCACCAACATGTCATGTTTTCAGGATTTCCTTAGTCTTGCCCAGGTGTTGTGAATTCTGTTGTTAAGCTCCCTCCTGTGGTCATGAATGGTACTTCGGCTGGTTCTGTCCATGGGCTTCCTCTGGTGGTTGTGAGTGGGGTTGCGGCTTCTGAGGTTCCTTCCACAGGTGACGAGGTTAATTCGTTAGCTGGCTGATCTATTTAACTCCACCTAGATCATTGCTCCATGCCACCTGTCAATGTTCCAGTATTGGTCTAGTTCTCTCCTGGATCGTTCTTGTGACCTGTCTTCCCAGCAGAAGCTAAGTTCCTGCTTGTTTTTCTCTGTTTGCTATTTTTTCTGTCCAGCTTGCTATTTTGATTTTTGTCTTGCTTGCTGGAAGCTCTGGGACGCAGAGGGAGCGCCTCGGCACCGTGAGTCGGTGCGGAGGGTCTTTTTGCTCCCTCTGTGTGGTCTTTTTGTAGTTTTTTGTGCTGACCGCAAAGTTACCTTTCCTATCCTCTGTCTGTTCAGTAAGTCGGGCCTCACTTTGCTAAATCTATTTCATCTCTGTGTTTGTTATTTTCATCTTAACTCACAGTCATTATATGTGGGGGGCTGCCTGTTCCTTTGGGGAATTTCTCTGAGGCAAGGTAGGCTTTATTTTTCTATCTCTAGGGCTAGCTAGTTCCTTAGGCTGTGACGAGTTGCATAGGGAGCGTCAGGAGCGCTCCACGGCTATTTCTAGTGTGTGTGATAGGATTAGGGATTGCTATCAGCAGAGTTCCCACGTCTCAGAGCTTGTCCTGTATTGTTAGTAACTATCAGGTCATTCCGTGTGCTCTTAACCACCAGGTCCATTATTGTCCTCACCACCAGGTCATAACAGTACAGGTGGCCAAAAGTACTAATGCATCTCAATAGAGGGATAAGAGAAGTTCTGAGACCATTTTTTTTTCTTTGCAGTGTGTTTTGTCTCTATTTTCCCCTTTACCTCTGGGTGGTTCAGGATACAGGTGTAGATATGGACATTCAAGGTCTGTTCTCTTGTATGGATAATCTCACTACAAGGGTACAAAACATTCAAGATTTTGTGGTTCAGAATCCGATGTTAGAGCCTAGGATTCCAATTCCTGATTTGTTTTTTTGGGGATAGATCTAAGATTCTGAATTTCAAAAATAATTGTAAATTGTTTCTTGCCTTGAAACCTCGCTCCTCAGGTGACCCTGTTCAACAAGTGAAAATCATTATTTCTTTGTTACGTGGCGACCCTCAAGACTGGGCATTTTCCCTTGCGCCAGGAGATCCGGCATTGTGTGATGTTGATGCGTTTTTTCTGGCGCTTGGATTGCTTTATGATGAACCAAATTCAGTGGATCAGGCAGAGAAAATCTTGCTGGCTCTGTGTCAGGGTCAGGATGAGGTAGAGATATATTGTCAGAAGTTTAGGAAGTGGTCTGTACTCACTCAGTGGAATGAATGTGCGCTGGCAGCAATTTTCAGAAAGGGTCTCTCTGAAGCCCTTAAGGATGTCATGGTGGGATTTCCCATGCCTGCTGGTCTGAATGAGTCTATGTCTTTGGCCATTCAGATCGATCGACGCTTGCGTGAGCGTAAAGTTGTGCACCATTTGGCGGTATTATCTGAGCATAGACCTGAGCCTATGCGATGTGATAGGACTTTGACCAGAGCTGAACGGCAGGAACACAGACGTCGGAATGGGCTATGTTTTTACTGTGGTGATTCCACTCATGCTATCTCCAATTGTCCTAAGCGCACTAAGCGTTTCGCTAGGTCTGCCACCATTGGTACGGTACAGTCGAAATTTCTTTTGTCCGTTACTCTGATTTGCTCTTTGTCATCCTATTCTGTTATGGCATTTGTGGATTCAGGCGCTGCCCTGAATTTGATGGACTTGGAGTTTGCCAGGCGCTGTGGTTTTTTCTTGGAGCCCTTGCAGTATCCTATTCCATTGAGAGGAATTGATGCTACGCCTTTGGCCAAGAATAAGCCCCAGTACTGGACCCAATTGACCATGTGCATGGCTCCTGCACATCAGGAGGATATTCGCTTTTTGGTGTTGCATAATCTGCATGATGTGGTCGTTTTGGGGTTGCCATGGCTACAGGTCCATAATCCAGTATTGGATTGGAAATCTATGTCTGTGTCCAGCTGGGGTTGTCAGGGGGTACATGGTGATGTTCCATTTTTGTCTATTTCGTCATCCACCCCTTCTGAAGTCCCGGAGTTTTTGTCGGATTACCGGGATGTATTTGATGAGCCCAAATCCAGTGCCCTACCTCCTCATAGGGATTGCGATTGTGCTATCAATTTGATTCCTGGTAGTAAGTTTCCTAAGGGCCGACTGTTCAATTTATCTGTGCCAGAACACGCCACTTTGCGGAGTTATATAAAGGAATCCTTGGAGAAGGGTCATATTCGCCCGTCATCGTCACCATTGGGAGCAGGGTTCTTTTTTGTGGCCAAGAAGGATGGTTCTTTGAGACCTTGTATTGATTACCGCCTTCTTAATAAGATCACAGTCAAATTTCAGTACCCTTTGCCGCTGCTGTCTGATTTATTTGCTCGGATTAAGGGGGCTAGTTGGTTCACCAAGATAGATCTTCGTGGTGCGTATAGTCTTGTGCGTATTAAACAGGGCGATGAATGGAAAACAGCATTTAATACGCCCGAGGGCCATTTTGAGTACCTGGTTATGCCATTCGGGCTTTCCAATGCTCCATCAGTATTTCAGTCCTTTATGCATGACATCTTCCAAGAGTACCTGGATAAATTCCTGATTGTATATTTGGATGATATTTTGGTCTTCTCGGATGATTGGGAGTCTCACGTGAAGCAGGTCAGAATGGTGTTCCAGGTCCTTCGTGCTAATTCTTTGTTTGTGAAGGGGTCTAAGTGTCTCTTTGGAGTTCAGAAGGTTTCATTTTTGGGTTTCATTTTTTCCCCTTCTACTATCGAGATGGACCCTGTTAAAGTCCAGGCCATTTATGAATGGACTCAGACGACATCTGTGAAGAGTCTGCAAAAGTTCCTGGGCTTTGCTAATTTCTATCGTCGCTTCATCAGTAATTTTTCTAGTGTTGCTAAACCGTTGACTGATTTGACCAAGAAGGGTGCTGATGTGGTCAATTGGTCTTCTGCGGCTGTGGAAGCTTTTCAGTAGTTGAAGCTTCGTTTTTCTTCTGCCCCTGTGTTGTGCCAGCCAGATGTTTCGCTCCCGTTTCAGGTCGAGGTTGATGCTTCTGAGATTGGAGCAGGAGCTGTTTTGTCGCAGAAAAGTTCTGATGGCTTGGTGATGAAACCATGTGCCTTCTTTTCTAGAAAGTTTTCGCCTGCTGAGCGCAATTATGATGTTGGCAATCGAGAGTTGTTGGCCATGAAGTGGGCATTCGAGGAGTGGCGTCATTGGCTTGAAGGAGCCAAGCATCGCGTGGTGGTCTTGACGGATCACAAGAACTTGACTTATCTCGAGTCTGCCAAACGGTTGAATCCTAGACAGGCTCGTTGGTCGCTATTTTTCTCCCGTTTTGATTTTGTGGTTTCGTACCTTCTGGGCTCTAAGAATGTGAAGGCTGATGCCCTGTCAAGGAGTTTTGTGCCCGACTCTCCGGGTGTTCCTGAGCCGGCGGGTATTCTCAAAGAGGGGGTAATTTTGTCTGCCATCTCCCCTGATTTGCGGCGGGTGCTGCAAAAGTTTCAGGCTGATAGACCTGACCGTTGCCCAGTGAAGAAACTGTTTGTCCCTGATAAATGGACTAGTAGAGTTATCTCTGAGGTTCATTTTTCGGTGTTGGCTGGTCATCCTGGAATCTTTGGTACCAGAGATTTGGTGGCTAGATCCTTTTGGTGGCCGTCTTTGTCACGGGATGTGCGTTCTTTTGTGCAGTCCTGTGGGACTTGTGCTCGGGCTAAGCCCTGCTGTTCTCGTGCCAGTGGGTTGCTTTTGCCCTTGCCGGTCCCGAAGAGGCCCTGGATGCATATTTCTATGGATTTTTTTTCGGATCTCCCTGTCTCTCAAAAGATGTCGGTCATTTGGGTGGTTTGTGATCGCTTCTCTAAGATGGTCCATTTGGTACCCTTGTCTAAATTGCCTTCCTCCTCTGATTTGGTGCCATTGTTTTTCCAGCATGTGGATCGTTTACATGGCATTCCGGAGAACATCGTTTCGGACAGAGGTTCCCAGTTTGTTTCGAGGTTTTGGCGATCCTTTTGTGCTAGGATGGGCATTGATTTGTCTTTTTCCTCAGCTTTCCATCCTCAGACAAATGGCCAAACCGAACGTACTAATCAGACTTTGGAAACATATCTGAGATGCTTTGTTTCTGCTGATCAGGATGATTGGGTGTCCTTCTTGCCTTTGGCTGAGTTCGCCCTTAATAATCGGGCCAGCTCGGCTACTTTGGTTTCGCCGTTTTTCTGCAATTCTGGTTTCCATCCTCGTTTCTCTTCAGGGCAGGTTGAGTCTTCGGACTGTCCTGGTGTAGATACTGTGGTGGATAGGTTGCAGCAGATTTGGACTCATGTGGTGGACAATTTGACATTGTCCCAGGAGAAGGCTCAATGTTTCGCTAACCGCCGGCGCTGTGTGGGTCCCCGACTTCGTGTTGGGGATTTGGTTTGGTTGTCATCTCGTTATGTTCCTATGAAAGTTTCCTCTCCTAAGTTTAAGCCTCGTTTCATTGGTCCGTATAAGATTTCTGAGGTTCTCAATCCTATGTCATTTCGTCTGACCCTTCCAGCTTCTTTTGCCATCCATAATGTATTCCATAGGTCTTTGTTGCGGAGATACGTGGCGCCTGTGGTTCCATCCGTTGATCCTCCTGCCCCGGTGTTGGTTGAGGGGGAGTTGGAGTATGTGGTGGAGAAGATTTTGGATTCTCGTATTTTGAGACGGAAACTCCAGTACCTGGTCAAGTGGAAGGGTTATGGTCAGGAAGATAATTCCTGGGTTTTTGCCTCTGATGTTCATGCTGCCGATCTGGTTCGTGCCTTTCATTTGGCTCGTCCTGGTCGGCCTGGGGGCTCTGGTGAGGGTTCGGTGACCCCTCCTCAAGGGGGGGTACTGTTGTGAATTCTGTTGTTAAGCTCCCTCCTGTGGTCATGAATGGTACTTCGGCTGGTTCTGTCCATGGGCTTCCTCTGGTGGTTGTGAGTGGGGTTGCGGCTTCTGAGGTTCCTTCCACAGGTGACAAGGTTAATTCGTTAGCTGGCTGATCTATTTAACTCCACCTAGATCATTGCTCCATGCCACCTGTCAATGTTCCAGTATTGGTCTAGTTCTCTCCTGGATCGTTCCTGTGACCTGTCTTCCCAGCAGAAGCTAAGTTCCTGCTTGTTTTTCTCTGTTTGCTATTTTTTCTGTCCAGCTTGCTATTTTGATTTTTGTCTTGCTTGCTGGAAGCTCTGGGACGCAGAGGGAGCGCCTCCGCACCGTGAGTCGGTGCGGAGGGTCTTTTTGCTCCCTCTGCGTGGTCTTTTTGTAGTTTTTTGTGCTGACCGCAAAGTTACCTTTCCTATCCTCTGTCTGTTCAGTAAGTCGGGCCTCACTTTGCTAAATCTATTTCATCTATGTGTTTGTTATTTTCATCTTAACTCACAGTCATTATATGTGGGGGCTGCCTGTTCCTTTGGGGAATTTCTCTGAGGCAAGGTAGGCTTTATTTTTCTATCTCTAGGGCTAGCTAGTTCCATATGCTGTGACGAGGCGCCTAGGGAGCGTCAGGAGCACTCCACGGCTATTTCTAGTGTGTGTGATAGGATTAGGGATTGCGGTCAGCAGAGTTCCCACGTCTCAGAGCTTGTCCTGTATTGTTAGTAACTATCAGGTCATTCCGTGTGCTCTTAACCACCAGGTCCATTATTGTCCTCACCACCAGGTCATAACACCCAGGTAATAATTGCATCACCTGTGCAATGCAAAGGAAATCCTGAAAACATGACCTGTTGGTGGGCCTTGAGGACTGGAGTTGGGGACCTCTGGCATAGGGTATGGATCACGAACCATAATCTGGTTTAACTCCCTAAAATCCAGACACGGGCGTAGTATGCCATCTTTCTTCTTAACGAAGAACCCTGCTGCCACTGGCGAGGATGAAGGCCTGATGTGCCCTTTGCTCAAACTTTCAGCAATGTAGTCCTTTAGGGCTTGCCTCTCAGGACCAGAGATGTTAAACATCCTAGCTTTCGGCAACTTGGCCCTTGGTTTAAACCTAATAGTACAGTCATAGGGTCGATGTGGCAATTCAGAGCAACCCGTCTCTTGCGCCCCCTGACGCAAACGGCGATCAATGCGGACAACAAGACTCATAGCAGGCTCTAGAGAAGCAGGAGTCTCATACATAAGGAGGGCTTGTTTAACCCTTCTCGAAACCCCATGTACAAATTGACTCCGCAGCGCAGGGTCATTCCACTGTGTGTCCACCGCCCAGCGGCAAAATTCAGAACAGTAATCCTCCGCCATTCGCTCCCCCTGGCGGAGAGCGCGTATTTTAGACTATGCTAGAGCCAGTCTGTCAGGATCATCATAAATGAGTCCAAGAGCAGAAAAAAAAATCTCCACTGAGTTAAATGCAGCTGAATCAGATGGTAATGAAAACGCCCATGCTTGGGGGTCTCCGTTCAGTAATGACAATACCAGGCCCACACGCTGAGCCTTATTACCTGAGGAAACCGGGCGCATATGAAAATACAATTTGCAAGCTTCACGAAAAACAACAAATTTACTGCGTTCCCCAGCAAACCTCTCAGGTAAAGGGATTTTTGGCTCTGCGACTTTACTTGCAGTTTCAGCTTGCACATTAGATACTACAAGACCTTGTTGCTGAACTGCCCCCTTCAACTCAGTGACCTGTTAGGACAGCGCCTCCAACTGGCGGGTTATGGAAGTCATGCGATCCATGGCATCCAAAATTTATTTAGGCCGATTATAATGTCACGGGGGTATTGGGTAGACTAAAGCTGATTACCCGGGCCCCTGCGTTATCCCTCAGACTAGGGGAAACCCTGTCTGTCCCTCTCCCAGAATTTACACTGATGGTGTGCTTGTCTGGGCCGCCAGGCCTGACCCTGACTCCTGTTTCAGCCCTATGCTGAAACCACCACCCGCCACCCAGTGAAGAGACCACACACCAATCCCCCACAGAAAGTACAGACAGAGAAAACTAAAAACTTACCACGCCGCAGACGCACAGGAAAACACTATAATGTGCACAGGGCAAAACAAATACAAATATAGGAAGGAGAAATATAACAACGGATCATACATCACGAGATACGATATTACTTTTCCAAGACCACCACTCCAGACCGGAATCACTAGGCACAAGCTATAATCGGCGACGCCCAAAGTCCAGCAAGACTATTTAAAGGCCATGGGCGTAACCCAACCTCCAACCCGATTACCAACTAAATTAACCCCGAGAAACCTGGATAAAGTCTAGCCAGCGCCCCTGAGCGTATAGTCGACGTAAATGGAATTACCGCTGTCTGTCGGACGCCTGTTGTGAATTCTGTTTTCGAACTCCCTCTTGTGGTCATGAATGGTACTTCGGCGAGTTCTGTCCATGGACTCCCTCTGGTGGCTGTGAGTGGAGCTGCTGCTTCTGAGGTTCCTTCCACAGGTTACGTAGTTTATTCTTTGGCTGGCTGTTCTATTTAACTCCACTCAGATCGTTACTCCATGCCAGCTGTCAATGTTCTTGTACTGGTTCAGTTCGCTCTTGGATCTTTCTGGTGACTTGTCTACTCCAGCAGAAGCTAAGTCCCTGCTGGCTAATTATTTGTTCATTGTTTCCTTATCCAGTTGGCTATCATGATTTTTTCTTGCTAGCTGGAAGCTCTGGGATGCAGAGTGGCACCTCCGCACCGTGAGTCGGTGCTGAGGTCTTTTTGCACACTCTGCGTGGTTTTTTGTAGTTTTTTGTGCTGACCGCAAAGATACCTTTTCTATCCTCAGTCTGTTTAGTAAGTATGGCCTCCCTTTGCTGAAACCTGTTTAATCTCTGTGTTTGTGACTTTCATCTTAACTCACAGTCAATATATGTGGGGGGCTGCCTTTTCCTTTGGGGAATTTCTCTGAGGCAAGGTAGGCTTTATTTTCTATCTCTAGGGCTAGTTAGCTCTTTGGCTGTGAAGAGGCATCTAGGGAGTGTCAGGAACGCTCCACGGCTATTTCTAGTTGTGTGACAGGATTAGGGGTTGCGGTCAGCAGAGCTCCCACTTCCCAAAGCTTGTCCTGTGTGAGTTTAACCATCTGGTCGTTCCAGGTGCTCTTAACCACCAGGTCCATAACAGACGCCCTAGTGTGAATAGCGTCCGACATGACAATCTCAGTAAATTAGAATAATTACAATAAACACCTGCACTGGCTTCCTAAGCATGTATAAAGGTCTCTTAGTCTGTTTCAGTAGCTCCACAATCATGGGGAAGACTGCTGACCTGACAGATGTCCAGAAGGCAGTCACTGACACACTCCACTAGGAGGGTAAGCCACAAAAGGTCATGTCCTAAAGAAGCCGGCTGTTCACACAGTGCTGTATCCAAGCATATTAATGGAAAGTTGTGTGGAAGGAAAGAGTGTGGTAGAAAAAGGTGCACAAGCAACCGGGATAACCGCTGCCTTGAAAGGATTCTTAAGAAAAAGCCATTCAAAAATTTGGGTGAGAATCACAAGGAGTGGACTGCTGCTGGAGTCATTGCTTCACCACACACAGACGTATCCAGGACATGGCCTACAAGTGTCACATTCCTTGTGTCAGGCCACTCATGACCAATAGACAACGCCAGAAGGGTCTAACCTGGGCCAAGGAGAAGAAGAAGAACTGGACTGTTCTCGGTGGCCCAAGGTGTTTTCAGATTAAAGTAAATTTTGCATTTTGTTTGGAAATCAAGGACCCAGAGTCTGGAGCAGTGGTCCCCACCTCCAGGCCTCGAGGGCCGCCAACAGTGCAGGTTTTCAGGATTTCCTTAGTATTGCACAGGGGTTGGAATCATCACCTGTGCAGATGATCACATTACCACCGATGCAATACTAAAGAAATCCTGAAAACCTGCACTGTTGGCGGCCCTTGAGGCCTGGAGTTGGGGACCCCTGGTCTGGAGGAAGAGTGGAGAGGCCACAATCCAAGCTGCTGGAGGTCTAGTGTGAAGTCTCCACAATCAGTGACGCTTTGGTGTCATCTGCTGGTGTAGGTCCACTGTGTTTTATCAAGACCAAAGTCAGTGCAGCCGTCTACCAGGAAATGTTAGAGCACTTCATGCTTCCCTCAGCTGACAAGCTTTTTGGAGCTGGAAATGTCAGTCTCCAGCAGGACTTGGCCCCTGTCCACACTGCCAAAAGTACCAATACCTGGTTTACAAACAACAGTATCACTGTGCCTGACTGGCAGCAAACGTGCCTGACCTTAACCCCATTCTCTATGGGATATTGTCAAGAGGAAGATGAGACACCAGACCCAACAATACAGACGAGCTGAAGGCTGCTGTCAAAGCAACCTGGGCTTCCATAACACCTCAGGAGTGCCACAGGCTGATCGCCTCCATGCCACGCCGCATTGATGCAGTAATTGATTTCAGTAGGCCAATATTTCGGATTAAATGACTTTTGGATTTTCATTGGCTGTAATCATCAACATTAACAGAAATAGACACGTGAAACAGATCACTATCACTTTATAGAATATATGAGTTTCACTTTTTGTATTTTAGAACTGAAGTAAATGAACTTTTTGATGATATTCTAATTTACTGAGAAGCACCCTTAACTTTACAGATATAAATATGAAGCTGTTGATATATTTTGCTATATAATTGATCATACTCATTATCTATTCTTTCCCCAGATGTGAACACGTTCCGGTATGCCGTCCTGGGGACATTATTGGTGGGAGGATTTTTTGCTTTCGGTTCTTTTGTCCTCATTTGTCATATCTGTTGGATAAGGAAGGTTTCCCGGTAAGGTCTTGTGATGCTACTCACGGTTTATGACTTTTTGTCTTTTTTTTTATTATTGAAGTGTTGATGTTGATGTTCCTCGAGGTGAAAATGGGAGAGTTATTGTTGTTCCTTTTTTTTAGATATAATAATACGTTTGTGTCAGGGTGCAAGACATGTGTATAGTATTATTTTTACGAGGAAATGGCCGATTAGATTTTTACTACCTTGTGGGTGGGGGATGGACTTTCTGTACTTTGGAATTACCACACCAAGAAGTAAAAGTCGTGAAAATCACTGGATGGAGACATTTCTGATCTGCAAATGGTGGAAAAATGAACAGAGCATTTTCAGAACATCTCAATTTTCCAACTAGTGACGTCCCAGATGTGTTCGATGGGAGCACATCGGGGACGTCATTGATCGGTGATTACACAGAAGCTGCCAGCAGCGGATCTTGATGATTTGTATATTCAGCGGCAGAACCTTCCTCAGACGACCATTAATAACCTCAGTGATAGCAGCCGAGGCTGGAAGTGCACGTAACTCAGACGTCAGACTGAAAAAATCCAAATGTTTTGATAATGTAGTTTCCTTTTTTATCATTTGCAGATCAGTCTCCATCCTTATAATTCTTGGTGGGGTAATTAAATACAATGTTGAGAATTTAAGTTATATGGCAGTAAAACAGTTTATATTTCACATATTCAATGTTTGCAGATATCTCCATGCGTAGACGGTACTGCTGCATTTTGCTCTTGAATTTGCTTATTTTTTTGCTTTTTGCTGTAAATCTCACACAAAAACGGTTATGCATTGTATTTGTTATGTTTATTACTTGTTATTTTTTTTAAACTTTTTTTGTGTAACTATTTTATTACTCTAACTCTAACCTTAGAGATTCACACTTACCCTATCTCTTGCACTAACCTTAGCACTTGCCCTAAGCGTGACACTCTGCTTAAACCTAGCACTTGCTAGAACTTGTCCTAAACCTAGCACTTGCTGTAACCCTAGCACTCGCCCTGACCCTAGCACTCATCCTAACCCTGGCACTCACAGTGACCCTAGCACTCGCCCTAGCACTATCACTCGCCATAACGCACTCTATGTAACCCTAGCACTCGCCCTAACCCTGGCACTCGTCCTGACCCTAGCACTCATCCTAACCCTGGCACTCGTCCTGACCCTAGCACTCATCCTAACCCTGGCACTCATCCTGACCCTAGCACTCATCCTAACCCTGGCACTCGTCCTGACCCTAGCACTCATCCTAACCCTGGCACTCACAGTGACCCTAGCACTCACCTGTCAGGGTTCATGGGGAAGATAGCTTTATCATCCCCACCACTCACACCAATTTGTCATTTATCTATATCCCACGTTCCGGTTTGGAACTTGCAGCTTTCTGGCCCCCCCTTACCCTCAGGTCAGTCAGGGTACTGCACCTAGGGTAGTTAGTTGCCAGAAAGGCTGCTTGCTATGTACTGGCTATTGAGCACGCTGCAGCGAGGGCGATATAACTACTCCCACTCAGGCGGGAACAATAATTATCAACGCCTGCGATCGCCACAAAGCCTCCCAATTGCACAGGACAAATTCTGCTCCGATTTTTCAAGTATTAACGGATCAGGAGCCAACCCAAATCAGTAGCGTAATTCACTTCAGAGGACGTGACAGTACGTTATAGAACAAGGAGAGACAAGCTAGTACTTTTATATTTTACTCCAAAAAAGGTAGGCAGTGCTTACAGAGGTATAAAAAGATATTAGGAGACAAATCATATTTACAATACAATTACAAATAAAATGGGATTGAAATTGAAAAGAACACTTACAGGTCATTATGTCATTGCATCATCATGGCTGGTCGTGTGCTGAGGAGGAGGGGCTACATATAGATGCATATCACACACCTGTACAGCAGCTAGACCCCGGACGAAAGACACGTGAACACTGCCTGCTCCACTACTTATTTCCTAGCCTAAAACCAAAGGCACTCCCCCTGTGGTTACCTTACTTAGAGGCTGAAACCTCCCCTTTACTTAGCATTATGAAAACCATTTTTATGCCTAGCTCGCTGTATGAATCTCGTATACGAAAAACACGATGATCAGAATGTGCCCCACATCATGAGGATTCTTTTAAGTGTAAACACGGAGTAATTACCTAAACCATTTATGGAGAAATTCACGCTTTGCACTCGTTGCGTTTAGCTGCTAGCGGTTTCAGTGAGATATAGATCTATTGAGGGACATCCGGAATATATCATTCTTATATCTCTAGCCTGGATCGGTGCCCATATTAACAGAACAATAGACGCTCATGGTTTCCACACTAGTTTCAATCAGTACCAGGTGGGAGGGGGAATGAGTAGTTTCGGGAGACTGGTCTGCCCGCAGCATAGAACCATATAAACTCTTGTGGCTGGAGTGAAATGAGGGGTTTTGGATTCACACACACAAGCAGCAGGCAGAGTGAGAAGGGGGGTCGGGATTGGCCAACAGCGTGTGTCTGCCATGGAACCTTCTGGAACTAAACTCACAATATGACATCTTTACATTATTGTGACATCGCCCTAACCCTATCACTCTGCATAACCCCAGTACTCTATGTAACCCTAGCACTCATTGTAACCCTAGCACTCGCCCTGACCCTAGCACTCCTCCTATCCCTGGCACTCGCCTTGACCCTAGCACTCATCCTAACCCTGGCAATCGCCGTGACCCTAGAACTCGACGTGACCCTAGCACTCGCTCTAAGCCTAGCACTCGCTCTAAGCCTAGCACTTCCCCTAACACTATCTCTTGCTCTAACCTTAGTACTTGCCCTAAAACTAGTTATGGTTAGAAAACTGCAAAAAGATAAAATTAGCTAATGAAGATAATATTGCATCTTTTGCAGTACACACGAGTCGATACTGACTTCATTCATTACTTGCTCAGCTTTCTTATTTCAGGCGCTGGCTTTGCAGAGTGCAGCAGCCAATGACAAACTCATCTTGACTGCTGGGCTCTGCATATTAGATGTTGAAGCTCCAGGCTTTGTATAATGCTTCTGTACTGTTACTATGTGGGTGCCTTGGCTAACCTATGTTATATTTCCATAGTAGAAACTTCAATTTACGAAGTACAAGACATCAAGTGTTGACTAGAAGTGACGGATCCCAAGTGCCCTACAGAAGAACTTCACCCTCCATGAACCTCGCATATGAGCCTCCTCACGATACCGATCTACAAGATGACACTCCACCACGCTCCAGGGCTCATATCCTGCTATCGCATGAGGATCTACCACCAAGAAACCCTACTCTGAACAGTCACTGGGCTTCTGAAGACCTTTCTCCAAGAAATCCTTCATTTTGTAATGTCACACCTCTGAGGCACCATGCCATACATGAAGCCTTACCCAACCCGCACCAAGTCTATAGTAATATTCAATATCGTAACAAGCAATACACAAAAGTACAACATGTCAAAAGCTTGCAGATTGAACCAACCATAAACCAACATCACGCTGAGGTGTTCTCATATAAAGGTACAGACTCTTCGTCATCCATACCACATTACCAGGCAAATTCATGCCCTTGGTTATTCAAGGCTACATCTTTTTCCACAGAAGATACTACTCTACATCCATCCAGATTAAATAATCCAAGGACACCAGAATCTCCCTTCTCGACCATCAATCCCATGTACCATAGTGGGGCGGGTTGGGCTTCACATCTTAACAATCCCCCTCCAAAGTATGAAGCCTCCATGAACTTTTGAAAAACTATCATTTTATAGGAATTTTGTACATACTCATAATATTGACTTTGAAATGTCATCTGGTGCCCCCGGACCAAGGATAAAGGCTAAATGATAGATACTGTTTGGGAGCAATTATATTCTATTTATGACCATTCTCCAGACTTCCAAATGTTATTGAGCTTGGAAATGAGCACCTTACCTCTATGCTTCTGTTACTCCGCACACCTGAGCATTGGATTACTTAAAGGACTCATGCACTGGCCAAGGACAGATTTTGGTCAGAATCATTAATGAGAATGCTCAAGTAAGAAGATCCTGCATCGAGAGTGTTCAGCCAAATGAATATGTTCTACTGAGAGTGCTCAACCAAAAGGAGATCCGCCACTGAGCGTGTTCAACTAAGAGAAGATCCTCAACTGAGACTACTCAACCAAAAAAGGATTATCAACTGAGAGTGCTCAACCAAGAGAAGATCCTCAACTAAGAGTGGAGTGCACAACCAAGAGAAGATCCTCAACTGAGACTACTCAACCAAAAAAGGATTCTCAACAGAGTTCTCAACCAAGAGAAGATCCTCAACTGAGAGTGCTCAACCCCCCAAAAATCTCAAATGAGAGTTCTCAACCAAGACAAGATCCTCAACTGAGAGTGGACTGCTCAACCAAGAGAAGATCCTCAACTGAGAGTGGAGTACTCAACCAAGAGAAGATCCTCAACTGAGACTACTCAACCAAAAAAAGATTCTCAACTGAGAGTTCTCAACCAAGAAAAAATCCTCAACTGAGAGTGCTCAACCCAAAAAAAATTCTCAACTGAGAGTTCTCAACCAAGAGAAGATCCTCAACTGAGAGTGGAGTGCTCAACCAAGAGAAGATCCTCAACTGAGATTATTCAACCAAAAAAAGATTCTCAACTAAGAGTGCATAACCATGAGAAGATCATCCACTGAGAGTGCTCACCCAAGAGAAGACCATCCATTGAAAGGAAATTCCAGTATGGTGTGTAACATGGGGTTTATGTGGATGGGTGACACCAGTAGAACTCCACGCTCCAATGTAGATTCATTAGAATCATTACCATTTAGTGGAAGGACTGGTTGCCAGTATCAATACAGACCACTATCGGCACCCTTTAACCCTGATGCCAGGGTGATGAGATGCCACCTAATGATTGAACATGAAATGTTCAATAAGTGTTATGGAAGGTTCAGATGTCGAGGATACGTGGGTGCGACCAGCTGGGAGCTTATTGGTTTTCTCAGCTCGGGTCTGATCATGATGGATTGTGGTACCAGTTGCATTTACAAATGTTACAGACCCTCGTTACATTCACTTCTATTCTCATTGTTCTAATAAAATTGTAAAAATAATGTAACCAAAGTCTGAAATATTTTGGGGGGTGTCAACTAGAATATATGGATGACAAAAGCATGGAAAGGGACAGGTCTTATTATTGGGGGAAATTAATGGAGACAGTGGGAGATCTTGAATAGATAGAAGTCTTTACATTGAGGGAGGGAGCCCCTAACAGTATCATCGTCAGGCCTGTACTGTACTACCTGCGGCGTTGTGTAAGATGCCAGCGCTCGGAGAAAGGCAAGTGTTGTGCTCTCTAACCCAGAAATAATGTTCCCCTGTGTGTGCCAGACAAATATGGACTAATAAGGACCCCTTTTAGAAAGCTTTTATGCCCACTTAGAGCCCCTAATAAAAACTGTTCATACCATTCTAGTGTCGACTCAAAAATTAATAATGTGCCCCCCCCCCCCAGTAAAAGATAAATACTCGTCTGACCTGAGCAATCAAGTCTTCTACTCGCCCGCACAAAAAGTGTCCCAGCACAGGGAGCAGTAAAAGGGACATAATTGTGCCGCTTTCACCGCAATCTTGACGTTTTGCAGTCTATAGACCTACAGCAGTCTGCCCCCTACAGGACGGAGAGCGTCCCGCACCCTACAGGACGGAGAGCGGCCCGCACCCTACAGGAGAGAGAGCGGCCCGCCCCCTACAGGACGGAGAGCGTCCCGCACCCTACAGGACGGAGAGCGGCCCGCACCCTACAGGAGAGAGAGCGGCCCGCCCCCTACAGGAGAGAGAGGAGCCCGCCCCCTACAGGAGAGAGAGCGGCCCGCCCCCTACAGGAGAGAGAGGAGCCCGCCCCCTACAGGAGAGAGAGCGGCCCGCCCCCTACAGGAGAGAGAGCGGCCCGCCCCCTACAGGAGAGAGAGGAGCCCGCCCCCTACAGGAGAGAGAGCGGCCCGCACCCTACAGGAGAGAGAGGAGCCTGCCCCCTACAGGACGGAAAGTGGCCCGCACCCTACAGGAGAGAGAGCAGCCCGCACCCTACAGGAGGGAGAGCGGCCTGCCCCCTACAGGACGGAGAGCGGCCTGCACCCTATAGGACGGAGAGCGGCCTGCACCCTACAGGACGGAGAGCGGCCCGCACCCTACAGGAGAGAGAGCGGCCCGCCCCCTACAGGACGGAGAGCGGCCCGCCCCCTACAGGAGAGAGAGCAGCCGCCCCCTACAGGAGAGAGAGCAGCCCGCCCCCTACAGGAGAGAGAGCAGCCCGCCCCCTACAGGAGAGAGAGCAGCCCGCCCCCTACAGGAGAGAGAGCAGCCCGCCCCCTACAGGAGAGAGAGCAGCCCGCCCCCTACAGGAGAGAGAGCAGCCCGCCCCCTACAGGAGAGAGAGCAGCCCGCCCCCTACAGGAGAGAGAGCGGCCCGCCCCCTACAGGACAGAGAGCGGCCCGCTCCCTACAGGAGAGAGAGCAGCCCGCCCCCTACAGGAGAGAGAGCAGCCCGCCCCCTACAGGACAGAGAGCAGCCCGCCCCCTACAGGAGAGAGAGCGGCCCGCCCCCTACAGGATGGAGAGCGGCCCGCCCCCTACAGGATGGAGAGCGGCCCGCCCCCTACAGGAGAGAGAGCAGCCCGCCCCCTACAGGAGAGAGAGCAGCCCGCCCCCTACAGGAGAGAGAGCAGCCCGCCCCCTACAGGAGAGAGAGCAGCCTGCCCCCTACAGGAGAGAGAGCAGCCCGCCCCCTACAGGAGAGAGAGCAGCCTGCCCCCTACAGGAGAGAGAGCAGCCCGCCCCCTACAGGATGGAGAGCGGCCCGCCCCCTACAGGACGGAGAGCAGCCCGCCCCCTACAGGAGAGAGAGCAGCCCGCCCCCTACAGGAGAGAGAGCAGCCTGCCCCCTACAGGAGAGAGAGCAGCCCGCCCCCTACAGGATGGAGAGCGGCCTGCCCCCTACAGGAGAGAGAGCAGCCTGCCCCCTACAGGATGGAGAGCGGCCTGCCTCCTACAGGAGAGAGAGCAGCCTGCCCCCTACAGGATGGAGAGCGGCCCGCCCCCTACAGGATGGAGAGCAGCCTGCCCCCTACAGGAGAGAGAGCAGCCCGCCCCCTACAGGAGAGAGAGCAGCCTGCCCCCTACAGGAGAGAGAGCAGCCCGCCCCCTACAGGATGGAGAGCGGCCCGCCCCCTACAGGAGAGAGAGCAGCCCGCCCCCTACAGGATGGAGAGCGGCCCGCCCCCTACAGGATGGAGAGCGGCCCGCCCCCTACAGGAGGGAGAGCAGCCTGCCCCCTACAGGATGGAGAGCGGCCCGCCCCCTACAGGAGAGAGAGCAGCCCGCCCCCTACAGGATGGAGAGCGGCCCGCCCCCTACAGGAGAGAGAGCAGCCCGCCCCCTACAGGATGGGGAGCGGCCCGCCCCCTACAGGATGGAGAGCGGCCCGCCCCCTACAGGATGGAGAGTGGCCCGCCCCCTACAGGAGGGAGAGCCGCCCGCCCCCTACAGGAGGGAGAGCAGCCCGCCCCCTACAGGAGAGAGAGCAGCCTGCCCCCTACAGGAGAGAGAGCAGCCCGCCCCCTACAGGATGGAGAGCGGCCTGCCCCCTACAGGAGAGAGAGCAGCCTGCCCCCTACAGGATGGAGAGCGGCCTGCCCCCTACAGGAGAGAGAGGAGCCTGCCCCCTACAGGAGAGAGAGCAGCCCGCCCCCTACAGGAGAGAGAGCAGCCTGCCCCCTACAGGAGAGAGAGCAGCCTGCCCCCTACAGGATGGAGAGCGGCCTGCCCCCTACAGGACGGAGAGCAGCCCGCCCCCTACAGGAGAGAGAGCAGCCCGCCCCCTACAGGAGAGAGAGCAGCCTGCCCCCTACAGGAGAGAGAGCAGCCCGCCCCCTACAGGATGGAGAGCGGCCTGCCCCCTACAGGAGAGAGAGCAGCCTGCCCCCTACAGGATGGAGAGCGGCCTGCCCCCTACAGGAGAGAGAGTAGCCTGCCCCCTACAGGAGAGAGAGCAGCCCGCCCCCTACAGGAGAGAGAGCAGCCCGCCCCCTACAGGAGAGAGAGCAGCCCGCCCCCTACAGGAGAGAGAGCAGCCTGCCCCCTACAGGAGAGAGAGCAGCCTGCCCCCTACAGGAGAGAGAGCAGCCCGCCCCCTACAGGAGAGAGAGCAGCCTGCCCCCTACAGGAGAGAGAGCAGCCCGCCCCCTACAGGAGAGAGAGCAGCCCGCCCCCTACAGGAGAGAGAGCAGCCTGCCCCCTACAGGAGAGAGAGCAGCCTGCCCCCTACAGGAGAGAGAGCAGCCCGCCCCCTACAGGAGAGAGAGCAGCCCGCCCCCTACAGGAGAGAGAGCAGCCCGCCCCCTACAGGAGAGAGAGGAGCCCGCCCCCTACAGGAGAGAGAGCAGCCCGCCCCCTACAGGAGAGAGAGCAGCCCGCCCCCTACAGGAGAGAGAGCAGCCTGCCCCCTACAGGAGAGAGAGCGGCCCGCCCCCTACAGGAGAGAGAGCAGCCTGCCCCCTACAGGAGAGAGAGGAGCCCGCCCCCTACAGGAGAGAGAGCAGCCTGCCCCCTACAGGAGAGAGAGGAGCCTGCCCCCTACAGGAGAGAGAGGAGCCCGCCCCCTACAGGAGAGAGAGCAGCCTGCCCCCTACAGGAGAGAGAGGAGCCTGCCCCCTACAGGAGAGAGAGGAGCCTGCCCCCTACAGGAGAGAGAGCAGCCCGCCCCCTACAGGAGAGAGAGCAGCCTGCCCCCTACAGGAGAGAGAGCAGCCCGCCCCCTACAGGAGAGAGAGCAGCCCGCCCCCTACAGGATGGAGAGCGGCCTGCCCCCTACAGGAGAGAGAGCAGCCCGCCCCCTACAGGATGGAGAGCGGCCTGCCCCCTACAGGAGAGAGAGGAGCCTGCCCCCTACAGGAGAGAGAGGAGCCTGCCCCCTACAGGAGAGAGAGGAGCCTGCCCCCTACAGGAGAGAGAGCGGCCTTCAAATGTAAAAAAAAACAAAAAACAAATGTACACCCTATAAACCTCCCCTGTGCTCCCCCGACGCCATTGAGTACATAACAGGGCCATACTGCGCACACAGGTTATGTCGGCACAAGAACAGTAAAGACGTCAGACATGGCGTCACCTCACACTCAGCAGGACTAGTCCGGGCTGTCACTGTGCTGGATGGGGCCCGGTGCTGTCCGCCTGTCATAGCGCCATCTACTGTGCTCTCACTATACCGCTAAGGCTACCCGTGACCTGTCTGTATGGATATTAGGAGCATGATACCGCCATAGACATGTAACTCTGTTATTATGAGACATTTCACCGGCTAAGAATATAAATCATCGCCGCCGTCTGGAGCAATGTGCGAACACAAGAAATCTGCACAAACATTGAGGTTAGTGTGCCACCTAGTGGAGCGTGTGTGCATAGCAGTCATCCAGTACATGGTCACCGCCACACACAGCACACACCGCAGGAAAGACTGACACTGACCCACAATGCACCGCTCCCCGACCTCCACTGTGCCGCAGTGCCCCCCTCCACCACCACCGGGGTCACATCACTGCTCATATAGTATAGATGTATGTGAGAGGCACAGTGCCCCATAACAACAGCGATATCCACAGTGCCCCATAACAACAGCGATATCCACAGTGCCCCATAACAACAGTGATATCCACAGTGCCCCCATAATAACAGCGATACCCACAGTGCCCCATAATAACAGTGATATCCACAGTGCCTCCATAATAACAGTGATATCCACAGTGCCCCCATAATAACAGTGATATCCACAGTGTCTCCATAATAACAGCAATATCCACAGTGCCCCATAATAACAGCGATATCCACAGTGCCCCCATAACAACAGTGATATCCACAGTGCCTCCATAATAACAGTGATATCCACAGTGCCCCCATAACAACAGTGATATCCACAGTGCCTCCATAATAACAGCGATATCCACAGTGCCCCATAATAACAGCGATATCCACAGTGCCCCCATAACAACAGTGATATCCACAGTGTCCCCATAATAACAGTGATATCCACAGTGTCCCATAACAGTGATATCCACAGTGCCCCCATAATAACAGCGATACCCACAGTGCCCCCATAACAACAGTGATATCCACAGTGCCCCCATAACAACAGCGATATCCACAGTGTCCCCATAACAACAGTGATATCCACAGTGCCCCCATAACAACAGCGATATCCACAGTGTCCCCATAACAACAGTGATATCCACAGTGCCCCCATAATAACAGCGATATCCACAGTGTCCCCATAACAACAGTGATATCCACAGTGCCCCCATAATAACAGCGATATCCACAGTGTCCCCATAACAACAGCGATATCCACAGTGTCCCCATAACAACAGTGATATCCACAGTGCCCCCATAATAACAGTGATATCCACAGTGTCCCCATAATAACAGTGATATCCACAGTGCCCCCATAATAACAGTGATATCCACAGTGCCCCCATAATAACAGTGATATCCACAGTGTCTCCATAATAACAGCGATATCCACAGTGTCCCCATAATAACAGTGATATCCACAGTGCCCCCATAATAACAGCGATATCCACAGTGTCCCCATAATAACAGCGATATCCACAGTGCCCCCATAATAACAGCGATATCCACAGTGTCCCCATAATAACAGTGATATCCACAGTGCCCCCATAATAACAGTGATATCCACAGTGCCCCATAATAACAGTGATATCCACAGTGCCCCATAATAACAGCGATATCCACAGTGTCCCATAATAACAGTGATATCCACAGTGCCCCATAATAACAGTGATATCCACAGTGCTCCCATAATAACAGTGATATCCACAGTGCCCCCATAATAACAGCGATATCCACAGTGCCCCCATAATAACAGTGATATCCACAGTGTCCCATAATAACAGTGATATCCACAGTGCCCCATAATAACAGCGATATCCACAGTGCCCCCATAATAACAGCGATATCCACAGTGCCCCCATAATAACAGTGATTTCCACAGTGTCCCCATAATAACAGTGATATCCACAGTGTCCCCATAATAACAGCGATATCCACAGTGCCCCATAATAACAGTGATATCCACAGTGCCCCATAATAACAGTGATATCCACAGTGCCCCATAATAACAGTGATATCCACAGTGCCCCCATAATAACAGTGATACCCACAGTGTCTCCATAATAACAGTGATATCCACAGTGCCCCATAATAACAGCGATATCCACAGTGTCCCATAATAACAGTGATATCCACAGTGTCCCATAATAACAGTGATATCCACAGTGCCCCATAATAACAGCGATATCCACAGTGCCCCCATAATAACAGTGATATCCACAGTGCCCCATAATAACAGTGATATGCACAGTGCCCCCATAATAACAGTGATATCCACAGTGCCCCCATAATAACAGTGATACCCACAGTGTCTCCATAATAACAGTGATATCCACAGTGCCCCATAATAACAGCGATATCCACAGTGTCCCATAATAACAGTGATATCCACAGTGTCCCATAATAACAGTGATATCCACAGTGTCCCATAATAACAGCGATATCCACAGTGCCCCATAATAACAGCGATATCCACAGTGCCCCCATAATAACAGTGATATCCACAGTGCCCCATAATAACAGTGATATGCACAGTGCCCCCATAATAACAGTGATATCCACAGTGTCCCCATAATAACAGTGATATCCACACTGCCCCATAATAACAGTGATATCCACAGTGCCCCATAATAACAGTGATATCCACAGTGCCCCATAACAACAGTGATATCCACAGTGCCCCCATAATAACAGTGATATCCACAGTGTCCCCATAATAACAGCGATATCCACAGTGCCCCCATAATAACAGTGATATCCACAGTGCCCCATAATAACAGTGATATCCACAGTGCCCCCATAATAACAGTGATATCCACAGTGCCCCCATAATAACAGTGATATCCACAGTGCCCCCATAATAACAGTGATATCCACAGTGCCCCATAATAACAGTGATATCCACAGTGCCCCCATAATAACAGCGATATCCACAGTGCCCCATAATAACAGTGATATGCACAGTGCCCCCATAATAACAGTGATATCCACAGTGCCCCCATAATAACAGTGATATCCACAGTGCCCCATAATAACAGTGATATCCACAGTGCCCCATAATAACAGTGATATCCACAGTGCCCCATAACAACAGTGATATCCACAGTGCCCCCATAATAACAGTGATATCCACAGTGTCCCCATAATAACAGCGATATCCACAGTGCCCCCATAATAACAGTGATATCCACAGTGCCCCATAATAACAGTGATATCCACAGTGTCCCCATAATAACAGTGATATCCACAGTGCCCCCATAATAACAGTGATATCCACAGTGCCCCATAATAACAGTGATATCCACAGTGCCCCCATAATAACAGTGATATCCACAGTGCCCCCATAATAACAGTGATATCCACAGTGCCCCCATAATAACAGCGATATCCACAGTGCCCCCATAATAACAGTGATATCCACAGTGCCCCCATAATAACAGTGATATCCACAGTGCCCCCATAATAACAGTGATATCCACAGTGTCTCCATAATAACAGTGATATCCACAGTGCCCCCATAATAACAGTGATATCCACAGTGCCCCCATAATAACAGTGATATCCACAGTGTCTCCATAATAACAGTGATATCCACAGTGCCCCATAACAACAGCGATATCCACAGTGCCCCATAACAACAGCGATATCCACAGTGCCCCCATAACAACAGTGATATCCACAGTGCCCCCATAATAACAGCGATACCCACAGTGCCCCATAATAACAGTGATATCCACAGTGCCTCCATAATAACAGTGATATCCACAGTGCCCCCATAACAACAGTGATATCCACAGTGCCCCCATAATAACAGCGATACCCACAGTGCCCCCATAATAACAGTGATATCCACAGTGTCTCCATAATAACAGCAATATCCACAGTGCCCCATAATAACAGCGATATCCACAGTGCCCCCATAACAACAGTGATATCCACAGTGCCTCCATAATAACAGTGATATCCACAGTGCCCCCATAACAACAGTGATATCCACAGTGCCTCCATAATAACAGCGATATCCACAGTGCCCCATAATAACAGCGATATCCACAGTGCCCCCATAACAACAGTGATATCCACAGTGTCCCCATAATAACAGTGATATCCACAGTGCCCCATAATAACAGCGATACCCACAGTGCCCCCATAACAACAGTGATATCCACAGTGCCCCCATAACAACAGCGATATCCACAGTGTCCCCATAACAACAGTGATATCCACAGTGCCCCCATAACAACAGCGATATCCACAGTGTCCCCATAACAACAGTGATATCCACAGTGCCCCCATAATAACAGCGATATCCACAGTGTCCCCATAACAACAGTGATATCCACAGTGCCCCCATAATAACAGCGATATCCACAGTGTCCCCATAACAACAGCGATATCCACAGTGTCCCCATAACAACAGTGATATCCACAGTGCCCCCATAATAACAGTGATATCCACAGTGTCCCCATAATAACAGTGATATCCACAGTGCCCCCATAATAACAGTGATATCCACAGTGTCTCCATAATAACAGCGATATCCACAGTGTCCCCATAATAACAGTGATATCCACAGTGCCCCCATAATAACAGCGATATCCACAGTGTCCCCATAATAACAGCGATATCCACAGTGCCCCCATAATAACAGCGATATCCACAGTGTCCCCATAATAACAGTGATATCCACAGTGCCCCCATAATAACAGTGATATCCACAGTGCCCCATAATAACAGTGATATCCACAGTGCCCCATAATAACAGCGATATCCACAGTGTCCCATAATAACAGTGATATCCACAGTGCCCCATAATAACAGTGATATCCACAGTGCCCCATAATAACAGCGATATCCACAGTGCCCCCATAATAACAGTGATATCCACAGTGTCCCATAATAACAGTGATATCCACAGTGCCCCCATAATAACAGCGATATCCACAGTGCCCCCATAATAACAGTGATATCCACAGTGTCCCATAATAACAGTGATATCCACAGTGCCCCATAATAACAGCGATATCCACAGTGCCCCCATAATAACAGTGATATCCACAGTGTCCCATAATAACAGTGATATCCACAGTGCCCCCATAATAACAGCGATATCCACAGTGCCCCCATAATAACAGTGATTTCCACAGTGTCCCCATAATAACAGTGATATCCACAGTGCCCCATAATAACAGTGATATCCACAGTGCCCCATAATAACAGTGATATCCACAGTGCCCCCATAATAACAGTGATATCCACAGTGCCCCATAATAACAGCGATATCCACAGTGCCCCCATAATAACAGTGATATCCACAGTGCCCCCATAATAACAGTGATATCCACAGTGCCCCATAATAACAGTGATATCCACAGTGCCCCATAATAACAGTGATACCCACAGTGTCTCCATAATAACAGTGATATCCACAGTGCCCCATAATAACAGCGATATCCACAGTGTCCCATAATAACAGTGATATCCACAGTGTCCCATAATAACAGTGATATCCACAGTGCCCCATAATAACAGCGATATCCACAGTGCCCCCATAATAACAGTGATATCCACAGTGCCCCATAATAACAGTGATATGCACAGTGCCCCCATAATAACAGTGATATCCACAGTGCCCCCATAATAACAGTGATATCCACAGTGTCCCCATAATAACAGTGATATCCACAGTGCCCCATAATAACAGTGATATCCACAGTGTCCCCATAATAACAGTGATATCCACAGTGCCCCATAACAACAGTGATATCCACAGTGCCCCATAACAACAGTGATATCCACAGTGCCCCCATAATAACAGTGATATCCACAGTGCCCCATAATAACAGTGATATCCACAGTGCCCCCATAATAACAGTGATATCCACAGTGCCCCATAATAACAGTGATATGCACAGTGCCCCCATAATAACAGTGATATCCACAGTGCCCCCATAATAACAGTGATATCCACAGTGTCCCCATAATAACAGTGATATCCACAGTGCCCCATAATAACAGTGATATCCACAGTGCCCCATAACAACAGTGATATCCACAGTGCCCCCATAATAACAGTGATATCCACAGTGCCCCATAATAACAGTGATATCCACAGTGCCCCCATAATAACAGTGATATCCACAGTGCCCCATAATAACAGTGATATGCACAGTGCCCCCATAATAACAGTGATATCCACAGTGCCCCCATAATAACAGTGATATCCACAGTGTCCCCATAATAACAGTGATATCCACAGTGCCCCATAATAACAGTGATATCCACAGTGCCCCATAACAACAGTGATATCCACAGTGCCCCCATAATAACAGTGATACCCACAGTGCCCCCATAATAACAGTGATATCCACAGTGCCCCATAATAACAGTGATATCCACAGTGCCCCATAACAACAGTGATATCCACAGTGCCCCCATAATAACAGTGATATCCACAGTGTCCCCATAATAACAGCGATATCCACAGTGCCCCCATAATAACAGTGATATCCACAGTGCCCCATAATAACAGTGATATCCACAGTGCCCCCATAATAACAGTGATATCCACAGTGCCCCCATAATAACAGTGATATCCACAGTGCCCCCATAATAACAGTGATATCCACAGTGCCCCATAATAACAGTGATATCCACAGTGCCCCCATAATAACAGCGATATCCACAGTGCCCCATAATAACAGTGATATGCACAGTGCCCCCATAATAACAGTGATATCCACAGTGCCCCCATAATAACAGTGATATCCACAGTGCCCCATAATAACAGTGATATCCACAGTGCCCCATAATAACAGTGATATCCACAGTGCCCCATAACAACAGTGATATCCACAGTGCCCCCATAATAACAGTGATATCCACAGTGTCCCCATAATAACAGCGATATCCACAGTGCCCCCATAATAACAGTGATATCCACAGTGCCCCCATAATAACAGTGATATCCACAGTGTCCCCATAATAACAGTGATATCCACAGTGCCCCATAATAACAGTGATATCCACAGTGCCCCATAATAACAGTGATATCCACAGTGCCCCATAACAACAGTGATATCCACAGTGCCCCCATAATAACAGTGATATCCACAGTGTCCCCATAATAACAGCGATATCCACAGTGCCCCCATAATAACAGTGATATCCACAGTGCCCCCATAATAACAGTGATATCCACAGTGCCCCCATAATAACAGCGATATCCACAGTGCCCCATAATAACAGTGATATCCACAGTGTCCCCATAATAACAGTGATATCCACAGTGCCCCCATAATAACAGTGATATCCACAGTGCCCCATAATAACAGTGATATCCACAGTGCCCCCATAATAACAGTGATATCCACAGTGCCCCCATAATAACAGTGATATCCACAGTGCCCCCATAATAACAGCGATATCCACAGTGCCCCCATAATAACAGTGATATCCACAGTGCCCCCATAATAACAGTGATATCCACAGTGTCCCCATAATAACAGTGATATCCACAGTGTCCCCATAATAACAGTGATATCCACAGTGCCCCCATAATAACAGTGATATCCACAGTGTCCCCATAATAACAGTGATATCCACAGTGCCCCCATAACAGTGATATCCACAGTGCCCCCATAACAACAGCGATATCCACAGTGTCCCCATAACAACAGTGATATCCACAGTGCCCCCATAACAACAGCGATATCCACAGTGCCCCCATAATAACAGTGATATCCACAGTGCCCCATAACAACAGCGATACCCACAGTGCCCCCATAACAACAGCGATACCCACAGTGCCCCCATAACAACAGTGATATCCACAGTGCCTCCATAATAACAGCGATATCCACAGTGCCCCATAATAACAGCGATATCCACAGTGCCCCCATAACAACAGTGATATCCACAGTGTCCCCATAATAACAGTGATATCCACAGTGTCTCCATAATAACAGCGATATCCACAGTGCCCCCATAATAACAGCGATATCCACAGTGCCCCCATAATAACAGTGATATCCACAGTGTCCCCATAATAACAGTGATATCCACAGTGTCCCCATAATAACAGCGATATCCACAGTGCCCCCATAATAACAGTGATATCCACAGTGCCCCCATAATAACAGTGATATCCACAGTGCCCCCATAATAACAGTGATATCCACAGTGCCCCATAATAACAGCGATACCCACAGTGCCCCCATAACAACAGTGATATCCACAGTGCCCCCATAACAACAGCGATATCCACAGTGTCCCCATAACAACAGTGATATCCACAGTGCCCCCATAACAACAGCGATATCCACAGTGTCCCCATAACAACAGTGATATCCACAGTGCCCCCATAATAACAGCGATATCCACAGTGTCCCCATAACAACAGTGATATCCACAGTGCCCCCATAATAACAGCGATATCCACAGTGTCCCCATAACAACAGCGATATCCACAGTGTCCCCATAACAACAGTGATATCCACAGTGCCCCCATAATAACAGTGATATCCACAGTGTCCCCATAATAACAGTGATATCCACAGTGCCCCCATAATAACAGTGATATCCACAGTGTCTCCATAATAACAGCGATATCCACAGTGTCCCCATAATAACAGCGATATCCACAGTGTCCCCATAATAACAGCGATATCCACAGTGCCCCCATAATAACAGCGATATCCACAGTGTCCCCATAATAACAGTGATATCCACAGTGCCCCCATAATAACAGTGATATCCACAGTGCCCCCATAATAACAGTGATATCCACAGTGCCCCATAATAACAGTGATATCCACAGTGCCCCCATAATAACAGTGACATCCACAGTGTCCCCATAATAACAGCGATATCCACAGTGTCCCCATAATAACAGTGATATCCACAGTGCCCCCATAATAACAGCGATATCCACAGTGTCCCCATAATAACAGCGATATCCACAGTGCCCCCATAATAACAGCGATATCCACAGTGTCCCCATAATAACAGTGATATCCACAGTGCCCCCATAATAACAGTGATATCCACAGTGCCCCATAATAACAGTGATATCCACAGTGCCCCCATAATAACAGTGATATCCACAGTGCCCCATAATAACAGTGATATCCACAGTGTCCCCATAATAACAGTGATATCCACAGTGTCCCCATAATAACAGTGATATCCACAGTGTCCCCATAATAACAGAGATATCCACAGTGCCCCCATAATAACAGTGATATCCACAGTGCCTCCATAATAACAGCGATATCCACAGTGCCCCATAATAACAGTGATATGCACAGTGCCCCCATAATAACAGTGATATCCACAGTGCCCCCATAATAACAGTGATATCCACAGTGCCCCATAATAACAGTGATATCCACAGTGCCCCATAATAACAGTGATATCCACAGTGCCCCATAACAACAGTGATATCCACAGTGCCCCCATAATAACAGCGATATCCACAGTGCCCCCATAATAACAGTGATATCCACAGTGCCCCATAATAACAGTGATATCCACAGTGCCCCATAATAACAGTGATATCCACAGTGCCCCATAACAACAGTGATATCCACAGTGTCCCCATAATAACAGTGATATCCACAGTGCCCCATAATAACAGCGATACCCACAGTGCCCCCATAACAACAGTGATATCCACAGTGCCCCCATAACAACAGCGATATCCACAGTGTCCCCATAACAACAGTGATATCCACAGTGCCCCCATAACAACAGCGATATCCACAGTGTCCCCATAATAACAGGGATATCCACAGTGTCCCATAATAACAGCGATATCCACAGTGTCCCCATAACAACAGTGATATCCACAGTGCCCCCATAATAACAGCGATATCCACAGTGTCCCCATAACAACAGCGATATCCACAGTGTCCCCATAACAACAGTGATATCCACAGTGCCCCCATAATAACAGTGATATCCACAGTGTCCCCATAATAACAGTGATATCCACAGTGCCCCCATAATAACAGTGATATCCACAGTGTCTCCATAATAACAGCGATATCCACAGTGTCCCCATAATAACAGTGATATCCACAGTGCCCCCATAATAACAGCGATATCCACAGTGTCCCCATAATAACAGCGATATCCACAGTGCCCCCATAATAACAGCGATATCCACAGTGTCCCCATAATAACAGTGATATCCACAGTGCCCCCATAATAACAGTGATATCCACAGTGCCCCATAATAACAGTGATATCCACAGTGCCCCATAATAACAGCGATATCCACAGTGCCCCATAATAACAGTGATATGGACAGTGCCCCCATAATAACAGTGATATCCACAGTGCCCCCATAATAACAGTGATATCCACAGTGCCCCATAATAACAGTGATATCCACAGTGCCCCATAATAACAGTGATATCCACAGTGTCCCCATAACAGCGATATCCATAGTGCCCCATAATAACAGTGATATCCACAGTGCCCCATAACAACAGTGATATCCACAGTGCCCCCATAATAACAGTGATATCCACAGTGTCCCCATAATAACAGCGATATCCACAGTGCCCCCATAATAACAGTGATATCCACAGTGTCCCCATAACAACAGTGATATCCACAGTGCCCCCATAATAACAGTGATATCCACAGTGCCCCCATAATAACAGTGATATCCACAGTGCCCCCATAATAACAGTGATATCCACAGTGCCCCATAATAACAGTGATATCCACAGTGCCCCATAATAACAGCGATATCCACAGTGCCCCATAATAACAGTGATATGCACAGTGCCCCCATAATAACAGTGATATCCACAGTGCCCCATAATAACAGTGATATCCACAGTGCCCCCATAATAACAGTGATATCCACAGTGTCCCCATAATAACAGTGATATCCACAGTGTCCCCATAATAACAGTGATATCCACAGTGCCCCCATAACAACAGTGATATCCACAGTGCCCCCATAATAACAGTGATATCCACAGTGTCCCCATAATAACAGTGATATCCACAGTGTCCCCATAATAACAGTGATATCCACAGTGCCCCCATAACAACAGTGATATCCACAGTGCCCCCATAATAACAGCGATATCCACAGTGCCCCCATAATAACAGTGATATCCACAGTGCCCCATAATAACAGTGATATCCACAGTGTCCCCATAATAACAGTGATATCCACAGTGCCCCATAATAACAGTGATATCCACAGTGCCCCCATAATAACAGTGATATCCACAGTGCCCCCATAACAGCGATATCCACAGTGCCCCCATAATAACAGTGATATCCACAGTGCCCCCATAATAACAGTGATATCCACAGTGTCCCCATAATAACAGTGATATCCACAGTGCCCCCATAACAGTGATATCCACAGTGCCCCCATAACAACAGCGATATCCACAGTGTCCCCATAATAACAGTGATATCCACAGTGCCCCCATAATAACAGTGATATCCACAGTGCCCCCATAATAACAGCGATATCCACAGTGTCCCCATAATAACAGTGATATCCACAGTGTCCCCATAATAACAGTGATATCCACAGTGCCCCCATAATAACAGCGATATCCACAGTGTCCCCATAATAACAGCGATATCCACAGTGTCCCCATAATAACAGTGATATCCACAGTGCCCCCATAATAACAGTGCTATCCACAGTGCCCCATAATAACAGTGCTATCCACAGTGTCCCCATAATAACAGCGATATCCACAGTGTCCCCATAATAACAGCGATATCCACAGTGTCCCCATAATAACAGTGATATCCACAGTGCCCCCATAATAACAGTGCTATCCACAGTGCCCCATAATAACAGTGATATCCACAGTGCCCCCATAATAACAGCGATATCCACAGTGTCCCCATAATAACAGCGATATCCACAGTGTCCCCATAATAACAGTGATATCCACAGTGCCCCCATAATAACAGTGATATCCACAGTGTCCCCATAATAACAGTGATATCCACAGTGCCCCATAATAACAGTGATATCCACAGTGCCCCCATAATAACAGTGATATCCACAGTGCCCCCATAATAACAGTGATATCCACAGTGTCTCCATAATAACAGTGATATCCACAGTGTCCCCATAATAACAGTGATATCCACAGTGCCCCCATAATAACAGTGATATCCACAGTGCCCCCATAATAACAGTGATATCCACAGTGTTCCCATAATAACAGTGATATCCACAGTGCCCCCATAATAACAGCGATATCCACAGTGCCCCCATAATAACAGTGATATCCACAGTGCCCCCATAATAACAGCGATATCCACAGTGCCCCCATAATAACAGCGATATCCACAGTGCCCCCATAATAACAGTGATATCCACAGTGCCCCCATAATAACAGCGATATCCACAGTGCCCCCATAATAACAGTGATATCCACAGTGTCACCATAATAACAGCGATATCCACAGTGCCCCCATAATAACAGTGATATCCACAGTGCCCCCATAATAACAGTGATATCCACAGTGCCCCATAATAACAGTGATATCCACAGTGCCCCATAATAACAGTGATATCCACAGTGCCCCCATAATAACAGTGATATCCACAGTGTCCCCATAATAACAGTGATATCCACAGTGCCCCCATAATAACAGTGATATCCACAGTGCCCCCATAATAACAGTGATATCCACAGTGCCCCATAATAACAGTGATATCCACAGTGCCCCCATAATAACAGTGATATCCACAGTGTCCCCATAATAACAGTGATATCCACAGTGCCCCCATAATAACAGTGATATCCACAGTGCCCCCATAATAACAGCGATATCCACAGTGTCCCCATAATAACAGTGATATCCACAGTGCCCCCATAATAACAGCGATATCCACAGTGCCCCCATAATAACAGTGATATCCACAGTGCCCCCATAATAACAGCGATATCCACAGTGCCCCCATAATAACAGTGATATCCACAGTGTCACCATAATAACAGCGATATCCACAGTGCCCCCATAATAACAGTGATATCCACAGTGCCCCCATAATAACAGTGATATCCACAGTGCCCCCATAATAACAGTGATATCCACAGTGCCCCCATAATAACAGTGATATCCACAGTGTCACCATAATAACAGCGATATCCACAGTGCCCCCATAATAACAGTGATATCCACAGTGCCCCCATAATAACAGTGATATCCACAGTGCCCCCATAATAACAGTGATATCCACAGTGCCCCCATAATAACAGTGATATCCACAGTGTCCCATAATAACAGTGATATCCACAGTGTCCCCATAATAACAGTGATATCCACAGTGCCCCCATAACAGTGATATCCACAGTGCCCCCATAATAACAGTGATATCCACAGTGCCCCCATAATAACAGTGATATCCACAGTGTCCCCATAATAACAGTGATATCCACAGTGCCCCCATAACAGTGATATCCACAGTGCCCCCATAATAACAGTGATATCCACAGTGTCCCCATAATAACAGTGATATCCACAGTGCCCCCATAACAGTGATATCCACAGTGCCCCCATAATAACAGTGATATCCACAGTGCCCCATAATAACAGTGATATCCACAGTGTCCCCATAATAACAGTGATATCCACAGTGTCCCCATAATAACAGTGATATCCACAGTGCCCCCATAACAGTGATATCCACAGTGCCCCATAATAACAGTGATATCCACAGTGTCCCCATAATAACAGTGATATCCACAGTGCCCCCATAACAGTGATATCCACAGTGCCCCATAATAACAGTGATATCCACAGTGCCCCCATAATAACAGTGATATCCACAGTGTCCCCATAATAACAGTGATATCCACAGTGTCCCCATAATAACAGCGATATCCACAGTGCCCCCATAACAGTGATATCCACAGTGCCCCCATAATAACAGCGATATCCACAGTGCCTCCATAATAACAGTGATATCCACAGTGCCCCCATAATAACAGTGATATCCACAGTGCCCCCATAATAACAGTGATATCCACAGTGCCCCATAATAACAGTGATATCCACAGTGCCCCCATAATAACAGTGATATCCACAGTGCCCCCATAATAACAGTGATATCCACAGTGCCCCCATAATAACAGCGATATCCACAGTGCCCCCATAATAACAGTGATATCCACAGTGTCCCCATAATAACAGTGATATCCACAGTGCCCCATAATAACAGTGATATCCACAGTGCCCCCATAATAACAGTGATATCCACAGTGCCCCCATAACAGTGATATCCACAGTGCCCCATAATAACAGTGATATCCACAGTGCCCCCATAATAACAGTGATATCCACAGTGTCCCCATAATAACAGTGATATCCACAGTGCCCCATAATAACAGTGATATCCACAGTGTCCCCATAATAACAGTGATATCCACAGTGCCCCCATAACAGTGATATCCACAGTGCCCCATAATAACAGTGATATCCACAGTGCCCCCATAATAACAGTGATATCCACAGTGTCCCCATAATAACAGTGATATCCACAGTGTCCCCATAATAACAGCGATATCCACAGTGCCCCCATAACAGTGATATCCACAGTGCCCCCATAATAACAGCGATATCCACAGTGCCTCCATAATAACAGTGATATCCACAGTGCCCCCATAATAACAGTGATATCCACAGTGCCCCCATAATAACAGTGATATCCACAGTGCCCCATAATAACAGTGATATCCACAGTGCCCCCATAATAACAGTGATATCCACAGTGCCCCCATAATAACAGTGATATCCACAGTGCCCCCATAATAACAGCGATATCCACAGTGCCCCCATAATAACAGTGATATCCACAGTGTCCCCATAATAACAGTGATATCCACAGTGTCCCCATAACAACAGTGATATCCACAGTGCCCCCATAATAACAGCGATATCCACAGTGCCCCCATAATAACAGTGATATCCACAGTGCCCCCATAATAACAGCGATATCCACAGTGCCCCCATAATAACAGTGATATCCACAGTGCCCCCATAATAACAGTGATATCCACAGTGTCTCCATAATAACAGCAATATCCACAGTGTCCCCATAATAACAGCGATATCCACAGTGTCCCCATAATAACAGCGATATCCACAGTGCCCCCATAATAACAGTGATATCCACAGTGCCCCCATAATAACAGTGATATCCACAGTGTCTCCATAATAACAGTGATATCCACAGTGCCCCCATAATAACAGTGATATCCACAGTGCCCCCATAATAACAGCGATATCCACAGTGCCCCCATAATAACAGTGATATCCACAGTGTCCCCATAATAACAGTGATATCCACAGTGCCCCCATAATAACAGTGATATCCACAGTGCCCCATAATAACAGTGATATCCACAGTGTCCCCATAATAACAGTGATATCCACAGTGCCCCCATAATAACAGTGATATCCACAGTGCCCCCATAACAACAGCGATATCCACAGTGCCCCCATAATAACAGTGATATCCACAGTGCCCCATAATAACAGTGATATCCACAGTGCCCCCATAATAACAGTGATATCCACAGTGCCCCCATAATAACAGTGATATCCACAGTGCCCCCATAACAACAGCGATATCCACAGTGTCCCCATAATAACAGCGATATCCACAGTGCCCCATAATAACAGTGATATCCACAGTGTCCCCATAATAACAGTGATATCCACAGTGTCCCCATAATAACAGTGATATCCACAGTGCCCCATAATAACAGCGATATCCACAGTGCCCCCATAATAACAGCGATATCCACAGTGCCTCCATAATAACAGTGATATCCACAGTGCCCCCATAATAACAGTGATATCCACAGTGCCCCCATAATAACAGTGATATCCACAGTGTCCCCATAATAACAGTGATATCCACAGTGCCCCCATAATAACAGCGATATCCACAGTGCCCCCATAATAACAGTGATATCCACAGTGCCCCCATAATAACAGTGATATCCACAGTGTCCCCATAATAACAGTGATATCCACAGTGCCCCATAATAACAGTGATATCCACAGTGCCCCATAATAACAGTGATATCCACAGTGCCCCATAATAACAGTGATATCCACAGTGCCCCCATAATAACAGTGATATCCACAGTGCCCCCATAACAACAGCGATATCCACAGTGTCCCCATAATAACAGCGATATCCACAGTGCCCCATAATAACAGTGATATCCACAGTGTCCCCATAATAACAGTGATATCCACAGTGTCCCCATAATAACAGTGATATCCACAGTGCCCCATAATAACAGCGATATCCACAGTGCCCCCATAATAACAGCGATATCCACAGTGCCTCCATAATAACAGTGATATCCACAGTGCCCCCATAATAACAGTGATATCCACAGTGCCCCCATAATAACAGTGATATCCACAGTGCCCCCATAACAACAGCGATATCCACAGTGTCCCCATAATAACAGCGATATCCACAGTGCCCCATAATAACAGTGATATCCACAGTGTCCCCATAATAACAGTGATATCCACAGTGTCCCCATAATAACAGTGATATCCACAGTGCCCCATAATAACAGCGATATCCACAGTGCCCCCATAATAACAGCGATATCCACAGTGCCTCCATAATAACAGTGATATCCACAGTGCCCCCATAATAACAGTGATATCCACAGTGCCCCCATAATAACAGTGATATCCACAGTGTCCCCATAATAACAGTGATATCCACAGTGCCCCCATAATAACAGCGATATCCACAGTGCCCCCATAATAACAGTGATATCCACAGTGCCCCCATAATAACAGTGATATCCACAGTGTCCCCATAATAACAGTGATATCCACAGTGCCCCATAATAACAGTGATATCCACAGTGCCCCATAATAACAGTGATATCCACAGTGCCCCATAATAACAGTGATATCCACAGTGCCCCCATAATAACAGTGATATCCACAGTGCCCCCATAACAACAGCGATATCCACAGTGTCCCCATAATAACAGCGATATCCACAGTGCCCCATAATAACAGTGATATCCACAGTGTCCCCATAATAACAGTGATATCCACAGTGTCCCCATAATAACAGTGATATCCACAGTGCCCCATAATAACAGCGATATCCACAGTGCCCCCATAATAACAGCGATATCCACAGTGCCTCCATAATAACAGTGATATCCACAGTGCCCCCATAATAATACTGACATTGTCTCTGCCGTCTGCGCTCGCGGTGACGTATAACGTGATATTAGTCTCCATACACAGATGTAGCTGACTGACTTTATTCTGTGACTGATCTGTTTGAGCTTTATAATGTTCTAGTGCTGCCTGCAGTCCCATGTAAAGTGTGATTGTGCTGTCATTATTTGATGTGACACATCTGTAGATCGGAGCTCTATCTCTCTCCCACGCTCGCTGCTATTTTTTGCATCATCGCTTCATGACTTCCTTTCTATTTAACTTTGCTCTCACTGCATTCCCTCCCCTCCCCTCTCACTGCACCCCCTCCCCTCTCACTGCACCCCATCCCCTCTCACTGCACCCCCTCCCCTCCCCTCTCACTGCATTCCCTCCCATCCCCTCTCACTACACCCCATCCCCTCTCACTGCACCCCATCCCCTCCCACTGCACCCCATCCCCTCTCACTGCACCCCCTCCCATCCCCTCTCATTGCACCCCCTCCCCTCTCACTGCACCCCCTCCCCTCCCCTCTCACTGCACCCCCTCCCATCCCCTCTCACTGCATTCCCCTCCCCTCTCACTGCACCCCATCCCCTCTCACTGCACCCCATCCCCTCTCACTGCACCCCATCCCCTCTCACTGCACCCCTCCCTTCTGCTGTCACTGCACCCCCTCCCTTCTCACTGCACCCCCTCCCATCCCCTCTCACTGCATTCCCCTCCCATCCCCTCTCACTGCATTCCCTCCCATCCCCTCTCACTACACCCCATCCCCTCTCACTGCACCCCCTCCCCTCCCCTCTCACTGCATTCCCTCCCATCCCCTCTCACTACACCCCATCCCCTCTCACTGCACCCCATCCCCTCCCACTGCACCCCCTCCCATCCCCTCTCATTGCACCCCATCCCCTCTCACTGCACCCCCTCCCATCCCCTCTCATTGCACCCCCTCCCCTCTCACTGCACCCCATCCCCTCTCACTGCACCCCATCCCCTCTCACTGCACCCCTCCCTTCTGCTGTCACTGCACCCCCTCCCTTCTCACTGCACCCCCTCCCATCCCCTCTCACTGCATTCCCCTCCCATCCCCTCTCACTGCATTCCCTCCCATCCCCTCTCACTACACCCCATCCCCTCTCACTGCACCCCATCCCCTCTCACTGCACCCCATCCCCTCTCACTGCACCCCCTCCCCTCCCCTCTCACTGCATTCCCTCCCATCCCCTCTCACTACACCCCATCCCCTCTCACTGCACCCCTCCCTTCTGCTGTCACTGCACCCCCTCCCTTCTCACTGCACCCCCTCCCATCCCCTCTCACTGCATTCCCCTCCCATCCCCTCTCACTGCATTCCCTCCCATCCCCTCTCACTACACCCCATCCCCTCTCACTGCACCCCATCCCCTCTCACTGCACCCCCTCCCCTCCCCTCTCACTGCATTCCCTCCCATCCCCTCTCACTACACCCCATCCCCTCTCACTGCACCCCATCCCCTCCCACTGCACCCCATCCCCTCTCACTGCACCCCCTCCCATCCCCTCTCATTGCACCCCCTCCCCTCTCACTGCACCCCCTCCCCTCCCCTCTCACTGCACCCCCTCCCATCCCCTCTCACTGCATTCCCCTCCCCTCTCACTGCACCCCATCCCCTCTCACTGCACCCCTCCCTTCTGCTGTCACTGCACCCCCTCCCTTCTCACTGCACCCCCTCCCATCCCCTCTCACTGCATTCCCCTCCCATCCCCTCTCACTGCATTCCCTCCCATCCCCTCTCACTACACCCCATCCCCTCTCACTGCACCCCATCCCCTCTCACTGCACCCCATCCCCTCTCACTGCACCCCTCCCTTCTGCTGTCACTGCATTCCCTCCCATCCCCTCTCACTGCACCCCCTCCCCTCCATAGTGGTGCTATTTAGGCATCATGTAGTAGTATTTAGTCATAGTATGGTTTTTTTTCAGTCACTGTTTGGTGGTACTATATGTCATTGGATTGTGACATTATTTTGTCACTATTTAGTGGTTTTATTTGGTCTGTAGTGCACACAGTACGACAGATAGGCAGGGACCACAGAAAGTTCAACATTCCAAAAAACTCACATAAACAGGTAAGCGATATCTTCTGGTTTGCAGCCGGGTCCTCCAAACAGTCCGTGTTTCAACCCGTTGCCGAGGGCAATGGCACCGCTGTAACTCCTGGGTGCGTCAGCTGCTATGTAGTCCCTGGCTCTGTGTTAGCTCCACCCAGGCCTGGGTTGCACAGAGCCTCCTGCTCTGCAGCTTGCAAAAACCAAACTGACACACCCAAGACAAACCTGGGAGATTAATTGGGAATCGTGGACATAGAGCCACTTCCAAAACCTGGAGTGTAGGGAGGGATTAACCCCACTACCAAACATGCAGATCCCTCCTAAAATCTGACTTGGTTAACTACTTTGACTAAATCCACACTCACACGGTATGGCTTCATTCGTCCACTTTCCTGAAGCTCGGTGACAATATCATGCTGGATTACAGAGATTCCGCCGGGTAGTCCCGACAGGGCCGCCATCAGGGCATTACTGCCCTGACTGGCGTATGGGGCCTGGTGGGCAGAGGGGGTCCGCATCGGGCCCCATCTCATCTGCTCACCGGGCCCCTACTGGCAGGTTAGACCGGGCCCTTAACGGCGCTGCGGCAACACTATTGCACCCGCACATCAATAGTTAACAGCTGCAAGCCAATCGGAGACTGGCAGCTGATGTCAGCCACAGCACGCACATTGCCGGCGTCTGATGTCAGTGTCAGTCGCCGGCAAGTGCGTGCTTCAGCTGAGTGGAGGGAGCTGGGGGCAGAATGCTGGAGACACTGGGGTCAGAATGCTGGAGAAACGGGGCGGGGGGCAGAATGCTGGACACACTGGGGGTAGAATGCTGGAGACACTGGGGCAGAATTCTGGAGACACTGGGACAGAATGCTGGAGGCACTGGGGCAGAATGCTGGAGACACTGGGGGCAGAATGCTGGAGACACGGGGGGCAGAATGCTGGAGACACTGGGGCAGAATGCTGGATACACTGGGACAGAATGTTGGAGGCACTGGGGGCAGAATGCTGGAGACACTGGGGGCAGAATGCTGGACACACTGGGGCAGAATGCTGGAGACACTGGGGGCAGAATGCTGGAGACACTGGGGCAGAATGCTGGAGGCACTGGGGGCAGAATGCTGGAGACACTGGGGGCAGAATGCTGGACACACTGGGGGCAGAATGCTGGAGACACTGGGGCAGAATGCTGGAGACACTGGGGGCAGAATGCTGGACACACTGGGGCAGAATGCTGGAGACACTGGGGGCAGAATGCTGGAGACACTGGGGGCAGAATGCTGGAGACACTGGGGGCAGAATGCTGGAGACACTGGGGGAAGAATGCTGGACACACTGGGGGCAGAATGCTGGAGACACTGGGGGCAGAATGCTGGAGACACTGGGGGCAGAATGCTGGAGACACTGGGGGCAGAATGCTGGAGACACTGGGGGCAGAATGCTGGAGGCACTGGGGGTAGAATGCTGGACGCACTGGGGCAGAATGCTGGAGACACTGGGGGCAGAATGCTGGACACACTGGGGGCAGAATGCTGGACACACTGGGGGCAGAATGCTGGACACACTGGGGGCAGAATGCTGGAGACATTGGGGGCAGAATGCTGGACACACTGGGGGAAGAATGCTGGACACACTGGGGGCAGAATGCTGGACACACTGGGGGCAGAATGCTGGACACACTGGGGGCAGAATGCTGGACACACTGGGGGCAGAATGCTGGACACACTGGGGGCAGAATTCTGGAGCACTGGGGGCAGAATGCTGGAAACACTGGAGGCAGAATGCTGGAGACACTGGGGGCAGAATGCTGGAGACACTGGGGGCTGAATCCTGGACACACTGGGGGAAGAATGCTGGACACACTGGGGGCAGAATGCTGGACACACTGGGGGCAAAATGCTGGAGACACTGGGGGCAGAATGCTGGACACACTGGGGGCAGAATTCTGGAGCACTGGGGGCAGAATGCTGGACACACTGGGGGCAGAATTCTGGAGCACTGGGGGCAGAATGCTGGAAACACTGGAGGCAGAATGCTGGAGACACTGGGGGCAGAATGCTGGAGACACTCAGGGTAGAATGCTGGAGACACTGGGGGCAGAATGCTGGAGACACTCAGGGTAGAATGCTGGAGACATTGGGGGCAGAATGCTGTACACACTGGGGCAGGACTGGAGACAGGTGGGGGCAAGAATGGAGATACGTGGCAGAATGATAGACATGGGGGCAGGATTGGATCATGGAGCAGGATGGATACGATGGAGACAGATAGGGCAGGATGGGGAGATATGGGGCAGAATGGATACTCATGAGGGCAGGATGGGAGAACATATGGCTGACGCCAGGAATGAGACACACAGGGCCCAGGAAGGGGAATATTATTACCATAGGGGCTAATTAAGGCTCGGTTCACACTGCGTTAGTGTGACCCGTTTAATGGACTACGTTACACCGCAGCATAACGCGGTGTAACATAGTCCGTTAACACCGCCATTACTTTCAATGGCACAATGGGCGTGCGCTAGTGATGTGCCATCATCGAGTGACGGACCCAAGACACAGACTGCAGCGTTTCCGAGTCCATCACTGCTAGTGCAGATGGAGCTAGCAGATGCTCCATCTGCGCTAGCGCAGTGCCAAAGTCGGCACTTGCATTAGTGCAGTCCATTTAACGGATTTGTTGAACGGACTGCACTACGCAAGTGTGAACCTAGCCTAAGCAGTCATGTATTCATTTTATTTTTTGAGGATACTGTTTTAAATGGGGGGGTCCTGTTACTGTGTAGAGTGACACTATATCGCCTTTTTTTCTTCATGTGGTGTAATGTAGAAGTTGGGAAAAATTAAGTAATGTATTCTGCAAGCGGAGCTTGAGATAACTGTGTTATTTCCTGCAGAGACGAGCTCTGGCTGGAAAAAGTGATGGCGGTCTGTGCTGGATGAAAGATGAAAAACAAAGATGAAGGACTTCACCTAGAGACGTCACTGGTGAGTCAGTGTGTTGCCTATACATTGACACTATACACTGTACACTATATACAGAGCTCCTCTGTATAATGTCACCAGTGATCACTATTACCTGTACACAGACGCTGCATACTAAGTACAGATCTCCTGTGCATAATGGCACTTATGGTGATAGTATTGTGTTTTTTTTATTACTGATTAGTATTGCAGTATTAGGTCATTAAGTGGTGGTAATATGTGGTCTGCACATGGTGTTGTGGTATTTTTTTCCCTGTATGTGATATTATTCGATCACTGTGGTGGTAATATGGTGTCTGGACATGGTGCGGTTGTATTTGTTCGCTGTATGTGATATTATTGGTCATTTTAATAATTGAAAAATAAATAAAAATATACCTAAATTGTATTGCATATTTTAACAAATATTTAGTAGTTTACAGTAGAGTAGGGCCTGGTGAAAAGTGTCTACCGTGTTATGGTGGCGGCTTAAAATTTTTTTGGCCAAATCAAAAGCTGCCGGCTATATGTGTGATCTAGTGATGGGAACTGTCAATGTGTGATAGGTGAGAAGTGGAGATTTTCCAAGAGAGAGCGGTGGGACTGTGGACAGTTCGAGGGGTGGAGGCGGGGCTGGGGTGGAGCCTGGGCGGAGTCTCATGGGGGCCCCACAATTTCTAGTGGCAGCCCTGAGTCCCGAGAATACATCTGTATTCTCTTACACTAATTTCCGAGTCTCTCGTCGCTGCTGTTTGAGAGGGTGTCTCCTATCTTTACCTCTCTCTTGGCCTCTGTCCGGGCAGAGTCCCCAGATGAATTGTTTGGAGTGGCATCAGTAAACATACACTCCCGATCCTTCCAGACTTTTAACAGATTGATATGATACAACTGTTCGGGTTTTTTTTTTCCCGGGCTGGTAAACTCGGTAGTTCACCTTCCCAACCTTGTCCCAAATCTCATACGACCCTTGCCACTTGGCCATAAGCTTGCTTTCGGTGGTGGGCACCAAGACTAAAACCCGATCTTTTTTAAAGGAGCGTACCGTGGCCTTTTTATTATATACGTGGCCCTGCGCTGCCTGAGCCTCCACCAAATGCTCCTTTATGATAGGCATCACCGCTTCGCTCTGGCCCTACATACTAGCCACGCGCTCAATGACACTATTATGTGGCGTAGGTTCCCGCCTCCACATCTCTTTTGACGCTCAGGACACGTCTCACAAAACCTCAGTACCTCGGCATAAATCCAAGGCCCAAAGAACCGTTGTAAAATAGGTGCTTGTGTCTTTTTAACCCCTAAGTGCCCACCCAACATGTGTGTGTGAGCCATTTCGAGCACCGCCCGACGGTAGGATCGGGGCACTTCCAGCTGTTCCACTACTTGTCAACCCTATAAAGTAACTCCTGGTTGGCCGCTATGCGTGGAAAAAATGCCACCGCGCCCGAATGTTGTGCCACCCCATTTACCTCTATCACCCTTTCCCGTGCCCGGGCCGGAGTGGGATCCTGGAGCTGAGCTGTCCCAAAATTCCCCATTGTCACATCCAGCTCTGGAATTGTCATGGTCTTCTCAACCTCTCCTGCCATCACTTCTAGTAGAAACCTATCGGGTTCACACTTTTTCCCTATGGGCTCTGACCTTACTGACCCCAGTAGAGGGTCATGTCCCTTTCCCCGGCTCCTGGTCTGGCTGGCCACGGTCTGATAACCGCAGTGGAGCAGAGTCTCATATGGAGTCCTGAGTGGCCATATACCACTCGATCAGGCTAACCACCTGGTCTAGGGTGCCCGATTCCCCTTGCCCCTTTAAATACTGTATAGCTGCTGGCCGAGTTATCACCAGCCAATTGACCACCACCATCTGGGAACAAGTCAAAGTCTCAGGTTGGAGTACCATAATTTTTTTTACTAGCTGCAGCAAGTTATATACCTGAAACCTGGCCTCCACAAAGGACCACGGAAACACTTGTTGAGCCCGTACATATGTGTTATCCCCGTACATATGTGTTATCCTAGTCGGGCAAGGATCTCAACTTTCTGTTTCCCATAGTCCAGGGCATAATCCCGACTGAGGTCAAAATAGGCCTTCTGGGCATCTCCCATCAGGAATGGGGCCACCATTTCAGCCCACTGGGAAATTGTCAAACTTTCCCGCTTTGGTCATGATATGGTGGTCTTGCTAAGGCTTCTTTCACACTTCAGTTGTTTGGCGTCAGTCACTTCCGACATAGTGACGGATCGACGGATCCGTCACAATTGTTGAGAAAACGGTTCTAACGGATCCGGTTTTTTGACGGATCCGTTTCTTGGGGGCTGTCTGGGAAAAGTATCTACTTTTTTGTGCATGCGCAATTGAAAAAGCGGATTGGGGTGATGGATCTGCTGAAATGACGGTCGCGACGGATCCGTCACCCATAGGCGGCCATTCTATGGAATGGCGGACGCGACGGATCCGTCGCGATCCGCCATTTTGGCGTTGACAAAAAACATTATAATGTCGGTCTATGTCTAGATGACGTCTGCCAAATTTCGACGGAACCGTCGCATGGCTGATGGAACGGACGACCATCCGTCACAATCCGTCGCTAATGCAAGTCTATGGGAAAATAACGGATCCGTCAAAAAAAATGACGGATCCGTTATTTGAGGAAAATGGCGGTTTTAGACTGACGCCAAACAACTGAAGTGTGAAAGAGGCCTAAGACACCTTGTAGTGCTACTACAAAAAGAGAAAAGTGCCTTAAAAAAAATAAACCCCGCCAATGATGAATCGTACCTTTCATATTGTGGCATCTCATAGGTACTATGTAAATCTGATTGCTGACCATGATATGGTGCAGTCATTGAGCAACTATATAGTCACTGTATGGTAGTACTATGTAGTTATGGTACTGCGGTATTATTGCATGGTCACTGTATGGGGGTACTATGCGATCATGGTATTGTAATGTTATTGCTTGGTCACTGGTGGTACTATGTGGTCATGGTATTGCGGTGTTATTAGTTGGTCACTGTATGGTGGTACTATGGGATCATGGTATTGCAGTGTTATTGCTTAGTCATTGTTCGGTGGTACTATGTGATCATGGTAAAGTGGTGTTATTGCTTTGTCATTGTATGGTGGTTCTATGTGGTCACGGTATTGTGGTGTTATTAGTTGGTCACTGTATGGTGGTACTATGTGATCATGGTAATGTGGTGTTATTGCTTGGTCACTGTTTGGTGGTACTATGTGGTCACGGTATTGCAGTGTTATTAGTTGGTCACTGTATGATGGTACTATGTGATCATGGTAATGTGGTGTTATTGCTTGGTCACTGGTGGTACTATGTGGTCATGGTATTGCGGTGTTATTAGTTGGTCACTGTATGGTGGTACTATGTAATCATGGTATTGCATGGTAATGGTTATTTTGGTACTCTGCGGTTATAATAATTGGACGTGGTAAGGTAGTGACATTCTGGATACTTATGAATAAGCATAGACCCAGATATATAAGGTGTATGGGAAGTAACAACACCAGTGGGCGCATGTGAACCACACACTCTAGAAAACTCGCTCCATACAAATGTGTGAAAAAACTGGAGGAAAAGGAGCTTACGAGTGAACATACAACATTTTAATTAGTATGCATATTATAATGACACCTAGTGATGCAAAAGGTATAAGAAGCAGCACAACAAAGATAGACTAAATACCAGCCATGAGTCATCCCATCAGCCCTGAAAGAGTAACAAATAGGTTTAACGGGTTGAAAAATGAGGTACAACCATATAAAGTGAAAATGAATATGAAAGCCAGGTGGACCTGCTAGTGTGTGATTGCTATGAAGGATAAGCCTCTTACTCGACAGGTGAGGGAGGATTCAGGCTGATACAAGGCCAAGAAAAAGACTGCAACGCGCGTTTCGCATGTGTTGTACGTTGCTTTTTCAAAGGGATGACTGTGGGTAGTCAGAAAGGACCATAATATCCCCCGGCCGCCGGGTCACGTGTGTAACTGTCAGTGAACAGCAGCACTATGTTGGGCGCATGATCACTGCACCTACTGCACCCGATAAGAGCACCTTGGCAGTCATGCCCAAATGCGCATGCACAGGAGAGCGTGCGACACAAAGCTCCCGCTCATGCGCAGTGGACATAGAGACGCCGAGATGGCAGCCAAGTCACAACAGGGTGGCTCTCATGGAGAGGAGAAACTTAGGGACTCATTCAAGCCATTGGAGGTCATTGTGCCAAAGTGACGATCCACTTAGTTTCGAACTGAGCAAGAAGGTTTTTATCGTCTCCCCCCCGAATGCCAGTGTGAACGGCATCAATGCCTCTGACCATGAAAAATCTTGCATCACAGTCATGATGGGTCTTGTAGTGCCAGGGGATCGTTTTGAGCTTAGACAGATCATCCACTGTCTTGACTGGTTATCAAAAATGGGGGGACCCCACACCGTTTTTTTTAAATTATTTAAATAATTAAAAAAGGTCAAGGTCAAGATAATGTCTGGAAAACCAACAAGAATTTCAGTGAGAGCTGCTCGTAGGATTGCTAGAGAGGTAAATCAGAAACCCCACTTGACTGCAAAATAACTTCAGAAAGATTTAGCAGACTCTGGAGTTGTGGTACATTGTTCTACTGTTCAGAGACACCCGTAGAAATATGGCTTTCATGGAAGAGTCATCAGAAGAAAACCTCTCCTGCATCCTCACCACAATGATCAAAGGTATGTGTGGAGAAAAAAGGGAAAAGAATTTTAGGAAAAGAACATCTCACCAACCATTGACATGGGGGTGGGTGGATCAATCATCCTTTGTGGTTGTGTTGCAGCAAATGGCATGGGGAACATTCCATGAGTAGAGGGAAGAATGGATTCAACAAGACTTCAACAAATTCTTGATGCAAACATAACACCATCTGTAAAAAAAAAAAGCTGAAGATGAAAAGAGGATGGCTTCTACAAATGGATAATGATCCTAAACCCATGTCAAAATCCACAATAGACTACCAGAAAAGGCGCAAGCTGAAGGTTTTACAATGGCCCTCACAGTCCCCTGATCTGAACATCATTGAAAATCTGTGGTTAGACCTCAAAATAGCAGAGGATGCAACAGGAATCTCACAACTGGAAGAATTATTCAAGGAAGAATGGATGAAAATGCCTCAAACAAGAATTGAAAGACTTTTGTGTGGGTACAAAAAGTGTTTACAAGCTTTGATACTTTCAAAAGGGGGTGCTACTAGGTACTAACCATGCAGGGTGCCCAAACTTTTACATCAGGCCATTTTCGTTTCTGTAATTTTTAAAAATGTAAAAGATATATATATATCTATATGTGTATATGGTCATGGTTTAGCAGTATTATTTACTATACAGTGGCATTATTTAGCAGTATTATTTCACCATATAGGGGTCATATTTAGTTTTAATTGGAGGTACTTTGTACTCATGGTATAGAGGTATTACTTGGTTGCTATATGAATGTATTATTTATTGGTAAACACGGATTCATGTTTCAGATAGAGTTAATTATTTATTGATAGGGCGTATGTGGGTAATATACGGGACACTGATGAGCACCCCGCTCTTTTTCAGCAGTCTCATAAAGCTTTGTGATCTCACATTCTAGTGCACAGCTTACAAGACAGGGACCCGCTCTGCTGCCTGACATCGATCCTAAAGTGCTGTTTGTCCACTGATTATCCCAAGGGCAGGAGCTAATGGACGGTTCCATCACATGAGGATTACCATGGATTTGACACATTATAATGCAGATGATCTTCCACTGACCCTGACAAAGCCGCAGCTAAACTGTGATATTCACTCACACGGACACGGGAAAAACAAAAAGGAAAAAGAGACCCGGAAATAAAGGAACTTACTGATGAAAATGTGCACATGTCAGATCCAGACCTGAGATCCACTAACAAAAAGAGGAATGATACTCTCAGGAAAATCGGTAACACAAAAGTGTAAAAGAGTATTATTACAGATATATTCCTGTATATACAAGCAGTATTATAGGAGTTATATTCTTGTATATAGGGGCAGTATTATTATCGTAGTTATATTCTTGTACATAGGGGGCAGTATTATAGTAGTTATATTCTTGTACATAGGGGGCAGTATTATAGTAGTTATATTCTTGTACATAGGGGCAGTATTATTATCGTAGTTATATTCTTGTACATAGGAGCAGTATTATAGTAGTTATATTCTTGTACATAGGAGCAGTATTATAGTAGTTATATTCTTGTACATAGGGGCAGTATTATTATCGTAGTTATATTCTTGTACATAGGGGGCAGTATTATAGTAGTTATATTCTTGTACATAGGGGGCAGTATTATAGTAGTTATATTCTTGTTCATAGGGGGCAGTATTATAGTAGTTATATTCTTGTACATAAGGGCAGTATTATAGTAGTTATATTCTTGTACATAGGGGCAGTATTATAGTAGTTATATTCTTGTTCATAGGGGGCTGTATTATAGTAGTTATATTCTTGTACATAAGGGCAGTATTATAGTAGTTATATTCTTGTACATAGGGGCAGTATTATAGTAGTTATATTCTTGTACATAAGGGCAGTATTATAGTAGTTATATTCTTGTACATAAGGGCAGTATTATAGTAGTTATATTCTTGTACATAGGGGCAGTATTATAGTAGTTATATTCTTGTTCATAGGGGGCAGTATTATAGTAGTTATATTCTTGTACATAAGGGCAGTATTATAGTAGTTATATTCTTGTACATAGGGGCAGTATTATAGTAGTTATATTCTTGTACATAAGGGCAGTATTATAGTAGTTATATTCTTGTACATAGGGGCAGTATTATAGTAGTTATATTCTTGTACATAGGGGCAGTATTATAGTAGTTATATTCTTGTACATAGGGGGCAGTATTATAGTAGTTATATTCTTGCACATAGGGGGCAGTATTATAGTAGTTATATTCTTGTACATAGGGGCAGTATTATAGCAGTTATATTCTTGTATATAGGGGCAGTATTATAGTAGGTATATTCTTGTACATAGGAGCAGTATTATAGTAGTTATATTCTTGTACATAATAAATAATAATAATAATCTTTATTTTTATATAGCGCTAACATATTCCGCAGCGCTTTACAGTTTGCACACATTATCATCGCTGTCCCCGATTGGGCTCACAATCTAGAATTCCTATCAGTATGTCTTTGGAATGTGGGAGGAAACCGGAGAACCCGGAGGAAACCCACGCAAACACGGAGAGAACATACAAACTCTTTGCAGATGTTGTCCTGGGTGGGATTAGAACCCAGGACCCCAGCGCTGCAAGGCTGCTGTGCTAACCACTGCGCCACCGTGCCGCCCGTCTTGTACATAGGAGCAGTATTATAGTAGTTATATTCTCGTACATAGAGGCAGTATTATAGTAGTTATATTCTTGTACATAGGGAGCAGTATTATAGTAGTTATATTCTTGTACATAGGGGCAGTATTATAGTAGTTATATTCTTGTACATAGGGGCAGTATTATAGTAGTTATATTCTTGGACATAGGAGCAGTATTATAGTAGTTATATTCTTGTACATAGGGGCAGTATTATAGTAGTTATATTCTTGTACATAGGGGCAGTATTATAGTAGTTATATTCTTGTACATAGGAGCAGTTTTATAGTAATTATATTCTTGGACATAGGAGCAGTATTATAGTAGTTATATTCTGGTACATAGGAGCAGTATTATAGTAGTTATATTCTTGTACATAGGGGCAGTATTATAGTAGTTATATTCTTGTACATAGGAGCAGTATTATAGTAGTTATATTCTTGGACATAGGAGCAGTATTATAGTAGTTATATTCTTGGACATAGAAGCAGTATTATAGTAGTTATATTCTGGTACATAGGGGCAGTATTATAGTAGTTATATTCTTGTACATAGGGGCAGTATTATAGTAGTTATATTCTGGTACATAGGGGCAGTATTATAGTAGTTATATTCTTGGACATAGAAGCAGTATTATAGCAGTTATATTCTGGTACATAGGAACAGCATTATAGTAGTTATATTCTTGGACATAGGGGCAGTATTATAGTAGTTATATTCTGGTACATATGAACAGCATTTTACTAGTTACATTCTTGTACATAGGGGCAGTATTATAGTAGTTATATTCTTGCACATAGGGGGCATTATTATAGTAGTTATATTCTTGTACATAGTGGGCAGTAATATAGTAGTTATATTCTTGTACATAGGAGCAGCATTATAGTAGTTATATTCTTGTACATAGGAGCAGCATTATAGTAGATATATTCTTGTACATAGGAGCAGTATTATAGTAGTTATATTCTTGTACATAGGGGCAGTATTATAGTAGCTATATTCTTGTACATAGGGGCAGTATTATAGTAGCTATATTCTTGTACATAGGGGCAGTATTATAGTAGTTATATTCTTGTACATAGGAGCAGTATTATAGTAGTTATATTCTTGTACATAGGGGCAGTATTATAGTAGCTATATTCTTGTACATAGGGGCAGTATTATAGTAGTTATATTCTTGTACAAAGGAGCAATATTGTAGTAGTTATATTCTTGTACATAGGGGCAGTATTATAGTAGTTATATTTTTGTACATAGGGGACAGTATTATAGTAGTTATATTCTTGTACATAGGGGCAATATTATAGTAGCTATATTCTTGTACATAGGGGCAGTATTATAGTAGTTATATTCTTGCACATAGGAGAAGTATTATAGCAGTTATATTCTTGGACATAGGGGCAGTATTATAGTAGTTATATGCTTGTACATGGGGCAGTATTATAGTAGTTATATTCTTGTACATAGGGGCAGTATTATAGTAGTTATATTCTTGTACATAGAGGCAGTATTATAACAGTTATATTCTTGTACATAGGGAACAGTATTATAGTAGTTATATTCTTGTACATAGGGGCAGTATTATAGTAGTTATATTCTTGTACATAGGGGACAGTATTATAGTAGTTATATTCTTGTACATAGGGGCAGTATTATAGTAGTTATATGCTTGTACATGGGGCAGTATTATAGTAGTTATATTCTTGTACATAGGGGCAGTATTATAGTAGTTATATTCTTGTACATAGAGGCAGTATTATAACAGTTATATTCTTGTACATAGGGAACAGTATTATAGTAGTTATATTCTTGTACATAGGGGCAGTATTATAGTAGTTATATTCTTGTACATAGGGGGCAGTATTATAGTAGTTATATTCTTGTACATAGGGGCAGTATTATGCTAGTTATATTCTTGTACATAGAGGACAGTATTATAGTCGTTATATTCTTGTACATAGGGGCAGTATTATAGTAGTTATATTCTTGTACAAAGGAGCAATATTGTAGTAGTTATATTCTTGTACATAGGGGCAGTATTATAGTAGTTATATTTTTGTACATAGGGGACAGTATTATAGTAGTTATATTCTTGTACATAGGGGCAATATTATAGTAGCTATATTCTTGTACATAGGGGCAGTATTATAGTAGTTATATTCTTGCACATAGGAGAAGTATTATAGCAGTTATATTCTTGGACATAGGGGCAGTATTATAGTAGTTATATGCTTGTACATGGGGCAGTATTATAGTAGTTATATTCTTGTACATAGGAGCAGTATTATAGTAGTTATATTCTTGTACATAGGAGCAGTATTATAGTAGTTATATTCTTGTACATAGGAGCAGTATTATAGTAGTTATATTCTTGTACATAGGAGCAGTATTATAGTAGTTATATTCTTGTACATAGGGGCAGTATTATAGTAGTTATATTCTTGTACATAGGAGCAGTATTATAGTAGTTATATTCTTGTACATAGGAGCAGTATTATAGTAGTTATATTCTTGTACATAGGAGCAGTATTATAGTAGTTATATTCTTGTACATAGGGGCAGTATTATAGTAGTTACATTCTTGTACATAGGAGCAGTATTATAGTAGTTATATTCTTGTACATAGGGGCAGTATTATAGTAGTTATATTCTTGTACATAGAGGCAGTATTATAACAGTTATATTCTTGTACATAGGGAACAGTATTATAGTAGTTATATTCTTGTACATAGGGGCAGTATTATAGTAGTTATATTCTTGTACATAGGGGACAGTGTTATAGTAGTTATATTCTTGTACATAGGGGCAGTATTATAGTAGTTATATGCTTGTACATGGGGCAGTATTATAGTAGTTATATTCTTGTACATAGGGGCAGTATTATAGTAGTTATATTCTTGTACATAGAGGCAGTATTATAACAGTTATATTCTTGTACATAGGGAACAGTATTATAGTAGTTATATTCTTGTACATAGGGGCAGTATTATAGTAGTTATATTCTTGTACATAGGGGGCAGTATTATAGTAGTTATATTCTTGTACATAGGGGCAGTATTATGCTAGTTATATTCTTGTACATAGAGGACAGTATTATAGTCGTTATATTCTTGTACATAGGAGCAGTATTATAGCAGTTATATTCTTGTACATAGGGGGTAGTATTATAGCAGTTATATTCTTGTACATAGGGGCAGTATTATAGTAGTTATATTCTAGTACATAGGAGCAGTATTATAGTAGTTATATTCTTGTACATAGGAGCAGTATTATAGTAGTTATATTCTTGTACATAGGGGCAGTATTATAGTAGTTATATACTTGTACATAGGGGGTAGTATTATAGTAGCTAATTGTTTGTAAAGTACCAGTCAAAATTTTAGACACAAATAATCTTGCAATATTTTCCTTATTCCTTTTGGAATGTACACATTGTAGAATCAATCTGAAGGCAGTAAAATTAGGAAGGATCACATAAGACGACAAGCAGTAAAGAAACAAGTGTGAAAAAAATACAGAATTTGTGTTAAATCTCGGATTCCTCACCGGACTCCCTTTTACTGTAATGATAGTTTTAGACCTCCCTGTTATTTTTTCTAGCACCTTCATCAGGTCTTCACCTGGAATGACTTCCAACAGTCCTGTATGCGTTCCATGAGGTTCCTTGAACTTGCTGGCTGCTTTGCCTTCTTTTTGCATCCAACCCACCCCAGACCATCTAGTTTGGGTTTAGGTTGGTTGATTATGGAGGCCATATTATCTGACGCAGCCTTTATCCCTCTCCTCGTTGGTCACACATCCCCGATATACCCCAGAGACAAGTTTTGGGTCATGGTCCTGTTGCAACACAAATGATGGTGTCACTAAGCGCAGACCAGATGGGATGACATGTAGTTGCAGAACGCTGTGGTCACCATGCTGGGTAAGTGTACACCTCCACGTCCACTTTCATGGTGGGCCCCACACATGTAGGAACCATCCGCTCATCTTTTCTGTGTTTCAATAAGACATAACTGTTGGTACCAGAAATCTCAATTTTTGTCTCATCAGAGCTCAGTACAGATTTCCACTGATCTGACGTGCAGTCTTTGTGTTAGCCAAAAAAGACACGGTGTTTTCTTTGTGGCAATTCAACCAAAAACATCGCTTCTTGCATTCCTCTCGGGACAGTTGATGTTGAGACGCCTCTGCTACTTGATGATTGTGCATTTATAAGGATTGTCCTCTGAAGTGCTGTCAATTTGTCAATAAGACTTGTATTTGATGAACTTATCCTCTGCAGCAGAGGTAATTATTGGTTTCACTTTTCTGGGGTGGTCCCCATGAGAACCAGTTTCTTCATAGCAATTCATTGTTTCATGATTGTACCTGTGGACACCTTCAAGGTTCTACCAATTTTCTGAATTGACTGGCCACCGTCTTTTTTAAAGTAATGGTGGATTGTCATTTTTCTTTACTTAGCTGAGTGGTTCTTGCTGCACTTTGGCTTAGAACAATTGTGGAATATGGCATAGCACTGTATGGAGCTGTGAACCAATACTGCCTCTGCAAAACACACCCGATGATCAAGTGCAATTTCCAGTGATTCTACAAATGACGAGGCGACCTGTTCTTTGGAAATTATTCCATGTGATGACCTGATGAAGGTGCTGGAGAGAAAGCCAAGGGGTGTGACGTGTCATCAGAGTAATAGGGGGTAACGCATATTCTGCTTTGTTTCTTTACTTCTTGCTTCCATATTTGTTCCTTTGTGACTTTGCCGCCTTCAGTCTGAATCTACAATGTGCACATTCCAATAAGAACAAGGGAAGCCATTGCATGATCTGGCGAGTCCAGACCTTTAACTGGTACTGAAGATTGAAAGCTATATTATAATTGTACCAGTACATAATAAAAAAAAATACTCAGTTTAGTTCTTTCTTTTATTTTGGGCTACATTGATTTTCTTTCCTTTGTTCGTCTGAAGCAGAGTTTATTTTTAATCATGACGATTTGTAATCTTACGCTCTGATGGATTCCTGTGAGTCATACTTGAATGTTACTTACATATAATTACGGACACATTTCTCAAGACGAAAAAAAAAAAGAGTAATTCGCTCCTTGTTTCCTGCTGATTTTGTAGGATTACTGTATAGTCCGTCATATGAGTAACCACTTGTATCCTAAAGTTGATAATGATTATTGTTATCATATCTAGGTTGTAAAACTGAAACAGAAACTGCTGTGTAGGAGGCTTAAAACTGGACTTAAAGCTGCTGCAAGGGTGAGGTTGTGGAAGACAGTTTCATTTCACGGGTCAAACACTATGACAAGACTGAGCACAGCATCGAGACACAAGGTAGTTATACTGCATCAGCGTGGTGTCTCCCAGGGAAAGATTTCAAAGCAGACTGGAGTTTCAACATGAGGCCGTTCAACCTTTTTTTTAAGGAAACACCAAAATATGGGCAACTCTGAGAACCGTAGATGCAAGTGTCGGCCAAGGAAACGTAGAAAGGCATATCAGGATTCCTTACCTTCAAAATCAGAAGATGTCCAGCAGTGCCATCAGTTCAGAACTGGTAGCAACCAGTGGTTCCCAGTTACAGTCATCTACTGTTCGAAGAAGTCTAGTCAGAAGCGGTCATCATGGAAGAATTGGACCCAAAAAGGAGTAACTACGACGTGGAAACAAAGCCAAGAGATAGTAACCCCTTCACCACTTTGGGTTTTTCTGTTCTTGAGTTTTTGTTTTTTTTTGCTCCCCTTCTTCCCAAAGCAAACACTTTTGTTTTATTTTTTTGTCAATATGGCCATGTGAGGGCTTGTTTTTTTATGGGATGAGCTGTACGTTTGAACAATACGTTTGGTTTGGCCATATAAAGTACTACAAAATGGTTAAATAAAACCAAAGTCGGGTGAAATTGCAATTAATGTTCATGCTCACTAAATGCTAAAAAAAAGTACATGTTCACTAAATGCTAAAACCGACCTGCCGTTATGATTCTTCAAGTCAGTATGAGTTTGCAGATACCAAACATGTCCCAGGCTCGAGATCATAAGAGGCGCCCTTTGCTGGTTGTCCTCATATGAACTCGAGCCAGGGAGCTTTCTAGGAAAGTTCCCACGATCTAGGAACAACCAGCAGAGGGCGCCTCACCGCAAATGCAGGTAAATATAGGTCAATGACCTACTTTACCTACATTCACCGGGGTTTTGCAGACATGAGCAACGTTGCATTAGCAAAGCTCGTGGCTTCAAAATATTTTAACCCCTTCAGATGGATTTACATCGTTGGACGTTACAGATCTGCGGAAGGTAAGGATATTGTTGTTTTATTATGTTTTTTTTTGTTACAGATCGAGGGTCTTCAGTGATTGGATTGGGCGTTCAATAAAATATTACAACAACCTTTGTTTTTATTTCATTAAAATAATTTTTAATAATGTGTTTGTGTATTTTTTTTAACCCTTTACTACTATTGGATTAATAATGGATAGGTGTCATAATTGACGCCTCTCCATTATTAATATGGCTTAATGTCACTTTACAATAGCAAGGTGGCATTAACCCTTCATTACCCCATATCCCACCGCTACACGGGAATGGGAAGAGTGGCCTAGTGCCAGAATAGGCGCATCTTCCAGATGTGCCTTTTCTGGGGTGGCTGGGGGCAGATGTTTTTAGCCAGGGGGGGGGGGCAATAACCGTGGACCCTCTCCAGGCTATTAATATCTGCCCTCAGTCACTGGCTTTACCACTCTGGCGGAGAAAATTGTGCGGGAGCCCACGCCAATTTTTTCCGCCATTTAACCCCTTAATTTACTAGCTAGAACGGCCAAATTTTGCATATACACACTACTAACATTAGTAGTGTGGAATATGCCAAAAAAATGGTGATATGAGATGGTTTACTGTATGTAAACCAGGTCTCATATCATGTCGGGTTTAGGAAGAAGAAAGCAGAAGCCGACAATTGAATTACCGGCTTTTTGCTATCTCGCGCTGGAAGAAATATTAATATATATACATATATGTGTCTACTGATATATATATATAGACAGTATATATGTTTTTTTTTTTTTTTACACATGGATCCCTTGTATAGCCCTAAGTTGGTTTTGCAAGCCTGCGATAAAAACACGCAGTACGGATGCCATACGGATTACATACGGAGGATGCCATGCACAAAATACGCTGACACACCCTGGCTACGGAGGAGCTACGGACCACTATTTTCGGGACTTTTCAGCGTATTACGGCTGTAATATACGGACCGTATTTTCATACGCTGAGTGTGACGCCTTAAAATGAAGGAGAAGTGCTTCTTCTCGGTGCCAGAGTAGGAGCAATCAGACGCTGCGGTCTTCTGGCTCCACACTGTTGCGGTAACCCATGACAGCAGCACAGCCATTTATGTGAAGGAGTTTCAAAGTTTGTACAGTAGCACAGCCAGTTATGTGAAGGTTTTGCACAGACTATACAGCAGCACAGCCAGTTATATGAAGGAGTTACACAGACTGTGCAGATTCAGAATGGTAAGAAAATTGATAAATATTGCACTTAGGAAGCAAAAAATTCAGTACAAAGAAGAACATATCTTTGAAAGAAGAACTCAACCTTTGAAGGAGAACCCACAGATGCAATTCTCTTCACCATGCATCTAAAAATTACCATTAACATACCAGCTGGCTTGTCAAGGTAAGGAGGCTTATTCGCCGTGCAATGCTCCTCTGGGAAATATAATATGCAAATTGCCTCTTATGAGAAAAAGAGGACTTAAACTCTATAGCGCCACCTGTTGGAAGTAGTGATCCTACAAGTCACAATCAACCCTTTGACGAGTCGTGCAACATTACTTAGGATAAAAGCCAAATCAGTATCTCAATTGTCTGCGAATTGAGATACTGATTTGGCTTCTATCCTAAGTCATATTGCGCGACTCGTTAAATTAAAGGGTTGATTGTGACTTGTAGGATCGCTACTTCCAACAGGTGGCGCTATAGAGTTTAAGTCCTCTTTTTCTCATAAGAGGCAATTTGCATATTAGATTGTAGACGTCATGTTTTCTAATATTAAGTTACATGACTGCTATTTGGTTTGAGTATACTCCGCAGCTTTATAGCACTGAAAGTACAGGACAAGCCCCTGTACAATCTCTCATTCCCTTTCCTTTAAACTCAGTTCCCATCCTCAAAAAATAGCAGGGAAATAAGTTTTGCAAAATTGCTTAATTGCTGGCAGCTTTGGCCCGGCCAGGGGCCCATATACTGGTCTGTCTGTGTCCGCCTCTAACGTAAGCCCATAATCTGGGTGTAAAAGCAGACGAAGGAAAGAGTCTGGAAGTTTGGAAATGTAAGCGGGTGATGAAATGAAGTTCATGGCACCAAGGCGCTGTGATGAAACAAGTAATACTGAAAACAATGGAGCAATACTGAACCGCAGAGAGAGTCTGGTTCCTGCAGATGGTGACACACAAGCTGATGCCTGCTCTAACATAAGCGTCAATCAACCTCTGGCATTTCACAAACTAACACATGCTGACCTAGAATCTTCAAGGTGCGATCATGTGGGCGGCGGAGGTGGGGGGCGATATTTCCTGATTACGGGGGACCGCCGTATTGCCCGGTGGGGAGGGGTCTCATGACCTAAAAATGTTATCTTGCTAGAGACTGATTCTGGGCCTCTGTACAGTCAGAGCAGATCATGCGGACTACCCGGGTTATATCATTTCTTCTCTCAGGTGAACTTATACTAGGCATTATCACTTTCTAAGAAGTCATTATGTGTATATTCTTGTATGTAGAGATATGGAGCATGCTGGTATAACCTGGGCATCTCCTGTATGTAATTACATATGTACAGCTGGTATAACCTGGGCATCTCCTGTATATAATTATATAATTACATATCTACAGCTGGTATAACCTGGGCATCTCCTGTATATAATTATATATGAACAGCCGGTATAACCTGGGCATCTCCTGTATATAATTATATATGTACAGCCGGTATAACCTGGGTATCTCCTGTATATAATTATATATGTACAGCCGGTATAACCTGGGTATCTCCTGTATGTAATTACATATGTACAGCTGGTATAACCTGGGCATCTCCTGTATATAATTATATAATTACATATCTACAGCTGGTATAACCTGGGCATCTCCTGTATATAATTATATATGAACAGCTGGTATAACCTGGGCATCTCCTGTATATAATTATATATGTACAGCCGGTATAACCTGGGCATCTCCTGTATATAATTATATATGTACAGCCGGTATAACCTGGGTATCTCCTGCATATAATTATATATGTACAGCTGGTATAACCTGAGCATCTCCTGTATATGATTTATATATGTACAGCTGATATAACCTGGGGATCTCCTGTAAATAATTATATCTGTACAGCTGGTATAACCTGGGCATCTCTTATATATAATTATATATGTACAGCTGGTATAACTTGGGCATCTTATGTACATAATTATATATGCACAGCTGGTGTAACCTGGGTGTCTTCTGTATATAGTTATATATGTACAGCCGGTATAACCTGGGTATCTTCTATATAGAGATATACAGTTGTGCTCAAAAGTTTACATACCCCAGCAGAATTTTTGGTTTCTTTGTCTTTTTTCTAAGAATATGAATGATAACACCAAAACTTTTTCTCCACTTGTGGTTAGTGGTTGGGTGAAGCCATTTATTGTCAGACTACTGTGTTTTCTCTTTTTCCATCATAATGACCCTAATCAAAAGTTCACATACCCCATTTCTTAATACCGTGTATTGCCCCCTCTAACATCAATGACAACTTGAAGTCTTTTGTGGTAGTTGTGGATGAGGTTCTTTATTTTCTCAGATGGTAAAGCTGCCCACTCTTCCTGGCAAAGAGCCTCCAGTTCCTGTAAATTCCTGGGCTGTCTAACATGAACTGTGCGCTTGAGATCTCCCCAGAGTGGCTCAATGATATTGAGGTCAGGAGACTGAGATGGCCACTCCAGAAGCTTCACTTTGTTCTGCTGTAGCCAATGACAGGTTGACTTGGCCTTGTGTTTTGGATCGTTGTCATGTTGGAACGTCCAAGTACGTCCCATGTGCAGCTTCTGGGCTGATGAGTGCAAATTTACCTCCAGTATTTGCTAATAAGGTGCTGCATTCATCTTTCCTTCAACTTTGACTAAGTTTCCTGTGCTTTTGTAACTCATACATCCCCAAAACATCAACAATCCACATCCGTGCTTTACAGTAGGAATGGTGTTCCTTTCATCATAGGCCTTGTTGGCTTCTCTCCAAATGTAACGTTTATGGTTGTGGCCAAAAAGTTAAATTTTGGTCTCTTCACTCCAAATTACCTTATTCCAGAAGTTTTGAGGCTTGTCTCTGTGCTGTTTTGTGTCTTGTAGGTGAGATACTTTGAGGCATTTGCGCAGTAATGTCTTTCATCTGGCGACTCGACCATGCAGCTCAGTTTTCTTCAAGCGACTACTTTTCAGAGTCCTGTATTCCAGCTGATGTTATTTGTGTGTGGGTTTTTCTTTGCATCCTGAACAATTTTCTTGGCAGTTGTGGACGACATTTTTATTGGTCTACCTGACCATAGTTTTGTTTTTACAGAGCCCCTGGTTTTCCATTTGATAATCACAGTGTGAACGCTGCTGACTGGCATTATCAAATCCTCGGATATCTTTTTGTATCCCTTTCCTGTTTTATACAGTTCAACTACCTTTTCCTGTAGATCCATTGACAATTCTTTTGCTTTCCCCATGACTCACAATCCAGAAACGACAGTGGCTGGCTGGATGAAAGATGGAAGAGTCTATCTGTATCCCAGAAACTCACTCAGCTTTTATGCACACACACTGATTATAAGCAAACAGGTCACAGGTGAGGATGTTACCTTTAGTAGCCATTCAAACCCATTTCTGTCAACGTCTGTGCATGTTATCAGGCCAATATCACCAGGGTATGTGATCAGGGTCATTTGGATGTTTCGGGTTGTCATTATGATTTAAAAAGAGAGAACACAGTAGGTTGACAATAAATGGCTTCATCCAACCACTAACCATGAGTGGAGAAAAAGGTTTGGTGTTGTCATTCATATTGTCTAAAAAAAAGGCCAAGAAAGCAAAAATTCTGCTGGGGTATGTAAACTTTTGAGCACACCTGCATATGCACAGCCTTTTTCAAGCACATTGGTCATTACCTTAGAGGCACGTCACCCAGGTATGCTTTTGCCTGTTGTGGCTTTTCGTTTTTTTCTCTTTAGATAATAGATAAATAATAGACAGATAATAGATAGATAGATAATAGATAAATAGATAATAGACAGATGATAGATAATAGATTGATAAATGATAGATTGATGATATTGGATAGATATTCACACTCTTTTTCTTTCACAGTAGATCTTCTCTCAAGATCGGTGTCGTCCTGGATGGTCTTTCAGTGGCCAGAATCCATCCATGTGCATGATGGAGAGCCGGTTGTTCTTCGATGTTCTTTTACCCTTCCTGTGTCTCCTCCGTCTGCGGCCTCCTTCTTGTGGTCTTGGAAGGATGTCATTATCTATGAGTTTATGAATATAGAGGGGGCCAAGGAGAACAACATAACACATCTGGGTGACCCTCGTGTGTCCCTCAAAACTGATTTATCGGGAAGAAGCCTCCTGACTATTGATGATGTAACTCCTGAGGACAGCGCCCTTTATATCTGTGCGGTGACCATTCACAGTCCTCTTCCAATAATCAGCAGGAGGGGTAACGGGACCCTAGTCAAAGTGAAGAAAAGTCCCATCACAGGTGGGTGTCATTGTAGCATTTGTACTTTGTGATGGAGGACATCTAGTATGATCTTCCAACCTGGTCTGTCAACTTCTCTAATTCCTTCCATAGCTCAACACCACCATCAACGGTGAGCATGGTAATGCTGGCATCCCTTGTGATCTAAGGCAGTAAAAAAGTTCATGGTTACTTTGCTGATCGTCTAGGGTAGTAGAAACATTAAAATACTTGTCAAAGAATTACAACTTTGCTGCTTATGCCCACTTTAGGTGGTTTCCCCTACATTTTTTTTTCTTTTTTTTTTACCAAACTCAAACCACTAACCATGGTGTCAGATTGTGTTGGCTAGATCAATGAAGATGTTTTTTGGTTGAATTAAGTACGAACTTCTGTTCATTTGAAAGTCACAGATTGAAGACTCCTTGTTCCCCAGTATCTTCCAAACACCAACACGACCACCAACAATGAACATTTGTGTGGTCTTCAGACACCCCAAAACCGCTACCTCTGTGATATCTAACTTAACGCTCCAGGGATCACCAGTCTCTCGCCTCCTCTTCAGTTCCTCCACACGTTAAAGGATTAAAGACCTTTGGTTATTTGACCCTGATGTCACCAAAGATCCTTTTACCCTTCCAACCTTTGAAACTGTGCAGATATAGGACAACCTTTATCAGTGCAGTTTCTGTTTTTTAGGATTGGTAGCCAAGGGACTAACTAGCCCACTAACCTTGCAGAACTACAGCACCTCAAAGGCTGTCCTATTGGGAATGAGGACTCTGGGCAATTGCCCAGTTTGTTTCCCTGTCTGCCCTTGAGTAGTGGGAGCACTGGACCTTTTAAGGTTGCCAACTTCGCATTGGTGATCCAGAGTAATATCCTCAGGAAAAATCATGCTGGTGGTGACTACTCTGGATCATGAATGAATGGATTGTCTACTGGCTATAGCAGAGTCTGGTGGGAGAACTGGAATGCCAGTGGATGTCACCTTCTCATTGGATGTCTAGAGTAATGATGTTCAGAAAAATCATTCCGGTTGTGTTGTCGTGACTACTTTTGATCATCGATGAATGGAACATCTACTGGCCATGGCAGGGTCTAGCGGGAGAACTTGACCTCCAGTGGATGCCAACTTCTTATTGATGATCTAGAGCAGTGTTTCCCAATCTCCAGTTCTCCCGGACCCCACGGGTCATGTTTTCAGGATTTCCATAGTGTTGCACAGGTGAGACAATTCCTGATGCCTTGATGATACTTCCACTACTTATGCAATACTAAGGAAATCCTGAAAACATGACCCATGGGGTCCGTGAGGACTGGAGTTTGGGAAACATTGATCTAGAGTAATGACCATCAAAAAAATCATTCTAGTTGTGACTACTCTGGATCATCAATGAATGGAACATCTACTGGCCATGGCAGGGTCTAATGGAAGCAATGGACCTCCACTGTGTGCCAATTTTGAATTGGTGGTTTAGAGTAATCACTTCCTGAGATATCACCACTGGTAGTGTCCACTCTCGATCACAGATGAATGGAACCAGGCATCTTCTGATCCAGCCCGATTCTAGTGTGAGCCCTGGACCTCCAATAGCCATTAGTGATCCAGAATAGACATCTCCAGAACAGTTACCTACTGACTGCACAAACAGGTGCTACACATTGGCATATTTGATCCTCTGGTATCAAATAGACCTCTTGAAAAAGATGACCCTAACTGGTTAAAAGTGTCCCGATTCTGGTTGTTTTTCCGGAAATATCCTCCAAAATATACAACGGGGCTTGGGTTTAGCCAGGTATGTGTTTGTGTATGCCTATATGCCATCCTCTTCTGATATGCACCCATCACACACAATGGAGGGTACCGGGCTACATGCCAGTCACGGCTGATTGAATGCATTAGGCTGGCACAAGCCTTTCCTGTTGATCTGACCCCGGGTGGCATGATGAGAGATGATTCTCTAATAACTTGTTTATGAGGCTGAATTATACGAAAAAAGACATGTAGAGTGCAAAACACGAATATAACATAAAAATTCTGGTATTAACACATTAACGTTCACCATCTTGGCATTAGAGAAAGTTCCTATAATGTTAAGGAGGATACAAACTTGGGCTTCCTCCTAAAAGATGTGATGGAATTAAAGAAACATCACCAACTTTATGAGGAGCTCCCCCTACGACCCCTTGTAAATTGTGAAAAAAAAATAGAAGAGGATTGACGGGACAGAATTGCACAATTGTGTTCCAGCTTTCTCTGAGAGTATTTACTGCGAGAGGGGATAGTGAGCTGCTTCTTCAAAAGTCTGGATCACTAGAAAAAAAGTGAGAAAAGAGAATATGGGTGTTCTATTTACCTGTCACCCCTCACCCCAATAACCATCGTCACCCGTGTCTGTAGATAGAAGCATGTAATATACAGTCATAGCCCAAAGTGTTGGCACCCTTTAAGTTGCTCCAGAAAATGAAGTATTTCTTCCAGAAAATTATTGCAATTACACATATTTTGTTATACACACGTTTATTTTTTGGTGTGTATTGGAGCAACACAAAAAAACTGAGAAAAAAAGGCAAATTGGACATAATTTCACACAAAACTACAAAAATGGGCCTACAAAATTGTTGGCTCCTTTCAAAAACTGGGGGTAAACAACTTTGTTTCAAGCATGTCATGCTTGTACAAACTCACCTGTGGCAAGTAACAAGTGTGGGCAATATGAAAATCACACCTGAAACCAGATAGAAAGGGGAGAAGTTGACTCAATCTTTGCATTGTGAGTCTGTGTGTGACACGCTAAGCATGGAGAACAGAAAGAGGAGAAGAGAACTGTCTGAGGACTTGAGAACCAAAATTGTTGAAAATATCAACAATCTCAAGGTTACAAGTCCGTCTCCAGAGATCTTGATGTTTCTTTGTCCATTTGTGTGCACTATAATCAAGAAGTTTCCAACCCATGGCACTACAGCTAATCTCCGTGGAGTTGGACGTCAGAGAGTAATTGATGTAAGGTTGCAACAGAGGATAGTCCGGATGGTGGATAATCAAGCTCCAAAGAAATTCAAGCTGTTCTGCACATTCAGGGTGCATGAGTGTCAGCGCAAGCTATCAGTCGACATTTGCATGAAATTAAATGCTATGGTGGGAGACCCAGGAGGACATCACTGCTGATGTTGGACTGCAGTTTGCCAAAATATAGATGAGTAAGCCAAAATCCTTCTGGGAAAGTGTCTTGAGGACAGATGAGACCAAGATTGAGCTTTTTTATTAAATAACATCATTGTGCTGTTTAGCGGAAATGGAATGAGGCCTACAAAATACACAGTACCTACAGTGAAAAATAGTGGAGGTTCAAAAATGTTTTGGGGTTGTTTTGCTGCCTCTCACCCTAGGTTCCTTGACTGTGTGCAATACATCATAAGATCTGAAGATTGTCAAAGGATTTTTGGTCGCAATGTAGTGCCCAGTATCAGAAAGCTAGATCATGTATCTTCCAGCAGGACAATGACCCCAAACATACTTCAAGAAGCCCCCAGAAATGGACGAGAAAAGTGCTGTAGAGTTCCAATACACACAAAGGAAATAAACATGTGTATAAGAAAATATGAGTGAATGCACTAATTTTCTGGGAGAAATACTCCATTTTCTAGAACAATTTCAAGGGTGCCAACACTTTTGGCCATGACTGTGTCATGAATACTTTAATTACTGATCTCTCATTTTAGGTTCCTCATCATCTCACCTGGAGAATTCTACCTTTCCATCACCGGACCCCACTGTAACATCACTCCCTGCCCCCATCTGTCTCATTCTCTTTCCCACCTTTGTGTTCTTTGTCACATGTATAGTCGGGGGCAGCTGGATTTATGTGAACTTTGGGTTGTACTAAAAAAAAACCGAAAAAAAACCTTCCACCGTTACTGAATTTTTTTTTTACATTTTATTTCATTCCCAGTTTCCATTACTCTTTTCTTTGCTGATGTTTTTAGTTTGATGTAAAAAAAAATGGTCTATAGAAACAATTAGCAAAAAGGCCAGTGCTGCTGACAAATCTTCTGTCAATATTTTGACTGTTCAGGCCATTAACACAGGTCATAATAACCACAAAACAGCTGCTGCATTCCCTGCCTCAGCTTTTATTCAGGCTCTAACATTCCTCTCTGATTGGCTGGGCTGTACCATGTGATGCAATAGCTGCAAGGCTTTACAGAGAAGCTCTTCCAGCCTCTCACAAGCTTTTTCTGGCAGATGTCATCTTCTGTAATGGGTAAAATGGAGGCCGTTTTGGGCAATTTGCCCAAATTCATCAGATTCTCCAAAATTCGACCAAATTGAATTTGCGTAAAATTTTTGGGCTCATCTCTTTTAGATACCAAATACTTCTACTAGGTATTAATGAGCGTTTTGGACCCATAGCCATCATAGGACTTCATGTCTAAGCAAGGACACATATTTCGAAAATGTATTTTAAAAAAAAAGGTGGCGCTCTCCCATCACAGTACACTTAATATGTACTTCCCAAGTCCCCTCCTGAAAAAAGGAAAGCGGCAAATGTCCTCCGAGCCACCAGAGCCTACTGGCTATCGCTTCTGGAAATTTTCCATTTTTAGCCAAAAAGTGGGGTGGAAAACGGGTTTTGGATGGGACAAGGAAGAGGGTGAGGGCCGTACATTTTTATTTATGGAATTAGCGCTCGTTCGGTTGAGAATTATGCCCCATCGGCCCTTTGTGGCTCCATGCTGGATTGTCGAGGCCTCCGGAGTAGTAGAAGTTTCCTGTACACATTATTTCATGACCTTTTCTGTTACTTTCTTCCTTGTGAGTCTGTGCAATCTCTTACATACTTTCTGTCTGCACTTATCCCTCCGTTGGCTCGGCCTCGTCTCCTTCTTTATATCTTGTGCCAATCGTTTCTCAAACCCTCACTGATGGCCGCAGCCAATGCGGCGGTGGTGTCGGGAGGAGGTGACCTTGCTGTCTTTGGCCCTTGGGGAGTGGTGCTCAGCTATATACTGGCAGGATGAGACTGCTCGTCCTCTCTGATTCCTCCTCCATTGCTCCCTGTGGTCTCCTCATCATGTGGATCCAGTTTGCTCCTCTACATGTTCCCCTGGACCGGAGGCTGCAGACGGCGGCGGTGCTGCAGTGGACCTTCTCCTTCCTGGCTCTGGGTGAGTTCTCCATCACACGGCTCCTCTGCTCATCCCTGAATTGTGCTGTAGTCACATCCAGAGCTGCATTCACAATTCTCCACTGGGGTCTGAGGAGGGGCACGCCGGTAACAGCAATGCATTATGGGTCTAAAATTATCTAATGTCCATTACAGAGTGGCCCATCCTGAACATCGGGATATCTCACGCTAAGATAACGCCAGACCTGCTATATACAGAAGAACGGACAGCGCCACCGACCACAGCGCACGCTCTGCTCTCTCACATCTCTTTCATTTTTCATACTCTCTCATTCTATCACAATTCTCTTATCTCTATCCCTCCCTTCATCTCTTCTCTCTCATCTCTATCCCTTACTTTCCCTCATCTCCATCCCTCTCTTCTTTATTATCTATCCCTCTTTTTCTCTCTCCTCTCTCACTTATATCCCTTTCTCTCTCATCTTTATCCCTCTCTTTCATCTATATCCCTCTCTTCTTTCTCATCCCTATCTCTCTCATCTCTATCTCTCTTCTTTCACCTCTATCCCTCTCATCTTTATCCCTCTCTTCTCTATCCCTCTCTTTCATCTCTATCCCTCTCATCTCTATCTCTTTCTTCTCTCTCATCTCTATCCCTCTCTTTTCTCTCACCTCTATCCCTCTCTCTTCTCTCATCTCTATCCCTCTCTTCTCTCTCACCTCTATACCTCAATTCAATTCAATTCAATTCAAATGAGCTTTATTGGCAGGACTAAGTACATGTTAGCATTGCCAAAGCATATGGTAAAAATACGGGGGTGGGGGAGGGGGGCATATAGAGGTCCAGGGTATATCAGACTCCTTTTAGAGGATAGGGGATGTTTCCAGGGTGGGGTACAGGAGTCCATGACATATCAGGCTCCTATTAGTCTGTGGCAGGCACTGACATATTCCGCTGCTACGGCCACTGCACTTTCCTCTTCCCCCAGTATTATCGGCAGTTTCTCTTCCTCCTCCTTGGAGGTGAAGTCTGGGAGGAGATCAGTCTCTTGAAGTGAGTGTCCCTCACTGCGAAGTATTTGGGGCACCTCAGCAGGAAGTGGGCCTCATCCTCCACGGCCTCCTGGGGGCACTGCTGGCAGAGTCTGCTCTCTCGGGGCTTCCTCTCTATTTCTCTCATCTCTATCCCTCTCTTCTCTCTCACCTCCATCCCTCTCTTCTCTCTCACCTCTATCCCTCTCTTCTCTCTCACCTCTATCCCTCTCTTCTCTCTCATCTCTATCCCTCTCTTCTCTCTCACCTCTATCCCTCTCTTCTCTCTCACCTCTATATCTCTTCTCTCTCACCTCTATCTCTCTCTTCTCTTTCACTTCTCTCACCTCCATCCCTCTCTTCTCTCTCACCTCTATCCCTCTCTTCTCTCTCATGTCACTCTCTGATATCTAACTTATGTCACGCTCACTTCTCTCCTCTCTTTTCATATCCCTCTCATACACTTACTCTCTACCTCATTCTTCATCTCTCTTAGCCCTCCATCTATATCTTTTATCTCTTTCATCTCTTTCTCTCTGACATCTGTGTAATCTCTCTCTGCCTCTTTTCTTCACATCTGCCCCATCTTACTCTATCTCACTTTTTTCTCTCTCTGTCCTTTTTTCTTTCTTTCCCTTGCTCTCGTGGCTCACTGTCATCTTTCTCCACATCCCTCTTTCTTCCTCCTTTTCCCTCCCTTATGTCTCTCTCTCTTGTATCCCTCCATCAGTCTCACTGTGTCTTGTTCTCACGTCTCATCTCTTTTTTACATCTCCTCTCTCCGTCTCTCACTCACTCTCATTTCTTTTTCTCATCCCTCCTTTGTGTGACTCCCTTCCTTTCATGTCTCACTCATTCTCCCATCCTTCTCTTTCTCATCCTATCCTCCACAATATCTCAATTTCATCCCCTTGTTCGTCTCGCTCATCTCTCACTTTCGCTCTCATCTCTCTTCTCTCATCTCTAGCCCTCTCTTCTTTCACCTCTATCCCTCTTTCTCTCTCATCTTTATCCCTCTCTTGTCTATCCCTCTCTTTCATCTCTATCCCTCTCTTCTCTCTCACTTCTCTCATCTCTATCCCTCTCTTTTCTCTCACCTTTATCCTTCTCTTCTCTCATCTCTATCTCTCTCTTCTCTCTCACCTCCATTCCTCTCTTCTCTATCTCTCTCATCTCTATCTCTCTCTTCTCTCACCTCTTCACTCTCACCTCTATCCCTCTCCTCTCTCATCTCTAGCTCTCTTCTCTCATCTCTATCCCTCTCTTCTCTCTCATCTCCATCCCTCTCCTCTCTCATCTCTATCTCTCTCTAATCTCTATCTCTCTTCTCTCATCTTTATCCCTCACATCTCTCTCATCTCTATCCCTCTTCTCCCTCTTCTCTCTCACCTCTATCCCTCTCTTCTATCATCTCTATCCCTCTCTTCTCTTTCACCTCCTTCTTTTCTTTCACCTCTATCCCTCTCATCTCCATCCCTCTCTTCTCTCTCATCTCTCTCTCACCTCTATATCTCTCTTCTCTCTCATCTCCATCCCTCTCTTCTCTCTCACCTCTATATCTCTCTTCTCTCTCATCTCTCTCCCTCTCTTCTTTCATCTCTATCCCTCTTCTCTCTCACCTCTCGCTCTATTTTCTCATCTCTATCCCTCTCTTCTCTCTCATCTCTATCTCTCTCATCTCTATCCCTCTTCTCCCTCTTCTCTCTCACCTCTATCCCTCTCTTCTATCATCTCTATCCCTCTCTTCTCTCTCACCTCTTTCTTTTCTTTCACCTCTATCCCTCTCATCTCCATCCCTCTCTTCTCTCTCATCTCTCTCTCACCTCTATATCTCTCTTCTCTCTCATCTCTCTCCCTCTCTTCTTTCATCTCTATCCCTCTTCTCTCTCACCTCTCGCTCTATTTTCTCATCTCTATCCCTCACTTCTCTTTCATCTCTATCCCTCTCACCTCTATCCCTCTCTTCTCTCATCTCTATCTCTCTCACCTCTATCCCTCTCTCTCATCTCTATCCCTCTCTTCTCTCTCATCTCTATCCCTCTCTTTTCTCTCACCTCTATCTCTCTCTTCTCTCTCATCTCACTCTCTGATATCTAACTTATGTCACGCTCACTTCTCTCCTCTCTTTTCATATCCCTCTCATACACTTACTCTCTACCTCATTCTTCATCTCTCTTAGCCCTCCATCTATATCTTTTATCTCTTTCATCTCTTTCTCTCTGACATCTGTGTAATCTCTGCCTCTTTTCTTCACATCTGCCCCATCTTACTCTATCTCACTCTTTTTTTCTCTCTCTGTCCTTTTTTCTTTCTTTCCCTTGCTCTCGTTGCTCACTGTCATCTTTCTCCACATCCCTCTTTCTTCCTCCTTTTCCCTCCCTTATGTCTCTCTCTCTCTTGTATCCCTCCATCAGTCTCACTGTGTCTTGTTCTCACGTCTCATCTCTTTTTTTACATCTCCTCTCTCCGTCTCTCACTCTCTCTCATTTCTTTTTCTCATCCCTCCTTTGTGAGACTCCCTTCCTTTCATGTCTCACTTATTCTCCCATCCTTCTTTTTCTCATCCTATCCTCCAAAATATCTCAATTTCATCCTCTTGTTCGTCTCGCTCATCTCTCACTTTCGCTCTCATCTCTCTTCTCTCATCTCTAGCCCTCTCTTCTTTCACCTCTATCCCTCTTTCTCTCTCATCTTTATCCCTCTCTTGTCTATCCCTCTCTTTCATCTCTATCCCTCTCTTCTCTCTCACTTCTCTCATCTCTATCCCTCTCTTTTCTCTCACCTTTATCCTTCTCTTCTCTCATCTCTATCTCTCTCTTCTCTCTCACCTTTATCCTTCTCTTCTCTCATCTCTATCTCTCTCTTCTCTCTCACCTCCATTCCTCTCTTCTCTATCTCTCTCACCTCTATCCCTCTCCTCTCTCATCTCTATCTCTCTCTCATCTCTATCCCTCTCTCTTCTCTCATCTCTTCTCTCTCACCTCTATCCCTCTCCTCTCTCATCTCTAGCTCTCTTCTCTCATCTCTATCCCTCTCTTCTCTCTCATCTCCATCCCTCTTCTCTCTCACCTCTATCCCTCTCCTCTCTCATCTCTATCTCTCTCTAATCTCTATCTCTCTTATCTCATCTTTATCCCTCTTTTCTCTCATCTCTTCTTTCTCACCTCTATCCCTCTCTTCTCTCATCTCTAGCTCTCTTCTCTCATCTCTATCCCTCACATCTCTCTCATTTCTATCCCTCTTCTCTCTCACTTCTATCCCTCTCTTCTATCATCTCTATCCCTCTCTTCTCTCTCACCTCTTTCTTTTCTTTCACCTCTATCCCTCTCATCTCCATCCCTCTCTTCTCTCTCATCTCTCTCTCACCTCTATATCTCTCTTCTCTATCATCTCTATCTCTCTCATCTCTATCCCTCTCTTCTTTCATCTCTATCCCTCTCTTCTCTCATCTCTATCTCTCATCTCTCTCCCTCTCTTCTTTCATCTCTATCCCGATTCTCTCTCACCTCTCGCTCTATTTTCTCATCTCTATCCCTCTTTTCTCTTACCTCTATCCCTCTCTTCTCTCTCATCTCTATCACTCTCACCTCTATCCCTCTCCTTTCTCATCTCTCTCTCATCTCTATCCCTCTCTCTTCTCTCATCTCTTCTCTCTCAAATTCAAATTCAAATGAGCTTTATTGGCAGGACTAAGTACATGTTAGCATTGCCAAAGCATATGGTAAAAATACGGGGGTGGGGGAGGGGGGGCATATAGAGGTCCAGGGAATATCAAATTCCTTTTAGAGGATAGGGGATGTTTCCAGGGTGGTCTCACCTCTATCCCTCTCCTCTCTCATCTCTAGCTCTCTTCTCTCATCTCTATCCCTCTCTTCTCTCATCTCTATCTCTCATCTCTATCCCTCTCTTTTCTCTCACCTTTATTCTTCTCTTCTCTCATTTCTATCCCTCTCTTCTCTCACCTTTATCCTTCTCTTCTGTCATCTCTATCTCTCTCTTCTCTCTCACCTCCATTCTTCTCTTCTCTGTCTCTCTCACCTCTATCCCTCTCCTCTCTCATCTCTATCTCTCTTCTCTCATCTCTATCCCTCTCCTCTCTCATCTCTATCTCTCTCTAATCTCTATCTCTCTTCTCTCATCTTTATCCCTCTTTTCTCTCATCTCTTCTTTCTCACCTCTATCCCTCTCTTCTCTCATCTCTATCCCTCACATCTCTCTCATCTCCATCCCTCTTCTCTCTCACCTCTATCCCTCTCTTCTCTCTCACCTCTTTTTTTTCTTTCACCTCTATCCCTCTCATCTCCATCCCTTTCTTCTCTCTCATCTCTCTTTCACCTCTATATCTCTCTTCTCTCTCATCTCTATCTCTCTCATCTCTATCCCTCTATTCTTTCATCTCTATCCCTCTTCTCTCTCACCTCTCGCTCTATTTTCTCATCTCTATCCCTCTCTTCTCTCTCACCTCTATCCCTCTCCTTTCTCATCTCTCTCTCATCTCTATCCCTCTCTCTTCTCTCATCTCTTCTCTCTCACCTCTATCCCTCTCCTTTCTCATCTCTCTCTCATCTCTATCTCTCTCTCTTCTCTCATCTGTTCTCTCTCACCTCTATCCCTCTCCTCTCTCATCTCTAGCTCTCTTCTCTCATCTCTATCCCTCTCTTCTCTCATCTCTATCTCTCATCTCTATCCCTCTCCTCTCTCATTTCTATCTCTCTCTCATCTCTTCTCTCTCACCTCTATCCCTCTCCTCTCTCATCTCTATCTCTCTCTAATCTCTATCTCTCTTCTCTCATCTTTATCCCTCTCTTTTCTCTCATCTCTTCTTTCTCACCTCTATCCCTCTCTTCTCTCATCTCTAGCTCTCTTCTCTCATCTCTATCCCTCACATCTCTCTCATTTCTATCCCTCTTCTCTCTCACTTCTATCCCTCTCTTCTATCATCTCTATCCCTCTCTTCTCTCTCACCTCTTTCTTTTCTTTCACCTCTATCCCTCTCATCTCCATCCCTCTCTTCTCTCTCATCTCTCTCTCACCTCTATATCTCTCTTCTCTCTCATCTCTCTCCCTCTCTTCTTTCATCTCTATCCCTCTTCTCTCTCAGCTCTCGCTCTATTTTGTCATCTCTATCCCTCACTTTTCTTTCACCTCTATCCCTCTCTCATCTCTATCTCTCTCACCTCTATCCCTCTCTTCTCTCATCTCTATCTCTCTCACCTCTATCCCTCTCTTCTCTCATCTCTATCTCTCTCACCTCTATCCCTCTCTCTCATCTCTATCCCTCTCTTCTCTCTCACCTCTATATCTCTTCTCTCACCTCTATCTCTCTCTTCTCTCTCATGTCACTCTCTGATATCTAACTTATGTCACGCTCACTTCTCTCCTCTCTCTTTTCATATCCCTCTCATACACTTACTCTCTACATCATTCTTCATTTCTCTTAGCCCTCCATCTATATCACTTTTCCTCACTCTCTCTTTTATCTTTCATCTCTTTCTCTCTGACATCTGTGTAATCTCTCTCTGTCTCTTTTCTTCACATCTGCCCCATCTTACTCTATCTCACTCTTTTTCTCTCTCTGTGTCCTTTTTTCTTTCTTTCCCTTGCTCTCGTGGCTCACTGTCATCTTTCTCCACATCCCCCTTTCTTCCTCCTTTTCCCTCCCTTATGTCTCTCTCTCTTGTATCCCTCCATCAGTCTCACTGTGTCTTGTTCTCACGTCTCATCTTTTTTTACATCTCCGTCTCTCACTCACTCTCATTTCTTTTTCTCATCCCTCCTTTGTGTGACTCCCTTCCTTTCATGTCTCACTCATTCTCCCATCCTTCTCTTTCTCATCCTATCCTCCACAATATCTCGCTTTCATCCTCTTGTTCGTCTCGCTCATCTCTCACTTTCGCTCTCATCTCTATCGGTATCTCTTTCTCTCATTCCTCAGTTTTCTTTTCCACATCTCACAATTTCTGTCATCATTTCTTTATTTCCCCATGTCTTTATTTCTTCTTTCTCTTTTTCATCCTGCTTTCATCAATCCTTCTCATCGCTCTCACCCTTCTGTGATGCCTCTCTTTTTTACCTGCAGTACCCCTCCTGCCCTCATGGAGTGCTGGTAAAATATTATTCCCACAATCTACAGCAGGCGCTCTCCTCCAGTTGTGTGCAGCACATTAATGAGACCCTTGGGTTGTTCTCCTTTGCTCTGTATATGTGTGGTGGATGCAGACACCGGGCGGTGGGCGCCTCTTATGTCTTCTCTCCTGCTTTTCAGCGCAGTGCTGTCTGGTCCTCTATGTCCTCCTGGTCTGCTCCCAGTACTGGGCACTGGCCGTCCTCTACTCTGCGTGGCTGTACATAGACTGGGACACCCCATCCACCGGCGGCCGGAGGTCGGAGTGGGTGCGGAGCTGGACGGTGTGGAAGTATTTTGCCAATTACTTCCCTATCAAAGTAAGAAAATAGCTGTGGATATTTCCATTATTAAGTAAAAATCAGCACATATATCAGATATCTGAGTATTGCTCAGACACGTTCCATTTGGTGGAGATATCAGGGTGGTCCTTGTAGCTTCTTCTACGAGGGTTTGGTGACCACGTGACAAAACACAACCTCTGTAGCACTTCAAATGTCACTTCCTGTCTCCAGTTTCCGTAGGAAGAGCTGCTCTGGAGCACAGACTGCTGCTCTAACATGTGAAAATGTTGACAACACTTCATCTACAAGGAATAACTAACATTCGTCTGACTTTCTTCTCTGCGACCTGTCTTACAGCTGGTCCGGACAGCCCCTCTCGACCCTGGTCACAATTATATCTTTGGATTCCACCCTCACGGTGTTCTTGTGGTTGGAGCTTTTGGAAATTTTTGCACTGAAGGAACAGGATTTTCCAGTCTGTTCCCGGGCCTCACTCCACATCTCCTCATGCTGCCAGCCTGGTTCCGAGTGCCGTTTTTTCGGGAGTATATCATGAGTGGGAGTAAGTAAAGAACCGCAGTCATCTGCAGCCCCCCGATCATCTCATCTCATATCTGCCGCCAATCCCCGTCCATCTCAACCTCCTCCGATATCTTTCTCTCTCTTCGCTGTCTCTTGAGGTTGTTTCTCTACATTTCACCAACTTTTTAGGTCTCGTGTCCTCTGACAAGAGAAGCGCCTCCTACCTCCTCTCAAAGAAGGGTGGTGGGCAAGCTTTGGTCATAGCAGTTGGGGGTCCTCCTGAAGCTCTTGATGCGAAACCTGGAAAACTGACCCTACAAATCCTGAAGAGAACGGGTTTCATTAAGCTGGCCTTGACCCATGGGTGAGACACCACGGCCATTACTTTAGAGGGTCATCCTTGTGTTTCGCGTACTCATACCCCTTGTTTTTTTATACAGGGCTCATCTGGTTCCGGTTTTATCCTTCGGAGAGAATAACCTCTACTATCAGGTCAGCAATCCTCGGGGGTCTCTGCTGCGAAGCACCCAAGAAAAACTGCAAAGAATTATGGGACTAGCGATACCCCTGTTCCATGGCCGAGGGGTGTTCCAGTACAGCTTGGGGCTACTTCCCCACAGGAGACCAGTCTATACAGTGGGTAAGCGGCACATTTACCTCTCCTTACCGGAAAAGGTCCAGTTATCAATGAGATCTTGCCTGAGATCCAAAACCCATCACTGTTCTAGAACTGCAGAGATCCATAGTATGTTGTTCTGGAATGTCAGCATGGTATTTTGAGTGTCCCACTGGCACCTGTACCCAGAAATTAATGTGACACCATATGTCTCCCGCATACCATATATAAATACTATGCTGCCATGTATGCCCTAAAAAGTACCGTACATGCTCCGAGAGATAACTACTGTGCTGCGATATGTGCCCCAGAAATAGATATTGTGCTCTCATATGTGTCCCAGAGATAAATACTGTACCACTATGTGCCCCAGGTAAATACTGTGCCAGTCACCAACCAGAAAATAACTACGGTAAATATTCAGACAAACAAACCCTAAAATTTTAGGATCTGTTTGGATGTCTACATTTATAGTTAGGTCCATATATATTTGGACAGAGACAACATTTTTCTAATTTTGGTTACAGACATTACCACAATGAATTCTAGACAAAACAATTCAGATGCAGTTGAAGTTCAGACTTTCAGCTTTCATTTGAGGGTATTCACATTAAAATTGGATGAAGGGTTTAGGAGTTTCAGCTCCTTAGCATGCGCCATCCTGTTTTTAAAGGGACCAAAAGTAATTGGACAATTGACTCCAAGGCTATTTTATGGATAGGTGTGGGCAATCCCTTCATTATGTCATTCTCAATTAAGCAGATAAAAGGTCTGGAGTTGATTTGAGGTGTAGTGCTGCATTTGGAAGGTTTTGATGTGAAGTAAACATGCGGTCAAAGGAGCTCTCCATGCAGGTGAAACAAGCCATCCTTAAGCTGCGAAAACAGAAAAAAACCCATCCGAGAAATTGGTACAATATTAGGAGTGGCAAAATCTACAGTTTGGTACATCCTGAGAATAAAGAAAGAAAGCACTGGTGAACTCATCAATGCAAAAAGAACCTGGGCGCCCACAGAAGACAACAGTGGTGGATGATCGCAGAATAATCTCCATGGTGAAGAGAAACCCCTTCACAACAGCCGACCAAGTGACCAACACTCTCCAGGAGGTCGGCGTATCAATATCCAAATCTACCATAAAGAGAAGACTGCATGAAAGTAAATACAGAGGGTTCACTGCACGGTGCAGCCACTCATAAGCATCAAGAATAAAAAGGCTAGACTGGACTATGCTAAAAAACATCTAAAAAAGCCAGCACAGTTCGGGAAGAACATTATTTGGACAGATTAAACCAAGATCAATATCTACCAGAATGATGGAAAGAGAAAAGTATGGCGAAGGCGTGGTACAGCTCATGGTCCAAAGCATAGCACATCATCTGTAAAACACGGCGGAGGCAGTGTGATGGCTTGGGCATGCATGGCTGCCAGTGGCACTGGGTCACTAGTGTTTATTGATGATGTGACACAGGACAGAAGCAGCCGAATGAATTCTGAGGTATTCAGAGCCATACTGTGTGCTCAGATCCAGCCAAATGCAGCCAAACTGATTGGTCGTCGTTTCATACTACAGATGGACAATGACCCAAAACATAAAGCCAAAGCAACCCAGGAGTTTATTAAAGCAAAGAAGTGGAATATTCTACAATGGACAAGTCAGTCACCTGATCTCAACCCAATTGAGCAGCATTTCACTTGTTAAAAACTAAACTTCAGACAGAAAGGCCACAAACAAACAGCAACAGAAAACCACTGTAGTGTAGGCCTGGCAGAGCATCAAAAAGGAGGAAACACAGCGTCTGGTGATGTCCATGAGTTCAAGACTTCAGGCAGTCATTGCCAACAAAGGGTTTTCAACCAAGTACTAAAAATGAACATTTTATTTAAAATTATTGAATCTGTCCAATTACTTTTGGTCCCTTTAAAAACAGGGTGGCACATGTTAAGGAGCTGAAACGCCTAAACCCTTCTTCCAATTTTAATGTGGATACCCTCAAATGAAAGCTGAAAGTCTGAATTTCAACTGCATCTGAATTGTTTTGTTTAAAATTCATTGTGGTAATGTCTATAAATAAAATTAGAAAAATGTTGTCTCTGTCCAAATATATATGGACCTAACTGTATTTTTGGGTCCAGTCACAGTGTATAGGCATATGGCGGAACAGTAGTTATCTGAAGGCCCATATGGCAGCACATTTTCACATATGTGGCTGATAGTACAATTGTCCCAGTATCCTCTGGTCATTCGTGAAGCCAAACCGTGAGTTGCACTGTTACAGAAGTTGTGTTTTTTTTTTTTAAATAAGGACCTGGCTGGCTTTCAATCTCCTCCTGCCCTCCTCCCACAGATCTTGTGAGAGCTGTTGCTCTGTTTCAGTGTAAAAGGGCAGCTTGGTTTAGCTGGTGGTTTGGTCTCAGCTTATGAGTATTTCTAGCTCTGCTCATATCTCCTCATTACTTCTCTCTCTTTCAGTGGGGTCTCCTATCCCGGTGGTGAAGAACCCTTCTCCTTCTCCCGAAGACATCTTGTCCCTCCATGCTCTCTATGTACAAAAGCTGAAGGAACTTTTTGAGACCCACAAGATAAAATATGGAATTGAACAAGATCGTCAACTCGTGCTCCTTTGAGACACCAATGAAGATCACAAGATGATACATAAATATTATGGAGTGAATCTATGAAGGGGAGATACTTGGAAGATCCCAACGTTTACTTTTCTAGAAGAAGACTATTCTTCAGTTAAGATGATAACCAATAACTGTTGTCTGGAAGCCAAGAGCTTTTATCTCAAAGTCTCTCGTTAAAACTCTTGTCTAGAAGTCTCTCAAGAATTTTTGTCTGGAACTCTAATTTTCAACTAGAAGTCTCACAAGACCTCTCCTCTGAGTTTCTGAAGACCTCTCATTCAGAAGACTCTCAAGAACTCGTGTCTAGAACTTGTCAAGATCTTTCTTCTAGAAGTCTCTCACGAACTCTGGTCTAGAACTCAAGAATTCTTATCTAGAAGTCTGTCAAGACCTTTCCTCTGAGATTGTCAAGACCTCCCATCTAAAAGTCTGTGAAGAACTCTTGCCTAGAACTTAAAAACTATCATCTAGAAGTTTCTCAAGACCTCTCATCTGAGCTTGCCAAGACCGTTCATATAGAAGTCTCTCATGAACTCTTGTCCTAGAACTCAAGAACTCTCAATGAGAAGTTTTCAAGACCTCTCCTCTGAGCTTATGTTGATCACAAAGAGATAGACAAGGAAACAAGGAGTTAAAAAACATGTGTGAAACAAGCCAGAATATGTGTTATACCTTAGATTCCTCACAGTACTCCTTTTACTATGATGTCAGCTTTACACCCCCTTGACCTTGACTCGAGCAGCTTCATCAGGTCTCACCTGGAATGGCTTCAAATGGACAGGTATGCCTTGTCCAGAGTTCATTTGGGAAATCAACAGCCTTCAGAAAGTGGTAGTGACCTTCAGGTGGGTTTGGCAGAGGCAGTGTTGGGTTCACAGGTACATATAGTCCTGAGTGCTATTCCACAACTGTTCTAAGCCCGAATACGGAAAGAACCACTCAACAAAGTAAATAGAAATTACCGTCCATTGTAATATGGAGATCAGTCAATCCAGAAAATGGCAAGAACCTTAAAAGTATCAAAAGTGCTGTCACGAAAACTCTCAATTATGATGATGAAACTGGTCTTTATGAGGAGCACCCCAGGAAAGGAAGACCAAGAACTTATCTAAGTTCATCGGTTACTAGCCTTAGAATCCACAAATTGACAGCACCTCAGATAACAGCCCTCCTAAATGATGCACAGACACAGCATGCTGCAATGACATACCGGCCCACCTGGTTTGCCCTTAGTTGGACTATCACTTATGTTGTTAAAGGACATTGACCTAAAACACCTAGAGGACATGTAATGGTGAGGTGACCAAGGAGGAGAGGGATGGAAGCTGCCTCGGAGGACATGGCCTCCACCGTCACCCAACCTCAGTCCAAGTGAGGTAGTTTGGGATGAGTCGGAGGCCGAAAGAAGGCAAAGTAGAAACATCTGAGAACTTCTTCAGGACTGTCTTAGGCCGTTCAGGGTGACTGATGAAGCTGTTGGAGAGAATGACAGTGGGGGTGTAAAGCGGTCATCAGGGACCTAAGATATAACACACATTCAGGTTTGTTTCACCTGTGTTTCTTTACTCTTTGGGGTTTTGCTGTCCGAATCTGCTAAGGAAATTAATGAACTCTTCCTGGGAGTGTAACTCTAAGGGTGCCCAGGTAGTGTTGGCACCAGAACGCCTGAGTGGGTCCAAAAGAAGCCACTAAAGAAGTAAGAAGAATCAACTTATTTTTTTAATGTTTTTTTTTTTTGGGGGTTAATTCTTGTAAATAAATAAAAAAAAAAAGATATTTTTCAGTGGTGACGAAAATAAAGCGTCGCAGAAGCAATAGTCAGATGTGTTTGTGAATTTTTTAATTTTTAGTTTTATAATTGTCGTCACATTAAGGGTCTGTTCACATTAACCAGAACGACCGCCGATAGGTGACTATCTACCGGTCTCGTAGTGGCCCCATTTACACAAGCCGGTCGCTCTGAACGCTCTCTTACATCGCTCAGTGTGCATTGGTTGCTTTTGTTCTCGGCAGCACGAGTCCTGTTTACACAGGACGATGCGCTGCCGAGGACGATGCAGCTCAGAAGATCATTTTACCCCCAAATCGAGAGTTTTGCCTGTTCATCGGGTGCTTTGGAAGGTTATCGTGAAACGCTGGATTCTCTTTTGGTGAGAATGGCTCTTTAAACAGAGCGTTAGGGCAAAATGTTCTTCACGTAATCTGGGGCCAGAGGTAAGAATCGATCAAGGGGAAGGACGACGATGAAGGACACCAGCAAAATACAAAGTGCAGGAGGCGAGATAGGAAAGGAGTCAAATCAATGGAAACTCAGTAGTGATGAGCGAGCGTGCTCCTATGAAGTGTTATCTGAGCATGCTCGTGTCTTAATCGAGTAAAAGTATATGGCTGTATGTCTGTTAGATAGAAACAACACATGCAGGCATTGCCTGTAATCTTCTTATCTGTGCGCGCTGGCTCATCACTAAAACTCAGCCGTTGGGTCAAGGTCGGGGCAAAAGGATAATTTTCGCAGGTCGTAGGAGTACAGTCAATGTCCAATGCGACTATGACATAAGAGACAGGAAGAAATGATAGCCCTTCAGCTCTACGGCAGGTTTCTGGCCTCCTTGGGCTCACACTGGGACTTCTGCTTATCTTGGCTCAACCTACTGCCTCAGTCAAGACGAGCAGCCTCAACACTGACCGAAGCAAAGGGACAAACACAGATTTCTACTAAGGAAGTATCTGCAGGGTATTCAGGAGAGAGAATGTCGTTGGAGAACCCAGTATAGTGGTCCCTTCCCATTTTTTAGTGCTGCCTACATGTGATATGGAGATGGTGTAATTTTCATATAGTTCTCAAATAATACGACCATAGCTAATAATTAACCACAATTGTGCCAAAGTGACAATATCACATGATGCCCAAATAACATCCCCACAAAAAAATGAATCTACAATGCACAAAAATAAAACTAAAATTCAGTCATCAAATAATACCGCCACACAATGCACAAATAATCCTAGATAGCGTTAACAAAATAATACCCCCATATCATCGACAATTGTAAAGTGCTGCGCAATAGGTTAGCGCTATATAAATAAAAAATGTCATTAAAAATTATTAGCACTGTGCAAATAACACCAAAATAGTAATTACATAATACCGTAATGCAATGCATAAATGGCACTGTCTGAATAACAGTAACACACGTTTTACCAGCATATAATGAATTAATAACACTGACAAAATATTAATAAAAACAATAAATAAATTATACCGCCATACAGTGCACAAAAACCACCATCCAAATAATGCTGGAAAATAGTAAAGACATAATGATGCCATATAATGCAGAAGCACTGTACAAATAATACCAAAACAGTAATTAAATAATACTGTAATACAATGCGTTATACACTGTGTTCCAAATTATTATGCAGATGATATTTTTCTCGGATTTTCCTAAATGGTCGGTGCAAATCACAGTCAGTCTAATAAAAGTCATCGCCCGTTAGATTATACATCGAATTATTTATTGAAGAAACCTCCCAATGATAACAGTATAATCTCCAAAATGAATAAAACCTCACACTGCACTGTTCCAAATTATTAGGCACAGTAGAATTTCTATACATTTGATGTAAAGAACTGAAAAGTCTCATTTGTGGAATTTGCAGCATTAGGAGGTCACATTCACTGAACAAAAAAGCTATTTAACTCCAAAACATCCTAACAGGCCAAGTTACAGGTTAACATAGGACCCTTCTTTGATATCACCTTCACAATTCTCGCATCCATTGAACTTGTGAGTTTTTGGAGAGTTTCTGCTTGTATTTCATCCCTCCCAGAGCCGCTGTTTTGATGTGAACGGCCTCCCACCCTCATAGATCTTTTGCTTGATGATACTCCAAAGGTTCTCTGTAAGGTTGAGGTCAGGTGAAGATGGTGGCCGCACCATGAGTTTATCTCCTTTTATGCCCATAGCAGCCAATGACTCAGAGGTTTCTTTGCAGCATGAATTGGGGCATTGTCATGCATGAAGATGATTTTGCTCCTGAAGGCACGTTTCTGCTTTTTAGACCATGGAAGAAAGTTGTCAGTCAGAAACTCTAAATACTTTGCAGAGGTCATTTTCACACCTTCAGGAACCGTAAAGGGCCCTACCAGCTGTTTCCCCGTGATTCCGGCCCAAAACATGACTCCTCCACCTCCTTGCTGACATCGCAGCCTTGTTGGGACATGGTGGCCATCCACCAACCATCCACTACTCCATCCATCTGGACCATCCAGGGTTGCTCGACACTCATCAGTAAACAAGACTGTTTGGAAATTAGTGTTCATGTATGTCTGGGCCCACTGCAACCATTTCTGCTCATGAACACTGTTTAGGGGTGGCTGAATATTAGGTTTATGCACCACAGCAAGCCTTTGAAGGATCCTACACCTTGAGGTTCAAGGGACTCCAGAGGCACGAGCAGCTTCAAATAACTGTTTGCTGCTTTGTAATGGTATTTTGGCAGCTGCTCTCTTAATCCAATGAACCTGCCTGGCAGAAACCTTCCTCATTATGCCTTTATCTGCATGAACTCTGTCTGTGCTCTGTTTGTCACAAATCTCTTCACAGTATGATGATCACAAAGTTTTTGTGAAGTATCTAATTTTTTCATCCCTTGACCAAGGCATTGCACTATTTAACGCTTTTCGGCAGCAGAGATATCTTTCTTATTTCCCATAATGCTTGAAACCTTTGGCCTGCCTAATAATGTGGAACATCATTTTTAAGTAGTTTTCCTTTAATTAGAATCACCTGGAAAACTAATTATCACATATGTTTAAGATTGATTTCAGTGATCCATTGATCCCTGAGACACAAACCATCCACGAGTTTATTTTAAAAACCAAACAATTACATCTTTGACACTTAAAGCCAATTTGCATAATAATTTGGAACACAGTGTAAGGACTGACCAAATAATAGTGAAATATAGTAATCGAATTTTAATACCGTATATTGAATAAGGCTGGTTTCACATTTGTGGTTTTTTTTTTTGCGTTTTTGCGGTAAAAAAGGCAAAAAAGCATGCGTTTTCCCCCCCTATATTTAGCATTAAAAACGCATGCATTTTTTTGCATGCGTTTTGACGCGTTTTTGCAACGCATGCGTGGTGTTGCAGAAATGCAACATGTAGTAATTTTTGCGGCTTTTTTTTGCCGCAAAAAAACGCATGCGTTTTTTCGCGGCAAAAAAACCTATTGATGTCTATGTAAACGCATGCGTTTTTAAGCACATGCGTTTGTTTGCGTTAAAAACGCTTGCGTTTTTTTTTAAATAAGCAGAAAACACACTAATATGCCACCCCCCACCATAAAGGTGATAAAGGGATCCTAACCCTAAAGGGATCCTAACCCTAACCCTAACCCTAAAGGGATCCTAACCCTAACCCTAAAGGGATCCTAACCCTATCCCTATCCCTAACCCTACCCCTAACCCTAACCCTAAAGGGATCCTAACCCTACCCCTAACCCTAACCCTAAAGGGATCCTATCCCTACCCCTAACCCTAAGGGTTAGGATCCCTTTAGGCTTAGGGTTAGGGGTAGGGTTAGGGTTAGGATCCCTTTAGGGTTAGGGTTATGATCCCTACCCCTAACCCTACCCCTAACCCTAAAGGGATCCTAACCCTAACCCTAAAGGGATTAGGGTTAGGGGTAGGGTTAGGTTTAGGATCCCTTTAGGCTTAGGGTTAGGGGTAGGGTTAGGGTTAGGGTTATGATCCCTACCCCTAACCCTAACCCTACCCCTAACCCTAACTATTTCTGTTTATAGTGGGTTTTTTACTTTATTTTGATGATTGGCAGCTGTCACACTTTTCTCAGCATGCGTTTAAAAAACGCAAATGCATGAAAAAACGCATGTAAACGCGTCAAAACGCCGCATTTTTTTCACCACATGCAAAAACGCATGCGTAAAAAAAAACGCAGCGTTTGCACGCATTTACATGCGTTCTTTCACCATGCGTTTTTTTAAAAAACGCATGCGTTTTGAAACGCAAGTGTGAAACCAGCCTTACACTGTCAAAATAATACTAAAAACAATAATTAAATAATGCCACCATACAATGCACATAAACACTGTCCAATTAATTCTAGAAAACAGTAAGCAAATAATACCACTGTCCATATAATACTAAACAATAGCAATAAAAAATATAATTACCCAGTTTACTATAAATAATAGTAAAAACAGTAATGAGATAATACCACATCATAATGCACTCATAGCACTGTCCAAATAATACTAAGAAAAGTAATAAAATAATACTGCCATACAATGCACTATTAGCACTACTCAAATAATACTAAACAACGGTAATCATAAAATACCGCCAAACAATGCAAACATAGCAGTGTCCAAATAATACTGAAAAGCAGTAACAAAATAACACTGCCATGCAATGCACAAACAGCACTACGCAAGTAATACTAAGCTACTGTAATTAAACGACACCGCCAAACAATGCACAAATATCAATTTCCAAATATAAAAAAATAGTACTGTACAATATAACACTGAAAAACAGCCACCCAAGAATGCCGCCATAAAATGCACAAATAATGCTAAAAACAATAAAGAAATAATACTGCCATGTATTGCGCACATAATACTAAAAACAAATAATACCGCCATACAATGCACAAATAAGTAAAAAAAAGTCAAAACAATCATTAAATAGTGTCACCATATAGTGCACAAATAGCAGTATCTAATTGCTGCAAAAAAGTAAAAAAAATAATACCGCCATACAATGCACAAAAGCACCGTTTAAGTAAAAAAAAGCTAAATAGTAATTATTAAATAGTGCCGCCAAACAAGGCACAATATAGAATGATAGATAGTATAAAATGCTCTTCCATTGTGATTGTAGAATTTAGGGCCCTGCAGTGGATCCCTGCGGTAATCTGTGTTATAATACTGCGGTGATCACCAGGGAGCAGACGGCCAAAGATTATATGAGCCGGGCAGAGTTCAACAGTGCAGCCTTTAAATCCATAGAAAACATCAGAGGACAAAAATGAAAACTGTGGCCCAAGGAGGAAGATAAAGGATCAACTCCAAGACTACCTGGGTCTTAAAGGGCCACCGACCCTAAAAATGGTCAAATCACAGAAGTGAGCAGCCATTCAATAAAACGACATAGCTGATAACAGAGAAATACAGATTGTATGCAAATACATGGAAAAATGAGAGAAACAGTAGTGTCCCTTTAAATTGCTGGGAACAGATCCTCTGGGTCATGCATGATTGGCAGCAGCGGTCTACAAGCAATAGTGACCAACAGAGACTCTCTGGCAGATAATGAGTTAAATATGAGATATATAGAGGGTTAAATCTCAGGGTGTTCCCGGGCACAGTCCTTGTGTTGCATCAGTAACATGAGCAAAGTTCAGCGCATCCGATAGTGAGAGAGCGACGGACGCCGCAGGGCACCGTACACACTCAGCGCTGCCGTACATCACATCATGCAGGACGCAGGGCACCGGGGGCACTGACACGGGCACAGGTGAGAGGGCGGCTGGGAGATACAGAAAGGACCGGGCAACCGGCACCAACGAGAGAGGAGGTGGCGACCGACGCAGGTGATGTCTGTATATACAGGTGATAATAATTGTGTACAGGTGATGTCTGTATATACAGGTGATAATGATTGTATACAGGTGATGTCTGTATATACAGGTGATAATAATTGTGTACAGGTGATGTCTGTATATACAGGTGATAATGATTGTATACAGGTGATGTCTGTATATACAGGTGATAATGATTGTATACAGGTGATGTCTGTATATACAGGTGATAATAATTGTATACAGGTGATGTCTGTATATACAGGTGATAATAATTGTGTACAGGTGATGTCTGTATATACAGGTGATAATGATTGTATACAGGTGATGTCTGTATATACAGGTGATAATAATTGTGTACAGGTGACGTCTGTATATACAGGTGTTAATAATTGTATACAGGTGATGTCTGTATATACAGGTGATAATAATTGTGTACAGGTGATGTCTGTGTATACAGGTGATAATCACTGTGTCCAGGTGACGTCTGTATATACAAGTGATAATAATTGTATACAGGTGATGTCTGTATATACAGGTGATAACTGTGTACAGGTGATGTCTGTATATACAGGTGATAATAATTGTGTACAGGTGATGTCTGTATATACAGGTGATAATCACTGTGTACAGGTGACGTCTGTATATACAGGTGATAATAATTGTATACAGGTGACGTCTGTATATACAGGTGATAATCACTGTGTACAGGTGACGTCTGTATATACAGGTGATAATAATTGTATACAGGTGATGTCTGTATATACAGGTGATAATCACTGTGTACAGGTGATGTCTGTATATACAGGTGATAATGATTGTATACAGGTGATGTCTGTATATACAGGTGATAATGATTGTATACAGGTGATGTCTGTATATACAGGTGATAATGATTGCATACAGGTGATGTCTGTATATACAGGTGATAATAATTGTGTACAGGTGATGTCTGTATATACAGGTGATAATAATTGTGTACAGGTGATGTCTGTATATACAGGTGATAATAATTGTATACAGGTGATGTCTGTATATACAGGTGATAATAATTGTATACAGGTGATGTCTGTATATACAGGTGATAATCACCGTGTACAGGTGATGTCTGTATATACAGGTGATAATGATTGTATACAGGTGATGTCTGTATATACAGGTGATAACTGTGTACAGGTGATGTCTGTATATACAGGTGATAACTGTGTACAGATGATGTCTGTATATACAGGTGATAATCACCGTGTACAGGTGATGTCTGTATATACAGGTGATAATCACCGTGTACAGGTGACGTCTGTATATACAGGTGATAATCACCGTGTACTGTTGACGTCTGTATATACAGGTGATAATGATTGTATACAGGTGATGTCTGTATATACAGGTGATAATGATTGTATACAGGTGATGTCTGTATATACAGGTGATAATGATTGTATACAGGTGATGTCTGTATATACAGGTGATAATGATTGTATACAGGTGATGTCTGTATATACAGGTGATAATGATTGTATACAAGTGATGTCTGTATATACAGGTGATAATGATTGTATACAGGTGATGTCTGTATATACAGGTGATAACTGTGTACAGGTGACGTCTGTATATACAGGTGATAATCACTGTGTACAGGTGACGTCTGTATATACAGGTGACAATCACTGTGTACAGGTGATGTCTGTATATACAGGTGATAATCACCGTGTCCAGGTGATGTCTGTATATACAGGTGGTAATCACTGTGTACAGGTGACGTCTGTATATACAGGTGATAATCACCGTGTACAGGTGACGTCTGTATATACAGGTGATAATGATTGTATACAGGTGATGTCTGTATATACAGGTGATAACTGTGTACAGGTGACGTCTGTATATACAGGTGATAATCACCGTGTCCAGGTGATGTCTGTATATACAGGTGATAATGATTGTATACAGGTGATGTCTGTATATACAGGTGATAATGATTGTATACAGGTGATGTCTGTATATACAGGTGATAATGATTGTATACAGGTGATGTCTGTATATACAGGTGATAATGATTGTATACAGGTGATGTCTGTATATACAGATGATAATAATTGTGTACAGGTGATGTCTGTATATACAGGTGATAATCACTGTGCACAGGTGTGTACGGGCAGCACGGTGGCTCAGTGGTTAGCACTGCAGCCTTGCAGCGCTGAAGTCCTGGGTTCAAACCCCACCAAGGACAATATCTGCAAAGAGTTTGTATGTTCTCTCCGTGTTTGCATGGGTTTCCTCCGGGCACTCCGGTTTCCTCCCACATTCCAAAGACATACTGATAGGGAATGTAAATTGTGAGCCCCATCAGGGACAGTGATGATAATGTGTGCAAAATGTAAAGCGCTGCGGAATATGTTAGCGCTATATAAAAATAAAGATTATTATTATTACAGGTGACGTCTGTATATACAGATGATAATGATTGTGTCCAGGTGATGTCTGTATATACAGGTGATAATAATTGTGTACAGGTGATGTCTGTATATACAGGTGATAATAATTGTATACAGGTGATGTCTGTATATACAGGTGATAATAATTGTATACAGGTGATGTCTGTATATACAGGTGATAATAATTGTATACAGGTGATGTCTGTATATACAGGTGATAATCACTGTGTACAGGTGACGTCTGTATATACAGGTGATAATAATTGTATACAGGTGATGTCTGTGTATACAGGTGATAATAACTGTGTACAGGTGATGTCTGTATATACAGTCATGGCCAAAAGTATTTCAAAAACCTGACCTGCACATCCAAACATAGACTAAGTGTGAACAGGTGCTGAACCCAGAGTCGCCAACTCGTATATAGTTAAGTAAATAGGGCAGCACACTGCAGCGCCAAAACATGCAAACTTGAAAACACAAAATTTGAACTGCATTACTGCACTAGAAATATGAAAAATGAGAGCTTTTAGCGCATAAAAATGGCCAATTTTATGTGTACCTCGTAGCCACTTTACGGCATCTCTCTTATACGAGGTCCTACGCTTGACCTACCTCGCTGAGAATAAACGTCTCCATCTGAATGGGTACATGTGAAACCTCTTCTTGGACTCAAATTCTCTCTCTCTGTGGAGGGGTATTGGACCTACTATAATTAAAACACCTGAAGCTAGGAGGCGGGGAGTGCACGATCAGAAGGCTAGAGAATACATTTCAAAAACCTGACCTGCACATCCAAACATAGACTAAGTGTGAACAGGTGCTGAACCCAGAGTCGCCAACTCGTATATAGTTAAGTAAATAGGGCAGCACACTGCAGCGCCAAAACATGCAAACTTGAAAACACAAAATTTGAACTGCATTACTGCACTAGAAATATGAAAAATGAGAGCTTTTAGCGCATAAAAATGGCCAATTTTATGTGTACCTCGTAGCCACTTTACGGCATCTCTCTTATACGAGGTCCTACGCTTGACCTACCTCGCTGAGAATAAACGTCTCCATCTGAATGGGTACATGTGAAACCTCTTCTTGGACTCAAATTCTCTCTCTCTGTGGAGGGGTATTGGACCTACTATAATTAAAACACCTGAAGCTAGGAGGCGGGGAGTGCACGATCAGAAGGCTAGAGAATACATTTCAAAAACCTGACCTGCACATCCAAACATAGACTAAGTGTGAACAGGTGCTGAACCCAGAGTCGCCAACTCGTATATAGTTAAGTAAATAGGGCAGCACACTGCAGCGCCAAAACATGCAAACTTGAAAACACAAAATTTGAACTGCATTACTGCACTAGAAATATGAAAAATGAGAGCTTTTAGCGCATAAAAATGGCCAATTTTATGTGTACCTCGTAGCCACTTTACGGCATCTCTCTTATACGAGGTCCTACGCTTGACCTACCTCGCTGAGAATAAACGTCTCCATCTGAATGGGTACATGTGAAAATGTTTTTGAAATGTATTCTCTAGCCTTCTGATCGTGCACTCCCCGCCTCCTAGCTTCAGGTGTTTTAATTATAGTAGGTCCAATACCCCTCCACAGAGAGAGAGAATTTGAGTCCAAGAAGAGGTTTCACATGTACCCATTCAGATGGAGACGTTTATTCTCAGCGAGGTAGGTCAAGCGTAGGACCTCGTATAAGAGAGATGCCGTAAAGTGGCTACGAGGTACACATAAAATTGGCCATTTTTATGCGCTAAAAGCTCTCATTTTTCATATTTCTAGTGCAGTAATGCAGTTCAAATTTTGTGTTTTCAAGTTTGCATGTTTTGGCGCTGCAGTGTGCTGCCCTATTTACTTAACTATATACGAGTTGGCGACTCTGGGTTCAGCACCTGTTCACACTTAGTCTATGTTTGGATGTGCAGGTCAGGTTTTTGAAATGTATTCTCTAGCCTTCTGATCGTGCACTCCCCGCCTCCTAGCTTCAGGTGTTTTAATTATAGTAGGTCCAATACCCCTCCACAGAGAGAGAGAATTTGAGTCCAAGAAGAGGTTTCACATATACCCATTCAGATGGAGACGTTTATTCTCAGCGAGGTAGGTCAAGCGTAGGACCTCGTATAAGAGAGATGCCGTAAAGTGGCTACGAGGTACACATAAAATTGGCCATTTTTATGCGCTAAAAGCTCTCATTTTTCATATTTCTAGTGCAGTAATGCAGTTCAAATTTTGTGTTTTCAAGTTTGCATGTTTTGGCGCTGCAGTGTGCTGCCCTATTTACTTAACTATATACGAGTTGGCGACTCTGGGTTCAGCACCTGTTCACACTTAGTCTATGTTTGGATGTGCAGGTCAGGTTTTTGAAATGTATTCTCTAGCCTTCTGATCGTGCACTCCCCGCCTCCTAGCTTCAGGTGTTTTAATTATAGTAGGTCCAATACCCCTCCACAGAGAGAGAGAATTTGAGTCCAAGAAGAGGTTTCACATGTACCCATTCAGATGGAGACGTTTATTCTCAGCGAGGTAGGTCAAGCGTAGGACCTCGTATAAGAGAGATGCCGTAAAGTGGCTACGAGGTACACATAAAATTGGCCATTTTTATGCGCTAAAAGCTCTCATTTTTCATATTTCTAGTGCAGTAATGCAGTTCAAATTTTGTGTTTTCAAGTTTGCATGTTTTGGCGCTGCAGTGTGCTGCCCTATTTACTTAACTATATACGAGTTGGCGACTCTGGGTTCAGCACCTGTTCACACTTAGTCTATGTTTGGATGTGCAGGTCAGGTTTTTGAAATGTATTCTCTAGCCTTCTGATCGTGCACTCCCCGCCTCCTAGCTTCAGGTGTTTTAATTATAGTAGGTCCAATACCCCTCCACAGAGAGAGAGAATTTGAGTCCAAGAAGAGGTTTCACATGTACCCATTCAGATGGAGACGTTTATTCTCAGCGAGGTAGGTCAAGCGTAGGACCTCGTATAAGAGAGATGCCGTAAAGTGGCTACGAGGTACACATAAAATTGGCCATTTTTATGCGCTAAAAGCTCTCATTTTTCATATTTCTAGTGCAGTAATGCAGTTCAAATTTTGTGTTTTCAAGTTTGCATGTTTTGGCGCTGCAGTGTGCTGCCCTATTTACTTAACTATGGCCAAAAGTATTGACACCCCTGCAATTGTCAGATAATACTCCGTTTCTTCCTGAAAATGATTGCAAACACAAATTATTTGGTATTATTATCTTCATTTAATTTGTCTTAAATGAAAAAACACAAAAGAGAATGAAGCAAAAAGCAAAACATTGATCATTTCACACAAAACTCCAAAAATGGGCCAGACAAAAGTATTGGCACCCTCAGCCTAATACTTGGTTGCACAACCTTTAGCCAAAATAACTGCGACCAACCGCTTCCGGTAACCATCAATGAGTTTCTTACAATGCTCTGCTGGAATTTTAGACCATTGTTGTTTGGCAAACTGCTCCAGGTCCCTGACATTTGAAGGCTGCCTTCTACAAACTGCCATTTTTAGATCTCTCCACAGGTGATCTATGGGATTCAGGTGTGGACTCATTGCTGGCCACCTTAGAAGTCTCCAGTGCTTTCTCTCAAACCATTTTCTAGTGCTTTTTGAAGTGTGTTTTGGGTCATTGTCCTGCTGGAAGACCCATGACCTCTGAGGGAGACCCGGCTTTCTCACACTGGACCCTACATTATGCTGCAAAATGTGTTGGTAGTCTTCAGACTTCATAATGCCATGCACACGGTCAAGCAGTCCAGTGCCAGAGGCAGCAAAGCAACCCCAAAACATCAGGGAACCTCCGCCATGTTTGACTGTAGGGACCGTGTTCTTTTCTTTGAATGCCTCTTTTTTCTCCTGTAAACTCTATGTTGATGCCTTTGCCCAAAAAGCTCTACTTTTGTCTCATCTGACCAGAGAACATTCTTCCAAAACGTTTTAGGCTTTTTCAGGTAAGTTTTGGCAAACTCCAGCCTGGCTTTTTTTTGTCTCGGGGTAAGAAGTGGGTTCCTGGGTCTCCTTCCATACAGTCCCTTTTCATTCAGATGCCGACGGATAGTACGGGTTGACACTGTTGTACCCTCGGACTGCAGGGCAGCTTGAACTTGTTTGGATGTTAGTCGAGGTTCTTTATCCAATATCCGCACAATCTTGCGTTGAAATCTCTTGTCAATTTTTCTTTTCCGTCCACATCTAGGGAGGTTAGCCACAGTGCCATGGGCTTTACACTTCTTGATGACACTGCGCACGGTACACACAGGAACATTCAGGTCTTTGGAGATGGACTTGTAGCCTTGAGATTGCTCATGCTTCCTCACAATTTGGTTTCTCAAGTCCTCAGACAGTTCTTTGGTCTTCTTTCTTTTCTCCATGCTCAATGTGGTACACACAAGGACACAGGACAGAGGTTGAGTCAACTTTAATCCATGTCAACTGGCTGCAAGTGTGAGTTAGTTATTGCCAACACCTGTTAGGTGCCACAGGTAAGTTACAGGTGCTGTTAATTACACAAATTAGAGAAGCATCACATGATTTTTCCAACAGTGCCAATACTTTTCTCCAGCCCCTTTTTTATGTTTAGTGTGCAATTATATCCAGTTTGGCTTTAGGACAATTCTTTATGTGTTTTTTCATTTAAGACAAATTAAATGAAGATAATAATAACAAAGAATTTGTGTTTGCAATCATTTTCAGGAAGAAACTGAGTATTATCTGACAGAATTGCAGGGGTGTCAATACTTTTGGCCATGACTGTACAGGTGATAATCACTGTGTACAGGTGATGTCTGTATATACAGGTGATAACTGTGTAAAGGTGATGTCTTTATATATAGGTGATAATAATTGTATACAAATGATGTCTGTATATACAGGCAATAATAATTGTGTCCAGGTGATGTCTGTATATACAGGTAATAATAACTGTGTACAGACAATGTCCGTATATACAGGTGATAATCACTGTGTACAGGTGACGTCTGTATATACAGGTGATAATCACTGTATACAGGTTATGTCTGTATATACAGGTGATAATAATTGTGCACAGGTGATGTCTGTATATACAGGTGATAATCACTGTGTACAGGTGATGTCTGTATATACAGCTGATAATTGCATACAAGTGATGTCTGTATATACAGGTGATAATAATTATGTACAGGTGATGTCTGTATATACAGGTGATAATAATTGTATACAAATGATGTCTGTATATACAGGTGATAATAATTGCATACAAGTGATATCTGTATACAAAGGTGATAATAATTGTGTTCAGGTGATGTCTGTATATACAGGTGATAATAACTGTGTACAGGTGATGTCTGTATACACAGGTCACCCAATCATCCTGATCAGCAGACACAAAGCATCTCAAATAAGTCTCCAGAGTCTGATTAGTTCGCTCGGTCTGGCCATTTGTCTGAGGATGAAATACTAAGCGGTCAGTATTAAAACCCTTCCAAAAAATATCCACAGCAGATGATACAAAAAAATTCCACAGCATGTGTGCCACAGAAACAAAAACCAGACACTTATCTTTGCTGAATTGGCAGCAAGGCAGGGGGAACCAGACAAAGATCCAAAACCTCCCTGAACCATGGACAACTGGCAAGGACTAATTAATCCTGCACACCTAAATACCCCAGTCAGAACTGCAATCAGCAGATACACCTGACCAGGACAGCAACTCAGGGACAACTGCATTACCACCTACAACCACCAGAGGGAACCCAAAAGCAGAATTCACAACAATAATCACTGTGTCCAGGTGATGTCTGTATATACAGGTGATAATCACTGTGTACAGGTGATGTCTGTATATACAGGTGATAATAACTGTGTACAGATAATGTCTGTATATACAGGTAATAATAACTGTGTACAGATAATGTCTGTATATACAGGTGATAATCACTGTGTACAGGTGACGACTGTATATACAGGTGATAATCACTGTGTACAGGTGACGACTGTATATACAGGCGATAATCACTATGTCCAGGTGATGTCTGTATATACAGGTGATAATCACTGTGTACAGGTGATGTCTGTATATATAGGTGATAATAACCATGTACAGGTGATGTTTGTATATACAGGTGATAATCACTGTGTACAGGTGACGTCTGTATATACAGGTGATAATCACTGTGTACAGGTGATGTCTGTATATACAGGTAATAATCACCGTGTACAGGTGACGTCTGTATATACAGGTGATAATCACTGTGTACAGGTGACCTCTGTATATACAGGTGATAATCACTGTATACAGGTGATGTCTGTATATACAGGTGATAATCACCGTGTACAGGTGACGTCTGTATATACAGGTGTGTTGTGAATTCTGCTCTTGGGCTCCCTCCGGTGGTTATGAGTGGTAGTGCTGCTGTCTTTGGATCGCAGCATTTATCAGGTGTATCCACTTTTTGCAATTTGGGCTGGGCTATTTAGTCCTGCCTTATCCTTTAGTCAGTGCCAGTTGTCCATTGTTTTTGGAGGATTCACATCCATACCTGGTCTCTCCTGTTTGTTGTTCATTTCTACAAAGATAAGTTCTGGCTTTGTTTTTGCTATCCACCTGCTGTGGACCTTATAGTTCTGTGCATTTTCATGTTTTGTCTTGTCCAGCTTTGTCTGTGAAGGATTTTTTGCAGCCAAGCTGTGTCTCTGGAGATGCAGATATACCCTCCATGTCTTTAGTCAGATGTGGAGATTTGTATGTTCTGTGGTGGATATTTTCTAGAGTTTTAATACTGACCGCATAGTACTCTGTCCTATCCTTTCTTTTTAGTTAGAATGGCCTCCTATGCTAAATCCTGATTTCAAGTCTGCGTATGTTATTTCCCTCTCCTCTCACAGTCTATATTTGTGGGGGGCTGTCTATCCTTTGGGGATTTTCTCTGAGGCAAGATAGTTTTCCCGTTTCTGTCTTTAGGGGAAGTTAGTTCTTAGGCTGTGTCGAGGGGTCTAGGGAGTGTTTGGTACTCCCCACGGCTACTTCTAATTGCGGTGCTAAGTTCCGGGTTTGCGGTCAGTACAGGTACCACCTTCTCCAGAGTACATCTCATGCTGCTCCTAGGCCACCAGATCATAACACAGGTGATAATCACTGTGTACAGGTGATGTTTGTATATACAGGTGATAATCACTGTATACAGGTGATGTCTGTATACACAGGTGATAATAACTGTGTACAGATAATGTCTGTATATACAGGTGATAATCACTGTGTACAGGTGACGTCTGTATATACAGGTGATAATCACTGTGTACAGGTGACGTCTGTATAAACAGGTGATAATCACTGTGTACAGGTGATGACTGTATATACAGGTGATAATAACTGTGTACAGATAATGTCTGTATATACAGGTGATAATCACTGTGTACAGGTGACATCTGAATATGCTGGTGATAATTAGAGTTGAGCGAATTTGTTCGGGTTCTATTGTATTTGGCAAGCTATAGCGCTTGCCGAATAATCTGAGAGGGAACCCGGCTTCCTTGATCGTGCCAGCAACTGCATGTGTCTATCCATGCATGGGTTGTGTCTGACACAGCCGCGACACATGCAGCTGAGGTGCGGATCAGCTGATCGGCCGGCACAATCCAGGAAGCCGAGTTCCCTCTCCAGCTTATTTGGCAAGCGCTATAGCTTGCCGAAGAAGAGGGAACCCAAACAAATTCGCTCAACTCTAATGATAATCACTGTGTACAGGTGATAATCACCGTGTACAACTAATTTCTATAAATATAAGTGATGTGTCTTTATGCAGTGCCTTATATATCTTTGTAGGTGATATCCGCTGCGTATGGTTAAGGTGGGTGAGGTTGGCCAGCTTCGTTGACCAAAAGGCGTCTTTTCATGTCCAGGTAACACAACCAAACTGATATTCTATTCTATTCTATGATTCTATGATATGACGTAGAATTAATTTAGTTTTATCTTACATACTATTTAGTATGCGAGTGACGGAATATAACGACCCAACAGGGGGACAGAAAGCAGAAAGCACAACACATCCACAACGGGATGGAAATGGGGAGAGAAAGGCCCTACCGACAGAGAATGAGGGATGAACACTTCCTGAGCTCAAACCTGAGCCTGTCCCTGCACTCCCCTAATGCCCTAAGTGGGTCCTTCCCTCCGCCGCTTCACAAACCTCATCTTTCGCTGTCACCTCGCACTGCTCTGGCTAGTGCAATGGTTGGCAGGGGCGCTAGCCTCACCACTGCAGATGGTACAATACAGGAGACATTGAAAACATGAGATAGACAAGGAAAACACATCAAACTTAGCTTAACAACTTTCTCTGCTGCAAAGCACCGCACACCTGAAGAAAGGCACCTGGACTAACTCCACGAAATCAGCTGATTCACCACTGCAGCCAGAGAGCTACTTACTCCAGGCTTGGTCAACATAGATTGCTCCATCACAGACAGTCAGCTGATGCATCAGGTGACTATTTAAAAGATGGTGGGAGTGGTCACCACCCACTTCAGCTGACCCAGCAACTCTGAAATTGCAGTACACTGCCAGCAAGGGAAACTGACATTAACCCCACATGGCCTGAAAGGAAAAAAAGCTACATTTAAATCATAGTGGAACCAGAGCTGCCACGCATCCAAAAATGGATCGAGACAGTGTCCTCATTTCAATGAGGGGCCTCAGGACCCTTAACACCGGACCTCACCGGAAACGACGTACGATGAGGATGCCTCGATCCACTAGTGTTCACCTTTGCAGTAACCTGATCTTCATGTTTACGGCAAACACAGCCTAATGGAGATGGCAAAAACGTAGGCTCCGGAGGAGGAGGAACAAATCTCCAGAGCGCTGACCTGTGGAATACGTTGTGAACATGCACTACTGGGGGAATCTCCAGCTGGAAAGTCCCCAGGCTGAGAATGGGCGACACCCGATATGGCCAGATCACCCTAGAACTCCAGGTCCCAGAAACATACTTCCACATAATGTTTTGGTGGACACCCACATGTACTCATTCACACTCAGGTCTGGACCTACACGTTTATTTCCACGCATGTGTTTTCCAAAGGATGGTGAACTCTTTGAGGAACCGACAGCAGAAGCGTCCCCCTGTGTCACTAAACTCTTATCCTCACTACATACAGAAGGAACCACCACCCTCCCCTGACCCCTCTTCCTAAGAGGACTCTGAGACTCAGGGTTTACTTGTGGTGAGGGTTGAGACTTTCCCCTACTCCCTGGCAGCACCTCAACTGCCCCCACTGGAGAAGAAGGGGTAGGTTGGAGAATGACGGCAGAGATCGTAGCTCCCAGGCAGCAGTCCTTACACGACTGGACCCAGCTGACTACTTCCCTGGACTGCCAATTAATGACCGTGTTGTGTCTTTTCAACAAGGAAGGCTTAAGAAGATGGAAGTTGGCGTACCCTCTAAGACGTTGCACGACAGGGACTCTTCATGACGAGTGCCTATATGCAGGTTTATATTATCTATGACTTCGGCCACCCTCCCCTGTCTAAGGTGGACAATCAATTGCCTGAAAACGAATGGGTCTCGCCAGCGTCCTACCCATCAGACCATGGGTCTGAACAAAGAGAGAATCCGCCAAATTGACTCCAGCTCCACTATCCACAAGCACCTGTACAGTATTAGTAACCCCGCCAACCACCACTTCAGCTGGAATGGTACACTGAGACGAAAATATACACACCCTGGTTGCCTCCACATGACCAGGGATATGTGGCTTTGGAGATGAAGTACCAACTTGGTGTGAGACGGGCAGACATTAATATAACGACCTCTAAGACCACAGTAGAAACATGCCCCCATCCCACGGTGAACCTCAGGCAACCCTGTTTGAGAAGAGATTCCTCCCACCTGCATAGGTTCGTCCGTCTGCACCAGTGTGTCCACCTCCCTAAAAAGGACAACAGGGGGCAGATTCAATGCATGTCTCTCCCTGAGATGTCTATCCATCCATATAGCAAGGGCCATGGTGGCTTCCAATGACCCAGGAGTTGCAAACTGCACCAGAGTATCATGTAGCCTAGCTGACCGACCCTGACAGAAATGACTCCTAAGAGCAGGGTCGTTCCACTGCGTGTCAGTGGCCCACCTCCTAAACTCTTAGCAGTAATCCTCAGCAAGCCGGTCTCAGCAGCCAGGGAGACGCCATCAGAATCCCCATACACGAGAACCAGTGCCACAAAAAACTCATCCACGGACCGCAAAGATGGTTAATCGGCCAGCAGAGTGAAAGCCCAGGATTGGGGATAACCCTTGAGAAGGGAGACTATAATCCCCACATGCTATTCCTCACTCCCTGAAGAACGAGGGCAGAGCCTGAAATATAGCTTACAGGCCTCCTTAAAAAACAACAATTTTTCTCCCTCCAGAGAACCTGTCAGGGAGAGATATCTTAGGTTCCTGTTGAGCCTGGACAAGAGCCCAGAACCAGAACCACCTGACACCGCAGCTCCTTAACCTCATCTGTGAGGGTCTGGATCAGCTGAGCAAAAGTCTGTGCTTGAGTCATCGGTTCACTGGAAAAAAGTACTGGTCGGTGATAATGTCGCAGAATGTAACGACCCAACAGGGGGTCAGAAAGCGGACAGAACAATGCACACACAATGGGATGGAAATGGGGAGAGGAAGGCCCTACCGATAGGGAATTAGTGATGAACACCTCCTGATTTGCACCCTGAGCCTGTCCCTGCACACCCCTAACACCGTAAGCGGGTCCTTGCCCCTACTGCCATCAGGAACCTCATCCCTCACTGTCACCTAGCACTGCCCTGGCTAGTGCAATGGCTGGCAAGGGCGCTAGCCTTACCACTGCAGATGGTACAACCGGGGACAGTGACAAACATGAGACAGACAAGGAGAAAACACCAAACTTAGCTTAACAACTTTCTCTGCTGCAAAGCACCGCACAACTGAAGAAAGGCACCTGGTCTAACTCCATGAAACCAGCTGATTCACCACTGCAGCCATAGAGCTCCTTACTCCAGGCTTGGTCAACATAGATTGCTCTATCATCGACAGTCAACTGATGCATCAAGTGACTATTTAAAGGATGGTGGGAGTGGTCACCACCCACATCAGCTGACTCAGCAACTCTGCAATTGCAGTATACTGCCAGCAAGGGAAACTGACATTAACCCCTTTTGGCCTGAAAGGAAAAAAGCTACATTTAAATCATAGTGGAAGCAGAACTGCCACGCATCCAAAAATGGATCGCGACAATGCGCTTGTTAGAAATGTAAGGTGTAATTGCATCCTTCAAGATATTCCCTTCGAATGAAGTTGGGTGAATAGAATAATTTACTAATGTCTGAATTTTGGTCAAGGTGACTCTTGTGAAGATCTGATGAAATGTAAAACCACCGATCTGATTATTAAGTGATATATAAAGGGGAAATGGAAGGTGCTCGTAGCCATCATCATCACTTATCAAACCTGGGCAGATGCCATTCCCCACTCATCTTCTTGGACAACATATTCTACATTTGTCATGCCACGTTTAGGGAAACCATACTGCCCATGGCTGTAGAGGACCTATGCACACCAGAGGTTTGCCCTAGATGTAACTACATTGACAGAGAGATGGTCAGGTTTAAATTCATGGGACACACAGCCCATCTAACTACATATGGTGGCCACATATAGGAAAAAACACATACCCAAGATCTTCTCTCATCTAACTCTTAGACCTCACCTATTTAAGTCTGGTTAGGCTATCTGGCAGCCATCAGAGGATCCACATCTTTCTAACATGTGGAGGTACTAGAGAAATCCCAAAGCAATCTTTCCAAAGATCTGCAATCCACTTTGGCCTTCACAGTTGTATGGATATACTACGATTTGAGATAAAAAGCACTGACCTGGGAAGGAAGTCTGGGTGGTTGAGACCTCAGATGATTAGTCCCTTTGAGGGCTCCCTATGATTTGGTCCCTGGGATATTATATTCCACCTCCAATGAATAGCTGTTTATTTGATAGCTGATGAAAGCAATTACTTATCGTTTCAGGAATGTGGAGCGCCCCCAGACACAGGGCCACGAGTTCTCAGTACCGGGCCTCTCTGGTTCGGTTCTGAGGCTGTCACGGTGGCTAGACCCGGTCCGCGACCCTGCTAAGGAGCGTCCAATAAAGGTGGTGCAGTCTGTCAGCGGTTCGTGACGCCACCTGTGGTGTTCGGTCAGGGTGACCGACGCTGCTGTGGGGTCCGCTGGGGTGATGGAATGACAGCTGGATGGTATACCTTCCCACAGGTGAAGTATGTCCCCAGGGCTTCCCAGTAAGGTGGATGGTAATGGTGAAGGGTGCAGTCAATAACGAGGACACAGGGTTGCAGTCTCTTTACCTCTTCACTGAAGACTTCAGGATCCTCAATCCAGAGCACGCTTAACAGGGCTATCTGAGACTGGCCGGTCCGATGGGCACATCCAGAGTTCCCTTCGCAGATGGAAATTGTTGCCTACCACTAGCGCCTGTGTGTTGTAGTCCTACCCTGCTGAGCATTCGGAATAGTCCTCACAACTTCTGTTCTCGTTCGTTCGTTCTCTACAGCTCTCTCTCTCTTTTGTTCCAGATGTTACTAGTTTCTCGTCCTCCAGGAATGTTATGGCTAGGACGCACCCGTATGACGGGAAGGCCTGGAGGTCTTCGGGGACCCTAGAGACGCCCCTCTCCACGCGTTGCCCCCTATGTCTTCGTAGGTGTAGTAAGGTAGACAGCCAACCTATGATTAACTGTCCTGCGGAGTTCAAAGTACGTCCTAGAGTCAGTTACTCCCGCGGTGTTGCGGCCACCGGCTACGCGCCTCAGTAGGATGTTGCCTCGGTCTCACGGCACGACTCCTACTGGTACTCCTTTGTGCTTGATTTCATTTACACTGTTCCACAATATCCTTCCCTTCGTGTCTCTCTCTTGAATACCGCCGCGGGGTGTGCAGGCGTGGTTCCGTTACGTTCTGTTCTGTTCGCTAGGTACCTGCCAGGTTCCCACGCCTGACAGGCACCCCCTGAATCTTCTCCCTGCAACACCCCCTGCCACGGGATGTTGCCTGAATCCAACCCAGTCAGCTTCTGACTAACTTCCCATCCAACCCCTAGTTTTACCAGTGTGAGGAGTGGCCCAATAAATAAAGCCTTTTTCTCCCCCTAGTGGCCGGAGTGTGAAGTGTAATGTGTTCTGGTGATACCTGGTCAGGAGAACTCCTTTAGTGCCATCAGACGTACCATCACTCCCCTTAGTGGCAGAGCGTCATACTGCAACGATCAGGTCTCTGGGGCGCTGCAAATGTTTTACAGATAGATAGAAAACCCAACACAAATCCCACATCCACGAACACATCCAAAAATGAGTAACGTAAGGAGGGTTTATGTCTCCTCACTCTGTCAGAGAACAGAAGCGCTATGTTTTCTTATAACAGGGTACAAGAGTTATAAACCAGTGTCAGGTGGAGAGTTTTTCCTATAGAACCCTTTCTTCTAAAATTTTAGGTCATAAACCCATCATTCTTTATCATTATATGCTATTGAGTCATTTCCTCCTGGTGGTTCCTTGTTGTGAATTCTGTGGCAGAGTTCACTCCTGTGGTCACAAGTGGTACTTCGGCTGATTCTCTCTGGGAGCTTCCGTTTGTGGAGGAAAGTGGTACTGCAGCTTCAGAGTTTCCTCCCTCAGGTGATCTGGTGAGGTCGTTAGCTGCTTGTCTACTTAACTCCACCTGATGCTTTGATCCATGCTTCCTGTCAATGTTCCAGTGTTGGACTTGTGTTTCTCTGGATCATTCCTGTGGCCTGCTGCTCTGCATAGCTAAGTGCTTCTTTGCTATTTGTTGCTATTTTTTCTGTCCAGCTTGTCTATTTGTTTTGCTGGAAGCTCTGGGACGCAAAGGGTGTACCTCCGTGCCGTTAGTTCGGTACGGAGGGTCTTTTTGCCCCCTTTGCGTGGCTTTCTTTAGGGTTTTGTGTAGACCGCAAAGTTATCTTTCCTATCCTCGTTCTGTCTAGAATATCGGGCCTCACTTTGCTGAATCTATTTCATCCCTACGTTTGTCTTTTCATCTTACTCACAGTCATTATATGTGGGGGGCTGCCTTTTCCTTTGGGGTATTTCTCTGAGGCAAGGTAGGCTTATTTTTCTATCTTCAGGCTAGTTAGTTTCTCAGGCTGTGCCGAGTTGCATAGGGAGCGTTAGGCGCAATCCACAGCTGCCTCTAGTTGTGTTTGGAGAGGATCAGGAATTGCGGTCTACAGAGTTTCCACGTCTCAGAGCTCGTTCTATTATTTTGGGTTATTATCAGATCACTGTATGTGCTCTCACCTCCATGTCCATTGTGATACTGAATTGCCTATCATAACAGTACAGGAAGTCAAAAGTACTAATGATTCTCAATAGAGGGAAAAAAGAAGTTCTGAGACCATTTTTTTTCCTTTGCACTGTGATTTGTCTTTTTTTTCCCCTAGACATTTGGGTGGTTCAGGACACAGGTGTTACAATGGACATTAAAGGTCTGTCTTCATGTGTAGATCAGCTCACGGCAAGAGTTCAAGATATTCAAAATTTTGTGGTTCAGAATTCTTTGTTAGAACCGAGAATTCCTATTCCAGATTTGTTTTTTGGAGATAGAACTAAATTTCTGAGTTTCAAGAATAATTGTAAACTGTTTCTGGCTTTGAAACCTCGCTCCTCTGGTGACCCAGCGCAACTGGTTAGGATCGTCATTTCTTTTTTGCGTGGCGACCCTCAGGACTGGGCATTTTCTCTTGCATCAGGAGATCCTGCATTAAGTAATATCGATGCGTTTTTCCTGGCGCTCGGATTGCTGTACGATGAGCCTAATTCAGTAGATCAGGCAGAAAAAAATTTGCTGGCTCTTTGTCAGGCTCAGGATGAGATAGAGCTATATTGCCAGAAATTTAGAAAATGGTCCGTGCTCACTCAATGGAATGAATCTGCGCTTGCAGCCATTTTCAGAAAGGGTCTCTCTGAAGCCATTAAGGATGTCATGGTGGGATTTCCTATGCCTGCTGGTCTGAATGAGTCTATGTCTTTGGCCATTCAGATCGGTCGACGCTTGCGTGAGCGTAAATCTGTGTACCATTTGGCGGTATTACCTGAGATTAAACCTGAGCCTATGCAGTGCGATAGGACTTTGACCAGAGTTGAACGGCAAGAACACAGACGTCTGAATGGGCTGTGTTTCTACTGTGGTGATTCCACTCATGCCATCTCTGATTGTCCTAAGCGCACTAAGCGGTTCGCTAGGTCTGCCACCATTGGTACAGTACAGTCAAAATTTCTTCTGTCCGTTACCTTGATATGCTCCTTGTCGTCGTATTCTGTCATGGCGTTTGTGGATTCAGGCGCTGCCCTGAATTTGATGGACTTGGAATATGCTAAACGTTGTGGGTTTTTCTTGGAGCCCTTGCAGTGTCCTATTCCATTGAGAGGAATTGATGCTACACCTTTGGCCAAGAATAAGCCTCAGTACTGGACCCAGCTGACCATGTGCATGGCTCCTGCACATCAGGAGGTTATTCGCTTTCTGGTGTTGCATAATCTGCATGATGTGGTCGTGTTGGGGTTGCCATGGCTACAAGCCCATAATCCAGTATTGGATTGTAATTCCATGTTGGTGTCCAGCTGGGGTTGTCAGGGGGTACATGGTGATAGAACCAATCGAGAAAAAGACATGTTGTATGGGAGATCAACAGGACTCAATAGTGACTAGATATCAAAAATATATATTTTATTTTAATTTTAATTAAGCAGTCTAACAAGCACAAGACACAATTAAAAACAATTAAAAGCACAAAACATGCCCATAATGACAAGGAATACAGACATAGCCCACAGAAAAAAGTATAAAGTATATGGCACCTGAGGAGGCTGAGACAACAGTGAGAGCGTACCCTCCAAAAAAGGGGAATCAGAGTGGTACATACATATATCTAAAGAATATAAATATACAATAATTCAACCATACTAAATATCCGTCCTAGTTACAAGATAGACTAGCACCACATACGGACATACGGAGATATGGAAGACTGATGACTAATAAGCAATAAGGGCGAAAACTGCCAACATACTGTCCCCCAGAGAAAAAATTATTATATGTATTTATAAGGACCACTATAGGTTAGGTAAGCTATATATAAGGGGATTCAGGATTTTTTCTATAGGTTATATTTCTTTGGGTGGTGCCCTCCATTGTTTTCTTTACAAGGGGTACATGGTGATGTTCCATTTCTGTCAATTTCGTCATCCACCCCTTCTGAGGTTCCAGAGTTCTTGTCTGATTACCGGGATGTATTTGATGAGCCCAAGTCCGATGCCCTGCCTCCGCATAGGGATTGTGATTGTGCTATCAATTTGATTCCTGGTAGTAAATTCCCAAAAGGTCGACTGTTTAATTTATCCGTGCCTGAGCACACCGCTATGCGCAGTTATGTGAAGGAATCCCTGGAGAAGGGGCATATTCGCCCGTCATCGTCGCCATTAGGAGCAGGGTTCTTTTTTGTAGCCAAGAAGGATGGTTCGCTGAGACCGTGTATAGATTACCGCCTTCTTAATAAGATCACTGTTAAATTTCAGTATCCCTTGCCATTGTTATCTGATTTGTTTGCTTGGATTAAGGGGGCTAGTTGGTTCACTAAGATAGATCTTCGTGGTGCGTATAATCTGGTGAGAATCATGCAAGGCGATGAATAGAAAACTGCATTTAATACGCCCGAGGGTCATTTTGAGTATCTAGTGATGCCGTTCGGACTTGCCAATGCTCCATCAGTGTTTCAATCCTTTATGCATGACATCTTCCGAGAGTACCTGGATAAATTCCTGATTGTGTACTTGGATGACATTTTGATCTTCTCGGATGATTGGGAGTCTCATGTGAAGCAGGTCAGAACGGTTTTTCAGGTCCTGCGTGCTAATTCTAATCCTAATAATAATTAGGATTATTTAGTCTAGAAAAAAGACGACTGAGGGGCGATCTAATAACCATGTATAAGTATATAAGGGGACAATACAAATATCTCGCTGAGGATCTGTTTATACCAAGGAAGGTGACGGGCACAAGGGGGCATTCTTTGCGTCTGGAGGAGAGAAGGTTTTTCCACCAACATAGAAGAGGATTCTTTACTGTTAGGGCAGTGAGAATCTGGAATTGCTTGCCTGAGGAGGTGGTGATGGCGAACTCAGTCGAGGGGTTCAAGAGAGGCCTGGATGTCTTCCTGGAGCAGAACAATATTGTATCATACAATTATTAGGTTCTGTAGAAGGACGTAGATCTGGGGATTTATTATGATGGAATATAGGCTGAACTGGATGGACAAATGTCTTTTTTCGGCCTTACTAACTATGTTACTATGTTACTATGTAATTCTTTGTTTGTGAAGGGATCAAAGTGTCTCTTTGGTGTGCAGAAGGTTTCATTTTTGGGGTTCATCTTTTCCCCTTCTACTATCGAGATGGATCCGGTTAAGGTCCAAGCCATCCATGATTGGACTCAGCCGACATCTCTGAAAAGTCTGCAAAAGTTCCTGGGCTTTGCTAATTTTTATCGTCGCTTCATCTGCAATTTTTCTAGTGTTGCCAAACCATTGACCGATTTGACCAAGAAGGGTGCTGATTTGGTCAATTGGTCTTCTGCTGCTGTGGAGCTTTCCAAGAGTTAAAGCGTCATTTTTCTTCTGCCCCTGTGTTGTGTCAACCAGATGTTTCTCTTCCGTTCCAGGTCGAGGTTGATGCTTCTGAGATTGGAGCAGGGGCTGTTTTGTCACAGAGAGGTTCTGGTTGCTCAGTGATGAAACCATGCGCTTTCTTTTCCAGGAAGTTTTCGCCTGCTGAGCGAAATTATGATGTGGGCAACCGAGAGTTGCTGGCCATGAAGTGGGCATTCGAGGAGCGGCGTCTTTGGCTTGAAGGAGCTAAGCATCGCGTGGTGGTATTGACTGATCATAAGAACTTGACTTATCTCGAGTCTGCCAAGCGCTTGAATCCTAGACAAGCTCGTTGGTCGTTGTTTTTTGCCCGTTTTGACTTTGTGATTTCGTACCTTCCGGGCTCTAAAAATGTGAAGGCGGATGCTCTGTCTAGGAGTTTTGTGCCCGACTCTCCGGGTTTATCTGAGCCGGCGGGTATCCTCAAGGAAGGAGTAATTGTGTCTGCCATCTCCCCTGATTTGTGGCGGGTGCTGCAAAAATTTCAGGCTAATAAACCTGATCGTTGCCCAGCGGAGAAACTGTTTGTCCCTGATAGGTGGACGAATAGAGTTATCTCTGAACTTCATTGTTCGGTGTTGGCTGGTCATCCTGGAATCTTTGGTACCAGAGAGTTAGTGGCTAGATCCTTTTGGTGGCCCTCTCTGTCGCGGGATGTGCGTACTTTTGTGCAGTCCTGTGGGATTTGTGCTCGGGCTAAGCCCTGCTGTTCTCGTGCCAGTGGGTTGCTTTTGCCCTTGCCGGTCCCGAAGAGGCCTTGGACACATATCTCTATGGATTTTATTTCTGACCTTCCCGTTTCTCAAAAGATGTCAGTCATTTGGGTGGTCTGTGATCGCTTTTCTAAGATGGTCCATTTGGTACCCTTGTCTAAATTGCCTTCCTCCTCTGATTTGGTGCCTTTGTTCTTCCAGCATGTGGTTCGTTTGCATGGCATTCCAGAGAATATTGTTTATGATAGAGGTTCCCAGTTTGTTTCGAGGTTTTGGCGAGCCTTTTGTGGTAGGATGGGCATTGACTTGTCTTTTTCCTCGGCTTTCCATCCTCAGACTAATGGCCAGACCGAACGAACCAATCAGACCTTGGAAACATATCTGAGATGCTTTGTTTCTGCTGATCAGGATGACTGGGTGTCCTTTTTGCCTTTGGCTGAGTTCGCCCTTAATAATCGGGCCAGCTCGGCTACCTTGGTTTCGCCGTTTTTCTGCAATTCTGGGTTCCATCCTCGTTTCTCTTCAGGACAAGTTGAGTCTTCGGACTGTCCTGGTGTGGATACTGTGGTGGACAGGTTGCAGCAGATTTGGACTCATGTAGTGGACAATTTGACCTTGTCCCAGGAGAAGGCTCAACTTTTCGCTAATCGCAGACGCCGTGTGGGTCCCCGACTTCGTGTTGGGGATCTGGTTTGGTTATCTTCTCGTCATATTCCTATGAAGGTTTCCTCTCCTAAGTTTAAACCTCGTTTTATTGGTCCGTATAGGATTTCTGAGGTTCTTAATCCTGTGTCTTTTCGTCTGACCCTTCCAGATTCTTTTTCCATACATAACGTATTCCATAGGTCATTGTTGCGGAGATACGTGGCACCTATGGTCCCATCTGTTGAGCCTCCTCCCCCGGTTTTGGTGGAGGGGGAATTGGAGTATATTGTGGAGAAGATTTTGGATTCTCGTGTTTCAAGACGGAAACTCCAGTATTTGGTTAAATGGAAGGGTTATGCTCAGGAAGATAATTCCTGGGTTTTTGCCTCTGATTTCCATGCTCCCGATCTTGTTCGTGCCTTTCATGTGGCTCATCCTGGTCGGCCTGGGGGCTCTGGTGAGGGTTCGGTGACCCCTCCTCAAGGGGGGGGGTACTGTTTTGAATTCTGTGGCAGAGTTCACTCCTGTGGTCACAAGTGGTACTTCGGCTGATTCTCTCTGGGAGCTTCCGTTTGTGGAGGAAAGTGGTACTGCAGCTTCTGAGTTTCCTCCCTCAGGTGATCTGGTGAGGTCGTTAGCTGCTTCTCTACTTAACTCCACCTGATGCTTTGATCCATGCTTTCTGTCAATGTTCCAGTGTTGGACTTGTGTTTCTCTGGATCATTCCTGTGGCCTGCTGCTCTGCATAGCTAAGTGCTTCTTTGCTATTTGTTGCTATTTTTTCTGTCCAGCTTGTCTATTTGTTTTGCTGGAAGCTCTGGGACGCAAAGGGTGTACCTCCGTGCCGTTAGTTCGGTACGGAGGGTCTTTTTGCCCCCTTTGCGTGGTTTTCTTTAGGGTTTTGTGTAGACCGCAAAGTTATCTTTCCTATCCTCGTTCTGTCTAGAATATCGGGCCTCACTTTGCTGAATCTATTTCATCCCTACGTTTGTCTTTTCATCTTACTCACAGTCATTATATGTGGGGGGCTGCCTTTTCCTTTGGGGTATTTCTCTGAGGCAAGGTAGGCTTATTTTCTATCTTCAGGCTAGTTAGTTTCTCAGGCTGTGCCGAGTTGCATAGGGAGCGTTAGGCGCAATCCACAGCTGCCTCTAGTTGTGTTTGGAGAGGATCAGGAATTGCGGTCTACAGAGTTTCCACGTCTCAGAGCTCGTTCTATTATTTTGGGTTATTGTCAGATCACTGTATGTGCTCTGATCGATATGTACATTGTGTTACTGAATTGCCTATCATAACAGTTCCTCCCACTTCTGAGCATCTTCTATCAACTGAAACCAATTATGAAAGTGCAAACACTCCAATATATCTGAGGAATTTTCCAATATGGAACCAGTCACTACAAAAAATAATCATGAGTCCTTCATCCGTTAGTAACATCCATGTAGGTAGCAGAGTTGGCCAGATCTATCAACTCTCCGGTTGGGTCTTAAGTCTATGTAGATCTCAAGCTGTATACTATCTTCGAAATAAGATATACAACGCTCATTTCCCTTGACTCCAATACTTATGTGGTTGAAGGGAAAATATCAGTTCAAGTCTGATTAGTAGCCTCACCTATGGCAGCCCAAGTAGGGTTACAAATGCCAATGATAAAGCGATGAGAGTCTAAAGGGTGGGAGGAAGAGGTGTAGAGCAAGAAGACCATTATTCCTGAGATCCATGGCTGATCCATCTTCCTAAATGTGGGCAACCAAAGTTATGGCTTGTGCTTCCATCGGCAGGTCATACAAGTACGAGGCCCAGGATGGATGACTCCGTGAGAAAGCGTGTCCTTTCCATTAGCGTTTTCCAGTGGGTGTTGACGTTTCTTCTGATGGGTGAGTGGAAGGGAAATTAGAGTTAATAACACTGTGTTTATCAGTCTGGAATATTCACTGGACATGACCACAGTCTAACCTAGAAATGATCCCAGACTGATCTGAACATACATTGCATGCATGGATTATTGTGAGGTGTGCAAACGAGACGTAATAAGCCTCTTTTCTGGGCAACGCTATGCTTTCAAGACCTCAATCTCTCCAGAGGTTGGTGCTACTGTGGGAACTACATCTCCACTAATGCCTCAAATTATGTCAAAGGACAAGTTACTGCACCCTACAAGATCAACACACTCCTCCACATCTGTGGTCCGATTTTCCAGGATCTTTTTCGATAGTAGATGTTATAGGTACAGATACTTTCGTGTCACATTAGTCTTTACAAATGTATTTTGTCTCCTTTCAGGGACATTTTTCACCATCTTCTTAGTGTACTTGGTGTTCACCTCCTTCTGGATAATACCTGTGGTGTATTTCTCCTGGCTGCTAATCGATTGGGACACTCCAGTGAAAGGTATGGACTAATTAAACTTTACCACGTGGACTGAATTTTTACAAAATCTCACAGAAAATTAAATACCATGAGCATCTTAGGAAAGAATGAAAAAATGATTAATTAGGATCATCACTAATTCCTCAAACTGGAATTGTGGCAATAAGAAGGACCCAAATTTTATCGTAAACCTATCCAATTTTCAGTCTAAATGATCAAGGCTTCACTATCTTCAGGGGTTTCTGGAACCAACACTAAACTCTATGATGGGACACAACAGCCTAACATCACCACAGAACATAGGAAACCATAGGAATGTGTCATGTGATCTCCAAAATTTTTGTTAGATCCAGTGTTGGACTTGGGCTCCTTAGGCTACCAGAGATGATAATGAGGACCTAACCTCCATCCAAACAGAACATGTGTATAGATATTGTAAGTCCACCAATAGGCTATATGAGATCATTTAATAAGATAAAGACCCTAGAGGTAAATGACTGGTGCCAAAGACACCTCCAAAAGGAGTAGTGTTCTGCTGGACCTTTGAGGTCCATTATCATGTCTGTGCCACTGGATGATCCTCTGTCATTTTAATGGGCCAGTTCAATCTCGATAACATCCAGCATTGAGAAAAACATTATTTTGGACCATTTTTTTGCATTTCTCTATTCTACATTGTCTTTCCCGACAGGTGGTCGTAGAATAGAATGGGTGAGGAGATGGACAATCTGGAAGCATTTCAGAGATTACTTCCCCATAAAGGTAACCTCAATACTACACACAATGCAGCAAATCTAATATTTTGTATATCATTTTGGCATATTTCAAGTAGTATCATCATTAGATGCTGCCAAGAAGGGATCTCCTCTTGGTGAGGAAGGAGTTTCTCCTCAACGTCCTGTGTTCTGTTTTGTTTATGATCTTGGCGATTGCCTTCATCCATTTCGTTGGAGGTCTTCCTCTTTCACCTGTGCCTTCATCTCTTCTGATCTGGATCATCTTTCTCGATGACTTGGGTCTTCTTTTTCTGCTGTACATCCAAAATTAAGAGCGAACTTCATTCTGTCCGTATGTGTTTCGAGCTAAATTCAACAACGTCAATCTTCATTTCCACAGTTTTGTGTTTTTTATTCCGCCTGTTATCTGATCTCAAAACTTTTTCAAGGTCAAAAGTAATCTCCTTACACAATACATACCCGGAGCCAATCAGTCGATGTTGGCAGAGAAGACCGATATGGGCTGCCATTATTTTTTGTGCATTGACCAGAGAATGGAATGGACGACCACATGGTTGGTTGTCATGAGTCCTCCAGCGCTGGAGACCCTCATTCTTAGCATGTCTTCACTCCTAGAAGGGGTTTTGGGCAGAGAAGTCCCTGTGTTTTGCTCATAAGGGGTCATCATGACACTTCTATTAGAGCACCAGGATATACTGAAAAATTAGTCGGTCCAAGTCAACGCTTGATCCAATCATTTCTGGCAAAATTAAGCAAAGCTGTGGCCGGGATATCCTTTGTCCAGGCCAAAGATTACCTTTGATGTTCTAGCCTTTTATCTATCATTGCAAAAGCAAATAGGCTTTTTGCCACCCTATCTGCCACCTTTCCCACACCGGTTTCCCCCCATTAGACTACAGTTTCTAGTATGATGTTTTAACTTATCGGCTCATTTATGCTTTTATGGCGCTTTGTGGTTTTGTACCCTAACAGCTCGTTCAGGCAGCTCCGCTTAGCCCCGACAAGAACTACGTGCTTGGGTGTCACCCCCACGGAATCTTCTCAGCTTCGTCCTTCTGTAACTTTGCTACTGAGGCCACCGGTTTCTCTGAGATGTATCCGGGAGTCCGCCCATGGCTGGCTGTTCTGGCCGGGCTCTTCAGGATGCCTATATACCGTGACTACATCATGTCGGCAGGTGAGAAGCCCGGAGGTGCCAAGAACTAAATCTACCAGCCCTGTACGGCTTCGCCTGCTCTCTGTAGCAATGTTTCAACTGTGTTTTTGCACTGAAAGTGGATCCATTGCTTTAACTTTTATATCATAAATGAACAGCGCACATATAAATAACAAACTGTGTAATAAATCTCATCAGGGAGATCTGCTGCCTCCTGCGGGAAAGAGAGGAGAGGAAGGAAAGGAGAGGAGAAGAAAGGAAGGGAAGGAGAGGAAGGAAAGGAGAGGAGAGGAAGGGAAGGAAAGGAGAGGAAGGATAGGAGAGGAAGGACAAGAGAGGAGAGAAAGAGGAAAGAAAGGAGAGGAGACAAAGGAGAAGAGAGAAAGGAGAGGAAGGAATGGAGAGGAGAGGAAGGAAAGGAGAGAAAGGAGAGGAGAGAAAGGAGAGGGGAGGAAGGAAAGGAGAGAAGAGGAAGGAAAGGAGAGGAGAGGAAGGGAAGGAGAGCAAGGAAAGGAGAGGAGCAGAAGGGAAGGAGAGGAGAGGAAGGGAAGGAGAGGAAGGAAAGGAGAGGCGAGGAAGGGAAGGAGAGGAGAAGAATGGAAGGAGAGGAGAGGAAGGGAAGGAGAGGAAGGAAAGGAGAGGAAAGAAAGGAGAAGAAGGAAAGGAGAGAAAGGAAAGGAGAGGAGAGAAAGGAAAGGAGAGGAGAGAAAGAAGAGGAGAGGAAGGAAAGGAGAGGAGGGAAAGGAGAGGAGAGAAAGGAAAGGAGAGGAGAGGAAGATAAGGAGAAGGAGAGGAGAGAAAGGAGAGGGGAGGAGAGGAATGGAAGGAAAGGAAGGAGAGGAAGGAAAGGAAGGAAAGGAGAGGAAGGAAAGGAGAGGAAGGGAAGGAAAGGAAGGAAAGGAGAGGAATGAAAGGAGAGGAGAGGAAGGGAAAGAGAGGAGAGAAAGGGAAGGAGAGGAGAGAAAGGAGAGGAGAGAATGGAAAGGAGAGGAGAGGTAGGAGAGGAAGGAAAGGAAAGAAAGGAGAGGAAGCAAAGGAGAGGAGAGAAAGGAGAGAATGGAAAGGAGAGTAGAGGAAGAAGATGAGAGAAAGGAAAGGAGAGGAAGGAAAGGAGAAGAGAGAAAAGAAAGGAATGAAAGGAGAGAAAGGAAAGGAGGGGAGAGGAAGGAAAGGAGAGGAGAAGAAGGAAAGGAGAGGAGAGTGAGGAGAGGAGAGGAAGGAAAGGAGAGGAAGGAAAGGAGAGGAAGGAAAGGAGAGGAGAAGAAGGAAAGGAGAGGAGAGGAAGGAAAGGAGATGAAGGAAAGGAAGGAAAGGAGAGGAAGGAAAGGAAAGGAGAGGAGAAGGGAAGGAGGGGAAAGGAAAGGAGAGGAAGGAGAGGCGAGAAATGAAAGGAGAGGAGAAAAATAAAAGGAGAGGAGAGAAAGGAGAAGAGAGGAAGGAGAGGAGAGGAAGGAACAGGGAGAAAGGAAAGGGGGAGCAAGCGCCAGATACAGACATACAGATGGGGAGGAGCTAGAGGCAGATGCAGACATACAGAGGGGGAGGAGCTAGAGGCAGATACAGACATGCAGAGGGGGAGGAGCTACAGACATACAGAGGGAGAGGAGCTAGAGGCAGGTACAGACATACAGAGGAGGAGGAGCTACAGTCAGATACAGACATACAGAGGGGGAGGAGCTACAGTCAGATACAGACATACAGAGGGGAAGGAGCTAGAGGCAGATACAGACATACAGAGGGGGAGGAGCTAGAGGCAGATACAGACATACAGAGGGGGAGGACCTAGAGGCAGATACAGACATACAGAGGGGAGGAGCTAGAGGCAGATACAGACATACAGAGGGGGAGGAGCTGAAGGCAGATGCAGACATACAGAGGGAGGAGCTAGAGGCAGACACAGACATACAGAGGGGGAAGAGCTAGAGGCAGATACAGACATACAGAGGGGAGGAGCTAGAGGCAGATACAGACATACAGAGGGGGAGGAGCTGAAGGCAGATGCAGACATACAGAGGGAGGAGCTAGAGGCAGACACAGACATACAGAGGGGGAGGAGCGAGAGGCAGATACAGGCATACAGAGGGGGAGGAGCTAGAGGCAGACACATACATACAGAGGGGGAGGAGTTAGAGGCACATACAGACATACAGAGGGAGAGGAGCTAGAGGCAGATACAGACATACAGAGGGGGAGGAGCTGAAGGCAGATACAGACATACAGAGGGAGGAGCTAGAGGCAGACACAGACATACAGAGGGGGAGGAGCTAGAGGCAGATACAGACATACAGAGGGAGGAGCTAGAGGCAGATACAGACATACAGAGGGGGAGGAGCTAGAGGCAGATACAGACATACAGAGGGGAGGAGCTAGAGGCAGATACAGACATACAGAGGAAGGAGCTAGAGGCAGACACAGACATACAGAGGGGGAGGAGCTAGAGGCAGATACAGACATACAGAGGGGGAGGAGCTAGAGGCAGATACAGACATACAGAGGGAGGAGCTAGAGGCAGACACAGACATACAGAGGGGGAGGAGCTAGAGGCAGATACAGATATACAGAGGGGAGGAGCTAGAGGCAGATACAGACATACAGAGGGGAGGAGCTACAGTCAGACACAGACATACAGAGGGGAGGAGCTACAGTCAGACACAGGTCTTCCACTGCAAGTTCACCTGAGCTGATGATTACAGTTCTCCCTGGAATTTCCTGAGCACCAACTATCCTCTCCGATCACAGTAATGGGAAAGACAATGCATTTTAGCAGTGAAATGAGAGCTTGGACTATGAACGCTCCGTCCAGGAGGGGCCGGCGATTCCTCTGATAAGTTACACACTCTCTTATCTCCATGTGCACTATTGATTTATGGAATACGGCCGGGGTCACACTGCAGTAAATGTATGGAAATTGGGTCACACAATGTTCTCCGTATGGTCGTCCATGTGCAATGCGATGATGTGATTTTCTCGCACCTACGTGTCCCTATGACATCCGTACGGCTTTACATTTCTCACTGGCTTTTCCCCATTGAACTTAACGGCTGACTGGGCTGAAATGACGAAAATGTGAGCGTATTTCTCACACGTCACACTGATGGTCCGTGTGGTGTCCGAGTTTTTCTCGCAGCCATAAGCTTGTATTGGCCGAGTCTCGGTGATAATCGCAGCATGCGAATACGCCTGAGAAAATAAACGGTGATGTGCGCTGCCCCATAGATTAACACTGGGCCGAGTGGGCGATATTTTCTCACATAGTGCTCGCCCGTATTCTACAGTAGTGTGACCGCGGCCCAAGTATATAAAACCACGGTTACTCTTTAAGGTTCAATTTCCAATAAAAGCCAAATTGTATAGTGAAGTCCCGTGAATGAACACCAGGTGGCGATCTATTGTTATGGGTGCAGTTTGGGCACTATTTTAGGCAGGAGCGGCATGTACCGCAGTGCGCCTATACCTTACACACAGCCTGCGCCATTCCTTCTGTAATAAGCATGCTATAAGGGTTGTGGTCTCTTCTAGGCTCCATCACTCTCCATCCTCTGCCCCTCTTCTCTCACCCAGGAACCATCCCTGTAAGTAAAGACAGCCTTCGATACCTGCTGTCCTGCTGCGGCACCGGAAACGCGGTCTTCATCGTGGTTGGAGGGGCGGCCGAGTCCCTGCAGAGCAGTCCAGGGGAGCATACAGTGACCCTGAGCAACCGGAAGGGCTTCGTAAGACTTGCCCTGGAAAATGGGTAGGTCCGAAGAAGAATTCCAGGGTGGCGGGTGGCCAAAAATACAAAAACAACACCGCTCTAATTAATAGATATCGTTAAAGGGGTAGACCGCTTTGGAAATCCCTTTTTGCCTGCAGGATTCCCCAATGATCAACTGATCACACGGTTTCCTGCTGCAGCGACCTCCAGTAATGGAGAAACCAGGCAGCAACTGTGAGATTCCCCTACAGCACCCCCACTGGAGAAATAAAGTATTACACAGTCCGCCAGGCCCCTCCAGAACGAGAGACGTTCTTTAATTTGCAAGAAAAGAATTCTCGGTAGATCACAAAAATCAAGATCCCTGCTTAGATCCCTCTTTATCGACTCAGTAATCGTTGGAAGTACAAACAAACATTACACTCTTACATATGGTGCCGCGGGAACGTTTTATAAATGTGGAAAAAAATGCTGCAAAGAAAGAAGCTTCTGGCATGTAACATAGCTAACAAGCCAGTGTAAGGAGACTTATAGGCCATGGTAAGCTCCTTTGAAGAGACTATTTGCATATTGAATTTCCCAGAGAGGAAAACTTAAGTTCTAACACTAAGTTCTGGAATCGGCGATCCTTAAAGTCAATATCAACCCTTTAACGAGCCTTGTCACGTGACTTAGAATGAAAGCCAAAGCAGAATCTCAGTTTGCAGACACGTGTTTCGGGATGTTTGCCCTTCATCAGTGCAATGCAAGAGATCTGATTTTCCTGAATGTGAGGACTCTGAGGGGTAACATCTCTCTTTGGGGAGAGTGGCATGCCTGACATGTCAGTGTAAGGAGACTTATAGGCCATGCAATGCTTCTCTAGGACATTAAATTACGTAAAAAGCCTCTTCAGAGTGGAAGAGGACTTGAATTCTGACACCACCTTTTGGAAGTAGCAATCCTAAAAGTCAATAACGACCCTTTAACGAGCCTTGCCACATGACCAGAATCTTAATTTAGCAGACACATGTTTCGAGGCATTTGCCACTCATCAGTGCAAAGCAAAAGATCGGAGTTGGCTGAGTGAGAGGTCTCTGACTGGTCATGGGGGAGACGTTTCACCTTGTGGAGCGTGACATCCTAGTGTAAGGAGACTTATATGCCGTGTAAGGAGACTTATAGGCCATGCAATTCTTCTCTAGGAAAGTAAATTATGCAAATAGCCTCTTCAGAGAACTGTGACACCATCTTTTGTAAGTAGAGATCCGCTAAGTCAATAATTTAAACTTTAACGAGCCTTGCCATATGACTTTTGGAGAAGTGTCAAACCAGAATCTCTAATTGCAGACACTTATTGCGGGATGTTTGCCCCTCATCAGAGCAAAGCAAGAGGTCTGATTTATCAGAATGAGAGGCCTGTGACTGGGATCTAAGGGGTAACGTGTCTCCTCTAAGTCTCCTTACACTGGCATGTGACACCTTACCCCTTAGGCCTCAGTTCTTCCAGGCACTAGTCACTGGCACACAGTTTTTGGAGGCACACAGTAGTTTTTTTTCTAGAAAGTTGTAAATTGAGTTTCATGAAGAATGTTCTTCTGTATTGACTGCAGAATGAGGTAACTGAGGATCCCTCGGTGAGCTTCTAACTCTCTTATCTGTCTTTTCCTGGTTTCCTTTCAGCTGATATATGGCCACATCTAATATTCCCCGGGAGTGCGCAGCCCTGTAATATATATGATATAATGAGGTGCTGCTTTTCGTCATGGGCGATCCTCTGGTGACCCGCGATGCCTTTTCTTCTTTCAGGGCGGACCTGGTTCCCGTCTATTCCTTCGGAGAGAACGACCTCTATGAACAAGTGCGCTTGTCCCCCGGTTCCTGGGGGTGGAAGCTTCAGCTCCTGTTCCAGAAACATGTGGGATTTGCCCCCTGTCTATTTAAAGGGACAGCAGTGTTTGGGGAGGCGAGCTGGGGTCTCAATCCGTTCCCGCGCCCCCTGACCTCTGTGGGTGAGTATCAGCCGGTGATTAGAGAACATGATAAAGATGAAGCCCCCTGACACCAGCACACTCCTAACCACCCCCATAATGTCCTCCACCTATTACCTGACTGCTGTACATTGTGTCTGGGTGAGATGCTCTGCAGTGGCCGCTGTACATTATGTCTGGGTGGGATGCTCTGCAGTGGCCGCTGTACATTATGTCTGGGTGAGATGCTCTGCAGTGGCCGCTGTATATTGTATCTGGGTGAGATGATCTGCAGTGGCCGCTGTACATTATGTCTGGGTGAGATGCTCTGCAGTGGCCGCTGTACATTGTATCTGGGTGAGATGCTCTGCAGTGGCCGCTGTATATTGTATCTGGGTGAGATGATCTGCAGTGGCCGCTGTACATTATGTCTGGGTGAGATGCTCTGCAGTGGCCGTTGTACATTGTATCTGGGTGAGATGCTCTGCAGTGGCCGCTGTACATTATGTCTGGGTGAGATGCTCTGCAGTGGCCGCTGTACATTGTATCTGGATGAGATGATCTGCAGTGGCCGCTGTACATTATGTCTGGGTGAGACGCTCTGCAGTGGCCGCTGTACATTGTATCTGGGTGAGATGCTCTGCAGTGGCCGCTGTACATTGTATCTGGGTGAGATGCTCTGCAGTGGCCGCAGTACATTGTATCTGGGTGAGATGCTCTGCAGTGGCCGCTGTACATTATGTCTGGGTGAGATGCTCTGCAGTGGCCGCTGTATATTGTATCTGGGTGAGATGCTCTGCAGTGGCCGCTGTATATTGTATCTGGGTGAGACGCTCTGCAGTGGCCGCTGTACATTATGTCTGGGTGAGATGCTCTGCAGTGGCTGCTGTACATTATGTCTGGGTGAGATGCTCTGCAGTGGCCGCTGTACATTGTATCTGGGTGAGATGCTCTGCAGTGGCCGCTGTACATTATGTCTGGGTGAGATGCTCTGCAGTGGCCGCTGTACATTGTATCTGGGTGAGATGCTCTGCAGTGGCCTCTGTACATTATGTCTGGGTGAGATGCTCTGCATTGGTCTCTGTACATTGTGTCTGGGTGAGATGCTCTGCAGTGGCCACTGTACATTATGTCTGGGTGGGATGCTCTGCAGTGGCCGCTGTACATTATGTCTGGGTGGGATGCTCTGCAGTGGCCGCTGTACATTGTGTCTGGGTGAAATGCTCTGCAGTGGCCGCTGTATATTATGTCTGGGTGAGATGCTCTGCAGTGGCATCTGTACATTATGTCTGGGTGAGATGCTCTGCAGTGGCCGCTGTACATTATGTCTGGGTGAGACGCTCTGCAGTGGCCGCTGTACATTATGTCTGGGTGAGATGCTCTGCAGTGGCCGCTGTACATTGTGTCTGGGTGAGATGCTCTGCAGTAGCCGCTGTACATTATGTCTGGGTGAGATGCTCTGCAGTGGCTGCTGTACATTATGTCTGGGTGAGATGCTCTGCAGTGGCCACTGTATATTATGTCTGGGTGAGATGCTCTGCAGTGGCCGCTGTACATTATGTCTGGGTGAGATGCTCTGCAGTGGCCACTGTATATTATGTCTGGGTGAGATGCTCTGCAGTGGCCGCTGTACATTATGTCTGGGTGAGATGCTCTGCAGTGGCCGCTGTACATTATGTCTGGGTGAGATGCTCTGCAGTGGCCGCTGTACATTATGTCTGGGTGAGATGCTCTGCAGTGGCCACTGTATATTATGTCTGGGTGAGATGCTCTGCAGTGGCCGCTGTACATTATGTCTGGGTGAGATGCTCTGCAGTGGCCGCTGTACATTGTGTCTGGGTGAGATGCTCTGCAGTGGCCTCTGTACATTATGTCTGGGTGAGATGCTCTGCAGTGGCCGCTGTACATTATGTCTGGGTGAGATGCTCTGCAGTGGCCACTGTATATTATGTCTGGGTGAGATGCTCTGCAGTGGCCGCTGTACATTGTGTCTGGGTGAGATGCTCTGCAGTGGCCGCTGTACATTATGCCTGGGTGTGATGCTCTGCAGTGGCTGCTGTACATTATGTCTGGGTGAGATGCTCTGCAGTGGCCGCTGTATATTGTATCTGGGTGAGATGCTCTGCAGTGGCCACTGTATATTATGTCTGGGTGAGATGGTCTGCAGTGGCCACTGTATATTATGTCTGGGTGAGATGCTCTGCAGTGGCCGCTGTACATTATGTCTGGGTGAGATGCTCTGCAGTGGCCGCTGTACATTATGTCTGGGTGAGATGCTCTGCAGTGGCCACTGTATATTATGTCTGGGTGAGATGCTCTGCAGTGGCCGCTGTACATTATGTCTGGGTGAGATGCTCTGCAGTGGCCATTGTATATTATGTCTGTGTGAGATGCTCTGCAGTGGCCGCTCTAAATTATGTCTGGGTGAGATGCTCTGCAGTGGCCGCTGTACATTGTATCTGGGTGAGATGCTCTGCAGTGGCTGCTGTACATTATGTCTGGGTGAGATGCTCTGCAGTGGCCGCTGTACATTGTGTCTGGGTGAGATGCTCTGCAGTGGCCGCTGTACAGTACGTCTGGGTGAGATGCTCTGCAGTGGCCGCTGTACAGTACGTCTGGGTGAGATGCTCTGCAGTGGCCGCTGTACAGTACGTCTGGGTGAGATGCTCTGCAGTGGCCGCTGTACATTGTGTCTGGGTGAGATGCTCTGCAGTGGCCACTGTATATTATGTCTGGGTGAGATGCTCTGCAGTGGGTGCTGTACATTATGTCTGGGTGAGATGCTCTGCAGTGGCCGCTGTACATTATGTCTGGGTGAGATGCTCTGCAGTGGCCACTGTATATTATGTCTGGGTGAGATGCTCTGCAGTGGGTGCTGTATATTATGTCTGGGTGAGATGCTCTGCAGTGGGTGCTGTACATTATGTCTGGGTGAGATGCTCTGCAGTGGCCGCTGTACATTATGTCTGGTTGAGACGCTCTGCAGTGGCCGCTGTACATTATGTCTGGGTGAGATGCTCTGCAGTGGCCGCTGAACATTATGTCTGGGTGAGATGCTCTGCAGTGGCTGCTGTACATTATGTCTGGGTGAGATGCTCTGCAGTGGCCACTGTACATTATGTCTGGGTGAGATGCTCTGCAGTGGCCGCTGTACATTATGTCTGGGTGAGATGCTCTGCAGAGGCTGCTGTACATTATGTCTGGGTGAGATGCTCTGCAGTGGCCGCTGAACATTATGTCTGGGTGAGATGCTCTGCAGTGGCTGCTGTACATTATGTCTGGGTGAGATGCTCTGCAGTGGCCGCTGAACATTATGTCTGGGTGAGATGCTCTGCAGTGGCTGCTGTACATTATGTCTGGGTGAGATGCTCTGCAGTGGCCACTGTACATTATGTCTGGGTGAGACGCTCTGCAGTGGCCGCTGTACATTATGTCTGGGTGAGATGCTCTGCAGTGGCCGCTGTACATTATGTCTGGGTGAGATGCTCTGCAGTGGCCGCTGTACATTGTGTCTGGGTGAGATGCTCTGCAGTGGCCTCTGTACATTATGTCTGGGTGAGATGCTCTGCAGTGGCCGCTGTACATTATGCCTGGGTGAGATGCTCTGCAGTGGCCGCTGTACATTATGTCTGGGTGAGATGCTCTGCAGTGGCCGCTGTACATTGTATCTGGGTGAGATGCTCTGCAGTGGCCGCTGTACATTATGTCTGGGTGAGATGCTCTGCAGTGGCCACTGTACATTATGTCTGGGTGAGACGCTCTGCAGTGGCCGCTGTACATTATGTCTGGGTGAGACGCTCTGCAGTGGCCGCTGTACATTGTATCTGGGTGAGATGCTCTGCAGTGGCCGCTGTACATTATGTCTGGGTGAGATGCTCTGCAGTGGCCACTGTACATTATGTCTGGGTGAGACGCTCTGCAGTGGCCGCTGTACATTATGTCTGGGTGAGACGCTCTGCAGTGGCCGCTGTACATTATGTCTGGGTGAGATGCTCTGCAGTGGCCGCTGTACATTATGTCTGGGTGAGATGCTCTGCAGTGGCCGCTGAACATTATGTCTGGGTGAGATGCTCTGCAGTGGCCGCTGTACATTATGTCTGGGTGAGATGCTCTGCAGTGGCCACTGTACATTATGTCTGGGTGAGACGCTCTGCAGTGGCCGCTGTACATTTTGTCTGGGTGAGACGCTCTGCAGTGGCCGCTGTACATTATGTCTGGGTGAGATGCTCTGCAGTGGCCGCTGTATATTGTATCTGGGTGAGATGCTCTGCAGTGGCCTCTGTACATTGTGTGTGGGTGAGATGCTCTGCAGTGGCCGCTGTATATTGTATCTGGGTGAGATGCTCTGCTGTGGCTGCTGTACATTATGTCTGGGTGAGATGCTCTGCAGTGGCCGCTGTACATTATGTCTGGGTGAGATGCTCTGCAGTGGCCGCTGTACATTGTATCTGGGTGAGATGCTCTGCAGTGGCCGCTGTACATTATGTCTGGGTGAGACGCTCTGCAGTGGCCGCTGTACATTATGTCTGGGTGAGACGCTCTGCAGTGGCCGCTGTACATTATGTCTGGGTGAGATGCTCTGCAGTGGCTGCTGTACATTATGTCTGGGTGAGATGCTCTGCAGTGGCCGCTGAACATTATGTCTTGGTGAGATGCTCTGCAGTGGCTGCTGTACATTATGTCTGGGTGAGATGCTCTGCAGTGGCCACTGTACATTATGTCTGGGTGAGACGCTCTGCAGTGGCCGCTGTACATTATGTCTGGGTGAGACGCTCTGCAGTGGCCGCTGTACATTATGTCTGGGTGAGATGATCTGCAGTGGCTGCTGTACATTATGTCTGGGTGAGACGCTCTGCAGTGGCCGCTGTACATTGTATCTGGGTGAGACGCTCTGCAGTGGCCTCTGTACATTATGTCTGGGTGAGATGCTCTGCAGTGGCCGCTGTACATTATGTCTGGGTGAGACGCTCTGCAGTGGCCGCTGTACATTATGTCTGGGTGAGATGCTCTGCAGTGGCCGCTGTACATTGTATCTGGGTGAGATGCTCTGCAGTGGCCGCTGTATATTGTATCTGGGTGAGACGCTCTGCAGTGGCCGCTGTACATTATGTCTGGGTGAGACGCTCTGCAGTGGCCGCTGTACATTATGTCTGGGTGAGATGCTCTGCAGTGGCCGCTGTACATTGTATCTGGGTGAGATGCTCTGCAGTGGCCTCTGTACATTATGTCTGGGTGAGATGCTCTGCAGTGGCTGCTGTACATTGTATCTGGGTGAGATGCTCTGCAGTGGCCGCTGTATATTGTGACTGGGTGAGATGCTCTGCAGTGGCCGCTGTACATTATGTCTGGGTGAGATGCTCTGCAGTGGCTGCTGTACAATATGTCTGGGTGAGATGCTCTGCAGTGGCCGCAGTACATTGTATCTGGGTGAGATGCTCTGCAGTGACCGCTGTTCATTATGTCTGGGTGAGATGCTCTGCACTGGCTGCTGTACATTGTATCTGGGTGAGATGCTCTGCAGTGACCGCTGTTCATTATGTCTGGGTGAGATGCTCTGCAGTGGCCGCTGTATATTGTGACTGGTTGAGATGCTCTGCAGTGGCCGCTGTATATTGTGACTGGTTGAGATGCTCTGCAGTGGCCGCTGTACATTGTATCTGGGTGAGATGCTCTGCAGTGGCCGCTGTATATTGTATCTGGGTGAGACGCTCTGCAGTGGCCGCTGTACATTATGTCTGGGTGAGACGCTCTGCAGTGGCCGCTGTACATTATGTCTGGGTGAGATGCTCTGCAGTGGCCGCTGTACATTGTATCTGGGTGAGATGCTCTGCAGTGGCCTCTGTACATTATGTCTGGGTGAGATGCTCTGCAGTGGCTGCTGTACATTGTATCTGGGTGAGATGCTCTGCAGTGGCCGCTGTATATTGTGACTGGGTGAGATGCTCTGCAGTGGCTGCTGTACAATATGTCTGGGTGAGATGCTCTGCACTGGCTGCTGTACATTGTATCTGGGTGAGATGCTCTGCAGTGACCGCTGTTCATTATGTCTGGGTGAGATGCTCTGCAGTGGCCGCTGTATATTGTGACTGGTTGAGACGCTCTGCAGTGGCCGCTGTATATTGTGACTGGTTGAGATGCTCTGCAGTGGCCGCTGTATATTGTATCTGGGTGAGATGCTCTGCAGTGGCTGCTGTACATTATGTCTGGGTGAGATGCTCTGCAGTGGCCGCTGTATATTGTATCTGGGTGAGATGCTCTGCTGTGGCTGCTGTACATTATGTCTGGGTGAGATGCTCTGCAGTGGCCGCTGTACATTGTATCTGGGTGAGATGCTCTGCAGGGGGTGTAATTCTAGGTTATGGTAACATTAGATGCAGATTCTGTGTCATCCGGTTACAGAGATACTGAGAACACAGAGAGATATAGAGCACAGAGCCATGGAGAGCGGGGAGAGGAGAGAGGGGGCACCACAGCCGGGCAGAGGAGGGGGCACAGGAAGAAAAGGAAAGAGCACAAAGAGAACAGCACAGAGGACACAGAGGATGAGGAGAAGGAGAGGGCAGCGAGAGACGGAGGGGGAGAAAATCTGTTATAATGAGAGGGGGACAGATGGAATATACAGACACCGGAGAAAAGGGAGAGAACATGATCATAATAATGAGGGTCCACAAAAATAGGGAGTGGGAGTGTTATCTGTATAGGAGGTGGGGGGCAAGAGGAGCATAGGATTACCCAAAATGATCTTAAAGGGATTCTAATTCTATTAGTCTTTACCAATATTACTAATAATGTTCAGCATGAGAACATTACACTATAATACATTCTACCATAATACTGCCCACTGTATACAAGAATATAACTACTATAATACTGCCCCTATGTACAAGAATATAACTACTATAATACTGCCCCTATGTACAAGAATATAACTACTATAATACTGCCCCTATGTACAAGAATATAACTACTATAATACTGCTCCTATGTACAAGAATATAACTACTATAATACTGCTCCTATGTACATGAATATAACTACTAAAATACTGCTCCTATGTACAAGAATATAACTACTATAATACTGCCCCTATGTACAAGAATATAACTACTATAATACTGCTCCTATGTACAAGAATATAACTACTATAATACTGCTCCTATGTACATGAATATAACTACTATAATACTGCTCCTATGTACAAGAACATAACTACTATAATACTGCTCCTATGTACAAGAATATAACTACTATAATACTGCCCTATGTACAAGAATATAACTACTGTAATACTGCTCCCATATACAAGAATATAACTACTATAATACTGCTCCTATGTACAAGAATTTAACTACTATAATACTGCTCCTATGTACAAGAATATAACTACTATAATACTGCTCCTATATACAAGAATATAACTACTATAATACTGCTCCTATGTACAAGAATATAACTACTATAATACTGCTCCTATGTAAAAGAATATAACTACTATAATACTGCTCCTATGTACAAGAATATAACTACTATAATACTGCTCCTATGTACAAGAATATAACTACTATAATACTGCCCCTATGTACAAGAATATAACTACTATAATACTGCTCCTATGTACAAGAATATAACTACTATAATACTGCCTCTATGTACAAGAATATAACTACTATAATACTGCCCCTATGTACAAGAATATAACTACTATAATACTGCTCCTATGTACAAGAATATAACTACTATAATACTGCCCCTTTGTACAAGAATATAACTACTATAATACTGCTCCTATTTACAAAAATATAACTACTATAATACTGCTCCTATGTACAAGAATATATCTACTATAATACTGCTCCTATGTACAAGAACATAACTACTATAATACTGCCCCTATGTACAAGAATATAACTGCTATAATACTGCTCCTATGTACAAGAATCTAACTACTATAATACTGCTCCTATGTACAAGAATATAACTACTATAATACTGCTCCTATATACAAGAATATAACTACTATAATACTGCTCCTATGTACAAGAATATAACTGCTATAATACTGCTCCTATGTACAAGAATATAACTACTATAATACTGCTCCTATGTACAAGATTATAACTGCTGTTGTGAATTCTGTGGCTGAGTTCACTTCTGTGGTCACAAGTGGTATTGCAGTCTCTGGGCTTCCTCCCTCAGGTGTTTTGGTGAGCTCGTTGGCTGCCTTGCTATTTAGCTCCACCTGAGTCTGTCTTCCTTGCTCCTTGTCAATGTTCCAGTGTTGGATCTGAGCTACTGCATCTTTCCTTGGGCCTGCTGCTCTGCTAGATAAGTGCTTCTAGTTTGTTTTCTGTTTTTTCTGTCCAGCTTGTTATTATCTTTTGCTGGAAGCTCTGAGAAGCAGAGGGGTGCACCGCCGTGCTGTTAGTTCGGCACGGTGGGTCTTTTTGCCCCTTTGCGTGGTTTTCGTTTAGGGTTTTTTGTAGACTGCATAGTTCTCTTTGCTATCCTCGCTCTGTCTAGAATATCGGGCCTCACTTTGCTGAATCTATTTCATTCCTACGTTTGTCTTTTCATCTTGCTAACAGTCATTATATGTGGGGGGCTGCCTATTCCTTTGGGGTATTTCTCTGAGGTAAGTCAGGCTTGTATTTCTATCTTCAGGCTAGTCAGCTCCTCAGGCAGTGCCGAGTTGCATAGGTAGTGATAGGCGCAATCCACTGCTGCTTATAGTTGTGTGAGGATAGATCAGGTACTGCAGTCTACAGAGATTCCACGTCTCAGAGCTCGTCCTATTGTTTTTGGTTATTGCCAGATCTCTGTATGTGCGCTGATTACTGCACGCTGTGTTGCCTGATTGCCAGTTATAACAGTACAAGGAGCCTTTCAATGATTTCCAATAGAGGGAAAAAAGAAATCCTGACATCATTTTTTTTTCTTAGCTCTGTCTTCAGTCTTTTTTTTCCCCTAGACATTAGAGTGCTTCAGGACACAGCTGTGGACATGGATATTCAGGCTCTGTGCTCCTCAATGGATAATCTCGTTGTAAATGTACAAAAGATTCAAGATACTATTGATCAGAAATCGATGCTAGAACCAAGAATTCCGATTCCTGATTTGTTTTTTGGTGACAGAACTAAGTTCCTGAGCTTCAGAAATAATTGTAAGCTATTTTTGGCCTTGAAACCTCATTCTTCTGGTAATCCTATTCAACAGGTTTTGATTATTATTTCTTTTTTGCGCGGCGACCCACAGGACTGGGCGTTTTCTCTTGCACCAGGAGATTCTGCATTGAGTAATGTTGATGCATTTTTCCAGGCGCTGGGATTGCTTTACGATGAGCCTAATTCAGTGGATCAAGCTGAGAAAAATCTGCTGGCTTTATGCCAGGGTCAGGATGATGTAGAAGTATATTGTCAGAAATTTAGAAAATGGTCAGTACTCACTCTGTGGAATGAATCTGCACTAGCGGCTTTGTTCAGAAAGGGTCTCTCTGAAGCTCTTAAGGATGTAATGGTGGGATTTCCTATGCCTGCTGGTTTGAATGAGTCTATGTCCTTGGCCATTCAGATCGGTCGTCGCTTGCGCGAGCGTAAATCTGTGCACCATCTGGCGGTATTGTCTGAGAGTAAGCCTGAGCCTATGCAGTGCGACAGGACTATGACTAAAGTAGAACGGCACGAACACAGACGTCTGAACAGACTGTGTTTCTATTGTGGTGATTCTACTCATGCTATTTCTAATTGTCCTAAACGCACTAGGCGGTTCGATAGCTCTGCCGTTATTGGTACTGTACAGTCCAAATTCCTTTTGTCCATTACCTTAATGTGCTCTTTGTCATCATATTCTGTCATGGCGTTTGTGGATTCAGGCGCTGCCCTGAATCTGATGGATTTGGATTATGCTAAACGTTGTGGATTTTTCTTGGAGCCTTTGCGGTGTCCTATTCCGTTGAGAGGAATTGATGCTACACCTCTGGCCAAGAATAAGCCTCAGTACTGGGCCCAGCTGACCATGTGCATGGCTCCTGCACATCAGGAAGTTATTCGCTTTTTGGTACTGCATAATTTGCATGATGTGGTCGTGTTGGGGTTGCCATGGCTACAAACCCATAATCCAGTATTGGATTGGAACTCTATGTCGGTAACCAGCTGGGGTTGTCAGGGAGTACATGGTGATGTTCCATTTTTGTCTATTTCGTCATCCATTCCTTCTGACATCCCAGAGTTCTTGTCGGACTTTCAGGATGTATTTGAAGAGTCCAAGTCTGATGCCCTTCCTCCGCATAGGAATTGTGATTGTGCTATCGATTTGATTCCTGGTAGTAAATTCCCTAAGGGTCGTTTATTTAATTTGTCCGTACCTGAACACACCGCTATGCGCAGTTATGTGAAGGAGTCCCTGGAGAAGGGACATATTCGCCCATCGTCGTCACCATTGGGAGCAGGGTTCTTTTTTGTAGCCAAGAAGGATGGTTCGCTAAGACCGTGTATTGATTACCGCCTTCTTAATAAGATCACTGTTAAGTTTCAGTATCCCTTGCCATTGATTTCTGACTTGTTTGCTCGGATTAAGGGGGCTAGTTGGTTTACTAAGATTGATCTTCGTGGTGCGTATAATCTGGTGAGAATCAGGCAGGGAGATGAATGGAAAACGGCATTTAATACGCCCGAGGGTCATTTTGAGTATCTGGTGATGCCGTTCGGACTTGCCAATGCTCCATCTGTTTTTCAGTCTTTTATGCATGACATTTTCCGTGAGTATCTGGATAAATTCTTGATTGTTTACTTGGATGACATTTTGATCTTCTCAGATGATTGGGAGTCTCATGTGAAGCAAGTCAGAATGGTTTTCCAGGTACTGCGTGCTAATTCCTTGTTCGTGAAGGGATCAAAGTGTCTCTTCGGTGTGCAGAAAGTTTCATTTTTGGGGTTCATCTTTTCCCCTTCTACTATCGAGATGGATCCGGTTAAGGTTCAGGCCATCCAGGATTGGACTCAGCCGACATCTCTAAAAAGTTTGCAGAAATTCCTGGGCTTTGCTAATTTTTATCGTCGCTTCATCTGTAATTTTTCTAGCATTGCCAGACCATTGACCGATTTGACCAAGAAGGGTGCTGATTTGGTTAATTGGTCTTCTGCTGCCGTGGAAGCTTTTCAGGAGTTGAAGCGTCGTTTTTGCTGTGCCCCTGTGTTGTGTCAACCTGATGTTTCTCTTCCGTTCCAGGTCGAGGTTGATGCTTCTGAGATTGGTGCAGGGGCGGTTTTGTCACAGAGAGGTTCTGGTTGCTCAGTGTTCAAACCATGTGCTTTCTTTTCCAGGAAATTTTCTGCTGCTGAGCGTAATTATGATGTGGGCAACCGAGAGTTGCTGGCCATGAAGTGGGCATTCGAGGAGTGGCGTCATTGGCTTGAGGGTGCTAAGCATCGCGTGGTGGTTTTGACTGATCATAAGAACCTTACTTATCTTGAGTCTGCCAAGCGCTTGAATCCTAGACAGGCCCGTTGGTCGTTGTTTTTTGCTCGTTTTGATTTTGTGATTTCATACCTTCCGGGCTCTAAAAATGTGAAGGCGGATGCTCTGTCTAGGAGTTTTGTGCCCGACTCTCCGGGGTTATCTGAGCCGGCGAGTATCCTCAAGGAAGGAGTCATTGTGTCTGCCATCTCCCCTGATTTGCGGAGAGTGTTGCAGAAATTTCAGGCTAATAAACCTGATCGTTGTCCGGCCGAGAAACTGTTCGTCCCTGATAGGTGGACTAGTAAAGTTATCTCTGAACTTCATTGTTCGGTGCTGGCCGGTCATCCAGGAATCTTTGGTACCAGGGAGTTGGTTGCTAGATCCTTCTGGTGGCCATCTCTGTCACGGGATGTGCGTGCTTTTGTGCAGTCCTGTGGAATTTGTGCTAGGGCTAAGCCCTGCTGTTCACGTGCCAGTGGGTTGCTTTTGCCCTTGCCGGTCCCGAAGAGGCCTTGGACACATATTTCGATGGATTTCATTTCTGACCTTCCCGTTTCTCAAAAGATGTCTGTCATTTGGGTAGTTTGTGATCGCTTTTCTAAAATGGTCCATCTGGTGCCCTTGGTTAAATTGCCTTCCTCCTCTGATTTGGTGCCTTTGTTCTTCCAGCATGTGGTTCGTTTACATGGCATTCCTGAGAATATTGTTTCTGACAGAGGTTCCCAGTTTGTCTCGAGGTTCTGGCGAGCCTTTTGTGGTAGGATGGGCATTGACCTATCTTTTTCCTCGGCCTTCCATCCTCAGACTAATGGCCAGACCGAACGAACCAATCAGACCTTGGAAACATATCTGAGATGTTTTGTTTCCGCTGACCAGGATGATTGGGTGTCATTTTTGCCGTTGGCTGAGTTCGCCCTTAATAATCGGGCCAGCTCGGCTACCTTGGTCTCTCCATTTTTCTGCAATTCTGGGTTCCATCCTCGTTTCTCTTCAGGACAGGTTGAGTCTTCGGACTGTCCTGGTGTGGATAATGTGGTGGACAGGTTGCAGCAGATCTGGACTCAGGTAGTGGACAATTTGACCTTGTCCCAGGAGAAGGCTCAGCTTTTCGCTAATCGCAGACGCCGTGTGGGACCCCGACTTCGTGTTGGGGATCTGGTTTGGTTATCTTCTCGTCATATACCTATGAAGGTTTCCTCTCCTAAATTTAAACCTCGTTTTATTGGTCCGTATAGGATTTCTGAGATTCTCAATCCGGTGTCTTTTCGTCTGACCCTCCCAGACTCCTTTTCCATACATAATGTATTCCATAGGTCGTTGTTGAGGAGATACGTGGCACCTATGGTTCCATCTGTGGAGCCTCCTGCCCCTGTTTTGGTGGAGGGGGAATTGGAGTATATTGTGGAGAAGATTTTGGATTCTCGTGTCTCTAGACGGAAACTCCAGTATCTGGTCAAATGGAAGGGTTATGCTCAGGAAGATAATTCCTGGGTTTTTGCCTCTGATGTCCATGCCCCAGATCTTGTTCGTGCCTTTCATGTGGCTCATCCTGGTCGGCCTGGGGGTTCTGGTGAGGGTTCGGTGACCCCTCCTCAAGGGGGGGGTACTGTTGTGAATTCTGTGGCTGAGTTCACTTCTGTGGTCACAAGTGGTATTGCAGTCTCTGGGCTTCCTCCCTCAGGTGTTTTGGTGAGCTCGTTGGCTGCCTTGCTATTTAGCTCCACCTGAGTCTGTCTTCCTTGCTCCTTGTCAATGTTCCAGTGTTGGATCTGAGCTACTGCATCTTTCCTTGGGCCTGCTGCTCTGCTAGATAAGTGCTTCTAGTTTGTTTTCTGTTTTTTCTGTCCAGCTTGTTATTATCTTTTGCTGGAAGCTCTGAGAAGCAAAGGGGTGCACCGCCGTGCTGTTAGTTCGGCACGGTGGGTCTTTTTGCCCCTTTGCGTGGTTTTCGTTTTAGGGTTTTTTGTAGACTGCATAGTTCTCTTTGCTATCCTCGCTCTGTCTAGAATATCGGGCCTCACTTTGCTGAATCTATTTCATTCCTACGTTTGTCTTTTCATCTTGCTAACAGTCATTATATGTGGGGGGCTGCCTATTCCTTTGGGGTATTTCTCTGAGGTAAGTCAGGCTTGTATTTCTATCTTCAGGCTAGTCAGCTCCTCAGGCAGTGCCGAGTTGCATAGGTAGTGGATAGGCGCAATCCACTGCTGCTTCCAGTTGTGTGAGGATAGTTCAGGTACTGCAGTCTACAGAGATTCCACGTCTCAGAGCTCGTCCTATTGTTTTGGGTTATTGCCAGATCTCTGTATGTGCGCTGATTACTGCACGCTGTGTTGCCTGATTGCCAGCTATAACAAACTGCTATAATAGTGCTCCTATGTACAAGAATATAACTACTATAATACTGCTCCTATGTACAAGAATATAACTACTATAATACTGCTCCTATGTACAAGAATATAACTACTATAATACTGCTCCTATGTACAAGAACATAACTACTATAATACTGCCCCCTATGTACAAGGATATAACTACTATAATACTGCTCCTATGTACAAGAATATAACTACTATAATACTGCCCCCTATGTACAAGAATATAACTACTATAATACTGCTCCTATGTACAAGAATATAACTACTATAATACTGCTCCTATGTACAAGAATATAACTACTATAATACTGCTCCTATGTACAAGAATATAACTACTATAATACTGCTCCTATGTACAAGAACATAACTACTATAATACTGCCCCCTATGTACAAGGATATAACTACTATAATACTGCTCCTATGTACAAGAATATAACTACTATAATACTGCCCCCTATGTACAAGAATATAACTACTATAATACTGCTCCTATGTCCAAGAATATAACTACTATAATACTGCCCCTATGTACAAGAATATAACTACTATAATACTGCTCATATGTACAAGAATATAACTACTATAATACTGCCCCCTATGTACAAGAATATAACTACTATAATACTGCCCCTATGTACAAGAATATAACTACTATAATACTGCCCCTATGTACAAGAATATAACTACTATAATACTGCTCCTATGTACAAGAATATAACTACTATAATACTGCCCCTATGTACAAGAATATAACTACTATAATACTGCTCATATGTACAAGAATATAACTACTATAATACTGCCCCTATGTACAAGAATATAATTACTATAATACTGCTCCTATGTACAAGAATATAACTACTATAATACTGCCCCTATGTACAAGAATATAACTACTATAATACTGCCTCCTATGTACAAGAATATAATTACTATAATACTGCTCCTATGTACAAGAATATAACTACTATAATACTGCCCCTATGTACAATAATATAACTACTATAATACTGCTCCTATGTACAAGAATATAACTACTATAATACTGCTCCTATGTACAAGAATATAACTACTATAATACTGCCCCTATGTACAAGAATATAACTACTATAATACTGCCCCTATGTACAAGAATATAACTACTATAATACTGCTCCTATGTACAAGAATATAACTACTATAATACTGCCCCTATGTACAAGAATATAACTACTATAATACTGCCTCCTATGTACAAGAATATAATTACTATAATACTGCTCCTATGTACAAGAATATAACTAGTATAATACTGCCCCCTATATTGTAGAATATGTACTTGAATTAACCCTTTGTTTTATTAACCTTCTCAATTTCATTACAGTCGGAAAACCGATCCGAGTCCCGCACTGTCCGGTCCCGTCGGAGAGTGAAGTGGATCAGTATCACGCACTGTACATAGAGGGGCTGAAGGAACTGTTTAATGAGTACAAGATCTCTTGTGGACTTTCCGCATCTGACAATCTTAAAGTCATCTGACTTTTCAACTTTTTGGATTGGAAGAAAATAACGAAAATTTGTAAAATGGACATGAAATGTAAACACGGAGATCAGGAGGACGCCTTTTACCAGGACTGTAGGTTGAGAAATAAGAGTAGTGGTCCAGCTTCTTCTAGACTTTCTACCAAGCTGTGAGATTTTCCTGCATTTTCTTGTAAGTGTGAAACCATAAAAAGATGGGAGTGATTGATTCCGAGACCGGTCCTGACCTTATCTAAAGACTGGTAAGAAATGAAGCCCAGGAACAAGTTCAATCGTACGAGTGGTCCTCCCGGGAATGTTGTAGGTCTACACAGAACTTCTCCATACAGTTTGCGCCACCCTTCTCATGGACCCAGCACGTTCTAAAGGAATTAAACACCAATCATTTTTTTAGAACCCTCGTATTTCAAGGAGGACTTTATAAAAAAAAACCTCAAGTTGTCCAGTTGAAAGCTTCTTTCAGACATCAAAATCTTCCTAATTGTGTCTTAATGTGGAGAATTCCTTGAAATTAGCATATTTCAGATCTGGTTTTCCATTTTAAATTAGTTAAAAATGTTAAAAAGATGGAGAATAATTTTTTTCATGGTCATTTTCCTGTTTAACAAAATTTTATCAGGTTGAATGTAGACAAGAACCATCTTTGTAAGTCTTCAAGGAAGGTTTGTCATCAGCTCAAAAGTGATTAATTTTTTATCCTATTTTATTAGCGTTGTTCTCCTGAGTATTCTGTTTTTTGTTTTTTCTAAATAAACCATACGGTTCCAGAGATATTGGCCTTTTTATTTAGTCCTACTTTTTATGGCAAGGAGTGTGTGACTCCCCCTATTATCTGTAGGCGTGTCTTCAGGTTATCTAAAGTTGAGGCAGATAGTATCCTTCCCAAACCTTAACTGGAAAATGCTGAAGATCCAGTTTGAAAATCTCAAGACTCCAATCGCAAAAAAACAGAGAGGAGTTAGTCAATTTTTTCTTCAACGTAATTTCACAACATGAAAGCATAAGCCTCAGAGTCCAGGCCAAGACTTTCATCTTCTTTAGGTTTAGGTGGCCAAGTCAACTTTGATTGAACTTCGAAGACATCAAACCATTCTTTCTGACATATTCTCCTCTTCTTCTGAAACCTTATCACAAATGGTTACTTTTTTAAGTCATATTTGACGGAAAAAAATCAAGATATCAATAAGGTCAGTTTTGGTCTTTGGAGATGATTCTACCTGGGTCTACCATCAGGGCAGTCTCTAGTCAGAAATCCAAGATGATGAGTTAGAAAAAAGGACCACACTCAACTTTGAGCTGCCCACTTATATAGTCAATCAGTATACATACACACAGGCCCTATTTGAAATATATCACGTGGTCCTTTAATTTCAGTCAACAATTAGTCATTTGTCTCAAGGGTGTCTCGAAATATATGATATGAACCTAAGAAGAATCTTCCAAATCATATTATTCTCATTTCTATTCCTTCCAGATTTAGTCACCATGAATGGTAAAGGAAATAATATGATCTTTATGATTCCGGATTAAGAACTAATCCCTCTGCCTAAAACTTGAACCCTCATGAGGAATTGGATGGAAGTGGGACATGTCATGTGTGAGGTAGCTTAGGGGACCTCAGCTTTGTTAGCTCAGGCTGCCTGAAGTTGAGTCAGGTAGTGGTCTTCCCAAACCTTGACTCCATCGTGAAATCATTTTGAAGAACAAAATTGACTACCTCCCCTCTGTTTTTGGTGATCAAAGTCTTGAGATGTCTTGACTGGACCTTCAATGTGTCCCAAACCTTGACTGGGACACGATGAAGGTCCAGTCAAAACATCTCAAGACTTCAATCACCAAAAACAGAAAGGAGGTAGTCAATTTTGTTCTTCAGCATGATTTCACAATGGAGGCCTGGTCAAGACCTACTTCTAACTTGGTTTTGGTGGCCAAGTCAACTTTAGTCAAGATCCACTAAGATACCAACCCATTCTTTTCCGCGTACACTTCCCTTTCTTGGAGTGACAACAAGGCTTGGTAACCCAATTTACCTATATGTTGTAACATTTTTGGCCAAAATTATCATAGGAGGTTTTGCTAAATAGACTACATCTCTATATAACACAGGCTTGTTTTAGGTCCCACTCACAAGTGTCAAAAAGAAGAGATCAGAAAAATAATGGATTTGTAGGACTGACCAAAGTCTATTTTTATGGGATTCTTACTATCTTTGTTCTGAGACTAGAAGAAAACATTGTAGTTAAAAGGAGAAAAACTTTGTAAGCAAATCAAGGGAAGTTGTCAAGGCCTTTAAAGAAGGGCTGATGGTGGATAAAAAAACAAGGATCAGTCAGGATTAAAGGCCAACAATGATAAAGCGTGAAGTTTGATAAGGGAGCAAAGGTGAGGAGGACACATCTAAGGGTGAAGGCTGAGAGATTGTGAGGTTTATTGGTAGAATTTTCCGAGATGGATCATAGGTAACGTAAGAATTTTTTTTCTAGAGAGACCAAATTAGTTATTTCTCCCTTTTAAATTCCAACCTATAAGATATCCCATCAAGGTCATTTCAAGATTTGTCGCGTCTTGGTACAAAGATTAAAAAGCGCTAAAGAGGTTGTTTGGTATAGAAATAAAAACAATGTTACAGCATGGAAATAAAAAAAATGGAGGTAATTGCACGTTCTGTGGCCCCCCGTAGACGAACTGGAGGTCTGCACTAGGTCCGGAAGTGATTCCTGATCTGTTTAGACGTAGAGTCCAGTTATATAGCAAGGTTCAGTAGGTCAGAAGACTCACGGTAGTAATGTAGCAGAGTCCAGAGATGTAGCAGAGTCCAGAAATGTAGCAGAATCCAGAGATGTAGCAGAGTCCAGAAATGTAGCAGAATCCAGAGATGTAGCAGGGTTGCGTATGTCAGAGGGCTTGCTATGAAAAGGTAGCAAAGAGCAGCGCTAGGTATGTCACTGGCTATACAGAAGAGTCCAGCAATGTAGAAGAGTCCTGCAATGTAGAAGGGTCCAGCAATGTAGAAGGGTCCAGCAATGTAGCAGAGTCCAGCAATGTAGAAGGGTCCAGCAAAGTAGCAGAGTCCAGCAAAGTAGAAGAGTCCAGCAAAGTAGAAGAGTCCAGCAAAGTAGAAGAGTCCAGCAATGTAGAAGAGTCCAGCAATGTAGAAGAGTCCAGGAATGTAGCGGAGCCAGCAATGTAGCAGAGTCCAGCAATGTAGCAGCATCCAGCAATGTAGCGGAGCCAGCAATGTAGCAGAGTCCAGCGTTGTAGCAGAGTCCAGCAATGTAGAAGAGTCTAGCAATGTAGAAGAGTCCAGCAATGTAGCGGAGCCAGCAATGTAGCAGAGTCCAGCAATGTAGCGGAGCCAGCAATGTAGCAGAGTCCAGCAATGTAGCAGCATCCAGCAATGTAGCGGAGCCAGCAATGTAGCGGAGCCAGCAATGTAGCAGAGTCCAGCAATGTAGAAGAGTCCAGCAATGTAGCGGAGCCAGCAATGTAGCAGAGTCCAGCAATGTAGCAGCATCCAGCAATGTACCAGAGTCCAGCAATGTAGCAGAGTCCAGCAATGTAGCAGAGTCCAGCAAGGTAGAAGGGTCCAGCAATGTAGAAGGGTCCAGCAATGTAGAAGGGTCCAGCAATGTAGCAGAGTCCAGCAATGTAGAAGGGTCCAGCAATGTAGCAGAGTCCAGCAATGTAGCAGAGTCCAGCAAGGTAGAAGAGTCCAGCAAGGTAGAAGAGTCCAGCAAGGTAGAAGAGTCCAGCAATGTAGAAGAGTCCAGCAATGTAGAAGGGTCCAGCAATATAGCAGAGTCCAGCAATGTAGCAGAGTCCAGCAAGGTAGAGGAGTCCAGCAAGGTAGAAGAGTCCAGCAAGGTAGAAGAGTCCAGCAAGGTAGAAGAGTCCAGCAAGGTAGAAGAGTCCAGCAAGGTAGAAGAGTCCAGAAAGGTAGAAGAGTCCAGCAAAGTAGCAGAGCAGCGTCTGTCCAGAGGTACACACTGACAAGTCACAGCAGAGATCAATCCTTCATTTGCCACGCAATATGGCATTTGTAGTCCAAAAGCAAACGATTAAAAAAACTCCATGTAAAAAACCCGTCTTTAGGGTATGTTTACACTCTGCATTTATTTCCTGCACTAAAACCACATCGGTTGACTGGAAAAATGCAGCGTTCAATACATGTGTTTTTTATGCATTTTTTTGTCATTTTATATACCATGAGGCTCAAAAAAAAACACTAGACATTTTGTAATTAAAAATCTCCTTTGTTTTGCTGTTACTCGAAAATGCTGCAATTTTTTTTGGCATGAAAAAACAGCAATTGAAGAAACGTGGCATGTGAACGACCCCTTAGGCAGGTTTGTCAGTGTGATGGCCTCAACATTTGGACCTTGTGTATTCTTAGTGAGCCACATTGACCGTACCACTGAACAGGGTTAGAAAGCGTTAGCTAGGGTGGCCGACCAGGTGACCTGATGAATGTCACCAGGAGGGGGCGGTCTATGCCTCCGTCTAGCCTAAGTTCCTTGAACACTAGGAATGATGAGCAGGATCCCCTATTCTGCTCTAAACCACCTGTGAGAAATCATCAACTTTTTCACCCTGGGCAACCAACCAATCTGAAATTAAATTTTTATTGCCTTAGACCATCAGGGATAATTAGCTCAATACCTGACCCAGTCCATACTAGACCACCAGGGATCATTAGCCGAATACCTGACCCAGACCATACTAGACCACCAGGGATGGTGAGCTCAATACCTGATCTAGGCTATACTAGACCACCATGGTTAGCTCAAAACCTGACCTAGACTATACTAGACCACCAGGGATCGTTAGCTCAATACCTGATCTAGACTATACTAGACTACCAGGGATGGTGAGCTCAATACCTGATCTAGACCATACTAGACCACCAGGGATGGTGAGCTCAATACCTGATCTAGACTATACAAGACCACCAGGGATGGTGAGCTCAATACCTGATCTAGACTATACTAGACCACCAGGGATGGTGAGCTCAATACCTGATCTAGACCATACTAGACCACCCGGGATGGTGAGCTCAATACCTGATCTAGACTATACTAGACCACCAGGGATGGTGAGCTCAATACCTGAACCAGACCATACTAGACCACCAGGGATGTGAGCTCAATACCTGATCTAGACTATACTAGACCACCAGGGATGGTGAGCTCAATACCTGATCTAGACCATACAAGACCACCAAGGATGGTGAGCTCAATACCTGATCTAGACTATATTAGACCACCAGGGATGGTGAGCTCAATACCTGATCTAGACCATACTAGACCACCAGTGATGGTGAGCTCATTACCTGATCTAGACCATACAAGACCACCAGGGATTTTGAGCTCAATACCTGATCTAGACCATACTAGACCACCAGGGATGGTGAGCTCAATACCTGAACCAGACCATACTAGACCACCAGGGATGGTGAGCTCATTACCTGATCTAGACCATACTAGACCACCAGGGATGGTGAGCTCAATACCTGATCTAGACCATACTAGACCACCAGGGATGGTGAGCTCAATACCTGAACCAGACCATACTAGACCACCAGGGATGGTGAGCTCAATACCTGATCTAGACTATACTAGACCACCAGGGATGGTGAGCTCAATACCTGATCTAGACTATACTAGACCACCAGGGATGGTGAGCTCAATACCTGATCTAGACCATACTAGACCACCAGGGATGGTGAGCTCAATACCTGATCTAGACTATACTAGACCACCAGGGATGGTGAGCTCAATACCTGATCTAGACTATACTAGACCACCAGGGATGGTGAGCTCAATACCTGATCTAGACTATACTAGACCACCAGGGATGGTGAGCTCAATACCTGAACCAGACCATACTAGACCACCAGGGATGTGAGCTCAATACCTGATCTAGACTATACTAGACCACCAGGGATGGTGAGCTCAATACCTGATCTAGACTATACTAGACCACCAGGGATGGTGAGCTCAATACCTGATCTAGACTATATTAGACCACCAGGGATGGTGAGCTCAATACCTGATCTAAACCATACTAGACCACCAGTGATGGTGAGCTCATTACCTGATCTAGACCATACAAGACCACCAGGGATGGTGAGCTCAATACCTGATCTAGACCATACTAGACCACCAGGGATGGTGAGCTCAATACCTGAACCAGACCATACTCGACCACCAGGGATGGTGAGCTCATTACCTGATCTAGACCATACTAGACCACCAGGGATGGTGAGCTCAATACCTGATCTAGACCATACTAGACCACCAGGGATGGTGAGCTCAATACCTGAACCAGACCATACTCGACCACCAGGGATGGTGAGCTCATTACCTGATCTAGACCATACTAGACCACCAGGGATGGTGAGCTCAACACCTGATCTAGACCATACTAGACCACCAGGGATGGTGAGCTCAATACCTGAACCAGACCATACTAGACCACAAGGGATGGTGAGCTCAATACCTGATCTAGACTATACTAGACCACCAGGGATGGTGAGCTCAATACCTGATCTAGACTATACTAGACCACCAGGGATGGTGAGCTCAATACATGATCTAGACCATACTAGACCACCAGGGATGGTGAGCTCAATACCTGATCTAGACTATACTAGACCACCAGGGATGGTGAGCTCAATACCTGATCTAGACTATACTAGACCACCAGGGATGGTGAGCTCAATACCTGATCTAGACCATACTAGACCACCAGGGATGGTGAGCTCAATACCTGATCTAGACCATACTAGACCACCAGGGATGGTGAGCTCAATACCTGATCTAGACTATACTAGACCACCAGGGATGGTGAGCTCAATACCTGATCTAGACCATACTAGACCACCAGGGATGGTGAGCTCAATACCTGATCTAGACTATACTAGACCACCAGGGATGGTGAGCTCAATACCTGAACCAGACCATACTAGACCACCCGGGATGGTGAGCTCAATACCTGATCTAGACTATACTAGACCACCAGGGATGGTGAGCTCAATACCTGAACCAGGCCATACTAGACCACCAGGGATGTGAGCTCAATACCTGATCTAGACTATACTAGACCACCAGGGATGGTGAGCTCAATAACTGATCTAGACTATACTAGACCACCAGGGATGGTGAGCTCAATACCTGATCTAGACCATACTAGACCACCAAGGATGGTGAGCTCAATACCTGATCTAGACTATATTAGACCACCAGGGATGGTGAGCTGAATACCTGATCTAGACCATACTAGACCACCAGTGATGGTGAGCTCATTACCTGATCTAGACCATACAAGACCACCAGGGATGGTGAGCTCAATACCTGATCTAGACCATACTAGACCACCAGGGATGGTGAGCTCAATACCTGAACCAGACCATACTAGACCACCAGGGATGGTGAGCTCAATACCTGATCTAGACTATACTAGACCACCAGGGATGGTGAGCTCAATACCTGATCTAGACTATACTAGACCACCAGGGATGGTGAGCTCAATACCTGATCTAGACCATACTAGACCACCAGGGATGGTGAGCTCAATACCTGATCTAGACTATACTAGACCACCAGGGATGGTGAGCTCAATACCTGATCTAGACTATACTTGACCACCAGGGATAGTGAGCTCAATACCTGATCTAGACTATACTAGACCACCAGAGATGGTGAGCTCAATACCTGAACCAGACCATACTAGACCACCCGGGATGGTGAGCTCAATACCTGATCTAGACTATACTAGACCACCAGGGATGGTGAGCTCAATACCTGAACCAGACCATACTAGACCACCAGGGATGTGAGCTCAACACCTGATCTAGACTATACTAGACCACCAAGGATGGTGAGCTCAATACCTGATCTAGACTATACTAGACCACCAGGGATGGTGAGCTCAATTCCTGATCTAGACCATACTAGACCACCAAGGATGGTGAGCTCAATACCTGATCTAGACTATATTAGACCACCAGGGATGGTGAGCTCAATACCTGATCTAGACCATACTAGACCACCAGTGATGGTGAGCTCATTACCTGATCTAGACCATACAAGACCACCAGGGATGGTGAGCTCAATACCTGATCTAGACCATACTAGACCACCAGGGATGGTGAGCTCAATACCTGAACCAGACCATACTAGACCACCAGGGATGGTGAGCTCAATACCTGATCTAGACTATACTAGACCACCAGGGATGGTGAGCTCAATACCTGATCTAGACCATACTAGACCACCAGGGATGGTGAGCTCAATACCTGAACCAGACCATACTAGACCACCAGGGATGGTGAGCTCAATACCTGATCTAGACTATACTAGACCACCAGGGATGGTGAGCTCAATACCTGATCTAGACTATACTAGACCACCAGGGATGGTGAGCTCAATACCTGATCTAGACCATACTAGACCACCAGGGATGGTGAGCTCAATACCTGATCTAGACTATACTAGACCACCAGGGATGGTGAGCTCAATACCTGATCTAGACTATACTAGACCACCAGGGATGGTGAGCTCAATACCTGATCTAGACCATACTAGACCACCAGGGATGGTGAGCTCAATACCTGATCTAGACCATACTAGACCACCAGGGATGGTGAGCTCAATACCTGATCTAGACTATACTAGACCACCAGGGATGCTTAGCTCAATGTCTGTCCCAGACCTTACTAGACCACCAGGGATGCTTAGCTCAATACCTGACCCAGTCTGTACTAGGCCACCAGAGATGCTTAGCTCAATACCTGACCCAGTCTGTACTAGGCCACCAGGGATGCTTAGCTCAATACCTGACCCAGTCTGTACTAGGCCACCAGGGATGCTTAGCCTAATACCTGACCCAGTCCGTACTAGACCACCAGGGGTGCTTTTTAACTCCTTCGTTGCTCCCCTAATTATGATTACACATCAAGTTATTGCCCTAGGCCACCAAGGATGTTTGCCAATTACTTTCCCAGACAAGCAGGGCCTCTGTCCATAATTAAACTTTGCTCCAAGAATGATTGAAATGTATCTCATTACCACACTAGACCGCCAGGGAAGCATCAGTAACCCTTTAATGTCCTGGGACACCAGAGATATTGATATAAGTCCCTTAATTGACCTAGACCACTAGAAATGTTGTGATTAACCCTTTAATCACACTAGACAGCCAGGGACAATTACATTTACCAATTACTACCCAAGAACAGCAGGACTTCTGACCTTAACTGGTTACTTTCCTAAGATATTAACATTAAACCAACAGATATGTTCACAATTTTTTTTACTTTACCAGACCACCAGGGATGCGGACATTAATTGCTTTTCAGCCCTAGACCACCAGGGATTTTGGCAGTGATGACCAAATGTCCTGGTATTGAGATCTATTGGAGACCATGAAGGGTGTTGGTATTAACCTTGATTTCCTGGGATAATAGAAGGTCTGGACTGTGTAAGGACTATATGACTGACTACAGATGGTCCTGTACGCTGATCCTACCCTGCGCTGACCCTCGGGGTACTGCTACCAGCCGGTGACCCTGTACGGGGTGATCAGTGTATAGGGAGATGCGGGTGAAAGGTGCGGCCATTACTCATTCATAAGATTCAGTTTCCAAATTCATTATTGAAAAGTGGAAAGAGACTCAGACGAATCAGGTGTCGTATTCCGAGGAAGGAGCCGAGTGCCAGGAATTAACACGTCTTCTGCCAGCGAGGCTCACACTACCTGTCCTGTGCCTGCGAGGCTCACACTGGCCACCCAGTGCTAGTGAGGCTCACACTACCTGCCCGGTGCCAGCGAGGCTCATACTGCCTGCCTAATGCCAGGGAGGCTCACACTGCCTGCCCGGTGTCAGCGAGGCTCATACTGCCTGCCTAATGCCAGAGAGGCTCACACTGCCTGCCCGATGCCAGCGAGGCTAATACTGCCTGCCCGGTGCCAGCGAGGCTCATACTGCCTGCCTAATGCCAGCGAGGCTCACACTGCCTGCTCGGTGCCAGCGAGGCTCATACTGCCTGCCCAGTGCTAGTGAGGCTCACACTACCTGCCCAGTGCCAGCGAGGCTCATACTGCCTGCCTAATGCCAGCGAGGCTCACACTGCCTGCCTAATGCCAGCGAGGCTCACACTGCCTGCCTGATGCCAGCGAGGCTCACACTACCTGCCCGGTGCCAGCGAGGCTCACACTGCCTGCCTAATGCCAGCGAGGCTCACACTGCCTGCCTGATGCCAGCGAGGCTCACACTGCCTGCCTGATGCCAGCGAGGCTCACACTACCTGCCCGGTGCCAGCGAGGCTCACACTGCCTGCCTGAGGCCAGCAAGGCTCACACTGCCTGCCTGATGCCAGCGAGGCTCACACTGCCTGCCTGATGACAGCGAGGCTCACACTGCCCGCCTGATGCCAGCGAGGTTCACACTGCCCGCCCAATGCCAGCGAGGCTCAAACTACCTGCCCGGTGCCAGCGAGGCTCACACTGCCTGTCCTGTGCCTGCGAGGCTCACACTGCCTACCTGGTGCCAATGAGACTCACACTGACCACTCGGTGCCAATGAGGCTCACACTGCCCACCTGGTTACCAGGAAGTCTCACACTTCCCATCGGTGTTCGGTGCCAGAGAGGTTCACAGTGCATGCCGAGTGAAAGTGAAGCTCACACTGCCTGCACGATGTCAGAGTGGCGCATACTGCCAGCCTAGGCCCAGTGCCAGAGAGGCTTACACTGCCTGCTCAGGTCTGGTGCCAGAGAGGCTCACAGTGCCTGCCGAGTGCAAGTGAGGCTCACATTATCTGCACGATGCCAGGGAGGCTCATACTGCCAGCATAGGCGCAGTGCCAGCATGGCACACACTGCCCACTCGGGCCTGGTGCCAGAGAGGCTCACACTGCCCACCCGATGCAAGTGAGGCTCACACTGCCTGTCCCCTGCCAGTGAGGCTCACACTGCCTGCCCGATGCCAACAAGGCTCACATTGTCCACCCGATGCCAGCAAGGCTCACACTGCCTGCCCTGTGCCAGTGAGACTCACACTGCCCACGCGATGTCAGCAAGACTCACATTGCCCGCCTGGTGCCAGCAAGGCTAACACTGACATTGCAGTGGATCGCTGCATATAGCTTGGTACTGTATGATCGTGGTACTGGTTTTATATTCATGTACTGATGATGGTTTCGGTGCTGTATTCAAGTTCTCATGACAGTTCCAGTGCTGTATTCCTGTACTAATGATGGTTCTGGTGCTGTATTCCTGTAATGATGGTGGTTCTGATTCTTTATGCAGATGTACTAATCCTTGATTTGGTAAATTTGACAATAGATTATTATAGGGTCAGTGTGCTGACCTTAGCAGCCATGGACAACACAAAGTGGGTAACTAAAGCCCTCATACACTTTACCTGTTATCTGAATGTTGGTTTGGCAAATTGTTCGGCAAACAGATAACTTGCCCAACTCTCCCCTACACAGAAGCGCTAGCTCTTCTGTGCTCTCTATGAGGGAGCTGCTGTCGATCATCTCTGGTAGTATCGGTAGCTCCAAATTGGACATGATTGATCCTTATCTATCCTGTGAATCCTCTGTCAGGAGCTCTCGTACACATTAGACTGTTGGCTGAACCCGTCAATATCAGTGGTTTTGGCCGACATTGGTCTAATTTCCAAAGTAAAGAGTGACAACCGTGGCTTCTTTTTAATTGTACACATTCGTTATTCCAAATCCATGTTAAAATATCGTATCATATCAACAGAAGCAGCGTGAATGATGACGCGTTTTGAGGAGTTATCGGTCTTAGTCAAAATTAAAGGACTCTAAAGTGCTAATTAGTGTTGAGCGATACCGTCTGATACTTGAAAGTATCGGTATCGGATAGTATCGGCCGATACCCGAAAAATATCGGATATCGCCGATACCGATATCCGATACCAATACAAGTCAATGGGACATCAAGTATCGGAAGGTATTCTCATGGTTCCCAGGGTCTGAAGGAGAGGAAACTCTCCTTCAGGCCCTGGGATCCATAGGGATGTGTAAAATAAAGAATTAAAATAAAAAATATTGATATGCTCACCTCTCCGGCGGCCCCTGGACTTCACACTGCTAACCGGGAGGCTTCTTTGTTTAAAAAGCGCGCCTTTCGGACCTGTGAATGACGTCCCGGCTTCTGATTGGTCGCGTGCCGCCCATGTGACCGGCACGCGACCAATCAGAGGCCGCGACGTCATTCGCAGGTCCTCAATTCCTAGAATTAGCAGTTTTGTGAATGAGAATGACGTCGCGGCTTCTGATTGGCCGCGTGCCGGTCACATGGGCGGCACGCGACCAATCAGAAGCCGGGACGTCATTCACAGGTCCGAAAGGCGCGCTTTTTAAACAAAGAAGCCTCCCGGATAGCAGCGTGAAGTCCAGGGGCCGCCGGAGAGGTGAGCATATCAATATTTTTTATTTTAATTCTTTATTTTCCACATCCCTATTGATTCGATACCGATACCCGATATCACAAAAATATCGGATCTCGGTATCGGAATTCCGATACCGCAAATATCGGCCGATACCCGATACTTGCGGTATCGGAATGCTCAACACTAGTGCTAATATGTAGTTCTGAAAAATGTTCAATCACGTCATAGGTGTTGGAATAAAGAATGTGCGCATTGTCAAGGTGCCACAGTCATCACTTTTTACATTGGAATTTACACTCAGAGGAGCTGTCAAGTTGACCATGTGTGATAAATCGTCTCACTTGGCTGCACATAGAGGTAGACACCGGAATGCTGTGTCTTTAAATCTTCCACTGGTTTATTAAAGGTGTTGCATAAACCAGTGCAGTATTAGCAAAACAAACCCAGACTCCCTGGCATAACGGGAAAACAAAAAACATAACGCATGGCACAGTCAGTGTTTCTGCAGGTATCGGCCCGCTCGGGAACAAACAACAAAAGTTCAGCTTTCCTTATCATGAAAACACAGCCCTGGAGCTTACATCTCCAGACACCCCCCTACTGAATGAGCCAGAAGGCTGTGTATTTATCATCAGGACTCCACCCACTCTATTGCTGTTCACTCAACTCAACCTAGCCCTAAACATGGCCAATTAACCCCTCTCAGCACTTAGTATGCTGGAGCGTTTTCCTAGGTTCATATCACTGAAGCTAACAACCTCAGTGATACATATCACCTCTCCAGCACTTTGCCAGTGACTTTGTCACACGTGCCTTTGGAGATATGAGATAAGCAATAATTGTAGAGCACAACTGCATAGGTGAGCCCGTACTTCCATGACTAGTCTAATGTGGATGAGGGCCTTAAGTATTATTTAAAGGGTATGGATACTTTTAGTCTTACTTACCTGTATGTGACCACTTAAAGTACCTAGGGCATCATAGATGTCAAATATGGCCCTGACTGGAACATCTAGAAGAATTAGGAAGCACCCAGATATTGGGGATCTAGAAAGCTTTGGGCAGTATGAGGAAGGTGTTAACGATTAAGATAGAATTGTGATATGCCAGTAAGGAGTAGGATTCAGTCATCTATGAATCCGAAGATGACATCGATGGAGGTCTGTGGTGCTCTGAGTGATTTCAGTGGAGCTCCGAGAGTGAGCCCAAAGTTGAATCCAATTAATGGAGGTTCTGGCTCATAGACTCCCAATGAGGTCAATTTCCAGTTACGAATTTAGATGATTTTCCCCTATAAAAATGTTTTTCTTTTTCTGAACTTGTCATACGTTTGTCATGTTCTCTACCATTATGTCTCGTGTTTGACATATTCTCACTGGAAGGTATTTTAAAGCCACTTGAGTATGTAGACATTTCTTTACTGTCAAGGTCAGGGGGCGTAGAGCGAGGGACAGAATTTGGCAGAGACATGAGAAGAGTGACAAGTTCCAGATAATCTTAGTGACAGTGATTTCTCTGAATCAGAAAAAGTGACATGGGTGCCCATCAGGGGAGACTCTAGTGACTGATCTATAATTGGCCTTAGTGAGGTCTAAGCATGTAACAGAATTATGGAATCATAGAACGGTAGAGTTGGAAGGGACCTCCTGGGTCATCTGGTCCAACCCCCTGCTCAATGCAGGATTCACTAAACAATCTCAGACAGATGTCTGTCCAGCCTCTGTTTGAAGACTTCCATGGAAGTAGAACTCACCACCTCTCGTGGCCGCCTGTTCCACTCATTGATCACCCTCACTGTCAAAAAGTTTTTTCTAATATCTAATCTGTATCTTCTCCCTTTCAGCTTCATTCTATTGCTTCTCGTGTTTCCATGTGCAAACGAGAATAATGGTGATCTCTCTACACTGGGACATCCCTTCAGATATTTGTAGACAGCTTAAAGTGTTCTTTTTTGCAAGCTAAACATTCCCAGATTCTTTAACCGTTCCTCGTAGGTCATACTTTGCAGTCTGCTCACCATCCTGCTCGCTCTTCTCTGAACTTTCTCCAGTTTTTCCATTTCTTTTTTAAAATGTGTGGGCACAGTATTCAAGATGTGGCCTGACTAAGGAGGAGTAGAGTGGGATAATTACTTCACGTGATCTAGACTCTATTCTTCTCTTAATATATCCCATAATACAATATTGTGTCCCATGAAATCAAAAAGCTTCCAATGCATGGAGATGCAATATTTGGATAATATTAACACCACTGATGAACGTATACTCACATGGTGCCCAGTGTAATGATTCCAAAAAAATATGTCCAGAGTCTGGACTCACTAGAGAATGTTCTGGTAGACCAGAGAGGAGACAAAGCCATCATTACGCTTGAGAAAATCAACTGGTTCTCGACTGGTTCTTGAATCACAACTATTAATTATCGCTTTGGTGGCTTCAATGGAAAACTATGCTGAATGGAGATGAAGTCTTTCTTGATGTACCATCTTCCACTGTTATGAGGTTTTTGAAGGGTTTAAGCTCACTCTTTACGACTCGCACTCCAGTTACCACCATGTTACTACAGTGTCATTGAACACTAGACAGATTTTACAAGGCCTGAGAGCCCAAATCATGAAAAGTGTCCCCAAGTGTTATTTTCACTTCTCAATCACCCCTCAGAACAATTGATTATAGTCACGGGACCTATTTGAGAAGATAACATTTTGCAGAATGTTGTTTTCACCACCAGCACAAAGCAACTTTGGTTATGGCCCCATCAAGCTCATGTTCCTGTGGTCTCTAATGTAAGCAAATAAGTGTCTCGTGTATCTATCCTAGCTTTTTTCCTCGACTGGTTGCTTCTTTCAAGTTCCTGGACTCTAGTTCTTGTCTACAAACTGTTTCTGAATCTAACTTTTTCCTTGATTCTGCATTGTCTCTGTTGTCCATGACAACCTCTCCCCCCTCATAATAAGTGAGCATGTCATGAGGCCTACACAGACCTCTGACCTGCTCACGTTAGTCCACATTGCTCAATCGTTTATAGTTCCTTGTACAGTGGCAGGGGTAGGATGGCCTGGGGAGCCTATGGTTCTTCTTGTCGAGACATTCCATCAGTGTTCTGGTGTTGGCTTCCCCGCTTGAATTGGATGGAGAGGCTGTAGGGTTGTAAGGACAAGCTCCACCGCAGCAATCTTCCATTGTCCCCTGATACGCGGTTCAGCCATGTGAGGGGGTTGTGGTCTGTAACAATTGTAAAGTCTCTGCCATACAAGTATGGCTGCAATTTTTTTAGCGCCCATATGATGGCAAGGCACTCCTTTTCAATAGGGGCAACTTCCCGATCCAGTAGTTTCCGACTGGCAAAAGCAACAGGATGTTCTTCTCCGGCGGCGTTCACTTGGCTAAGTACTGCCCCAATCCCAAAGGTGGATGAATCTATCTGCACGAGGAACCTGCGCTTATAATCAGGGGCAGCCAAGACAGGAGCAGTGATGAGGGCTGTCTTTAATGCTGAAAAGGCATGCTCGCATGCAGTCCCCACATCACATTCCTAGGCATGTTCTTGCGGGTCAGGTCGGTTAGGGGTTTTGCCAAGGTACTGAAGTTAGAAACAAATTTTCAATAGTAACCAGCAGTTCCTAAAAATGCAATACCTGCTTTTTAGTCTGGGGTCTACACCAGTTGCTAATGGCTTCCACCTTGGCAGGCTCAAGCCTTAGGGTCCCACCCCCTACTCTATGCCCGAGGTACTGCACCTCAGCCATCCCTATTTGGCATTTATCAGAGCAAATGGTCAGTCCTGCAGCAAGGATACAGTCTAGCACTATGCCCAAGTGTTTAAGATGTTCCTCCCAGGTGGTGCTAAAAATGGCAATGTCATCTAAGTAAGCACAGGCAAAGTCCTGACATTGTTGTAACAGTTGATCTACCAGTCTCTGGAAAGTAGCGGGGGCATTTTTCATCCCAAAGGGCATTCCCAGGAACTCAAAAAGCCCAAATGGAGTAATGAAGGCTGAGCGCACCCGTGCCTCCTCCGTTAGGGGTATCTGCCAGTACCCCTTGCTCAAGTCTAACGTGGTCACAAATTGGGCACTTGCCAGACGATCCAATAGATCATCAATCCTGGGCATGGGGTAAGCATCACTCTTGGTGGCATCATTTAATCGTTTGTAATCAATGCAGAATCGTGTTGTACCATCCTTCTTGGGTACCAGGACAACAGGAGAGGCCCAAGAACTGTAAGATGGCTGAACAACTCCCAGTCGTTTCATCTCCTCCAGTTCGCTCTTTATCAAAGCCTTGAACAGCCTCTGGAACCCGGTAGGCAGCCTGCTCGATGGGGCGTTGTCCGGCGGTTTCCACATGGTGGCTGGTGAAAGTAGTCTTCCCCGGCTTTGACGAGAAAGCAGTAGCCATCGGCCTTAGTACGGCGAAAATATCGTCCTTTTGTATATCCTATAAATGGGAGTCCAGGGGCACGTGTTCCAGTGATCCTCCTGCTTGGGCGATCTGGAGAACATCGGAGAGATACTCGTTGGCGGCGGTATCACTAGAGGGGTGGTAGACGGCTAAAACAGGCAGAGATCGGTCGTGGTAGTCTTTCAGAAGGTTAATGTGGATGGTTTTCTGTCGTCGACCACTAGCGTCCAGAGCAATAACATAGTTAGTGTCATTAATTTTCTTGACAACCTGAAAGGGCCTTCCCACACTGCTTGAAGCTTGTTGGAAGGGGAAGCAATAATCATGAGCACTTGTTGTCCTTCCATAAATTCCCAGGTCCTGGCATTACGGTCATACCAGATTTTTTGTCTGGACTGGGCCATTCGCTGATGTTCTTTAGCCAAGGTAGCTAGCTGGGCAAGATGGTCTCTGAACTCTAGAACATAGGGAATGATGGGCATTCCGGTGTCTAAGATATCTCCCTCCAAATGTTCTTTCAGAAGAGTGAGAGGTCCACAGACCTTCCGGCTAAACAGGTGGGCCAGAGGACCTATGATGTCGACAGCTACACGTTGAAATGGTTCTTCAATCATGGGCAGGGATTGTAGGGGTACCTTATGTTGAGCTCCTGGATGCCGCATTCGCTGGCACACATCGCAGATGCGGCAATAATGGGCTACCGACTGCGAGATGCCAGGCCAATAAAAACTTTGGGTGAGTCTCTTTTTAGTCCTTTTCCTCCCTTGATGCCCAGCCAAGGGAATGTCATGGGCCAGTTGGAGTAGCTGTGCCCTGTACTTCTGAGGGACAATGAGTTGCCTGGTCGTTGCATCAGGGTTGTCCCTGTCACTGACCTTTGCTACACGATAATAAACGTTTTCTTGAGTGAAGCCATCCCCATTATCTCCCATGTGCCCAGTTTCTGCCCTTAGCCTAAGGGCTGCTAAGGTAGTGTCCCCCTCTATTTCTCTCCTAAACTCCTCTCTATCCCAAGACTCTCCCAATGTAGTAGCAGCGAACGTATTTCTCACCAACTCTGATGAAGTTCGTGGTGGTTGCTCCCCGGTGTGGTCCGGATGACATAGTTCTTGAAGGGCATGCAGTCGGGTGACTGCTCCCACAAATTGGCATTGTAACTCTCCAATGTCATTCCCAAGGAGAATATCTGCAGAAAGTCCCATTGATTTCAATAGGGTTTGGGTATGTTCGTTGAACATTGGGATGCTCGTTGAACCGAACCAAACCTTGAAAGGTTTGCTCATCTGTAGGGGCAGCATCATGCTGTGGGGAGACTTTTCTTCAGCAGGGGCAGGAAACCTGGTCAGATTTGATGGTAAAATGGATGGAGCTAATAAAAAAAGGGCCATCTTTGAAAAAAATCTGTGAGAGGCTGCAAAGGACTTGAGACTGAGGTTCACTTAACGACCCTAAACATCCTGCCACAATGGAGAGTTTAGATCAAAGGATATTCATGTGGGTGAATGGTATTGCCACAATCCAGACCCAAAGCTCATTGAGAATCTTTGATAAGCCTTGAAAATTACTCATCACAGACGTCTCCATCCAACATCACTGAGGGAGAGCAAGTGTGCAAAGAGGAAAGGGGAAAAAATGTCAGAGACAGACCCCAAAATACTGCAGCAGTAATTGCAGCAAATGGTGGTCCTGCACAGTATTGTTTCAGGGGGCTGAATATAATAGCAGTTCACAATTGTCAGATTTATATTTAAAAAATAATTAGAAAACCCCGTATAATTTCCTTTCCACTTCTCAAATACTTGTTACCTTGTGTTGGTATCACAGAAAATCCCATAAAATAAATTTAAGTTTGTTCATGTAGCAACATGACAATATGTGGAAATGTTCACAGGGTTTGAATACTTTTTAATACTCATCATTTCCTCCTAAATTCTGAATGGCATTTTCTAAGATGTAAAATGTAATAACTTGTTAACTATCCGTTCTTTAAAAATAGAACACTTAAGATAAGACACTTCCATATCGTATAGCGGCATATAGGAAAGAGTGTGAACATGACAACAGCCAATCACATGGGAGTGTGTACATGACACCCACCAAAAAGAGCCGAACAACAGCAACAATCTGAAAGAAGCAACAAAAATAGAAATCAATGCCACAGTGTCCAGCTGAAATGAGGAGGAGAAAATTAACATATATAGTCTCCAATTTGTTCTTAGGAAAACCTTTAATCTTGCACATAGGAGCAGTATTATAGTAGTTATATTCTTGTACATAGGGGGCAGTATTATAGTAGTTATATTCTTGTATATAGGAGCAGTATAATAGTAGTTATATTCTTGTACATAGGGGGCAGTATTATAATAGTTATATTCTTGTATATAGGAGCAGTATAATAGTAGTTATATTCTTGTACATAGGGGGCAGTATTAATGTAGTTATATTCTTGTACATAGGGGGCAGTATTATAGTAGTTATATTCTTGTACATAGGGGGCAGTATTATAGTAGTTATATTCTTGTACATAGGAGCAGTATTATAGTAGTTATATTCTTGTACATAGGAGCAGTATAATAGTAGTTATATTCTTGTACATAGGAGCAGTATTATAGTAGTTATATTCTTGTACATAGGGGCAGTATAATAGTAGTTATATTCTTGTACATAGGAGCAGTATTATAGTAGTTATATTCTTGTACATAGGAGCAGTATTATAGTAGTTATATTCTTGTACATAGGGGCAGTATTATAGTAGATATAGTCTTGTACATAGTAGCAGTATTATAGTAGTTATATTCTTGTACATAGGAGCAGTATTATAGTAGTTATATTCTTGTACATAGGAGCAGTATTATAGTAGTTATATTCTTGTACATAGGGGCAGTATTATAGTAGTTATATTCTTGTACATAGGAGCAGTATTATAGTAGTTATATTCTTGTACATAGGGGCAGTATAATAGTAGTTATATTCTTGTACATAGGAGCAGTATTATAGTAGTTATATTCTTGTACATAGGAGCAGTATTATAGTAGTTATATTCTTGTATATAGGAGCAGTATAATAGTAGTTATATTCTTGTACATAGGGGCAGCATTACAGTAGTTATATTCTTGTACATAGGAGCAGTATTATAGTAGTTATATTCTTGTACATAGGAGCAGTATTATAGTAGTTATATTCTTGTACATAGGGGCAGTATTATAGTAGTTATATTCTTGTACATAGGAGCAGTATTATAGTAGTTATATTCTTGTACATAGGGGCAGTATTATAGTAGTTATATTCTTGTATATAGGAGCAGTATAATAGTAGTTATATTCTTGTACATAGGGGCAGCATTACAGTAGTTATATTCTTGTACATAGGAGCAGTATTATAGTAGTTATATTCTTGTACATAGGAGCAGTATAATAGTAGTTATATTCTTGTACATAGGGACAGTATTATAGTAGTTATATTCTTGTACATAGGAGCAGTATAATAGTAGTTATATTCTTGTACATAGGGACAGTATTATAGTAGTTATATTCTTGTACATAGGAGCAGTATTATAGTAGTTATATTCTGGTACATAGGGGCAGTATTATTGTAGTTATATTCTTGTACATAGGGTCAGTATTATAGTAGATATAGTCTTGTACATAGGGGCAGTATTATAGTAGTTATATTCTTGAACATAGTAGCAGTATTATAGTAGTTATATTCTTGTACATAGGAGCAGTATTATAGTAGTTATATTCTTGTACATAGGAGCAGTATTATAGTAGTTATATTCTTGTACATAGGAGCAGTATTATAGTAGTTATATTCTTGTACATAGGGGCAGTATAATAGTAGTTATATTCTTGTACATAGGAGCAGTATTATAGTAGTTATATTCTTGTACATAGGAGCAGTATTATAGTAGTTATATTCTTGTACATAGGGGCAGTATTATAGTAGATATAGTCTTGTACATAGTAGCAGTATTATAGTAGTTATATTCTTGTACATAGGAGCAGTATTATAGTAGTTATATTCTTGTACATAGGAGCAGTATTATAGTAGTTATATTCTTGTACATAGGGGCAGTATTATAGTAGTTATATTCTTGTACATAGGAGCAGTATTATAGTAGTTATATTCTTGTACATAGGGGCAGTATTATATTAGATATAGTCTTGTACATAGTAGCAGTATTATAGTAGTTATATTCTTGTACATAGGAGCAGTATTATAGTAGTTATATTCTTGTACATAGGAGCAGTATTATAGTAGTTATATTCTTGTACATAGGGGCAGTATTATAGTAGTTATATTCTTGTACATAGGAGCAGTATTATAGTAGTTATATTCTTGTACATAGGGGCAGTATTATATTAGATATAGTCTTGTACATAGTAGCAGTATTATAGTAGTTATATTCTTGTACATAGGAGCAGTATTATAGTAGTTATATTCTTGTACATAGGGGCAGTAAAATAGTAGTTATATTCTTGTACATAGGAGCAGTATTATAGTAGTTATATTCTTGTACATAGGGGCAGTATTATAGTAGTTATATTCTTGTACATAGGGGCAGTATTATAGTAGATATAGTCTTGTACATAGGGGCAGTATTATAGTAGTTATATTCTTGAACATAGGGGCAGTATTATAGTAGTTATATTCTTGTATATAGGAGCAGTATTATAGTAGATATAGTCTTGTACATAGGGGCAGTATTATAGTAGTTATATTCTTGTACATAGGGGAAGTATAATAGCAGTTATATTCTTGTACATAGGAGCAGTATTATAGTAGTTATATTCTTGTACATAGGGGCAGTATTATAGTAGTTATATTCTTGTACATAGGGGGCAGTATTATAGTAGTTATATTCTTGTACATAGGGGCAGCATTACAGTAGTTATATTCTTGTACATAGGAGCAGTATTATAGTAGGTATATTCTTGTACATAAGGGCAGTATTATAGTAGTTATATTCTTGTATATAGGGGCAGTATTATAGTAGTTATATTCTTGTACATAGGAGCAGTATTATAGTAGTTATATTCTTGTACATAGGAGCAGTATTATTGTAGTTATATTCTTGTACATAAGGGCAGTATTATAGTAGTTATATTCTTGTATATAGGGGCAGTATTATAGTAGTTATATTCTTGTACATAGGAGCAGTATTATAGTAGTTATATTCTTGTATATAGGGGCAGTATTATAGTAGTTATATTCTTGTACATAGGGGCTGTATTATAGTAGTTATATTCTTGTACATAGGAGCAGTATTATAGTAGTTATATTCTTGTATATAGGGGCAGTATTATAGTAGTTATATTCTTGTACATAGGGGCAGTATTATAGTAGTTATATTCTTGTACATAGGAGCAGTATTATAGTAGTTATATTCTTGTACATAGGGGGCAGTATTATAGTAGTTATATTCTTGTACATAGGGGCAGCATTACAGTAGTTATATTCTTGTACATAGGAGCAGTATTATAGTAGTTATATTCTTGTATATAGGGGCAGTATTATAGTAGTTATATTCTTGTACATAGGGGCTGTATTATAGTAGTTATATTCTTGTACATAGGAGCAGTATTATAGTAGTTATATTCTTGTATATAGGGGCAGTATTATAGTAGTTATATTCTTGTACATAGGGGCAGTATTATAGTAGTTATATTCTTGTACATAGGAGCAGTATTATAGTAGTTATATTCTTGTACATAGGGGGCAGTATTATAGTAGTTATATTCTTGTACATAGGGGCAGCATTACAGTAGTTATATTCTTGTACATAGGAGCAGTATTATAGTAGTTATATTCTTGTACATAGGGGGCAGTATTATAGTAGTTATATTCTTGTACATAGGACCAGTATTATAGTAGTTATATTCTTGTACATAGGGGCAGTATTATAGTAGTTATATTCTTGTATATAGGGACAGTATTATAGTAGATATATTCTTGTACATAGGAGCAGTATTATAGTAGTTATATTCTTGTACATAGGAGCAGTATTATAGTAGTTATATTCTTGTACATAGGAGGCAGTATTATAGTAGTTATATTCTTGTACATAGGAGCAGTATTATAGTAGTTATATTCTTGTACATAGGGGCAGTATTATAGTAGATATAGTCTTGTACATAGTAGCAGTATTATAGTAGTTATATTCTTGTACATAGGGGCAGTATTATAGTAGGTATATTCTTGTACATAGTAGCAGTATTATATTAGTTATATTCTTGTACATAGGGGCAGTATAATAGTAGTTATATTCTTGTACATAGGAGCAGTATTATAGTAGTTATATTCTTGTACATAGGGGCAGTATTATAGTAGTTATATTCTTGTACATAGGGGCAGTATTATAGTAGATATAGTCTTGTACATAGGGGCAGTATTATAGTAGTTATATTCTTGAACATAGGGGCAGTATTATAGTAGTTATAGTCTTGTATATAGGAGCAGTATTATAGTAGATATAGTCTTGTACATAGGGGCAGTATTATAGTAGTTATATTCTTGTACATAAGGGAAGTATTATAGTAGTTATATTCTTGTACATAGGAGCAGTATTATAGTAGTTATATTCTTGTACATAGGGGCAGTATTATAGTAGTTATATTCTTGTACATAGGGGCAGTATTATAGTAGTTATATTCTTGTACATAGGAGCAGTATTATAGTAGTTATATTCTTGTACATAGGAGCAGTATTATAGTAGTTATATTCTTGTACATAGGAGCAGTATTATAGTAGTCATATTCTTGTACGTAGAGGGCAGTATTATAGTAGTTATATTCTTGTACATAGGGGCAGTATTATAGTAGTTATATTTTTGTACATAGAGGGCAGTATTATAGTAGTTATATTCTTGTACATAGGGGCAGTATTATAATAGTTATATTCTTGTACATAGGAGCAGTATTATAGTAGTTATATTCTTGTACATAGGGGCAGTATTATAATAGTTATATTCTTGTACATAGGAGCAGTATTATAGTAGTTATATTCTTGTACATAGGGGCAGTATTATAGTAGTTATATTCTTGTACATAGGGGCAGTATTATAGTAGTTATATTCTTGTACATAGGAGCAGTATTATAGTAGTTATATTCATGTACACAGGAGCAGTATTATAGTAGTGATATTCTTGTACATAGGAGCAGTATTATAGCAGTCATATTTTTGTACGTAGGGGGCAGTATTATAGTAGTTATATTCTTGTACATATGAGCAGTAATATAGTAGTTATATTCTTGCACATAGGGGCAGTATTATAGTAGTTATATTCTTTTACATAGGGGCAGTATTATAGTAGTTATATTCTTGTACATAGGGGGCAGTATTATAGTAGTTATATTCTTGAACATAGGGGCAGTATTATAGTAGTTATATTCTTGTACATAGGAGCAGTATTATAGTAGTTATATTCTTGCACATAGGGGCAGTATTATAGTAGTTATATTCTTGTACATAGGGGGCAGTATTATAGTAGTTATATTCTTGTACATAGGAGCAGTATTATAGCAGTCATATTTTTGTACATAGGAGCAGTATCATAGTAGTTATATTTTTGTACATAGGAGCAGTATCATAGTAGTTATATTCTTGTACATAGGGGCAGTATTATAGTAGTTATATTCTTGTACATAGGAGCAGTATTATAGTAGTTATATTCTTGCACATAGGGGCAGTATTATAGTAGTTATATTCTTTTACATAGGGGGCAGTATTATAGTAGTTATATTCTTGTACATAGGGGCAGTATTATAGTAGTTATATTCTTTTACATAGGGGGCAGTATCATAGTAGTTATATTCTTGTACATAGGAGCAGTATCATAGTAGTTATATTCTTGTACATAGGGGCAGTATTATAGTAGTTATATTCTTATACATAGGAGCTGTATTATAGTAGTTATATTCTTGTACATAGGGGGCAGTATTATAGTAGTTATATTCTTGTACATAGGGGGCAGTATTATAGTAGTTATATTCTTGTACATAGTAGCAGTATTATAGTAGTTATATTCTTGTACATAGGGGCAGTATAATAGTAGTTATATTCTTGTACATAGGAGCAGTATTATAGTAGTTATATTCTTGTACATAGGGGCAGTATTATAGTAGTTATATTCTTGTACATAGGGGCAGTATTATAGTAGATATAGTCTTGTACATAGGGGCAGTATTATAGTAGTTATATTCTTGAACATAGGGGCAGTATTATAGTAGTTATATTCTTGTATATAGGAGCAGTATTATAGTAGATATAGTCTTGTACATAGGGGCAGTATTATAGTAGTTATATTCTTGTACATAGGGGAAGTATTATAGCAGTTATATTCTTGTACATAGGAGCAGTATTATAGTAGTTATATTCTTGTACATAGGGGCAGTATTATAGTAGTTATATTCTTGTACATAGGGGGCAGTATTATAGTAGTTATATTCTTGTACATAGGGGCAGCATTACAGTAGTTATATTCTTGTACATAGGAGCAGTATTATAGTAGTTATATTCTTGTACATAGGAGCAGTATTATAGTAGTTATATTCTTGTACATAGGGGCAGTATTATAGTAGTTATATTCTTGTACATAGGAGCAGTATTATAGTAGTTATATTCTTGTACATAGGGGCAGTATTATAGTAGTTATATTCTTGTATATAGGAGCAGTATAATAGTAGTTATATTCTTGTACATAGGGGCAGCATTACAGTAGTTATATTCTTGTACATAGGAGCAGTATTATAGTAGTTATATTCTTGTACATAGGAGCAGTATAATAGTAGTTATATTCTTGTACATAGGGACAGTATTATAGTAGTTATATTCTTGTACATAGGAGCAGTATAATAGTAGTTATATTCTTGTACATAGGGACAGTATTATAGTAGTTATATTCTTGTACATAGGAGCAGTATTATAGTAGTTATATTCTGGTACATAGGGGCAGTATTATTGTAGTTATATTCTTGTACATAGGGTCAGTATTATAGTAGATATAGTCTTGTACATAGGGGCAGTATTATAGTAGTTATATTCTTGAACATAGTAGCAGTATTATAGTAGTTATATTCTTGTACATAGGAGCAGTATTATAGTAGTTATATTCTTGTACATAGGAGCAGTATTATAGTAGTTATATTCTTGTACATAGGAGCAGTATTATAGTAGTTATATTCTTGTACATAGGGGCAGTATAATAGTAGTTATATTCTTGTACATAGGAGCAGTATTATAGTAGTTATATTCTTGTACATAGGAGCAGTATTATAGTAGTTATATTCTTGTACATAGGGGCAGTATTATAGTAGATATAGTCTTGTACATAGTAGCAGTATTATAGTAGTTATATTCTTGTACATAGGAGCAGTATTATAGTAGTTATATTCTTGTACATAGGAGCAGTATTATAGTAGTTATATTCTTGTACATAGGGGCAGTATTATAGTAGTTATATTCTTGTACATAGGAGCAGTATTATAGTAGTTATATTCTTGTACATAGGGGCAGTATTATATTAGATATAGTCTTGTACATAGTAGCAGTATTATAGTAGTTATATTCTTGTACATAGGAGCAGTATTATAGTAGTTATATTCTTGTACATAGGGGCAGTATAATAGTAGTTATATTCTTGTACATAGGAGCAGTATTATAGTAGTTATATTCTTGTACATAGGGGCAGTATTATAGTAGTTATATTCTTGTACATAGGGGCAGTATTATAGTAGATATAGTCTTGTACATAGGGGCAGTATTATAGTAGTTATATTCTTGAACATAGGGGCAGTATTATAGTAGTTATATTCTTGTATATAGGAGCAGTATTATAGTAGATATAGTCTTGTACATAGGGGCAGTATTATAGTAGTTATATTCTTGTACATAGGGGAAGTATAATAGCAGTTATATTCTTGTACATAGGAGCAGTATTATAGTAGTTATATTCTTGTACATAGGGGCAGTATTATAGTAGTTATATTCTTGTACATAGGGGGCAGTATTATAGTAGTTATATTCTTGTACATAGGGGCAGCATTACAGTAGTTATATTCTTGTACATAGGAGCAGTATTATAGTAGGTATATTCTTGTACATAAGGGCAGTATTATAGTAGTTATATTCTTGTATATAGGGGCAGTATTATAGTAGTTATATTCTTGTACATAGGAGCAGTATTATAGTAGTTATATTCTTGTACATAGGAGCAGTATTATTGTAGTTATATTCTTGTACATAAGGGCAGTATTATAGTAGTTATATTCTTGTATATAGGGGCAGTATTATAGTAGTTATATTCTTGTACATAGGAGCAGTATTATAGTAGTTATATTCTTGTATATAGGGGCAGTATTATAGTAGTTATATTCTTGTACATAGGGGCTGTATTATAGTAGTTATATTCTTGTACATAGGAGCAGTATTATAGTAGTTATATTCTTGTATATAGGGGCAGTATTATAGTAGTTATATTCTTGTACATAGGGGCAGTATTATAGTAGTTATATTCTTGTACATAGGAGCAGTATTATAGTAGTTATATTCTTGTACATAGGGGGCAGTATTATAGTAGTTATATTCTTGTACATAGGGGCAGCATTACAGTAGTTATATTCTTGTACATAGGAGCAGTATTATAGTAGTTATATTCTTGTATATAGGGGCAGTATTATAGTAGTTATATTCTTGTACATAGGGGCTGTATTATAGTAGTTATATTCTTGTACATAGGAGCAGTATTATAGTAGTTATATTCTTGTATATAGGGGCAGTATTATAGTAGTTATATTCTTGTACATAGGGGCAGTATTATAGTAGTTATATTCTTGTACATAGGAGCAGTATTATAGTAGTTATATTCTTGTACATAGGGGCAGTATTATAGTAGTTATATTCTTGTACATAGGGGGCAGTATTATAGTAGTTATATTCTTGTACATAGGGGCAGCATTACAGTAGTTATATTCTTGTACATAGGAGCAGTATTATAGTAGTTATATTCTTGTACATAGGAGCAGTATTATAGTAGTTATATTCTTGTACATAGGGGCAGTATTATAGTAGTTATATTCTTGTACATAGGAGCAGTATTATAGTAGTTATATTCTTGTACATAGGGGCAGTATTATAGTAGTTATATTCTTGTATATAGGAGCAGTATAATAGTAGTTATATTCTTGTACATAGGGGCAGCATTACAGTAGTTATATTCTTGTACATAGGAGCAGTATTATAGTAGTTATATTCTTGTACATAGGAGCAGTATAATAGTAGTTATATTCTTGTACATAGGGACAGTATTATAGTAGTTATATTCTTGTACATAGGAGCAGTATAATAGTAGTTATATTCTTGTACATAGGGACAGTATTATAGTAGTTATATTCTTGTACATAGGAGCAGTATTATAGTAGTTATATTCTGGTACATAGGGGCAGTATTATTGTAGTTATATTCTTGTACATAGGGTCAGTATTATAGTAGATATAGTCTTGTACATAGGGGCAGTATTATAGTAGTTATATTCTTGAACATAGTAGCAGTATTATAGTAGTTATATTCTTGTACATAGGAGCAGTATTATAGTAGTTATATTCTTGTACATAGGAGCAGTATTATAGTAGTTATATTCTTGTACATAGGAGCAGTATTATAGTAGTTATATTCTTGTACATAGGGGCAGTATAATAGTAGTTATATTCTTGTACATAGGAGCAGTATTATAGTAGTTATATTCTTGTACATAGGAGCAGTATTATAGTAGTTATATTCTTGTACATAGGGGCAGTATTATAGTAGATATAGTCTTGTACATAGTAGCAGTATTATAGTAGTTATATTCTTGTACATAGGAGCAGTATTATAGTAGTTATATTCTTGTACATAGGAGCAGTATTATAGTAGTTATATTCTTGTACATAGGGGCAGTATTATAGTAGTTATATTCTTGTACATAGGAGCAGTATTATAGTAGTTATATTCTTGTACATAGGGGCAGTATTATATTAGATATAGTCTTGTACATAGTAGCAGTATTATAGTAGTTATATTCTTGTACATAGGAGCAGTATTATAGTAGTTATATTCTTGTACATAGGGGCAGTATAATAGTAGTTATATTCTTGTACATAGGAGCAGTATTATAGTAGTTATATTCTTGTACATAGGGGCAGTATTATAGTAGTTATATTCTTGTACATAGGGGCAGTATTATAGTAGATATAGTCTTGTACATAGGGGCAGTATTATAGTAGTTATATTCTTGAACATAGGGGCAGTATTATAGTAGTTATATTCTTGTATATAGGAGCAGTATTATAGTAGATATAGTCTTGTACATAGGGGCAGTATTATAGTAGTTATATTCTTGTACATAGGGGAAGTATAATAGCAGTTATATTCTTGTACATAGGAGCAGTATTATAGTAGTTATATTCTTGTACATAGGGGCAGTATTATAGTAGTTATATTCTTGTACATAGGGGGCAGTATTATAGTAGTTATATTCTTGTACATAGGGGCAGCATTACAGTAGTTATATTCTTGTACATAGGAGCAGTATTATAGTAGGTATATTCTTGTACATAAGGGCAGTATTATAGTAGTTATATTCTTGTATATAGGGGCAGTATTATAGTAGTTATATTCTTGTACATAGGAGCAGTATTATAGTAGTTATATTCTTGTACATAGGAGCAGTATTATTGTAGTTATATTCTTGTACATAAGGGCAGTATTATAGTAGTTATATTCTTGTATATAGGGGCAGTATTATAGTAGTTATATTCTTGTACATAGGAGCAGTATTATAGTAGTTATATTCTTGTATATAGGGGCAGTATTATAGTAGTTATATTCTTGTACATAGGGGCTGTATTATAGTAGTTATATTCTTGTACATAGGAGCAGTATTATAGTAGTTATATTCTTGTATATAGGGGCAGTATTATAGTAGTTATATTCTTGTACATAGGGGCAGTATTATAGTAGTTATATTCTTGTACATAGGAGCAGTATTATAGTAGTTATATTCTTGTACATAGGGGGCAGTATTATAGTAGTTATATTCTTGTACATAGGGGCAGCATTACAGTAGTTATATTCTTGTACATAGGAGCAGTATTATAGTAGTTATATTCTTGTATATAGGGGCAGTATTATAGTAGTTATATTCTTGTACATAGGGGCTGTATTATAGTAGTTATATTCTTGTACATAGGAGCAGTATTATAGTAGTTATATTCTTGTATATAGGGGCAGTATTATAGTAGTTATATTCTTGTACATAGGGGCAGTATTATAGTAGTTATATTCTTGTACATAGGAGCAGTATTATAGTAGTTATATTCTTGTACATAGGGGGCAGTATTATAGTAGTTATATTCTTGTACATAGGGGCAGCATTACAGTAGTTATATTCTTGTACATAGGAGCAGTATTATAGTAGTTATATTCTTGTACATAGGGGGCAGTATTATAGTAGTTATATTCTTGTACATAGGACCAGTATTATAGTAGTTATATTCTTGTACATAGGGGCAGTATTATAGTAGTTATATTCTTGTATATAGGGACAGTATTATAGTAGATATATTCTTGTACATAGGAGCAGTATTATAGTAGTTATATTCTTGTACATAGGAGCAGTATTATAGTAGTTATATTCTTGTACATAGGAGGCAGTATTATAGTAGTTATATTCTTGTACATAGGAGCAGTATTATAGTAGTTATATTCTTGTACATAGGGGCAGTATTATAGTAGATATAGTCTTGTACATAGTAGCAGTATTATAGTAGTTATATTCTTGTACATAGGGGCAGTATTATAGTAGGTATATTCTTGTACATAGTAGCAGTATTATAGTAGTTATATTCTTGTACATAGGGGCAGTATAATAGTAGTTATATTCTTGTACATAGGAGCAGTATTATAGTAGTTATATTCTTGTACATAGGGGCAGTATTATAGTAGTTATATTCTTGTACATAGGGGCAGTATTATAGTAGATATAGTCTTGAACATAGGGGCAGTATTATAGTAGTTATATTCTTGAACATAGGGGCAGTATTATAGTAGTTATAGTCTTGTATATAGGAGCAGTATTATAGTAGATATAGTCTTGTACATAGGGGCAGTATTATAGTAGTTATATTCTTGTACATAAGGGAAGTATTATAGTAGTTATATTCTTGTACATAGGAGCAGTATTATAGTAGTTATATTCTTGTACATAGGGGCAGTATTATAGTAGTTATATTCTTGTACATAGGGGCAGTATTATAGTAGTTATATTCTTGTACATAGGAGCAGTATTATAGTAGTTATATTCTTGTACATGGGAGCAGTATTATAGTAGTTATATTCTTGTACATAGGAGCAGTATTATAGTAGTCATATTCTTGTACGTAGAGGGCAGTATTATAGTAGTTATATTCTTGTACATAGGGGCAGTATTATAGTAGTTATATTTTTGTACATAGAGGGCAGTATTATAGTAGTTATATTCTTGTACATAGGGGCAGTATTATAATAGTTATATTCTTGTACATAGGAGCAGTATTATAGTAGTTATATTCTTGTACATAGGGGCAGTATTATAGTAGTTATATTCTTGTACATAGGAGCAGTATTATAGTAGTTATATTCATGTACACAGGAGCAGTATTATAGTAGTGATATTCTTGTACATAGGAGCAGTATTATAGCAGTCATATTTTTGTACGTAGGGGGCAGTATTATAGTAGTTATATTCTTGTACATATGAGCAGTAATATAGTAGTTATATTCTTGCACATAGGGGCAGTATTATAGTAGTTATATTCTTTTACATAGGGGCAGTATTATAGTAGTTATATTCTTGTACATAGGGGGCAGTATTATAGTAGTTATATTCTTGAACATAGGGGCAGTATTATAGTAGTTATATTCTTGTACATAGGAGCAGTATTATAGTAGTTATATTCTTGCACATAGGGGCAGTATTATAGTAGTTATATTCTTGTACATAGGGGGCAGTATTATAGTAGTTATATTCTTGTACATAGGAGCAGTATTATAGCAGTCATATTTTTGTACATAGGAGCAGTATCATAGTAGTTATATTTTTGTACATAGGAGCAGTATCATAGTAGTTATATTCTTGTACATAGGGGCAGTATTATAGTAGTTATATTCTTGTACATAGGAGCAGTATTATAGTAGTTATATTCTTGCACATAGGGGCAGTATTATAGTAGTTATATTCTTTTACATAGGGGGCAGTATTATAGTAGTTATATTCTTGTACATAGGGGCAGTATTATAGTAGTTATATTCTTTTACATAGGGGGCAGTATCATAGTAGTTATATTCTTGTACATAGGAGCAGTATCATAGTAGTTATATTCTTGTACATAGGGGCAGTATTATAGTAGTTATATTCTTATACATAGGAGCTGTATTATAGTAGTTATATTCTTGTACATAGGGGGCAGTATTATAGTAGTTATATTCTTGTACATAGGGGGCAGTATTATAGTAGTTATATTCTTGTACATAGTAGCAGTATTATAGTAGTTATATTCTTGTACATAGGAGCAGTATTATAGTAGTTATATTCTTGTACATAGGGGCAGTATAATAGTAGTTATATTCTTGTACATAGGAGCAGTATTATAGTAGTTATATTCTTGTACATAGGGGCAGTATTATAGTAGTTATATTCTTGTACATAGGGGCAGTATTATAGTAGATATAGTCTTGTACATAGGGGCAGTATTATAGTAGTTATATTCTTGAACATAGGGGCAGTATTATAGTAGTTATATTCTTGTATATAGGAGCAGTATTATAGTAGATATAGTCTTGTACATAGGGGCAGTATTATAGTAGTTATATTCTTGTACATAGGGGAAGTATTATAGCAGTTATATTCTTGTACATAGGAGCAGTATTATAGTAGTTATATTCTTGTACATAGGGGCAGTATTATAGTAGTTATATTCTTGTACATAGGGGGCAGTATTATAGTAGTTATATTCTTGTACATAGGGGCAGCATTACAGTAGTTATATTCTTGTACATAGGAGCAGTATTATAGTAGGTATATTCTTGTACATAAGGGCAGTATTATAGTAGTTATATTCTTGTATATAGGGGCAGTATTATAGTAGTTATATTCTTGTACATAGGAGCAGTATTATAGTAGTTATATTCTTGTACATAGGAGCAGTATTATTGTAGTTATATTCTTGTACATAAGGGCAGTATTATAGTAGTTATATTCTTGTATATAGGGGCAGTATTATAGTAGTTATATTCTTGTACATAGGAGCAGTATTATAGTAGTTATATTCTTGTATATAGGGGCAGTATTATAGTAGTTATATTCTTGTACATAGGGGCTGTATTATAGTAGTTATATTCTTGTACATAGGAGCAGTATTATAGTAGTTATATTCTTGTATATAGGGGCAGTATTATAGTAGTTATATTCTTGTACATAGGGGCAGTATTATAGTAGTTATATTCTTGTACATAGGAGCAGTATTATAGTAGTTATATTCTTGTACATAGGGGGCAGTATTATAGTAGTTATATTCTTGTACATAGGGGCAGCATTACAGTAGTTATATTCTTGTACATAGGAGCAGTATTATAGTAGTTATATTCTTGTATATAGGGGCAGTATTATAGTAGTTATATTCTTGTACATAGGAGCAGTATTATAGTAGTTATATTCTTGTACATAGGGGGCAGTATTATAGTAGTTATATTCTTGTACATAGGGGCAGCATTACAGTAGTTATATTCTTGTACATAGGAGCAGTATTATAGTAGTTATATTCTTGTACATAGGGGGCAGTATTATAGTAGTTATATTCTTGTACATAGGACCAGTATTATAGTAGTTATATTCTTGTACATAGGGGCAGTATTATAGTAGTTATATTCTTGTATATAGGGACAGTATTATAGTAGATATATTCTTGTACATAGGAGCAGTATTATAGTAGTTATATTCTTGTACATAGGAGCAGTATTATAGTAGTTATATTCTTGTACATAGGAGGCAGTATAATAGTAGTTATATTCTTGTACATAGGAGCAGTATTATAGTAGTTATATTCTTGTACATAGGGGCAGTATTATAGTAGATATAGTCTTGTACATAGTAGCAGTATTATAGTAGTTATATTCTTGTACATAGGGGCAGTATTATAGTAGGTATATTCTTGTACATAGTAGCAGTATTATAGTCGTTATATTCTTGTACATAGGGGCAGTATAATAGTAGTTATATTCTTGTACATAGGAGCAGTATTATAGTAGTTATATTCTTGTACATAGGGGCAGTATTATAGTAGTTATATTCTTGTACATAGGGGCAGTATTATAGTAGATATAGTCTTGTACATAGGGGCAGTATTATAGTAGTTATATTCTTGAACATAGGGGCAGTATTATAGTAGTTATAGCCTTGTATATAGGAGCAGTATTATAGTAGATATAGTCTTGTACATAGGGGCAGTATTATAGTAGTTATATTCTTGTACATAGGGGAAGTATTATAGTAGTTATATTCTTGTACATAGGAGCAGTATTATAGTAGTTATATTCTTGTACATAGGGGCAGTATTATAGTAGTTATATTCTTGTACATAGGGGCAGTATTATAGTAGTTATATTCTTGTACATAGGAGCAGTATTATAGTAGTTATATTCTTGTACATAGGAGCAGTATTATAGTAGTTATATTCTTGTACATAGGAGCAGTATTATAGTAGTCATATTCTTGTACGTAGAGGGCAGTATTATAGTAGTTATATTCTTGTACATAGGGGCAGTATTATAGTAGTTATATTTTTGTACATAGAGGGCAGTATTATAGTAGTTATATTCTTGTACATAGGGGCAGTATTATAATAGTTATATTCTTGTACATAGGAGCAGTATTATAGTAGTTATATTCTTGTACATAGGGGCAGTATTATAATAGTTATATTCTTGTACATAGGAGCAGTATTATAGTAGTTATATTCTTGTACATAGGGGCAGTATTATAGTAGTTATATTCTTGTACATAGGGGCAGTATTATAGTAGTTATATTCTTGTACATAGGAGCAGTATTATAGTAGTTATATTCATGTACACAGGAGCAGTATTATAGTAGTGATATTCTTGTACATAGGAGCAGTATTATAGCAGTCATATTTTTGTACGTAGGGGGCAGTATTATAGTAGTTATATTCTTGTACATAGGAGCAGTATTATATTAGTTATATTCTTGCACATAGGGGCAGTATTATAGTAGTTATATTCTTTTACATAGGGGCAGTATTATAGTAGTTATATTCTTGTACATAGGGGGCAGTATTATAGTAGTTATATTCTTGAACATAGGGGCAGTATTATAGTAGTTATATTCTTGTACATAGGAGCAGTATTATAGTAGTTATATTCTTGCACATAGGGGCAGTATTATAGTAGTTATATTCTTGTACATAGGGGGCAGTATTATAGTAGTTATATTCTTGTACATAGGAGCAGTATTATAGCAGTCATATTTTTGTACATAGGAGCAGTATCATAGTAGTTATATTTTTGTACATAGGAGCAGTATCATAGTAGTTATATTCTTGTACATAGGGGCAGTATTATAGTAGTTATATTCTTGTACATAGGAGCAGTATTATAGTAGTTATATTCTTGCACATAGGGGCAGTATTATAGTAGTTATATTCTTTTACATAGGGGGCAGTATTATAGTAGTTATATTCTTGTACATAGGGGCAGTATTATAGTAGTTATATTCTTTTACATAGGGGGCAGTATCATAGTAGTTATATTCTTGTACATAGGAGCAGTATCATAGTAGTTATATTCTTGTACATAGGGGCAGTATTATAGTAGTTATATTCTTATACATAGGAGCAGTATTATAGTAGTTATATTCTTGTACATAGGGGGCAGTATTATAGTAGTTATATTCTTGTACATAGGGGCAGTATTATAGTAGTTATATTCTTGTACATAGGGGGCAGTATTATAGTAGTTATATTCTTGTACATAGATAGGGGCAGTATTATAGTAGTTATATTCTTGCACATAGAAGCAGTATTATAGTAGTTATATTCTTGTACATAGGAGCAGTATTATAGTAGTTATATTCTTGTAATTCTGGCAGGAATCTTGTATTTACCTTTTCCCATAGATCGGGAACCAGTTTTGCAGTGATGTTCTGGTACTTGAGAGGCTGAATTACAGTATTTATGTGTGTAGTAGTTAAGTTTCTGTAAAGTTTTACATTACATTTCTCTGCTGAACCTGTATTGCGTTTAGAGTTTTTTCGATCTTCTCTTTTGCTCCATCTACCTGTGCTTTATACAACTTAATGGGATGGACAAAAAAAGGAAGAAAAGGATCCACATAGCCGCATGGATATAAAATATGTACCTTTAGTTCACATGATTAAATAAAATTGTCCAGAAAATAAAAAAAGTATTGCTCATTCTGAAGTACGTTTCTGGACGAAGCCCTTAGTCATAAATTATTGTTATTATGAACAGTTAAGCAAGTTGAAGATGATATGATCTCTAAAAGGCCTAAAGTTAAAGATGACATATTGTATTTTAGACAGATGTGTATATATATATATATATATATATATTTATCTTTTAGATTTTAAAAATTACATAAAAAGAAAATGCAAAGTTTTGGGCACCCTGCATGGATAGTACCTAGTTGCGCCTCCTTTTGGAAGGGTCACAGCTTTTTGTAGCCAGACAAGAATCTTTCAATTCTTGTTTGAGGGATTTTCATCTATTCTTCCTTGGAAAGTTCTCCCAGTTCTGTGAGATTCCTGGGCTATGTTGTATCCTCTGCTATTTGGAGATCTAGCCACGGATTCTCAATGATGTTCAGACCAGGGGACTGTGAGGGCCATTGTAAAACCTTCAACTTGCGCCTTTTGAGGTCGTCTATTGTGGATTTTGATGTAAGTTTAGGATCATTACCCATTTGTAGAAGCCATTTGTAATGACACTGATGATGTCACTGGCGCAGCCTAGGGGGCGCTATCAGAGGGCACGGGAATGAGCGCAGGGAGTGGGGGAACAAGGCACGAAGTGCGCAAGGACCTGCGACTGAGTAGTGAGCACAGGACCTGAAACAGAGCAGTCACGTGATAACAGGGGGTGGAGTCACCATGCGTGCGGTCAGGGAAGGCAGCTGGGAGCGCAGAGTACAGGGCACAGAATGTAAACATAGTCAAAGGAGAGCTGAGGTTCAAAAAACAAGATGGGAGCGTGGTACCTAGGGATTAGACAGAGAGTAAACCGAGAAGAGCCAAGGGGTCAGAACCAGGAAGGACAGGACAGTACAATGCTGGATACAGAGGCAAAAGTCAGGGGAAAAACCAGGTCATACACAGCAAAAACTCACACACACAGAGGCAGAACGATTACGGATGGGTAACCTGGGTCAGCAACCACAAACCGAGTATATGGAAGAGTGGCACCCCAGGGGTTCGGGTACCATAGTGGTACTGCCTTCCTCTTGGGGAGGGTGATGCCATGCTTGTAAGCAAGGAGGATCCCTTTGACAGGTAACCTGGACTTGCAGCATGTTCTGACTCCAGGCCAGAAGGGGAGCTCTAGACCCGATTTCAGGGGAGCTTCCCTAGATATATATGTATTCTGGCTTGGAGGAGGAGTTAGTTCAGTCTAGAGAGACAGTGAAGGAGCACAGAAGTGAGGAGCTGGAGGAAAGCTGCGATTGGGCTTCCTCCAAGCTGAGGCGAAGAAACTGGGCACCGGGAGCCCGAGGCTGTGTGGGACTTCATGCCTGACAGCAGAAACCGGAGGGCAGGAGATTGAAAGTAACTTGCCCACATCTACACCCTGAGGTATAGCAACATCCAGAGCCTGGAGTCCCTGTGGATAGAGACCCCTATAATACGGCTCGCGTTGCCTACCATGCAGGTACTGTCCCAGGACAGAGAGTAAGGAAGGATCTTGAAAGAAGCCATAGGCAGCAAGGGAATATTAAACAGCGTGAAGTGGAAGGCTCCCAATCTGATCTGACAAGGGGAATTCAACTCGTTTTCAGGCTGCCTGGACTCCACCATCACCTGTTGCTGGTACCCTGGACTGTGGCCGTAAACCACCAGTAAACCAGATAAAGAGACTGCAACCCTGTGTCCTCTGATTATTTCCGGCACCACACCATCTTTGCCCCATACACCGGGAGCCCTGGGGACCCAGCTTCACCTGTGGGAAGAAATACCGTCCTTGCTGCAGTGCCATCACTCCCCAGATGACCCCTTTAAGCAGCGTCAGTCACCCCTAACCGAGTACCACAGGTGGCATCATGAATTTTCTTATTTCAATAACCCCTTTAAAGACCATCCCTTTAATTTGGACTCCCAGGGCCATGGACCGGGTCGCTGCCACCATGACCACCCCTTTAATGAGGACCGGACGTGATACCGAGTACCCCTGGGCCCTGTCGGGTGCTCCAGAAGTATCACCGACACCAAAACCAGGAACTACCAACATTAAATAGCCACCCCAGAACCAAAGAGAGTGGACTAGAATTAACCCTGACCTGACCCCGAAACAGCTGTCTGTGGATGGATACCATGCTTGGCATAGGTGGCTTTCCTTCATAGGATGCTGCCCTTCCCGTGGTTGTTCCTTCCCGGGGAAAGGCCTGGCTATTCACTGCTTGCGTCGAGAAACATGTGATGGTGTCTCCGCAGCTTCTTTACATGCATCTACATATTTCCCATAAGGGATGGGGGCAGTGTTCTGGAATCACTGCGTTGAGAAACACGTGATGGTGTCTCCGCGGTGTTGGATGTTTTGGTCTCCCCGAGGCCAATCATCTGTGCCTTTATAGCCTTTTTACTAGGCACTGCTCCTAATAGCCAGATTCCTATTCCACACTGATGAGGGGCAAAAACCCCGAAACAGCTGTCTGTGGATGGATACCATGCTTGGCATAGGTGGCTTTCCTTCATAGGATGCTGCCCTTCCCGTGGTTGTTCCTTCCCGGGGAAAGGCCTGGCTATTCACTGCTTGCGTCGAGAAACACGTGATGGTGTCTCCGCAGCTTCTTTACATGCATCGGCATATTTCCCATAAGGGATGGGGGCAGTGTTCTGGAATCACTGCGTTGAGAAACACGTGATGGTGTCTCCACGGTGTTGGATGTTTTGGTCTCCCCGAGGCCAATCATCTGTGCCTTTATAGCCTTTTTACTAGGCACTGCTCCTAATAGCCAGATTCCTACTCCCCACTGATGAGGGGCAAAAACCCCGAAACAGCTGTCTGTGGATGGATACCATGCTTGGCATAGGTGGCTTTCCTTCATAGGATGCTGCCCTTCCCGTGGTTGTTCCTTCCCGGGGAAAGGCCTGGCTATTCACTGCTTGCGTCGAGAAACACGTGATGGTGTCTCCGCAGCTTCTTTACATGCATCTGACCAGGATGGAGTCGGAACCATCCTGTCAGAGTTATGACACCATCCTCTTTTCATCTTCAGCATTTTTACAGACGGTGTTATGTTTGCATCAAGAATTTGTTGAGATTTCATTGAATCCATTCTTCCCTCCACCCGTGAAATGTTCCCTGTGCCATTGGCTGCAACACAACCCCAAAGCATAATTGATGCACCCCCATGCTCAATGGTTGTCGAGATGTTGTTTTCCTGAAATTCTGTGCCCTTTTTTTTCCACATATACCTTTGATCTTTGTGGCCATACAGTTCTATTTTAGTCTCATCGGTCAACAGGACTTGTTTCCAAAATGCATCAGGCTTGTTTAGATTTTTTTTTTGCACGCTTCTGATGCTGAATTTTATGGGGAGGATGCAGGAGAGGTTTTCTTTTGATGACTCTTCCATGAAGGCCATATTTGGGCAGGTGTCTCTGAACAATAGAACAATGTGCCACAACTCTAGAGTCTGCAAAATCTTTCTGAAGATCTTTTATAGACAAGCGTCGGTTCTGACTTGCCTCTCTAGCAATCCTACCAGCAGCTCTCACTGAAATTTTGCTTGGTCTTCCAGACCTTGTCTTGACCTCCACTGTTCCTGCCATTTCTTAATTACATTTTGAACTGAGGAAAGGCCAACTTGAAAACACTTTGTTATCTTCTTATAGCCTTCTCCTGCTTTGTGGGCCTCCACCATTTTCATTTTCAGAGTGCAGTAGGCAGCCGCTTAGAAGAATCCATGGCTGCTGTTTTTGTGGCACAAGGTTAGAGGAGGCTGGGTTTCTATAAAGTCGGGATATCTGCATCACCTGGCCTTTCCTAACGATGATTGTGAACGAGATATAACCCTAACAGACTAAGTAAGGTCTGAAACCTTGGTCAACGTTATCTGAGCGCACAAATCTCCAAGGGTACCAAAACTTTTGCATCCGCCCATTTACCTTTTTGTAATTTTTAAAATGTAGAAGATGACATTTTTAGCCTAAAATACAAAGGAAATTAATTGTTTGCAACTATAGGCCGTGCTTAACAGTGATTATGGCCGGGGGTGCCCAAATTTGACATGCCACTGTATACATATGATAGTCTGCGCATTGCTATCATTAGTAGCTGGCGCTGCTCTGCATGTGCCCCCGCCAGATGGTGACCTTGTACTTCCATGGACATGCAGAATCCCCTCTTCTCCTGCAGTGTAATGTGTTCTCAGCGTCTCCTTCTGTCTCTGTTTTATTTTTTTCCTTCCTCGGTTCTCTTGTCACAATTCTCTTGCAGATTTCACGCCCTCGTATATTCCCTGCGCAGTTTTCCGTGAGTCATTCGCCCGCTGCTCCCGCCCTCCCTGTCCTGTCTCCCTTTCTCTACACACTTGTCCATAGATCTGATGTCTTCCATCTATTCTTCCTTCCGCCTCCTCTGACTCCCAGAACCGTTCCGAATTCCTTCCCCCCCCCCCTCCAATCTATACATTTGGGACCGATGCCCTGCACCTCGCTGCATACCCCCGAAATATCCTACGTGAGTGCGGCAGTGGAGGGTGGGGGTGACGATCCGCGTCAGGCGACGCTGCGGACCACCTGCTACCTGGAGAGCGTCACATCTGCTGACACTATGCAAATTCTTTATTTGCATCGTTAACATCTGCTTCCCAAACCGCGAGGACGGCTCACGGCACCGCCACGTCTTGGAAAAGTACTGTGGCCATAGGGCTCGCAAATAAAGGTAACCGGGCGAGCGCTGCAGTGTTAACCCCAAATGTGCTGCCTGCACAACCGAACAATAATCACAGTATTTATCAAATGGATATTCCAGATCGTTCTGGAGCTACGGTCACTATTTTCTGGGGCACTGAGTGCACAGCACCCCCTTCTTGTTCACCATCTTGGCTCTGTTCTCCTGGCACCGGCTAGTGCGGCTGAATGCAGGACCTATCATTGTATCCTGCTGGTTCACTGCGAGCAGACTGGAGATGCATGCACCATTTTATAGTGTACTGAGTGCACAGCACCCCCTTCTTGTTCAGCATCTCGACTTTTTGCTTTCTGAAATGTTTTCTTATGACAGCAGCTGTTAATATTATAGTGTATCAATTGCTTCAAGCCCTAATCTCTTACTACATCCTCCATAGCTCCCGACCGTCCCGGATTCAGCGGAATTGTCCGGATTTGGGAGATCGGGCAATGTCCCATCTTTCACTCACACTGTCTGTGTTGTACCCTGCAGAGAAGCCTTCACTCACATCTTCTCTGCATATGTCCATGGCTCCTCTATTGGAGGGCTGGACCGGCATCTGTTGTGAATTCTGTGGCCAAGCTCCCTCCTGTGGTCGAGAGTGGTACTTCGGCTGGTTCTATCTATGAGCTTCCTTTGGTGGATGAGAGTGGTACTGCGGCTTCTGAGTTTCCTTCCTCAGGTGATGAGGTTAGGTCGTTAGGTGCTGCTCTATTTAACTCGCACCAGGAGGATATTCGCTTTCTGGTGTTGCATAATCTGCATGATGTGGTCGTGTTGGGGTTGCCATGGCTACAAGTCCATAACCCAGTATTAGATTGGAAATCAATGTCTGTGTCCAGCTGGGGTTGTCAGGGGGTACATGGTGATGTTCCATTTCTGTCTATCTCATCATCCACCCCTTCTGAGGTCCCAGAGTTCTTGTCTGATTACCGGGATGTATTCGATGAGCCCAAGTCCAATGCCCTACCTCCGCATAGGGATTGTGATTGTGCTATCGATTTGATTCCTGGTAGTAAGTTTCCTAAGGGTCGACTGTTTAATTTATCTGTACCTGAGCACGCCGCTATGCGGAGTTACGTGAAGGAGTCTTTGGAGAAGGGTCATATTCGCCCGTCATCGTCGCCATTGGGAGCGGGGTTCTTTTTTGTGGCCAAGAAGGATGGTTCGCTGAGACTTGTATTGATTACCGCCTTCTAAATAAAATTACGGTCAAATTTCAGTACCCCTTGCCGCTGCTGTCTGATTTGTTTGCTCGGATTAAGGGGGCTAGTTGGTTCACCAAGATAGATCTTCGTGGTGCGTATAATCTTGTGCGTATTAAACGGGGCGATGAATGGAAAACAGCATTTAATACGCCCGAAGGCCATTTTGAGTACCTGGTTATGCCATTCGGACTTTCTAATGCTCCATCAGTATTTCAGTCCTTTATGCATGACATCTTCCGAGAGTACCTGGATAAATTCCTGATTGTATACTTGGATGATATTTTGGTCTTCTCGGATGATTGGGAGTCTCATGTGAAGCAGGTCAGAATGGTGTTCCAGGTCCTGCGTGCTAATTCTTTGTTTGTGAAGGGGTCAAAGTGTCTCTTTGGTGTTCAGAAGATTTCATTTTTGGGGTTCATTTTTTCTCCTTCTACTATCGAGATGGACCCTGTTAAAGTTCAGGCCATTTATGATTGGACTCAGCCAACATCTCTGAAGAGTCTGCAGAAGTTCCTGGGCTTTGCTAATTTTTATCGTCGCTTCATCGCTAATTTTTCTAGCATTGCGAAACCGTTGACTGATTTGACCAAGAAGGGTGCTGATGTGGTCAATTGGTCTTCTGCTGCTGTGGAAGCTTTTCAGGAGTTGAAGCGTCGTTTTTCTTCTGCCCCTGTGTTGTGCCAACCAGATGTTTCGCTTCCGTTCCAGGTCGAGGTTGATGCTTCCGAAATTGGAGCAGGGGCTGTTTTGTCGCAGAGAAGTTCTGATTGCTCGGTGATGAAACCATGCGCCTTCTTTTCCAGGAAATTTTCGCCTGCTGAGCGAAATTATGATGTTGGCAATCGAGAGTTGCTGGCCATGAAGTGGGCATTCGAGGAGTGGCGTCATTGGCTTGAAGGAGCTAAGCATCGCGTGGTGGTCTTGACTGATCACAAAAACTTGACTTATCTCGAGTCTGCCAAACGGTTGAATCCTAGACAGGCTCGTTGGTCGCTGTTTTTCTCCCGTTTTGACTTTGTGGTTTCGTACCTTCCGGGCTCTAAAAATGTGAAGGCGGATGCCCTGTCTAGGAGTTTTGTGCCCGATTCTCCAGGTTTGTCTGAGCCAACGGGTATTCTCAAAGAGGGGGTAATTTTGTCTGCCATCTCCCCTGATTTGCGGCGGGTGCTGCAAAAATTTCAGGCTAATAGACCTGACCGTTGCCCAGCGGAGAAACTGTTTGTCCCTGATAGGTGGACGAATAAAGTTATCTCTGAGGTTCATTGTTCGGTGTTGGCTGGTCATCCTGGAATCTTTTGTACTAGAGATTTGGTGGCTAGATCCTTTTGGTGGCCGTCTCTGTCACGGGATGTGCGTTCTTTTGTGCAGTCCTGTGGGATTTGTGCTCGGGCTAAGCCCTGCTGTTCTCGTGCCAGTGGGTTGCTTTTGCCCTTGCCGGTCCCGAAGAGGCCTTGGACACATATCTCTATGGATTTTATTTCGGATCTCCCCGTCTCTCAAAGAATGTCGGTCATTTGGGTGGTTTGTGATCGCTTCTCTAAGATGGTCCATTTGGTGCCCTTGTCTAAATTGCCTTCCTCCTCTGATTTGGTGCCATTGTTTTTTCAGCATGTGGTTCGTTTACATGGCATTCCAGAGAACATCGTTTCTGACAGAGGTTCCCAGTTTGTTTTGAGGTTTTGGCGAGCCTTTTGTGCTAGGATGGGCATTGATTTGTCTTTTTCCTCGGCTTTCCATCCTCAGACAAATGGCCAAACTGAACGAACCAATCAGACCTTGGAAACATATCTGAGATGTTTTGTTTCTGCTGATCAGGATGATTGGGTGTCCTTTTTGCCGTTGGCTGAGTTCGCCCTTAATAATCGGGCCAGCTCGGCTACTTTGGTTTCGCCGTTTTTCTGCAATTCTGGTTTCCATCCTCGTTTCTCTTCAGGGCAGTTTGAGTCTTCAGAATGTCCTGGTGTGGATACTGTGGTGGATAGGTTGCAGCAGATTTGGACTCATGTAGTGGACAATTTGACATTGTCCCAGGAGAAGGCTCAACGTTTCGCTAACCGCAGGCGCTGTGTGGGTCCCCGACTTCGTGTTGGGGATTTGGCATGGTTGTCGTCTCGTTATATTCCTATGAAAGTTTCCTCTCCTAAGTTTAAGCCTCGTTTCATTGGTCCGTATAGGATTTCTGAGGTTCTTAATCCTGTGTCTTTTCGTTTGACCCTTCCAGCTTCTTTTTCCATCCATAATGTATTCCATAGGTCATTGTTGTGGAGATACGTGGCACCTGTGGTTCCATCCGTTGATCCTCCTGCCCCGGTTTTGGTTGAGGGGGAGTTGGAGTATATAGTGGAGAAGATTTTGGATTCTCGCATTTCAAGACGGAAACTCCAGTACCTGGTTAAGTGGAAGGGTTATGGTCAGGAAGATAATTCCTGGGTCTTTGCCTCTGATGTTCATGCTGCCGATCTGGTTCGTGCCTTTCATTTGGCTCATCCTGGTCGGCGTGGGGGCTCTGGTGAGGGTTTGGTGACCCCTCCTCAAGGGGGGGGTACTGTTGTGAATTCTGTGGCCAAGCTCCCTCCTGTGGTCGAGAGTGGTACTTCGGCTGGTTCTGTCTATGAGCTTCCGTTGGTGGAGGGAAGTGGTACTGCGGCTTCTGAGTTTCCTTCCTCAGGTGATGAGGTTAGGTCGTTAGGTGCTGCTCTATTTAACTCCACCTGGTGCTTTGATCCTGGCCTCCAGTCAATGTTCTAGTATTGGTCTTGCTTCCTCCTGGATCGTTCCTATGGCCTGTCTATCCTGCATAAGCAAAGTTTTGCTTGTGTTATTTTTGCTATTTTTTCTGTCCAGCTTGCTATATTGGTTTTTCTTGCTTGCTGGAAGCTCTGAGACGCAGAGGGAGCACCTCTGTACCGTTAGTCGGTGCGGAGGGTCTTTTTGCCCCTCTGCGTGGTTGTTTGTAGGTTTTTGTGTTGACCGCAAAGCTATCTTTCCTATCCTTGGTCTATTCAGTAAGTCGGGGCTCACTTTGCTAAATCTATTTCATCTCTGTGTTTGTATTTCATCTTACTCACAGTCATTATATGTGGGGGGCTGCCTTTTCCTTTGGGGAATTTCTCTGAGGCAAGGTAGGCTTATTTTTCAATCTTCAGGGCTAGTTAGTTTCTCAGGCTGTGCCGAGTTGCATAGGGAGCGTTAGGCGCAATCCACGGCTAACTCTAGTGTGGTGTGTTAGGATTAGGGATTGCGGTCAGCAGAGTTCCCACGTCTCAGAGCTCGTCCTTTGTTTTTGTTAATTGTCAGGTCACTTTGTGTGCTCTGAACTTCAATGTCCATTGTGGTTCTGAATTACTTGTTCATAACAGGCATCTCTCTGCTAGGTTTAGGCTTCATGTCTGCTTTCTTGAAGTCTGTTCTCCCCGGGAGCCGAACTCTCGACCTGCAACATTGCAGGCAGCAGCAAAACCACTGTATGCATTGTAACGTGTAGGAGAATGGTTTATAGCTGAAAGTGCAATGTACGCTCCATCAATACAGTCTATTGGGGCGCATAGAGACACATGTCTACATACCTGTGCATTTCTATGTGACATGGAGCCTAAATGCTGTGTTTTTCTGCATGTTTTCAGCAGGTGTCTGCACAACACAATACCAATCTGTGTGCACTATTGCATGGTGTTTTATGTATTTTCCCCCTTATTTGATGCATTTTTGTTGCAGATGTGAAACAGCGGTTTCAATGTTTTGATTCTGCACTTAATAACGCAACTGCATTTTTTACATGCATTTTTTAGGCTCCACATCGAAGCCTATAGTGAAGGTAAAAAAGCCCCAAAACCGCTAAGTCCATCAGCACCTTTAGACGTAATGAGGGCGCAGTTTTCCACTTTGCTTAAATAGTTAGACCATGTTCACACATGGCATTCGTCAGGAAATTATTTTGGGTAGTTCTGGATTTTTTCTCGTGGTCTCCACCGAGATTCTAAATGCAGCTCTGAGTCTTACTGGAGACAAATGACCGTACTGTACAATATCTGCAATATCTTCCTTCTCACAGTGTCTTTCTGCTGAATCAATAGCTGCGTTCAGATACCATCTCTCAAAGGAAACATATTATATGAAAATCTACAGTCCAAAAACCTACTTACAAAGCAATTTGTGTAATTCTGAAACCACCACTAGAGGGAGATAAGTAGCTCACTGCATACTAAGTACATTGTGTAAGTTGTATGCATGGAGCTCCCCCTGGTGGTGGCTGCAGGAAGTTACAATTTTATCTCTTCGCAGAGGATTTAGCGCTTTGCATCTGTACAATATCTTTACAACCTACAGTTGAAACCAGAAGTTCACATGCACTATATAAAAAGACACATACACTTCTGATAGGTTTTTTGACAACATCTGAGTTTATTAGAGACACACCCGTGAATGTATTTTAATGCACACCTGAAACACACTGCTTCTTTGTGTAGCATCATGGGAAAGTCTTAAGAAATCACCCAAGATATCAGGAAGAGAATTGTGAACTTGCACAAGTCTGGCTCATCCTTGGGTACAATTTAAAGATACCCGAAGGTACCTCGTTCATCTGTACAAACAATTATACGTAAGTACAAACAAGATGGGAATGTCCAGCCATCATACCGCTCAGGAAGGAGATGGGTTCTGTGTCCCAGAGATGATCATGCTTTTGTCCAATATGTGCAGATCAACCCAAGGACAAAAGCAAAAGACCTTGTGAAAATGATGGCGGAAGCTGATTGTGTCAATATCCACACTGAAATGAGTACTATATTAGCATGGGCTGAAAGGCCACTCTGCCAAGAAGAAGCCATTACTCCAAAAGAAACATAAAGAAGCCAGATTAATGTTCGCAAATGCACACAGGTACAAAAGCCTTAATTTTGGGAGACATGTCTGTGGTCTGAGGAAACTAAAATTGAACTTTTTGAACATAATGACCATCGTTACGTTTGGAGGAAAAAGGGAGAAGCTTGGAAGCCTAAGAACACCATCCCCACTGTGAAACACGGTGGTGGCAGCATCATGTTGTGGGATTGTTTTGCCGTAGGAGGGACTGGTGCACTTCACTGTTGTGAGTTCTGTTTTTGGGCTCCCTCTGGTGGTTACTGATGGTACTGGGTGATTTGTGTTCTGCTGTCTCTGGTGTCCACCTGTTCTATTAGGATTTGGGAGTTTCCTATTTAACCGGGCTTTCTTGTCATTTCCCCGCCGGCTATCAAGGTTATCAGAGTGTTTTGTTACCTCAGCTTCTGGCTTCAGTAATCTTCAGGACAAGCTAAGTTTTTGATTTTCTTGTTCCACGTTTTGCTTTATTTTTGTCTTGTCCAGCTTGCATATTATTGTTTCTTTGCTGCTGGTTGCTCTAGCGGGCTGTAATTGCTCCTCATGTTCCATGAGTTGGAACATGAGTTCAAGTAATTACAGGATGGTTTTTTTGAAGGAAGGGTTTTTTGCTGACCGCGCAGTTTACTTTTGTATCCTCTGCTATCTAGTTTTAGTGGGCCTCATTTTGCTGAATCTGATTTCATACTGTCTATGTGCCTTCCTCTCATTTCACCGTCATTATATGTGGGGGGCTGCTATTTCTGTGGGGTATTTCTCTGGAGGCAAGAGAGGTCTGTGTTTCTTCTAATAGGGGAAGTTAGATCTTCGGCTGGTGCGAGACGTCTAGGATCAACGTAGGCACGTTCCTCGGCTATTGTTATTTGTGTGTTCAGGTTTAGGGTCGCGGTCAGCTCAGGTTCCATCACCCTAGAGCTCGTTGGTGCTTGTCCTTTTGCGATTCCCTGCCATTGGAATCATGACAGTATAGCCGGCCACAAAATGTTTGGGCTGAAGTAGGAGGAAAAGTAGTCTGAGGAAGTTTTTTTTTTTTTTTTCTCCTCTGAGGTTGCTGCCTAGCCCTAATTGCAGCCAGGCTGATTTCTTTTTTTTTTTTTCCTACTCTTAATCCTTGAATGGCTCTGACCTTAGCTGTTTATCATGGACGTCCAGAGTTTAGCTTCCAGCTTGAATAATCTTGCTGCTAAGGTTCAAAATATACAAGATTTTGTTGTACATGCTCCTATGTCTGAACCTAGAATTCCTATTCCAGAGTTCTTTGCTGGAGATAGATCTAGTTTTCTGAATTTTAGGAACAATTGCAAGCTGTTCCTTTCTTTGAAATCTCGCTCTTCTGGAGACCCTGCTCAGCAGGTTAAGATTATTATATCTTTCCTGCGGGGTGACCCTCAGAATTGGGCATTTGCATTGGCACCAGGGGATCCTGCGTTGCTTAATGTGGATGCGTTTTTTCTGGCATTGGGTTTGCTCTATGAGGAACCTAACCAAGAGATTCAGGCTGAAAATGCTTTATTAGCTCTCTCTCAGGGGCAAGATGAAGCAGAAATATATTGTCCAAAATTTCGGAAATGGTCAGTGCTTACTCAGTGGAATGAGTGCGCCCTGGCTGCAAAGTTCAGAGATGGCCTTTCTGAGGCCATTAAAGATGTTATGGTGGGGTTCCCTGCGCCTACGGGTCTGAATGAGTCTATGACTATGGCTATTCAGATTGATCGGCGTTTACGGGAGCGCAAACCTGTGCACCATTTGGCGGTGTCTTCTGAACAGGCACTTGAGACAATGCAATGTGATAGAGTTCAGTCTAGAAGTGAACGGCAAAACTATAGGCAGAAAAATGGGTTGTGCTTTTATTGTGGTGATTCAGCTCATGTTATATCAGCATGCTCTAAACGCACAAAAAAGGTTGATAAGTCTGTTGCCATTAGTACGTTACAGTCTAAGTTCATTCTGTCTGTGACTCTGATTTGCTCATTATCATCCATTTCCGTCGATGCCTGTGTAGATTCAGGCGCTGCCCTGAGTCTTATGGATTGGTCATTTGCCAAGCGATGTGGGTTTAGTCTTGAGCCTCTGGAAGTCCCTATTCCTTTGAAGGGAATTGACTCTACACCCTTGGCTATGAATAAACCTCAGTACTGGACACAAGTGACCATGCGTATGACTCCCGTTCATCAGGAAGTGATTCGCTTCCTGGTGTTGTATAATTTACATGATGTTCTAGTACTTGGTCTGCCATGGTTACAAACTCATAATCCAGTCCTTGACTGGACAACAATGTCTGTGTTAAGCTGGGGATGTCAGGGGGTTCATGATGATGCACCTCCGATTTCTATCGCTTCATCTACTCCTTCTGAGGTTCCTGTATTTTTGTCGGATTATCGGGATGTTTTTGAGGAGCCTAAGCTCAGTTCGCTTCCTCCTCACAGGGATTGCGATTGTGCTATAGATTTAATTCCTGGTAGTAAATTTCCTAAAGGTCGTTTGTTCAATCTGTCAGTGCCAGAGCATACTGCTATGCGGGATTATGTTAAGGAGTCCTTGGAAAAGGGACATATCCGTCCATCTTCGTCCCCTTTGGGAGCAGGTTTTTTTTTTCGTGGCCAAGAAAGATGGGTCCTTGAGACCTTGTATAGATTATCGTCTTTTGAATAAGATTACCGTAAAATATCAGTATCCTTTGCCTTTGTTGACTGATTTGTTTGCTCGCATTAAGGGGGCTAAATGGTTCACTAAGATTGATCTCCGGGGTGCGTATAATCTTATACGAATAAAGCAAGGTGATGAGTGGAAAACCGCATTTAATACGCCTGAGGGCCATTTTGAGTATTTGGTAATGCCTTTCGGACTTTCTAATGCTCCTTCAGTCTTCCAGTCCTTTATGCACGATATTTTCCGTGAATATCTGGATAAATTTATGATTGTGTATTTGGATGATATTTTCGTTTTTTCTGATGGCTGGGAGTCTCATGTTCAGCAGGTCAGGAAGGTGTTTCAGGTCCTGCGGGCTAATTCCTTGTTTGTAAAGGGCTCAAAGTGTCTCTTTGGAGTCCAGAAGATTTCTTTCTTGGGGTATATTTTTTCCCCTTCTACTATTGAGATGGATCCCGTCAAGGTTCGGGCTATTTGTGACTGGACGCAGCCTGCATCTCTTAAGAGTTTGCAGAAGTTCTTGGGCTTTGCTAATTTCTATTGTCGTTTTATAACTAATTTTTCTAGTGTTGTTAAGCCTTTGACGGATTTGACTAAGAAGGGTGCTGATGTTGCTGATTGGTCTACTGCGGCTGTGGAGGCCTTTCAGGAACTTAAGCGCCGGTTTTCTTCTGCTCCTGTGTTGCGTCAGCCTGATGTTTCGCTTCCTTTCCAAGTTGAGGTTGATGCTTCCGAGATTGGAGCGGGGGCGGTTTTGTCGCAGAGAAGCTCCGATTGCTCGGTGATGAAGCCATGTGCGTTCTTTTCTAGAAAATTTTCGCCCGCTGAGCGGAATTATGATGTGGGTAATCGGGAACTTTTGGCCATGAAGTGGGCATTTGAGGAGTGGCGTCATTGGCTGGAGGGTGCTAGACATCGTGTGGTGGTCTTGACTGATCACAAAAATCTGATTTACCTTGAGTCTGCCAGGCGTCTGAATCCTAGACAGGCTCGTTGGTCACTGTTTTTCTCTCGTTTCAATTTTGTGGTTTCATACCTGCCAGGTTCAAAGAATGTGAAGGCGGATGCTCTTTCTAGGAGTTTTGTGCCTGACTCCCCTGGAAATTCTGAGCCCACTGGTATCCTTAGGGATGGGGTGATTTTGTCGGCCGTATTCCCAGACTTGCGACGTGCTTTGCAGGAGTTTCAGGCGGGTAAACCTGATCGTTGTCCGCCTGAGAGACTGTTTGTTCCGGATAGCTGGACCAGTAGAGTCATTTCTGAGGTCCATTCTTCTGCGTTGGCAGGTCATCCTGGAATATTTGGTACTAGAGACTTGGTGGCCAGGTCTTTTTGGTGGCCTTCCTTGTCTAGGGATGTGCGTTCTTTTGTGCAGTCTTGTGAGGTTTGTGCTCAGGCTAAGCCTTGCTGTTCTCGAGCCAGTGGATTGTTGTCACCTTTGCCTATCCCGAAGAGGCCTTGGACGCACATTTCCATGGACTTTATTTCGGATCTCCCTGTCTCTCAAAAAATGTCCGTCATCTGGGTTGTGTGTGACCGCTTTTCTAAAATGGTTCATCTTGTACCCTTGCCTAAGTTGCCTTCCTCCTCTGAGTTGGTCCCTCTGTTTTTCCAGAACGTGGTTCGTTTGCATGGGATTCCGGAGAACATCGTTTCTGACAGGGGATCCCAGTTTGTGTCTAGATTTTGGCGGACGTTCTGTGCTAAGATGGGCATTGATTTGTCCTTTTCGTCTGCATTCCACCCTCAGACGAATGGCCAGACGGAGCGAACTAATCAGACCTTGGAAACGTATTTGAGGTGTTTTGTTTCTGCTGATCAGGATGACTGGGTTACCTTTTTGCCGCTGGCCGAGTTTGCCTTTAATAATCGGGCTAGTTCTGCTACCTTGGTTTCTCCTTTCTTTTGTAATTCGGGGTTTCATCCTCGTTTTTCCTCTGGTCAGGTGGAGCCTTCTGATTGTCCTGGAGTGGACATGGTGGTGGATAGGTTGCATCAGATTTGGAGTCATGTGGTGGACAATTTGAAGTTGTCCCAGGAGAAGGCTCAGCAGTTTGCTAATCGCCGTCGCCGTGTGGGTCCTCGACTTCGTGTTGGGGACTTGGTGTGGTTGTCTTCTCGTTTTGTTCCTATGAAGGTCTCTTCTCCTAAGTTCAAGCCTCGGTTCATCGGTCCTTATAGGATCTTGGAAATTCTTAACCCTGTGTCGTTTCGTTTGGATCTCCCGGCATCGTTTGCTATTCATAATGTGTTCCATCGGTCGTTGTTGCGGAGGTATGAGGTACCTGTTGTTCCTTCGCCTGAGCCTCCTGCTCCGGTGCTGGTGGAGGGAGAATTGGAGTATGTTGTGGAGAAGATCTTGGATTCTCGTGTTTCCAGACGGAAACTCCAATATTTGGTCAAGTGGAGGGGTTATGGTCAGGAGGATAATTCTTGGGTGGTTGCCTCTGATGTTCATGCTGATGATTTGGTCCGCGCTTTTCATGGGGCTCATCCTCGTCTATGTGACATGGAGCCTAAATGCTGTGTTTTTCTGCATGTTTTCAGCAGGTGTCTGCACAACACAATACCAATCTGTGTGCACTATTGCATGGTGTTTTATGTATTTTCCCCCTTATTTGATGCATTTTTGTTGCAGATGTGAAACAGCGGTTTCAATGTTTTGATTCTGCACTTAATAACGCAACTGCATTTTTTACATGCATTTTTTAGGCTCCACATCGAAGCCTATAGTGAAGGTAAAAAAGCCCCAAAACCGCTAAGTCCATCAGCACCTTTAGACGTAATGAGGGCGCAGTTTTCCACTTTGCTTAAATAGTTAGACCATGTTCACACATGGCATTCGTCAGGAAATTATTTTGGGTAGTTCTGGATTTTTTCTCGTGGTCTCCACCGAGATTCTAAATGCAGCTCTGAGTCTTACTGGAGACAAATGACCGTACTGTACAATATCTGCAATATCTTCCTTCTCACAGTGTCTTTCTGCTGAATCAATAGCTGCGTTCAGATACCATCTCTCAAAGGAAACATATTATATGAAAATCTACAGTCCAAAAACCTACTTACAAAGCAATTTGTGTAATTCTGAAACCACCACTAGAGGGAGATAAGTAGCTCACTGCATACTAAGTACATTGTGTAAGTTGTATGCATGGAGCTCCCCCTGGTGGTGGCTGCAGGAAGTTACAATTTTATCTCTTCGCAGAGGATTTAGCGCTTTGCATCTGTACAATATCTTTACAACCTACAGTTGAAACCAGAAGTTCACATGCACTATATAAAAAGACACATACACTTCTGATAGGTTTTTTGACAACATCTGAGTTTATTAGAGACACACCCGTGAATGTATTTTAATGCACACCTGAAACACACTGCTTCTTTGTGTAGCATCATGGGAAAGTCTTAAGAAATCACCCAAGATATCAGGAAGAGAATTGTGAACTTGCACAAGTCTGGCTCATCCTTGGGTACAATTTAAAGATACCCGAAGGTACCTCGTTCATCTGTACAAACAATTATACGTAAGTACAAACAAGATGGGAATGTCCAGCCATCATACCGCTCAGGAAGGAGATGGGTTCTGTGTCCCAGAGATGATCATGCTTTTGTCCAATATGTGCAGATCAACCCAAGGACAAAAGCAAAAGACCTTGTGAAAATGATGGCGGAAGCTGATTGTGTCAATATCCACACTGAAATGAGTACTATATTAGCATGGGCTGAAAGGCCACTCTGCCAGGAAGAAGCTATTACTCCAAAAGAAACATAAAGAAGCCAGATTAATGTTCGCAAATGCACACAGGTACAAAAGCCTTAATTTTGGGAGACATGTCTGTGGTCTGAGGAAACTAAAATTGAACTTTTTGAACATAATGACCATCGTTACGTTTGGAGGAAAAAGGGAGAAGCTTGGAAGCCTAAGAACACCATCCCCACTGTGAAACACGGTGGTGGCAGCATCATGTTGTGGGATTGTTTTGCCGTAGGAGGGACTGGTGCACTTCACTGTTGTGAGTTCTGTTTTTGGGCTCCCTCTGGTGGTTACTGATGGTACTGGGTGATTTGTGTTCTGCTGTCTCTGGTGTCCACCTGTTCTATTAGGATTTGGGAGTTTCCTATTTAATCGGGCTTTCTTGTCATTTCCCCGCCGGCTATCAAGGTTATCAGAGTGTTTTGTTACCTCAGCTTCTGGCTTCAGTAATCTTCAGGACAAGCTAAGTTTTTGATTTTCTTGTTCCACGTTTTGCTTTATTTTTGTCTTGTCCAGCTTGCATATTATTGTTTCTTTGCTGCTGGTTGCTCTAGCGGGCTGTAATTGCTCCTCATGTTCCATGAGTTGGAACATGAGTTCAAGTAATTACAGGATGGTTTTTTTGAAGGAAGGGTTTTTTGCTGACCGCGCAGTTTACTTTTGTATCCTCTGCTATCTAGTTTTAGTGGGCCTCATTTTGCTGAATCTGATTTCATACTGTCTATGTGCCTTCCTCTCATTTCACCGTCATTATATGTGGGGGGCTGCTATTTCTGTGGGGTATTTCTCTGGAGGCAAGAGAGGTCTGTGTTTCTTCTAATAGGGGAAGTTAGATCTTCGGCTGGTGCGAGACGTCTAGGATCAACGTAGGCACGTTCCTCGGCTATTGTTATTTGTGTGTTCAGGTTTAGGGTCGCGGTCAGCTCAGGTTCCATCACCCTAGAGCTCGTTGGTGCTTGTCCTTTTGCGATTCCCTGCCATTGGAATCATGACAGTATAGCCGGCCACAAAATGTTTGGGCTGAAGTAGGAGGAAAAGTAGTCTGAGGAAGTTTTTTTTTTTTTTTTCTCCTCTGAGGTTGCTGCCTAGCCCTAATTGCAGCCAGGCTGATTTCTTTTTTTTTTTTTCCTACTCTTAATCCTTGAATGGCTCTGACCTTAGCTGTTTATCATGGACGTCCAGAGTTTAGCTTCCAGCTTGAATAATCTTGCTGCTAAGGTTCAAAATATACAAGATTTTGTTGTACATGCTCCTATGTCTGAACCTAGAATTCCTATTCCAGAGTTCTTTGCTGGAGATAGATCTAGTTTTCTGAATTTTAGGAACAATTGCAAGCTGTTCCTTTCTTTGAAATCTCGCTCTTCTGGAGACCCTGCTCAGCAGGTTAAGATTATTATATCTTTCCTGCGGGGTGACCCTCAGAATTGGGCATTTGCATTGGCACCAGGGGATCCTGCGTTGCTTAATGTGGATGCGTTTTTTCTGGCATTGGGTTTGCTCTATGAGGAACCTAACCAAGAGATTCAGGCTGAAAATGCTTTATTAGCTCTCTCTCAGGGGCAAGATGAAGCAGAAATATATTGTCCAAAATTTCGGAAATGGTCAGTGCTTACTCAGTGGAATGAGTGCGCCCTGGCTGCAAAGTTCAGAGATGGCCTTTCTGAGGCCATTAAAGATGTTATGGTGGGGTTCCCTGCGCCTACGGGTCTGAATGAGTCTATGACTATGGCTATTCAGATTGATCGGCGTTTACGGGAGCGCAAACCTGTGCACCATTTGGCGGTGTCTTCTGAACAGGCACTTGAGACAATGCAATGTGATAGAGTTCAGTCTAGAAGTGAACGGCAAAACTATAGGCAGAAAAATGGGTTGTGCTTTTATTGTGGTGATTCAGCTCATGTTATATCAGCATGCTCTAAACGCACAAAAAAGGTTGATAAGTCTGTTGCCATTAGTACGTTACAGTCTAAGTTCATTCTGTCTGTGACTCTGATTTGCTCATTATCATCCATTTCCGTCGATGCCTGTGTAGATTCAGGCGCTGCCCTGAGTCTTATGGATTGGTCATTTGCCAAGCGATGTGGGTTTAGTCTTGAGCCTCTGGAAGTCCCTATTCCTTTGAAGGGAATTGACTCTACACCCTTGGCTATGAATAAACCTCAGTACTGGACACAAGTGACCATGCGTATGACTCCCGTTCATCAGGAAGTGATTCGCTTCCTGGTGTTGTATAATTTACATGATGTTCTAGTACTTGGTCTGCCATGGTTACAAACTCATAATCCAGTCCTTGACTGGACAACAATGTCTGTGTTAAGCTGGGGATGTCAGGGGGTTCATGATGATGCACCTCCGATTTCTATCGCTTCATCTACTCCTTCTGAGGTTCCTGTATTTTTGTCGGATTATCGGGATGTTTTTGAGGAGCCTAAGCTCAGTTCGCTTCCTCCTCACAGGGATTGCGATTGTGCTATAGATTTAATTCCTGGTAGTAAATTTCCTAAAGGTCGTTTGTTCAATCTGTCAGTGCCAGAGCATACTGCTATGCGGGATTATGTTAAGGAGTCCTTGGAAAAGGGACATATCCGTCCATCTTCGTCCCCTTTGGGAGCAGGTTTTTTTTTTCGTGGCCAAGAAAGATGGGTCCTTGAGACCTTGTATAGATTATCGTCTTTTGAATAAGATTACCGTAAAATATCAGTATCCTTTGCCTTTGTTGACTGATTTGTTTGCTCGCATTAAGGGGGCTAAATGGTTCACTAAGATTGATCTCCGGGGTGCGTATAATCTTATACGAATAAAGCAAGGTGATGAGTGGAAAACCGCATTTAATACGCCTGAGGGCCATTTTGAGTATTTGGTAATGCCTTTCGGACTTTCTAATGCTCCTTCAGTCTTCCAGTCCTTTATGCACGATATTTTCCGTGAATATCTGGATAAATTTATGATTGTGTATTTGGATGATATTTTCGTTTTTTCTGATGGCTGGGAGTCTCATGTTCAGCAGGTCAGGAAGGTGTTTCAGGTCCTGCGGGCTAATTCCTTGTTTGTAAAGGGCTCAAAGTGTCTCTTTGGAGTCCAGAAGATTTCTTTCTTGGGGTATATTTTTTCCCCTTCTACTATTGAGATGGATCCCGTCAAGGTTCGGGCTATTTGTGACTGGACGCAGCCTGCATCTCTTAAGAGTTTGCAGAAGTTCTTGGGCTTTGCTAATTTCTATTGTCGTTTTATAACTAATTTTTCTAGTGTTGTTAAGCCTTTGACGGATTTGACTAAGAAGGGTGCTGATGTTGCTGATTGGTCTACTGCGGCTGTGGAGGCCTTTCAGGAACTTAAGCGCCGGTTTTCTTCTGCTCCTGTGTTGCGTCAGCCTGATGTTTCGCTTCCTTTCCAAGTTGAGGTTGATGCTTCCGAGATTGGAGCGGGGGCGGTTTTGTCGCAGAGAAGCTCCGATTGCTCGGTGATGAAGCCATGTGCGTTCTTTTCTAGAAAATTTTCGCCCGCTGAGCGGAATTATGATGTGGGTAATCGGGAACTTTTGGCCATGAAGTGGGCATTTGAGGAGTGGCGTCATTGGCTGGAGGGTGCTAGACATCGTGTGGTGGTCTTGACTGATCACAAAAATCTGATTTACCTTGAGTCTGCCAGGCGTCTGAATCCTAGACAGGCTCGTTGGTCACTGTTTTTCTCTCGTTTCAATTTTGTGGTTTCATACCTGCCAGGTTCAAAGAATGTGAAGGCGGATGCTCTTTCTAGGAGTTTTGTGCCTGACTCCCCTGGAAATTCTGAGCCCACTGGTATCCTTAGGGATGGGGTGATTTTGTCGGCCGTATTCCCAGACTTGCGACGTGCTTTGCAGGAGTTTCAGGCGGGTAAACCTGATCGTTGTCCGCCTGAGAGACTGTTTGTTCCGGATAGCTGGACCAGTAGAGTCATTTCTGAGGTCCATTCTTCTGCGTTGGCAGGTCATCCTGGAATATTTGGTACTAGAGACTTGGTGGCCAGGTCTTTTTGGTGGCCTTCCTTGTCTAGGGATGTGCGTTCTTTTGTGCAGTCTTGTGAGGTTTGTGCTCAGGCTAAGCCTTGCTGTTCTCGAGCCAGTGGATTGTTGTCACCTTTGCCTATCCCGAAGAGGCCTTGGACGCACATTTCCATGGACTTTATTTCGGATCTCCCTGTCTCTCAAAAAATGTCCGTCATCTGGGTTGTGTGTGACCGCTTTTCTAAAATGGTTCATCTTGTACCCTTGCCTAAGTTGCCTTCCTCCTCTGAGTTGGTCCCTCTGTTTTTCCAGAACGTGGTTCGTTTGCATGGGATTCCGGAGAACATCGTTTCTGACAGGGGATCCCAGTTTGTGTCTAGATTTTGGCGGACGTTCTGTGCTAAGATGGGCATTGATTTGTCCTTTTCGTCTGCATTCCACCCTCAGACGAATGGCCAGACGGAGCGAACTAATCAGACCTTGGAAACTTATTTGAGGTGTTTTGTTTCTGCTGATCAGGATGACTGGGTTACCTTTTTGCCGCTGGCCGAGTTTGCCTTTAATAATCGGGCTAGTTCTGCTACCTTGGTTTCTCCTTTCTTTTGTAATTCGGGGTTTCATCCTCGTTTTTCCTCTGGTCAGGTGGAGCCTTCTGATTGTCCTGGAGTGGACATGGTGGTGGATAGGTTGCATCAGATTTGGAGTCATGTGGTGGACAATTTGAAGTTGTCCCAGGAGAAGGCTCAGCAGTTTGCTCATCGCCGTCGCCGTGTGGGTCCTCGACTTCGTGTTGGGGACTTGGTGTGGTTGTCTTCTCGTTTTGTTCCTATGAAGGTCTCTTCTCCTAAGTTCAAGCCTCGGTTCATCGGTCCTTATAGGATCTTGGAAATTCTTAACCCTGTGTCGTTTCGTTTGGATCTCCCGGCATCGTTTGCTATTCATAATGTGTTCCATCGGTCGTTGTTGCGGAGGTATGAGGTACCTGTTGTTCCTTCGCCTGAGCCTCCTGCTCCGGTGCTGGTGGAGGGAGAATTGGAGTATGTTGTGGAGAAGATCTTGGATTCTCGTGTTTCCAGACGGAAACTCCAATATTTGGTCAAGTGGAGGGGTTATGGTCAGGAGGATAATTCTTGGGTGGTTGCCTCTGATGTTCATGCTGATGATTTGGTCCGCGCTTTTCATGGGGCTCATCCTCGTCTATGTGACATGGAGCCTAAATGCTGTGTTTTTCTGCATGTTTTCAGCAGGTGTCTGCACAACACAATACCAATCTGTGTGCACTATTGCATGGTGTTTTATGTATTTTCCCCCTTATTTGATGCATTTTTGTTGCAGATGTGAAACAGCGGTTTCAATGTTTTGATTCTGCACTTAATAACGCAACTGCATTTTTTACATGCATTTTTTAGGCTCCACATCGAAGCCTATAGTGAAGGTAAAAAAGCCCCAAAACCGCTAAGTCCATCAGCACCTTTAGACGTAATGAGGGCGCAGTTTTCCACTTTGCTTAAATAGTTAGACCATGTTCACACATGGCATTCGTCAGGAAATTATTTTGGGTAGTTCTGGATTTTTTCTCGTGGTCTCCACCGAGATTCTAAATGCAGCTCTGAGTCTTACTGGAGACAAATGACCGTACTGTACAATATCTGCAATATCTTCCTTCTCACAGTGTCTTTCTGCTGAATCAATAGCTGCGTTCAGATACCATCTCTCAAAGGAAACATATTATATGAAAATCTACAGTCCAAAAACCTACTTACAAAGCAATTTGTGTAATTCTGAAACCACCACTAGAGGGAGATAAGTAGCTCACTGCATACTAAGTACATTGTGTAAGTTGTATGCATGGAGCTCCCCCTGGTGGTGGCTGCAGGAAGTTACAATTTTATCTCTTCGCAGAGGATTTAGCGCTTTGCATCTGTACAATATCTTTACAACCTACAGTTGAAACCAGAAGTTCACATGCACTATATAAAAAGACACATACACTTCTGATAGGTTTTTTGACAACATCTGAGTTTATTAGAGACACACCCGTGAATGTATTTTAATGCACACCTGAAACACACTGCTTCTTTGTGTAGCATCATGGGAAAGTCTTAAGAAATCACCCAAGATATCAGGAAGAGAATTGTGAACTTGCACAAGTCTGGCTCATCCTTGGGTACAATTTAAAGATACCCGAAGGTACCTCGTTCATCTGTACAAACAATTATACGTAAGTACAAACAAGATGGGAATGTCCAGCCATCATACCGCTCAGGAAGGAGATGGGTTCTGTGTCCCAGAGATGATCATGCTTTTGTCCAATATGTGCAGATCAACCCAAGGACAAAAGCAAAAGACCTTGTGAAAATGATGGCGGAAGCTGATTGTGTCAATATCCACACTGAAATGAGTACTATATTAGCATGGGCTGAAAGGCCACTCTGCCAGGAAGAAGCTATTACTCCAAAAGAAACATAAAGAAGCCAGATTAATGTTCGCAAATGCACACAGGTACAAAAGCCTTAATTTTGGGAGACATGTCTGTGGTCTGAGGAAACTAAAATTGAACTTTTTGAACATAATGACCATCGTTACGTTTGGAGGAAAAAGGGAGAAGCTTGGAAGCCTAAGAACACCATCCCCACTGTGAAACACGGTGGTGGCAGCATCATGTTGTGGGATTGTTTTGCCGTAGGAGGGACTGGTGCACTTCACTGTTGTGAGTTCTGTTTTTGGGCTCCCTCTGGTGGTTACTGATGGTACTGGGTGATTTGTGTTCTGCTGTCTCTGGTGTCCACCTGTTCTATTAGGATTTGGGAGTTTCCTATTTAACCGGGCTTTCTTGTCATTTCCCCGCCGGCTATCAAGGTTATCAGAGTGTTTTGTTACCTCAGCTTCTGGCTTCAGTAATCTTCAGGACAAGCTAAGTTTTTGATTTTCTTGTTCCACGTTTTGCTTTATTTTTGTCTTGTCCAGCTTGCATATTATTGTTTCTTTGCTGCTGGTTGCTCTAGCGGGCTGTAATTGCTCCTCATGTTCCATGAGTTGGAACATGAGTTCAAGTAATTACAGGATGGTTTTTTTGAAGGAAGGGTTTTTTGCTGACCGCGCAGTTTACTTTTGTATCCTCTGCTATCTAGTTTTAGTGGGCCTCATTTTGCTGAATCTGATTTCATACTGTCTATGTGCCTTCCTCTCATTTCACCGTCATTATATGTGGGGGGCTGCTATTTTTGTGGGGTATTTCTCTGGAGGCAAGAGAGGTCTGTGTTTCTTCTAATAGGGGAAGTTAGATCTTCGGCTGGTGCTAGATGTCTAGGATCAACGTAGGCACGTTCCCCGGCTATTGTTATTTATGTGTTCAGGTTTAGGGTCGCGGTCAGCTCAGGTTCCATCACCCTAGAGCTCGTTGGTGCTTGTCCTTTTGCGATTCCCTGCCATTGGAATCATGACACTTCACAAAATAGATGGCATCATGAGAAAAGAAGATTATGTGGCAATACTGAAGCAATATCTCAAGACATTAGGCAGGAAGTTAAAGCTTGGGCAGAAATGGGCCTTCCAAATGGACAATGGCCCGAAGCATACTGCCAAAATGGTAACAAAATGGGATAAGGATAACAAAGTCAATGTGTTAGAGCCGCCATCACAAAGCCCTGATCTCAGTCCTATTGGAAATTTATGGGCGAAGCTGAAAAGGCTGGTGAGATCAAGGTGACCTACAAATCTGGATAAATTACACTAGTGTTGTCAGGAGGAATGGGACCAGATTATGACCAACTATTGTGAGAAGCTTGTGGAAGGAGATCCCAAACGTCTTACTGAAGTCATTCAGTGAAAGGGCAATGGTAACAAATAATAATGAAATGGATGGAAACTTTTGACTTTGCAGTAAAGGCAATCTGACTGGACATACGTCTTGTGTAAGAAGCCTTAGGGCCCATTCAGACATCAGTTTTTTTTCTCATGCAAGTTCTGTGATTTTCACAGACAGGTAGGGGTACCTATGATCGTCTGTGGGGTGGTTCACCTCTCTGATTTTTTTCTTGGACTTAAGCACAATCTCAGATCAAAATTGCTAATGTGAATCTATGGCCAGGTTCACACCAGTGTATAAAACATTGCTGTAAAATTTGTACAATTTCTTTTCTCACTTGTCATCCGTGTGATTTTTTTTTAAATTTTACAGCAGCAGCTATTAACCCCTTCCTGACATGTCCCTGACTTTGATGCGGGCTCGCTGGCAGATGATGGCTGATTCGACGATCGCAACTTCCAGTCCCCTAACGGAACTATTAAATACAGTAAAAAGTGGTAGAAAAAATTAAGTTTAAAAAAAAGAGAAAAAACACAATTGTTCAAATCACCCCTTTTTTCACCCCATTAAAAATAAAACAATAACAAAATACACATATTTGCTATCTCTGCTTTCATAAATGTCCACTCTGTCAAAAAATAGCGTAAATTAATCCGATCGGTAAAAGGCATAACGAGAAAAAAAATAAAAAATTCACAATGACAGTTTTTTGGTTGCTGCAACTGGATCGCCCCCAAGGGCCGTGGGGTACTCGGTACCGAGTCCTGCGGTTCACAGGGGGATGTCACGGTGGCTCACCCGGTCCGTGGCCCTGGGACGTCCGCATAAAAGGGAAAGGTCATTAAAGGGATAAAGTTTGTGTTCGTGACGCCACCTGTGGTATTCAGTCAGGATAACCGACGCTGCTTTAAGGGGTCCGCTGGGGTGATGTTATGGCAGCTAGATGGTATACCTTCCCACAGGTGAAGTGTATCCCCAGGGCTTCCCGGTGTGTAGATCGTGGTATGGTGAGAGGCGCAGAGAAGAACAAGGACACAAGGTTGCAGTCTCTTTACCTTTACTGAAGACTTCAGCATCCACAGTCCAGAGCACCAGATCACAGGGCAGGCAGAGTCCGGCCGGTTTGGAGACAAGTCCAGAGTTCCCTTGTCCAGGTGGAAATCAGTAGCCTTCCCTTGCGCTGCGGTGGTGTAGTCCCTTACTGCCTAAGGCTTCACATAAGGGTCTCACAGATGTGGTGTTTCGTTCTCTCTGTCCCCCATATGGAATAGGACAAAACCCATATGACTGGTGACTTGAGCCTGTTTATAGGGTCTCTTAGATAACCCGGCTCTCTAGGTGTCACCGTGCCTCCTGGGTGTAGGTGCGGACAGGTAACCTGCAATTAGCTGTCCTGCCGGTCTCTGAAATAAGGCGTAGAGATCCTTACTCCCTCGGTTTTCTGGCTACCGGGGTTCTGCGCCTCAGAAGGAGACAACCTGAGCAGGGCTAGTCCCCTTCTGGTATCCTCTCCTTTGCCTCGACTTCATTCACGCTTGCGGCAATACAATTCTGCCTTTCAATGTCTCTTTCTGGGAGCTGCAGCTCTGAGGGCATGCACATCTCCTTTAACCTTCCATCCTCCTCAGACTCTGGTCTGGAACTAACAGAACTCCTGTCTGGAGCTCTGTCAGGAACTAACTCTTGCCTGGAACTGACTAACTTTCCCTACAGACTACCAGTTATATATATATATGTGGGGAGTCACCTAATAAATAGGAGCAGAAGCTCCCCCTGGTGGCCTGGAGTGTGAATATGTGGCATGTTTGTGATACCTGGATGCAGTTATCCTTCTTTGCCTCTAAACGTAGCATCACTCTCCTCAAGAGGAAAGCAATACCACTGCGATGACCAGGACCCTGGGGCACCGCACAACATTGCAATAAAATGCAATAACAGATTATATAGGTCGCCAGTCTATATACACAATCAAAAACATCAAAAAATACAGACTCAAAAAGATCAATTTAAGTATGAGGAGAACTTGAGCCATACTGTATCTCAAAATATAAACATTTTATTAACCCTTTTACGCCCAAGGGTGGTTTGCACGTTAATGACCGGGCCAATTTTTACAATTCCACTGTCCCTTGGTTATAACTCTGGAACGCTTCAATGGATCCCGGTGATTTTGACATTGTTTTCTCGTGACATATTGTACTTCATGATAGTGGTAAAATTTCTTTGATAGTACCTGCGTTTATTTGTGAAAAAAAGGAAATTTGGCGAAAATTTTGAAAATTTCGCAATTTTCCAACTTTGAATTTTGATGCAATTAAATCACAGAGATATGTCACACAAAATACTTAATAAGTAACATTTCCCACATGTCTACTTCACATCAGCACAATTTTGGAAACCAAAATATTTTTTGTTACGGAGTTATAAGGGTTAAAAGTTGACCAGCAATTTCTCATTTTTACAACACCATTTTTTTAGGGACCTCATCACATTTGAAGTCACTTTGAGGGGTCTATATGATAGAATATACCCACCTGTGACACCATTCTAAAAACTACACCCCTCAAGGTGCTCAAAACCACATTCAAGAAGTTTATTAACCCTTCTGGTGTTTCACAGGAATTTTTGGAATGTTTAAAAAAAAAAATGAACATTTAACTTTTTTTCACAAAAAAATTACTTTAGCTCCAATTTGTTTTATTTTACCAAGAGTAACAGGAGAAATTGGACCCCAAAAGTTGTTGCACAATTTGTTCTGAGTATGCTGATACCCCATATGTGGGGGTAAACCACTGTTTGGGCGCATGACAGAGCTCGGAAGAGAAGGAGCGCCGTTTGACTTTCAATGCAAAATTGATAGGAATTGAGATGGGACGCCATGTTGCGTTTGGAGAGCCCCTGATGTGCCTAAACATTGAAACAACCCACAATTGACACCATTTTGGAAAGGAGACCCCCTAAGGAACTTATCTAGAGGTGTGTTGAGCACTTTAACCCACCAAGTGCTTCACAGAAGTTGATAATGTAGAGCTATAAAAATAAAAAATCATATTTTTTACACAAAAATGATATTTTGGCCCAATTTTTTATTTTCCCAAGGGTAACAGAAGAAATTGAGCCCCAAAAGTTGTTGTCCAATTTGTCCTGAGTACGTGGATACCCCATATGTGGGAGAAAACTACTGTTTGGGCGCATGACAGAGCTCCGAAGGGAAGGAGCGCCATTTGGAATGCAAACTTAGATGGAATGGTCTGCAGGCATCACATTGCGTTTGCAGAGCCCCTTATGAACCTAGAGAGTAGAAACCCCCCACAAGAGACCCCTTATTGGAAACTAGACCCCCCAAGGAACTAATCTAGATGTGTTGTGAGAACTTTGAATCCCCAAGTGTTTCACTACAGTTTATAACGCAGAGCCGTGAAAATAAAAAATCATTTTTTCCCACAAATATGATTTTTTAGCCCCCAAAATTTTTATTTTCCCAAGGGTAACCAGAGAAATTGGACCCCAAAAGTTGTTGCCTAATTTGTCCTGAGTACGCTGATACCCAATATGTTGGGGTAAACCCCTGTTTGGGCACACAGGAGAGCTCGGAAGGGAAGGAGCACTGTTTTACTTTTTCAACGCAGAATTGGCTGGAATTGAGATCGGACGCCATGTCGCGTTTGGAGAGCCCCTGATGTGCCGAAACAGTGGAAACCCCCCAATTATAACTGAAACCCTAATCCAAACACACCCCTAACCCTAATCCCAACTGTAACCCTAAACACACCCCTAACCCTGACACACCCCTAACCCTAATCCCAACCATAACACTAACCGCACCCCTAACCCTAACCCAACCGTAAATGTAATCCAAACCCTAACCCTAACTTTAGCCCCAACCCTAACTGTAGCCCTAACCCTTACTTTAGCTCCAACCCTAAACCTTACTTTAGCCCCAACCCTAAACCTTACTTTAGCCCCAACCCTAACTGTAGCCCCAACCCTAACCTTAACTTTAGACGTAACACTAACTTTAGCCCCAACCTTAACCCTAACCCTAATGGCAAAATGGAAATAAATACTATTTTTTATCATTTTATTATTTTTCCCTAACTAAGGGGGTGATGAAGGGGGGTTTGATTTACCTTTATAGCGGGTTATTTAGCGGATTTTTATGATTGGCAGCCTTCACACACTAATAGACGCTTTTTATTGCAAAAAATAGTTTTTGCATCTCCATATTTTGAGAGCTATAATTTTTCTATATTTTGGTCCACAGAGTCATGTGACGTCTTGTTTTTCGTAGGATGAGTTGATGTTTTTATTGGTACCATTTTCAGGAACGTGACATTTTTTTATCGCTTTTTATTCTGATTTTTGTGAGGCAGAATGAACGAAAACCAGCTATTCATGAATTTCTTTTGGGGAGGGCGTTGATATAAATGAGGTATCGCTGTAATCATACTGACTCGAAGAATAAAACTGCTTTATTAATTTTATCAAATGTGGAACGGTATGTTCCACATTTCATAAAATTGATAAAGCAGTTTTATTCTTCGGGTCAGTATGATTACAGCGATACCTCATTTATATCATTTTTTATGTTTTGGCGCTTTTATACGATAAAATCTATTTTATATAAAAAATAATTATTTTTGCATCGCTTTATTCTGAGGACTATCACTTTCTTAATTTTTTGTTGATGACGCTTGTTTTTTGCGGGACAAGATGGCATTTTCAGCGGTACCATAGTTATTTATATCCGTCATTTTGATCTTGTGTTATTCCACTTTTTGTTCGGCGGTATGATAACAAAGCGTTGTTTTTTGCCTCTTTTTTTATGATGATCACTGAAGGGGTTAACTAGTGGGACAGTTTTATAGGTCGGGTCGTTACGGATACGGCGATACTAAATATGTGTACTTTTATTTATTTTTTTTATTTATACAAAGAAATGTATTTATTGGAACAATATATATATATATACAGTTAGGGCCAGAAATATTTGGACAGTGACACAAGTTTTGTTATTTTAGCTGTTTACAAAAACATGTTCAGAAATACAATTATATATATAATATGGGCTGAAAGTGCACACTCCCAGCTGCAATATGATAGTTTCCACATCCAAATCGGAGAAAGGGTTTAGGAATCATAGCTCTGTAATGCATAGCGTCCTCTTTTTCAAGGGACCAAAAGTAATTGGACAATGGACTCTAAGGGCTGCAATTAACTCTGAAGGCGTCTCCCTCGTTAACCTGTAATCAATGAAGTAGTTAAAAGGTCAGGGGTGGATTCCAGGTGTGTGGTTTTGCATTTGGAAGCTGTTGCTGTGAGCAGACAACATGCGGTCAAAGGAACTCTCAATTGAGGTGAAGCAGAACATCCTGAGGCTGAAAAAAAAGAAAAAATCCATCAGAGAGATAGCAGACATGCTTGGAGTAGCAAAATCAACAGTTGGGTACATTCTGAGAAAAAAGGAATTGACTGGTGAGCTTGGGAACTCAAAAAGGCCTGGGCGTCCACGGATGACAACAGTGGTGGATGATCGCCGCATACTTAATTTGGTGAAGAAGAACCCGTTCACAACAACAACTGAAGTCCAGAACACTCTCAGTGAAGTAGGTGTATCTGTCTCTAAGTCAACAGTAAAGAGAAGACTCCATGACAGTAAATACAAAGGGTTCACATCTAGATGCAAACCATTCATCAATACCAAAAATAGACAGAAAAACACCTCAAGAAGCCAGCTCAGTTCTGGAAAAGTATTCTATGGACAGATGAGACAAAGATCAACCTGTACCAGAATGATGGGAAGAAAAAAGTTTGGAGAAGAAAGGGAACGGCACATGATCCAAGGCACACCACATCCTCTGTAAAACATGGTGGAGGCAACGTGATGGCATGGGCATGCATGGCTTTCAATGGCACTGGGTCACTTGTGTTTATTGATGACATAAGAGCAGACAAGAGTAGCCGGATGAATTCTGAAGTGTACCGGGATATACTTTCAGCCCAGATTCAGCCAAATGCTGCAAAGTTGATTGGACGGCGCTTCATAGTACAGATGGACAATGACCCCAAGCATACATCCAAAGCTACCCAGGAGTTCATGAGTGCCAAAAAGTGGAACATTCTGCAATGGCCAAGTCAATCTCCAGATCTAAACCCAATTGAGCATGCATTTCACTTGCTGAAATCCAGACTTAAGACGGAAAGACCCACAAACAAGCAAGACCTGAAGGCTGCGGCTGTAAAGGCCTGGCAAAGCATTAAGAAGGAGGAAACCCAGCGTTTGGTGATGTCCATGGGTTCCAGACTTAAGGCAGTGATTGCCTCCAAAGGATTTGCAACAAAATATTGAAAATAAAAATATTTTGTTTGGGTTATGTTTATTTGTCCAATTACTTTTGACCTCCTAAAATGTGGAGTGTTTGTAAAGAAATGTGTACAATTCCTACATTTTCTATCAGATATTTTTGATCAACCCTTCAAATTAAACGTTACAATCTGCACTTGAATTCTGTTGTAGAGGTTTCATTTCAAATCCAATGTGGTGGCATGCAGAGCCCAACTCGCGAAAATTGTGTCACTGTCCAAATATTTCTGGCCCTAACTGTATATATATATATATATATATATATATATATATATATATATATATATATATATATATATATATATATCATTATTAAGGATTTTTTTTTCCACAAGTGTAAATATTTTTTTTTTACTTTGTAACATTGCCCCAGGTGGGGGCATCATGTTATAGGGTCAGATCGCTGATCTGACACTTTGCACAGCACTGTGTCAGATCAGCGATCACACAGGCACTGAAGGAGGCTTGCCGGCGATGGATATGTAAGAAGAAGGACCGCGCTGCGGATACCTGTTCTGTGTCGGTTGCGGAACTGTCGGCGCTGTCTCCTCTGTGTGTCGGGGGAAAGGTTAAGGGACCGGACCAATCCTTGCAGGCGGAAGCAGGGGGTGTGGTTAACGGTACACAGAGTCAACGAGCACTGAAACAGGGAGATTTGGCGGGAGTGCCCGCGAGTATCGGTACAGCGCTGACAGAGGCTGTGAGGAGAGGAGTGCAGTGTGCCCGTTGGTCACCACGAAGCGAGGTGCCAAATGCTCCGGGTCCATGAATACTGTGCGTGTGCCACCTAATCTGTGCCCTGATTCCCCAGTGTATGTCTGCCGGAACACGGTGAGCTCAGTGGCCACGCTCTCCCGGCCATATCAGTATATGGACTAGGGGCTCAGCGGAAGGTACCGGAGACCAACCAGTGCCGCAAGAAGATGGACCGTCGCTGCCTTCAGGACCTCATCGGACAAGCGCTGCTCCATCCATTGTGGGCGCCATCACCTGCTCTGTGATCCACCACGTTTTAAGAAAAGATTGATAGGATAAGTTGACCCAACAAGAACTGTTAATACCTTTTCTACTGTTCTTTAACCCTGCATACTATCTACATTTTGAACTATCTACCCCTCTGGTAACTGTTTATGTAACACCCCAGGTAACCGGTTGTTACAGGGATGTTGCCTTCCCTTTGGGGAGGGTAATATCATGCTCAGAGGCAATGGAGTTCTCTTCAAATGGTAACGCACCAGCATGCAACACATTCCGAATCCAGGCCAGGAGGGGGAGCTCAAGACCCGGATTTAGGGGAGCTTCCCTCAAATATGGATATATGTCCTGGTCTGGAGGAGGAGTAGTTATCCAGTCTCATAGAGACATTGAAGGAGAAGGAAGTCTGAGAGAGCAGACAGAGAGGCCTGGCAGCCACAAGGGAGCTGCAGCCTATGAAAGGACAGATAATCCGAGGGGTGGTATGTGGTGGAGCTTGAGAGGAAAGGAGCAAAGGAGAGGAACAGGGCTCAGAGGGGAACTGTGACCAGGCACCCTCAGAGCCGAAGCGCAGTACCGGGCACCGGGAGCCCGAGGCCTTAGTGAAACTGTAGGACACTTGGCAGAACCAGAGGGCTGAGAACTTTATGGGATTGTCCCACACCACACCTGAGACGCAGCAGCACCTGAGGAGCCCGGGGCATGATATTGTCCCTATAAAAAGGCTCAAACTGCCCGTCACGTAGGTACCTTTCTCAGGACAGGGAGAATAGAGGACTCTACAGGAAGCTTTAGGCAGCAGGGACTTAATATACAGCAAGCGCTAGTTGGAAAGGCTCACGGACCTCTACTGGAACAAGGGAACCCTCCATTGCCTCCGAGCCGGCCGAGCCATACCATCACCCATGCCTGGTATCCTGGACTGTGGCCTGCTAACTACAGTAAGCCAGGTAAAGACTTACAGCTTGTGTCCTTTACTCATTTTACTGGCCTACACCATCATCGTTATACACTTCAGGACCTCTGGGGACCCCGTTTCACCTGTGGGAAGCATTACCATCATTGCTGCAACAACATCCCCCAGAGGACCCCTTTAACACAGCATCGGTCCTGCTATTGACTGAACACCACTGGTGGCTGTTGTGAATTCTGTGGTCAAGCTCCCTCCTGTGGTCATGAGTGGTACTTCGGCTGGTTCTGTCTATGAGCTTCCTCTGGTGGATGTGAGTGGGGCTGCGGCTTCTGAGTTTCCTTCCTCAGGTGACGAGGTTAAGTCGTTAGGTGCTGCTCTATTTAACTCCACCTGCTGCTTTGATCCTGGCCTCCAGTCAATGTTCCAGTATTGGTCTTGCTCTCTCCTGGATCGTTCTTGTGGCCTGTCTGCCCTGCATAAGCTAAGTTTTGCTTGTGTTACTTTTGTTTGTTATATTTTCTGTCCAGCTTGCTTTATTGGTTTTTCTTGCTTGCTGGAAGCTCTGAGACGCAGAGGGAGCACCTCCGTACCGTTAGTCAGTGCGGAGGGTCTTTTTGCCCCCTCTGCGTGGTTGTTTGTAGGTTTTTGTGCTGACCGCAAAGCTATCTTTCCTATCCTCGGTCTATTCAGTAAGTCGGGCCTCACTTTGCTAAAATCTATTTAATCTCTGTGTTTGTATTTTCATCTTTACTCACAGTCATTATATGTGGGGGGCTGCCTTTTCCTTTGGGGAATTTCTCTGAGGCAAGGTAGGCTTATTTTTCTATATTCAGGGCTAGCTAGTTTCTCAGGCTGTGCCCGAGGCGCCTAGGGTCTGGTCAGGAGCGCTCCACGGCTACTTCTAGTGTGGTATGATAGGATTAGGGATTGCGGTCAGCAGAGTTCCCACGTCTCAGAGCTCGTCCTATGTTAGTAACTATCAGGTCACTTTGTGTGCTCTTAACCACTAGGTCCATTGTGGTTCTGAATCACCTGTTCATAACAGGTGGCATCACGACAGACTCATTTACAATTTCCCTTTAAAGACCTATCCCCTTTTATTGGACGCCCAGTGCTGCCATAACATCCCTTTTAAGAGAGACCGGACCCGGTGCCGAGTACCCTACTGCCCTGGTAGGGTGCTCCATTTATCTCCTTGCAAGGAGTATTCCAGTGTTAATTAAAGTTGTTAACCCTTGCTCTACCTTCTGTCCGTCACCGCATCCTGCAACCTGCTCACAGATACATTTGTGTTTTGTCCTGTGTGTTGTGTCCTGTGTGTTGTGTCCTGTGTGTTGTGTCCTGTGTGTTGTGTCCTGTGTGTTGCATTGTATCAGTACATGATTGTCGCTTTGCACCATTTTGGGGTTTGTTTTACTTTCTTACATTTCTTGGCACCTGCTTTTTCTTTGCCCTTCATCTTTACCCTTCATCCTGGGTACCAGAGGAGAATGCCGTCCCGGCCCCCTGCCCCTCATGGATGCCTGATACAGACATTCCCTTTATGTCAGGATCTACAATGCAGGGGTCGGACACGTGCGATCACAGAAAAAAGTGACAGATGAATGATCATGATCTCAGAAGCTGGCATCTCTCGCCATCCATGTGCCCATGTCACGCCGGGCCTCTGAATGGAAGCTGGATGTGGGAGGGATGGAGGGATAGTGAGAGAGATGGAGGGAGGGTGAGAGAGATGGAGGGAAAGTGACAGAGGTGGAGGGATAGGGAGAGAGATGGAGGGATAGGGAGAGGGATGGAGGGATAGGGAGAGAGATGGAGGGATAGGGAGAGAGATGGAGGGAAAGTGACAGAGATGGAGGGATAGGGAGAGAGATGGAGGGATAGGGATAGAGATGGAGGGAGGGTGAGAGAGATGGAGGGAAAGTGACAGAGATGGAGGGATAGGGAGAGGGATGGAGGGATAGGGAGAGAGATGGAGGGATAGGGAGAGAGATGGAGGGATAGGGAGAGAGATGGAGGGAGGGTGAGAGAGATGGAGGGAACGTGACAGAGGTGGAGGGATAGGGAGAGGGATGGAGGGATAGGGGGAGAGATGGAGGGAGGGTGAGAGAGATGGAGGGAAAGTGACAGAGGTGGAGGGATAGGGAGAGAGATGGAGGGAGGGTGACAGAGATGGAGAAAAAGTGACAGAGATGGAGGGATAGGGAGAGGGATGGAGGGATAGGGAGAGAGATGGAGGGAGGGTGAGAGAGATGGAGGGAAAGTGACAGAGATGGAGGGATAGGGAGAGGGATGGAGGGATAGGGAGAGAGATGGAGGGAGGGTGAGAGAGATGGAGGGAAAGTGACAGAGGTGGAGGGATAGGGAGAGGGATGGAGGGATAGGGAGAGAGATGGAGGGAGGGTGAGAGAGATGGAGGGAAAGTGACAGAGGTGGAGGGATAGGGAGAGGGATGGAGGGATAGGGAGAGAGATGGAGGGAGGATGAGAGAGATGGAGGAAAAGTGACAGAGGTGGAGGGATAGGGAGAGGGATGGAGGGATAGGGGGAGAGATGGAGGGAGGGTGAGAGATGGAGGGAAAGTGACAGAGATGGAAGGATAGGGAGAGGGATGGAGGGATAGGGGGAGAGATGGAGGGAGGGTGAGAGAGATGGAGGGAAAGTGACAGAGATGGAGGGATAGGGGGAGAGATGGAGGGATAGGGGGAGAGATGGAGGGAGGATGAGAGAGATGGAGGAAAAGTGACAGAGATGGAAGGATAGGGAGAGGGATGGAGGGATAGGGGGAGAGATGGAGGGAGGGTGAGAGATGGAGGGAAAGTGACAGAGATGGAAGGATAGGGAGAGGGATGGAGGGATAGGGGGAGAGATGGAGGGAGGGTGAGAGAGATGGAGGGAAAGTGACAGAGATGGAGGGATAGGGGGAGAGATGGAGGGATAGGGGGAGAGATGGAGGGAGGATGAGAGAGATGGAGGAAAAGTGACAGAGATGGAAGGATAGGGAGAGGGATGGAGGGATAGGGGGAGAGATGGAGGGAGGGTGAGAGAGATGGAGGGAAAGTGACAGAGATGGAGGGATAGGGGGAGAGATGGAGGGATAGGGGGAGAGATGGAGGGAGGATGAGAGAGATGGAGGAAAAGTGACAGAGATGGAAGGATAGGGAGAGGGATGGAGGGATAGGGGGAGAGATGGAGGGAGGGTGAGAGAGATGGAGGGAAAGTGACAGAGATGGAGGGATAGGGGGAGAGATGGAGGGAGGGTGAGAGAGATGGAGGAAAAGTGACAGAGGTGGAGGGATAGGGAGAGGGATGGAGGGATAGGGAGAGGGATGGAGGGAGGGTGACAGAGATGGAGGGGGCGCTTTTCTTTCTTCCATAGAAGGGGAGGGGAGCAGAGAAGGTTTTCACATTGGGGAGGGCGCATAGAGATGATATAGGCAGAAGCACGGAAACCAGGAGGGAGAAGGAGATAGGAAGAAACCCAAGGACAGACGCCCTCCCTTATCGGTAACACTGCCTATATTCTATGTACCTGCACTGCATATAGGGGGCCGAGCACTGAGTATAGGGATGTGGGGGGGGGGGGGGGGGTATGAGCGCTGGGGGTCCGGGGTATGACACCTGCACAGAGGACAGGCGTGGATCCGGACAGGTGACAGATCTACAAATGATGCTAATATAGCGAGTGTAATAGGAGAAGGTGAGAGCAGCGGAGAGGAGAGGACAGGTGAAGGCAATGTCAGGGGATGAGGTGACAGGGAGGACAGAATATCTGTATGAGGAGGAGAGGTCTGTGTATTAGGAGGAGGAGAGGTCTGTGTGCCCTGATGTCTGTGTATTAGGAGGAGGAGAGGTCTGTGTGTCCTGATGTCTGTGTATTAGGAGGAGGAGAGGTATGTGTGCCCTGATGTCTGTGTATTAGGAGGAGGAGAGGTCTGTGTGTCCTGATGTCTGTGTATTAGGAGGAGGAGAGGTCTGTGTGTCCTGAGGTCTGTGTATTAGGAGGAGGAGAGGTCTGTGTGTCCTGATGTCTGTGTATTAGGAGGAGGAGAGGTCTGTGTGTCCTGATGTCTGTGTATTAGGAGGAGGAGAGGTCTGTGTGTCCTGATGTCTGTGTATTAGGAGGAGGAGAGGTATGTGTGCCCTGATGTCTGTGTATTAGGAGGAGGAGAGGTCTGTGTGTCCTGATGTCTGTGTATTAGGAGGAGGAGAGGTCTGTGTGTCCTGAGGTCTGTGTATTAGGAGGAGGAGAGGTCTGTGTGTCCTGATGTCTGTGTATTAGGAGGAGGAGAGGTCTGTGTGTCCTGATGTCTGTGTATTAGGAGGAGGAGAGGTCTGTGTTTCCTGATGTCTGTGTATTAGGAGGAGAGGTCTGTGTGTCCTGATGTCTGTGTATTAGGAGGAGAGGTCTGTGTGTCCTGATGGCTGTGTATTAGGATGAGGAGGAGAGGTCTGTGTGTCCCGATGCCTGTGTATTAGGAGGAGGAGGAGAGGTCTGTGTGTCCTGATATCTGTGTATTAGGAGGAGGAGAGGTCTGTGTGTCCTGATATCTGTGTATTAGGAGGAGGAGAGGTCTTTGTGTCCTGATATCTGTGTATTAGGAGGAGGAGGAGAGGTCTGTGTGTCCTGATATCTGTGTATTAGGAGGAGGAGAGGTCTGTGTGTCCTGATATCTGTGTATTAGGAGGAGGAGAGGTCTGTGTGTCCTGATATCTGTGTATTAGGAGGAGGAGGAGAGGTCTGTGTGTCCTGATATCTGAGTATTAGGAGGAGGAGAGGTCTGTGTGTCCTGATGCCTGTGTATTAGGAGGAGGAGAGGTCTGTGTGTCCCGATATCTGTGTATTAGGAGGAGGAGAGGTCTGTGTGTCCTGATATCTGTGTATTAGGAGGAGGAGAGGTCTGTGTGTCCTGATATCTGTGTATTAGGAGGAGGAGAGGTCTGTGTGTCCCGATATCTGTTTATTAGGAGGAGGAGAGGTCTGTGTGTCCTGATGTCTATGTATTAGGAGGAGGAGAGGTCTGTGTGTCCTGATGTATGTGTATTAGTAGGAGGAGAGGTCTGTGTGTCCCGATGTCTGTGTATTAGGAGGAGGAGGAGAGGTCTGTGTGTCCTGATATCTGTGTATTAGGAGGAGGAGAGGTCTGTGTGTCCTGATATCTGTGTATAAGGAGGAGGAGAGGTCTGTGTGTCCTGATATCTGTGTATAAGGAGGAGGAGAGGTCTGTGTGCCCTGATGTCTGTGTATTAGGAGGAGAGGTCTGTGTGTCCTGATATATGTGTATTAGGAGGAGGAGAGGTATGTGTGTCCTGATGTCTGTGTATAAGGAGGAGGAGAGGTCTGTGTGCCCTGATGTCTGTGTATTAGGAGGAGGAGAGGTCTGTGTGCCCTGATGTCTGTGTATTAGGAGGAGGAGAGGTCTGTGTGTCCTGATATCTGTGTATTAGGAGGAGGAGAGGTCTGTGTGTCCTGATGTCTGTGTATAAGGAGGAGGAGAGGTCTGTGTGTCCTGATGTCTGTGTATTAGGAGGAGGAGAGGTCTGTGTGTCCTGATATCTGTGTATTAGGAGGAGGAGAGGTCTGTGTGCCCTGATGTCTATGTATTAGGAGGAGGAGAGGTCTGTGTGTCCTGATATCTGTGTATTAGGAGGAGGAGAGGTCTGTGTGCCCTGATATCTGTGTATTAGGAGGAGGAGAGGTCTGTGTGTCCCGATATCTGTGTATTAGGAGGAGGAGAGGTCTGTGTGTCCTGATGTCTATGTATTAGGAGGAGGAGAGGTCTGTGTGTCCTGATGTATGTGTATTAGTAGGAGGAGAGGTCTGTGTGTCCCGATGTCTGTGTATTAGGAGGAGGAGGAGAGGTCTGTGTGTCCTGATATCTGTGTATTAGGAGGAGGAGAGGTCTGTGTGTCCTGATATCTGTGTATAAGGAGGAGGAGAGGTCTGTGTGTCCTGATATCTGTGTATAAGGAGGAGGAGAGGTCTGTGTGCCCTGATGTCTGTGTATTAGGAGGAGAGGTCTGTGTGTCCTGATATATGTGTATTAGGAGGAGGAGAGGTATGTGTGTCCTGATGTCTGTGTATAAGGAGGAGGAGAGGTCTGTGTGCCCTGATGTCTGTGTATTAGGAGGAGGAGAGGTCTGTGTGCCCTGATGTCTGTGTATTAGGAGGAGGAGAGGTCTGTGTGTCCTGATATCTGTGTATTAGGAGGAGGAGAGGTCTGTGTGTCCTGATGTCTGTGTATAAGGAGGAGGAGAGGTCTGTGTGTCCTGATGTCTGTGTATTAGGAGGAGGAGAGGTCTGTGTGTCCTGATATCTGTGTATTAGGAGGAGGAGAGGTCTGTGTGCCCTGATGTCTATGTATTAGGAGGAGGAGAGGTCTGTGTGTCCTGATATCTGTGTATTAGGAGGAGGAGAGGTCTGTGTGCCCTGATATCTGTGTATTAGGAGGAGGAGGAGAGGTCTGTGTGTCCTGATATCTGAGTATTAGGAGGAGGAGAGGTCTGTGTGTCCTGATATCTGTGTATTAGGAGGAGGAGAGGTCTGTGTGTCCTGATATCTGTGTATTAGGAGGAGGAGGAGAGGTCTGTGTGTCCTGATATCTGAGTATTAGGAGGAGGAGAGGTCTGTGTGTCCTGATGCCTGTGTATTAGGAGGAGGAGAGGTCTGTGTGTCCTGATATCTGTGTATTAGGAGGAGGAGAGGTATGTGTGCCCTGATGTCTGTGTATTAGGAGGAGGAGAGGTCTGTGTGCCCTGATGTCTGTGTATTAGGAGGAGGAGAGGTCTGTGTGTCCTGATGCCTGTGTATTAGGAGGAGGAGAGGTCTGTGTGTCCTGATGTCTGTGTATTAGGAGGAGGAGAGGTATGTGTGCCCTGATGTCTGTGTATTAGGAGGAGGAGAGGTCTGTGTGCCCTGATGTCTGTGTATTAGGAGGAGGAGAGGTCTGTGTGTCCTGATGTCTGTGTATTAGGAGGAGGAGAGGTCTGTGTGTCCTGAGGTCTGTGTATTAGGAGGAGGAGAGGTCTGTGTGTCCTGATGTCTGTGTATTAGGAGGAGGAGAGGTCTGTGTGTCCTGATGTCTGTGTATTAGGAGGAGGAGAGGTCTGTGTTTCCTGATGTCTGTGTATTAGGAGGAGAGGTCTGTGTGTCCTGATGTCTGTGTATTAGGAGGAGAGGTCTGTGTGTCCTGATGGCTGTGTATTAGGATGAGGAGGAGAGGTCTGTGTGTCCCGATGCCTGTGTATTAGGAGGAGGAGGAGAGGTCTGTGTGTCCTGATATCTGTGTATTAGGAGGAGGAGAGGTCTGTGTGTCCTGATATCTGTGTATTAGGAGGAGGAGAGGTCTTTGTGTCCTGATATCTGTGTATTAGGAGGAGGAGGAGAGGTCTGTGTGTCCTGATATCTGTGTATTAGGAGGAGGAGAGGTCTGTGTGTCCTGATATCTGTGTATTAGGAGGAGGAGAGGTCTGTGTGTCCTGATATCTGTGTATTAGGAGGAGGAGGAGAGGTCTGTGTGTCCTGATATCTGAGTATTAGGAGGAGGAGAGGTCTGTGTGTCCTGATGCCTGTGTATTAGGAGGAGGAGAGGTCTGTGTGTCCCGATATCTGTGTATTAGGAGGAGGAGAGGTCTGTGTGTCCTGATATCTGTGTATTAGGAGGAGGAGAGGTCTGTGTGTCCTGATATCTGTGTATTAGGAGGAGGAGAGGTCTGTGTGTCCCGATATCTGTGTATTAGGAGGAGGAGAGGTCTGTGTGTCCTGATGTCTATGTATTAGGAGGAGGAGAGGTCTGTGTGTCCTGATGTATGTGTATTAGTAGGAGGAGAGGTCTGTGTGTCCCGATGTCTGTGTATTAGGAGGAGGAGGAGAGGTCTGTGTGTCCTGATATCTGTGTATTAGGAGGAGGAGAGGTCTGTGTGTCCTGATATCTGTGTATAAGGAGGAGGAGAGGTCTGTGTGTCCTGATATCTGTGTATAAGGAGGAGGAGAGGTCTGTGTGCCCTGATGTCTGTGTATTAGGAGGAGAGGTCTGTGTGTCCTGATATATGTGTATTAGGAGGAGGAGAGGTATGTGTGTCCTGATGTCTGTGTATAAGGAGGAGGAGAGGTCTGTGTGCCCTGATGTCTGTGTATTAGGAGGAGGAGAGGTCTGTGTGCCCTGATGTCTGTGTATTAGGAGGAGGAGAGGTCTGTGTGTCCTGATATCTGTGTATTAGGAGGAGGAGAGGTCTGTGTGTCCTGATGTCTGTGTATAAGGAGGAGGAGAGGTCTGTGTGTCCTGATGTCTGTGTATTAGGAGGAGGAGAGGTCTGTGTGTCCTGATATCTGTGTATTAGGAGGAGGAGAGGTCTGTGTGCCCTGATGTCTATGTATTAGGAGGAGGAGAGGTCTGTGTGTCCTGATATCTGTGTATTAGGAGGAGGAGAGGTCTGTGTGCCCTGATATCTGTGTATTAGGAGGAGGAGAGGTCTGTGTGTCCTGATATCTGTGTATTAGGAGGAGGAGAGGTCTGTGTGCCCTGATGTCTATGTATTAGGAGGAGGAGAGGTCTGTGTGCCCTGATGTCTATGTATTAGGAGGAGGAGAGGTCTGTGTGTCCTGATATCTGTGTATTAGGAGGAGAGGTCTGTGTGTCCTGATATCTGTGTATTAGGAGGAGGAGAGGTCTGTGTGTCCTGATGTCTGTGTATAAGGAGGAGGAGAGGTCTGTGTGTCCTGATATCTGTGTATTAGGAGGAGGAGAGGTCTGTGTGCCCTGATGTCTGTGTATTAGGAGGAGAGGTCTGTGTGTCCTGATATCTGTGTATTTGGAGGAGGAGAGGTATGTGTGTCCTGATGTCTGTGTATTAGGAGGAGGAGAGGTCTGTGTGTCCTGATGTCTGTGTATTAGGAGGAGGAGAGGTCTGTGTGTCCTGATGTCTGTGTATTAGGAGGAGGAGAGGTCTGTGTGTCCTGATATCTGTGTATTAGGAGGAGGAGAGGTCTGTGTGTCCTGATGTCTGTGTATTAGGAGGAGAGGTCTGTGTGTCCTGATGTCTGTGTATTAGGAGGAGGAGAGGTCTGTGTGTCCTGATGTCTGTGAATTAGGAGGAGGAGAGGTCTGTGTGTCCTGATATCTGTGTATTAGGAGGAGGAGAGGTCTGTGTGCCCTGATGTCTGTGTATTAGGAGGAGGAGAGGTCTGTGTGTCCTGATATCTGTGTATTAGGAGGAGGAGAGGTCAGTGTGTCCTGATATCTGTGTATTAGGAGGAGGAGAGGTCTGTGTGTCCCGATATCTGTGTATTAGGAGGAGAGGTCTGTGTGTCCTGATATCTGTGTATTAGGAGGAGGAGAGGTCTGTGTGTCCTGATATCTGTGTATTAGGAGGAGGAGAGGTATGTGTGTCCTGATATCTGTGTATAAGGAGGAGGAGAGGTCTGTGTGTCCTGATGTCTGTGTATTAGGAGGAGGAGAGGTCTGTGTGCCCTGATGTCTGTGTATTAGGAGGAGGAGAGGTCTGTGTGTCCTGATATCTGTGTATTAGGAGGAGGAGAGGTCTGTGTGCCCTGATGTCTATGTATTAGGAGGAGGAGAGGTCTGTGTGTCCTGATATCTGTGTATTAGGAGGAGGAGAGGTCTGTGTGTCCTGATGTCTGTGTATTAGGAGGAGGAGAGGTCTGTGTGCCCTGATGTCTGTGTATTAGGAGGAGGAGAGGTCTGTGTGCCCTGATGTCTGTGTATTAGGAGGAGGAGAGGTCTGTGTGCCCTGATGTCTGTGTATTAGGAGGAGGAGAGGTCTGTGTGTCCTGATATCTGTGTATTAGGAGGAGGAGAGGTCTGTGTGCCCTGATGTCTATGTATTAGGAGGAGGAGAGGTCTGTGTGTCCTGATATCTGTGTATTAGGAGGAGGAGAGGTCTGTGTGTCCTGATGTCTGTGTATTAGGAGGAGGAGAGGTCTGTGTGCCCTGATGTCTGTGTATTAGGAGGAGGAGAGGTCTGTGTGCCCTGATGTCTGTGTATAAGGAGGAGGAGAGGTCTGTGTGTCCTGATGTCTATGTATTAGGAGGAGGAGAGGTCTGTGTGCCCTGATGTCTGTGTATTAGGAGGAGGAGAGGTCTGTGTGCCCTGATGTCTGTGTATTAGGAGGAGGAGAGGTCTGTGTGCCCTGATGTCTATGTATTAGGAGGAGGAGAGGTCTGTGTGTCCTGATATCTGTGTATAAGGAGGAGGAGAGGTCTGTGTGTCCTGATGTCTGTGTATTAGGAGGAGGAGAGGTCTGTGTGCCCTGATGTCTGTGTATTAGGAGGAGGAGAGGTCTGTGTGCCCTGATGTCTGTGTATAAGGAGGAGGAGAGGTCTGTGTGTCCTGATGTCTGTGTATTAGGAGGAGGAGAGGTCTGTGTGCCCTGATGTCTATGTATTAGGAGGAGGAGAGGTCTGTGTGTCCTGATATCTGTGTATAAGGAGGAGGAGAGGTCTGTGTGTCCTGATGTCTGTGTATTAGGAGGAGGAGAGGTCTGTGTGCCCTGATGTCTGTGTATTAGGAGGAGGAGAGGTCTGTGTGTCCTGATATCTGTGTATTAGGAGGAGGAGAGGTCTGTGTGCCCTGATGTCTATGTATTAGGAGGAGGAGAGGTCTGTGTGTCCTGATATCTGTGTATTAGGAGGAGAGGTCTGTGTGTCCTGATATCTGTGTATTAGGAGGAGGAGAGGTCTGTGTGTCCTGATGTCTGTGTATAAGGAGGAGGAGAGGTCTGTGTGTCCTGATATCTGTGTATTAGGAGGAGGAGAGGTCTGTGTGCCCTGATGTCTGTGTATTAGGAGGAGGAGAGGTCTGTGTGTCCTGATATCTGTGTATTAGGAGGAGGAGAGGTATGTGTGTCCTGATGTCTGTGTATTAGGAGGAGGAGAGGTCTGTGTGTCCTGATGTCTGTGAATTAGGAGGAGGAGAGGTCTGTGTGTCCTGATATCTGTGTATTAGGAGGAGGAGAGGTCTGTGTGCCCTGATGTCTGTGTATTAGGAGGAGGAGAGGTCTGTGTGTCCTGATATCTGTGTATTAGGAGGAGGAGAGGTCAGTGTGTCCTGATATCTGTGTATTAGGAGGAGGAGAGGTCTGTGTGTCCCGATATCTGTGTATTAGGAGGAGAGGTCTGTGTGTCCTGATATCTGTGTATTAGGAGGAGGAGAGGTCTGTGTGTCCTGATATCTGTGTATTAGGAGGAGGAGAGGTATGTGTGTCCTGATGTCTGTGAATTAGGAGGAGGAGAGGTCTGTGTGTCCTGATATCTGTGTATTAGGAGGAGGAGAGGTCTGTGTGCCCTGATGTCTGTGTATTAGGAGGAGGAGAGGTCTGTGTGTCCTGATATCTGTGTATTAGGAGGAGGAGAGGTCAGTGTGTCCTGATATCTGTGTATTAGGAGGAGGAGAGGTCTGTGTGTCCCGATATCTGTGTATTAGGAGGAGAGGTCTGTGTGTCCTGATATCTGTGTATTAGGAGGAGGAGAGGTCTGTGTGTCCTGATGTCTGTGTATTAGGAGGAGGAGAGGTCTGTGTGTCCTGATGTCTGTGTATTAGGAGGAGGAGAGGTCTGGGTGTCCTGATGTCTGTGTATTAGGAGGAGGAGAGGTCTGTGTGCCCTGATATCTGTGTATTAGGAGGAGGAGAGGTCTGTGTGTCCCGATATCTGTGTATTAGGAGGAGGAGAGGTATGTGTGTCCTGATATCTGTGTATAAGGAGGAGGAGAGGTCTGTGTGTCCTGATATCTGTGTATTAGGAGGAGGAGAGGTATGTGTGTCCTGATATCTGTGTATAAGGAGGAGGAGAGGTCTGTGTGCCCTGATGTCTGTGTATTAGGAGGAGAGGTCTGTGTGTCCTGATATCTGTGTATTAGGAGGAGGAGAGGTATGTGTGTCCTGATGTCTGTGTATTAGGAGGAGGAGAGGTCTGTGTGTCCTGATATCTGTGTATTAGGAGGAGGAGAGGTCTGTGTGCCCTGATGTCTGTGTATTAGGAGGAGGAGAGGTCTGTGTGCCCTGATGTCTGTGTATTAGGAGGAGGAGAGGTCTGTGTGCCCTGATGTCTGTGTATTAGGAGGAGGAGAGGTCTGTGTGTCCTGATATCTGTGTATTAGGAGGAGAGGTCTGTGTGTCCTGATGTCTGTGTATTAGGAGGAGGAGAGGTCTGTGTGTCCTGATGTCTGTGTATTAGGAGGAGGAGAGGTCTGTGTGTCCTGATATCTGTGTATTAGGAGGAGGAGAGGTCAGTGTGTCCTGATATCTGTGTATTAGGAGGAGGAGAGGTCTGTGTGTCCTGATGGCTGTGTATTAGGAGGAGGAGAGGTCTGTGTGTCCTGATGTCTGTGTATTAGGAGGAGGAGAGGTCTGTGTGTCCTGATATCTGTGTATTAGGAGGAGGAGAGGTCTGTGTGCCCTGATATCTGTGTATTAGGAGGAGGAGAGGTCTGTGTGTCCTGATATCTGTGTATTAGGAGGAGGAGAGGTCTGTGTGTCCTGATATCTGTGTATTAGGAGGAGGAGAGGTCTGTGTGTCCTGATATCTGTGTATAAGGAGGAGGAGAGGTCTGTGGGCCCTGATGTCTGTGTATAAGGAGGAGGAGAGGTCTGTGTGTCCTGATATCTGTGTATTAGGAGGAGGAGAGGTCTGTGTGTCCTGATATCTGTGTATTAGGAGGAGGAGAGGTCTGTGTGTCTTGATGTCTGTGTATAAGGAGGAGGAGAGGTCTGTGTGCCCTGATATCTGTGTATTAGGAGGAGGAGAGGTCTGTGTGTCCTGATATCTGTGTATTAGGAGGAGGAGAGGTCTGTGTGTCCTGATATCTGTGTATAAGGAGGAGGAGAGGTCTGTGTGCCCTGATGTCTGTGTATTAGGAGGAGGAGAGGTCTGTGTGTCCTGATATCTGTGTATTAGGAGGAGGAGAGGTCAGTGTGTCCTGATATCTGTGTATTAGGAGGAGGAGAGGTCTGTGTGTCCTGATGACTGTGTATAAGGAGGAGGAGAGGTCTGTGTGCCCTGATATCTGTGTATTAGGAGGAGGAGAGGTCTGTGTGTCCTGATATCTGTGTATTAGGAGGAGGAGAGGTCTGTGTGTCCCGATATCTGTGTATTAGGAGGAGGAGAGGTCAGTGTGTCCTGATGTCTGTGTATTAAGAGGAGAGGTCTGTGTGTCCTGATGTCTGTGTATTAGGAGGAGAGGTCTCTGTGTCCTGATATCTGTGTATTAGGAGGAGAGGTCTCTGTGTCCTGATATCTGTGTATTAGGAGGAGGAGAGGTCTGTGTGTCCTGATGTCTGTGTATTAGGAGGAGGAGAGGTCTGTGTGTCCTGATATCTGTGTATAAGGAGGAGAGGTCTGTGTGTCCTGATATCTGTGTATTAGGAGGAGGAGAGGTCTGTGTGTCCTGATATCTGTGTATTAGGAGGAGGAGAGGTCAGTGTGTCCTGATATCTGTGTATTAGGAGGAGAGGTCTGTGTGTCCTGATGTCTGTGTATTAGGAGGAGAGGTCTGTGTGTCCTGATATCTGTGTATTAGGAGGAGGAGAGGTCTCTGTGTCCTGATATCTGTGTATTAGGAGGAGGAGAGGTCTGTGTGTCCTGATATCTGTGTATTAGGAGGAGGAGAGATATGTGTGCCCTGATGTCTGTGTATAAGGAGGAGGAGAGGTCTGTGTGCCCTGATGTCTGTGTATTAGGAGGAGGAGAGGTCTGTGTGCCCTGATGTCTGTGTATAAGGAGGAGGAGAGGTCTGTGTGCCCTGATGTCTGTGTATTAGGAGGAGAGGTCTCTGTGTCCTGATATCTGTGTATTAGGAGGAGGAGAGGTCTGTGTGTCCTGATATCTGTGTATTAGGAGGAGGAGAGATATGTGTGTCCTGATATCTGTGTATTAGGAGGAGGAGAGATATGTGTGCCCTGATATCTGTGTATTAGGAGGAGGAGAGGTATGTGTGTCCCGATATCTGTGTATTAGGAGGAGGAGAGGTCTGTGTGTCCCGATATCTGTGTATTAGGAGGAGGAGAGGTCTGTGTGTCCCGATATCTGTGTATTAGGAGGAGGAGAGGTCTGTGTGTCCCGATATTTGTGTATTAGGAGGAGGAGAGGTCTGTGTATAAGGATGCGTCCATATCTGCATGAATCCCCAATTATCCCCATAGTTGCACATAACAGTGAGCTCCCTCTAGTGGTGGCTGCAGGACCCCAGAATGTTATTATGTCCTGTTAGTGTGCAGTGTTGTGGGGGTACGGGGTGGTGCGGTGGGATTCTGACCCCTCTGTCCTGGGTGCTGTCACCTGCTTATATTCTCTGGTTGTAAGCTGTCAGCCTTTTCCCAATTTGCAGTATCGTTTCCTGGGAATCAGGTTGGACAATATTCTGGAGGTCCCAGCCTTTTGTGGGGGATGAGAGTGTCAAGAGGCGACATTTGGTGATTGTTGGCAGCGCTGCAGAGCGTGTGTCTGTGGCAGTGTGACATGGTGAGGTGTGGTAGTGTGGGGCGACACATCCCGGGGTTTATGTATTAGTCCGTGGAGGACATAATTATCGTCTTCTGTATGTCATGTGCTGTCCAGCTGCGGCGGGGTGGGGGTGACAGCGGGGTCCGGGTGACAGCGGGGTCCGGGTGACAGTGGGGTCCGGGTGACAGCGGGGTGGGGGTGACAGTGAGGTCCGGGTGACAGTGGGGTCCGGTTGACAGCGGGGTCCGGGTGACAGCGAGGTGGGGGTGACAGTGAGGTGCGGGTGACAGTGGGGTCCGGGTGACAGCGGGGTTGGGGTGACAGCGGGGTCCGGGTGACAGTGGGGTCGGGGTGACAGCAGGGTCCGGGTGACAGCGGGGTCCGGGTGACAGCGGGGTCCGGGTGACAGCGGAGTCCAGGTGACAGCAGGGTTGGGGTGACAGCGGGTTCTGGGTGACAGCGGGGTCCGGGTGACAGCGGGGTCCGGGTGACAGCAGGGTGGGGGTGACAGCGGGGTCCAGGTGACAGTGGGGTCCTGGTGACAGTGGGTTCTGGGTGACAGCGGGGTCCGGGTGACAGCGGGGTCCAGGTGACAGCGGGGTCCGGGTGACAGCGGGGTCCGGGTGACAGCGGGGTCCGGGTGACAGTGGGGTCCCTCCACTGAATCCACATATCACCTCTCACTGTGAACAGATTTCCTCCTCCATCCATATGTCCTTCGTTACTACTGTGTCATCTGTCATTCATTCTCCATCACGCTTTCTATCTACAGTGCTTTGAGAAAGTTTTCATACCCTTTCCACATATTTTCAGATTACTCCCACAAACTCAGTGGGATTTTGGTCTGGACTCTGTAGCTCTGGCAGGATATTTAGGGTTATTGTCCTGCTGGAAGGTGAACCTACGCCCCAGTCACGTCTTTTCCAGCCTCTAGCAGGTTTATATTCCAGGATTGTCCTGCATTTAGCTCCATCAATCTTCCCATCAACTATGAAGAGCTTCCCTGCCCCTGCTGAAGAAAAGCCTCTCCACAGCAGGATGCTGCCACCACCATGTGTGATGGTGGGGATGGTGTTTTTAAGGCGATGTGAAGTGTTAGTTTTCGACCGCACATAGTGTTTTGCATTTCGTCCAAATAGTTCTCCTTTGGTCTCATCTGACCACAGCACCTTTTTCAACATGCGCCCCTACAAGGCTTTTTGCATACTGCAAACAGGACTTCTTATAGCTTTATTGTTTTTTAAAAAATTTCTTCTTGCCATGCTACCGTAAAGATCAGATTTGTGAAGTTTATGTCTAATAGTCATCCTGTAGACAGATTCTCCCACCTGAGCTGTGGATCTCTGCAGGTCCTCCACAGTGACCACGGGCCTCTTGGCTGCTTCTCTAGTTAGTGATCTCCTTGCTTGAGATGTCAGGTTAGGTGGACGGCCATGTCTTGGTAGGTTTGCAGTTGTTCCAAACTCCGTCCATTTTTGGATGATCGATTGAACAGGGCTCCGTGAGATGCTCAGAACTTGGGCTGCTTTTTATAACCTAACCCTGCTTTACTCTTCTCCATAACTTTATCCCTGACCTGTCTGGTGGGCTCCTTGCTTTTCATGATGCTGTTTGATCCTTAATGTTCTCACACAAACCTCTGAGGCCTTCACACAACAGCTGTAGTTACACTGAGAAGAAATCACACAAGGGTGGACTCAGTGTACTAATTATGTGACTTCAGGAGGCACCCAGGATTTTATTTAGGGGCATCAGACTACAGGGGGATGAATATCAATGCAAGTCTCAATTTTCAGATTTATAATTTTAAATAATTAGTAAACCATTTATTATTTCCTTTACACTTCACAAATACTTGCTACTTTATGTTGGTATTATATAAAATACATATAAATTTATGGGTGTAATGTGAAAAAATGTGGAAAGAAGGGTATAAAGACTTTTTCTAGGCATTGTATCTATCTAGCTATTATCTATCAATCTATCTATCTATCTATTATCTATCTGTCTATTATATATCTATTATCTATCTGTCTATTATATACTATCCATTTATTATCTATCTATCTGTCTATTATCTATCTATTATCTATCTGTCTATTATATATCTATTATCTATCTGTCTATTATATACTATCCATTTATTATCTATCTATCTGTCTATTATCTATCTATCTATCTATCTATCTATCTATCTATCTATCTTTTCTCTCTCTTTTATCTATCTATGTTAAATGTCTCTGTTCTGTTATTAATTTGTACTAGAAAACATGAAAAGTCAGTCTGATGAGACACTGCCAGCAGCAGCTGCTTTGTTCTCCAACTTCACAGCATTTCTAATTACCGTACATCAAAAATAGCAGCCAGTAATATACTAACGGTACAGGAAGATATAGAATAATACGTGGGCAATCACTGCAACACTAGGATATAACTAAGTAACAAGCAATTAGTGTTAAGAATATATAGGGATCATGTCACATCCATGTCTTGTACATAGTAGCAGTATTATAGTAGTTATATTCTTGTACATAGTAGCAGTATTATAGTAGTTATATTCTTGCACATAGTAGCAGTATTATAGTAGTTATATTCTTGTACATAGGAGCAGTAATATAGTAGTTATATTCTTGTACATAGGGGCAGTATTATAGTAGTTATATTCTTGTACATAGTAGCAGTATTATAGTAGTTATATTCTTGTACATAGGAGCACTATTATAGTAGTTATATTCTTGCACATAGTAGCAGCATTATAGTAGTTATATTCTTGTACATAGGAGCAGTAATATAGTAGTTATATTCTTGTACATAGGGGCAGTATTATAGTAGTTATATTCTTGTACATAGTAGCAGTATTATAGTAGTTATATTCTTGTACATAGGAGCAGTATTATAGTAGTTATATTCTTGTACATAGTAGCAGTATTATAGTAGTTATATTCTTGCACATAGTAGCACTATTATAGTAGTTATATTCTTGTACATAGGAGCAGTATTATAGTAGTTATATTCTTGTATATAGGAGCAGTATTATAGTAGTTATATTCTTGTACATAGGGGGCAGTATTATAGTAGTTATATTCTTGTACATATGGAGCAGTATTATAGTAGTTATATTCTTGTACATATGGAGCAGTATTATAGTAGTTATATTCTTGTACATAGGGGGCAGTATTATAGTAGTTATATTCTTGTACATAGGGGGCAGTATTATAGTAGTTATATTCTTGTACATATGGAGCAGTATTATAGTAGTTATATTCTTGTACATAGGGACAGTATTATAGCAGTTATATTCTTGTACATAGGAGCAGTATTATAGTAGTTATATTCTTGTACATATGGAGCAGTATTATAGTAGTTATATTCTTGTACATATGGAGCAGTATTATAGTAGTTATATTCTTGTACATAGGGGGCAGTATTATAGTAGTTATATTCTTGTACATAGGGGCAGTATTATCTACTATATAAAGCTGAATGTGTGTGTGTATGTGTGTATGTCCGGGATTGGCATCTGCACCGTCGCAGCTACAGCCACAAAATTTTGCACAGTCACACGTCTGGACCCCGAGAGCGTCATAGGCTATATTGTGAGGCGAAATTTTAACCCTGCGCGTTCCAATTCACCAAACAATTTTGCCCCTATCTACATAATGGGGAAAAAAGTGAAAGGAAAAGTGTTGCAAGCGTCGCAGCTACAGTCACAAAATTTTGCACAGTCACACGTCTGGACCCCGAGAGCGTCATAGGCTACGTTGTGAGGTGAAATTTTAACTCCGCGCTTTCCAATTCACCAAACTATTTTTCCCCTATCTACAGAATGGGGAAAAGTGAAAGGAAAAGTGTTGGAGGCAAATTGACAGCTGCCAGATGTGAACAAGGGGGACTTAAAGAATGAGAGCGATGGCGCCAAAGAGTATATACCGTACAGATGCTAAGGTGGGGCCCCGACATGGGATACTCACCACACACGGGGATATGAACACACACACAAAATGCGCCACACACTACCACGTGCTTGAACACATATACCACCCTCAGCACACATTTCACCACACATACACCAACCTCGCCACATAAAAGTCGAAACACAAAAGTCGCCGCTCAAAACTCACCACGCGCAAAACTCGCCACATGCAAAAAATAGGCTCACGCAAAACTCGCCACAAGTGCAAAACTCACCTCATTGAAAACTCGCCACACGCAAAACTTGCACATGCGGAAAAATTGCCACATGCACAAAATTTTGCAACACATGCTAAAGTTGCCTCACACAAAACTTGCACATACTCAAAAGGCACCACACATAAAACTCACCACGCGCAAAACTCGCCATGCGCAAAACTTGCTGCACACAACTTGCTACACTAACCTGTCACATGCAACTCGACACACAAAAAGTTGCTACACGCATGTTGCCACACAAAACTCATCTCACAAAAGTCGCTACATGCATGTCTCCACACGCAACTCAACACACACAACTTGACAAACGAAACTCGCCCTAAAACACACACAAGTCTGGTATTATCCTTCAAAAATTAAAATCTGATTAATAAGCAGACAAACTACAAGAGCAACAAATGTACCATATAGGAAATACGGCAGCTGTCAGTCACATGACCTGTCTATTATGTGTATGTGTGAGCTAATATATACTGCCAGGGGGAGGGCTTCCTGTTGGCTGGGGATTTATCAGGCTGCCAATTTATCTTACAAATACTGAGGTAAAAATACTGAGCAAATAACGTGTTAACGAGGTCTAATACAGGAGATCACACAGGTATATACTATATACAGGGGAGATGACACACAGATATACACTATATACAGGAGAGATGACACACAGATATATACTATATAAAGGAGGAGATGACATACAGGTACATACTATATACAGGAGGAGATGACATACAGGTATATACTATATACAGGAGGAGATGACACACACGTATTTACTATATACAGGAGCAGATTACCTACAGGTATATACTATATACAGGAGGAGATGACATACAGGTATATGCTATATATAGAAGATGACATACAGGTATATACTATATACAGGAGGAGATAACACACAGATATATACTATATACAGGGGAGATGACACACAGGTATATACTATATACAGGAGGAGATGACATACAGGTATATACTATATATAGAAGGAGATGACATACAGGTATATACTATATATAGGAGGAGATGACATACAGGTATATACTATATATAGGAGGAGATGACATACAGGTATATACTATATATAGGAGGAGATGACATACAGGTATATACTATATACAGGGGAGATGACACACAGCAGGTATATACTATATACAGGGGAGATGACATACAGGTATATACTATATACAGGAGATGACATACAGGTGTATACTATATATAAGGGAGATGACAAACATGTATATACTGAGGTGAAAATGAGAGGTGTGAGGTGAAAATGAAAAGGTGTGAGTGCAAAATGAGAGGAGTGAGGGAAAATAGTGTAGTGATCGGAAAATGACAGATGTGAGGTCGAAATGACAAGTGTTAGGCGGGAATGAGAGGAGTGAGGGAGAAAATGAGAGGTGTGAGGGAGAAAATGAGAGATGTGAGGGGGAAAATTAAAGATTTGATTGGGAAAATGAGAGGCGTGATGGGAAAATAAGAGAAGTGAGGTGCTATAACTAACCACAGATATTTACTATGCCCAGGCAATGCCGGGCTCTTCAGCTAGTAGTAGTTATATTCTTGTACATGGGAGCAGTATTATAGTAGTTATATTCTTGTACATAGTGGCAGTATTATAGTAGTTATATTCTTGTACATAGGGGCAGTATTATAGTAGTTATATTCTTGTACATAGGGGGCAGTATTATAGTAGTTATATTCTTGTACATAGGAGCAGTATTATAGTAGTTATATTCTTGTACATGGGAGCAGTATTATAGTAGTTATATTCTTGTACATAGTGGCAGTATTATAGTAGTTATATTCTTGTACATAGGGACAGTATTATAGTAGTTATATTCTTGTACATAGTGGCAGTATTATAGTAGTTATATTCTTGTACATAGTGGCAGTATTATAGTAGTTATATTCTTGTACATAGTGGCAGTATTATAGTAGTTATATTCTTGTACATAGGACCAGCATTATAGTAGTTATATTCTTGTATATAGGGAGCAGTATTATAGTAGTTATATTCTTGTACATAGGGGGCAGTATTATAGTAGTTATATTCTTGTACATAGGAGCAGTATTATAGTAGTTATATACTTGTACATAGGAGCAGTATTATAGTAGTTATATTCTTGTACATAGTGGCAGTATTATAGTAGTTATATTCTTGTACATAGTGGCAGTATTATAGTAGTTATATTCTTGTACATAGGGGCAGTATTATATAGCAGTTATATTCTTGTACATAGGAGCAGTATTATAGTAGTTATATTCTTGTACATAGGGCAGTATTATAGTAGTTATATTCTTGTACATAGTGGCAGTATTATAGTAGTTATATTCTTGTACATAGGAGCAGTATTATAGTAGTTATATTCTTGTACATAGGGGCAGTATTATAGTAGTTATATTCTTGTACATAGGGGCAGTATTATAGTAGTTATATTCTTGTACATAGGAGCAGTATTATAGTAGTTATATTCTTGTACATAGGAGCAGTATTATAGTAGTTATATTCTTGTACATAGGAGCAGTATTATAGTAGTTATATTCTTGTATATAGGGGCAGTATTATAGTAGTTATATTCTTGTACATAGGGGCAGTATTATAGTAGTTATATTCTTGTACATAGAAGCAGTATTACAGTAGTTATATATTTTTTTCTGTTTCATACATTTAGTTTTTGTCATTTCTTACCTAATACTTGACAACTTGTGATGTCCCATCTTCTGTAACTCTATCTTATAACTACCATATGTTGCCCAATGTATTATTAATGATCTTCTGGATCGCAGAATATTCCAATTTCATTGCACATAACAGCATGAGTTTTACTTAAAAAAAAAAAAGATTACCGGTATGTTCCGAGTTGATTATTCTCTTTATCAGCCGATATGGAAATGTAAATTTCCCTAAATTTTCTTCCTTTCATCCTATGTCCGGAGTCTCGGCCTTGGAATTACTCGTGACCCGTCTTTGTTTGCAAACATTTTAGTATAATTTCCAGGAATTCCAGAAGTTTATTTGCTGATTGTGTACTGTGTCCAGAAGTGTCCTGTACTGTATATTAATGTCTCCGGTGACACTATGTGTATATATATATGTATATTTTTATGTATGTATATGTATATAAACCTGCAGCCAATACACTGAGTGTGAACATAGCCTATCAGCTCTTAGGAAAAGCGTTCCTGCATTTGAGGGTGACGGCAGAGAGAGCTGTCGGGCATTGGACAACTATCTACTGTATATTATTTGGTATAAATGGCAAAATAAACCCGTTATCTAAAACACAGAGACACTTCTTACATAAGATGTAATGTGCATAGATATTAGGTAATTACCTGTGCACAAAAGAAAGAAAATAAAGCACAGAGAATGTAAGACAAAAAGAAAAAGTACATAAAGGACTTTATTATTATTTATTATTATTATACATTTTTATAGCGCCATTTATTCCATGGCGCTTTACATGTGAATACGGGGCAAATATAGACAAATACATTAAACATGAGCAGATAACAAGGCACACGGGTACATAAGGAGGGAGGACCCTGCCCGCGAGGGCTCACAGTCTGCAGGGGGTGGGTGAGGATACACTAGGAGAGGGTAGATCTGGTTGTGTGGTGGTTCAGTAGGTTGAGGATCACAGCAGGCTGTAGGCTTGTCAGAAGAGATGAGTCTTCAGATTCTTTTTGAAGGTTTCTATGGTAGGCGAGAGTCTGATGTGTTGGGGTAGAGAGTTCCAGAGTATGGGGGAAGCACGGGAGAAGTCTTGGATGCGGTTATGGGAAGAAGAGATGAGAGGGGAGTAGAGAAGGAGGTCTTGAGAGGATCGGAGGTTGCGTGTAGGTAAGTACCGGGAGACCATGTCACAGATGTATGGAGGAGACAGGTTGTGGATGGCTTTGTATGTCAGTGTGAGGGTTTTGAACTGGAGTCTCTGGGCGATAGGAAGCCAGTGAAGGGCTTGACACAGGGGAGAGGCTGGGGAATAGCGGGGGGACAGGTGGATTAGTCGGGCAGCAGAGTGTAGGATGGATTGGAGTGATGCCAGAGTGCTAGAGGCGAGTCCAGAGAGTAGGAGGTTGCAGTAGTCGAGGCGGGAGATGATAAGGGCATGCACTAGCGTTTTTGCAGTGTTGCGGTCAAGGAAAGCACGGATCCGGGAAATATTTTTGAGTTTGAGACGACAGGAGGAGGCAAGGGCTTGGATATATGGCTTGAAAGAGAGGGCAGAGTCGAGGATCACCCCGAGGCACCGGGCGTGTGGGACTGGGGATAGTGAGCAGCCATTGACATTGATGGATAGGTCTGGTGGAGGGGTAGAGTGAGATGGGGGAAAGATGATGAATTCTGTTTTGTCCATGTTCAGTTGTAGAAAGCGAGCAGAAAAGAAGGCTGAAATGGCAGACAGACAGTGTGGGATTTTGGTAAGTAAGGAGGTGAGGTCAGGTCCGGAGAGGTAGATCTGCGTGTCATCAGCGTAGAGATGGTACTGCAAACCGTGGGATTCTATGAGCTGTCCCAAGCCGAAAGTGTAGATGGAGAAGAGTAGGGGTCCTAGAACAGAGCCTTGAGGAACACCGACTGACAAGGGGCGAAGTGAGGAGGTGGTGTGGGGGAGGGAGACACTGAATGTTCGGTCTGTCAGATATGACGAGATCCAGGATAGGGCCAAGTCTGTGATGCCAAGAGATGAGAGAATTTGTAGCAAAAGGGAGTGGTCTACAGTGTCAAAGGCAGAAGACAAGTCCAGGAGAAGGAGGACAGAGTAGTGTCGCTTGCTCCTGGCAGTTAGTAGGTCATTGGTGACTTTAGTTAGGGCAGTTTCAGTTGAGTGATGGGAACGGAAGCCTGATTGTAACCGATCAAAGAGGGAGCAGGAGGAGAAGTGGGAGGACAGTTCAAGATGGACGTGTTGCTCCAGCAATTTGGAGGCATAAGGGAGAAGAGATATTGGGCGATAGCTAGACACAGAGGATGGGTCGAGGGAGGGCTTTTTGAGGATGGGTGTGATCTTGGCATGCTTGAAGGATGAGGGAAAGACACCTGTTGTGAGTGAGAGGTTGAAGAGGTGCGTTAGGGTTGGGATGAAGACCGTGGAAAGGTTAGGGATGAGGTGGGATGGGAGCGGGTCAAGCGTGCAGGTGGTGAGGTGTGATCTTGACAGGAGAATGGAGAGCTGATCTTCTGCCATGGTGGAGAAGCAGGTTTTTGAGGAGCAGGGTTGAGCAGCTAAGAGGGGCATTGGGCGCTGTGGGCCAAAGCTTTCTCTGATCGTATCGATCTTCTGTTTAAAGAAAGAGGCGAAGTCATCAGCAGAAATGAGGGGGGAGGGAGGAGGTGCGGGGGGACGGAGTAGAGAATTGAAAGTGTTGAAAAGCTGTTTAGGGTTGTGGGACAGGGAGGATATGAGAGATGAGGACTTAAAAGAAAATACAATAATAAAAAGGAAATAAAAAAATTAAAACGTTAAAAAAAATAAAGCAGCTAGAAGTAATACAAAGAATGAGATGTAAAAACATTTAATCCAATATATCTTCTATATAATTGTCTAAGGGTCACTTCCGTCTTTCTTTCTGTCCTTCTGTCTGTCTGTCACGGATATTCATTGGTCGTGGAAATCCAAGTCGCTGATTGGTCGCGGGAAAACAGCCATGACCATTCCGAAGTCCAGAAGAAAATGGCCGCTCCTTACTCCCTGCAGTCAGTGCCCGGCGCCCGCATACTCCCCTCCAGTCACCGCTCACACAGGGTTAATGCCGGCGGTAACGGACCGCGTTATGCCGCGGGTAACGCACTCCGTTACGGCCGCTATTAACCCTGTGTGTCCCCAACTTTTTACTATTGATGCTGCCTTTGCGGCATCAATAGTAAAAAAAATGTAATGTTAAAAATAATAAAAAAACAAAAAACTGCTATACTCACCCTCCGTTGTCCGCCGAGCCGAGCGCGGCCTCTGCCATCTTCCGTTCCCGGTGATGCATTGCAAAATTACCCAGAAGACTTAGCGGTCTCGCGAGACTGCTAAGTCATCTGGGTAATTTAGCAATGCATCCTGTGAACGGAAGATGGCGGCAGCTGTGCGCGTATCGCAGGAGCTTCGGTGGATCCCAGGGGTGAGTATATAACTGTTTTTTATTTTAATTATTTTTTTAAACAGGGATATGGTACCCACACTGCTGTATACTCCGTGGGCAGTGTTATATACTATGTGGGCTGTGTGATATACTCTGTGGGCTGTGCTATATATTACTGGCCACTGTTATATACTACGTGGCTGGGCAATATACTACGTGGCTCTGTGCTGTATACTACATGGGCTGTGTTATATACTATGTGTGATATACTCCGTGGGCTGTGCTATATACTACGTACCCTGTGTTATATGTTACGTGACCAGTGTTATATACTGCGTGGGCAGTGTTATATACTACGTGGCTGCTATATACTTCGTGGGCAGTGTTATATACTACGTGGCTGCTATATACTGTATGGGCTGTGCTATATATTACGTGGCCAGTGTTATATACTGCGTGGCCTGTGTTATATACTACGTGGCTGCTATATACTGCGTGGGCAGTGTTATATACTACTTGGCTGCTATATACTGCGTGGGCTGTGCTATATATTACGTGGCCAGTGTTATTTACTACGTGGCTGCTATATACTGCGTGGGCTGTGTTATATACTACGTGGCTGCTATATACTGCGTGGGCAGTGTTATATACTACATGGCTGCTATATACTGCGTGGGCTGTGCTATATATTACGTGGCCAGTGTTATTTACTACGTGGCTGCTATATACTGCGTGGGCAGTGTTATATACTACGTGGCTGCTATATACTGCGTGGGCTGTGCTATATATTACGTGGCCAGTGTTATTTACTACGTGGCTGCTATATACTGCGTGGGCAGTGTTATATACTACGTGGCTGCTATATACTGCGTGGGCAGTGTTATATACTACATGGCTGCTATATACTGCATGGGCTGTGCTATATATTACTTGGCCAGTGTTATATACTGCGTGGCCTGTGTTATATACTACATCGCCTGTGTTATATACTGCGTGGCTGCTATATACTGCGTGGGCTGTGGTATATAGTACGTGGCCTGTGTTATATACTACGTCGCCAGTGTTATATACTGCATGGCTGCTATATATCGCGTGGGCTGTGTTATATAGTACGTGGCTGTGTTATATACTGCGTGGCCACTGTTATATATTGCGTGACCTGTATTAATGCATCGGGTATTCTACAATATGTATGTATATAGCAGCCACATAGTATATAGCACAGACCACGTATTATTTATCTGCTATATACTACATGGCTCCTATATACTACGTGGCCTGTGCTACATACTATATGGCTGCTATATACATATATAAATACATATTCTAGAATACCCAATGCGTTAGAATCGGGCCACCATCTAGTCTATATATATATATATATATATATATATACAGTATATATCTATATATATCTATATATATATCTATATAGACATATAAATATATATATATATATATATATATATATATATATATATATATATATATATATATATATATATATATACATATACAGTGGGGGAAATAAGTATTTGATCCCTTGCTGATTTTGTACGTTTGCCCACTGACACAGATATGAACAGTCTATAACTTTAAGGGCAGGTTAATTTTAACATTGAGAGACAGAATATCAAAAATAAAATCCAGAAAATCACATTGTATGAATTAAATAAATTTATTTGCATTTTGCAGTGAGAAATGATTATTTGATTCCTCTGGCAAACAAGACTTAGTACTTGGTGGTAAAACCCTTGTGGGCAAGCACAGCAGTCAGATGTTTTTGGCAGTTGATGATGAGGTTTGCGCACATGTCAGAAGGAAGTTTGCTCCACTCCTCTTCGCAGATCATCTCTAAATCATTAAGATGTTGAGGCTGTCGCTTGAAAACTCAGAGCTTCAACTCCCTCCATAAGTTTTCTATGGGATTAAGGTCTGGAGACTGGCTCGGCCACTCCATGACCTTAATGTGCTTCTTTTTGAGCCACTCCTTTGTTTCCTTGGCTGTATGTTTTGAGTCATTGTCTTGCTGGAAGACCCAGCCACGACCCATTTTTAATGTCCTGTTGGAGGGAAGGAGGTTGTCACTCAGGATTTTACAGTACATCGCTCCATCCATTCTCCCATTGATGCGGTGAAGTAGTCCTGTGCCCTTAGCAGAGAAACACCCCCAAAACATGTTTCCACCTCCATGCTTGACAGTGGGGATGGTGTTCTTTGGGTCATAGGCAGCATTTCTATTCCAAACACTGTGAGTTGAGTTAATGCCAAAGACTTCAATATTTGTCTCATCTGACCACAGCACCTTCTCCCAATCACTCACAGAATCATCCAGGTGTTCATTGGCAAACTTCAGATGGGCCTCCACATGTGCCTTCTTGAGCAGGGGGACCTTGCGGGCACTGCAGGATTTTACACCTTTTAGGCGTAATGTGTTACCAATGGTTTCTTGGTGACTGTGGTCCCAGCTGTCTTTAGATCATTAACCAGTCCCCCCGTGTAGTTTTAGGCTGATCTCTCACCTTCCTCATGATCAAGGATACCCCACGAGGTGAGATTTTACATGGTGCCCCAGATCGATGTCGATTGGCAGTCATTTTGTATTTCTTCCATTTTCTTACTATTGCACCAACAGTTGTCTCCTCACACAGCGTCTTAGTTATGGTTTTGTAGCCCATTCCAGCTTTGTGCAGGTCTATGATCTTGTCCCTGACATCCTTATAAAGCTCTTTGGTCTTGCCCATGTTGTAAAGGTTAGAGTCTGACTGATTGAGTCTGTAGACAGGAGTCTTTTATAAAGGTGACTATGTAAGACGGCTGTCTTTAATGCAGGTAAAGAGTTGATTAGGAGTCTAACTGGTCTGTAGGAGATAAAACTCTTAACAGTTGGTAGGGGATCAAATACTTATTTCTCACTGCAAAATGCAAATACATTTATTTAATTTATACAATGTGATTTTCTGGATTTTATTTTTTATATTCTATCTTTCAATGGTAAAGTTAACCTACCCATAAATTTATAGACTGTTCATGTCTTTGTTAGCGGGCAAACTTATAAAATCAGCAAGGGATCAAATACTTATTTCCCCACTGTATGTGTACATACTGTATATACATAGGAAAACTTGTGAAAATGAAAAAACACAAGATTATCTCATCTGCAAACGATGAAAAAAATGGCCCAAACCTGCTCCCATGGCTGCAGCGTCTCCAGACTTGTCTCCCATCGAGCACATCTGGGACGTCATTGGTCAGCGATCGCATAGCAGCTGCTAGCAGCGGATCTTGATGATCTGTACATTCAGAACCATCCTCAGACGATGATTAATAACCTCATTGATAGCAGCCGAGGCTGGAAGTGTTGGGATTTCTTCTCGTGGCTCAGACTCCATTCTGAAGAAATCCAGAGATTTTTTAAAGTTTATTTCCCTGTTTCCATCATCATGCAACATCTCAATTCTGTGATTTACATCACTCAACAGAGAACAAAGAATTATAGAAAAAAACTAAAAAGGACAAAATAAACTAAAAAAGATTAACACAAATTATAAGAAACGACAAAAAACAATAAAAGGAAAAACAATAAATGAAATTCAATGAATGTAGAATTAATTACCATGTGCCTTCCTTTCTAATGAGTTGGCTAAGTTCAGACCCAACTGTTAATTTGTTTCCGGTTCTGTGAACTGATAATTAGTATATTTTATATTCATGAGATTTTTTTTTTTTTTTACCATTTTCGTGTTTTCTCTGCTCTTCAATTGCCAGGTCTCTTATTTTATCCTATTCAGCCACCACCAAAGTAGAACATCTTGTTCTGAATATTATTTCTTTTTTTTTTTTTTGATCATTTTGCTCAGTTGGCAAATTAATCGACCTCACTTTCAACACCCACTCTCGGATCATAATGAATAAATTAAAAATAAAAATCCCGTGAGGCCACACCGAGAGCTTCGAAAGGTTTATGTAGATAATGTATTCCGTCGCGATCCTCGCGCTCGACACTTCAGTCATTAGGCGGTAGAATATTTAGACTTGTTTACACGATGTCAGTCTTCTGTTAAATATAGTCGGAAAATCATCATGTAGCGAAATCTCATGGTGACAACTAATAATGAAGGTCGTCAATCTCTCGAAATGTCGGTAATTTGTTCTCTACTGAAGAAGAGGTAGATAACCTAAATATCTAATGCATCTTTGATCCAGTTTTTTTTTAACTTTTTTGATAGCCTGTAATTATCATAATTAAAATATTTAAAAGGAAACATGTTATCAGAAAATGATTTACTGTTTAAATCAACTTTTTGTGTTTTTTTTCCATATTGTAATTTAAAAATCAGAAATCTAAAAATGTTCACATTGGACATTGCGGCTTTTTTCTAACAATCGAACTTCCTGTTGTTTCAGGAAACAACATATGTACATGGCCACAAAGGTCAGTCCCTGACACTAGTTTTGTATTGAAAGAAGTAATGCCATTAAAGCTTTTATCCTCTTAATATATTGGAATAATCATATTCTATAGCACTGTGTTCTTAGAATTACTCATTTTTGCATTCGACCCAGTTATTTATGCTTTTTTCTCTGCCCTATGTAGAAACAGAAAGCCTCTTGTACCTGCATGACTCATTCCCTTCTACAACTACTGACCCACTAATGCTCCGCACCTCCCCTACCATAGAGTTTTGCAGTGACTCATGACTTGTGCAGAGAAAATTGACCTCCTGTGTCTACATAGAGCTTAGAAGGATTCAGCTGGTCAGGTTTTAATCACGTGATGTCATAGACCTAATTAAAAACAGAAGAATAAACTGGGTAGAAGGGTAAAATGAGGGACTGTATGTACACAATGCTATATAATATGATGACTAAACTAACTTTGATGGGAGTGCTTATTTCACAAAGATTAGATAAAGTATTTTTAATGGGGCATAGGTAAATAAATTTAAGACTATTTTTTTTAAACTAGCATCATTGCTTCCATCAAAGAAAATATAAGGAATAAACACATTCGAAAAAATCCATAATCTCGTTTTGACTTCTAATGGGGTCAGTTTGGTTCCCATCGCGGTTCCGGTATTTTTAATGGTAAGATTAATGGCGCAGACTTTTACAAAAAGTAATGGATTATAGTAGCAAATTCCAAAGGGGATCCAAACAACTTGAAATATTGTCAGCAATGATAGATATGTGTAAGATAACTAAAACCTAAATTGTAAAGGTAAAAAAAAAAGCTAAGAGGGGCCTGACATAACACATGTACAACCCAACACACACACAATAACGCAAAAATATATACAAGGTGCACAAAAACCACCAGTGCAAGATAAAAATGGTTTGGTCTCACTCTGTTAATGAGTAGAGTCCATAAGTCAGAAACAAGTGAGAATCAACAGGATATTGTAAACTCCCTGCCGTGCCCTGTGTAGAGTCTCCCATTGGCAACACTGCATATCTGGATCACTTCTATCTTAGGCATTGGCACACATACACTTGTCCCCATGATGTTTTTGGGGTCTTTACATTAATATCCACCCATACTCATTCCCTTTATTATCCTTACTCCCTTGCTAAATCCCCAGTTACTGGAGGCCGAAGCGGGGTCGGGAGGGTAATTAGGGACATTTTAGTAGGACAGAACCACATTTGGGCACTGTCCTTGTCTGTATGGGAGACTCTACATGGGGCATGACATCTTGGCTTATGGACGGCACACACTCTACTCATCAAAAGGGTGAGATCAAACCATTTTTTATCTTGCATTGGTGGTTTTTGGGCGCCTCGTATACATTTTGCCTTATTGTGTGTGTTAGTTTGCACATGTGTTATATCAGGCCCTTCCTAGTTTTATCTTTTTACCATTATGAGTTAGGTTTTACCTATCCTACACATATCTATTCCTGCTGACAATGGATCTGAAATCAAGTTAACAAGTCCATTAAAACCAGTGACGTAGCTATGGCTTCCAGTCAAATGTATTAACGAGTATTCGTATATGACCACATAATATTGTATGTCACAAAATCCCATGATTTAATACACTCACTCAACAACGCTCAAACGTGAAAACTTTTAGATTCCCACAGGCTAAAATATTGATTAGACTTCTTGATTAATTGATGTTTTCAAGGCCGAGAGAACAAACATAGATGAGAGTTGTGGCATGACTAGATGACGGAAAATCATCTCTTAACACATAAAGAGGCCATGTAATGTATAGATAAAAATAAAAATCGCTCTGCCATGTCCATGGACTTGGCATGAGTAATACTTTATCATTAACAGTTACACTATTACACGGCATGTTCAAATGTATGAAAAGATCTAGTTGAAAATACACAGTAAAATGTTAATAATATTAAGTATTTTTATTTTGCATACTGTATTTGCTTTTTTTTTTGTCTTTCTGTGACATTTTCTCCATAGATCTCCTGTGATATCTTATTACAAAGATCGATCTTACTCAACATCTCCTCATCAAGTGTCTTCTGCTTGTTTGGCTTACTGGTGGCATTGGTCTCCTTCACCACTTTCGTGGCTTCCTCACTCTCTTTTCTTTGGCGCTCCTGGCTCTTCTGGCCTCCATATGAAGATTGAAGCTATACCCGGTGCTCCTCAGGATGGTGATTTGGAATTTGTGCTAGCCACCGAGAAGGAATTTGAAGAAGTTATCTCTATGTCTCATGGGATCTATGCAGGCCTGGACTATCTGCCAAGTCGATACCACAGTTGGGTCAATGAGAAAGATCGAATGGTTGTGCTAGCCAAGAAGGAAGGAGATGTTGTAAGAAAACACAATGGTTCAAAGAAACCTCTACCTTTCATAAACTTTTTGACCAACTGGGCTTCCATCTTGCCCTACTGGTCTAATATATTGCTTATGCCCATGGGTATATGTTGACTAACACCACTGTCTGCTGTCTCTGTCCATGGATACTGCCCTGTCCCTGAGCTCCTCGCTTCATGCATTGATATGGACTTTAGGACGCCTCAAGGGCCATTCACACAGCCGTTGGTGCCATGCAAAGAACTTGTTGTATGATCCATTGAACTTTGATAATGAATTCGCCCGATTTGCTGTGTCAATGGTCCTTTCCAGTCAACAGGCGCCAGTAAATGGCATTAAACCCAACGAATGAACAGGAAAGACTGAAAGCCCAAATTAATCAACATGAAAAATTGAACGAAAATTGCACTTCCTCAATTTTTCTTTATTTTTATGTCAAAACTAAAGTCATCTGGATTAACAAGGGAAAACTTGGATTCCCTACCCAGCACCAACCACCCTTTTCCTGGTGGAACTTAATGGACTTAATGTAATTATCTATATGTGCACAAAAAAAGGCTCATAAAAATGTTGGTGGTTGGCAAATTCATATTCACCTTTTCATTGAAATATCAACCATGATGGAACATGTGACCATAAAGTTGCGTATATACACGTAGGGTTGATAAAACCTAAAGGGTGGTTCAGAATTTTAACATATATGCTATCTTTGGATCAAGCCTCCGTATCCTGGACACCCCATTGGTCACCAAAAGAATACGCAACACTGTAATGTATATCCTCAATTGCTTGCAGTGCCCTCTACGGGAGAATTAGAGCCATCTTTAATAAATCAGTAAATCGCTTGAATTCTATAGCCTTCCATGGATGGAACATGGACTTAGCTTGGATGTCACCTTTGAATTGCCTCTAGTTGGGAGAAGAGGGTGGCCCACGAAAAGGCGATTCTAGAGTTATATGGTATAAAGGGGTCACAAGGAAGCTTTAGAAGAAAATAATCACCATAATTCTAATCAATCCCATTATCAACCTTTTAGAGTACTAGAGCTTTTGCATACTTTTTAAGAACCAGATTGAAAAAGATTAGATTAGCAACCATTGCGAAAGTCCAAAAGGGGGTATGGTGTACTAGAATCATAAAATAAGGGAGGGGGCACAAATAAAGCATATGGAACGTGTATGCACCCTGTCAACGAGATGTGCTGCCGATGGTTCCAAGTAGTAGCAGCTTGAGTTTATATATACCATTTGAAGCCTCTCCCAAGATGCTGTTATAGGGCCTTAAGAAGATCAGTTTTACATATAACATAGGTCTTCCTGTGTTGCATGGAGATGCTAATTTTTTTCCCTTCCACTTTATCCATAGATTGGCCTCCTTTCCATGTTTGTGGTAGATGGTGGGGAGACTGCTCTACTTGAAGGACTGCGAGTGGCACCATGGGAGCGAGGCAGAGGTGTGGCGGGGGTTCTTCAGAGGTTCTGCTGCCAATTGGTGAAACATCGATACCCAAGTGTCAAAGTCATGAGGTTGACGCGGGATGACAAGCTGTCTCCAAAGGAGCTTAACAAATATAGAGTCATTGATAAACAGGTATGGTCATGACATGTTGGGACATGGCGGTGGTGGTGGACAAGACTTGATGTGTTAAGATTTCTGCTTGGAATTCTGCAGTGGAATATTAACGATACTTTCTCTCTTTTCTTTTTTTCCCTCCTTTCTGTCCATGTTGACATTTACATGCAATCTTACATTCATCACACAGGGCATACTGCTTGTCCGTTTCAATGCTCCCGAGTTTTCCTCTCGTTTGTCCTCTATACCACTGCCTGCCGGGCCATCTCGTTCATCTCCACCTACCCTCTTGTCTCCTGACGAGGTCCATGCAGTTTTCCTGGAACGTGGTGGCCTACTGAAAGACCTACTTCCCAACCAGACTCTAATCCAGGACTGGCAACCATTTCAGGCGCTTCCTGGGAATTATGACCTGCTACGTCGCAAGTCACTTCGTTGGATGACTGATGATAGAGTTCGACCTCGGGTGGCTTCTCTTTGCACCCCACCATTCCCAGTTCCGGCAGGGCCGCTCTGCTTCTACCTCAACATTGATGTCTTTGGTTCTGGTTTGAGAGGGGCCCAGGAGCAGTTATTATCTCATCTAGCTGCTCATGTTCCCTTGCTTCCAGGAGATGTAAAATGTCAGCTTTTCCTGCCCCCAAATATGTGGAGGCCCATGGCTGATTTTTGCACCTCCGTGCTGGGCTTTCAGCTGGAGAAAGGTTACACAGAGCAATATCTTCTAGAAGCAGATATATAGAGGGACTTAGAGGCCCCTAAAAGTCCCACCTTATATAAAATCAGGGTGGGAAGCAAACCCAATCTACATTATAGTAGCCACTTCCTATAGCTGAGCCCACCCATTAGATGTAAAACTCATATAGACCCTTACTCATCACTACAGATATGTTTCCCCTTATATGTGAAAACGAAATCCTATATTACCTATACTTTACTCAATATATATATATATATTGAGCAAGATGGATCATAGGATATTGACCATTATTATATATTGTCCTAACTGGCTCCTCGTGGGTGAGGCTTTAAAGCGTGGGTGTGGCTAAATGTTGATTGGGTAGAGCTTGGGCAGTTCATCCCCAATGTATTGTCGATCTATATGTATATATAAACATATATATAAGCATATATATGTATATATATTTAGAGAGACCTTTCCTTTTCGAACTGTTCTGCTAACATTGCACTATACGTATGAGTGTACGTGTGTGTATATATATATATTTAATGATATATATACACAATATATATTTCTACAGGGGGCTAGGGGGGAGTGTAAGGTATAATAAGGGGAGGGGTAGGGATTTTATACTCTGCACTGAGTTTTTCGAGTGTGTGTGATAAAATATTTCTATATTTATTGCACTTTTTTCAGACGGAGGGTGAGGCCGATGCCATGGACTGTGTATATATACATACACATACACGGTTTATATAGTGTAACCGCAGCTGTTTAGATGTGATACATGAGAGATAGTTAGACTTATGCAATAATTTGCACTGCACATGTTGACGTTAAAATGGACCTGACTTTCTCACATACCGGATGGTTGCCATTTTGTGGACCAAAATGACTTCCGATAAATTAGTAGAGGCAAAGAGATATATTTTAACGCAACTGCCGACAGCTCTGGGGGGGATAATTTGGAGTGTCTACTAACCCTAGGTTTGGGGATAGGCTGTCGGCAGGGGTTATATTATATTGATGGGTAGTATTAGTATAATATATGATTATAGAGTTCATGGTGTACTAATACGCAGTGGCCATTGATGGCGTTCTGTAGCCTCTCAATGACGATACCAGCACTTATTACTCTTTATACTGTAGGTTAAGACCACCGTTTTCAGTTTGGAGGATCCCTGAAGATGCCATCATCATGAGCGGTCACCTTCTTGGGACCACAGCTGCTTTCCAAGCACTTTTTTGCTGCAGGGGTAGGTAAGCAGGGAAACAATGGGTGCCCAGTGGTGGCGTAGCGGGACAAGGCCGGTATTGCTTTATTGTTCTGAGTACTCCCTTAAATCAAATATGTGCCCTTATAAAATTTAATAAAGCCCACCTCAAAAGGGCTGTCCACTGGTAGGACAACCCTTTCTTGAACAAAATGTTTGGCCCCATTTAATAATAAAGCTTATACTCACCTTCTGTGCCTGGGCCTTTCCCGCGGTGTTGGCATTCTATCTCCCAGGGCTCCCGCGTGGTTGTTGTGACCCCAATGGCCAATAACCGCTGGCGTCACTGTCTCTGCCTTCAGACAAATTGAAGAGGAAGTCTGGGCTGAAGAGAAAGTCCAGGCTGAAGAGGAAGTCTGGGCTGAAGAGAAAGTCCGGGCTGAAGAGAAAGTCCAGGCTGAAGAGGAAGTTCGGGCTGAAGAGGAAGTTCGGGCTGAAGAAGAAGTTCGGGCTGAAGAGGAAGTCCAGGCTGAAGAGGAAGTCCGGGCTGAAGAGGAATTTCGGGCTGAAGAGGAAGTTCGGGCTGTAGAGGAAGTTCGGGCTGAAGAGGAAGTCCGGGCTGAAGAGGAAGTCCGGGCTGAAGAGGAAGTCTGGGCTGAAGAGGAAGTTCGGGCTAAAGAGGAAGTCCGGGCTGAAGAGGAAGTTCGGGCTGAAGAGGAAGTCCGGGCTGAAGAGGAAGTCCAGGTGTCACGATTCACACCGTGACCGTCACCCCTATGCCATGGGTCGGGGTGACTTTAGGCCAACAGACGGCTATCACATGTGCAGGGGGGCTTATCTTAGTTATCCCTCCACTCCACAATGTGATGAAAAAACACACACAAGGCTATTGACCTCTTAGTTTACAGCAGAGGCTTATTCTAGGTACCCCACTGCTCTTCAATATACCACAAACTGCAGGGATTTATGTATATCCCGCTTACAGTTCCACTTAAAACTTGCAGCTCTCTGGCGCCCCCTTATTCTCAGGTCAGATTAGGCACTGCACCTGGGGTAATTAGTCGCCAGAAAGGCTGCCTGCTATGTACTGGCTATTGGGCACGCTGCAGCGACACGATAAATTACTCCCACTCAGGCAGGAACCATATTTATCAACGCCGCAGTCGCTACAACACCCAACTACCCAGTACAAAACGTATGCTGCCACCAGCTTCGATTAAACAGGTCCGAAGCTAACCCAAAACAGTAGCGTAATTCCCTTCAGAAGACAGGGTACGTTTTAGAACAGGAGAACGAATCTAGTATATTAATTATTATACTCCATAAAGTTTATGCAGTGTTTTATCAAAATATTTTACAAGGATGTTACAAAAGAGACAATTGCATATATGTACAGGGTAATTATAAAAAAACAAGGATTACGTGAGAATAACACTTACATGTGTTCAAAGCATTGCAGGCAACCAGGCTAGTGGAGTTTCCATCTGTCCCAATGCATGAGATACAGATCTTCAGATCAGACTCACATGTCCTTCCAGCGGCAGACTGACTGCTGGGGTCTGGGCAGACAGTTATAGCTGCAGCCTGTGACATCCCAGAAAGGGGTTGGATCACCTCGCCCCTCCTACCTCTTCAGTAAACTAATTTTACCTTAAATTTGTCTAATTTCTATAACTTCGCTACAAAACATGTCATAGTCATAACAAACCCAGCATTCATCTCGGATTAACGTGGGCATTCTAATGAGATCAAATATGTCCTGGGATACATATTTACAGAGAAATCCCTACTTCTTTACCAGATGGAGTTAGAAGCCCGTGTTTAGAGTGATGGGTAGATCCACCGAGGGAGATTAAGAATATATATTTTCGTGTTCTTAACTTAAATGGTTTGCGTAATATCTTACAAAAACAGAACAAAGAACTTCCATGGATTCTAGAGACTTATAATCCAGTTCTAGCCAGTCACTTTCCACTGCAGGGATGCCGGTCGTAAATACCTTTGCTCTCCGAGCTAGAGGTAATAAACTCTTCTTCCCCCATACCTTGGAAAGGAAAGCTCTTGGCTGAGTGAAAGGGAAGGGGGCTTTTTAGCCCACAGCCTGCTAGCAAGAGAAACTACTTATATGATATTTCATACCATATCGTGACACCGGTCTGAAGTGGAAGTCCGGGCTGAAGAGGAAGTTCGGGCTGAAGAGGAAATTTGGGCTGAAGAGGAAGTTCGGGCTGAAGAGGAAGTCCGGGCTGAAGAGGAAGTCCGGGCTGAAGAGGAAGTTCGGGCTAAAGAGGAAGTCCGGGCTGAAGAGGAAGTCCAGGCTGAAGAGGAAGTCGAGGCTGAAGCTGATCTCTCACTTCCTCTTCCTGCTCAATTCGACAGGGGGCGGAGACAGTGACGCCAACACTGATTGGGCGCCTGCATCACGTGTCACAAAAACCACATGGGAGCCCCGGGAGATGGAGTGCCGACACTGTGGGAATGGCACCACCATATATTATTTTACGGGGACCAAGCGAGGGTTAAAAAAAGAAGTTGTCCAAGTTGTCCAACTTCTTATTTCCTACTTTTTGTCACCTCTGCCCCCCAAAAATTAAGTTTATACTCTCCTAATCCGAACAACCGAGTCCACTTCTCCCCGGAAAGCGGTGCACTGCAGGGACGTCATTACGCTGCCTGCGTGATAAGGGGGAGGAGCAAAGAGAGTTTTTCGAGTGCGCGATGAAATATTTCTAATGTTATTGGAATTTTTTTCTATCGTCGCTTTATTTTTTTGGGGGGGGTGAGGGAGAATTTTGCACCTTTAACAATTTTATGCCTAAGACAACCTCTCCTTTACCCGCCTCCGGTCCCACGCTACGCCATGGGTGCCCACTATCAGTAGTCGAATTCTCCCTGACAGTTACATACCGTCACCTCTAGATGTCAGTACACTTTATTCCTCATGGTAGAAACCACTGACCTTTCCCCAATCCCCGATCGATGACTTTTCTCTCTGATGCAGCTACGTGACGCATTATACTCTATGTGCGCTTGAATATTGTGTTGTTTTGTACGATAATACGATTGTACGATAATACTGATTTACTTGACGTGCTACTAATATATTTTGCTTTGGATCCTTAAGCAGCTATTGCTCTCTGCAATCTCCAGACGGTTTTGTCTTCCAGTCTTCCCACAGAATGGATAGGCTACTGTCCGCAGGAAAATGCTCCCGTCATCCCCAGCTTTTTCTCATGCCCCACCCATTTCCTCATCTCATTTGCGTGGACAGACCATTAAATGGTTTTTCCACCTTAAAATAATGGCACCTTTAACTCTATGAAAATGGTTAAAAAAAATATTAAAAAATTAGCATTATATGCAAATTAGCACTTTTTTTTTAAAGGGACCAGATATGACATAAGCACAGGCCATGTGACATAGAGGTGCCCACCAAAGATTTCCTATAGACTTAGTGGAGATTATACATTTAAAGGGGAACTCCACCCAAAATTGAAAATCCCCAGGCTCTTAAAAAATGCACTTAGTTATGTCAAGTTTACTTGGCTAGACATTTTAATTTTGGTATTCATCAACACACCTCTTAAAGATAAGGAAAAATGAATACAAATTAGGTAAGTTAGGAAAAAAAGTTGTTATAATGGAATAAAATATGGTTATGCTGTATACAATAGGCAGTGCCCTATTGGTAGGTAAAGGAAACCCCAGTCTTTTAATAGCCAAGGTAATTGGCTATAAAAAAAAATAAAAATAAAAAATTGTGGCGCTATTGCATAGGGGCCTATGGAATATTGATGCAAATAATGTAGTGGTGAAAAATGGTACTGCAAGCTGAGTACGAAAACAGAAATGTAAATTGCAATAACTATTGAACGAAGCATTAGTAAGAAATAAAGGAGGACTCATTTTCATCAGCAGGGGGGTATAAAAAGGCAAAAATCATGTCTGTATTAAATAATGATTGTATACTTTGCATTTAGTATAAAGTCTGTTGTAGTGTATTTTCCATATTTCTAAGCTGGCACAATTATAATATTATGTGTAATCGGTAAAATGATTTCTGTCTATTCATCTGCACCGCAATGTCTGTAAACTGCTGTAAGATTGAACCCCAAGTTCTGCAGTAATATAAAACAACAAATCCGGCTCCGCATAATAACTGAATCTGTCCATCTCCTGTGTATGACCCGACCGACCACATAAACCGCCCCTGCCAAACCGGCACCGCTCTAATGGTTCTATCTATATCCATAATATCTATGGTCTGCGAGGCATCATGTGATCAATGATCTGTACAGGTATGTATTACTGACTCTAGGGGACAGTATTATAGTAGTTATATTCTTGTACATAGGGGCAGTATTATAGTAGTTATATTCTTGTACATAGGACCAGCATTATAGTAGTTATATTCTTGTACATAGGGGCAGTATTATAGTAGTTATATTCTTGTACATAGGAGCAGTATTATAGTAGTTATATTCTTGTACATAGGGGCAGTATTATAGTAGTTATATTCTTGTACGTAGGGGCAGTATTATAGTAGTTATATTCTTGTACGTAGGGGCAGTATTATAGTAGTTATATTCTTGTACATAGGGGGCAGTATTATAGTAGTTATATTCCTGTACATAGGAGCAGTATTATAGTAGTTATATTCTTGTACATAGGAGCAGTATTATAGTAGTTATATTCTTGTACATAGAGGGCAGTATTATAGTAGTTATATTCTTGTACGTAGGGGCAGTATTATAGTAGTTATATTCTTGTACATAAGAGGCAGTATTATAGTAGTTATATTCTTGTACGTAGGGGCAGTATTATAGTAGTTATATTCTTGTACATAAGAGGCAGTATTATAGTAGTTATATTCTTGTACATAGGAGCAGTATTATAGTAGTTATATTCTTGTACGTAGGGGCAGTATTATAGTAGTTATATTCTTGTACATAAGAGGCAGTATTATAGTAGTTATATTCTTGTACATAGGAGCAGTATTATAGTAGTTATATTCTTGTACATAGGAGCAATATTATAGTAGTTATATTCTTGTACATAGGGGCAGTATTATAGTAGTTATATTCTTGTACGTAGGGGCAGTATTATAGTAGTTATATTCTTGTACATAGGAGCAGTATTATAGTAGTTATATTCTTGTACATAGAGGGCAGTATTATAGTAGTTATATTCTTGTACATAGGGGCAGTATTATAGTAGTTATATTCTTGTACGTAGGGGCAGTATTATAGTAGTTATATTCTTGTATATAGGGGGCAGTATTATAGTAGTTATATTCTTGTACATAGGGGCAGTATTATAGTAGTTATATTCTTGTACATAGGGGCAGTATTATAGTAGTTATATTCTTGTACATAGGAGCAGTATTATAGTAGTTATATTCTTGTACATAGGGAGCAGTATTATAGTAGTTATATTCTTGTACATAGGAGCAGTATTATAGTAGTTATATTCTTGTACATAGGGGCAGTATTATAGTAGTTATATTCTTGTACATAGGGGCAGAATTATAGTAGTTATATTCTTGTACATAGGGGCAGTATTATAGTAGTTATATTCTTGTACATAGGGGCAGTATTATAGTAGTTATATTCTTGTACATAGGAGAAGTATTATAGTAGTTATATTCCTGTACATAGGAGCAGTATTATAGTAGTTATATTCTGGTACATAGGAACAGCATTATAGTAGTTATATTCTTGTACATAGGGGCAGTATTATAGTAGTTATATTCCTGTACATAGGAGCAGTATTATAGCAGTTATATTCTGGTACATAGGAACAGCATTATAGTAGTTATATTCTTGTACATAGGAGCAGTATTATAGTAGTTATATTCTTGTACATAGGGAGCAGTATTATAGTAGTTATATTCTTGTACATAGGGGCAGTATTATAATAGTTATATTCTTGTACATAGGAGCAGTATTATAGCAGTTATATTCTTGTACATAGGGGCAGTATTATAGTAGTTATATTCTTGTACATAGGGGCAGTATTATAGTAGTTATATTCTTGTACATAGGGGCAGTATTATAGTAGTTATATTCTTGTACATAGGAGCAGTATTATAGTAGTTATATTCTTGTACATAGGGGCAGTATTATAGTAGTTATATTCTTGTACATAGGGGCAGTATTATAGTAGTTATATTCTTGTACATAGGAGCAGTATTATAGCAGTTATATTCTTGTACATAGGAGCAGTATTATAGTAGTTATATTCTTGTACATAGGAGCAGTATTATAGCAGTTATATTCTTGTACATAGGAGCAGTATTATAGTAGTTATATTCTTGTACATAGGGGCAGTATTATAGTGGTTATATTCTTGTACATAGGGGCAGTATTATAGTAGTTATATTCTTGTACATAGGAGCAGTATTATAGTAGTTATATTCTTGTACATAGGGAGCAGTATTATAGTAGTTATATTCTTGTACATAGGGAGCAGTATTATAGTAGTTATATTCTTGTACATAGGAGCAGTATTATAGTAGTTATATTCTTGTACATAGGAGCAGTATTATAGTAGTTATATTCTTGTACATAGGGAGCAGTATTATAGTAGTTATATTCTTGTACATAGGGGCAGTATTATAGCAGTTATATTCTTGTACATAGGAGCAGTATTATAGTAGTTATATTCCTGTACATAGGAGCAGTATTATAGTAGTTATATCCTTGTACATATGAGCAGTATTATAGTAGTTATATTCTTGTACATAGGGAGCAGTATTATAGTAGTTATATTCTTGTACATAGGAGCAGTATTATAGTAGTTATATTCTTGTACATAGGGAGCAGTATTATAGTAGTTATATTCTTGTACATAGGGGCAGTATTATAGCAGTTATATTCTTGTACATAGGAGCAGTATTATAGTAGTTATATTCTTGTACATAGGAGCAGTATTATAGTAGTTATATTCTTGTACATAGGGAGCAGTATTATAGTAGTTATATTCTTGTACATAGGGGCAGTATTATAGCAGTTATATTCTTGTACATAGGAGCAGTATTATAGTAGTTATATTCTTGTACATAGGGGGCAGTATTATAGTAGTTATATTCCTGTACATAGGAGCAGTATTATAGTAGTTATATCCTTGTACATATGAGCAGTATTATAGTAGTTATATTCTGGTACATAGGGGCAGTATTATAGCAGTTATATTCTTGTACATAGGGGCAGTATTATAGTAGTTATATTCCTGTACATAGGAGCAGTATTATAGTAGTTATATCCTTGAACATATGAGCAGTATTATAGTAGTTCATACAGAAGTTGCTGTAGATGAGCAACCAGTGAGGATGTCCAGATAGCATGCTTTTTTTTACCAATTCATTTTTAGGTTTAGTGGTCCTTTAGCTACTTAGCTGTTACGAGTCCTGTTGTCACACAGTCACCCTACTGTGTATTGATATGCACATGCTCTCCCTCTCTCCTCTTCTACTTTCTCCATGTTTTTCTTTGATTTATTTTTTCCTTAGCTATTTTCTTATATCTTGGATGTCTACTTGGTCCAGTAGTGAAGAGAAAGACTTCAACCCTAAAGGAGAGATATCTTAATTCTGAATTACTGAACTGATCTTTGCTTCCATTCTTTTCCATGTAAATTACTGCCTTAAAAAAAAACAGATGGCGTTCTATGGCAACATATGCAATCCTTCATCACAGAACAATTATATTAGTTGATACAAGAGACACCTGAATGAAAGAATCTCCAAGAAATGATGAAAAATAACAGGAGGAAGAAAAGACGAAGAATGTATGCAAGAACGGTCAACGATTGTTTGCCAGTGGTGATATTTGAGGATGGTGATTATCACACATGATGATACATTGATTATGTCAGGGTACTCCAAGGACTGCAGTCTGGGGACTTTTAGATTAGGTGACACTTCAGTCCATATTTTTCTCCCTACCCAACCATGACATATAAAATGTTCCACTTTGATATTTTAAGTTACCCCTCACAAAAAGTCCACAATGTAGTGACAGCCAAGCAATGTCAAAATAATTAGCAGGAAATCGTTTCATATTGAGAAACCTGAGATTGTCTTTTAGGGTTGTGGTGACACAATATCTTGGGGCCAGTGGAGAGTAGAAAAAGGCCTACAAATATAAGAATACAATATAAGAAATCGTTTCACTCTCAATGTGAAAGCAACCTTTCCAGTCTCCACTTTCTGACAAACTTCAGACCATAAAGAATAAAGCACCAAAGACACCATCAGTACATAAATACAGCACCAGAACCATTATTAATACATGAAAACTGCTCCTGAACGAATATAATTGCAAGAATAAAGCATCGTAACCATCAACACTGCATGAATTCAACACTAAGGCTACGTTCAGATTAGCGTTGCGCGCCGCTGCGTCGGCGACGCAACGCACGACGCACGAAAAAACGCCTGCAAACGCGCGCAAAAACGCTGCGTTTTGCGACGCGTGCGTCGTTTTTTGACGAAAATCGGACGCAAGAAAAATGCAACTTGTTGCATTTTCTTGCGTCCGACGCTAGCGTCAAAAACGACGCACGTGTCGGAAAACGCAACAAGAAAAACGCATGCGTCCCCCATGTTAAACATAGGGGCGCATGACGCGAGCGTCGCCGCTGCGTCGCCCGACGCAGCGTCGGGAAACGCTAACCTGAACGTAGCCTAAAACCACTATCAGTGCAAGAACACTGCACTAGAACCATCAAAAGAACATGAATACAGCACCAAAGCCACAAGTAGTACATAAATACAGCACCAGAACCAACATTAAAATATGAATGTAGTATAGTGCTAGTCAGTCTCTTGCCATCAGTCATATAGTACCAGAACCATCAGCAGTTTATGAATACAGCACCAAGCTCATTGCAGCAATCAATTGAAACGTCAGAATGTCTTTATCAATGGTAAGCAGAGATGTACTGATTTGACATTTGATTTCATCAAATTTTTCCTCAAATTTAGATTTATGACAAATAAATTTGTGTGAATCTCAGTACTGGAAAACTTGTAGTTGCTTAGAAAATAAACATGGGGAGAGGAGAGAGAGAAAGCGAACTCTGCTAACCATAAGAGCTTACATTCTATAATCAAGAGAAATGACCCTTCTGACCATAGGAGCATACAGACTACGGGAGAGTTGGAAAGAGATCCCAGCTGACCATAAGATTTTACATTCTACAGGAAAGAGAGAGAGAGAGGGTGGACTCTGCTGACCATAAGTGTGATTGGACCTCGCTGACCATAGAGCTTACAGACTACAGGCAAGAGAGAGAACCCTGCTGATCATAAGAGCTTACAAACTACAGAAGAAAAATAATCCCACTGACCATAAAAGCTTACACTCAACAGGGGAGAGAGAGGACCCCGCTGACCATAAGAGCTTATACTCTACAGGAGAGAGAGGACCCCACTGACCATAAGAGCTTACACTCTACAGGAGAGAGAGGACCCCACTGACCATAAGAGCTTACACTCTACAGGGGAGAGAGAGGACCCCACTGACCATAAGAGCTTACACTCTATAGGAGAGAGATCACCCCACTGACCATAAGAGCTTACACTCTACAGGAGAGAGGACCACACTGACCATAAGAGCTTACACTCTACAGGAGAGAGAGAGGACCCCGCTGACTATAAGAGCTTACACTCTACAGGAGAGAGAGGACCTCACTGACCATAAGAACTTACACTCTACAGGAGAGAGAGAGGACCCCACTGACCATAAGAACTTACACTCTACAGGAAAGAGAGGACCCCACTGACCATAAGAGCTTACACTCTACAGGAGAGAGAGGACCCCACTGACCATAAGAGCTTACACTCTACAGGAGAGGGAGGACCTCACTGACCATAAGAGCTTACACTCTACAGGAGACAGAGGACCCCACTGACCATAAGAGCTTACACTCTACAGGAGAGAGAGGACCCCACCGACCATAAGAGCTTATACTCTACAGGAGAGAGAGGACCCCACTGACCATAAGAGCTTACATTCTACAGGAGAGAGAGAGAGGACCCCACTGACCATAAGAGCTTATACTCTACAGGAGAGAGAGGACCCCGCTGACTATAAGAGCTTATACTCTACAGGAGAGAGAGGACCCCACTGACCATAAGAGCTTATACTCTACAGGAGAGAGAGAGGACCCCACTGACCATAAGAGCTTACACTCTACAGGAGAGAGGACCCCACTGACCATAAGAGCTTACACTCTACAGGAGAGAGAGGACCCTGCTTACCATAAGAGCTTACACTCTACAGGAGAGAGAGGACCCCACTGACCATAAGAACTTACACTCTACAGGAGAGAGAGGACCCCACTGACCATAAGAGCTTACACTCTACAGGAGAGAGGACCACACTGACCATAAGAGCTTACACTCTACAGGAGAGAGGGAGGACCCCGCTGACTATAAGAGCTTACACTCTACAGGAGAGAGAGGACCTCACTGACCATAAGAACTTACACTCTACAGGAGAGAGAGAGGATCCCACTGACCATAAGAGCTTACACTCTACAGGAAAGAGAGGACCCCACTGACCATAAGAGCTTACACTCTACAGGAGAGAGAGGACCCCACTGACCATAAGAGCTTACACTCTACAGGAGAGGGAGGACCCCACTGACCATAAGAGCTTACACTCTACAGGAGAGGGAGGACCCCACTGACCATAAGAGCTTACACTCTACAGGAGAGGGAGGACCCCACTGACCATAAGAGCTTACACTCTACAGGAGAGAGAGAGGACCCCACTGACCATAAGAGCTTACACTCTACAGGAGAGAGAGAGGACCCCGCTGACTATAAGAGCTTACACTCTACAGGAGAGAGAGGACCTCACTGACCATAAGAACTTACACTCTACAGGAGAGAGAGAGGACCCCACTGACCATAAGAACTTACACTCTACAGGAAAGAGAGGACCCCACTGACCATAAGAGCTTACACTCTACAGGAGAGGGAGGACCCCACTGACCATAAGAGCTTACACTCTACAGGAGAGGGAGGACCCCACTGACCATAAGAGCTTACACTCTACAGGAGAGAGAGGACCTCACCGACCATAAGAGCTTACACTCTACAGGAGAGAGAGGACCCAACTGACCATAAGAGCTTACACTCTACAGGAGAGAGAGGACCCCACTGACCATAAGAGCTTACACTCTACAGGAGAGAGGACCCCGCTGACCATAAGAGCTTACACTCTACAGGAGAGAGAGGACCCTGCTTACCATAAGAACTTACACTCTACAGGAGAGAGAGGACCCCACTGACCATAAGAGCTTACACTCTACAGGAGAGAGAGGACCCCACTGACCATAAGAGCTTACACTCTACAGGAGAGAGAGAGGACCCCACTGTCCATAAGAGCTTACACTCTACAGGAGAGGGAGGACCCCACTGACCATAAGAGCTTACACTCTACAGGAGAGAGAGGACCCCACTGACCATAAGAGCTTACACTCCACAGGAGAGAGAGGACCTCACTGACCATAAGAGCTTACACTCTACAGGAGAGAGAGGACCCCACTGTCCATAAGAGCTTACACTCTACAGGAGAGGGAGGACCCCACTGACCATAAGAGCTTACATTCTACAGGAGAGAGAGGACCCCACTGACCATAAGAGCTTACACTCTACAGGAGAGGGAGGACCCCACTGACCATAAGAGCTTACACTCTACATGAGAGAGAGAGGACCCCACTGACCATAAGAGCTTACACTCTACAGGAGAGAGCGGACCTCACTGACCATAAGAACTTACACTCTACAGGAGAGAGAGGACCCCACTGACCATAAGAGCTTACACTCTACAGGAGAGGGAGGACCCCACTGACCATAAGAGCTTATTCTCTACAGGAGAGAGCGGACCTCACTGACCATAAGAACTTACACTCTACAGGAGAGGGAGGACCCCACTGACCATAAGAGCTTACACTCTACAGGAGAGGGAGGACCCCACTGACCATAAGAGCTTACACTCTACAGGAGAGAGAGAGGACCCCACTGACCATAAGAACTTACACTCTACAGGAGAGGGAGGACCCCACTGACCATAAGAACTTACACTCTACAGGAGAGAGGACCCCACTGACCATAAGAGCTTACACTCTACAGGAGAGGGAGGACCCCACTGACCATAAGAACTTACACTCTACAGGAGAGGGAGGACCCCACTGACCATAAGAACTTACACTCTACAGGAGAGAGGACCCCACTGACCATAAGAGCTTACACTCTACATGAGAGAGAGAGGACCCCACTGACCATAAGAGCTTACACTCTACAGGAGAGAGAGGACCCCACTGACCATAAGAGCTTACACTCTACAGGAGAGAGCGGACCTCACTGACCATAAGAACTTACACTCTACAGGAGAGAGAGGACCCCACTGACCATAAGAGTTTAAACTCTACAGGAGAGGGAGGACCCCACTGACCATAAGAGCTTACTCTCTACAGGAGAGAGCGGACCTCACTGACCATAAGAACTTACACTCTACAGGAGAGAGAGGACCCCACTGACTATAAGAGCTTACACTCTACAGGAGAGGGAGGACCCCACTGACAATAAGAGCTTACATTCTACAGGAGAGAGAGGACCTCACTGACCATAAAACCTTATACTCTACAGGAGAGACAGAGAACCCTGCTGGCCATATGAGATTATACTCTACAGGAGAGAGAGAGGTCCCTGTTGACCATAAGAGCTTACACTCTATAGAAAAGAGAGAGGACTCTGCTTTCATTTTAAGCTTACACTCTACAGGTGAGAGAGAAGGCCCTGCTGACCATAAGGGCTTACACTCTACAGAAGAGAAGTCTGCAGAGATGAGCTCTGGGTGTGAAATTTCAATATAGTGTTTGTGCTACAAAAGGGATGGGAAGGACATCAGAGAAGATGTCATCTATAAAGTACTTGGATGTAAATGTTTACGTGTGATCCTGCCTGTGTTTCCTGAATACTGTCGTTCCTATATGGTCCGCAGTCTGATGAGGGCTGCTATCAGCAACTCCCAACATCTCCATACCATAGTGAAAGACATACTGGAAGTTATAGTTTCATGTGATACAATTGTATTTGGGGCTGACTTGACATTGCAATTGACCGATGTACTAAGCTTGGTGATTTATTTATGTACTGACGGTGGGTCTGGCACTGCATTCATGTACTGATGGTAGTTCTGGTGTTGCATTCATGTATTGATGGCAGAGGCGTAGCTAGAGCTTTTGCCGCCCCGGGGCTGTTCCCGAGTTTGGCGCCCTTCCCCCCCCCCGGCTCAATACACACAAAGGTTACCAAAAATGGTTTTCCTGTTTTGTAGAACTTAAACTGGGCCTAATGGTGTCACCCCCACATGCCAAACCTGTGACTTTTCTTAATGACAATGAACGATATGGTTGCCCATAATCATCACTGTGTCATAACATCACAGGTGCACTCCATCGGTCTAACCGCTTAGGTACAGCAGACCATGTAGGTTGCAGCATCTGACAGGTTGAATGACTGGTGATGGGGGGGCGACTTTTGCGCTTATGCCACCTGTGTGCTGAGCATATGCTATGCACAATACGCTAAATGTATAGGCGCCAGGGGGGTAAATCCCCAATTGTAATGCAAATTTTCACTCAGTGCTTACCTGACCGTGCTCCTGCTCTCTCCACGCAGCTGAAGCGTGCACTCGCCGGCGACTGACAATGACGTCAGACGCCGGCGACATGCACGCTGGGACTGACGTCAGCTCCCAGCCTCAGATTGGCTGGCGGCTGTTAACTATTGACGTGCGGGCCTGCACGTCAATAGCGTTAAACAGCTGCAGCCAGGGTCGGACTGGGGTGTCTGGGGCCCACCAGGGGAATGGACTCTAGGGGCCCACCCTACAGCTATATGCAAATATCTGTCATTATAGTGGAGCATCGGCTATAAAACACCGGCGGCTGCTGCACATCTACCGTGTGCCCCAATAACTGGGATGTATAATTACGGTAGTTTACATTAATGGGGTTCTTGGTTAAAACAAGTTATCACCGATCCATGGGCTCCACAGGATAGGTGATCGCTTAGATCCGACCATTAGAAATTGCACCGATCGGAAGAATGGGGAAGTTTTATCCCTGACAGGACACTTTTATCACTATTTTAAAATGCAGCGGCAGGTGGGATGTCTGACCGCAGCTCCATTTATTCTCTTTGGGGCTTCCAGAAAAAGACAATGCAGCCACTGAGGGAATGAATGGATCAGTGATCTAGTCGGACATGCCACTCCAGTCTAATGGGGATAAAAAGTTCCACATTTTGCTGAATGGGTCCAAGCTGTCAGACCCCCACCAATCAATACGTTATCGCTTATCCTGTGGAGAGGTGATTACTTTTTTCCACAGGAAACCCCCTGTAAATGCATCTCCGCCGCTGTGTACAAAGCATTAAAACTAATGGAAATAAAGAATCTTCTCCTAATTAATATCAGAGAGAACAAATGACCGTGATACACAACACAATCCACTATACCAAGACCAATAATATCACATACAGGAAGAAACACCACCACACCATGACCAGACCACATAGTGACCGAATAATACTACATACAAGGGACAAATACCACCGCACCATGTCAAGACCACATATTACCACCACTTGGTGACCAAATAACACATACAAGGGACAAATACCACAACACCATTTTCAGACCACATATTACCACCACATAGTGACTGAATGCTACAATACTGATCAGTATTAAAAAAAAACACAATACTATCACCATAAGTGCCAGTATTCACAGGAGATCTGTACTTAGTATGCAGTGTCTGTGTAGAGGTAATACAGAGATCACTGGTGGTATTATACACAGGAACTCTGTATATAATGTATAGGTAATACAGTGATCACTGGTGACATTGTACACAGGACCGCTGTATATAGTATACAGTGTATAGTGTCAGTGTATAGGTAACACTGACTCACCAGTGACGTCTCTAGGTGAAGTCCTTCATCTTTCATCCAGCACAGACCACCATCATTTCTTCCAGCCAGGACTCGTTTCTGCAGGAAATAACAGTTATCTCGAGCTCCGCTTGCAGAACACATTATTTAATTTTTCACAACTTCTACATTACACCACATGAAGAAAAAAAGGCGATATAGTGTCACTCTGCACAGTAACAGGACCGCCCCCACATTTAAAACAGTATACTCAAAAAATAAAATAAATACATCACTGCAGTAATAATATCCCTTAATTAGCCCCTATGGTAATACTATTCCCCACCCTGGCCCTGTTTATCTCATTCTTGGCTCCAGCCATATGTTCTCGCATCCTGCACTCATGAGTATCCATTCTACCCCATATGATCTCCCCATCCTGCCCCATCAGTTTCCATCGTATCCATCCTGCCCCATGATCCAATCCTGCCCCATGTCTCCAATCATGCCCCGTATCTACATTCTGCCCATGCCTCAAGTCCTGCCCCCAGTGTGTCTAGCAATCTGCCCCAGTGTGTCCAGCATATTACCCCTAGTGTGTCCAGCATATTACCCCAGTGTGTCCAGCAACCTGTCCCAGTATGGCCAGCATATTGCCCCAGTGTCCAGCAATCTGCCCCAGTGTGTCCAGCATTGCCCCCAGACAGTGTGTCCAGCAATCTGCCCCAGTATGTCAAGCATATTGCCCCAGCGTGTCCAGTATTGCCCCTGGACAGTGTGTCCAGCAATCTGCCCCAGTGTGTCCAGCATATTACCCCCAGTGTGTCCAGCATATTACCCCCAGTGTGTCCAGCAATCTGCCCCAGTATATCCAGCACTGCCCCCAGTGTGTCCAGCAATCTGCCCCAGTGTCCAGCATTGCCCCAGTGTGTCCGGCATATTACCCCCAGTGTGTCCAGCAATCTGCCCCAGTGTCCAGCATTGCCCCAGTGTGTCCAGCATTGCCCCCAGTGTGTCCAGCATATTACCCCCAGTGTGTCCAGCAATCTGCCCCAGTGTCCAGCATTGCCCCAGTGTGTCCAGCTTATTACCCCCAGTGTGTCCAGCATATTACCCCCAGGTTGTCCAGCAATCTGCCCCAGTGTGTCCAGCATATTACCCCCAGTGTGTCCAGCAATCTGCCCCAGTATATCCAGCACTGCCCCCAGTGTGTCCAGCAATCTGCCCCAGTGTCCAGCATTGCCCCCAGTGTGTCTGGCATATTACCCCCAGTGTGTCCAGCAATCTGCCCCAGTGTCCAGCATTGCCCCAGTGTGTCCAGCATTGCCCCCAGTGTGTCCAGCATATTACCCCCAGTGTGTCCAGCAATCTGCCCCAGTGTCCAGCATTGCCCCAGTGTGTCCAGCTTATTACCCCCAGTGTGTCCAGCATATTACCCCCAGGTTGTCCAGCAATCTGCCCCAGTGTGTCCAGCATATTACCCCCAGTGTGTCCAGCAATCTGCCCCAGTATATCCAGCACTGCCCCCAGTGTGTTCAGCAATCTGCCCCAGTGTCCAGCATTGCCCCAGTGTGTCCAGCATTGTCCCCAGTGTGTCCAGCAATCTGCCCCAGTGTGTCCAGCATATTACCCCCAGTGTGTCCAGCAATCTGCCCCAGTGTCCAGCATTGCCCCAGTGTGTCTAGCATATTATCCCCAGTGTGTCCAGCATATTACCCCCAGTGTGTCCAGCAATCTGCCCCAGTATGTCCAGCACTGCCCCCAGTGTGTCCAGCAATCTGCCCCAGTATGTCCAATTGTCCAGCATTGCCCACAGTGTGTCCAGCAATCTGCCCCAGGGTCTCCAGCATTGCCCCCAGTGTGTCCAGCAATCTTTCCCAGTGTCCAGAATTGCCCACAGTGTGTCCAGCAATCTGCCCCAGTGTCCAGCTTTGCCCCAGTGTGTCCAGCAATCTGCCCCAGGGTCTCCAGCATTGCCCCCAGTGTGTCCAGCAATCTGCCCCAGTTTCCAGCATTGCCCCAGTGTGTCCAGAAATCTGCCCCAGGGTCTCCAGCATTGCCCCAGTGTGTCCAGTATTGCCCCTGGACAGTGTGTCCAGCAATCTGCCCCAGTGTGTCCAGCATATTACCCCCAGTGTGTCCAGCATATTACCCCCAGTGTGTCCAGCAATCTGCCCCAGTGTGTCCAGATTATTACCCCCAGTGTGTCCAGCATATTACCCCCAGGTTGTCCAGCAATCTGCCCCAGTGTGTCCAGCATATTACCCCCAGTGTGTCCAGCAATCTGCCCCAGTGTGTCCAGCAATTTGCCCCAGTGTCCAGCATTGCCCCAGTGTGTCCAGCATATTACCCCCAGTGTGTCCAGCAATCTGCCCCAGTGTCCAGCATTGCCCCAGTGTCCAGCATTGCCCCAGTGTGTCCAGCATATTACCCCCAGTGTGTCCAGCAATCTGCCCCAGTGTGTCCAGTATATTACCCCCAGTGTGTCCAGCAATCTGCCCCAGTGTGTCCAGCATATTACCCCAGTGTGTCCAGCCATCTGCCCCAGTATGTCCAGCACTGCCCCCATTGTGTCCAGCAATCTGCCCCAGTATGTCCAATTGTCCAGTATTGCCCACAGTGTGTCCAGCAATCTGCCCCAGTCTCCAGCATTGCCCCAGTGTGTCCAGCATTGCCCCCAGTGTGCCCACCAATCTGCCCCAGTGTGTCCAGCATATTACCCCCAGTGTGTCCAGCAATCTGCCCCAGTATGTCCAGCAATCTGCCCCAGTATGTCCAATTGTCCAGCATTGCCCACAGTGTGTCCAGCAATCTGCCCCAGTGTCCAGCATTGCCCCAGTGTGTCCAGCAATCTGCCCCAGTGTGTCCAGCATTGCCCCCAGTGTGTCCAGCAATCTGCCCCAGTGTCCAGCATTGCCCCAATGTGTCCAGCAATCTGCCCCAGTGTCCAGCATTGCCCCAGTGTGTCCAGAAATCTGCCCCAGGGTCTCCATCATTTCCCCAGTATGTCCAGAAATTGCCCCAGTGTGTCCAGAAATCTGCCCCAGGGTCTAAAGCATTGCCCCAGTGTGTCCAGAAATCTGCCCCAGTGTGTCCAGAAATCTGCCCCAGGGTCTCCAGCATTGCCCCAGTGTGTCCAGCATTGCCCCCAGACAGACAGAGTCAGACATAAAGACAAAAAAAAAAGTAAAATCCTCACCTCTCCCGTTCCCAGCGCAGGTCCGGAGCACTCAGCGTCTCTCCGGCTCTGCAACGCTCAGGACAGAGAGGCTGAGCGGCGCGCACAGTGATGACGTCATCGCGCCCTCTGCCCTGAGACGTCGCAGAGTCAGAGGGCGCTGAAGACGCTGCAGCTGCCGCAGGAACCAGGAGAGGTGAGTATTAGGCCGGCTTCACACTTGCGAGTTTTACGGGCGTAAGAGCGCAGAAACTACGTCCGTAAAACTCGCAAAAAATACGGCACAATTATTCTCTATGCCCCTGCTCCTATCTGCCGTATTAAACTGATCAGTATTATACGGCTTTCTACGGCCGTAGAAAATCGCAGCATGCGACAACCAGCAGAGGGCGCCTCTTATGATCTCGAGCCAGGGAGCTTTCTAGGAAAATTCCCACGATCTAGGAACAGCCAGCAGAGGGCGCCTCACCGCAAATGCAGGTAAATATAGGTCAATGACCTACTTTACCTACGTTCTCTGGGGTTTTGCAGACATGAGCAGCTGCATTAGCAAAGCTCGTGGCTGCAAAATATTTTAACCCCTTCAGATGGATTTACATCGTTGGGCTTTACAGATCTGCGGAGGGTAAGGATATTGTTGGTTTATTATGTTTTTTTTGTTACAGAACGAGGGTCTTCAGTGATTGGATTGGGCGTTCAATAAAATATTAAAACAACCTTTGTTTTTATTTCATTAAAATAATGTTTAATAATGTGTTTGTGTATTTTTTTAACCCTTTACTACTATTGGATTAATAATGGATAGGTGTCATAATTGACGCCTCTCCATTATTAATATGGCTTAATGTCACCTTACAATAGCAAGGTGGCATTAACCCTTCATTACCCCATATCCCACCGCTACACGGAAATGGGAAGAGAGTGGCCAAGTGCCAGAATAGGCGCATCTTCCAGATGTGCCTTTTCTGGGGTGGCTGGGGCAGATGTTTTTAGCCAGGGGGGGCAATAACCGTGGACCCTCTCCAGGCTATTAATATCTGCCCTCAGTCACTGGCTTTACTATTCTGGCAGAGAAAATTGTGTGGGAGCCCACGCCAATTTTTTCCGCCATTTAACCCCTTAATTTACTAGCTAGAACGGCCAAATTTTGCATAGACACACTACTAACATTAGTAGTGTGGAGTATGCAAAAAAAATGGTGATATGAGATGGTTTATTGTATGTAAACCAGGTCTCATATCATGTCGGGTTTAGGAAGGAGAAAGCAAAAGCCGGCAATTGAATTACCAGCTTTAAAGCTATCTCGCGCTGGATGAAATATTAATATATATACATATATGTGTCTACTGACATATACATATATATAGACAGTATATATGTTTTTGTTTTTTTTTAACACATGGATCCCTTGTATATCCGTATGTCGGTTTTGCAAGCCTGCGATAAAAACACGCAGTATGGATGCCATACGGATTACATACAGAGGATGCCATGCGCAAAAAACGCTGACACACCCTGCCTACGGAGGAGCTACGGACCACTATTTTCGGGACTTTTCAGCGTAATACAGCCGTAATATACGGACCGTATTTTCATACGCTGAGTGTGAAGCCGGCCTTATAGAACGGGGGCCCCGGGGGCCCGATGCCAGCGCTGGCACCGGGGTGGGGGGGCCGTGGTCGTGGCGGCAGATGGCGCCGCCTGCAGATTTAAAGGGCCCGCGTCTCTTTTTTTTTTCTTCCTCCTGCAGCGCCGGCCGCGGCCCGGTGACCCGCCCCCCGCATTGTGCCGCCCGGGGCGGCCCGCCCCCCCCCTTCCTACGCCACTGATTGACGGTGGTTCTGGCATTGCATTCATGTACTGACAGTGGGTCTGACACTGCAATCATATACTGACAGAGGTTCTGGCGCTCATTCATGTGACGGTGGGTCTGACTGCATTCAAGTGCTGATGGTGAGTCTGTCAATGCATTCATGTACAGACGGTAGTTCTGATGTTGCATTCATGTACTAAAGGTGGGTCTCAGACTGCATTCCTATACTGACAGAGATTTTGGTGCTCATCATGTGCTGACAGTGGGTCTGTCTCTGCATTCATGTGCTGATGGTGTGTTTGTCACTGTATTTGTGTGCTGATGGTGGATCTGTTGCTGCATTCATGTACTGTTGGTGGATCTGTCAGTGCATTCATGTACTGATGGTGGGTCTGTCACTGCTTTCATGTACTGACAGTGGTTCTGGCGATGCATTCATGTGCTGACTGCTGCCGGTAGTTATGACGCTGCATTCATTTGATGATGGTGGTTCTGGCGATGCATTCATGTGCTGATGGTGGTTCTGGCACTACATTGATATGCTGGTGGAGGTTCTAGTGCTGCATTCATGTGCTGACGGTGGTTCTGGTGCTGCATTCATGTGCTAATGGTAGTACTGGAGCTGCATTCATGTGATGACTGTGGTTCTGGCGATACATTCACATGCTGATGGTAGTTCTGGCATTGCATTCATTTACTGACAGTGGTTCTGGCACTGCAATCATGTGCTATTGGAGGTTCTAGTGCTGCATTCATGTGCTGAGGGTGGTTCTGTCACTGCATTTATGTGCTGATGGTGGATCTGTTGCTGCATTCATGTACTGATGGTGGATCTGTCAGTACATTCATGTACTGTATGGTGGGTCTGTCACTGCATTCATGTACTGACAGTGGTTCTGGCAATGCATTCATGTGCTGACTGCTGACGGTAGTTATGACGCTGCATTCATTTGATGATGGTGGTTCTGGCTCAGCATTCATGTGCTGATGGTGGTTCTGGCACTACATTGATGTGCTGGTGGTCCGGTGGAAGTTCTAGTGCTGCATTCATGTCCTGACGGTGGTTCTGGCGCTGCATTCATGTGCTAATGGTAGTTCTGCAGCTGCATTCATGTGATGACTGTGGTTCTGGCGATACATTCACGTGCTGATGGTAGTTCTGGCATTGCATTCATTTACTGACAGTGGTTCTGGCAATGCAATCATGTGCTATTGGAGGTTCTAGTGCTGCATTCATGTGTGATGGTGGTTTTGATAGCAATATAAACTGTTCTTTATGGCTATCTAAATAAATGAAAAATCCTCGAGATTTTGAGTCTTGACATTAGGACATTTGTTTCTTGCTTCAGTTGTGGCAAAAATGCACTGTCTTGACACAATTTTAAAAACTTATATACAAAGTCACAGTGGCGCTTAAACTGAATACAATACTGTTAAAAAGCCGCTGGCATCTTGGAATGTGGCGTGTGCAGCCCTCCTAAGGAGCAATCAACACAAAATAAATTAAGGTGCCGCGCTAGATGGCAGATTAGGACTGGTGCTGCAAGATCTATCTCCGTGCAATGTGGCTGGTATATACAAAAGGCACCTACTGGTGCGTGCCTGAGGTTGTCACTCCTTTTCCAATAGTTCAATCCATGCCGATGAGGTGAATCTTCTGCATACAGTCCAAAATGAGGCACTTTAATTTATTTTGTGCGAATTTTAAAAACTTTCAGCGAAAAACAATGCATTGTGTGAACGCACCCTATAAAGGTGGCTGACTTCTGCATCAAGAGGTGGGTAGTGCTGGTAATGTCATGTTTGCACATACCTACAATAACACATGAACAATAGGCATGTCTTAATTTGCATGTATAGATATGACGTCATTAGTAGAGATGAGCGAACCTTTCGAGGTTAGCTTAGGTTCGATTCGTCGAATGTTTAGATGTTTGACAAACGTACATGAACCCCATTAAATTCAATGGTGGGCCAAACCAAACACATACACAACACCTCAAGGGGTGACAAAAAGCTTCCCAAATAGCTAAATTTAGGGGCAGACACCATGAAAAATGGCATCAATTGACCCTCAGTAGAAATTTTCAAATGGCACAGCAGCAGTCAGCAATGGGCCATACAGGGGTATCAGGGTCTGGGCCAGAATTTACAGGTTTGAAGTTTCAATGAGGACCTGTTGGCTAAGGGAAAGGCGTAAGAGTTCATAGCTGGGAGCTTTGATACCTCATGCAACGCCTCCAATTTTTTTTTTACACAAACATCAGTTTCATACATTACTATTGGTAGAAAAATGTAAGGAAAGCAACACAGGTAGTTGGCTGAAAGTAAGGACAGGCATGCCTGCTAGGAGACCTTCTTACACAGGCAACTCACCAGATGGAGACCCAACTTGGAATCTCCACATTTCAAAAAATTGTTTGTAACATCAGCAGCAGTAGCAAAAGCAAGCAGAGAAGCCACCACAAAGATAGCACAGACTGCAAAAAGGAGAGAGCAATGCATCATACTAAAAACTATACAATCGCCCAGTCTGCGATTGGCTGTAGAAGTCGTTGGAAATCTATGACTTGTTCATTTTGATGAATGTTAGGCGGTCTACAGTTTCAGGGGACTGCTGGATGTGCTAATCTGTCAGACCTGCTGAAGATAGGTTCTGATTGAATGCTGGCTGCCAGGCATGACAAAACCTCCAAGGTGTGAGAGGCGAGCTTAGGCCACTCTATCATTCGTGAAGAGTAAAATGCAAAAGGGTCCAAACTCCTCCCTCCACCGATGGCATTGATGATGAGCTCCAGACACCCCTGCACCATCCTCTCCTTGTTCACAACGTGTGCTCTGTTCTGCAGGTGCATGGGTTGGTCTAAAAAAAATGTGTGAAAACGACTCAAAGAAATTGCTTATGCCACGAATACTGCTGCTGCTAATGTTTTGCAATGATGCCTTGACGTTCCTGGGGTTGGACATCTAGAACTGGGATGCACACTGGGTGCCTCACTGCTGTCTTGGAGAAAATCATCTACGAACATGTTTTGATGCTCCAGAATGCACATGTCCTTTTCCAGGGAGGGAAGCATCTGGCTAAATTCACTCTTGTACCGTGGATCTAAGAGAGTGGCAACCCAGTAGCCATCAATATTTCTAATCCTAATAATATAGGCACCCACCATGTTGAATACAGTGCTGCAAGAAGGCGCTCACGTGTCGAGTGCTTCCATGAGATCCAAGTCCATGGTGTGTTGATGGAGAGGTAACACTCAAGGTTGCTTCCTCCATCCCCTCCTGCCAACCATGGACAACAGAGAGGAGATCATTATCCTCTTTATCTCCTGCGCATCCATCACCACGTCCTCTGTTATGACCCCAATGGCGAGGGTCTCAGAGGAACGTGGAAGTCTGCAAGATACAAAAATCCAGCTCATAGGGCAGTGGTAACTGGGTTGACCATATATCTACTCCTAACGCCAACACTAGAAGTAGCCGGGGGTCATACCTACGTTGATCCTAGATGACTCGCGCCAGCCGGAGAATCTAAATACCCCTAGTAGAGGAAAACAAAGACCTCTCTTGCCTCCAGAGAAAGGGACCCCAAAGCAGGATAGAAGCCCCCCACAAATAATAACGGTGAGGTAAGAGGAAATGACAAACACAGAAATGAACCAGGTTTAGCACAGAGAGGCCCGCTAACTAATAGCAGAATATAGAAAGGTAACTTATATGGTCAACAAAAAACCCTATCAAAAATCCACACTGGAAATTCAAGAACCCCCGAACCGTCTAACGGTCCGGGGGGAGAACACCAGCGCCCTAGAGCTTCCAGCAAAAGTCAGGATACAGATTAGGAACAAGCTGGACAAAAATACAAAACCAAAAACAAATAGCAAAAAGCAAAGTAAATGACTTAGCTGAATAACCGGACCAGGATCAGTAGACAAGAGCACAGCAGATTAGCTCTGATAACTACGTTGCCAGGCATAGAACTGAGTGTCCAGGGAGCTTAAAAAGCAACGCCCCTAACTAACGACCCAGGTGCGGATAAAAGGAAAGACAGAAAAACCAGAGTCAAAAAACTAGTAACCACTAGAGGGAGCCAAAAAGCAAATTCACAACAGTACCCCCCCCTTAGTGAGGGGTCACCGAACCCTCACCACGACCACCAGGGCGATCAGGATGAGCGGCATGAAAGGCACGAACTAAATCGGCCGCATGAACATCAGAGGCGACCACCCAGGAATTATCCTCCTGACCATAGCCCTTCCACTTGACCAGGTACTGAAGTCTTCGCCTGGAGAGGCGAGAATCCAAGATCTTCTCCACCACGTACTCCAACTCGCCCTCAACCAACACCGGAGCAGGAGGCTCAGCAGAAGGAACTACAGGCACAACGTACCGCCGCAACAAGGACCTATGAAATACATTGTGAATAGCAAACGACACAGGAAGATCCAGACGAAAAGATACAGGATTAAGGATTTCCAATATCTTGTAAGGACCAATAAAACGAGGTTTAAATTTGGGAGAGGAGACCTTCATAGGAACAAAGCGGGAAGAAAGCCATACCAAATCCCCAACGCGTAGTCGGGGACCCACACCGCGGCGGCGGTTGGCAAAGCGCTGAGCCTTCTCCTGTGACAACTTCAAGTTGTCCACCACATGATTCCAGATCCGCTGCAACCTATCCACCACAGAATCCACCCCAGGACAGTCAGAAGACTCCACATGACCTGAAGAAAAGCGAGGATGGAAACCAGTGTTGCAGAAAAAAGGCGAAACCAAGGTGGCGGAACTAGCCCGATTATTAAGGGCAAACTCAGCCAACGGCAAGAATGTCACCCAATCGTCCTGATCAGCAGAGACAAAACACCTCAAATAAGCCTCCAAAGCCCTAACTAGAAACTGACATAGCCTTCCAGTCCAGGACGGGATTATGGGTCTGTAACCATGGCAGCCCTAAAACAACCAAATCATGCATTTTATGTAAAACAAGAAAACGTATCACCTCGCGGTGTTCAGGAGTCATGCACATGGTAACCTGTGTCCAATACTGCGGTTTATTTGCTGCCAATGGCGTAGCATCAATACCCCTAAGAGGAATAGGATTTTCTAATGGTTCAAGAGTAAAACCACAGCGCTTAGCAAATGACAGATCCATAAGACTCAGGGCAGCACCTGAATCTACAAACGCCATGACAGGATAAGACGACAGTGAGCAAATCAAAGTTACAGACAGAATAAATTTAGGTTGCAAATTTCCAGCGGTGACCGGACCAACAACCTTAGCTATACGTTTAGAGCATGCTGAGATAACATGTGTAGAATCACCACAGTAGTAGCACAAGCCATTCCGGCGTCTATGAATTTTCCGCTCATTTCTGGTCAGGATTCTATCACATTGCATTAAATCAGGTGTCTGTTCAGACAACACCATGAGGGAATTTGCGGTTTTTCTATCACATTGCACCGAATTAGGTGTCTGTTCAGACAACACCATGAGGGAATTTGCGGTCTTGCGCTCCCGCAATCGCCGGTCAATTTGAATAGCCCGTGCCATAGCATCATTCAGACCTGTGGGAATGGGAAAACCCACCATAACATCTTTAATGGCATCAGAAAGACCATTTCTAAAATTAGCGGCCAGTGCACAGTCGTTCCAATGTGTCAGCCTCGTCCTGCCCCTGAGACATAGCCAGCAGGGCCTTTTCTGCCTGAATCTCAAGATTGGGTTCCTCATAAAGTAAACCGAGCGCCAGAAAAAACGCATCAATATCAGCCAATGCCGGATCTCCTGGCGCCAGCGAAAAAGCCCAATCTTGAGGGTCACCCCGTAAGAACGAAATAACAATTTTTACTTGCTGAGCGGAGTCTCCAGATGAACAGGGTCTCAGGGACAAAAACAATTTACAATTATTCTTGAAATTCCTAAACTTAAACCTGTCTCCGGAAAACAGTTCAGGAATCGGTATCTTAGGTTCTGACCCAGGACTTCTGATAACATAATCTTGTATGCCCTGCACACGAGTAGCCAGCTGGTCCACACTTGTAATCAAGGTCTGGACATTCATGTCTGCAGCAAGCATAAGCCACTCTGAGGTAAAGGGGATGAAGAAAAAAAAAAAAAAAAAAATGAGAGAGGAGAAAAAAAAAAAAACTCAGAATCTTCTTTCTTATAATCCCTCTTTTGCAATGCATTAAACATTTAATATAGGCCTGGCAAACTGTTATGACCCCAATGGCGAGGGTCTCAGAGGAACGTGGAAGTCTGCAAGATACAAAAATCCAGCTCATAGGGCAGTGGTAACTGGGTTGACCATATATCTACTCCTAACGCCAACACTAGAAGTAGCCGGGGGTCATACCTACGTTGATCCTAGATGACTCGCGCCAGCCGGAGAATCTAAATACCCCTAGTAGAGGAAAACAAAGACCTCTCTTGCCTCCAGAGAAAGGGACCCCAAAGCAGGATAGAAGCCCCCCACAAATAATAACGGTGAGGTAAGAGGAAATGACAAACACAGAAATGAACCAGGTTTAGCACAGAGAGGCCCGCTAACTAATAGCAGAATATAGAAAGGTAACTTATATGGTCAACAAAAAACCCTATCAAAAATCCACACTGGAAATTCAAGAACCCCCGAACCGTCTAACGGTCCGGGGGGAGAACACCAGCGCCCTAGAGCTTCCAGCAAAAGTCAGGATACAGATTAGGAACAAGCTGGACAAAAATACAAAACCAAAAACAAATAGCAAAAAGCAAAGTAAATGACTTAGCTGAATAACCGGACCAGGATCAGTAGACAAGAGCACAGCAGATTAGCTCTGATAACTACGTTGCCAGGCATAGAACTGAGTGTCCAGGGAGCTTAAAAAGCAACGCCCCTAACTAACGACCCAGGTGCGGATAAAAGGAAAGACAGAAAAACCAGAGTCAAAAAACTAGTAACCACTAGAGGGAGCCAAAAAGCAAATTCACAACAGTCCTCCTCCATTTGTTCCTCAGCTTCTGCACCTTCACTAACAGTTTTTCTGGTACCATGAGCCCCCCTCAATTTCTGTAAGCCACCCTCCCATGGCACCTGCCTGTGCGATGACTGTCCGGATATTTGAGATATTGTTATCCCTTCTGCATCCTCCTCTGCTTCCACCTCTTCCTCTGGGACCACCACCTCCTCATGCAGAATATTCAAAGTGTGCTCCAGCATGTAGATGACCGGAATAATGATGCCGCTGATGGCATCTTCAGAGCAAACCATCTTGGTAGATATTTCAAAACTGTGCAGAAGGGTGCAGAGGTCCTTCATCTGTGCCCACTCCACAAGCATGATTTGCACCACGTCCGTACTGCATTGGCCTAGGCTATGCAAAACGACATGCTGCACTAGGGTTCATCTCTGCTGCCACAGGTGCTGCAACATGCGCAGAGTGGAATTCCACCATGTCGGAACATCTCAAATCAAATGGTTAACCGGTAGGCCAATGGACCTCTGTAGGTTGATGACCTGCGTGGTGTGATTGTTGGAAGTGAGCACACACAGGGACTGTTCTTTCTGCAGCAGCGCGTCCATGCTGGAATAGTAGTGGAGAAGTTGCTGTACCACCAGGTTGAGGATGTGAGCCATGAAAGGCACGTGTGTGAGGTTGCCCCGATGTAGGACATCCACCAGGTTCACACGCCTTCCCTGGTTTCAGGTTCAGTGGAGACAGCCTTTGCTTTAACTCAGTATGGATAGCAGTCCATAACTCTTGAGCTGTGTGACTGCGATCTCCAAGCACATTAATTTTAACACTTACATGTGATTGCAGTGAGCCCTGGCTGCCCAGTACAGAGGTGGGGGGAGTCTCAGCACTGCTGGAATGTGTACCTGATTAAGGGAGAGGTTGAGGGCATGAGAGGAGGCCCTAGAGAAGGTGGAGAAACCAGAAGCAGTGGAGGAACTGTTAGATAGACAGGTTTGTCCAACAAGCCTTGGGAATTCAAAGACTTGTGAAGCAGCCCCTTTACTGCATGTACCCACAGCCACCAGAGTCACCCAGTGCCCAGTCAGTGAGATGTAACGCCTCTGCCCATGTTTGCTCCTCCAGGAGTCAGTGGTGAAATGCACCCTGGCAGACACAGATTTGGGGTGCATTATACTACTATGGGGGAGCATTATGCTACTATAGGGGTGCATTACACTGCTATAGGGATGCATTAAACTGCTACATATGACTATGGGGGTGCATTATAGTACTATGGAGGTGCATTATACTTCTATATATGTCTATGGGGTGCATTATACTACTATGGAGGTGCATTATACCACTATCAGGTGCATTATACTTCTATATATGACTATGGGGTGCATTATACTACTATGGGGGGTGCATTATACTACTATGGGGTGCATGATATTTCTATATATGATTATGGAGGTGGATAATACTACTGTGGGGGTGCATTACACTGCTATAGGGATGCATTAAACTGCTACATATGACTATGAGGGTGCATTATACTACTATGGGATGCATTATACTACTATCGGGTGCATTATACTTCTATATATGACTATGGGGTGCATTATACTACTATGGGGTGCATTATACTTCTATATATGACTATGGGGTGCATTATACTACTATGGGGGTGCATTATACTACTATCGGGTGTATTATACTTCTATATATGACTATGGGGTGCATTATACTACTATGGGGTGCATTATACTTCTATATATGACTATGGGGTGCATTATACTACTTTGGATGACTATGTGGTGGATTATACTAATACAGCTCTGGCAAAAATTAAGAGAACACCACATCAAAACCCTGTCATGGGCAGCCCAATCTCCAGACCTGAACCCTATTGAAAACCTCTGAAATGTAATCAAGAGGAAGATGGATAGTCACAAGCCAGCAAACCAAGAAGAACTGCTCATATTTATGTACCAAGAGTGGCATAAGGTCACCCAGAAGCAGTGTGACAGACTGGTGGAAAGCTGCCAAGATGCATGAAAGCTGTGATTAAAAATCATGGTTATTCCACAAAATATCAATTTCTGATTCCGAACTCTTCCTGAGTTAAGACATTAGTATTGTTGTTTCTAAATGATTCTGAACTTGGTTTCTTTGCATTATTTGAGGTCTGAAAACACAGTTTTTTTCTTTAATTTTGACCAATATCTTTGTCAGAAAAAAATGCAAAAATTATTTCTTAGAACTTCAGAGACATGTTGTCAGAAGTTTATAGAATAAAAGAACTATTTACATTTTACTCAAAAATATATCTATAAAGAGAAAAATCAGACAAACTGAAAGGTTTGCAGTGGTCTCTTAATTTTTGCCAGAGCTGTATAAATGACTACCTGTATTACCTGTACACTATACACTATATACAGAGCTCCTATGTATAATGTCACTGGTGATCACTGTATTACCTGCACTCTGACACTATATACAGAGCTCCTATGTATACGGTAATGTCACAGGTGATCAAAAAGTGTAGTTCCACAGTTGTTTGTTTTTTTCTTTTTTGCTACCATGTTCACCAAATATAAAACTGACCTGCCATTATGATTCTCCAGGTCATTATGAGTTCATAGACACCAAACATGTCTGGGTTCTTTTTTATTTAAGTCATGAAAAAAAAATCCATAGTTTTTAAAAAACAAAAACAAATTGTACCTGTAGTATCTCCATTTTTCATAATCTCAGGTTGGTTGAGGGCTTATGCCGTTTAGCGATCAGGTTAATCTTTTTTTTTATTGATAGATCGGGCGATACCAAATATGTGTATGTTGGATTTTTTTTATTGTTTTATTTTTAATGGGGCGAAAGGGGAGTGATTTGAACTTTATATATTTTTACTTATTTATTTATTTTTTTTACTTTTAGCATGCTTCAATAGTTTCCATGGGAGACTAGAAGCTGCCATAATCCAATCGGCTCTGCTACATACAAGCCATGATGAGATCACCTGTATGTAGCAGAATTGCTCACTTGCTATGAGAACTGACCATAGAGACTATTGGCGCTCATAGCAGTGATAACCATAGAGGTCTGCTGGAAACCTCTGGTTGTCATGCCAACCCATTTGTGACCCGCGATCACTTAACGGGGTCACTAATGGGAGGGATTTCTAGTGTGCTTGCTGGAATCGCAAGTTAAATGCTGCTGTCAGAGATTGACAGTGGCATTTAACGGGTTAACACCCGCGGGTGGATCGCGATTCCACCCGCGGCTGTTAGAGGTACATGTCAGCTGTTCAAAACAGCTGACGTGCCAGAAAGATATGGGCTCAGCATCGAAGCCCACATCTAAGGGAGGAAATTCGACATCGGCATACTATTATGCCCGATGTCGGAAAAGGGTTAATGATCAGTATTGTAGTATTCGGTCATTATGTGCTGGTAATATGTGGTCAGGTCATGGTGTGGCGGTATTTTTCCCTTGTATATGGTATTATTCGGTCACTATGTGGTGGTAATATATGGTCTGGTCATGGTGTGGTGGTATTTGTTCCTTGTATGTGGTATAATTTGGTCACTATGTGGTGGTAATATGTGGTCTGGTCATGGTGTGATGGCATTTGTTCCTTGTATGTGGTATTATTGTTCATTTTTAAAAAATGTATGTGACACATTCCCTTAAAAGAAACATAAATAAAAACGTGCCTAAAAAGAGAAAAGAATATTTTATCAAATTTTAATAGTTTAGAGTAGAGCAGGGCTCGGCCAAAAGAATCTACCTTGTCATGGTGGACAAGCCTAAAAAAATCTTCTGGCCAAATCAAAAGCTGATGGCTATGTATGTGATCTGGTGTTAGATGGGAACTATTATTGCGTAATTGGTGCAAGATTGGGTGGTGAAACTGTGGAAGGTTGGAGGCGGAGCTAGGATTGAGTCTCAAGGGGGAAAGAATGTTTTGCCAATATGGGACCCTGAAATTCCTGTTGGCAGCCCTTGTTTAGGAATACTATGGAGACTGTCAGGGCATCATACTGTGTGGGGCTGTGAGGGCATCATATGGTGTGTGGGCCTGTAACTGTATAATACTAAGGGGGAGCATCATACTGTGTGGGGGGGCTGTGAGGGCATCATATTGTGTGTGTGGGGCTGTAACTGTATAACACTGTGAGGGAGCATCATACTGTGAGGGTATAATACTGTGTAGGGGCTGTGAGGGTATAATACTCTATAGGGGGCTTTGTGTTGGAAGTTTGTGGGGGCACCATACTGTGCATCCGGCCCGCCTGATGATTTTAAGCGGCCCGCCAGCTAGCTGTCACTTCTGACAGCCGCCCCCGGCACCGCTCGGTCAGCTGCCAGCCGCTTCTGAGGAGGACCACTGGCGGCTGGAGTGAAAGCCGGGTTGATTACCTGTTTATCGGTGGCGGCGGCCATCTTCCCGAGGCCGCGCATGCGCAGATGGAGTGCTCTGCTTCACCGGGCTTCAGGAAAATGGCCGCGGGAGGCCGCACGTGTGCAGATGGAGATCGCGGTGGCCATTTTCCTGAAGCCCAGTTTGCAGATTTAGATCTCGGCTTCAGGCCATACCGCACCTCTGCCGCCGCACCACCACTGCTGCAACCCCCTCATGGATACCAGGCCGTGGCGTTGCCCGCCTAAGCAGGAAGGGACCCTGCTCAGGTGCACGCCACACCGCATCACCCAACCTCTGCCGACACCATGCCTCCTGTGACCCTGCTCTGCCACCGCCAGCCCTCAGGTAAGAATCTTACCGTAAGATACTGTAAATTTGGACAATAAGACTGACCCCCATCTTATAAAAAAATATTTTTCTGCAATTTTCACCCCAAGTTTGGGGTGCGTCTTATGGTCCGGTGCGTCTTATAGTCCGAAAAATACGGTAATTATATTAGTTCGGCCCTCTAAAACCATCCCACTTTCTCATGCGGCCCCATGGCAAAATTAATTGCCCACCCCTGGTCTAAGTGTAAAACAAAGATTGCTGCAGTACGTGTCCCTCTTTCCCAAAGCTCAAAGTTGGGGAATGTGCTCAGAATATTCATTTTATAATCAAGGGACACATTGTCTCAACTTTACATCCATCCAATGACTTTCTATTGAAGAAACGAGAATTGACAATGTATCTTTCAAAAATCAGGCTGCGGATTCAAGCCTTGTGCAAGAAGAAGCTAGCCCGGGTGTCACACTGAAAATGTAAGCCTTGCTCAACTCAGGACCTTTTCTGACCTCCCATTCTACATCCATAGGTGTTAATTAATATGGAGTCCACCATCTGTACATCGGGCACAATGCACTCGGGGAAACGTCCACCTGGAATCACCAAACCCAGCCTCCTCCATCAGACGCAGCTAGAGAAGTGCGATCCGTCACTGCACAGAACACGTCTCCACTATCGGCTACTGCACATTTTGGCCACATTTTACTGTATTTACCCTAAATATAACTGATATCCCAATACAAGACTAATAAAATAAAAAGGGCAAAATAAAATATTGAAAAAAATCTACTAAAATAGAAAAAATAGCAAAGGAGAGATTTGTAAAACAAATGTAGACACAAAAATGTCAAAGCAGCATATACAATATGCAAACGGAAAACTCAAAAATATTGATGGTGGTGTGCTGCCATCTACTGACAGACTGAGGGATTTAGAAATAAATAGAGCCGGTATAACCTGGGCATCTTCTGTATATAACTATACATGTACAGTTGGTACAACCTGGGCATCTTCTGTATATAACTATATATGTACAGCTGGTACAATCTGGGCATCTTCTGTATATAACTATACATGTACAGCTGGTACAACCTGGGCATCTTCTGTATATAATTATATATGTACAGCTGGTACAACCTGGGCATCTTCTATATATAATTATATATGTACAGCTGGTACCACCTGGGCATCTTCTATATATAATTATATATGTACAGTTGGTACCACCTGGGCATCTTCTGTATATAATTATATATGTACAGCTGGTATAACCTGGGCATCTTCTGTATATAATTATATATGTACAGCTGGTACCACCTGGGCATCTTCTATATATAATTATATATTTACAGCTGGTATAACCTGGGCATCTTTTATATATAATTATATATGTACAGCTGGTATAACCTGGGCATCTTCTATATATAATTATATTTGTACGGCTGGTATAACCTGGGGATCTTCTGTGTATAATTATATATGTACAGCTGGTATAACCTGGGCATCTTCTATATATAATTATATTTGTACAGCTGGTATAACCTGGGCATCTTCTATATATAATTATATATGTACAGCTGGTACAACCTGGGCATCTTCTGTAAATAACTATATATGTACAGCTGGTACAACCTGGGCATCTTCTATATATAATTATATTTGTACAGCTGGTATAACCTGGGCATCTTCTATATATAATTATATTTGTACAGTTGGTATAACCTGGGCATCTTCTATATATCATTGTACAGCTAGTACAACCTGGGCATATTTATATACTGTAGAGGTTTGTACTCACTCAGCTGCTCTTGAGGTAGGCACGGGATGCGGTTTTCATGCAATAGTCCTGGAATGTTTATTTAACTACATAAATTGTTCCGGTGACAAAACAAAATAGAGCTGTTTCTGGCACAAAGTGAAAAATAGTCCATGTGGTATTGCCGGTCCTCCCGCTCAGGTCAGTGTCTCTAGCAACACACACTGAAGGTAAAAACGAACTACAGGTAAATAGTCCATATAGCCCTGCGGGTCCACCCGCTCAGGTCAGTGTCTTTACTGTAGGTCTCCACACCTCCAGCTACAGACCCTGTGTGAGATACTTGGTCTCCATTTTATCTGCCAAACCACACCCATGGGGTTGGGATTTGTGAGCAGTCATTCCCACCCATCTCTTATGACCGCTCGTAAAACCCGGCCCTGGAATGGCCCAAATAACTTTCTCAGCACTATAGGTGCTGGCGCTTACTTCCGAGCTCATATCACCACAGTTAATAGCCGACACATATCTCCCCTCAAGAACTTGTCCAGCGGCCATCTTACATACCCTCCCCCTCTGCCCAATGTCGAGGTGCTTGGGACTTTCTGCCAATAAACAGTGGACTCTTGACAGAGTGTCAGCATTGCCATGCAGCTTCTCTGACCTATGCTCCACATGGAAGTTAAAATCCTGAAGTGCTAGGAACCACCTGGTTACTCAGGCATTGTTCCTTTTATCTCTCTCATCCACTTCAGTGAGGGGGGCATGGTCTGACACCAGTCTGAACTTCCTGCCCAAGAGGTAGTACCTTAGAGAGTCCAACTTGCTGGCTAAACATTCCTTCTCCAATATGGAATAGTTTTTCTCCCAGGATGACAACTTCCAGCAAAGATACGTGATGGGGTGCTCTTCCCCGTTCACCTCTTTACATAAGAGTGCACAGCCTGACAACCGATGCATCCATCTGGACCACAAATTCCTTGGAGAAATCGGATGCTTCCAGCACCGACTGTTTGCACAGCGCCAGCTTCAATTCCTGGAAGTCCGTCTCAGCTTCTGGAGACCACTTAGCCATAGCCGACTTTGTCCCTTTAAGGAGCTCTGTTTGAGAGGCAGCTACCATGGCGAAGTTTGGGATAAACTGGCGGTAATAGCCCACAATGCCCCAGAACGCCCTGACCTGATTCTTTGAGAGGGGTTCTGGCCATCCTGGATTGCCTGAACTTTAATTATCTGGGGCTTTATTTCGCCACTGCCTACAACATAGCCCAAGTATCTTGTTTCCTCCATTCCCAAGGCACACTTCTTCGACTTTATGGAAAACCCCACCTTCCGTAGAGCATTAAATATCGCCTGGACCTTGCTCAGATGGCTTCCCCAATCCTGGCTGAAGATCACAATATCGTCTAGGTAGGCCGCTGCATACCTCTTGTGGGGAGCTAGGATCCGGTCCATGGCTCTCTGGAATGTAGCTGGAGCGCCTTGTCACCCAAAAGGCATCCTTGTGTAATGTAAGCACCTATCTGGCATTGAAAAAGTAGTCTTCTCCTTTGCATCTTGCGACATAGATATTTGCCAATACCCTTTTGTGAGGTCAAGGGTAGTAATATACCGAACAGGCCTTAGCCTCTCAATTAGTTCATCGACCCGGGGTATTGAGTAAGAATCACACCTGATTTCAGCACTAAGACTATTGGGCTGGACCATCCACTTTTGGACTCTTCGATAACTGCCAGGCTCAGCATCCACTTTACGTCCTTCGAGATTACCTCTCGACCAGCTTCAGGAATCCGATATGGCTTCACATTGACCCAGACATGAGGCTCCGTCAGGACCTCGTGCTCTATAATATTCGTACACCTTGGAAGTTCTGAGAACAGGTCTCTGTTCTGCTGCAGCAACTCCCGGCACTGCTGCTCCTGCAAGCGGGATAAGGTGTCTGCCACCTTGACATCCTCTGCACTGACATTGAACTTGGCCAACAGACAAGGCGCTTCCTCAGGTTCTCTGTCTTGTCATGGTTTGATTAGGTTCACGTGGTATACCTGATAGGGCTTCCGCTTCCCCAGTTGGTGGATTTTGCAGTTAGCCTCCCCAACCTTCTCCACTACCTCAAGGGGACCCTGCCACTTGGCCAGGAATTTATTCTCCACCGTAGGTACCAACACCAATACTCGATCGCCAGGTTTGAAGTGTCACACCATTGCTGACTTATTGTAGTCCCTTGACTGTGCCTCTTGTGCTTTGAGGAGATGTTCTTTCATGAAAGGCATCACCTTGGTGATTCTCTCTTGTATCTGGGCCACATGCACTCCGGTAGGGTGTAGACTCCACCTCCCACGTCTCTTTTGCTACGTCGAGGAGTCCACGAAGGTGTCGGCCAAAAGGGGAGAACCCCGTAGAGGCCTGCTGGAGTTCTCTGATAGAGAATAGAAGGTACGGTAGTAGACAGTACCAGTCCCAGTCGTCCTTATCCGCGACCTTCTTCAACATTGCCTTCAAAGTTTTATTGAACCTTTCTACCAAGCCATCCGTCTGAGGATGATACACTGAGTTCTGGAGTTGTGTGATTTGCAGGGTTTTGCATAACTCCTTCATCACATTTAAAATAAACGGGGTCCCTTGGTCTGTCAGGATCTCTTTTCACTACCCCGTTCTAGAGAAGACCTGGACCAACACTCGGGTGATACACTTGGTGGAGGAGTTACGTAGTGGAGCGGCCTCCGGGTATCACATAGCAAAGTCCAGTATCACCAGGATATACTCATGACCTCTGGTGGACTTGACCAGGGGTCCCAATAGATCCATGGCTATGCGATCAAACTGTACCTCAATAATGGGCTACGGCACAAAGGGGCTACGAAAATGGGCCACTGGGGAAGTTAGCTGCCAGGTGGGACAGGACCTACACAAGTTCACAATATCAAAATGACACCTGGGCCAGCAGAACCTCTGGAGCATCCGTTCCTGGGTTTTCTCTACCCCCATGTGACCACCTAACACATGTGTATGGGTCATGTCTAACACTCTGCATCTGTACAGCCCTGGCACCAGTAACTGCTCAATTACCTCCCCCCTCAGCTTGGTGACGAGATATATCACCTCCCCATTCATGGCAAAATGTGGGTATCGAATGTCAGTCCCCAGCTCTTGAGCTACACTATTAAGTACCATTACATTATTACATGCCCCTTTTACAGTTAAATCCCTGAGTTGGGCGGTTCCAAAGTTTCCCCCGGACACCTCCAGCTTTGGGACGTTGGCCTCAGTGGATGCTGCCTCATCCTCATCGCCAACAAGCATACAAAATAGAAACCTGTCACCCACAGCCTGCGATGGGGTTTCTTCAGGAGCAACCCAGCTGTCGTCTGGGCAACCAGATATCCTCCCTTTTCCCCACATGTCCCAAAATAACACAAAGTCCTCCCCTATTATAATAGGGTACCAGTGGCGTATCCAGGGGGGGCAGCCGGGGCATGTGCCCCGGGCGCAGCCGGCAGGGGTGCGCCAGCGGGCCGCCTGATGATGCCGCGGTCCAAGGAGGCTCGGGTGGGACTGCACTTGTCCCGCAGCACAGAGCCCCTCCACCGCAGAGAGCTGCACACCACAGCTATTGCTGCCGCAGCTCTGTGCGCACAGGACCTGTGATGAGGTCACAGGAGAGGAGGAGTCAGGAGTCACATGATGAAGGGCCTCCGTATAGTGCAGGACTCTGCTGGTTGCCATGGTGCTGGATGAGGGTAAGCTTTTGTGTGGGGTCAGGAGTGGTTTGTGTGGATGTAGCAGAGCCGTATGTGTACGAGGTGTACAGAGTGGAAGCCGTGTGTGCAAGGTGTTTGGAGCGGAGCTGGGTATGTACGGAGCGGAGCCGTGTGTGTACGAGGTGTACAGAGCAGAACTGGGTGTGTGCAAGATGTATGGAGCTGAGCCGTGTGTGTACGAGGTGTACAGAGCAGAACTGGGTGTGTGCAAGGTGTATGGGGCAGAGCCGTGTGAGAACGAGGTGTACAGAGCAGAACTGGGTGTGTGCAAGATGTATGGAGCAGAGCCGTGTGAGAACGAGGTGTACGGAGCGGAACTGGGTGTGTGCAAGGTGTACGGAGTGGAGCCGTGTGTGTACGAAGTGTACGGAGCAGATCTGCGTGTGTACGAGGTGTACGGAGCAGAACCGCGAGTACACGAGGTGTACGGAGCAGAGCCGCGTGTGTACGAGGTGTACGGAGCAGAGCCGCGTGTGTACGAGGTGTATGGAGCAGAGCCGTGTGAAAACGAGGTGTACGGAGCGGAACTGGGTGTGTGCAAGGTGTATGGAGCGGAGCCATGTGTGTACGAGGTGTACAGAGCGGAGCCGTGTGTGTACGAGGTGTACAGAGCAGAACTGGGTGTGTGCAAGATGTATGGAGCTGAGCCGTGTGTGTACGAGGTGTACAGAGCAGAACTGGGTGTGTGCAAGGTGTATGGGGCAGAGCCGTGTGAGAACGAGGTGTACAGAGCAGAACTGGGTGTGTGCAAGATGTATGGAGCAGAGCCGTGTGAGAACGAGGTGTACGGAGCGGAACTGGGTGTGTGCAAGGTGTACGGAGTGGAGCCGTGTGTGTACGAAGTGTACGGAGCAGATCTGCGTGTGTACGAGGTGTACGGAGCAGAACCGCGAGTACACGAGGTGTACGGAGCAGAGCCGCGTGTGTACGAGGTGTACGGAGCAGAACCGTGTGTGTACGAGGTGTACGGAGCAGAGCCGCGTGTGTACGAGGTGTATGGAGCAGAGCCGTGTGAAAACGAGGTGTACGGAGCGGAACTGGGTGTGTGCAAGGTGTATGGAGCGGAGCCATGTGTGTACGAGGTGTACAGAGCGGAGCCGTGTGTGTACGAGGTGTACGGAGCGGAACTGGGTGTGTGCAAAGTGTACGGAGTGGAGCCGTGTGTGTACGAGGTGAACGGAGCAGAGCCGCGTGTGTACGAGGTGTACGGAGCAGAACCGCGTGTGTACGAGATGTACGGAGCAGAGCCACATGTGTACGAGGTGTACGGAGCCGAGCCGCGTGTGTACAAGCGGTACGGAGTGGAGCCGCGTATGCACAAGGTGTATGGAGTGGAGCCACGTGTGTACGAGGTGTACGGAGTGGATCCGTGTGTGCAAGGTATACGGAGCTCAGCCGCGTGTGGCCATTATACTGTACGCAATATGTGTGTGTTTGTGCGTGCATGCGTGGCGCTGCGGGTGAATGTGCAGAGACGTAAGTGGTTTCGTGTGTGTGTGCAGGGAGGAGAGGCGAGGGCAATGATGGAGCTGATGGGGAGAGGGCAATAATTGGGATGGAGGGGGAGGAGGAAATGATGGATGTGGTAGAATGGGCAATGATGGAGGTGGAAATTGGAATGGGCAATGATGGTGGTGGGGAGAATGCAATGATGGTGGGGAGAAGGAAATCATGGAGGTGGTGGAAAGGGCAATAATGAGGGGGGGACGAAATGATGGAGGTGGTAGAATGGACAAGAATGGTGGTGGTGGAAAGCACACTAATGTTATTGGAGGGGGAGAAAATGATGGAGGTGGTGGAATGGGCAAGTATGGTGATGGTGGCGCAAAGGACAATGATGATGGTGGTGGAAAGGGCAAAGATGGGGATGGTGGGGGAAGAGAAAATGAGGGATATGGTGGAAATGGCAAAGGAGGAAATGATGGCGGTGGTGTAATGGGAAATTATGGGGTGGTGGGGGAGAAAGCAATGATAGCGGTGGTGGAGAAGGCAAAGATGGAGGTGGGGAAGAGAGCAATGATGGGGTGGGGTAGAGGAAAATAATGGGCATATGTGAGGAAACAGTACAGGAGAATGGGGGGCATGTATGAGGAAACAGTATGGGGGAATTGGGGGCATGTATGAGGAAACAGTACAGGAGAATGGGGGGCATATCTGAGGAAACAGTATGGGGATGGGTGCAGACAGTATGAGGAGCAAACGGGGGAATGTATGCGGACACAGTATGAGTAGCGATGTGAAAAATGTATGTGGACCGAGTACAGGGAGTGAGGGTGATGGGATGTGTGCAGACACAGTATAGGGAGTCAGGTGAGCAGGCAGTATAGAAAGTGAGGGGTAAATATATGAGGAGACAGTTTGGTGAACAGGAGGGATGTGAGAGGAGACAGTATGAGGAGGGAGGGTAATAGTGTGAGGAGACAGTATGGGGAAGAAAAGTGGGTGGGCACAGAATAGAAACTGAGTAGTGGGGGCGTGGCATGGGGGGACAGTGTAAGGGCACAGCCAGAAGCGGACAGTATACCAAAGAGGGGGGGTCTGATGAGAGTACAGTGTAAATACTGGGCCCTATAGGGGGGACACAGTGTGAGAGGACAGTGTGAAGAGGGGGCCGGTATGGAAAGGAGAGGTCAGTGTGAAGAGCATGTACCATAAGAGGGACAGTGTGGGGGTCATATTTTGTGCAGACAATATAGTGAGGGGCATCATGTGGAGATTTTCTACAAAAGAGCGGAGAAGATGGAAGTCTGCAGAGACGGCTGTGGATGAGAAAACTCATCATGGGGTCTGGACAAGATGAAGAAAAAAAGAACGACTCCAGACGGGACGTCATCTATAAGGTACCTGGATGTACAGTAAATGTTATTTGTGATACTAACTCATGTTTTTATTTATGTTAGGAGCATTAAAGGGGATGTCCAGGTTTGTGATGAGTCTGCAGTCATTCTTTGTGACTTCAGACTTCTGAGTTCTCACAGTGCGCCCTGCATGCTGTCAGGATTCTCTCATGCTGGCGTTTTACATACATGCGATCATATGCTGACTAGACATATGTGGCCTCACTCAATGAAAATGAACTCAGCGAGGTCGGGCACGTCTAGCCGGAATGTGGTCAGAAGTAAACAAATCACATGCTTGTGCTGACATGACTGTCCATCGGCAAGGGAGAATACTAAAAGTGTGCAGTTTTGAGAATTCAGAAGCTGCCATGTCAGGATTCAGCTCTGCAGGTTCCAGTACTCATCATTGGACACTTCACTCACATGCGACTTTCATACTTATGGTCCTTTGACAACAAGCTTCTCTTCTGCTTCTCTCAGTTTTTCACTGAATATTGAGAGCATTAGGGAGAGGAGCTCATTGGTACATGACTAAGTGTGCAAATCACATATGTCCTGGCAATTAATTAATTAATTAAAAATTAATTTTTGCCCCGGGTGCCAGAAACCCTAGATACACCTCTGTAGGGTACAATAGGTCCTTGACCACGCCGACCTCATGGGATTTGGTGCCACAGTTTGTGTTTACTACCACTTGAGCCAAAGGGTAGCCCTTCATGGCGCCATGGATACAGCGGACACCCTCCCTTTTTCCAGGAATCAGCCGATGAGGAATTGTGGCCCTCACTAGCGTTACCAAACTTCCTGAGTCCAGCAGACCAGTTACTTGCACTCCGTTTACTGTTACGGGGCATGCCTGTGAACCCCTCTCCTGTTTGGGGCAAAATATGAGCAGCGCTGTCCTGTCCTGCAGTCCATTGGCTTGGTGGTCATGAGACAACGGGCGGTTATGTGCCAGGGGTATGACACTTTCAAGAAATTACACAATGGAAAGAGACCTTGCACACTAACTCCGGTGCTCTTGGACACCCCCCAGATGTGGCTCTAGCTCCCCTCTTTTGGGTGTCAGTCCCGCTTTGGGAACCCAGTATGGGAATGCTACAACCCCTTGCTTCCCCAAGGACCTCTCGACCAACTGGTTCTTCTCCACCAGGCTCACTAGGTCATCGGCATTACGGGGATCTCCCTGGGCGACCCAGGATTGCAGCGGCCTTGGCAGGGTGTGTATTAACCTTCTCCACCAACTGTGCTGGGGAGGAGGATTCAGGTTGCAACCATTTTTGGACCAAGTGTAGGAGATCAAACATTTGGGATTGGGGAGGCTTGTCACTGTGATACGCCCACTCTTGCACCGGCTGCACCCTGACAGTCAGAGTCACTCCTAAACCTGCCAAGATCTCAGCCTTTAACTTGTCGTACTCTTTTTCGTCCTGGAACGCCAAGTCATAATACGCCTTTTGAGGTTCACCTGTCAAATATGGCATCAGAACCTTTGCCCACAGCAATTTCTCCTGCTCCGCCACCATTTCAAACACTGCCAGGAACGCCTTGACGTTATCACCCGGGGTCATCTTTTGCAATGCTCTCCTTACCGTCTCCCTCACTTGAGAGTCATCATCTTTATTTGGGGTTGGGGCGGTCTCTCTGCAGCGGACATCTCCCAACCAGGAGTTCCATTTGCCACCGCTGCTGTTGAATTTGTTGCATCAGGTGTTTATTTGTCTCCTGCTGTATCTGCTGATGCTCATGGTACTGCTGCTCTTGGCGCTGCTGCTCTCTATGCTGCTGCTGTTGTTGCTGCCATATCTGTTGCCGCTTTCACCCAGGACATGCCATAGCTGTGCCGCAGTCACACTGCCCCTTAGGATTCATGCCCGCATTCTCCACCAATTGTAGAGGGTTGTACTCAATCAGCTGCTCTTGAGGTAGGCACGGGAGGCGGTTTTCATGCAATAGTCCAGGTAAGTTTATTTAACTTCATAAACTGCTCTGGTGGCAAAACAAAACAGAGCTTTTTCTGGCACAAAGTGAAAACAAACTGAAAACAAATAGTCCATGTGGTATTGTGGGTCCGCCCACTCAGGTCTTTGATTGTAGCAACACACACTGAAGGTAAACACAAACTACAGGTATATAGTCCATATAGCGCTGTGGTTCTGCCCGCTCTGGTCAGTGTCTTTACCAACACATACTGGAGGTCTCCTCGCCACAGACCCTGAATGAGAGACTCAGTCTCCATTTTATCTGCCAAACCACGCCCCTGGGGTGGGGATATGTGAGCAGTCATTCCCATCCATCTCTTATGACCGCTCGTAAAACCCGGCCCTGGAATGGCCCATATAACTCTATCAGCACTATAGGTGCTGGAGCATACTTCCGAGGTCACATCACTGCAGATAAAAGCCGCCATGACATATATCTCCCCTCAAGGACTTGTCCGGTGGTCATCTTACAATATATGTAACCTGGGCATCTTCTGTCTATAATTATATATGAACAGCTGGTATAACCTGGGCATCTTCTGTATATAATTGTAGATGTACAGCTGGTATAACCTGGGTGTCTCCTGTATATTATTTTATATGTACAGCTGGTAAAACCTGGGCATCTTCTGTATATAATTATAGATGTACAGCTGGTATAACCTGGGCATCTTCTGTGTATAATTATACAGATTTGGCTGGTACAAGCTGGGTATCTTCTGTATACAGCTATATTTGCTCAACTGGTACAACCTGGCCCTCTCCTGTGCATAATTATATACGTACAGCTGGTATAACCAACAAAATAAAAGCCAGCACCGCTGTAACATCTGTGGCTAGCTGGTTTAGCTGACAGTGATTTGTGCCATGCCCCTAGATGACCGGGTACAGACCATGAGAAAATAATGCCTAAAAAAGATAAATTGTTGCACTCACTGGTAATGAGCCTTCTGCGCTTCAACGAGTCCTATAAGTGCAGATGGCGCAAAACGGAGGCAAATTTGCACTCATCAGCCCGGAAGCTGCGCATGGAACGTACTTGGACATTCTGACATGACACTGATCCAAAGCACAAGGCCAAGTCGACCTGTTATTGGTTACAGCAGAACAGAGTGAAGGTTCTGGAGTGGCCATCTCAGTCTCCTGACCTCAGTATCATTGAGCCACTCTGGGGAGATCTCAAGTACGCAGTTCATGCTAGACAGCCCATGAATTTATAGGAACTGGAGGCTTTTTGCCAAGAAGAGTGGGCAGCATTACCATCTGAGAAAATAAAGAACCTCATCCACAACTACCACAAAAGACTTCATGCTGTCATTGATGTTAGAGGGGGCAATACACGGTATTAAGAAATGGGGTATGTGAACTTTTGATCAGGGTCATTTGGATGTTTTGGGTTGTCTTTATGATTATGAGAAAACACAGTGGTGTGACAATAAATGGCTTCACCCAACCACTATCCACGAGTGGCAAAAAAGTTTTGGTGTTATCATTCATATTCTCAGAAAAAAGGCCAAGAAAGCAAAAATTCTGCCGGGGAATGTAAACTTTTTGATCACAACTGTATATTTGCACAGCTGGTATAACCTGGGCTTATCCTGTATACAATGATGTATGTGCGGCTGTTCTTACCTGGGTATCTTCTGTATATAGTTATATATGTACAGCTGGTATTATCTAGGCATCTCTTTTTTATAATCATATATCTGCAGCTGGCATAACCTGTGCATTTACTTTATATAATTACTGTATGTATGTACAGCTGGTACATCCTGGGTATCTCTTGTATATAATCATATATGTACAGCTGGTATAACCTGGGTATCTCTTGTAAATAATCATATATCTACAGATAGCATATATCGCACATCGTCCTTGCGTTGCTATTGTTCTAGGTACCTTGAGGTGTCAGTGTTGTACAACAGCAAAATTGTTCCATCTTTTTTTTTATCATCAGAATACGGCTTAATAGAAAATCATTTTTGTTTTGGCCACAAATCAAAAATTGATGAAATTGATGAACTTCATTATTTTTCTATGATTTAGTCTAAATGGGCATAAAAGAGCCTTAGTTGAGAACACAGCAGAACAGAGCAGAACACAATGGACGGTAGATGGCGGCCGCTGCAGATAGTGGGCCTACGAGCTTCACGTTACCGTCTTATGGCAGGACTATGACCAGTTTCCTATTTTGTTTCCTGTTTCTTTATTTCCCTCAGACTTCTTCATCACTTCCTACTTACCTTCTTTTGTTTACCCCAGCTACCTTTCCTACTTCGTCCTCTCTGACTGCAGAGACGTTCTCCTGCCTGTTGGTAAGTATCGTGGTCCTCACCTTTGGCTTCTTTATCTTCCGGTGCATCAGTCCTCGTGACCTTCATGTGTTCCTTAGCCTTGAGTTCATTATTTGCTTTCTAGAATGTCACAAATAAAGGCCCCCATACTGTACAGATTCGATTTATGTTGTGTGAACCCGCAAATTTTAATAGTACCGGCCAACCACCTAATGTGTGTTGGAGACCTTCTTCTGACAGATGAAGTCTGGGAAAATAGCTTTTGAGCATATCACATTTCAGCACCCTGTCTTCTTGCTCCCACAGTTGATAAGCTACTTTCCCCGGATAGTTGTCGGTCGACCGAATGTTCCTTTGACTATCTAAGGTGTATGGGCAGCTTAAGACTTGACCAAGAGTAAGAAATGCATAAAGAAGAGCTAAGACATTTACATAAAGTCCACCAAGACCAGCTCTGTTTCCTCGTACGTGTTCCTAGCCCCTTGCACGTTCTTTATATGTTCCCTACTACTCTTGATTTCTTCTGTTGCTTTTTTTTCTGCCCCTTGTCATGATTTATTTATTTATTTTACTCAGTTTTATAGCGCCATTAATTCCAACAGGCTTTACAGACATTATGGGCACTGTCCCCATTGGGGCTCACAATCTAAGCCCCCTATCAGTAAGTCTTTGCGGTGTGATTCAGACCCTAATCTTTGACTTCAACTCCTTGGTTCTGCCACCTCATTTGCTCCCTCAACTTCTAAACCTCACCCTTGGCTTGTCTCCAGATCAGGTTTTAGGTCTTGTGACCCAGATCTCAGCTTTTCTCTTTACTATATAGGAGTTCTTGGTGAAGGTAACCTTAATCTTTCACAAACCACCATGTCCCTTTGTAATCTTGGACACCACAGGCTACTTAGGGTGAAAAGAAGCAATGCATCCAATTAGCATGTCTCACCAAAATGCCTTTTAGACAAACTACAGTATACACAGTGATATAGGGGACTTTACTTTTGATCCAAATGCAGAGGCTTCAGTGCACCCATGATATGGCCATAAGCTTGGTGCACTATTTTGCCCCCTCAATTTGTGTCTTTGGGACAACCCCAGCTTGTGATGAACTGCACTCAGTCCTAGTGCAATCACATTGTGCGCAAGCACACTAATACTGACTGGGTGAAGAATTAGACACCAGATAAAATTATTCAGATCATCGGCGGATGTGTACAGCTCGACATTGACGGTTCGAGTATTGGATTGATTGGAGTAAATGTAATTGTTGCCAATGCCAATTTGGTCAGGCCCAGGTAGGATTTAGAGACGAGAAGTTTTTCACATGGTGCCTGCCACTTCGGGGCTCATGATGGACACCACAGGAACACCCAGTTTGGTGCTCAAAGTTCCTCCTTTTTAATATTTGAAGAGTTCTGGCTGATTATTTCCTGATGTCCAATTATCACGTTTCGAAAGGAAAGATAATCAGCCCCAATAAGAATCAACACCTAGAACCACAAGGGTGTTTAGCTCTTGTCAGATTCCACTGGAGAAAGCTTGTAGTGACCATCCTTTTAAACGTGGAGACAGGTCTACTTCATTCCTAGGCCAAACACAACATCATGGCCTCAGGATATTGCATGATCGATAAATACAAGTCATCAAAATATGACTTTACTTGGGGGTCTGGTCTGAGGTCATAAAGGAAATCTGTCAGTACGATCAGCCCTCCTAAGTCGTCTATATGGGCCTAAAGTTCATATGAAGCTGAATAAAATTATACCTTAACATCTGCGATCCAATGACTTACTCCAGAGAAATATGAGTCGCCCCCCCAGGGCCTGAGGTACTCGGTACCAGGTCCGGTCGCACTTAAAGGGGATGTCACGGTGGCTGCGACCCGGTCCGTGGCCCTGGGCACTCAATTAAAGGGGAAAGGTCTTTAAGGGGTATTTTGGAATAAAGTCTATTCGTGACACCACCTGTGGTTCTTGGTCAGAGGGGACCGACGCTGCTTAAAGAGGTCCTCTGGGGTGATGTTGTTGCAGCAAGATGGTGGCGCTTCCCACAGGTGAAGCGGGGTCCCCAGGGCTACCAAGGTGTATGGCAACGATGGTGGGTTTCCAGTAAATAACAGAGGACACAGGGTTGCAGTCTTTACCTGGTATATTGAAGTAGTAGTCAGCCTTGGTCCAGGGTACCGGCAACAGGTGTCCAGGCAGCCCGAAAACAAGAAGAAATCCCCTTGGCAGGTCAGGTTGGGAGCCTTCCACTATGCACTGGTTTTCTGGTCCACTGCTTCCTGTAGCTTGCTGGCAAGGTACCCCTTTCTCTCTCCTGGGACAGTACCTGCACGGTAGGCAACTTGAGCTGTTCTCTTGGGGTCTCTGACATGGTGACTCCAGGCTCTAACTGCTGCTGTACCTCAGGTTTAGTATGGGCAATTTACGTATAGTCCTATGCCCTCCGGTTCGACTGTGGACCTTGTAGTTATCCACAATCTCGGGCTCCGGGTGCCCGGTTTCTGCGCTCTGGCTCACAGGAGGTCCAATCGCCACCTTCTTGAGCTCCTAATCACTCCTCTGAGCTCCTTTCCTGTCTCTTGTCTCACATAGACTGAACTGACTCCTCCTCCAGACCAAGATCTTTATTGAGGGAAGTTCCCCTAAAGCAGGCTTTTGAGCTCCCCCTTCTGGCCTGTAGTTAGAATGTGTTGTGTGTAAGATTACCTGCCAAAGGGATCTCTCTTGTCTCCAGGCATGGCACTACCCTCCCCCAGCGTAAGGCAGCACTACTGTGGTACCCAAGCTCCTTGGGTGCCACCGTTCCCCTCGTTAAATCCAGTACTCCCAGACTGGGAAAAGAAGCATAAACATACAGGTTAAACAGTGCAAAACATTTTGAAATAAATTTGAACAGGTATAAACTTTTTCTTCCTTTACGGGAGGCACTTTTGGCTTTAATGTTGCAAACATATTTACAAAATACAACTGATCTTATATCAAGATGTCTTTGTTCATAATTAACAGTACCGATGTGAGGGACCCGTCATAAACCCCCAATGTAGGGTTGTGCGGGCTACAAGGCATATCCAGTCCCAGTGTTCAGCCACACCAGACGGTTTTCTGCTTCAGGTCTGTGAAGAAACAAGGTCCTACCCACGCCGGCAAAGTGGGTAGAACCAGGGTGCACCTTGAGGGTGCCAACTATGTACAGTGATGGTTTTTTTGGGGGTAATTCACTGTCCATTACCCTATTGTCCATTTTAAACCTATAATAAACATAAGGAAACATTTTTACACAGGTAACAGCAATTATTGACATCTCATATTTTTAGTCCCTATAACAGGCTGGGATTTGGCCTCTGGTGATATGGGTTGACCAATGCAATACAGGGATTGATGGTGACCTAATGGGATTCACTGTTCTCGCTACCACTGGTGTAGTGCACTCTCTTATGGCTACACTTCTGGTGAGTCTACGTAACACAGGTATTCTAGACCTTCTAGTACTACTTCTACTCACTGTGGGCATGACAGATTCACCGATAGCAGGGGGTGGATTCTCTGGTTCCACTGCTGGTGTGACGTCTGTTGCTTGAGCCTGCTGTTGTAGAGTCTCTTCTGTGTCAGGATGGTTTTGAGCCACATCTGCTTCAGATATTTCCAACTGGGGAAAAGTGAAAACAGGCACCACTATAGCTTGATGTACTTGAGTCCAAGACTGGGGAAAATCTCCAAGAACAGTATGGATTCTCTTTTCCTCTTCTTCCATAGGTTGAGAAGTACCTGGATCTTTTTCTTTGTCTCTCACTTTGTCAGGGCATATTTTAAGATGATCCCTTGATATTGCAGTCAAGGTTTCTCCTCCATCTTTGCTTATAAGACACACTTTAGTATTGTCAAAGTTTGATGGTAAGATGGTATATGGTTCTGCTTCCCACTGGTCATCAAGTTTATGTATTCTTCTTTTTCGCTTTAACACTTGTTCACCTGGTGACAAGGGAATTGCAGGGGCATGTTTATTTGTAGTTTCTCTCTTGTTTTTGTCTTGTCTGGGACAAGCTTCTTTCTACACATTCTTGTACTTGGCGGTATTTCTGTTGTCGCTCAGTATTCCAATCTGCATCTGGTGATGTTGCTTCTGGTGTGAGGACTCCCATATCAAGATCAACAGGTAATTTGCTAGATCTTCCTCTCATCAGGTAGGCTCGAGTGCAGTTGGTGGAATTCACTGGGATGTGATTGTACAGATCTAACAAGTCTGGCAACTTCTCTGGCCATAAGTTTCTCTCTTCCAAAGGCAAGGTTTTCAGTAAGTCGATTACCACTTGGTCAATCTTTTCACAAATACCATTTGTTTGTGGGTGGTACAGTGTTGTTCTTATCTTCTTACATCCATACAGGTTGCAGAACTCCTGGAAAACTTCTGCTTCAAAGGCTGGGCCTTGGTTGGTAAGTACCTTCTCAGGGTAACCATGTGGTTGACAAAAGTGTTGGAAGGCTTTGGCTGCGGTCTTCGCTGTCTGGTCCTTGACAGGCACGACTACCAGGAATCTGGAGTAATGGTCCACAATGGCCAGAGCATAGACATAGCCTGACCGGCTTGGAGTTAGCTTTACATGATACAGAGCGACCAATTCAAGTGGCTGTTTGGTGACTATGGGCTGTAGGGGAGCCCTCTGGCTGTCACGGTCCCTTCTGCGCAGGTTGCATGGGCCACACTCTCGGCACCACTTCTCAACGGCTTTTCTCATGCCAATCCAATACAACCTTCCACGGAGTAGGATCTCTAACTTCTTCCATCAGAAGTGTCCTGCTCCATCGTGGTATGCTTCCAAGACTATTGGCGCATCTTGTCTCGTGACTACCACCTGCCAGACCAGCTCGTGAGTGCGCGGGTTGACACTCCTCCGGCACAGCTTACCGTCGTAGATAAACAATTTGCCCTTCCCCTTCCACAGCTGTTGAGTCTCTTTTGGAACATCTGGACCAAGGTGTGAATCTGCTTGCATCAGCAGCTCTTTTACCAGATGGACCGCTGGGTCACTATCCTGCGTCTCTGCCCATCCATGGTGGGGCAATTGGTTCAGCGTGGCTTCTCGCTTGTTATTGCGCTTGTTCCTAACATAATGGGAATACTGAGTCGCCCCGGGGTGATGGAAAGTTGGTAACTCAATCTCTTCAAGTGCTTCCGGATCTTCTCCCACTTCTGGTAAATGGGACATCCTGGACAGGGCATCGGCATTTGCATTCTTGTGCCCTGCACGGTACTTGTTGGTGAATTCATAGTTGGACAACCGGGCCATCCATTGCTGCTCCAGTGCACCTGGTTTTACAGTTTCCAGGTGTGTCAGTGGGTTGTTAGTGAAAACTGTGAGTCTTGCTGAGGCCAGGTAGTGTTTGAAGCGCTCTGTTACTTCCCAGACTATGGCGAGGAACTCCATCTTGAAGGAACTGTAGTTTTTGGGGTTCCTTTCAGTGGGACAAAGCTTCCTGCTGGCATAGGCAATTACTCTTTCCCTGCCTTTCTGCACCTGGGACAACACTGCTTCCAATCCCACATTGCTGGCATCCGTGTACAGCACAAACGGTTGGTCATAGTCAGGGTAGGCCAGTACCTTATCTCCCGTGAGAGCCAACTTTAACCGAGTGAAGGATCCTTCAAGCCTGTTGTTCCACTCAAATGGAGGGCCCTTGCTCTTGGTCTTCTTGGATTGGCCCACCAACAGGCCTTGCAGGGGTGCGGCTATCTTAGTGAAGTCTTTAATGAACCTTCGGTAATAGCCTACGAACCCGAGGAACTGCCGGACTTCGTGGATGTTGCCGGGCTTCGGCCAGTCCCTGATCACGTTGACCTTGTCAGGGTCTGGTGCTACTCCTTCAGAGCTTACCACATGTCCCAGGTAGTGGACTTTGGGCTTTAACAGGTGACACTTAGATGGCTTTACCTCCAGGCCAAAGTTAGACAGAGTTTCAAACACCTCTTGAGCTGTTCTCTTGGGGTATCTGACACGGTGACTCCACGCTCTATGTGCTGCTGTACTTCAGGTGTTGTACAGGCAATTTACACATAATCCTATTGCCCTCCAGTTCTACTGTGGACCATGCAGTGATCCACAATCTCGAGCTCCCGGTGCCCGGTTTCTGCGCTCTGGCTCACAGGAGGCCCAGTCACTGCCTCCTTGAGCTCCTAATCATTACTCTGAGCTCCTTTCCTGTCTCTTGTCTCAAACAGACTGGACTGATTCCTCCTGCAGACCAGGATCTTTATTTAGGGAAGTTCCCCTAAAACAGGGATTTGCGCTCGCCCTTTTGGCCTGGAGTTAGAATGTGTTTTGTGTAAGATTACCTGCCAAAGGGATCCTTCTTGTTTCAAGCATGGCACTACCCTCCCTGAGAGGAAGGCAGCACCACTGTGGTACCCAAACTCCTTGGGTGCCACAAGCACACATTTTTCCTAATATTTAAATCAGCTGTTTAGATCTATGCGCTGGATATAGATCTCCACATAATAAACCCAGGGCTGCCACTAGAAATTTCGGGGCCCCATACTGGCAAAATTTTCGGGGCCCCCTTGAAACTCCGCCCAGGCTCCACCCCAGCCCCGCCTCCAGGCTCCACCCCACGAACTGTCCACAGTCCCACCACTCTCTCTTGGAAAATCTCCACTTCTCACCTATCACACATTGACAGTTCCCATCACCAGATCACACATATAGCCGGCAGCTTTTGTTTTGGCCAAAAGATTTTTTAAGCCACCACCATAACACGGTAGACACTTTTGGCCGGGCCCTACTCTACTGTAACCTACTAAATATTTGTTAAAATATGCAATACAATTTAGGTATATTTTTATTTATTTTTCAATTTTTAAAATGACCTATAATACTACATACAAGGAACAAATACCACTGCACTATGACCAGATGACATATTACCACCACAGTGATCGAATAATATAAAATACAAGGAACAAATACTGCTACACCATGACCAGACCGCATATAACCACAAATGACTGAATACTACAATACTGATCAGTAATAAAAAAAAACCCACAATACTATCACCATCAGTGCCATTATACACAGGAGATCTGTAATTAGTAAGCAGTGTCTGTGTACAGGTAATACAGTGATCACCGGTGACATTATACACAGGAGCTCTGTATATAGTATACAGTGTATAGTGTCAGTGTATAGGTAACACTGACTCACCAGTGACGTCTCTAGGTGAAGTCCTTCATCTTTCATCCAGCACAGACCGCCATCACTTTATCCAGCCAGGACTCGTCTCTGCAGGAAATAAAACAGTTATCTCGAGTTCCGCTTGTAGAACACATTACTTAATTTTCCCAACTTCTACATTACACCACATGAAGAAGGCAACATAGTATCACTCTACACAGTAACAGGACCTCCCCCCCATTTAAAACAGTATACTCAAAAAATAAAATAAATACATCACTGCAATAATAATATCCCTTAATTAGCCCCTATGGTAATATTCGCCATCCTAGCCCCCGTGTGTCTCATTCCAGGCTCCAGCCATATGTTCTCCCATCCTGCCCTCATGGGTATCCATTCTGCCCCATATGATCTCCCCATCCTGCCCCATCTGTCTCCATCGTATCCATCCTGCCCCATCTGTCTCCATTCTGCCCCATCTGTTTCCAATCCTGCCCCATCTGTGTCCAGCACTCTGCCCCATCTGTGTCCAATCCTGCCCCATCTGTGTCCAGCACTCTGCCCAGTCTGTGTGCAATCCTGCCCCATCTGTGTCCAGCACTCTGCCCCATCTGTTTCCAATCCTGCCTCATCTCTGTCCAGCACTCTGCCCCATCTCTGTCCAGCACTCTGCCCCATCTCTGTCCAGCACTCTGCCCCATCTCTGTCCAGCACTCAGCCCCATCTCTGTCCAGCACTCTGCCCCATCTCTGTCCAGCACTCTGCCCCATCTCTGTCCAGCACTCTGCCCCATCTCTGTCCAGCACTCTGCCCAGCACTCTGCCCCCCCGTGTCCAGCTTTACTGCCCTGGGCCCCCACCCTGTGTCCAGCTTTACTGCCCCCCGGCCCCCACCCTGTGTCCAGCTTTACTGCCCCCCGGCCCCCACCCTGTGTCCAGCTTTACTGCCCCCCGGCCCCCACCCTGTGTCCAGCTTTACTGCCCCCCGGCCCCCACCCTGTGTCCAGCTTTACTGCCCCCCGGCCCCCACCCTGTGTCCAGATTTACTGCCCCCCGGCCCCCACCCTGTGTCCAGCTTTACTGCCCCCCGGCCCCCACCCTGTGTCCAGCTTTACTGCCCCCCGGCCCCCACCCTGTGTCCAGCTTTACTGCCCCCCGGCCCCCACCCTGTGTCCAGCTTTACTGCCCCCAGGCCCCCACTCTGTGTCCAGCTTTACTGCCCTCGGGCCCCCACCCTGTGTCCAGCTTTACTGCCCCCCGGCCCCCACCCTGTGTCCAGCTTTACTGCCCTGGGCCCCCACCCTGTGTCCAGCTTTACTGCCCCCCGGCCCCCACCCTGTGTCCAGCTTTACTGCCCTGGGCCCCCACCCTGTGTCCAGCTTTACTGCCCCCCGGCCCCCACCCTGTGTCCAGCTTTACTGCCCTGGGCCCCCACCCTGTGTCCAGCTTTACTGCCCCCCGGCCCCCACCCTGTGTCCAGCTTTACTGCCCTGGGCCCCCACCCTGTGTCCAGCTTTACTGCCCCCCGGCCCCCACCCTGTGTCCAGCTTTACCGCCCTGGGCCCCCACCCTGTGTCCAGCTTTACTGGCCCCCACCCTGTGTCCAGCTTTACTGCCCTGGGCCCCCACCCTGTGTCCAGCTTTACTGCTCTGGGCCATTCCCCCCCACCCCCCTTCCCCGCATCGCTGCTCTCAAAAAAAAAAAAGTTCTACTTACCTGCCGCGCTTCTCTCTCCACGCAGCTGCACCGTGCACTCGCCGGCGACTGACGATGACGTCAGACGCCGGCGACCTGCACGCTGCGGCTGGCGGCTGTTAGCGTACAGCTGTAGCGCCGGCCGCCGCTAAGGGCCCGGTTAAGCCTGCGGCTGCCGGTAGGGGCCCGGTGAGCAGGTAAGAGGGCCCCCTCTGCTCACCGGGCCCCATACGCCAGTCACGGTTGTAATGCCCTGATGGCGGCCCTGAATAAACCAAAGGGGGATTTCTCATGTAGGTCAGGAGAGCAGACTGTCAGTCATTACATATCTCACACTGGTAACTCCCCCATTCTTTTAAAAAAAATCTCTGGAGGCAGATTCTTGGGGAGATCTATGTCCAGCCCATACTGTAGATAGATATGAGATGGATAGATAGATATGGGATAGATAGATAGATAGATAGATAGATAGATAGATAGATAGATAGATAGATAGATAAATAGATAGATAGATAATAGATAGATAGATTATAGATAATAGATAGATAGATAGATAGATAATAGATAGATGATAGATAGATAGATAATAGATAGATAATAGATGATAGATAGATAGATAGATAGATAGATAATAGATAGATAGATAGATAGATAGATAATAGATGATAGATAGATAGATAGATAGATAATAGATGATAGATAGATAGATAGATAGATAGATAGATAGATAGATAGATAGATAGATAGATAGATAGATAATAGATAAATGATAGATAATAGATAGATAGATAGATAGATAGATGATAGATAGATGATAGATAGATAGATGATAGATAGATAAATAGATAGATGATAGATAGATGATAGATAGATGATAGATAGATTGATTGATAGATAGATAGATAGATGATAGATAGATAGATAGATAGATAGATAGATAGATAGATAGATAGAACAGTTTATTTACCTCAGTGCGCTGACGACGCGGGGGAGGGCTCCCAGAAGAAGACATGGCTGATGGCAGGCTGATGGCTGAGATCTTCTGTGGCTGGCAGGCTCTCTTGCTGGCTGGTAATGAGTGAGGGCCTCACTGGCATTGTTTATATATGTTTCCTGGGGGCCGGTCAATTGGTTCAGAGCATGCTCAGATTTAAAAAACGGATCAGGTCACCGGATCTGTCTTTTTCCGGATCTGGCGCATTTTGGTGCTCATAGACTTGCATTGTAGCAAAAAGCCGGAAGCGCCGGATCCGGCACTTCCGCTTTTTCGCCAGAGACAAAAAATGTTACTGTAGACGTTTTTTCCAGACGCCAGAAGGGAAATTTTCGCCGGATCCGAAAAAAATGGAAGGAACGGTGGGCCATGCGGCGCAATCCGGCGCTAATACAAGTCAATGGGAAAAAAACGGATCCGGTTTTTGATTTTGCCGGTTCCGGTTTTTCAAAAAAGAACCGGAATGGGCCAGAGCAAAAAAACCTGATGTGTGAAAGTAGCCTTGTTCGTCCAACTATTTCCTCCCCTACACCAAGCTGAGCCAACTCTGTTGCTGACCCCATGCGAAAAGTTTGACAACTGTGCAGGAAAAAGTCCTGACCCTTCCTCCAGAAAAATGCTGTAAACAGATGTGTGAACAAGTTATATCCATCCATATGAATCATTAATGACCCTGGCAAACTCCCAAGGCAGGGAGCTGGACAGACCCTTGACCCCTGAACTGGAGAGAGAACCTCCTTAAACCCTTTACCCAACTGGGCTGTTTGCGAACTTCACATTCTAAACTCCACTTAATCACTAAACGAATCACTACCTTGACCAAATGTCCCCTTGCTCTAGATGCCAAGCTGCTGAATAACTTTCCCAAATGGAACATCACAAAAACCTCCAAATATAAGGCCAACCTTAACAACCTTGCCTCCCTGTCTAACCTACAAATTTCCTCCACCTGGGATCTAAATCCTCCAACATTGCGAATGATACCAGCCTCCTCAAATCCTGCACCACCTGCCCACAACTGTATCTCTTTAGCACCTGAGATATCAGGAAGGACGTCGGAACATTCCACATCTCTGGAAACTTCTGCTCAAATGCAACACCTGCCATTAAATGATTAATGCACAAGGTCCTTGGGGTCTAAATGATAAATTAGACATGGCAGTTTTTATCTAATCCGTGTTGAATTAATGTGATAGAAGAACAAGTGATGTTGTTGTTTTTAATGCAGTATGTTTTAATTAATTATGTTTATATGTAACACTTGGGTGAAGTCCACTCCTACAAAAGGAACTGACATCACCAGCACAACTCACATGGACCCGTAGAAGCGCTTTTGCGCGAAACGGCCGTCGTCTGTCTCGTCACTGCACCCTCCCGCACCGCCCTCCTCTCATGCCGTAGCCTGTTGTACACCAAGTTTGGAACTGTGTGCCATGCCTATTAAAGGAGTTTTTTGCATCTGAAGAATCTGGGTGAGTGCTGCTTTCTTTATCTCTTTGCTTCGCAGTATAAACAATTCAGTTTGAGCAAGCACCTCCCCACCTTCAGTATAAGCTGAAACCCGTCTAGCCTACCACTGGGACTTCTCCCCCCGCAGCTGTGCTGTCTCACAAGTAACCCCTTCAGTGCCGATCAGCTCTATTTCTTGTTTGCCTGTGCATTAAATGATTAACTCTGGACATTGACCATCTCTCCTCTCTAGAACATTCCATTAAAAATGGAGTGAAACTCCACCACCTGACACCTCACCTCAAACATTGCCCACCCCATCAGTCTTCCCGTACCTGCCATGCCTGTTCATAAGCCGACCATATAACTACCACCAATGAACCTTTGGTCAAACCTCCTACTGATCCACTGTCAGCTCCCCAAATGCCTCTGGAAACTCCAACCAATGTTCCTCCTCTTCAAGTGCCACCATCCAAAACTGCTTTTACTGCAAAGAAAACAACACATCAAACACCAAGCTCTTCATCTGTGGCACATATATCACCATCACACACACATTTTTAGATAAGCAGCGCAAAAATTAGTGATGACTAGGGGTGGTGACGAGGCTGAGACATGGTTACTTGCTTTCACCACCCTGAGATTGTCACAGTGGAAATGCATATTTTTTATCTCGGAGCCAAATAACTTCTGCCACCACTATGGGAAAAAGTTTCATCAACACTAGATTGCGTATCCAACCTCCCACATGCCATTTTTCTGGCCATGATCCCACTCACCATGTCCCTATACAATAGGTCCCAAAACCTACCCATCCTGCCACAATCACGTGTATCTCCAAATTCACCATTGTCAGCACTCTAGACATCCACAAAAATCTACCATCATAACAAATTTCCAAAAAGGAATTCGAGACCCTCAAATTCAACCTAAACTCCTTATGCAGCCTGTCAAAATGATGGGGGGAGTTCTAACCAACATCATGGCTTGAGTCAATCTGCAGCTGAAAACCCACTCCATGAACATAATGCAACACTTAAAAAGTTAATTTATCCAGTAGGGGCTGAAAGTCCCTCAAAGTATTTTTGATAGCTGCGCTGTTTGTGGGATGGCTGCGGGCTGCTATTTTTAGGCTGGGGGGAGCAATATCCATGGCCCCTTACCAGCCTGAGAATAACAGCCCCCAGCTGTCTGATTTAATTTGGCTGACTGTCAAAAATGGGGGGAACCTCACACCGGTTTATTTTATTATTTATTTAAATAATATTAAAAAACGGCATGGGGACCAATCTATTCTTGATAACCAGCCATGATAAAGCTGACAGCTGAGGGTTGCAGGCCCCCAGCTGTCAGGTTTGCTATGCTGGTTATCAAAAATACAGGGAAACCAAACTGTGCTTTTATTTATAGCACAGTTGCATGCTGATGAATACTCCCATGAGCGGCACCTACTCTTGCTGTAAGCAGTAGGCGTAGCTGCCATTCCATCACCCCAGCGGACCCCTAAGCAGCGTCAGTCACCCTGACCGAATACCACAGGTGGCGTCACGAACCCTTGACTAACTTTCATTACCCCTTTTATTGGACGCCCCTTAGCAGGGTCACGGACCGGGACCAGCCACCGTGACATCCCCAGCACCGAGACAGAGGACCGGTACCGAGTAACCTGTGACCCTGCGTCTGGGGGCGCTCTACTTACTATCAATAAACCAATTTCCACCTAACCATTTTTGTTCCTACCAATTGCTCCAAATCCCAAACGCCATTTCCCCGTTGGGCTCTTCTAGCCCCCAGTTTGGCCTTTATTTTTAGGACCTGTGCATCTGGCAGCATATATTACACCTGTTTGACACTTACATGGTTGAAACTGAGTCAGCTCCTCACATGTACAAAGGATATAGTACACCGCACACTCTATGTGATATTTGCAAAGTAGTGGAGAATTTATTTACAAGTGAAACTGTGTTACATGGAAAAGCGACCAGAGGTAATTATAATGACGTTTCGGCCCTACCAGGGCCTTAATCATACAATCGCTTAGATGTGCACAGAGAAGAGGAGAGGAGAAGGTCCTTGTAGATAAAGGCATACACTTAGATGCCTATCAATTGTGCGTGTAGTAACGCTAAGGAAGCCCAGAGGTGGGTACTGTAAAGTGGAGAGGCTAAGCGGCGCTCCCGCGCCCTGCTGCTGCATATCAGCGCCGCTTAGCCTCTCCACTTTACAGTACCCACCTCTGGGCTTCCTTAGCGTTACTACACGCACAATTGATAGGCATCTAAGTGTATGCCTTTATCTACAAGGACCTTCTCCTCTCCTCTTCTCTGTGCACATCTAAGCGATTGTATGATTAAGGCCCTGGTAGGGCCGAAACGTCATTATAATTACCTCTGGTCGCTTTTCCATGTAACACAGTTTCACTTGTAAATAAATTCTCCACTACTTTGCAAATATCACATAGAGTGTGCGGTGTACTATATCCTTTGTACACGTGGGGCTTACAGAGCCCACTACACCAGCACCTCGCTCCCCCATTATCCTGAGTGCGCGCCAATTTTCTTTACATCAGCTCCTCACATGGCAGATGTCAACTGTGTTCCACATCCAACATCTGTCTCAGAAAATGGTGACACAAAACTTTTTTTCGGTTTACCCAAGTTCAGACACTAAAATACTAAATTAACACTACAAGTTTGGCAGTACTGTAATCATCACGCTTCCAGGTAATTTTTTACCGCAAAATGAACACTGCAAAAATGATAAAAATCAAAAAAACAGAGACTTTTTTTTTAGCATTTTTCCATAATGATGTATTTACAAAAAAAAATTGCATTTTTTTTCTGCCAAAATAAAACAAGTCCTCACATGGTGATGTCAATGGTCATGGTTCTCTAATGAGTGGGAGGATGGGGCGCAAGAATAAAACTAAATAAAAAAAATTATCTGCGTCCCTTAAGTGTTAAAATTCTCTGTAAATTTCATGCACAAAAAAATTACATGAAAAAAAAAACTGGACAAAAAAGAACCTCTTCTAAAGATGACGGTAATGTACAGTAGGATACAATGAGGATAATGGATCTGGGCAGCAGAATGAAGGTCCCGCGGGTCGCCCACTACCAAAGGCAGATTGAGCGCTATCATGGAAGCCCTACGACTTGAGGGCCCACGTTGAGCTGAAAACGAGATGAAATCTATTGAAATCCTGCTATAATTTAGCCAAAAGTACCGCTCTGGGGAAATAAGACAGTTTTATGCGTTTGCTTTTTTTTCGGAAGCCATCTGTGTGCACTTGAGATCAGTCTGGGAGCAATCAGCCCCATCGTTTATAAGAATACGCCGTCATTCTCTCTAATGAGCAGTTTGTGTTTATATTTACATCTGAAGGGTCTTTTTATCTCTGGTACCATGGAGCCCAAATAGTCTTTACCCGCATCACGTGAGCCGAAGACGTCATATGTTCCAGGATAATCCCATTCAGTTCTATTGTGCCGGGGATCCATGCCTACCCCCCAACATTATATCTCTAAGAAGAAAAATAAAAATCCATGAGTCGCCAGATTCCATTCATAGAATCCTCGGAAGAAACGATGAAGCGTGAAATATTTTTTATTATTTTAAAGTTTATTTTGCAGAAATTGTAATAATAACTCAGCAGAACTTTATCAATGGGGATGGGATTGTCATCGTGGAAACGAACCTACTATATATTCTGGGCTCACGGAGACATCAGGATACAAAAATATGTAATTTGTTATTGGATCTAAATGCCGCTGTGTTCCTGAATCTGGCGATGTCTTTCTTTTGTTCCTGAACCTCCCCATTCCTGAGATATGACCTCCTCCTATTATTTGTACCCAACTGGGAGTGATCCTCAAGAAAAAAAGATTTATTGATCACGCCCACTTGCCTAACAAAAAAGTCTAGATTTATGCTATGCCTGCTAGGGCCATGGGGTACTCGGTCCAAGTCGAGCAGTTCTACAGGGGGTTGTTACAGCAGCAGTGACTTGGTCTGGGGCCCTGGGCGCACAATAAAATAATGACGGCAAATTTATAGGGGACTTAACGTGACGCCGCCTGTGGCGTTCGGCAATGGATGCCTGACACTGCTTAAAGGGACCGCTGGGGCCAATGGTGACACAGTTGGAATGGTTCTGCTCCCCACAGGTGGAGCGGGGCCCCAGGGCTACCGGTACTGTTATAAGGGATCGTACATTTTGGGATGCAGGACTGAGGGTGCGAGAAATGACTGGAGGACACAAGGGCTGTAGTTTTCTTTACCTTTATTCGATGGCTGAAGGTGCAGTCTGGGACACGGGTAACAAATGGTAATGGAGATCCGGGCAACCTGGAAGCAATTTAGGATCCACCTAGCCAGGTGGGTTCGGAGGTCTTCCTACTGCGCTGTCCTGTTAGGTACTTGCTGCTTTAAGTTCTACTCAAGTTCCTCTCACTGGCAGTTAAAATATAACAGTACCCACATGGCAGGCCACTTGAGGCCTATTACAGGTGTCGCTCCTTCGTGTTGGCTCTGGGCTCTGGGATGCTGCTGTGCTGCTGGGTGTTAGATGAACCCGGAGACCTGCAGTCTCCTGCCCTCCGCATTTAGCTGCCGGGACTTCAGTACCCGTGCAACCACGGACTCCGGTTTCCGGTTTCTAGCGCTCAGTTCTGTGGTGAGCTTGGTTACAGCTCCACTCCCCAGGTTCTCCTCAACTTCTGTCCTCTCACTCTCTCAGACTCACTACTCCACCTCTAGGCCAGAACTTATAGGGAAGCTCCCTTGAAACCTGGTGTTATAGCTCCCCCTTCTGGTCTGGAGTAAGGAAAGTGTTGGATGCTGGTGTTACCTGGTAAGGGGACCCCTCCATGCTTCCAGGCATGATATCACCCCCTGTCAGGGAGGCAATGCCACTGTGGCAACCAGACTCCTCGGGCGCCACATTTACATATAGGCCAAAGGGGGCCATATCTCCAGAATGGAGAGGAGCAGGAAGAAAAGAAATACAATGCCAGATTCGGGAGAACAGCGCAGTTTACACCAGGGTAAACGGGGCTTGGACATTTACTAGCTAAATTTTCTTGTCTTTTCAGAAGTGTGATTTACAGAGATGAAAACATGTTTCTCATTCAGATATTAAAATATCTGCATCCTATTTTTCATGATCTTTGGCCTAATTTTTATGTTATTTTCATACCTTTTTGCCAATATTGTGTTTTCATATTTATTTATTTTATGAAAACAAAGGACGATGAATATACAAGTTAGAATTGACTCAACTTTTTCTGTAAGAATTATTTTTATATACCGAACACATGGGCGGAGATTTCAATAGGGACGTGTTTAGGTAACAGAAGTTTGGATTGGCCGTGGCTTTTTATTATTATTTAATTGTTCCTGTTTTTTATTTATTCAGTTATTTATTTAATTTCCAATTATTTCACACATTGGGCCAACACATAAGGTTATAAAAGACCTTTGGGCTGGCATTTCAACATTTAAATAATGTAAATACTTTACTTTTTAAAGTTTGTTCACCTGTAACTGGGGCTGGAGAATTTGTTCCAATTACAGGGGAAACTTAGCCTCCTGCCTGTATAGCAGAGTGGAAAGGGTCTTCTAGGACACAACAGCTCTTTTTCTCACCATACATACAGCGACCACATAAACATTGGGTCTGGAGACAGAAGCAATGTCAGTGTTTCTGAATCTGTATGCACAGTGATCACTCAGGACTGTATATACAGTAATAAGGAAGGCAGAGATGATAATAAACCCTTTCTGCAATCTATACGGGAAGTCTGGCTATGTCTGACAGCTGGCTCCCCGCTCCCACAGCTGCACGATCTTGTAGATGTTTTATAACTTCACTGCAGAGTTTAATATGGACCTTCTAGACTATTTTCGGTCCAGAAGTAGTATAAACATACATATTTTTGGCAAGTGACAAGTGCTCTTTAAGGCTTCAGGACACATCAAATTTTTTTATTTATTTTTCCTTTGCCACATTTTTCGATCCATAGCATTTTCATTTTTTCGATGACGTGTTTGTATGAGGATTTGTGATATGTGGCATAAATTGCATTTTTTTGCGACATACTGTACTGTAATTTTTGGGTGTACATTATATGTTAATTAACTTTTATTAATTATTTTGATGGGAATAGGAAAAATAGTTTTTGACTTCATGTTCCATGTGGTATAAATGTTTGTTATTTTAGAAGTTGCTACTATTTTATTTTATGTAATTTTTATTTTATTTCCGAGCAATAACATATTTTTATCCTTTTATCGTAACTGATTTTTGTTTCCTGTGTGGTCATTCTTCTCTCCATGTCTTCCAAGAGCCGTAACTTAAATTTTTCCATCAACAACGTCATACGAGACCTTGGGGTTATTTTTGAAGAGATAAGTTGTAGTTTTCAATGATGTCATTCACTTTATCACATAACGCACTGGAAAAACAATTGTAAATGAAGGAAATGGTGAGAAATATGAAATTCTGCCATTTTTTGCATCCTGTGCTTTTACGATGCTTATTGTACAGTACAAATTATTTTCCATTTCGGTACAATTACTGTGATATCAAATATATATATACAGTATATTTTCATATTTTACTGCTTTCAAAAAATTAAGAACTTTGTTTAAAAAAAGTTTTCTAAGTCCTATAACTCGAGGGCTTGTCTTTTAGGACTGAGCTGATGTTTTTATTGGTGTAGTTTGTATCATTTGATTAATCTTTGTCCCCTTGTTTCGTATCAACGAGGAAGTGGTGACCAACTAAATGCAAATCTGGTGTTTAGAATATTTCTCTTTATTGCATTTACCATACAATTTTTGATTTTGAAAGTTTTAATTTTTGGTTTTCAATTTTACGACATTTGTTCTTCGATAAAAATAATTTGTCAAATCAGTACAATTATGGCGATGAGAAGCTCATACATTTATTTTTCAATTTGTTGATTAAAAAAAATAGTAAGAAAAAAATTTGGCTTGTGTTGCCATTTTTTGAGACATGTAATGCTTTTTACTTATTTTTGTCAATGAGGCCGTATGAGGTATTGCTTATTGAGCGTCGAGTCGTAGTTCTTATTTATAGAGTTTTGGAGCACATATGATGTATTGGTCACTTTTTATTCCAAATTTTTTTTTTCAAAGCTTGGCAACCAATAAATGGCAATTACAGCATTTTCATTTTTATGGGGATGGGCATTTAAGTTTTGGGTTAAAAAATGTTAGACCTCTTGGGGGTCTATTGTGCGACTGGTGGAGTCTCAGGCACGTCAAGTGCCTACTAAGTATGAAAAGGTTAGAATGTTTAGTAACTCTTTAAGACTTTTTTTTTAAGGGGATTGTTTACTGACGGTAATTGTTTAGTCTCGTTAGGAGACTTGAACCTGTGATTGTTTGATCACTTATACTATATATTCTAGTGGATACTACAAAATACTAGAGTATTATAGTATAAAGTGTAATACATCCATATAATATACTTCTTGTTTCATAAAAGGACTTTGATTGGAACCTTCGGGGCTTTCAGAAGACCTTTGGCTACAAAAGTCCCAATCTAACAAGGAGAAATGCAAGATTCGACATCTGGACAAGAAAAACGAAAATTATATCTACAGAATGGGAGTAATAGAACTAAGCAACAGCACGTGAGAAAGAGACTTTGGTATACTAATAGATCACAGGCTACACATGAGTCAAAAGTGTGATGCAGCAGCAAAAAGGCAAACACAGTTCTAGGATGTATTAATAGAAGCATAGAGTCTAGATAACATGAAATAATTATCTCCCCCTACTCCTCCTTGGTCAGGCCTCATCAGGAATACTGTGTCCAGTTCTCATCACCACATTTTAAAAAACACACTGAAAAATTGAAGTAAGTAAGGAGAAGAGCTACCAGGACGGTGAGCGGACTGCAAAGTATGTCCTACAAGGATCTGGGAATGTTTAGCTTGCAAAAAAGAAAGCTACGAAGAGACTAAAAGCGGTCTACAATATCTGAAGGGATGTCGCAGATAAAGAGGGATCATCATTATTCTTATTTGCACATGGATACACGAAAAGCCATGGAATGAAACTGAAAGGGAGAAGATACAGATTAGATATTAGAAAAAACTTTTTGACAGGGAGGGTGATCAATGAGTGGACACTATTTACTATGAGAAACGTCACACAAATAGTGTTCAAAGAAAAATAATGAATTCATTGGTAGAATAGCCGGGATCCAGTCACAAATCAAGGATTAGAATATTATCTTGAGAGGCTGGTCTAGAAATTTGACCTCCAGGTTGACTCTATAAATTAGGCCTTTACACATAGAAAGATGTTCACAGTGGGGGTAGCCAAGTTGATGTGATCCATTTCATATTTCCCCCTCCCGCAGGGACAGAATACCTGACTACAAAGTTCGATAATTCTGTAAGTTTTCTCCCTTTTATTTTATAACTGTTTTGCATATTTGTATGTCACTTTTTATTTCCATATTTTTATACCTTTTATTGTAAGCACTGCACCTTTTCTATTAAAGCTTAAAACTTTAATAAGTTTGAACCTTGTATGCTCTAAAGAATCCATAGCTTTAGTATGTGACCCTGCTGATTGGCAGACAGTAGTAGTAATATTTCTGGGACTCTTCGCCCGTGTATTTGGTGAGTGGTGGCAGCGTGTATGAGCGGTGAGTGTTGAGTATGACATGCTGGACTGAGGGAGAGGAGATAGATTAACCCTTTCAGGCACAACCCCAAGTCACGTGCTGAGAAGCAGGTACGTGACGCCTTGGATAGACTCAGAGGTTGGTAAATAGGAGGCAGGCAGCTATGCTGCAAGTTGAGTAAACTGTAGAAAGATGGAAAGAGATGTAGAAAGAGCCCGATCTAAGTGCCAGAATTGGTGCATCTAATGGATGGCCATTTCTGGAGTGGCTGAGGACTGGTCTTATTAGAATACAAAGTGCCAATATCCATCTTTCCCAGTCTAGTAATATCAGCCCGCAGCAATCTACTTAGCCTTTGCTGGTTAGTAAAAATAGTGGGGGATCCCACTTAATTTCTCTTAGGGTCCCCCCTTTTTAATAACCAGTAAAGGATATGAAGACAGCTATGAGCTGATATTAATAGGCTGGGAAGGTACGTGGATATTGGCTCCTTCCCAGCATAATAACACCAGCTCACAGCTATCTGCTTTCCCTTAGCTGGTTATTAAAATAGGGGGGAACCCATGACATTTTTTTAAACTAATTTAGTTAATAGATTAAATAAAGTTAAACACTCTTTATTGCCACATGAAAGGCACTAAAGTGTCTTAATTTATTATATGTAGGGCGCTCCTGACATTACAGTGGTCTGTAAATTATTGAGCTAAATTCCCTCAGTATCCGTGGATGTATGCCATCAGGGCCGGGTGATTTGTCAATGTTTAATTTGGTCATATGCAGGTAAACTTTTTCTTGTCGTAAACTAGTTATATAAGGTGGTGAACTTTGATTTTTGCCTTGCGGAATGATTCCTGGCACAGCCAGTTTATTGGTGAACACGAATGAAAAGTGCCTGTTTAATTTCTCAGCCTTTTCTTTGCCCTCAATCATGTAACACAATTTTTGTTCCCGAGTTCTGTTATATTTCAACTTCTCACATATAATAAACATGATAAAAAATGACCAACATTCTTCACGAACTTTGATTTTGTGACTACGCTACTTTTGTATTTATTGCAGTAAAATACTAAACTTTGACTTGTGCTTGTGCTTTATCACAGAAACAATCAGCACTCATTACAAATATGAAATTATTAATTATTAAACTAGATCAATGCTGTGTATAATAGCTAAGAAAAAATATATATTTTTTCTGGATTTGCGACTCTATTGTTTATCACTTTCACGTATCAGTCCCCAAATATAGTCTCCCATCATGTTCTCGTCACACTGTCCTTGGTAACGGAATTCAAAGTTTATCATTTTCTGAAGAAAGCATTCGCCTTGCTCCTTTGACTAAGCTCCCATATTGTCTTTGCATTTATCAAGATGGGAATGAAGAATATGGACTTTGAGTGACATCCTGCAGCCCATAGCAGCATAGTTCTTTATCAGACTCTGTACCATCTGTGCATAGTTTTCATCTTTGTGATTGCCTAGGAAGATGTGAACCATGACGAATCTGTTCCGAGCCGCTTTCTGCTTCCTATTCAGCTCCTTGTGAAATTTGCTGCACTCTATGATTTCCTTGATTTTAAGTCTGATGAAGTCACCAGCTTTGACCTTTACCTTAGACAACTTAAGAAAAAGATTTTGGAGGTACTTGAAAGATGTCAACTCCTCATGAAGAGCTGTGACAAATTGTTTTGAGCCATAGTGTGATGTGTGTGCATCAGCACCTTACAGAGGTCCGTCAGTGGCTCCCACTATATGTTATTGGCCCCCACAGAGAATTCTGTCCACTGAGGCCATTGAGGTTTTTATAGTGCGCCTGATGGCTGTCCCAAAGGCAAAGAAAGCAAGAATACTTTGTAAAACCGCCTTGGAGGCCCATCAGGAATGACACCGTTTTGAAATCTCTGATAACCTCCCCAGGGCTGCCACTAGGAATTTCGGGGCCTCATCCTGGCAAATTTTTTTGGCCCCCTTGAGACTCCACCCCAGCTCCGCCTCCATCCTTCAAACCTTCCACAGTCCCACCGTCCACTCTTGGAAAAACTCAACTTCTTCACCACGTACTCACCAATTAGATATTAATAGTTTCCATCAAACACCAGATCACTTTCATAACCAGCAGCTTTTGTTCTGGCCAAAAGAATTTTTAAGCCGCCACCACAACACGGTAGACTCTTTTGGCCGGGCCATACTCTACTCTAACCAATTAAATAAAAATATATTTTTATGTATTTTTCTTTAAGGGAATGAGTCATATTTTTTTTTTAAATGACTATTAATACCACATACAAGGGACAAATACCGTCACACCATGGCCAGACCACATATTACCACCACATAGTAATATAGTAACATAGTTAGTAAGGCCGAAAAAAGACATTTGTCCATCCAGTTCAGCCTATATTCCATCATAATAAATCCCCAGATCTACGTCCTTCTACAGAACCTAATAATTGTATGATACAATATTGTTCTGCTCCAGGAAGACATCCAGGCCTCTCTTGAACCCCTCGACTGAGTTCGCCATCACCACCTCCTCAGGCAAGCAATTCCAGATTCTCACTGCCCTAACAGTAAAGAATCCTCTTCTATGTTGGTGGAAAAACCTTCTCTCCTCCAGGCGCAAAGAATGCCCCCTTGTGCCCGTCACCTTCTTTGGTATAAACAGATCCTCAGCGAGATATTTGTATTGTCCCCTTATATACTTATACATGGTTATTAGATTTTGTAGTGACTGAATTCTACAAAACTGATCATTAATAAAAAAACAAACAAAACACAATACTAATTGACATTATACACATGAACTCTGTATTTACTGTCAGTGTACAGGTAGTACAGGGATCACCAGTGACATTATACACAGGAGCTCTGTATATAGTGTATAGTTTACAGGAAGTACAAGGATCAGCAGGGACATTACACACAGAAGCTCTATATATAGTGTCAGTGTAAGGTAATACAATGATCATCAGTGACATTGTACACAGGAGCTCTGTATATCGTGTCAGTGTACAGGTAATACAGTGATCACCAGTGACATTATACACAGGAGCTCTGTATATATTTTCAGTGTACAGGTAATACAGTGATCACCGGTGACATTATAGGTCAGTATATAGTGTCAGTGTACAGGTAGTACAGTGATCACCAGTAACATTATACAAAAGAGCTCTGTATGTAGTGTCAGTGTAAGGTAATACAGAGATCATTAGTGACATTACACACAGAAGCTCTTTATGTACAGGTAATACAGTGATCACCAGTGACATTATACACAGGACCTCTGTATACAGTGTCAGTGTTCAGATAATATAGTGATGACTGCTGACATTATTCACAGGAGCTCTGTAAATAGTATAAAGTGTCAGTGTACACATAATACAGTGATCACTAGTGACGTTATACACAGGACCTCTGTATATAGTACACAGTTTATACTGTAGTGTCAGTGTACAGGTAACACACTGACTCACCAGTGATTTCTCTAGCTGAAGTCCTTCTTCTTTGCTTTTCTTTTTCATGCAGCGCAGACTGCCATCACCTTTTCCAGCCAGGACTCATCTCTGCATAAAATAACACATAGTTACCTAGGGCACTGCTTCCAGAGCACAATCCCCACTTTTTCCCTTTCTTTTACACTATACAGCTGAATACAGACGTGCACCCACCATTAATAAATAATTGGTTATTATGGAACCCACCATTCCAAATATAAATTATAATCCACCGCTGCGACCCCACCAACTATAAATAGCCACTTTCCCCACCTAATAAATACATAAATTAATTAGCACCTGTACTCTATCCCCCAATTCATTACCAGTCACTGCATACTCAACGCCCCCCTATGTGCCTCCCGCTCCCCTGATTCTTTATATTTACGTGCCCCTTCCACCCCAATTCATTGTCATGTCTTCTCTCTCTGATCCTCTATTCATTATCAACAGCTCTCCCCCCACATTCAATACATCATTTACTCCCCCACCATCAAAATTCATAATTTGCTCTCCCCCAGATTATTTGCTCTCCCCACCCCACACCTTCAATTCAATTGCTGTCCCCATCCCTCACTCTCAGTTAATCATTTGCAGTCTCTCGTCTCCTCCCCCACTTCATCATGTGCAGTCCCTTTCCCCCCACTTCATCACATGCAGTCCCCTTCCCCCACTTCATAATATGCAGTCCCCTACCCCCACTTCATCATGTGCAGTCCCCTTTCTCCCTCTTCATCATGTGCAGTTTCCCTCACCCCCCACTTCATTATTTGCAATCCCCTTCCCCCCACTTCATCCTGTGCAGTCCCCTTTACCCCACTTCATTATGTGCAGTCCTCCTGTCCCCACTTTCTCATGTGCAGTCCTCCTTATACCCCACTTCATCATGTGCAGTCCCCCTCACCCTCCCACTTCATTTTTTTCTATCCACCTTCCCCCACTTCATCATGTGCAGTTTCCCTCACCCCCACTTCATTATTTGCAATCCCCTTCCCCCCACTTTATCCTGTGCAGTCCCCTTTACCCCCACTTCATTATGTGCAGTCCTCCTGTCCCCCACTTTGTCATGTGCAGTCCTTATACCCCACTTCATCATGTGCAGTCCCCCTCACCCCCCACTTCATTATTTGCAATCCCCCTTCCCCTCACTTTATCATGTGCAATCCCCTGCTGCTCATACAGCGGTAAGGGCAGTAATGCCGTGATGGAGGTCCTGAACCTCCCAGCCGAACTCATTATTCTTCAAGGCACCTAGCACCATCTTGACACAGGTGTATTCCTCCTTCAGGTGCTCCGAGTGGGCCACAGGAAGAGATAGATATTTGTTCCCGTTGTGAAGCAGCACAGCTTTGAGGCTCCTGCATCTATGAACAGGTGCCACTCCTTGGGGTTACACGTGATTCATATAGCCTCAAACTGTCTGCCTACATTGTTGTAGAAGCACAGTGCATCTTAATGAATGATCAAGCTGGAAAAAGCTTGGTGACACTTCTTCTGCTCTGTGACTTGGACGCTTTCATCTAATAAGTTCAATTGCTTTAATCTTGATATCAGAAGCTCAGCGTCGGACTTGGTGAGACCAAAGTCTCTGATAAGATAGTTGAGGTCTTTTTGGTTAGGGTACCATGGCTTCCCTTCCTCAGCTGCATCTCAAAAATTGAAATCAGTATCTTCAACGTATTCCTCATGGTCTGAATTGCTGCTTTCTCCTGAAGGTAGTTGATCTCTGTCTGGAGGAGTTGGTACAATGAGCTCAGGGCGATGGATGAAGGAATATCAGGATATGTGACAGGAGGTGCATTTTTGCCAGTTCGACGTTTAGAATTGCAATTGGTTGAGCGGTCAGTTGGTTCACGCCAAATACTAAGGATAGCAAAATGCATGGCTTTGTATTCTCCCGTGTACCAACATATAACAAAATAAAATAAAATTTGGATTGAGAATTTGATTTGTTTAACACATTACAAGTGATATGTAAGGTATTAACATAGTAAATATTGTCATGTATAGTTTACTAGAAAAGTGAAATAGATCTCAACATTTTTGAAAATAAAAATCTGCCATCTAAGGGAGCAGCAGTCGTCTATTTACCTTCAAGTGTTTTAATGAAGTGCTCAGGCGTGAAATGAGATGCCCATGGTTTGTCTTGATCCCCTACAGGAAAGCCAAAGTATTCTTTGTAGGCCTCACACATCTTAGCAGATGCTTTTTCAGCGCCCCAGGGTCCTGGTCGTTGCAGTAATATTATTCTCCTCTAGGGGAGAGTGATATTACGTTTGGAGGCAAAGAAGGACAACTGCATCCAGGTATCGCAAACATGCAACACATTTCACATTCTAGGCCACCAGGGGGAGCCTTGCTCCTATTTATTAGGTCACTCCCCACACTTAGGTAAAACTGGTTGCCTGTAGGGAAAGTTAGTTAGTTGCTGGCTGAGCTTCGCTCAGGCAGTTGGTCCCTGGCAGGGGTGGGATCCTGTCAGAGATCGAGAGAGAAGGATACAGAGCTGTGCATGATCTCAGAGCTGCAGCTCTCAGAAAGAGATATCAAAGGAGAACTGTATTGCAGCGAGTGGAGCGCCCCCAAGGGCTAGTGGAACTCGGTACCGGGTCCTTCACTTCTCAAGGGGGATGTCACGGTGGCTGACCCGGTCCGTGGCCCTCGGGACGTCCGTTGATAAAAGGGAAAGGTCTTTAAAGGGGAAATGTTCGTGACGCCACATGTAGTATTCGGTCAGGGAGACCGCTAAGGGGTCCACTAAGGTGATGTTATGGCAGCTAGATGGTATACCTTCCCATAGGTGAAGCTTGTCCCCAAGGCTTCCCAGTGTGTAGATGGTGATGGTGTGAGGCGCAGTGAAGAACGAGGACACAAGGTTGCAGTCTCTTTACCTTTTTACTGAAGGCTTCAGCATCCACAGTCCAGAGCACCAGACCACAGGGCAAGCAGAGTCCGGCCGGTTTGAAGGCAAATCCAGAGTCCTGTTATCCAGGTGGAAGTCAGTAGCCTTCCTCTAGCGCCTGGGTGTTGTAGTACCTTATTGCTGAGCCTCTCATAAGGTCCTCACAACTGTTGTAGATGTTCTAGATGTTATGTCTCTCTCTGTCCCCCAGATGTATAGGACAACCCGTATGACTGGTGGCCTGAGGCTTTTTACAGGGACTCTAGCATGCCCCGGCCTCTCGTGGGTGCCACCTTGCCTCCTGGGTATGGGGCGGATCAGTAACTTGAAATTAGCTGTCTTGCTGGTCTCCGGAGCAAGGCATAAAGGACTGTTGCTCCCTCGGTGTTCCGGCTACCGGGATCCTGCACCTCAGAAGGAGGCAGCCTATGCAGGGCAGAACTCCTTCTGGCTTCCACTCCTTTTGCTATGACTCCTTTCTCACTCTCTACAATACAGATCGCTTTCATGTCCGTTCTTAGGGACTACCGCACGTGGGGCAGGCGCAGCTCCATAACCTTCTGTCTGGGCCTCTGACAGGATTCCACCCCTGCCAGGGACCAACTACCTGAGCCAAAGCTCAGCCAGCAACTGCCTAACTTTCTCTCCAGACCATCAGTTTTACCTAATTGTGTAGAGTGCCCTAATAAATAGGAGCATAGCTCCCCCTGGTGGACTGGAGTATGAAATTTGCTGAATGTTTGTGATACCTAGTAAAGAGATCTCCTTTATTGCCTCCAAACCTAACATTACTCCCCCCTAGAGGAGAATAATATTACCGCAATGACCAGGACCCTGGGGTGCTGCACGAGTGTGAAAAGAAGTCGTAGCAAAGGAGCGGATACAAGAGGGGGGGCCAGCCCTACACAGGCTGCCTCCTTCTGAGGCACAGGAACCTCGGTAGCCGGAACACCGAGGGAGCAACGATCCTTTATGCCTTGCTCCAGAGACCGGCAGGAAAGCAAATTTCACGTTACCTGTCCGCCCTACACCCAGGAGGCAAAATGGCACCCCTTAGAGGCTGGGGCATGATAGAGTCCCTATAAACCGCCTCAAGCCACCGGTCATACGGGTTTGTCCTATCCAATCCGGGGGACAGAGAGACATAACACCGATAACATCTACAACAGTTGTGAGGACCTTATGAGAAGCTTAGCAGTAAGGGACTACAACACTGCAGCGCTAGAGGAAGGCTACTGAATTCCACTTGGACAAGGGGACTCTGGACTTGCCTCTAAACTGTCCGGACTCTGCCTGCCCTGAGATCTGGTGTTCTGGACTGTGGATGCTGAAGTCTTCAGTAAAGCTAAAGAGACTCCAACTTTGTGTCCTCGTTCTTCACTGCGCCTCTCACCATCCACCATCTACACATCGGGAAACCCTGGGGATACACTTCACCTGCGGGAAGATATACCATCTAGCTGCCATAACATCACCCCAGTGGACCCCTTAAACAGCTTCGGTCACCCTGACCGAATACCACAGGTGGCATCACAAACATAAACTCTATCCCTTTAAAGACCTTTCCCTTTTACATGGACGTCCCAGGGCCACGGACCGGGTCAGCCACCGTGCCATCCCCCTGTGAACCGAAGGACCTGGTACCGAGTACCCCACGGCCCCTGTGGGCAATCCAAATACATTTGGGAAAGCCAGGATTGTAACCCACTGGTCCCCTGGCTCCATGGAGATGTTTGGAGAAGCCAGGTTGTGACCCTCTGGTCACCTGGCTTCATACCTAAATGGACTGTCAGCTTCCTAAGTGTCATGCCCTCAGCCGCAGGTCTGATCTCCGCCATGCAGGGAGACCGTTGCCTATCACACAGCTCCACTGGTACTGCTCACCCTGTCCATGGCTCCAAGCAATCGATGGCTCCCTTCCTCACTAGGAACCTGTGTTCCCTTGGCAGGTCTCCTGGAAATGCTCTTAGAAGGCGCGCCCCGCTTTCTGCACATACTTACAGCAGCAGGGCACCTGTTCTCCATTAGGGCTGTCTGTGCTGTGATGCTCTGTGCATAAAAGGCATTCTCCCCTCATGGGAGGTGCCTGGGCAACGTGTTCATTCTGTTGATTGTGGCCTCCTGCTCAGGCCACACTCTGCTGTGCTCTGCAAACTGAAGTTTGTCCCTTTTTTTTATACTAATACCTCTGTCTCCTCAGAATCCTCTGCTTGCAGTTCCCTATTCTGGATCCTTCTGGACTCTCCAGTTTCCACTCCAGGCTGACTAAGCCACTCCTCACGGAACTATCCAGACATCGCTGCCGGCTGGATCAGCCTTTCTGGGATTACACAGTGCTTCGAGGATTCTCTCCACCGACAGAGCCAGTGTTCCACTGTCTTGATAATATGGTCTGTACGGGTTGTCCCTTTGGTCTGGGTACCGCAGCATTTAGACCACCTGGTGTTGCAAAGGGGAATCACTGTATAGGGGTACACCTTGCCTGATGCTCCACTACATGGTTCAGTGTTGTGGTCCAGAGGGTTCTTCCCTCAGGCACCTCTCCCTTTTTGTTAAGCTTCCTTTTAATAAATACCTTTTGGTTTTTGGAAGTTCATTCTCCTGTCTCTTGTGTTTCGGTTATACAGCTACCACTGCTCCATCAGTGGTCTAGTGAGTCCACCATACATCCCCACGCCCTGTGGGTGTAACACTAAGCTTGTTGTTACCTCCTCCCTGTGCTTGCAAAAGGTGGAAGTAGTCTGCGCTTGAAGCCCCGAAGTTGCAGCTGCTCTAATTTAGGCGAGTCAGCGGAAGAGTGAGACTGTAATTTTCACCATCTTGGGAACTTTTCTGGGACTGATCTATTTGTTATTGTCTGTTTTGTGGTTGAATAAAGTATTACCACACTGTTTTACCCTGACCCTGTGTTGTCTGAGTAATATTATGCCCACAGAAAAGGAGAGCGTGTGTTCAGTGAGATGATCACTGGTCCATGCGGTCTTCAGCCAGTGGTCTACAGCACCTGTTGACCCCCGTGTCTCTACAGCCCCCATTCCCATCCTGATACACATGGCCCCCATCCTGGTATACATGACCACCAGTGCTCCATCCTGTTCTGCTGCCGGCAGCTGATTTCAGCATGTGAGCAGTGCATGACATCACTGCCATGCGCCCTACACGCTGAGCTCAGATGCCAGAATATTCACTGCTCCCCACACCCGGAACTATGGGAGCATTGAAAATTAATTTTCTTTAATAGCAGGTACATTGTTTGCCGCAGCCGCCGGCTCCTACAGCTGTTGGGTGATCACTTGTGCCTGCTATTTAAGAGAATAAATATTCACTGCTCTCCATTCCCATAGCCCAGGTGTGGGGAGCAGTGAATATTCATTCTCTTAACAGCAGACACATGTGATCACCCAGCAGCTGCAGGAAGCCGGCGGCTGTGGCTAGCAGTGTGCCCACTATTAAAAAGAATGGATATTCAGTGCTCCACACTCCCATGGTCCTTCCCACCTCTCAAGAACCGGCTTCAGTGCATAGAGGTGGGAGGATGATATGATAGGCAATTCAGGAACACAACGTACATAGCGATCAGAGCACACACAGTGATCTGACAACAACCCAAAATAACAGAACGAGCTCTGAGACGTGGGAACTCTGTAGACCGCAATTCCTGATCCTCTCCAAACACAACTAGAGGCAGCTGTGGATTGCACCTAACGCTCCCTATGCAACTCGGCACAGCCTGAGAAACTAACTAGCCTGAAGATAGAAAAATAAGCCTACCTTGCCTCAGAGAAATACCCCAAAGGAAAAGGCAGCCCCCCACATATAATGACTGTGAGTAAGATGAAAAGACAAACGTAGGGATGAAATAGATTCAGCAAAGTGAGGCCCGATATTCTAGACAGAACGAGGATAGGAAAGATAACTTTGCGGTCTACACAAAACCCTAAAGAAAACCACGCAAAGGGGGCAAAAAGACCCTCCGTACCGAACTAACGGCACGGAGGTACACCCCTTGCGTCCCAGAGCTTCCAGCAAAACAAATAGACAAGCTGGACAGAAAAAATAGCAACAAATAGCAAGAAGCACTTAGCTATGCAGAGCAGCAGGCCACAGGAATGATCCAGAGAAACACAAGTCCAACACTGGAACATTGACAGGAAGCATGAATCAAAGCATTAGGTGGAGTTAAGTAGAGAAGCAGCTAACGACCTCACCAGATCACCTGAGGGAGGAAACTCAGAAGCTGCAGTACCACTTCCCTCCACAAACGGAAGCTCCCAGAGAGAATCAGCCGAAGTACCACTTGTGACCACAGGAGTGAACTCTGCCACAGAATTCACAACAGGAGGAACTATGGGCGTGGGGAGCAGTGAATATGAATTTTCTTTAACAGCGGGCACAGTGTTAGCTACAGCCCGTGGTTTCCTGCAACCCGCTCCTCCATGGTCCCCCATCCACAGACAGCAGAAATTTATTACGTACATCTGGACTATAAGACGTACCACCCACTTTCCTCCAAAATTTCTTATTGAGATCTTTATACTCCTGATAGGCTTTATCTATATTCTCAGCTTTCAGTATTAAACTTTCTTAATAATGTCTTATTAATCCATAGCAGTTTCTTTTAAATACTGGACATTTTAATACCAGAGGGTTAAACTTTTCTGTTGGGTTCTAGTAGCATTTCCTTAAACATGCCCCATTTATGTTTGGTATTCTCAATTATCATGAAATGGTCCCAGTCTACATGATTGAGCTCTTCCCTTAATTTGTTGAAATAAGCTTTTCTAATGTTCCAGGTTTTTGGATTTGCATTTGAAACGTTTTATTGAATATTACATTGAAACTTACCATGTTATGTTCACTGCTTACCAAATGCTCCCGGACCTATAGATCTGAATTTGTATCTGGTCTATCTGACAGAACCAGATCCAGCAGATTACCTCCCCTGGTTGGTTCATCTACCAGCTGAGAGAGGTAATTGTCTTGAATTGCAGATATGAACTTGCATCTTTTAGCACAACCAGAAGATTCTATATCCCATTGAATATCTCAATAATTATAATCCCCCTTAACAAGGGCCCTATTATTATTTGATGCATTTTTAATTTGTTACACCATTTCCTCCGCTTCTTGTTCAGCTACAGTATATTAGGAGGATTGTAGCAAACGCCAATAGCAGCTTTCCATTACTGCCAACCCTATGTACATTTACTCATACTGACTCTACATTGTTGCAGCCCCCCAATGTCATCATTGAAGAAAGGTCTTTATTATCATTATTATTATTTATTGTTATAGTGCCATTTATTACATGGTGCTTTACATGTGAGGAGGGGCATATATAATAAAAACAAGTACAATAATCTTAAACAATACAAGTCATAACTGGTACAGGAGGAGAGAGGACCCTGCTCGCGAAGGCTCACAATCTACAAGGGATGGGTGAGGATACAGTAGGTGAGGGTAGAGCTGGTCGTGCAGTGGTTTGGTCGATCGGTGGTTACTGCAGGTTGTAGGCTTGTTGGAAGAGGTGGGTCTTCAGGTTCTTTTTGAAGGTTTCGATGGTAGGCGAGAGTCTGATATGTTGGGGTAGAGGGTTCCAGAGTAGGGGTGATGCGCGAGAGAAATCTTGTATACGATTGTGGGAAGAGGAGATAAGAGGGGAGTAGAGAAAGAGATCTTGTGAGGATCGGAGGTTGCGTGCAGGAAAGTACCGGGAGAAGTCTTAAGTTGTATTTAAGGAAAATACACACCTCTCCCACTTTTTTTTTTTCCTGTCCTTTCTGAACATTTTGTAAACCTCTACATTTGTCACCCAGCCATGTTTCCGTAATGCATACAACATCGTGATGTGTGGCTTACATAAGAGTCTCCAGTTGACTTATTTTGTTTGCAAGACTTCTTACATTTGCCTGCAGACAGTTAATACTATTAGCAAATGTATTACTCCTACTCACCTCCCTACTTTCCTTGCATGTCCCAGCCCCTCTAAATCCTTATTTACCCTTACTGTCTCACTCCCTCTGTTTACTCTATCTATCCCCGTATTTGCAGAACTGCCCTCCCTCACCCCATATCCTAGTTTAATAGCTCCTTTATCCATCTGACCATTTCTACCCCCCAGCACAGCTGCGTCCTCTACATTGAGGTGCAGCCCGTCCTTACCGTAGAACCTGTAGCCGACAGAGTAGTTGGCCCATGATATCAAACCCTTTCTTCATGTACCAATTTCCAAGCCACTTATTTATCTCCCTAAGCTCACCCTGTCATTCTAGTGATGCTCATGACACCTGTAGTATTTCAGAAAACACCACCTTGGAGGTCCTGGCCTTCAGCTTGTCTCCTAGTTCTGTGTAATCATTTTTAAGAACCTTCCACCTCCATCTAACTTTGTCATTGGTACCAGTGTGTACTATAACAGCTGGGTTTTCCCCAGACCCATCCAACAATCTGCCCATCCGATGTGCAATGGCACTTGGCAGACAACGCACTGTTCAGCATGTCTCGGTGGCAGATGACACTGTCTGTCCACCTAATTATAGAGTCCCCTACCATCAACATCTGTCTGGCCTTTGCTGCACTCCTATTTCCGTCCTTCTTACAGCAGCCATTTTGCCCTGCTGTAGTGGTCCTAGTCCTCGGTTTGCATCCCTAATATTAGCCAAACTGGCATATTTACTAGGTTGTGCCAGATCAGGATTGGGGCACAGGGCAGATAAAAATATTTTAAAAATTTCTGCCACCAAACCTCTACAAAAGTGCAGTTAAAAGTGATTTAAAGGGGTCTTCTAGTCTAGCTGATTGAAAAAAAAATTATATATTTTTTTCCATAATTTTCATGTATTTAGCATGGAGATTTAGCTCGTTTCGCGATATTATAAAAGATATAGCACCTTATAGTGAGCAACCTCCCGCGCTTGGACAGCGCCACGCACAAGGGAGCATACCATCAGCCTTGTGTGCGTATATGCTTTCTTAGACTACGTTCACATTTGCGCCGCTCCCGGCTGCGTCGGGCGCAGCCGCGGCGACGCACGCGCCATGCGCCCCTATATTTGACATGGGGGCACATGGACATGTGTTGCATTTGCGTTTTGCGACGCATGCGTCGCTGCAGCGCATGCGTCAGGGCGCAGGGAACGCTGCATGATGCAGTTTTTCCTGCGCCCAAAACCATGCAAAAAGCGACGCATGCGTCGCAAAACGCAGCGTTTGTGCATGCGTTCATATTTGCGTAGTGCGTTGCGTCGCCAACGCAGCGCCGCACAACGCAAATGTGAACGTAGCCTTAGCTTTTGGATTAACTTGCCCAGTAGAAGGTCATTTTATGGACGGCATTTTAAAAACCAGTCCTTAGTATTATGGCCCTTAGTAATCACCTCACACTGATCAGAGAGCTAATTTATACTGGTGAATCTATAGCATATATGTGTGCTGAAGGATCTCAGCTGTCAGTTATGAAAACTGCCTCACAGTCAGACTGTTCTAGCTGTCAATAGCAACCAATCAGAGCTCTGCTTTCACTTTACCTCAGCAGCTTCAATGCTGAAAGCTGCACTCTACTTGGTATACGCGAGTGGACGCTAAGGCTTCTTTCACACTTCAGTTGTTTGGCGTCAGTCACTTCCGACATAGTGACGGATCGACGGATCCGTCACAATTGTTGAGAAAACTGTTCTAACGGATCCATTTTTTTGACGAATCCGTTACTTGGGGGTTGTCTGGGAAAAGTATCTACTTTTTGAGCATGCGCAATTGAAAAAGCGGATTGGGGCGACGGATCCGCCGAAATGACAGTCGCGCCCATAGGCGGCCATTCTGTGGAATGGCGGACGCGACGGATCCGTCCCGATCCGCCATTTCAGCGTTGACAAAAAACGTTATAATGTCCGTCTATGTCTAGATGACGTCCGCCAAATTTCGACGGATCCGTCGCATGGCGGATGGAACGGACGACCATCCGTCCCAATCCGTCGCTAATGCAAGTCTATGGGAAAATAACGGATCCGTCAAAAAAAAAAGACGGATCCGTTATTTGAGGAAAATGGCGGTTTTAGACTGACGCCAAACAACTGAAGTGTGAAAGAGGCCTAAGTTATTTGTGAATTTTAGAAGTGTAAACATTTTTTCTAAATCGATAAAAAAGTGGTCGAGATTATAAAGAGTGTCCATGTCGTTCCAAAAAAAAGATGAACGAAGATGAGTGAACAGTAGCAGAAAGTGGAAAAGCAGAAAAAATGACACCTAACTGTTGACTGCAATCTGAATCAGTCCTTAGTATAAAGCTTACCACCTAGGTGGTGCATGAAAAATGTGTTGAAGGCCAACTGCATTCAATATTGAAAGAAGGAAACCGCACTCACCATTGCTTCTTAAGAAAAGGTTAATGTCCTTTATTCCATGTGGTGGGACAATCCTTAACATGTAGGGGGAGCGGGGACGTGAAGGAGGACAACAGTCGATTCGCGCCTATGGGGGTCCAATAACAACAAAAGTCCCATAATAATCTCAATGGGGTCAAGAAGAGATCCCACAAATAAAGAATAAAAATATTGTTATTATCAATAGATGTAATATAAAAGAATAGTTGATAAATCCGAGAATAACCGTACTAAGGGACGCCACGGAACAGAATAAATATTGGTATATAGACATACAGCAACCATCTGCATATTACACATGCTAGTGGATGACAAAACAATTTCTATGTCAAAGATGCTGAGCCTGTACCAACAAAAATTAAATGAGAAGATCAGCAGCATATGTCAATACATACCCAGGACCCTGAACAAATGGATCCTAAACACAATATCTAGACCACCCCAAGTCATAAATATATGCCGCTATAATGGGCCAGTATATTGGGCATAAACAGCCTCAATTGACCAGGGGGGTAAGATTGTAATAAAAAAGGGGTATGTTACCTGCCGCAGAGCTTCACCGGGCGTCCCCTCACCCCGACGCGCGCTTATTATGGGACTTTTGTTGTTATAGTATTTATTGAAGTGCCCTATGTGATTTTCTGGACATTTTGGTGATTTACCTATGGGGGTCCAAACATACTGAGACGATCAACCACCTCCCTTATACCAAGTGTACATGTGCTAGACGGCATAATGCAATCAGCTGACGTAAAGACATATAACAATTTTTAGAAAAACACAGACTAATCAGAGCTGTCCTTTAGCCCCAATGGACCATTCACCTTTGTTTTAATGACCCATTTTGCTTCTCTTTGTAAGAGGTACGTATTACGATTTCCACCTCTCACAGGACAATTAAGGCCCCTTTCACACATCAGTTTTTTGCCATCAGTCACAATCCATCGAATTTTGAAAAAAACGGATCCGGCGACTGATGCCGCCGGATCCGTTTTTTCTCATAGAATTGTATTAGCGATAGGTTGCAACGGATAGCCTCATGTTTCATCAGTCATTCGTCGGACCTGTCGAAAATTGTTTGTCTGGCGGCCGGAGACGACGGACATAGTAACGTTTTTTGTCTACGTCGAAAAAAACGGACAGTGATGGATCCGTCGCCGTCCGTCATGTTCTAGAATGGAAGCCTATGGTGCCGGATCCGTCAAATGACGGAATCCGGTGACAGATTCTGTTCTTTTTTCAATTGAGCATGCTCCGATCCAATTAGCCAGATCCGCTAGTCGGAACCGTTGAAAAAATGAATCCAGCGCATCAGTTTTTCACAATCTGCGATGGATCCGTCGAGTCAACGGATTGTGACTGATGGCACAAAACTGATATGTGAAAGGGGCCTAACATGTTCAATACCTGCAAACTGCCATTGTCCTTACCTGGTTTATTGCCCAATAAATCTCGTTGTGTGTGGTTTTTAGCTCTATTAAAGCTGTCGTTTATTTTTTTTAGGATAACCTCTTTCTCTGAAATTATTAGTCAATTTCTCTGATTGTCTCAAAAAAGAAGCATCCGTATTGTTAATTTTCCTAAATCTTAGGTATTGGCGGTAAGGTAGTCCTGTTTTCACATGTCGGGGATGGGCACTATTGTAATGGAGTACAGAATTTGTAGGGATTTCACTCACTCAGGTGCGACGGCTGACACTCAGGAGGCAGGTTCCTTTAAAAGTTCACAGGGATAAATTGCTTCATAAACCACATGGCAAAAATAACAGAAAACAAATAGCCTTTGGCTCGGGGAAGAAAACAAGTGTCCAATCCTTCAGGCTCAGTCCTGGAGCCTTAACACACTCAGGAGGGTTTCACCACCACACATATCTACTGTGTTAAGCATTAGCCTGTCTTATATAGAGCTAACCACAACCAGTAACCCATCACATGATTAGACATGTGGTCTGACATCACCACAGGTCCTGAAACACATATATATACATGGTTATGTGCATTAAAGAAATACTCCACATCACAGCGACAATCCACCTTTGTGACACATACGTCGACTACACACCCTTTAGCCATGCTACAGTAGGTTTTTTATAAGTCTCTGTTACCAGTTTGACATTTTTTGCCATTACTTTGGCATCCAGAAAATTCAGATTTTTATCACCAAACTCAGCGGTAAATTTCATATTCTCGGTATTTGAATAATTTAAATAATCAACAAATTCAAAAATTGCTCTGCAGTACCGGACCATGCCAAAAAACATCATCTCCATAACGCAGATAAGCCTTGATGTATTTGATGTATGGATTTGCCATAGTTATAATAGACTTGGTTTAAAAAAGTGCTAAAATAAAAATTGGCGAAAACCCAAGCTGAAGGTGTACCCATCGCGGTACCCACGTATTGTAAATACCGTTTATTCATCAATTGAAAGGCATTGTGTGCTAATACAAAATTCAATGAGTGAAAAGAATTCACAGTTTGGGCATGTGGGCAAAAAAAACTAACAACTTTGAAAAATATTGTTTTGCCCGTTTCGATGGACTTTGGTTATTACATTCTGAATTTTTTTTGTGTTTTCGACAATTGCATCACTCATAATATGCAAAACTTACAAAAAGAATTTTCGCAGATGCCACATCGAGGTGTAGGATTTACAATTAACGATAAGTGCTGCTGTAACGATTTTTATATTGATTCGTCTCCAATTATTAGGCATTGGAAATGAACCGTCACATTGTGTTTGCTTTTCGACTTTTAACGCGAGCAGTAGACGAAGAAAAAATGAAAAATGAAGAAGCTGGAAATGTTGCAACACATTTAACACTTTCTGGTGATGGAACGTGGAAAAAGGAGGATTCTTATCTTTGTTTGGCGTGCCTACTCTGATTGGAAAATATTCGAAAAAAGTAGTTGATGCCGTTGTTAAAAGTAGGCTGTGTCAGTGTGTGGCGCAAAAAAAAAAGGTCAACATTATTGAGGAATACAATGAATGGTATGAAACACATGAAGAAACCTGGAGATCGACGCAATGACTGAAATGTTTTTGAAATTGCAGGAGAAACATGGAGTTCTTTACGAAAAGTATATTGGAGAAGAGGAGAGCAAGACGTTTAGGGGAATTTTAAATGCGAATCCGAAGATGTTGCTACTGTCGGAAAAAAGAATGTGTCGGCCACATAGAAAAAAGAATGGGCATGAGTCTTCACAATGCAAAAAAAATAACAGAAATATCGGTGGCGAAGGTGCTGGAAGGTTAACAGATACACACAACACATCAGACTCTCGCCTACCATCGAAACCTTCAAGAAGAACCTGAAGACCCACCTCTTCCGACAAGCCTACAACCTGCAGTAACCACCGATCGACCAAACCACTGCACGACCAGCTCTATCCTCACCTACTGTATCCTCACCCATCCCTTATAGATTGTGAGCCTTCGCGGGCAGGGTCCTCACTCCTCCAGTACCAGTTATGACTTGTATTGTTTAAGATTATTGTACTTGTTTTTATTATGTATACCCCTCCTCACATGTAAAGCGCCATGGAATAAATGGCGCTATAACAATAAATAATAATAATATTAATAATACAGTTATTGGTGAACTCACTAAGCATTATGGCTTGGCCATACGCAGACATGCTGACTCCGTCGAAGAAATATGGGCCATGTAATATCATAAAAGTTCCACCGATGATAAACCGCAACATGCCCACCGGGTAAAGACAGCTGGTGCAAGTGGCGCAAAGTTGAACGTAGACTCACAACCTACCATCATGATAAACCACCTCTTACTGCGAAGGTATTGGAGGTAATAAAGCTACTTTATGAAGTGCTGTCATTGAATGATTTGGTGGAACGTTGTGTTGGAGCAGAAATGCAGAATAACAACGAATTGCAAAGGTTGTGAAGGTAAGGTTCTTTTTTGGCAATAATTATCTTTAACGAGGGATTTACGCTAATTCTTAAAGTAATGGATGTGATGGGAATGACTAAAGGACAACAAGCGGAGATATACGCTCTCACTCGTGAAGAGGCTTATTTAAGTCCCTATTTTCAGTAGATGCCTATCTCCTATACCAGAATCAAGTCGAAATCTTTTTTTTTGGTAATTTTGACAGGCCTCCAATTGGGCCAAATATTGTCAAAAATCAATACTCAGTTTTCAACATAACACCATTTTTTTTTAATTTTCACATTTTTTTTTTATTCTGCTACTGGAGATCATAGTAGTTAAGAATCTCTTTGTTTTTTGTTTTTTTGCTTCAGACAAGTACAACAGCCGGAATCATAGCCACTGTTCACCATTTTATTTTCCTTGCCCACTTCACTGCATTTTTAGAGTATTTACTTATACACTTTTCAGTATACAAAAATTTGTTAGCATACTTCAAATATGTGTAAGTATATTGTAAGTAAAAATATTTCAAAAATACTTTTCCACAAAAAAAAAATATCGGAAAAATAGCATAGACATCAAGCATCTAGACTAGAAGATCCCTTAAACGTTGAATTTACCCCAAAAATGGTATCAATAAAAATGCAAGGTCACCAAGCAAAAAATAAAGCCCTCACCCTCACTTTATCAATCGAAGAAAAAATAAGTTATGAGTTTCAGAATATGGTGACACGAACCAATTATTACAAATTTCTCATTTTTTTTCCACCACTAAAATAGAATAATAATAAAGAAAAAAGAAATAAATGAACACTGTAAAAAAAAAATTAATAGTGGAATTGTGGAGGGGTTTTTTCCACCATTTTTCTGCGTTTGGGTTTTTTTTCCTGTTTTTCAATATTTTATATGTTAAAGTGAATGGTGTCATTCAAAACTAAAACTCTTTCCAGGAAAAAAAAACAAGCTCTTGTACAGAGATGGAAATGGAAAAATACAAGATATGGTTTCTGGAAGAAAGGAAGCAAAACAAATGACAAACACAAAAGTTAAAGTTTGCCCAGTTATGGAACCACCAAGCGTTTTAACAAATAATCCATTAAGAATTCTGCATATTGTCTGTCCCATGAAAGCGGAATTCTCGAATTACGTGGGATTGCAGATGCAGGTTGTGTTCCCTTGGTGAACTTTGCCTGTCTAACCTTCTCTTCTCATCTGTTCAGCTTGCGCTCTTATGGTGACACCATGTCTGGTGAGACTTCATTTTCGCAAATTGATTTTGTACCTGCCATGGCTGGAGATTATAAACAGTGATGTCTATCTCCGGTGGGATATACAACGGAACTGACTATCTGCCTTTTAAGTACCACGCTTGGCTGAAGGACCCACAGAGAAAAATGTTTCTAGCCAAGTGGTAAGTAAAGGGCAACAGAAAAATGGCAAAGTTAAAGAGCTGGCATGTCAAAACCCAAAAAGCCCAATCCATTCCTTCTTCCCCGCAGTCATCAGTGAGAAGTCAAAGACCACCATTTACATTAGTCAGCCAGTCTCACCATTTAGGAAAGCCCTTCTACTATGTACATTTGGCACTGACTGGGCAAAAAGATTTTATGATAGATATACAGCAAGATTTTAAGAGTGCACACTTTCATTTTAGACCAGACAGTATAGTCCTCCATACAGCATTATGGGCATCACATAGTCCTCCATACAGTATTATGGGCATCATATAGTACTCCATACAGTATTATGGATACCACATAGTCCTCCATACAGTATTATGGGCACCACATAGTCCTCCATACAGTATTATGGCCATCACATAGACCTCCATACAGTATTATGGGCATCATATAGTCCTCCATACAGTATTATGGATACCACATAGTCCTCCATACAGTATTATGGGCACCACACAGTCCTCCATACAGTATTATGGGCATCACATAGACCTCCATACAGTATTATGGGCATCATATAGTACTCCATACAGTATTATGGATACCACATAGTCCTCCATACAGTATTATGGCCATCACATAGACCTCCATACAGTATTATGGGCATCATATAGTACTCCATACAGTATTATGGATACCACATAGTCCTCCATACAGTATTATGGGCACCACACAGTCCTCCATACAGTATTATGGGCATCACATAGACCTCCATACAGTATTATGGGCATCATATAGTACTCCATACAGTATTATGGATACCACATAGTCCTCCATACAGTATTATGGCCATCACATAGACCTCCATACAGTATTATGGGCATCATATAGTACTCCATACAGTATTATGGATACCACATAGTCCTCCATACAGTATTATGGGCACCACACAGTCCTCCATACAGTATTATGGGCATCACATAGACCTCCATACAGTATTATGGGCATCATATAGTACTCCATACAGTATTATGGATACCACATAGTCCTTCATACAGTATTATGGGCACCACACAGTCCTCCATACAGTATTATGGGCATCACATAGACCTCCATACAGTATTATGGGCATCATATAGTCCTCCATACAGTATTATGGATACCACATAGTCCTCCATACAGTATTATGGGCACCACATAGTCCTCCATACAGTATTATGGCCATCACATAGACCTCCATACAGTATTAGGGGCATCATATAGTCCTCCATACAGTATTATGGATACCACTTAGTCCTCCATACAACGACCAAAAACAGGAGTAAATGTCCTACCACAGTTTAATCAGATATAAATATATAATTTTATTAATGCATCCAAAGTCAACACAATATACTTAACAGACATAAAAGGTAAAAGCAACAAATCATGAGGGGAAAGAGCAACACAACTGAAATAACAGACAGGGTGTATGAGCATACACAACGGGAATGTTACAACTACAACTCACCCATCGTAATGTCTGTCAGTGTGCGCTCCACAGCAGCCCCAACGCGCGTTTCGCGTGGGCTTCTTCCGGGGGCTGACACTGACAGACATTACAATGGGTGAGTTGTAGCATCCTATTAAGTGGTCCATCTAATTCGTTTTTCCTTCACCTCCATAGATGATTTGTCACTAGTATAGCACATCTGCACATGGGAGGTTAGGATATGCTTACAAATGCCCAGCCTTATGTGTGAGGATTATAGTATATGTAAGGGGCATTGTTGAATGTGGACGACATTCCCTGTTGTGAATTCTGTTGTCGGGCTCCCTCCTGTGGTCATGAATGGTACTTCGGCTGGTTCTGTCCATGGACTTCCTCTGGTGGGTGTTTCTGAGTTTCACAGGTGACGAGGTTAATTCGTTAGCTGCTGCTCTATTTAACTCCACTTAGATCTTTGCTCCATGCCACCTGTCAATGTTCCAGTATTGGTCTGTTCACTCCTGGATCGTTCTTGTGACCTGTCTTCCCATCAGAAGCTAAGTTCCAGCTTGTATTTCTTGGGTTTGCTATTTTTCTGTCCAGCTTGCTATTTAATTTGTTGTCTTGCTTGCTGGAAGCTCTGGGACGCAGAGGGAGCGCCTTCGCACCGTGAGTCGGTGCGGAGGGTCTTTTTGCGCCCTCTGCGTGGTCTTTTTGTAGGTATTTGTGCTGACCGCAAAGTAACCTTTCCTATCCTCGGTCTGTTCAGTAAGTCGGGCCTCACTTTGCTAAATCTATTTCATCTCTGTGTTTGTATTTTCATCTTTGCTCACAGTCATTATATGTGGGGGGCTGCCTTTTCCTTTGGGGAGTTTCTCTGAGGCAAGATAGGCTTTATTTTTCTATCTTCAGGGCTAGCTAGTTTCTTAGGCTGTGCCGAGTTGCATAGGGAGCGTTAGGCGCAATCCACGGCTATTTCTAGTGTGTTTGATAGGTTTAGGGATTGCGGTCAGCAGAGTTCCCACGTCCCAGAGCTCGTCCTTATTATCAGTAACTATCAGGTCATTCCGTGTGCTCTTAACAACCAGGTCCATTATTGTCCTGACCACCAGGTCATAACAGTACAGGTGGCCCAAAGTACTAATGCATCTCAATAGAGGGATAAGAGAAGTTCTGAGACCATTTTTTTTTCTTTGCAGTGTGTTTTGTCTCTATTTTCCCCTTTACCTCTGGGTGGTTCAGGACACTGGTGTAAACATGGACATTCAAGGTCTGTCCTCTTGGATGGATAATCTCACTACAAGGATACAGAGCATTCAAGATTTTGTGGTTCAGAATCCGATGTCAGAGCCTAGGATTCCAATTCCTGATTTGTTTTTTGGTGATAGATCTAAGTTCTTGAATTTCAAAAATAATTGTAAATTGTTTCTTGCCTTGAAACCTCGCTCCTCAGGTGACCCTGTTCAACAAGTAAAGATCATTATTTCTTTGTTACGTGGTGACCCTCAAGACTGGGCATTTTCCCTTGCGCCAGGAGATCCGGCATTGCGTGATGTTGATGCGTTTTTCCTGGCGCTCGGATTGCTTTATGACGAACCTAATTCAGTGGATCAGGCAGAGAAAATCTTGCTGGCTCTGTGTCAGGGTCAGGATGAAGCGGAGATATATTGTCAGAAGTTTAGAAAGTGGTCTGTGCTCACTCAGTGGAATGAATGTGCCCTGGCAGCAATCTTCAGAAAGGGTCTCTCTGAAGCCCTTAAGGATGTCATGGTGGGGTTTCCCATGCCTGCTGGTCTGAATGAGTCTATGTCCTTGGCCATTCAGATCGATCGATGCTTGCGTGAGCGTAAAGCTGTGCACCATTTGGCGGTACTATCTGAGCATGGGCCTGAGCCTATGCAATGTGATAGGACTTTGACCAGAACTGAACGGCAAGAACACAGACGTCGGAATGGGCTATGTTTTTACTGTGGTGATTCCACTCATGCTATCTCCGATTGTCCTAAGTGCACTAAGCGGTTCGCTAGGTCTGCCACCATTGGTATGGTACAGTCTAAATTTCTATTGTCTGTTACTCTGATTTGCTCTTTGTCATCCCATTCTGTTATGGCATTTGTGGATTCAGGCGCTGCCCTGAATTTGATGGACTTGGAGTATGCTAGGCGCTTTGGTTTTTTCTTGGAGCCCTTGCAGTATCCTATTCCATTGAGAGGAATTGATGCTACGCCTTTGGCCAAGAATAAGCCTCAGTATTGGACCCAATTGACCATGTGCATGGCTCCTGCACATCAGGAGGATATCCGCTTTCTGGTGTTGCATAATCTGCATGATGTGGTCGTTTTGGGGTTGCCATGGCTACAGGTTCATAATCCAGTATTGGACTGGAAATCTATGTCTGTATCCAGCTGGGGTTGCCAGGGGGTACATGGTGATGTTCCATTTTTGTCTATTTCGTCTTCCACTCCTTCTGAAGTTCCAGAGTTTTTGTCGGATTATCGGGATGTATTTGATGAGCCCAAAGCCAGTGCCCTACCTCCTCATAGGGATGGCGATTGTGCAATTAATTTGATTCCTGGTAGTAAGTTTCCTAAGGGCCGATTGTTCAATTTATCTGTGCCAGAACACGCCGCTATGCGGAGTTATATAAAGGAATCCTTGGAGAAAGGCCATATTCGCCCGTCGTCATCACCGTTAGGAGCAGGGTTCTTTTTTGTGGCCAAGAAGGATGGTTCTTTGAGACCTTGTATTGATTACTGCCTTCTTAATAAAATTACAGTCACATTTCAGTACCCCTTGCCGTTGCTGTCTGATTTGTTTGCTCATATTAAAGGGGCTAGTTGGTTCACCAAGATAGATCTTCGAGGGGCGTATAATCTTGTGCGTATTAAACAAAGCGATGAATGGAAAACAGCATTTAATACGCCTGAGGGCCATTTTGAGTACCTGGTTATGCCATTCGGGCTTTCCAATGCTCCATCAGTATTTCAGTCCTTTATGCATGACATCTTCCGAGAGTACCTGGATAAATTCCTGATTGTGTATTTGGATGATATTTTGGTCTTTTCGGATGATTGGGAGTCTCATGTGAAGCAGGTCAGAATGGTGTTCCAGGTCCTTCGTGCGAATTCCTTGTTTGTGAAGGGGTCAAAGTGTCTCTTTGGAGTTCAGAAGGTTTCATTTTTGGGGTTCATTTTTTCCCCTTTTACTATCGAGATGGACCCTGTTAAAGTCCAGGCCATTTACGATTGGACTCAGCCGACATCTGTGAAGAGCCTGCAAAAGTTCCTGGGCTTTGCTAATTTTTATCGGCGCTTCATCGCTAATTTTTCTACTGTTGCTAAACCGTTGACTGATTTGACCAAGAAGGGTGCTGATGTGGTCAATTGGTCTTCTGCAGCTGTAGAGGCTTTTCAGGAGTTGAAGCGTCGTTTTTCTTCTGCCCCTGTGTTGTGCCAGCCAGATGTTTCGCTTCCGTTTCAGGTTGAGGTTGATGCTTCTGAGATTGGAGCAGGGGCTGTTTTGTCGCAAAGAAGTTCTGAGGGCTCGGTGATGAAGCCATGTGCTTTCTTTTCTAGAAAGTTTTCGCCTGCTGAGCGTAACTATGATGTTGGTAATCGTGAATTGTTGGCCATGAAGTGGGCATTCGAGGAGTGGCGTCATTGGCTGGAAGGAGCCAAGCATTGCGTGGTGGTCTTGACAGATCACAAGAATTTGACTTATCTTGAGTCTGCCAAACGGTTGAATCCGAGACAGGCTCGATGGTCATTATTTTTCTCCTGTTTTGATTTTGTGGTTTGTGATCGCTTTTCTAAGATGGTCCATTTGGTACCTTTGTCTAAATTGCCTTCCTCCTCTGATTTGGTGCCATTATTTTTCCAGCATGTGGTTCGTTTACATGGTATCCCGGAGAACATCGTTTCTGACAGAGGTTCCCAGTTTGTTTCAAGGTTTTGGCGATCCTTTTGTGCTAGGATGGGCATTGATTTGTCTTTTTCCTCGGCTTTCCATCCTCAGACAAATGGCCAAACCGAACGAACTAATCAAACTTTGGAAACATATCTGAGATGCTTTGTTTTTGCTGATCAGGATGATTGGGTGTCCTTTTTGCCGTTGGCTGAGTTCGCCCTTAATAATCGGGCCAGCTCGGCTACTTTGGTTTCGCCGTTTTTCTGCAATTCTGGTTTCCATCCTCGTTTCTCTTCAGGGCAGGTTGAGTCTTCAGACTGTCCTGGTGTAGATACTGTGGTGGATAGGTTGCAGCAGATTTGGACTCATGTGGTGGACAATTTGACATTGTCCCAGGAGAAGGCTCAACGTTTCGCTAACCGCCGGCGCTGTGTGGGTCCCCGACTTCATGTTGGGGATTTGGTTTGGATGTCGTCTCGTTATGTTCCTATGAAGGTTTCCTCTCCTAAGTTTAAGCCTCGTTTCATGGGTCCGTATAAGATTTCTGAGGTTATCAATCCTGTGTCATCTCGTTTGGCCCTTCCTGCTTCTTTTGCCATCCATAATGTGTTCCATAGGTCGTTATTGCGGAGATACGTGGAGCCTGTGGTTCCATCCGTTGATCCTCCTGCCCCGGTGTTAGTTGAGGGGGAGTTGGAGTATGTGGTGGAGAAGATTTTGGATTCTCGTGTTTCGAGACGGAAACTCCAGTACCTGGTCAAGTGGAAGGGTTATGGTCAGGAAGATAATTCCTGAGTTTTTGCCTCTGATGTTCATGCTGCCGATCTGGTTTGTGCCTTTCATTTGGCTCATCCTGGTCAGCCTGGGGGCTCTGGTGAGGGTTCGGTGACCCCTCCTCAAGGGGGGAGGGTTACTGTTGTGAATTCTGTTGTCGGGCTCCCTCCTGTGGTCATGAATGGTACTTCGGCTGGTTCTGTCCATGGACTTCCTCTGGTGGGTGTTTCTGAGTTTCACAGGTGACAAGGTTAATTCGTTAGCTGCTGCTCTATTTAACTCCAATTAGATCTTTGCTCCATGCCACCTGTCAATGTTCCAGTATTGGTCTGTTCACTCCTGGATCGTTCTTGTGACCTGTCTTCCCATCAGAAGCTAAGTTCCAGCTTGTATTTCTTGGGTTTGCTATTTTTCTGTCCAGCTTGCTATTTAATTTGTTGTCTTGCTTGCTGGAAGCTCTGGGACGCAGAGGGAGCGCCTCCGCACCGTGAGTCGGTGCGGAGGGTCTTTTTGCGCCCTCTGCGTGGTCTTTTTGTAGGTATTTGTGCTGACCGCAAAGTAACCTTTCCTATCCTCGGTCTGTTCAGTAAGTCGGGCCTCACTTTGCTAAATCTATTTCATCTCTGTGTTTGTATTTTCATCTTTGCTCACAGTCATTATATGTGGGGGGCTGCCTTTTCCTTTGGGGAGTTTCTCTGAGGCAAGGTAGGCTTTATTTTTCTATCTTCAGGGCTAGCTAGTTTCTTAGGCTGTGCCGAGTTGCATAGGGAGCGTTAGGCGCAATCCACGGCTATTTCTAGTGTGTTTGATAGGTTTAGGGATTGCGGTCCTTATTATCAGTAACTATCAGGTCATTCCGTGTGCTCTTAACAACCAGGTCCATTATTGTCCTGACCACCAGGTCATAACAATTCCCGTTGTGTATGCTCATACACCCTGTCTGTTATTTCAGTTGTGTTGCTCTTTCCCCTCATGATTTGTTGCTTTTACCTTTTATGTCTGTTAAGTATATTGTGTTGACTTTGGATGTATTAATAAAATTATATATTTATATCTGATTAAACTGTGGTAGGACATTTACTCCTGTTTTTGGTCGTGGTTGGGATTCATAGTATTCTTGGAGTGTCCTGTGATGTTTTATCGGTAGTCTATCTACGTGGCAATCTGCCTTTTGGATGTATTTGTGTAGACTTCAGTGGTTCTTATATCTATAGTCCTCCATACAGTATTATGTGCATCATATAGTCCTCCATACAGTATTCTGGATACCACATAGTCCTCCATACAGTATTATGGGCACCACATAGTCCTCCATACAGTATTACTGCCATCACATAGACCTCCATACAGTATTAGGGGCATCATATAGTCCTCCATACAGTATTATGGATACCACATAGTCCTCCATACAGTATTATGGGCACCACATAGTCCTTCATACAGTATTATGGGCATCACATAGACCTCCATACAGTATTAGGGGCATCATATAGTCCTCCATACAGTATTATGGATACCACATAGTCCTCCATACAGTATTATGTGCATCATATAGTCCTCCATACAGTATTATGGATACCACATAGTTCTCCATACAGTATTATGGGCACCACATAGTCCTTCATACAGTATTATGGGCATCACATAGACCTCCATACAGTATTATGGATACCACATAGTCCTCCATACAGTATTATGGCCACTGTATGGAGGACATATATTGCTCTATACACTATTTCATCTGATACTGTTTCCAACCGGAGGGATTCAATATATTTCCAAATTTTGGAAAGCATTTTGTGCTCGCTTATGGATTCATCTTTCATTCTCATCCCCTTTTTTATGCACAGTCTAATGGGCCAACTGAAAGAGTGAACCAGAATCTTGTGACATCTTAGGTGCTCTGTGTCCAAAAATCACGAAGATTGGGTTTCTTACTTACCTATACCTGTTTTCGCTGTGGATAACCATCGTCATGAACCTACTGGATAGTCCCCATTCTTCAGGGCATAAGATTTTCATCTTCAGACCTGCTCCTTCAATAGGCATCTTTCTTGAGCAGTACCTGAGAAGGAACAGTTTTCTTCATCTATTACATCAGTATGGCAAGGTATTTTTAATAATTTGAAGATGATGGCGTCCAAATATAAGAATTTGGCTGATCGCAGACACTTGGTGAGTCGGGACCTGTGTGCTGGTGACTTGGCACGGTTGTTCTCAAGAACATTAAGTTGAAGTTTCCTGGGAACTGAGACCCAGGTTCATCGGCCCCTTCGAGATAGTTGCCATCATTAACCCAGTAGCATTTCCCCTTGCTTTGTCAAACGCTTCTAAGATTCATAATGTGTTTCACTGATCACTTCTCAAAAAATCATTGCTTCCACAGATCTATCTCCACCACCACCTATCCCAGCCATTGTTGATGGGAATCTGAAATTCCAGATAGCAAAGATTGTCGATTCTCACTTTGTACTCCAGTCTCTTCAATATTGGACACATTGTAAGGGTTACGGTTCTAAAAAGAGAATATGGGTACCAAGATATGGATTTATGTGATCAGGTTGGTCTGGTCTTTTCACGCTTCACATCCAGATATAACTGGTTCTGAGGTTCCGGAGTTCCCTCTTAGGAGGGGGTATACTGTGACGGGGATACTTAGTAACATAGTAACATAGTAACATAGTTAGTAAGGCCGAAAAAAGACATTTGTCCATCCATTTCAGCCTATATTCCATCATAATAAATCCCCAGATCTACGTCCTTCTACAGAACCTAATAATTGTATGATACAATATTGTTCTGCTCCAGGAAGACATCCAGGCCTCTCTTGAACCCCTCGACTGAGTTCGCCATCACCACCTCCTCAGGCAAGCAATTCCAGATTCTCACTGCCCTAACAGTAAAGAATCCTCTTCTATGTTGGTGGAAAAACCTTCTCTCCTCCAGACGCAAAGAATGCCCCCTTGTGCCCGTCACCTTCCTTGGTATAAACAGATCCTCAGCGAGATATTTGTATTGTCCCCTTATATACTTATACATGGTTATTAGATCGCCCCTCAGTCTTCTTTTTTCTAGACTAAATAATCCTAATTTCGCTAATCTATCTGGGTATTGTAGTTCTCCCATCCCCTTTATTAATTTTGTTGCCCTCCTTTGTACTCTCTCTAGTTCCATTATATCCTTCCTGAGCACCGGTGCCCAAAACTGGACACAGTACTCCATGTGCGGTCTAACTAGGGATTTGTACAGAGGCAGTATAATGCTCTCATCATGTGTATCCAGACCTCTTTTAATGCACCCCATGATCCTGGTTGCCTTGGCAGCTGCTGCCTGGCACTGGCTGCTCCAGGTAAGTTTATCATTAACTAGGATCCCCAAGTCCTTCTCCCTGTCAGATTTACCCAGTGGTTTCCCATTCAGTGTGTAATGGTGATATTGATTCCTTCTTCCCATGTGTATAACCTTACATTTATCATTGTTAAACCTCATCTGCCACCTTTCAGCCCAAGTTTCCAACTTATCCAGATCCATCTGTAGCAGAATACTATCTTCTCTTGTATTAACTGCTTTACATAGTTTTATATCATCTGCAAATATCGATATTTTACTGTGTAAACCTTCTACCAGATCATTAATGAATATGTTGAAGAGAACAGGTCCCAATACTGACCCCTGCGGTACCCCACTGGTCACAGCGACCCAGTTAGAGACTATACCATTTATAACCACCCTCTGCTTTCTATCACTTAGCCAGTTACTAACCCATTTACACACATTTTCCCCCAGACCAAGCATTCTCATTTTGTGTACCAACCTCTTGTGCGGCACGGTATTAAACGCTTTGGAAAAATCGAGATATACCACGTCCAATGACTCACCGTGGTCCAGCCTATAGCTTACCTCTTCATAAAAACTGATTAGATTGGTTTGACAGGAGCGATTTCTCATAAACCCATGCTGATATGGAGTTAAACAGTTATTCTCATTGAGATAATCCAGAATAACATCCCTCAGAAACCCTTCAAATATTTTACCAACAATAGAGGTTAGACTTACTGGCCTATAATTTCCAGGTTCACTTTTAGAGCCCTTTTTGAATATTGGCACCACATTTGCTATGCGCCAGTCCTGCGGAACAGACCCTGTCGCTATAGAGTCCCTAAAAATAAGAAATAATGGTTTATCTATTACATTACTTAGTTCTCTTAGTACTCGTGGGTGTATGCCATCCGGACCCGGAGATTTATCTATTTTAATCTTATTTAGCCGGTTTCGCACCTCTTCTTAGGTTAGATTGGTGACCCTTAATATAGGGTTTTCATTGTTCCTTGGAATTTCACCTAGCATTTCATTTTCCACCGTGAATACCGTGGAGAAGAAGGTGTTTAATATGTTAGCTTTTTCCTCGTCATCTACAACCATTCTTTCCTCACTATTTTTTAAGGGGCCTACATTTTCAGTTTTTATTCTTTTACTATTGATATAGTTGAAGAACAGTTTGGGATTAGTTTTACTCTCCTTAGCAATGTGCTTCTCTGTTTCCTTTTTGGCAGCTTTAATTAGTTTTTTAGATAAAGTATTTTTCTCCCTATAGTTTTTTAGAGCTTCAATGGTGCCATCCTGCTTTAGTAGTGCAAATGCTTTCTTTTTACTGTTAATTGCCTGTCTTACTTCTTTGTTTAGCCACATTGGGTTTTCCCTATTTCTAGTCCTTTTATTCCCACAAGGTATAAACCGCTTACACTGCCTATTTAGGATGTTCTTAAACATTTCCCATTTATTATCTGTATTCTTATTTCTGAGGATATTGTCCCAGTCTACCAGATTAAGGGCATCTCTAAGCTGTTCAAACTTTGCCTTCCTAAAGTTCAGTGTTTTTGTGACTCCCTGACAAGTCCCCCTAGTGAAAGACAGGTGAAACTGTACAATATTGTGGTCGCTATTTCCTAGATGCCCGACCACCTGCAGATTTGTTATTCTGTCAGGTCTATTAGATAGTATTAGGTCTAAAAGTGCTGCTCCTCTGGTTGGATTCTGCACCAATTGTGAAAGATAATTTTTCTTGGTTATTAGCAGAAACCTGTTGCCTTTATGGGTTTCACAGGTTTCTGTTTCCCAGTTAATATCCGGGTAGTTAAAGTCCCCCATAACCAGGACCTCATTATGGGTTGCAGCTTCATCTATCTGCTTTAGAAGTAGACTTTCCATGGTTTCTGTTATATTTGGGGGTTTGTAACAGACCCCAATGAGAATTTTGTTACCATTTTTCCCTCCATGAATTTCGACCCATATGGACTCTACATCCTCATTTCCTTCGCTAATATCCTCCCTTAAAGTGGACTTTAGACAAGACTTTACATAGAGACAAACCCCTCCTCCTCTCCGATTTTTACGATCCTTTCTAAACAGACTGTAACCCTGTAAGTTAACTGCCCAGTCATAGCTTTCATCTAACCATGTCTCGGTTATTCCCACTATGTCAAAGTTACCTGTAGATATTTCTGCTTCTAGTTCTTCCATCTTGTTTGTCAGGCTTCTGGCGTTTGCGAGCATGCAGTTTAGAGGATTTTGTTTTGTTCCAATCTCCTCGCTGTGGATTGTTTTAGAAATGTTCTTACCTCCCTTCTGAGTATGTTTTCCTGGGTCTTCTTTGTTCAAGTCTAATGTTTTTCTTCCCGTCCCCTCTTCTTCTAGTTTAACGCCCTCCTGATGAGTGTAGCGAGTCTTCTGGCGAATGTGTGTTTCCCAGGTTTGTTGAGGTGTAGTCCGTCTCTGGCGAGGAGTCCATCGTACAAGTAATTCACACCGTGGTCCAGGAATCCGAATCCTTGTTGTCTGCACCATCGTCTTAGCCAGTTGTTTGCATCAAGGATCCTGTTCCATCTCCTGGTGCCATGCCCGTCTACTGGAAGGATAGAAGAAAAAACTACCTGTGCATCCAGTTCCTTTACTTTCTTCCCCAACTCTTCAAAGTCCTTGCAGATTGTCGTTAGGTCCTTCCTTGCCGTGTCATTGGTGCCAACATGTATCAGAAGAAATGGGTGGATGTCCTTGGAGCTGAAGAGCTTTGGTATCCTATCGGTCACATCCTTGATCATCGCACCTGGAAGGCAGCATACTTCTCTTGCAGTTATGTCCGGTCTGCAGATGGCTGCTTCTGTGCCTCTCAGTAGTGAGTCTCCCACCACCACCACTCTTCGTTGCTTCTTGGCTGTACTATTTGCTGTCACTTGTTGCTGTGTGCCCTTTTCTTTTTTGCTTGCTGGTATTGCTTCATCCTTAGGTGTGCCATCTTCATCCTCTACAAAGATTTGATATCGGTTCTTCAGTTGTGTGGTTGGTGATTTCTCCATGGTCTTCTTGCTTCTTTTGGTCACATGCTTCCACTCATCTGCTTTTGGAGGTTCTCTAAAACTTTTTTCACCTTCTGTGACCAGTAGAGATGCTTCTGTTCTGTCTAGAAAGTCTTCATTCTCTTTGATGAGTTTCAAAGTTGCTATTCTTTCTTTCAGACCCCGCACCTTTTCTTCTAAAAGGGCCACTAGTCTACACTTCTGACAGGTGAAATTTGATTCTTCTTCTGGTCGATCTGTGAACATGTAGCACATGCTGCAGCTCACCATGTAGGTTGTCACATCTGCCTTGTTGCTCCTAGATCCTGCTGACTTGCTGTGTGTTTTCCTTCTTGTGTAATCTACTCAGCCAAGCTCTCTTGCAATAATGTCCTACAGGCAAAAAGGTTTGGTGATGCTTTCCAAGCAGCTGGTCCCGGCTGTACCCAACGATCTTCTAGCTTAGGGAGACTCCTTGCTTTTCCCAGAAGGCTCCTGGAATATGCAAATTAGCCTCCTCTAGCTTGAATACCTGGTTCATCTGATACCACGACAGAGATGGGTCAGAAGATCGCAACATCTGGTCAAACGAAATCTTGTACTAAACATCTGTCTGGCCTTTGATGCACTCCTTCCTACAGCAGCCATTTTCCTGGTTGCTAGAAGCAACGTCCTGCTGTAGTGATCCTAGTCCTGGGCTTGCATTCCTAATATCAGCCAAACAGGCAAATTTACTAGGTTGTGCCAGATCCGGACGGGCGTACAGGGCAGATTAAAATGTTTTTAAAATATTGGTTGTCACATCTCTACAAAAGCGCAGTGAAAAGTGATTTAAACGTTAAATTTACCACCAAAATGGTATCAATAAAAATGTCAGCTCGCCAAGTAAAAAAAAATCAAGCCCTCAACCTCAAAGAACAAATACGTTATGTGTCTCAGAATATGGGGACACAAACCAATTATTACAAATTTCTGATGTTTATTTTTCACCACTGAAATTAAATTAAAAATAAATATATATATATATATATATGTGGATGTTTGGTATTGCCGTAATGGTACTGACCTGGACAATCATGCTTCCATTTTTAACAAAATAAATGAAAAAACAAAAAGGGCGGCATTGGGGAGGTCTATTTTTCCCACCAATATACCGCACTTGGATTTTTTTTCTGTTTTTCAATATTTTAGATGTTAAAGTGAATGGTGCCATTCAAGACTAAAACTCTTCCCATGAAAAACCAAGCTCTTGTACGGAGATGGAAATGGAAAATTACAAGATATGGTTCCTGCAAGAAAGGGAGCAAATCAAATGAAAAATGCAAAAATTAAAGTTTGCTCCATTGTGTAACCTCCAAGTATTTAATAAATAATCCATTAGGAATTCTGCATATTGTCTGCTCAGCGAAGACAGAATCCTCGAATCACATGGGCTTGCAGGTGCAGGCTACGTCTCTCTTGGTGAACTTTGCCTGGCTGTATAACATTCTTTTCTTTTCATCTGTTCAGCTTCTTCTCTCAGGATCCTGTGGTGACACCATGTCTGGTGAGACTTCATTTTCACAAATTGTTTTTGTACCTGCCTTGGCTGAAGATTATGAAGCAGTGATGTCCATCTCCAGAGGGATTTACAACGGAACGGACTACTTGCCTTTTAAGTATCACGCTTGGCTGAAGGACCCACAGAGAAGAATGTTTCTGGCCAAGTGTGAAGGAAAAGTGGTAAGTAAAGGGCAATAGAAAAATAGCAAATTTAGGGATCAGGCATGTCGAAACCCAACAAGCCAAATCCATTCCTTCTTCTCCTCGGCCATCAGTGAGAAGTTAAAGACCACCATACACAATAGTCAACTGGTCTCTACTATGAACATTTGGCACTGACTGGGCAAATATATTTTATGATAGATATACATTGAGATTTACATATAAGAACCTGTCAAGAGGCTTAAAAAGATTCTGGGGGTGACTATTTTTTAAAGTACGACCACTTTGATTTTTGGGTCCAAATTATTGGGTCCCATTTTTTTTTCTCAATGACTTGTTTATTTGACCAGTGCTCCTCACTGCCCTGGCTTCTCACATCCTAACAAATGTGGCAGTTTCGAAAAGTGAATTGTAGTCCCAGAACTTTCTTTGTCTAACAGGACTTATACCACAGACAGAATAGCAGGGGAAAGCGCTGCCGGCGCTCTACACCAACTCAATTATCCCCTCCCACGCCATGGTCAATAGCGACCGTAGAATATAAGTAGTATGACAGAGGGAGATTGCTCCCTCTGTCACTGCATCAGCTCCCACAATGTGATTTCAAAGAGCCAATATCGATATGGATATTTGCTATGGGAACAAGAGGTCTAACAAAAGCCTAATGTTCTGCCATAGATCAAGCCTTAATAAATCGTGTATAAGGCCTCATTCACACAGGAGTATTTTTGATCAGTATTAGATCCAAAACCAGGAGTGTCACCAAAACACAGAAGAGGTGTCCATGTTTTGTAGACCCAGGGCCCCATTAGTGGAAGAAATAGTATGCGGAATCGCTTAGCGAGTAGTGAGACTGTTTTTGCCTGACAGCCGCGACACATGCATCTACGGTGTCGGACACCTGATTATCGGGAGAGATCCATGTATCCGGGTTACCGAGGCAGATATTTGGGAAGCACTATAGCTATTTGGGTGAGCTCTTATCTGAAGCTATTCGATCAACCCTATTCACCCTGCCTCACAGAAAAATTAAATAAAAAATTATCAAAAAGTTTAAAAAAAAACTACATCTCATTATGCAAGAAAACAATCTCTAATATACCCATGTAATAAAAAATATATATTTTTGATATAACTTTATCATTTTTTTAAGTACGGTAGTTTTTTTGTGTGCTAAAGTAGGAAAAAATAAAAATGCTGTAAATTACATATCAGTGTAATTGTATTCACCCATACTCTAATATCATTATTTGTTCGACATAGTGAATGGTAAAAATAAAATAGCCAAAAAGTGTTCAAAAAGTCAAGTCGCGTGTACCCAAAAATATCAGTGAAATCTAGAGTTTGTCCTTCCAAAAATTATCCCTCAATGAAAAAAAAGTGGGTGTCAGAAAATGGTGTCCAAAAAAATGTTTTTCTATTTAAAGGGATGGTCTTATACCTCTAATGCCCTTTATAAATACCCAACTCAAAGCCCTAACCACTTTTGTAATTTATTTTATTATAAAATTTCCTATCTTTCTACCCATACATACCCATATTTTTTCTTCACTTCCTGTCACATTTTGTTTTGATCTTCCACATTTTTTCAGTCTCTGCCGCCCACATCTTCAGTGGCTACCACATTTCATCTGTCCATATGCTCACCTTCCGTGGCTACCCCCATACTTAATTTGTCCCCACCCTCACCTTCAGTGGCTCCCACCACACTTCATTTGTCTCACACCTGCAGTTGCTGCCACACTTCTTCTGTCCCTGCCGCCCACATCTTTACTGGCTGCCACCACATTTCATCTGTCCACATTCCCCACATCTTCGGTGATTGGCTTCACACTTCTTCTGTCCCATCTGCACCTTCAGTGGCTGCCATCACACTTCATCTGTCCCCACTCGCACCTTCAGTGGCTGCCTCCACACTTCTGTCTACTGCCCACATCTTCATTGGATGCCACCATACTTCATCTGTCCCCATTGCCCACATCTTCAGTGGCTGCCTCCACATTTCGTCTGTCCCTCCCAGCACCTTCAGTGGCTACCTCCACACTTCTTCTCTCCACATTGCCTACTTATTCAGTGGCTGCCTCCACACTTCATTTGTCACCACGTGCACCTTCTTTGGTTTCTTCCACATTTCATCTGTCCATGCCTGCACCTTTAGTAGCTGTCTCCACACTTCGTCTGTCCCTCCCAGCACCTTCAGTGGCTACCTCCACATTTCTTCTCTGCCCATTGCCCTCATATTCAGTGGCTGCCTCCACGCTTCATTTGTCACCACATGCGCCTTCATTGGTTTCTTCCACATTTCATCTGTCCATGCTTGCACCTTTAGTAGCTGCCTCCAATCTTCTGTCCCTACCACCCGCAGCTTCGGTCATTACCGCCTCAGTGGTAATACAAGCTGGGGTGAGCGACACCAGTGAAACCCCACCGCTTCTATCACCACCCTCAAAGGACAAGTTATAATTAGGTGGGACTAGTGCTGCTTCCTGATGATGATTTGTTTGAGGTCAGTGATGGAAACTGTGGGTCGGCGCTGGTGTCACTCACCCTACTTCTATCTCTGCACCCTGTTGACATATTATTTCAGGGCAAGAGATAGTGGTAACAGTGGTGGAAAGCCGTGAGGCATGCAGGCATGGGGACTCGAACATATTTTTCAAGCGGGCTGAAGACACCCGGTTAGCACACAATCGTACTTGGATAACACCTTATCCAAGCACATTCGCTGATCACTAATTATTACTTTGCAATTTTAACTAAGTATAATGACATATGCATCAGCAGTTTATCTCAATGACAAATTTATTTCAATGTTTTGGTCTTACATTTGTCTAATTTCCTGTGACGTAGTCATCAATAGTGGGTTGGCAGCGATATTTCAACACACGGCAACAGTTCCTTCATTAAAACAAATCCATCTCTGGTTTATTATATAATCATAAACCACTATGTCCGCACCTGAACATTACGGTACCGACAGACAGTCCATTTTTAGATGAGGTTACGTTCATACCTGACGCCTGTCAGTTCGCAATTCCCCAGGCTTTGCGTTACCTGCTTAACCGATACACAGGTTTGCTAGTCTGGATTCGTATGGGTCTTGTCAGCAGTTCGGATCCTCCGTGCTCCCTGGACTCTCAGGAGTTCCAGCCAGCTCCAGTCTCACACATGACCATCTCCTCATGTGGTGCAACCAGGAAACATATAGGACCTTCCTGACTTCACAGGAGCACACCCCATGGAAGGTATGTGGTTAACCAGTCCCACCCATCACTTTCTTGTTAACCCTTAAATCCAGCCCTTTACTAAAATACCGGTTTGTGAGACTACAAAGACCCAGCAATCTATCCTGGATTTAGATCACAGCAGACCTTTTTCCATGCGATACATACCTGTCTCTGAGAATAATTTCATTTGAATTGTTAGTGTGCAAAATTAGAACTAAGTCCATTGTTCTGAGCGTCGGTAGTGTGCTAAAATCAAATGACAATGGCATGAACAGTAGCAACTTGTAGAATTATAACTAAGCCCAATGTCATGCGCTGTGATGGTTGGTGAAAATAGAACTACAGTAAGTCCAATGCCGTGTAGTTGTGGTCTGCAAATCTCCAGATCTGACAAACATGGCATGCGCACTGAAGATATACTGTCATTATCGGACAGAGTTTGGGACCTACCGTATATACAATGGGTAGTTTGAATGGTGCAAGCAAAGGTATATCAGTGATGCGATTGGATGGTGCATTTAACCAATAGATAAGGATGTCATCAGTGATGTGCAGCGGCGCATGCGCGGATGCATCCTCAATAGGATCCGATTGGACAATAAGTATAACCAATGGATGTCAGTGCCTCTGATGACGCAGATGGCGTCTGACGCCGAAAACAGGGCCAGTAGCAACTTCTGAATGAAAATTCATCACGTCTATTTTGAATATCTTCTTAATTGCGAGAAACAGCAAGATTAATGAACAACTAGACAAAGCGCTAATTGAGATTACAAAATGTATTAATCAATTGGAATTCAGTAGACGAATCCTATTTGCAAAAAAATAAATTAGTATTTTAAAAGGGAAATTAAGGAGCAAAAATATCGGAAGCATATTAGAGATCTAAACGATTTCGAGACAGGACATGGGCACAAAGGATTAAAACTAGGAATATCAGACCTTATAATAACAGTTCACGTTATACTGATATTTCCGAAACTGACAATTCAGGGTCAGAAAGTATAGAGACTGCAAATCGAGTAGGAACTAAGAGAAAAAGTGGTCCTAAGAGAGATATTAAAACCCCTGCATGTAAATCATGGTTAAATATGAGAAAAAATGATTCAGGACAAAAAGTAGGATACATTACAATGTTAGATGGACAATTCTACTCTTATACCACGCAGTCAGCGTGACAATATGAGATCAATGGTTTTCGGTAATGGTACTACTCTACTGGTAAACAGCACCAATAGTACAGAAATAACAGCAATGAATGGGATCAGTGATCCAAATACTTCAATGATATTACAAACAACATTCTACAGCAACATATAACAAACAATATTCAGAATGATTTTATTACCCAGCCTACAACAATGACCACCATGACTCCTTTCTAGTGATGAGCGAACGTGCTCACCACTACTCGTTACTCGCCTGATTATCACTATGCTCGGTGTACTCGGCGAGCTGCGAGCATTTCCGGGATTATTCGGCGGTAACTGGTGTCTCCACCCAGCGTTTTTGGCGGACTTTAGAGACCCAATCACTGTGCAAGGATTGTCTGCCAGGCCATGAAACGCCGCAGCCATCTTTGTTGTGGTCGTGCAGTGATTGGCTGGGCCGTACAGCATCATCCCGAGTATAAGAGACCTGTCGCCGCCCTGCTCACCGCATTCTGTTCCGGATTCAGCGAGAGTAGGGAGAACTGCTGCCGAAATAGGGTCAGAATCGTGGTTTTTAGAGTTAGTGTAGGTCTGCAACTCTTAAATCCACAACTCCTGAAAAAACCAACAGTCCTTTTTAGGGCTAATTTGTGGGTCCCGATTTTGCCACTGTTTTTTCTGTCTGTTACTCAAATTATATACAGCACTATTTAGCCTAAAAAAATATAAAAAGGCCACATATTTGCTAGTGTTGTATTTCCGTGACAGCCCTCATATATCTGCGTGCTCCAAGTTTGGGCATTGTAGGCCGGAGGACCACTTTTTTTGCTGTCTGTTACTCTACTTATATACAGCACTATTTTGCATAAATTAACTTCACAAAAAAGCCCCCTAAATTGAATACAGTCTGTTAGGTCAGGCTGAAGCCTGCCTGGTGTTTGGGTTTGAAAAATCATAGATTTGCAGGCATTCTGATCAGATATTATTTTGCTACCAATAAATATATTTGTGTTGAGCATTTGAAATAGTTCAGTAGTCCATTTAAAAAGGGCAAGGCAAGGGGCAAGGGAAGTGGATGTGATGATGATGGTGCATGCAGAGGACGAGGCCATGGCCAAGGTGAAAGTGGGCAACAACAAAGACCCACATCTTCTCGCTCAACCTTCCTGTCCCAGTTTCTAGGGGACAGCAGCACACCACTATTGAAGCCAGAGCAGTGTGACACAGTTGTTGGTTGGATAGCGGATAATGCTTCCAGTAACTTAGCCACCACCACCACCACATTGTCTTCAACACGGTAAAGTCTGAGTAGCCGTGAGTGTAGACCGGATATTCCTCACCCTGATCCTCCTTCCTCTCACCATGCCAAGTGCCCTGAGAAAACTGATCCCACACTTGGACACTCTGAAGAGCTGTTCAGTTTTCCATTTCAAGATTCAGAACTCTCAGCCAATCAACTTGAAGTGGGGACAGATGAGATCGCATGTAGAGATGCCCAAAGCTTTGACCAGGCCCGGTCACGCGAAGGCAATGGTGGGAAAGTGTCAGAAGAGGTGGACGATGATGAGACACAATTGCCAGAAAGTCAGTAGGAGGAGCAGGGTGCAGATGTGGAAGACGAGGTGGTGGATGACTATGTGACTGACCCAACCTGGCAGGAGGACATGCAGAGCGAGGGCAGTAGCACACATGGGGAAGGAGACATATCACCCCAACAGGCAGGAAGAAGCAGTGTGGTGGCCACCGACAGAAGGCGTGCATCCGTTCCCCGTAACACTAACATGAGGGATGTTGCCATTCCAACTGTTAGATCTTCCCGAGCCTGGTTATTTTTTAAAGACTCTGCTGATAACCCCAAACAGGCCATTTGCAGCACCTGCCATGCCCGCATCAGCAGGGGTAGCAAAACAGCCAGCCTGACCACCACCAGCATGCTCAGGCACATGGCAGTAAAGCACCCGACTTTGTGGGCAGGCTCCAGGACCACTGCCTGAAGGTCACACCACTGCTTCTTCCACTGTTTTGCGTAGAAGCCAACCACCAATACACTGTGCATGTGAAGATGCCTATAGCCCTGCACCTGTTATGGCCCACAGTCAAGCAGCACCATCATCAAGCCCATCCATGTCCTTGACCCAGCACAGCCTTCAGTTGTCTATAACCCAGTCTTTGGAACGCAAGCGGAAATAACCAGCCAACGCCCCACAGGCCACAGTCTAAATTCTAATATTTCTCTGCTTGTGCTAGAAATGCTGCCTTTTAGGCTTGTTGAGATGGAAGCTTTCCGCAACCTGATGATGGCAGCCGTCCCAAGGTACTCAGTCCCCAGTCGCCACTATTTCTCCCGGTGTGCCGTACCGGCATTACACCAGCACGTGTCCCACAACATTACCTGTGCCATCATTCAACAATGTTGTTACAGGGAAAGTCCACCTAACCAGGGACACATGGACAAGTGCTTGTGGGCAGGAATGGTACATTTCACTGACGGCACACTGGGTTAACATAGTGGAAGCCGGGACCCAGTCGGACCTTGGGATGGAACACATCCTCCCTACGTCGAGGATTGCTGGGCCTACATCAATCAGGGTTGCCCCCACAGTCTACAGCTCCTGCACCTCCTCCTCTTCATCCTCCATCTCTGAAATCAACACATCAGTCAGAAGCTGGAAGCACTGCAGCACTGCCTCAGCCAAGCGGCAACAGGCTGTGCTGAAGCTAATTTGCATAGGTGACAAACCGCACAATGCAGAAGAGTTGTGGACAGCGCTGAAAGAGCAGTCAGATGTTTGAATGACACCGCTGAACCTACAGCCAGGCATGGTCGTGTGTGAAATTTTCGTTCTGGGGTTAATAATTTGGCCTTACAGGCAAGTCATTAACCTGCAAAGGATGTGCCTTAACATATTTCTCAGCAAAAAACTTTTTTTTTTGTTTTAGTGTGTTTTTGGTGGCACCGGGAAAAAAGGCATGAATCTTAGAAAAAATTGTTTAAAGCTGTAAACTACAAGTCAGGAATGCTTCCAGTGATGATCCCCATGATGTCCCTGTGTCATTTCAGCAGTGTTTCCATCATTTTCAGACTTTTTTAGACTTTAAAAGGACCCCCTGGATAAAAATACTAGGGTCTCCCATAGACTTATATTTGGCTCGTTGTTCTGGCCGAGTACCCGAGTATTCCAATCTGCTCAACCGGAACAACGAGCACCCGAGCATTTTAGTGCTCACTCATCACTACTCTTTTCCCAATATGTCACGAGTGAGTCATGTCCTCCTGGGAGATCTAGGGGTTGGAAGATCTGCGATTCACAAAACGTAGTGATCTTCTATTTAGCTTGTGTGTTTGTGTCCCATATTAAATGGATTTTGTTTCTTTAACAGGTTAACGACTATATGCTGATCAAAAACTCGCAGGTCCATTTCAGCTGCTTCTAATCAGGTCATTACCTCCCCATATAACCTGGGCCAGACCTAGCTCCTTGGAGATGCTATGTTGAATTGGAGGTCGTTGTCACCACTGTAGATTGTTGCTTGCTGTTTTTGGGTGTATGCTTTCCTCATTGTCCTACTCCCAATTGGTTGGTACATTCCTATCCTTTCCTATATACCTCTACCTTTGATGAGTGTTTGTATGACAGTTAGATGTATAGTCACTTTTGATGATCTGTCTAGTAAAAAATTTTAATTTCTGCCGAGATATTGACCTATTCTTTTAGCACATCCAGATTTGAGGGGTATTGTTGATGGATGTTGGGAGATTAACTTCCGCAGGGCAAAGAATTTATTGCCGAAAGAGTAGCTAGACCATTGAGTTGGCTTGAAAAACATCAGATTGGCTCGAACCCTTGTGGCACCTATCAGATTGGCTCGAACCCTTGTGGCACCTATCAGATTGGCTCGAACCCTTGAGGCACCTGTTCTTTCTGCAAATATTTACCTTGTAAAAAATAATGTATTAATCCTTTAGATAACCATAATTTTTATATTAGGCATCAGATTAACTGCAAATCCAAGGGAGTCATATACTGTACATAGCTAAATGTTCACGTGCAAAATTATACGTAGGGAAAACTATCCAAGAATTTAGGAGAATCTTGAAACACCTTAGTGCTATCAATACAGGAATTGACTCCCCATTTTCACGACATATGAGAAGGATTCCATGCTATAAAACCTATAGAACTGGAATTCTGGGGGAGTTTGAAAAATGCATTTGGGTCCAAGGAAAGGACATTTAGATCAAATCCTATTGCAGGAGGAAGCTAAGTGGATATATAGGCTACATTCTCATGTGTCATTTAGCTATAGTGCCTTCCTTTAAGGGGGCTGGAATTTGTGTCTCCGAAGATGCTGCATGATGACCCAGACGGCATCTGATGCCGAAAACAAGTATTGGCTACCACCTACTCATTCTCAGTATTGTCGCCTTTGAGGAGAAGGTGAGTATAGTTACTGTATGTTTATCCAATCACTAGATGCGTGAATTTCTTGATTAATTATCTTGATTTTGATTGGACAGTCTTGAAAAAAGCATCCAATTGGTTTGGATATCTGCCAATGTCAGAACGAAAACTTTATAAGCCCCGGCACTCCATTTATTTAGCTCATTCAACCCCCTGATGAAGCCTGGTTAGGTGAAACATGTCAGGGAGGATACGAGTTATTCTTAAATAGCTATAGTGGTCTTGTATATAATACTTATCATACATACCCCCACAGTGTGCTATACTAATCAATGGACTGCAACCATTAATTTCGATAATATACAATAGCCAATAGGGTAGTGTCACCTATAGTATAGGAACTTAAGAGAAATCAGAAATACAATGCAATACCTACCACTGTAGTCCTTTTAAACATTAGTTTTGACCACGTTTATTAACAAAAAAAAATAATAAAAGTAAATTTTTAATTGCAATCCCTTAAACTGGGTTTAGATACCCTCCTGCTAATGTGTTAATACGAATTTTCATCCCTAAAGGGTTTGTCAGATAACCTAGTTGGTTATTAATTGTCCATCTGAGAACATCCTATTTGAGGCTCTCGTCAAACGAAACGTCCCAGGAAGTAAAGAAGAAATCTAGAGAATAGCTGCATAGGGATTGATAGGAAATTTGATAATAAAGCTAATTACAAAAGTGTTTAGGGCTTAAAGGGAACTTGTCATCAGGTTTTCCAAGTATAAATGATCGTCACCACCTTTAATCCCTCGTTTACAGTAGTCGAGCATGATGCATATAAGTCCCTAAACCCCCTCTGCCTAGCCGAAAAAATACCTTTTATTGTCCCCCATATGGTCCAGTCCGAGGGGCATCGCTGGTCTTAGTTCGGAGCCTCCTTTCTCTTCGCAAGCGCCGTCCTCCAGCCCTGCTTCATGTGGATTTCCCGTCCTACATCGTCCATACAATGCCCTCAGTCGTGCTCCTGCACTGGTTTACTTCGCTCTGCCCTGCTTAAGGTAGAGGAAAGTCTTGTAATTTGCATGTGTCGGGAGAGGTCAAAGAGCACCGATGACCCACAAAGAAAGCCGGCACATGCGCAGAACAGTACTGTACTCAGCCATCAGCAGGGCAGAACGAAGTAAGGATGGGCAGGTCTGCGATTGGGGAATACTGTGTGGAAGGTGTAGGACGCGTCAACCACATGGAGCAAGAAGGAGAATGGTGATGAAGAGGAGAGAAGAAGCAGGACCAGAGACACCCATCGGACCAGACCGCACCGTGGCGGGGATTATAAAAGGTATTTTTTTGGGATCTGCAGAGGGGTTTCGGGACTTATATACATCTTGCTCGACTGCTGAAAAACAGGGATTAAAGGTAGTGGGAAAACCTGGTGACAAGCTTCCTTTTAAAGATGTATATTTACGAAGGGCTTCCTTCTGATACTGCTACAATACACTAATTGGCAACCTCAATGCCATGAAACCAGCCATAATATCTCTGTAATAGCCACAATGCTACCATGCCAACCCTAATGCCCTATAACAACAATGCCTTCATGACAGACTCATTGGCCTTATACTAGCCTCAATATCTCTATGACATCTACAATACTATGTTAAAAACCAAAATGCTCATTATACTAGCCACTTTTCCTTTATAAAGGGACAATGCACCCCACAGGACAACCAAACAAAAAGTCCCCATGCCACCCATAATACCGGCCAGCCTTACGAACCAACCACCCGTTCTATAAACCAGGCCCATTCTTCCCTCTCGTGGAGGTCTTCAAGATGAAAAGGACTGTTGGTGGAGCATAATAAGGAAAGCTCTACTTGCCATTGACTAATCAGTATTATGAGAGTCATCTTGGCACAGGGCAGCCAAACAAAAAGTCCCCATGCCACCCATAATACCGGCCAGCCTTACGAACCAACCACCCGATTCTATAAACCAGGCCCATTCTTGCCTCTCGTGGAGGTCTTCAAGATGAAAAGGACTGTTGGTGGAGCATAATAAGGTAAGCTCTACTTGCCATTGACTAATCAGTATCATGAGAGTCATCTTGGCACAGGGCAGCCAAATAAAAAGTCCCCATGCCACCCATAATACCGGCCAGCCTTACGAACCAACCACCCAATTCTATAAACCAGGCCCATTCTTGCCTCTCGTGGAGGTCTTCAAGATGAAAAGGACTGTTGGTGGAGCATAATAAGGTAAGCCCTACTTGCCATTGACTAATCAGTATCATGAGAGTCATCTTGGCAATACTCCACCCAATTTTCTTCTTTATCCAGATGCCTACAACATACTTAGCACCTCGAGAACACACCGCGAGTGCTCTTAACCCTCCATAGTTGAACCCTTTTTGGTTATCCCTTAGTTAGTAGCTTTCAGAGAGCATTTTCCCTTATCACAAGTAGTAATCCTTCCTAGCCACCTACTCGTAATTTAAAAGCCTTTCGCTTATTGTCCTTTTTTGCTAGACATTGATCATGGACTTTTTTTTTGTTCAATGACTGAGAGAGGAAGAACTGTGAAAAATAACGCAGAAAATAATCTACTTTCTTTGTCCATATCCATCAACCTTTAAGAAAGGACGTAAGCGTCTCCATGCGTCTCCATAGAGATAAATGATTTCCGCATCAGTTTCCATTTCTCCTTCATTCATCTGTCAAACTGGGAATGGTGGTGACACATAATAGACTCAATTGCGCTCTATCAAATATCAAGCATGGGGGGGTAGATCTAAACTATAGCAAACATGGAATTTGTAGCCCTTAAAGAACTATATTGAGGTCTATTTATTGTAAAAGTCTTTTTTTTTTTTTTTTACAAATCTTGGGGTTTTTCCCAACTGAAAAATTTGACAAAATTAACATTGCTGAATTAAGGTTCCACAAAGCCCCTAAGCAAAACATGTAGTGGGGGCTCATATTTTTTATTTTGCATCTGTTGGACGACCTTTATTTTTTCCAATCCTGTAGGAATTTAACTGCCTTGGTCAAAGATGTTGAGTGGTGTAGACCCCACAGATCCCTAAGTTTGTGACCCAGTCACCTCTATATTGTCCCACTGTGCCCAAACCTTACAGTTGACTGGAGACTGTTAGAAGCTACCAGCGTCGGACTGGCCATCTGGAAAATGCCAGAAGGGTCTGTCTGACCATGGTGAGCATTCTGTGCTATGCTATTAACAGAATTGGCCTATACTGTTAATAGTTACGATGGAGCACAGAGCCACCAACTCCGTCTCTTACCACAGCAGGCTCCCTTTTAGACCTCGACCTGATGGAGGCCGGCGCCTCACGGGTGTGATGTCGGTGGTGCGATTATGTCACTACATCTTGCCACCAGCATCCACTGCAAGACCAAATAGAAAAGCAGATGTAGGATGAGGTGTTTAGATTACGTAAGTAAAAGGTTTTTTTTATTTTTAGGGGGCTGAGGGGGACCTTCATACTATATAGGGTGCTGTGGGGTGGACCAATCATACTATATAAGGGGCTGTGAGGTGGACCATCATACAATATAGGGGGCTGTGAAGTGGACCATCATACTACAGTATATAGGGGGCTGTGAAGTGGACCATCATACTATATAGGAGGTGTAGGGTGGACCATCATACTATGTAAGGGGCAGTGGGGTGAACCATCATACTTTATAGGGGGCAGTGGGGTGGACCATCATACTATATAAGGTGCTGTGGGGTGAACCAATCATACTATATAGGGGACTGTGGGTGGACCATCACACTATATAGGGGGCAGTAGGGTGGACCATCATACTATATAAGGTGCTGTGGAGTGGACCATCATACTTTATAGGGGGCAGTGGGGTGGACCATCATATTATACAGGGGCAGTAGGGTGGACCATCATACTATATAAGGCGCTGTGGAGTGGACCATCATACCATATAGGGGGCTGTGGGTGGACCATCATACTTTATAGGGGGCAGTGGGGTGTTCTGGAGCGCCCCCAGACACAGGACCACAGGTTATTCGGTACCGGTCCTTTCTGTCTCAGTTCTGGGGTTGTCACGGTGGCTCGACCTGGTCCGTGACCCTGCTAAGGGGCATCCAATGAAAGGTGATAGGAGTCTGTCAAGGTTTCATGACGCCACCTGTGGTGTTCGGTCAGGGTGACCGACGCTGCTTGGGGTCCACTGGGGTGATGTGATGACAGCTAGATGGTGTAACTTCCCACAGGTGAAGTATGTCCCCAGGGCTTCCCAGTAAGGAGGATGGTGATGGTGTGAGGTGCAGACAATAACGAGGACACAGGGTTGCAGTCTCTTTACCTCTTTACTGAAGACTTCAGGATCCGCAATCCAGAGCACAGTTAACAGGGCTTTCTGAGACCGGCCGGTCCGATGGGCACATCCAGAGTTCTCTTTGCAGGAGGAAATCGTTGCCTACCACTAGCACCTGTGTGTTGTAGTGCTACCCTGCTGAGCATTCGGAATAGTCCTAACAACTTCTGTTCTCGTTCGTTTGTTCTAGTTCTTTCTAATTCTTTCTCTTTCGTTCCAGATGTTTCTAGTTTCTCGTCCCCCAGGTATGTTATGGCTAGGACGCACCCGTATGATGGGAAGGCTCGGCGCTCTTCCGGGACCCTAGAGACGCCCCTCTCCACGCGTTGCCCCCTATGTCTTCGTAGGAAATTTAAGGTAGACAGCCAACCTATAATTAACTGTCTTGCGGAGTTTGAAGTAAGGCATAGAGTCAGTTACTTCCTCGGTGTTCCGGCCACCGACTACGCGCCTCAGTAAGATGTTGCCGTTCTCCGGGCACGACTCCTACTGGCTCTCCTTTGTGCTTGATCTCGTTTACACTGTTCTACAATATCCTTCGCTTCGTGTCTCTTTCTTAGGATACCGCTGCGGGGTGTGCAGGCGCGGTTCCGTAACGTTCTATTCTGGTCGCTAGGTACCTGCTAGGTTCCCATGCCTGACAGGGACCCCCCTGAATCTTCTCCCTGCAACACCCCCTGCCACGGGATGTTGCCTGAATCCAACCCAGTCAGCTTCTGACTAACTTCCTATCCAACCCCTAGTTTTACCAGTGTGAGGAGTGGCCCAATAAATAAAGCCTTTTTCTCCGCCTAGTGGCCGGAGTGTTAAGTGTAATGTGTGCTGGTGATACCTGGTCAGAAGAACTCCTTTAGTGCCATCAGACGTACCATCACTTCCCTTAGCGGCAGAGCATCATACTGCAACGACCAGGTCTCTGGGGCGCTGCAGTTCCATCATACTATATAAGGTGCTGTGGAGTGGACCATCATACTTTATAGGGGCAGTGGGGTGAACCATCATACTTTATAGGGGGCAGTGGGGTGGACCATCATACTATATAAGGCGCTGTGGAGTGGATCATCATACTATATAGGGGCTGTTGAGTGGACCATCATACTATATAGGGGGCTGTGGGTGGACCATCATACTTTATAGAGGCAGAGGTGTGGACCATCATACTATATAAGGCGCTGTGGAGTGGACCATCATAATATATAGGGGGCTGTGGAGTGGACCATCATACTATATAGGGGGCTGTAGAGTGGACCATCATACTATATAGGGGGCAGTGGGGTTGACCATCATACTTTATAGGGGCAGAGGGGTGGACCATCATACTATATAAGGCGCTGTAGAGTGGACCATCATATTATATAGGGGCTGTGGTTGGACCATCATACTATATAGGGGCTGTGGGTGGACCATCATACCTTATAGGGGCAGTGGGGTGGACTATCATACTATATAGGGGGCTGTGGAGTCGACCATCATACTACATAAGGTGCTGTGGGTGGACCGTCATACTATATAGGGGGCTGTTGAGTGGACCATCATACTATATAGGGCGCTGTGGAGTGGACCATCATACTATGTAGGGGGCTGTGCGTGGACCATCATACTATATAGGGGGCTGTGGGTGGACCATCATACTACATTGGGGGCTGTGGTGTGGACCATCATACTATATAGGGGGCTGTGGGGTGGACCATCATACTATGTAGGGGGCTGTAGGTGGACCATCATACTATATAGGGGGCTGTGGGTGGACCATCATACTACATTGGGGGCTGTGGTGTGGACCATCATACTATATAGGGGATTGTGGGGTAGACCATCATACTATATAGGGGGTTATGGGGTGGACCAACGTACTATATAGGGGGCAGTGAGGTGGATCATTATACTATATAAGTTGCTGTGGATGGGGCCAGCATACTGTATAGGGGGTTGTGGAGGACCACCATACTGGAATGGGGCTATGTGTTGGAACCATTATATATATGGTGGGTTTTGGGGAGGATTATCATTCTGTATTGGGGCAGTGGAGGATCATCATGCTGTGGGGGATCATCAAACTGTGTGAGATGGCTATGTTGGATAATTATACTGTATGGGTGACCACCATACTGTGTGGGGTGGCTGTGGTGGACAATCGTAATGTGTGGGGTCGCTGTGGTGGACATTGTGTATACTGTGCGGGGTAGCTTTGCTGGACATTATACTGTATGGGGTAGCTGTGGAGGCCATCATAATATGTGGAGGTTTTTGGTGGCCATTATACTGTGTGGGGCGCTTTGGTAACAATCATACTGTATCAAGGTGTTATGGGGACCACATACTTTATATAGGGGCCTGTGGTGGACCTCATACTGTATATTGGGGGCAGTGGTGAATACTATGAGCTGTAGTGACCATATTGCTGTGTGGGCTTTATAGGGCAATCATACTATGTGGGGTCATCATTCTCTATGGGAGTCATAAAAGGGGTATCCTTGTGGGTGAGACCACTTATGGGCTTCAGTAGGGGCAAAATAATTGTGCAAGTGCCGCAATACATATCCCTCACCGTGTCTTAAAGAAGAATTCCTCCCATCAAAGTTTTTATCCTTCAGTTATTAATCAAGTGATGTCATAGACTTAATGGAAAAAAGAAGAATTAACTGGGTAGAAGGGCAAAATGAGCAATTGGAAGTATATAGTGCTATATAATATGATGACTTAAACATATTAAGAGGATAAAAATTTTCATGAGGGGAGTCAGGGCCGGCTCCAGGTTTTTTTGGGCCCCGGGGCAAAAGAGTCTGTGGGCCCCTTTAACACATACCACAATTCATGATGCACAAATACGGTTGAGAATTATAGGGATAGTACAGTGACAAAGATTTCACTTCTAACATTACATGAGTGATATCTATTATAAACTCTACAATAGCCCAGAAACCGGACAGAATAGTCCTCAATACAGTCTAATGAGCCACATATACTGCTCCATACAGAATAATGAACCCCATATATTACTCCATACAGTATTATGGGCACTATATATTGCTCCATACAGAATAATGAGCCCCATATATTACTCCATTCAGAATAATGAGCCCCATATATTACTCCATTCAGAATAATGAGCCCCTTGTATTGCTCCATACAGAATAATGAGCCCCATATACTGCTCCATACAGTATAATGAGCCCCATACATTGCTCCTTACAGGATAATGAGCCCAATATAATGTTCCATACAGAATAGGCCCCATATAATGGTCCAGTATATGATGAGCCCCATATAACGCTCCATACAGTATATGATGTGCCCCATATAATGCTCCATACATAATGGGCCCTATATAATGCTCCAGTATATGAAGGGCCCCATAAAATTCTCCATATAGAATGGGCACAATATAATGTTCCAGTATGCGATGGGCCCCATATATTGCTTCAAACATTAAAACTAAATATGAAACACTCACCTCTCCTCGCTGACCGCAGGTCCGGACTCCTCAGCGTCGCTGTCTTCCAGCTCTCTGCACTGTGACTGTTGAGGAGGAGGCACAGGGGAGCATTATTATGAGGGGGCATAGAGGGATGTTATTTCTATAAGGAGGCACAGCATTATTACTATGAAAAAGTACAGAGGGAACATTATTACTGTTATTTTGTGGGGCACAATAGGAGGGTACTATTACTTTATGGGGCAAAGAAGGGGCATTATCGGTGTGTAGTGCATTGTTAATAGCACTATATGGTTTATAGAATTTGAGGAGGGTCCTGGAGAAGCAGTAAGTAAAGGAGGTCTGTGTGTTACATTTTACAGGGATGACTTATAAATGGAAGAAGAGGTAATGGCGGTCTGGGCCAAATGGAAAAGAAAAGGGAAAATGAATGACAACAATCAGTGAGAACAACACTAGTGCGCACCTGCACCGCACACTGACATTACCATTACATGGTCTCTGTATGGTGGTGATATCAGTCTTAGTACAGGGGTTTTGGTGAAAGGTTCTCCAGACTTGAAGTTAAAGTCTACAGTCACTGTATGTGCAGTATCATTATTATTCAGTCTTATGTAGGGATATTATTGGTATTATTAGGAATATTAGTCTTGTAGTAAATCTTGATTTTCCCAGGTAAAGTTATTTTAGTAATAGATAACCCCTGTGTGCTTTCAATGCCAGGGCTACATTTCAGTCCCAGTCCGTCCCTGGAAGCTACTTTAAGTTCATCTTGTTCTTCTTCCCCATCATGGATTGTCAGGTGGGCTTCGAATCCTTCATATTGGTTGATGATGGAACTACTGCAGTGCTGCAAGGTCTTCGAGTAGCTCCGTGGATGAGAGGACAAGGTGTGGCTGGATTAATTGAGAGGTTTTGTTTGGCTAATCTACATTCAGACCACCCAGAGGTTAAAAGAGTCCGACTAACCCGAGGAGAGAATCCACCGGCTGCCATGCTGAAGAAATACAAAGTGATCAACTCGAAGGTGAATTCTGTTTGTCTCCTTTGGTCTCTTCATCTTCCCTTCTTTTCCTGTGGCCTCCTTACTTTCCACACATTCTCCCGATTACACATTTCTGACCTGTTATACCTATTTACTGCACTTCACATATTAAAATTTTGTCTACTCTCCTATGTTCCTTATGTCCCCCACTAGGCGGTGTTACCATTACTCCTTCCCGCTGACCAGTTGAAAACCGCATTGACGTTACTGGAGTCTCGAGTGAGCAATGTTGACAGATCAAAAAAGCTAAATGTTCTGGGAGAAGAGGAAATTCTCAAATTCTTTGAGGAGTCTAAGACAAGGGAAGAATTGCTTCCTGGTGGACTCCTAGTTCAAGGCTGGCTCCCTCTTACCACTCATAAGTCCAACCTACATCTTCTACTGAATAGAAAAATTGTCTGGATGTATTCACATCCTGTGGAATCTAGTGACTCAGAATCTTCTTCCGAGATTTCAACTAGCTGTAGTGGCACCCAAGCGTATCTGGAAAGGTTTCTTAGCCTTGGTACCCCTCCATTTCCAGTGCCCTTTGCAGAGGGAATTCACCGCCTAGATATTGACATGTTTGGAAATGACCCATCTTGTGCCAAGGTCCATATCTTACAGCAGATGAAGGTAGCAGTACAAGCACTGCCTCCAGGGAGCGGTATGATCTGTGTCCTATATGTTGAAGAGAGTCTCCGGGCTGAGATTGAACAACTGTGTGAAGGGTTGACTCCATTCCACATTGCGAGGGAACAGATGATATTGGAAATGGAGACCTAAGGTTGTTTGGGTTCTACTTACGTGCCTTAGTAAGGTCATATTTCAATGTAACATAGTAACATAGTTAGTAAGGCCGAAAAAAGACATTTATCCATCCAGTTCAGCCTATATTCCATCATAATAAATCCCCAGATCTACGTCCTTCTACAGAACCTAATAATTGTATGATACAATATTGTTCTGCTCCAGGAAGACATCCAGGCCTCTCTTGAACCCCTCGACTGAGTTCGCCATCACCACCTCCTCAGGCAAGCAATTCCAGATTCTCACCGCCCTAACAGTAAAGAATCCTCTTCTATGTTGGTGGAAAAACCTTCTCTCCTCCAGACACAAAGAATGCCCCCTTGTGCCCGTCACCTTCCTTGGTATAAACAGATCCTCAGCAAGATATTTGTATTGTCCCCTTATATACTTATACATGGTTATTAGATCGCCCCTCAGTCGTCTTTTTTCTAGACTAAATAATCCTAATTTCGCTAATCTATCTGGGTATTGTAGTTCTCCCATCCCCTTTATTAATTTTGTTGCCCTCCTTTGAACTCGCTCTAGTTCCATTATATCCTTCCTGAGCACCGGTGCCCAAAACTGGACACAGTACTCCATGTGCGGTCTAACTAGGGATTTGTACAGAAGCAGTATAATGCTCTCATCATGTCTGGCTTCTTTTATAATGAAAAATATCTGTCAATGGATCCAATTAATATCTATACTCTAGCTATTATAATTAAATACTGTAATAAATGCTATGGAAATTATTTCTATGAATCTGTTTTCCAAGAGTTCCAAAGTAAAAACAGAAGATACACTATGGAGAAAAGTACTGTGCCCTTTCCATTTACAGACCTCCCATTTTACATCCACAGACAATAATATGGAGTTGCCCCACTATAGATATACCAGCTCCCGCTTTTCTTCTGGGAAAGCTTTCTTCAAGATTTGATCATTCATTCAGAAAAGTATTTGCGAGGTCAGACACTGGTGTTGCGGAGAAGCTGGGCTCATAATCTCCAGTCTAGTTCATCCCTGTGGTGTTGGATGCAACTAAGGCCTGGTAATGTTCTTTCCCCTCCGAGTTTGTATGAACCTTGTGCACTGGGCAGAATTATGGATAACAGAAAAGGTCCTTCCCGAAACCGTTCCCACAAAGCTGGAAGCTACAGTGGTGGTGGCTTTACATCACCCCATCGGATGCTCAGCATTATGCTGGAGATGTACGGCTGCATGTAGCTGCTCGGCCTTCAAGCTCCCCGACAGGGGTGCAGTGTTTGTGCTAATACCAGAAGAGCTCTGGACTCTGTAGTTATGTATCAACAAAGAGTTGGTGACTTTTCTGGTGTCTGTTCCTCAGTACTCAGACCCCCGATCTGTAATGTTATGGGGTCTCCACTTCATTGCCCCATTGCCTTAATATCACACACAGGCAATGGGGAAGATTTAAAAGGGAAGAAATGTCATGAACTTACTTGTTACCCCGGTGGGTCCTATTACAGGACTGCCCAGGTATCAGTGATCTCTGCACCACCGGCCGTTCCGTCATGTGGTAGCAAAGGCAGACAGCATGGCTGGCGGTTATACAGCGGGGGGTCGGATGCTATGCACCGGGGGGCCGAGGAGCCAGGATGCTATACCATGGGGACAATGGGGACAGATGTTATATACCGGGTGCAATAGGGCAAGATGGTATACATCTGGGGCAGTGGGGTCAGATATTGTACATCAGGGTCAATAGTACCAGATGTTATACGTCAGGGACTATGGGACTAGAAGTTATACCCTGGGAGCACTGGGGCCGGATGTTATACACAAAGGGGCACTGGGGCCGGATGTTGTACATCAGGGGCAATGGGATCTGATGTTATATACTGGGTGCAATAGGGCAAGGTGTTATACATCATGGCAATGGGGTCAGATGTTGTACATCAGGGTCAATAGTGCCAGATGTTATATGTCAGGGACTATGGGACCCGATGTTATACCCTGGGGGCTTAGGGCCGAATGTTATACACAAAGGGCCACTGGGGCCAGATGTTATACATCAGGGGCAATGGGGACGAATATTATATACAGGGATACAATAGTGCTGGAAGTTATACACCAGGGGCAATGGGATCAGATGTTATACATCAGGGGCAATGGGATCGGATGTTACACACTAGGGGCAATGGGATCAGAAGTTATACACCTGGGGCAATGGGATCGGAAGTTATACACTAGGGGAAATGGGATCAGAAGTTAAAGATCAGGGTCTATGGGGCCTGATGTTATACCCTGGGGTCACTGGGGCCGGATGTTATACAGCAGAGGGCACTGGGGCCGGATGTTATATTTCAGGGGCAATGGAGCCGGAGATTATATACTGGTTTACAATGGTACTGGAAGTAATACACCAGGGGCAATGGGATCAGATGTTATAGATCAGGGGCAATGGGATCAGAAGTTATACACCAGGGGCAATGGGATCAGATGTTATACATCAGGGTCTATGGGGCACGATGTTATACCCTGGGGTCACTGGGGCCAGATGTTATACAGCAGAGGGCACTGGAGCCGGATGTTATATTTCAGGGGCTATGGGGCCGGAGATTATATACAGGTTTACAATGGTACTGGAAGTAATACACCAGGGGCAATGGGATCAGATGTTATACATCAGGGTCTATGGGGCCCGATGTTATACCCTGGGGTCAGTGGGGCTGGATGTTATACATCAGGGGCAATGGGGACGGATGATAAATACAGGGAGGCAATGGGGCTGAATGAGAAACAGCAATTCAGTGATTAATATGTGTGTCTGACACTTTTGTTCATATAGAGTCATTTTTTCTTGATTAAAAATCTGCCATTTTTTGTATAAAGCTCCCGTGCGGACTTGTGTGTCTGTGGTATTACTACATTTCTGATCCTCATCTCTCAGTGAGCTTCTTCTTGGTGTGCTTCTGTGCCATTTTTATGACCATTGCATCCTTATCCTTCACGGATTAATCTGGTTCCAGTTCTCCAAAATGAATAAATCTCTGAACTAGTTGGGCCAGTGTAAGCCCTTTGGCTATCTGAGCACCTCGACCCCTGGGGAAATTGTGAGAAAGGAGGGTCCTATAGGTGAATTGTGCTGGCTGGTCCTTCGTCTGTATATGGTAGGATTCACATTGCTACAGATTCGTACTCTTCTCTGCTAATTCCATTTCCCAGCTCACATTTGGAGTTCCACATTACTATAATTAGTTTCTACATGGTCCAGAGACCCCAAAACTCTCTAAAGGCAAATCAATGATGACGTTTGCAGAACAGCTCATACAAATTAAAATTTCACAGAATTTAGATCACATCCCAATCCAAAGAACATTGTCCCAGAAATGTCTACTTACATTTTACCCATGAAGCAGCAGTAAAATTCAGGGCAGTGACAAGAAGCAGATGAGGGAATTCGCTCTAATTGATCTCCTCTTTATCCTCCTTCTATTCGCACCCAGGCTCTTGCTCATCGTATTGTTAATGCCAACATTATTTTCTGAATCTGAGTTCCAACATCTACTTTGTAACTCATTTTGGCGCCATGTCTACATTCTTGCCCACCACTTGGAGTCTTCTTCTTCTGGAGATTTTTTCATTGACTAATTATTAACATTGTTAGTAATGGAAACGAGTGGTGGTCACCAAGGATAGAAGACTCAATGTTTCTGGGCTACTAAAATTAGAAGTTTCAAAATCTTAGAGGTCACAGGTTGCATCTAATACTTCACCGTATGGTACCCTCATATAACAGATTGTTGTGATTTCTGCTTTTGGGCTCCCTCCGGTGGTTATGAGTGGTAGTGCTGCGGTAGTTGGATCGCAGCATTTATCAGGTGTATCTATTTTTTGCAATTTGGGCTGGGCTATATAGCCTTGCTTGATAATTTAGTCAGTGCCAGTTGTCCATTGTTTTTGGAGGATTCACATCCCTTCTGGTCTCTCCTGTTTGCTGTGCTTTTCTTCAAAGAAACGGTAAGACCTGGCTTTGTTTTTGCTGTCCACCTGCTGTGGACCTTATAGTTCTGTGCATTTTCATGTTTTTGTCTTGTCCAGCTTAGTCTGTGAAGGATTTTTTGCAGCCTAGCTATTTCTCTGGAGATGCAGATATACCCTCCATGTCTTTAGTCAGATGTGGTGTTTTGTATTTTCTGTGGTGGATATTTTCTAGTGTTTTAATATTGACCGCTTAGTACTCTGTTCTATTCTTTCTTTTTCGCTAGTATGTCCTCCTATGCTAAATCCTGATTTCATTTCTGCGTATGTTATTTCCCTCTCCTCTCATAGTCAATATTTGTGGGGGGCTGTCTTTCCTTTGGGGATTTTCTCTGAGGCAAGATAGGTTTCCTGTTTCTGTCTTTAGGGGTAGTTATTTCTTAGGCTGTGTCGAGGGGTCTAGGGAGTGTTAGATACCCCCCACGGCTGCTTTTAGTTGCGCTGTTAAGTTCAGGGTTTGCGGTCAGTACAGGTTCCACCTTCTCCAGAGTATGTCTCATGCTGCTCCAAGGCCACCAGATCATAACACCAGATACAACCTATCGACAAGTAGGGTTATATTTCTAGATCAAGCAAATATATTTTTTCTTTACAATATTGTACAACCCTTTAAAGGGTTAAGGTGTGGCTACCTTAACTCCACTCTAAAGTGGAGTTAAGGTAGCCACACACATCAGGTCGGCACCTAGGAATAAAGATATCGAGTTTTGAAATTCAACATGCCTAGTTCTTCTTTCCTCCGCATCATCTGTCGAAGGAGAGTCAGGAGATCCTCACTCATTTGATGGTTGGCCCATCCTGAAGACGTCAGCAGGTTATACTGATATTAATCCAATGTGCATGCCCACAGACCAATGACGTACTGAGATAATATGTCCAGGATTGCATTCCCAATTGGACCATGACATCCAATGTAATTGCACTAATACTGGAGGTTTTGGTATGATCATGTAAAAGTATTACTTTTTTTCTTTCATAGCGCAATCATTCATGGTCAACTGATGTTAGATTTTGGGCGTCCGTTTCAACCTTCAATTTCCATGAAATTAGTGGACATAACGGTTGTGACACATTGCTGTTATTATGTGATTGTAATATGAGGTCGCGTGAAAAATTAGAGAACTCAAAATCAGTCTTGAGCTATACAGGGCGGCATGATAAACAAGAGGCTCTCGGTGGTCTACTTTTAGGACAGTGATGGGTGTTGGGGAGTTTGAAAAGGGCACTACACCTGTCAAATCTTAATGTTTGTGCCAAAAAAGGATGATAGGAATTACAAGACCTTCCCGTGAAGCAAAAAAGCAAAATCTATTTAAGGCACAATGCAAAGTGATGATATAGATGGCGTTAGGGTAAATGAGAAGAGTCAATTATTTACTTTGAGAACAGTCTCAGGTAGAGATCGTAACTGGGAAGGTACCTGTGTCAAATCATGACACAGATTTCCTAATGTGAGCTGATCAAGGGACAAAACATAAAATTGAAAAGACCAAGAACAAAATGTATAGAAGACAGTGTAAGGAGAGGACTCACTCTTCAATCTTGAGTTACGTTTGGATGGTATGATAAACAAGAGGACTCGATGATATACAACAAAGGACATTGTTGAGAAGAGGTTGACATAGGTGGTACGTCTGTCAAACCAAAAATGCTAGGGTCTTAGGGCAGAAACCTTTTGTGGCACATAACACCAAAGATATTTAAGCCACCAAGTAAGTGGAGAAGACTCAATGATTAGTCGTTTCGTGAGACATTTCAGGGATTTTCATAGAATCAGCAGACTCAATTAGTCTTGAGCTTATGGAAAATAAGGAGGCTCAAGGATTAGTCTTGAGTTTTTGGTAACTCTTGGTTGACAAATCAGCCCCAAACATCAGACGGCTAGTGCTCTTGCCTCCTCTTCCACTACTATCTTTGACATGATACGCAATCACCATAAGGCACGACGCAAATTTATCATTTATGCTACCTCCATATCAGTGGCGGAGCAGGATCCTCCTTTGCCTTTCAGATTAGAACATGAATCATTGATTCATGTGAATTTGAAGCGTTCAACTTTCATTTATCACTCATCTCACTGATCACTATGTTGAATGATTTATTTCCTGCAAGATGACGAGAAAAAAAAAATTGGTTCCTTCCCCGTTATCTGTGCCACGAAGCATCTTGCCCTTCCTAGAGAGTACGCATCGTAGACTGGCGGCAATTATTATCCTCACGAACATCAAAGAAAAGCAGATATACCCAAAAATAATGTATGCAATTCATCAGAAAACCTGCCGAGAGTCCTGTTTTTCCTTCCAGATAATGTCTGTCGAAGATTAGTGAACCTCTAACTGGTGAGTTATGATTCATGATTTATTAAAAGTTCCATAATCACAGGCTTTCATGTGAAAATGCTGTGTCTATATTATGTGCTCGGCTTAGTCATTTAGACTAATGTATTCTGTGTGTCATACACGACAATCCTTCCGGAGAGCGCTTCAGGTGGTAATGTCTATCACACCTCTTGACTATCTTATTTTCCCGATGACTGCATATGGTTGTGGCCATGGAATCTTTGCCAGAACCTATCCCCCTCTTCTATATCAATTAGCTTCCAAAAAGCAAATAGAAACAAACAACTTTTTAAATGTATTCTACAATTTTCTACGACCTCCACAAAGGCTTAACATTTACCCAACAAGGTGATCTCCCACCAACCTACTTTCCATTATACCTGTAGAGCATTTGGTCCTCAATGATGCTCTAAGGCAAAGTTGAAAATCCAACTTCTGCCCAGAGGGGTGGTGACCATGCCCAAAATTATAACCATTTGATTCCTTCCAATGTGGGCCATTTACAGGCTGCTTATCCAACCTATATCACTAGGGCACTATTTTCTGGACCAGTTCCAGGGAAGGCCATGACATTGCTTCCTGGGACCTGAGAACACAACCAGTTTGGATTTAGACCCTCTTGGAGCTTGGTAAGACGCATCCCTAAGAAATCACACAATTCCTTGAATATGTTGGACACTTGATGTACATCAAGGTCGGCAATCTGTGTGGACTCTATCAAACTATTGTAAAGCTACTAATTTAGGCACTTGGTAAGCATATAACCCAAGCCCGTTCCCCTACACAAAGGGTGGGCAACACTCCACTATACATATAAACATACTGATCAATTAGTCATTAAACTATATTAGATCAAGCAGTGTCTTAGTGTTTTTCGAATAAAAAAGTTAACCTTTATTTAGACATATTAAAAGAATATACACAAAATTAAAATAGAGCCTCTAAACCGAAAACAATTATCCACAAGAGGTCAGCTGAAGCTCGTACATATAAATACCCAAAGAGAAACAAGTGGGACTGCACATTCTTATCTGCTCCTTACAAAATGGCTATGGATATACAAAATTGTGTTCACATCCTATCCTCGCCCATCACTTCAAAATTATGCGGGGATATCCCTTTTGGGTGAAGCAAACTGTGATCAACAATGCAAACACATAAATGCTGCAATATCCAAGTCACATGGTACATGAGTAATTAATTAAGGAAAAACAATCCAAAATAATAAATGAAAGAGCATGTATCCAAAGTGCAAATGCATAATATATGTGACACAAATAAATAGCAGCTGTACAATGTGGGCAGCTCTCACAAGAATCCTGAAAATCGCTGTATTACCATCTATTGCAACTACATCATGCAATTTACAAAGCTGAAAGGATTGCAACCCCCACTCAATACTTATTATCTGGGTCTATGTACCACTTACCATGTGCAGTGCCGAGTGACACGCTGCACCTCCAAAACCCCGACGCGCGTTTCGCGAGTGCTTCTTCCTGGGGGCACTCTTGATCTATAATTTAGGCACTGTATGGCAGCACTTTCTGGGGAGGGAGACAATATGATGGTATTATTTACGCAACGTATGGTTGGGACTGTTATTTGGACATACTGATTTTATTGCTAATCTGAGTTTTCACAGATTTTTTTTCATATGAGGTCTATGGGAGAAGGATGTATAATATGGCATCCTTGTGGAGGCCGACTGCAATATGGCTCTCAATCTGTTTTAGTGCGGGGCAACATGTTGTGGAGCAGAACACACACAAATGTGAAGACGCTCAACTATTTCCTGGCAATACACATAAATGAACCACCTTATAATATAAGGTTTTCCTACTTTCATACAGAGGTTTTCACAAGGGCTACTGGGAAAAATATACTCCAAGAAGGTTCGTAAACATGGCTGTAGGAGCTCACGCTATGGATTTTAGCCCGAAAATACACCATTCTGCCCACGAAGTAATGTACTGTTACTTGTGGTCCTCAGAAAAAGGACCCACTGGATGGTTCTTCTTCATCCATAGCTCTTCTCTTTCCCAAGACTTCTGAAGAGCAATAAGACAAATAAAGTACGATAATAAAGTAGAGCTGACTCCCCTAGAGAATATGATGGAGTGGGACCAGGTGATTACAGGACCCTCTAATTGGGTAATACAATTTATGTGTCGTAATCTAGTAGAAGCTGCCCACCATTGTGGTGTTATCCGAACCCCTGGTGACACCAATGGGTCTTATTATAAATCATTTATACATCGCTTTCTCAATCTTTTTTTTTATGCTGACTTCACTTTTCCACCAGGTGGCAATCCACGACAACGACAGAAGATTGAGAAAGTTTCTGTATTAAAAAGTTTGTATCTAGATGTTAGCGTTTATGGAGGGAGACAAGGACTGTACTGATGAATGGAAACATTTCTATGGAGATGAGTAGTCAATGTAAAGAATATAATTATTGTACTGTAATAAAATTATAAAAAGCAGGAACCCAAAAAGTCATCACTTAAGCTGATAAGCAGAAGAAATCTTGGACTCCCAATTTCCTAAAGTTTCTACTCATTGACAACACTTTAAAGATAGAACATGCCCGATAGTAGGCATCTCTGACAATGGCAATCAGGTGGAATACAGTCTCAGTATTTCAAAAGTATGACCTCCACTGAATACCATGGTGGCTAATGACCACAGATATTGCACCTTTCCCTCACAGTAGACGTTTTCTATGGCTAGGTCCATGTATTTTAGCTACACATTGGTGACTCTGTCAGGGGTCTCCTTCGGAACGGAATTCGGACGTTCTTCAACAAAGCAATAGATTCCAATTATTAGAATCCATATCAATACCGATTTGGAATCTGAGTTGTATTTTAGGCCATACTGACCCTCCGTTTCCATGTTCAAAGATGGATACCGTAAACCATAAGCTGAAACACATTACAAAGTTACATGCTTTCCATTAACTGAAATCTATTTCTCCATTGGTGGCACCTCCGAATCCAATTTTGCAAGGGTTCAGAAAGAAGTCCCAATGGAATAATCAAAACTTGATATGAAGTAAGTTTAAGGCATCAAGTTGTCTAGTCAATATGGGCCTCTGTTCTGCTACTTAATCGGGGTGTATAACTCATCTTCGCAACTCTATCCTGGGGATGGAAGGCCATCTGTATAGCGCTACTTTTCCATTTATGGCTCACAATGGCAGATGTGTCTGTGTCTCTATGTGCCCCAAGAGGACGTAGTGTTGGGTCAATTTATAGGACGCCCTTAAGTTAACACAGTCATGCCTATACACAGTACACAATCCATACTTGATTTGCCCACTAGTATCTTTCCCAGAGCATGTGTCACAATATATATATAGCGACCCTATGGGAGGGAGTCAGTCGGGGGACGGCGCGACACACAACAGGATGGTAAAGGGGTGAAGAAGGCCCTACCAATAGGGAAATTAGGAATGGTCACCTCTTGCTGAAACCTGAGCTTGAACCGGCACTCCCCTAACACCCTAAGTGGGTCCTTTCCCCCACCACTGTCAGGAACCTCGTCCTCTCTGTCACCTCACGTCGCCCTGGCTATATAGTGACAAACACGAGACAGATGGGGGTAAAAACACAACTTAGCTTTACAACTTCCTCTGCTGCAAAGCACTGCACAGCAGAATAAAGGCACCAGGATCACAAACTCACGAAACCAGCTGATAAACCACAGCAGCCAGCAAGCTCCTTACTCCAGGCTTGGTCACTGTAGATTGTTCTATCACAGACAGTCAGCTGATGCATGGATTGACCATTTAAATGATGGTGGTAGTGGTCAATCCAAAAATGGATAGTGACAGCGTGGATACATAACATTATTGGTGGCATACCATAACACAACAAATAATGCATATAAATAGCAAAACAGGACGTGAGAAACATAACTAAAATAAAAACATAACCAACTGTAACCCACAAAAGTCCAAGGCTACAAATGGTGGAGCAGTAAAACTTTAAACCCTCTTATAAATAAGATAGAGGTGCTCATTACTATCCAGAGGTTAGACAGGATAAAACTAGACCAGACAAGACAAAACTACATCACATTTGGAGCCATTTACTAGACAATTTTCTTGTCTTGACGCCACCTGTTGACTACAGTAATTTACACCAATTTTATCATCATAAAACTGTCAGGTTGCACGCATTTTTTCCACAACCCTTCTTGTAGACGTTTTTCAAAACTGTCAAGAAAGGCGTAAAAAAAAAAAAAATACAAGCTCATAAAAAGTTGGGTGCATTCTGTTCCAGAAATAGGCATAAACCGGAAAAAAAAAAGTTTTTGTATCCAGAAAGCCAAAGTTGCTTGTGTCATTAATGGGTTAATATGGTAATTGGGCATGTGGTAATTCCTGAAGAAGGGGCCATAAGAGCCCTGAAACGCGTTGAATAAACCACTGTTTTAAGTCTACTGCCAACTGAAACTTCATCATTATTACGGCAGCGCGGATATTATCCACACTTCCTATAATATACTATTAATGGGTTAAGAGAATGTCCTAGAATTGGTGTCTTTTGTGTGATCACCTGTAAGCTGAAAAACATAAAACAGGCTCTCCGGGCCCTCCAGAAGAAAACTTGATTGGACGCGAGCCCAACTCATGACGCATTCTCCTACAATCATGTAGTCAGGTTTCTCATTCCGCAGCCTACAACACTCGATCGGCGAAATAAAAGGAGCAATCAACTTGTTCCATAGTCAACGTTCCATGCGGAGTGAGATCTAAAAAGGCTTTTTACTCATGTAACAATTATATAATCAGCTGCTTATATGGGGTAAATGCCCTAATGGAAAAAAAGGGTCTAAAAAAAATCTTACTAATATCAACGTCATAGGTATAAGAACTTTTGATTTACCCATCCAGACTGCAGTTATAGATTATAATTACCTATGGAATTTTTTGTAAAAAAAAAAACCTTTTTATTTTACCATTGCATTGACTTTACGTCAATGTTGTGCACTCTCCTATTTCGGAAGACCATGTAGATCACACAGATCCTCTTGATTCATTATTACTATGCCAGAGCTTTAAAAAAAGTCTTTACCCCAAAAGTGTAAGAGCATAGATGATAGTTTGGGAGCATTTATGAAAACCCCCTCCTGCTGGCTACCATCTTTAGATACCCAGCATGTACATAATGTGAGGCCGTGACTGGTGTCACAGGCAGCGGTCACAGTGTGTTCTCCCCCGGTTGTGTATGGAGGCGGATGAAGTCCTTAGGTGTGCATGGGAGTCACGGATTTCCGGTCTGGGTTTTCCATGTGGTTGAAGGCCACAGGTTTGTTTGTTTGTTAAAAACCCTGCAGTAAGGGGTATGGGTGTGTCAGGTGTCAGGTGCAACGTCAGTGTTAGTCTGATGTGTGCTGTTGGGCAGTGCAGAGGCCTGCAGAGCGCTGGCTGTTTCTGTGAAGCAGCACAAACAGCTATAGCAGCTGAATAGCCTGGCACCCGCAGCGTATACAGTGATGCAAGTCGTCCATGGTAACTGGTCTCGGATGTGGACAGTCCTGTGCCCGGAGGTTGATGTCCTGTGCCCGAAAGAGTCAGATGTGGACAGTCCTGAGCCCAGAGGTGGATGTCCTGTGCCTGAAAAAGGACTGGCATGTGTAATGATTGCAAACAGGTGGATATGGTGCCCGGCTGCTATCCAGAGGATATCCTGGGCTGTGTACGGCTGTGTGTCATGCTGCTGCAGTGCAGTATAACACAACCTCCACCAAAGGGAGCTTGAGAGGGAAGGGAAACTGCGTACACAGAGAAGCACCACAGAGCAGCAGCACAGGCGCCACCAAGTGGCGAGAGAGTGGTCAGAAAACAAGCCAGGAGGTTCAGCAGAGGTCAGAAGCGGATAAGACAAAGTCAGAAAGCAGAAGCGAGTCTGAATACAAGCCAAATCAGGAACCAGAGAATCAAGCAGACAAACAGAGAAACGATGGGAAAAGGGCAGACAGAAGGAGTATACAGACATGGGACAAGTCTGGGATCACAGCAGGACAAATCAAGAGTTACCAGAGTCACTTTCACATGCCGAAGGCAGAACTATAGCTGACACCAACAGCAGGATGCCTGGGAGCTAAATAGCAAACATGAGCCCAGAATGAGGCAGAGCAAAGTTAACTCTTGACATGATCCGCCCGGAAAAAGTGCAGACAGGACTAAACCCTGGAACGGATCATGACATGTGTGAGTAAAGCGTCTGTGATACAGCGGTGCAGGACACCCACAGGAACTAGTCATGAAGCTGTGTTTGGAGATTGTAATATGGCGTGTTTAGGGACTGCAATCTAAAAGCCCTATGATGTGTAGTGCTATGAAACAGGCACTGAGACGAGATGAAACTATGTGTATTGAACTTTGATGATGTGTACTATAAAATGCTATGCACCTTTATGTGTGAAGTAGCACATTGAAGAGACTTTTGTGTTTGAACTTTCTGGGTCACTGCCTCTTCACTGCGTACGGTGTTACTTCACCATTACTATATATAGGAAAAATGCTTGTTTCTTGGTGTAAATATTGGGCTGTGGGGATCAGCACAGGGTAACACTCTTCAAAATCTCAACAACGTGAGATGAGCTAAAAGCAAACACCACCAATCTCTTCTACAAGAGAAGGGAATGGGTTGCAGGATGAACAACACGTACACATACCTCCCAACTTTTGAAGAAGGCAAAGAGGGACAAAGGTAGGGGCGCGCACGGCGCGCCGTGGCAAATTTCAGGCCACGCCACTGACCAGACCCATTTCACAACTAGTCACACCCATGTCCACGCCCCAAACACACCCATTTAGCACTGTTGATCACACTTTCATAAACAATAATTATAAACAGAAAAAAATATGGCCACACAGTGCTCCATACTGTATAATGGCCACACATGATGGTCAGCACTGTATAATGGCCACACAGTGCTCCATACTGTACAATGGCCACACATGATGCTCAATCCTGTAAAATGGCCACACAGTGCTCAATACTGTATAATAGCCCCACATGAAGCTCCATACTGTATAATGGCCACACAGTGCTCCATACAGTAAAATGGCCACACATGGTGCTTAATACAGTATAATGGCTTCACATAATGCTGCGTACTGTATAATGGCCACACAGTGCTCCATACTGTATAATTGTCCCACATGATGCTCCATACTGTTTAATGGCCACACATGATGGTCAATACTGTATAATGGCCCCACATGATGCTGCATACAGTATAATAGCCCCACATGATGCTCAATACTGTATAATGGCCACACAGTGTCCCATACTGTATAATGGCCACACATGATGCTCCATATTGTATAATGGCCTCATATGATGCTGTGTACTGTATAATGGCCACACATTGCTCCATATGCATAATAGCCCTACTTGATGCTCCGTACTGTATAATGGCGCCACATGATGCTCCACCATACTGTATAATGGTGCCACATGATTCTCCACACTGTATAATTGCCACACAGTGCTCCATACTGTATAATGGCCACAGAAGTGCTCCATACTGTATAATGGTCACACATGATGCTAAATACAGTATCATGGCCTCACATGATGCTCCATACTGTATAATGGCATTGGCCACACAGTGCTCCATACTGTATAATGGCCACACAGTGCTCCATACTGTATAATGGCTACACATGATGCCCCATACTGTATAATGGCCACACATGATGCTCCATACTGTATAAGGCAAAACAGTGCTCCATACTGTATAATGGCCACACATGATGTTCATTACTGTATAACGGCCACACAGAGCTCCATACTGTATAATGGTCCCACATGATGCTCAATGCTGTATAATGGCCACATATAATGCTCAATACAGTATAATGGCCTTGCATGATGCTGCGTACTGTATAATGGCCACACAGTGCTCCATACTGTTTAATGGCCACACATGATGCTCAATACTGTATAATGGCCACACAGTGCTCCATACTGTATAAGAAACAAGAAAGATGGAGGGGATATATTATAAGGGGTCAGTATGGAGGTAAAGAGTGAGGGGGCATTTTATAGATTCTATGCAGTACATGGGAGAATGTGTGAGGGGGTAGTTTGATGGAAAATTGGAAGGAGAGGGCTCAGTATGGAGACTAGGCAGTATGGAGGGACAGTATGGGGGTCAGTAAAGAGTAGAGCAACATGGGGGGACAGTGTGAGGGCATATAATCTAGGGGACAGTATGTGGAAGAGAGATAGTGTGATGAGGGGGCACAGTAAAGAGATGTGCATTCTTGTACTGACAGTGGTTCTGGTGATGTATTCTTGTACTGTTGGTGATTCTGGTGCTATATTCTTGAACCGATATTGGATCTGATCCTGCACAAATGCAAAATCCACAACTTATCAAATAATGTGACAAATGGCTATGTTAATATTTCTTAACACTGTAGCATGCCAAATCCTGAGAGTGCATGATGTACTCACTGTCAGGATTCAGTTCTGCTTGGCAGCTCCAGCAATCATCACATGACCAACCATGTGATTTTTATACTGTCATATTCATATGTCAATTAGCTTCCCTTGCTTCTCTCAATAGAGAAGAGGCTTTAGTGTTTCACTGAACATTCAGAAAATTAGGAAGAGCAGCTAATCAGCAGTTGACTGTATCACATAAGAGCGGTTACACTAAAGGGGTTCTCCGGTCACAACTGATAAGTCTGCAGTCACTCTGTATAACTGCAGACTTGTGACTCCCCCCAGCGCACGCAATAGGGGATTCGCAGGTTTCAGATTCAGCAACGGAGGGTATGTATATGATATACATACCTCCGGCTAGTGGGCGCAGCCTTGCTCTCCATACACTTGTATGGAGCAAGACCATGCCCTCTAGTCGGCCACACCCATTGACCGTCTTTGTCACTGGTTGGGGTGCGACGTTGGCTCAATACAAGTGTATGGAATGAGGCTGCAAACACTGGTTTGGGGTATATATAGCTCATACATACCCTCCATTCCTGGGTCTTAAACCGGCGAATCCTCGTAGCGCACAGTGAGTGCCCTGGTGGGATTCATCATAAGTCTGCAGTCACACAGACTAAGGCTACTTTCACACTAGCATCGGCCTCGGCCCATCGCAGTGCGTCAAGCCGAGGTACCGACGCATACTGTGAACTAAAATCACAACGGGGGCAGCGGATGCAGTTTTTCTACGCATCCGCTGCCCCATTATGAGTTGCGGGGAGGAGGGGGCGGAGCTTCGGCCGCGCATGCGCGGTCAAAAATGGAGGACACAACGCACAAAAAAGTTACATGGAACATTTTTTGTGCCGGCGGTCCGCCAAAACACGGCGCATCCGTCGTGCGACGAATGCGACGTGTGGCAATCCGTCGCAATGCGTCGCTAATTAAAGTCTATGGAGAAAAAACGCATCCTGCAGGCAATGCAACGTACGACGCTAGTGTGAAAGTAGCCTTAGCTGTGTAAAGGATGGGACTCCAGGTAGAATTTTTGCCATAGGTGCAGGAAGACCTTGATTCCCCTCTGGTGGTATATGTCCTCAAATGACATCAAGAAGGGGAAAGATGACCTAGCAGGCGGCCTAACAGGCGTCTCTCTGATCCCTGGGTAAGTCCTCGCTTATGATCAAGCACACTTGAAGATTCATTACTGTGGATCTCCAGGGTCAGGCAAATGCAGCAGAGAACCAGAGAAACCTCAGGTGGGTCTGACACAACAAAAGGGGATAATTTGGAGCAAAAGACAAGCCCTTTTGAAACCAGTAAGTTACCACAAAGGTTTATATATTTTTGACAGATATGCAATGCACATGGTTTCTATAGACGGAGGTCTCAAGGAGCATTCTGACATTTCAGTCCCCAATGAATTGTGAGATTTGATAACAATTCTTTGTCATGGATCTATTTTATAAGTTATCAAGCTCAGAGCACAGCTATAGAAATATACATAAAAGCCTTATTACAATGCCTGTACTGATCCTTTATTACACTCCACGTAACGCCACAGGCCGGGCTTACCCAGGAGGGGCATGACTATGTGTCTACCGGGAATCCACTAGAGCCTCTGGTGGTGAGGATAGGCTGGGCTGCAGGTAGACACAAGTTACCTCTCCAGCACAATCCCCGAGACTGCAACAGAGGACTAGAGGGTCAGAGACATTAGTACAAGATACAGATGGAGGAATGTAAAGATGTGGTCAAACAATCCGAGGTTGGGGCAGGCAGCACAGGTTCAATATACAAAGCAGAGATCAGGAGCAGAGAGATCAGGGTAAACGAGAAGGCAAGTCGGGTCCATAACAGGAGTGACCAAACAGGAATAGGCCAGTACAGGAAACTAGAGACTGAGCTTCAAGGAACCTAAGTTCAGGCGAGAAGTGGAGGGTGGAGTTGCCTGACATATCATCTGCCGGCAAGTGATAGTCCGGGGAAGCAGATCTCTGTAGGACATACCTCCCAACCGTCCCAGATCCCGCGGGACTGTCCTGATTTTGACAGTCAGCCCCGTGATCCCGGGCGGGACATTAGATGTCCCGCACTACGTGCCTAGTGTGGGGACAATGCAGGGGGCGGCACCTGAGCAAGGTTTGTGGCTGTTTTATTTATTTTTTTTATTTTTTATAAAAGCTGGGTCATCTAAAACCGCCCACCCCCTCGCCCAACCGCCCACCCCCCAGCCGCCTCCCACCCACTCTCCTTGAAGACGATACTCACCCTTCTCCAGCGATGGTCTCGGCTTCTGCAGCGCTCCTGAATGAGCTGTCACGTTGTACTGCTCATTAAGGTCATGAATATGCGCATATTCATGGACCTTAATGAGCAGTATCACATGACCGCTCACCCAGGAAGAAGGTGCTGAGCCGGGAGTCGGGACAGAGCGAGAGGGATGGCCGCGCAGTGAAGAACAGGTAAGTATGAGGGACGGGGGACAGGGTAGGGGGGAAGAAGGAGGACTGTAGCCCCGCCATTCAAGATGGGAGCGTGGGGGGAGCGCGGGGAGCGTGGGGGGGGGGGTGTGTGGAGAAATGAGCCATGCATACAAGAGGGGGAAATATGAGCCAAGCATACAGGAGGGGGGGGAAATATGAGCCATAGATACAGGAGGGGGGGAAATATGAGCCATGCATACAGGAGGGGGGGGGGAATATGAGCCATGCATACAGGGGGGGAAATATGAGCCATACATACAGGAGGGGGGGGATATGAGCCATGCATACAGGAGGGGTGTCATTATACAGTATTAAGCATCATGTGGGATCATTATACAGTATGGAGCATCATGTGCAGCCAGTATACAGTATGGAGCATCATGTGCGGTCATTATACAGTATGGAGCATCACGTGCGGTCATTATATAGTATGGAGCATCATGTGCAGTCATTATACAGTATGGAGCATCATGTGCAGTCATTATATAGTATGGAGCATCATGTGCAGTCATTAGACAGTATGGAGAATCACGTGCGGTCATTATACAGTATGGAGCATCACGTGGGGCCATTATACAGTATGGACAATCACGTGGGGCCATTATACAGTATGGAATATCATGTGCGGTCATTATACAGTATGGAGCATCACGTGCGGTCATTATACAGTATGGAGCATCACGTGGGGCCATTATACAGTATGGAATATCATGTGCGGTCATTATACAGTATGGAGCATCACGTGTGGTCATTATACAGTATGGAGCATCACGTGCGGTCATTATACAGTATGGAGCATCATGTGCGGTCATTATACAGTATGGAGCATCATGTGCGGTCATTATACAGTATGGAGCATCACGTGCGGTCATTATACAGTATGGAGCACTGTGTGGCCATTATACAGTATGGAGCACTGTGTGGCCATTATACAGTATGGCGCATCACGTGGGGCCATTATACAGTATGGAACATCATGTGCGGCCATTATACAGTATTGAGCATCATGTGGGGTCATTATACAGTATGCAGCATCATGTGCGGCTATTATACAGTATGGAGCATCATGTGCGGCCATTATACAGTATGGAGCATCATGTGCGGTCATTATACAGTATGCAGCATCATGTGCGGTCATTATACAGTATGCAGCATCATGTGCGGTCATTATACAGTATGGAGCATCATGTGTGTTCATTATACAGTATGGAGCATCATGTGTGTTCATTATACAGTATGGAGCATCATGTGTGTTCATTATACAGTATGGAGCATCATGTGTGGCCATTATACAGTATGGAGCATCATGTGTGTTCATTATACAGTATGGAGCATCATGTGCGGTCATCATACAGTATGGAGCATCACGTGGGGCCATTATACAGTATGGAGCACTGTGTGGCCATTATACAGTATGGAGCACTGTGTGGCTATTATACAGTATGGAGCATCATGTGCAGTTATTATACAGTATGGAGCATCATGTGCAGTCATTATACAGTATGGAGCATCATGTGCGGCCATTATACAGTATGGCGCATCAGTGCGGTCATTATACAGTATGGAGCATGTGTGTTCATTAGAGCGTCATGTGTGTTCATTATACAGTATGGAGCATCATGTGTGGCCATCATACAGTATGAGGCACTTTGTGGCCATATTTTTTTGTTTATAATTATTGCATATGAAACAGTGTGATCAGCAGTGCTAAATGGGTGTGGTTGGGACGTGGATGGTCTCGGCTTCTGCAGCGCTCCTGAATGAGCTGTCACGTTGTACTGCTCATTAAGGTCATGAATATGCGCATATCCATGGACCTTAATGAGCGGTATCACATGACCGCTCACCCAGGAAGAAGGTGCTGAGCCGGGAGTCGGGACAGAGCAAGAGGGATGGCCGCGCGGTGAGGAACAGGTAAGTATGAGGGACGGGGGACAGGGTAGGGGGGATGAAGGACTGTAGCCGCGCCATTCAAGATGGGAGCGTGGGGGGACCGCGGGGAGCGTGGGGGGGGGGGTGTGGAGAAATGAGCCATGCATACAAGAGGGGGAAATATGAGCCCTAGCATACAGGAGGGGGGGAAATATGAGCCATAGATACAGGAGGGGGGGAAATATGAGCCATGCATACAAGAGGGGGGGGGAATATGAGCCATGCATACGGGGGGGGGGGGGGAAATATGAGCAATACATACAGGAGGGGGGGGATATGAGCCATGCATACAGGAGGGGTGTCATTATACAGTATTAAGCATCATGTGGGATCATTATACAGTATGGAGCATCATGTGCAGCCAGTATACAGGATGGAGCATCATGTGCGGTCATTATACAGTATGGAGCATCACGTGCGGTCATTATATAGTATGGAGCATCATGTGCAGTCATTATACAGTATGGAGCATCATGTGCAGTCATTATATAGTATGGAGCATCATGTGCAGTCATTATACAGTATGGAGCATCACGTGCGGTCATTAGACAGTATGGAGAATCACGTGCGGTCATTATACAGTATGGAGCATCACGTGGGGCCATTATACAGTATGGAATATCATGTGCGGTCATTATACAGTATGGAGAATCATGTGCGGTCATTATACAGTATGGAGCATCACGTGCGGTCATTAGACAGTATGGAGCATAACGTGCGGTCATTATACAGTATGGAGCATCACGTGGGGCCATTATACAGTATGGAATATCATGTGCGGTCATTATACAGTATGGAGCATCATGTGTGGTCATTAGACAGTATGGAGCATCACGTGCGGTCATTATACAGTATGGAGCATCACGTGCGGTCATTATACAGTATGGAGCATCATGTGCGGTCATTATACAGTATGGAGCATCATGTGCGGTCATTATACAGTATGGAGCATCACGTGCGGTCATTATACAGTATGGAGCACTGTGTGGCCATTATACAGTATGGCGCATCACGTGGGGCCATTATACAGTATGGAACATCATGTGCGGCCATTATACAGTATTGAGCATCATGTGGGGTCATTATACAGTATGCAGCATCATGTGCGGCTATTATACAGTATGGAGCATCATGTGCGGCCATTATACAGTTTGGAGCATCATGTGCGGTCATTATACAGTATGCAGCATCATGTTCGGTCATTATACAGTATGCAGCATCATGTGCGGTCATTATACAGTATGGAGCATCATGTGTGTTCATTATACAGTATGGAGCATCATGTGTGTTCATTATACAGTATGGAGCATCATGTGTGGCCATTATACAGTATGGAGCATCATGTGTGTTCATTATACAGTATGGAGCATCATGTGCGGTCATCATACAGTATGGAGCATCATGTGCGGTCATTATACAGTATGGAGCATCACGTGGGGCCATTATACAGTATGGAGCACTGTGTGGCTATTATACAGTATGGAGCATCATGTGCAGTCATTATACAGTATGGAGCATCATGTGCGGTCATTATACAGTATGGAGCATCACGTGGGGCCATTATACAGTATGGAGCACTGTGGCCATTATACAGTATGGAGCACTGTGTGGCTATTATACAGTATGGAGCACTGTGTGGCTATTATACAGTATGGAGCATCATGTGCAGTTATTATACAGTATGGAGCATCATGTGCCGCCATTATACAGTATGGCGCATCAGTGCGGTCATTATACAGTATGGAGCATGTGTGTTCATTAGAGCGTCATGTGTGTTCATTATACAGTATAGAGCATCATGTGTGGCCATCATACAGTATGAGGCACTGTGTGGCCATATTTTTTTGTTTATAATTATTGCATATGAAACAGTGTGATCAGCAGTGCTAAATGGGTGTGGTTGGGACGTGGATATGGGTGTGACTAATTATTAATGGGTGTGGTCAGAGGCGTGACCTAAAACTTTGCCCCTCTTTCCCATCTTCAAAAGTTGGGAGGTATGTGTAGGATAGGGTGGGTACAAATTCCTTCAGAGTTTGGCTTCGCCTCACTATAGCCGGTGTAGAAGTTTCTACTTACTCAGCTGCTCTTGATGTAGGCACAGGCCGCGGTTTCCATGCAAAGTTCAGGTAAGTTTATTTAACTTCAAAAACTGCACTGGGTGGAAAAACAAAACAGAGCCTTTTCTGGCACAAAGTGAAAACAAACTGAAAACAAATAGTCCATATAGCCCTGTGGGTCCGCCTGCTCAGGTCAGTGTCTTTACCACACACACACACACTGAAGGTCTCCACACCTCCAGCCACAGACCCTGAATGGGAGACTCGGCCTCCATTTTATCTGCCAAACCACACCCCTGGGGTTGGGATATGTGAGCGGTCATTCCCACCCATCTCTTATAACTACTCGTAAAACCCGGCCCTGAAATTGCCCAAATAACTCTCTCAGCACTATAGGTGCTGGCGCTTACTTCCGAGCTCACATCACTGCAGCTAACAGCCATGATGACACATATCTCCCCTCAAGGACTCATCTGGCATCCATTTTACACTGGGTAGAGACTCACAGAAAGAAGCTAAAACAACAGAGCTGGAAGTATAGCACAAGGCAGGTCAGAGATATGGTCAGGTACTGGGTAGAACAGAGTGGAAAATGAGGTGTGTAGGCTGGCGCTTAGAAGGTGTGCGAGTCACCGGCATAACACTCCAGAAAGGCCGTACTGGGGGCCCACGGCACGTAAAGGGAGGCCGCCATGACGGGGTTACGTGGGACCTGGGGAGCTGGAGCAGTTAGAAGGGATACGGTGGTAAGGGGTTAACTGGGAACTTGAGGGGTGGCTTTAGGGGCATTTTTTGAAAATAAGGGGTGGAACTAGGGGACTGTGGGGAGGGGGCACATAAAAAGGGGCACGCTCCTCACGCAGGCATCCATTTTAGGTGCCTGCGTGACAAGTGAGGAATCTCTGTCACACTTATCAGAATGGACGTTGAAGCGATCCTCCAGCGTCTCCGGACGGCAGCCAGCTCCCAGGGGACAGATTGGCTGAATGCAGCCGTTAACAGCCTTCTCCAGGGGACATCGGGAGCACCATCGCAGGCACCGCAGGACGGGCGCCGGCCGCGGAGGACTAGGCCTCCGGCGCGCCTAAGCCCGGACATCATCCCCAGGGCCCGGCGCCGAAATAGGAGCCCCTCTGCGAACCCTCCGGTAAGCAGCGCTGTTCCCTCCACCTCACAGCGCGGCGCCGGGAGGAATCCTCCAGTGTGGCGGGGCCTACAACGGGGGGGTGGATCCTTCCTCCCCTCCTTCAGTGTCCGGGCGACGTGGGGCGGCAGGAGCAGGAGCCGGTACGGCGGCCGTCAGCATGCCCGCTGGCGCCGCTCAGCGTGGGAGGCAGCGACAGCCGAGGAGACGGGGGTCAGGTGCGGTGGCCCCTCAGCGCCGAGGATTATGCGGGCGGCAGTCGGCTGGCCCTGGCATCAGCGTGCGGCCTTCTGCAGTGCACAGCTCTGGAGTCTTCAACGCAGCAGCGCCCTCTGCTGGTGGTGGCCTGGATATTGCAAGTTCTGCGCCCTCTGCTGGTGTTGGCCGGGATTTTCCTGCAGCTGCGCCCTCTGCTGGTGATGGCCGGGATTTTCCTGGATCTGCGCCCTCTGCTGGTGATGGCCGGAACTTTCCTGGATCTGCGTCATCTGCTGGTGGTGGCGGAAATTTTCCGTATTCCGGCAGGCGACATTCCGTCGCTTCGGTACGCAGTGCCGGGGACGTATCCGTGGCAAGGAGCCGCACATCTTCCATCGGGCGGCAGGATGCTGGCTCGGCCTTTTCCCTTTCCGCAGCACCAGGGCAGTCGACGGCATCACCGAGTCGCCAGGACACGGATACGGCCGCCAGGAGTTCGGCGGGCAACATCGCGGATCAAGCCGGTCGGGATGCAGGACACCTTCGGCTGGGAGCTGGATCTTCGGCTGCTGGGCTCACAGCACCCAGGCAGCTAGGTGAGAACATTTTCCCTATCTTTAATTTGCCAGGCATAGTTTCCCCTGAGGCTAGGAATAGTGACATTACTTCGGGAGTTGCTAGCGGGGGTATGGGTTTAATCCTTAGAGGTTTAGGGGAGCTAGCGGGCTTGTGGGGGTCCGGTCTTAGCAGGGGGTCTTTGCCGTCAGCTGCTTGGTTGGGAAATACGGGGTCGTTTGAGGGGTCTAGACAGTTGTCTGAAGTTACGGGTACATCCAGCAGTGCGGGTCCTGCGGCAGACACGGGGAGCTCATCAAGGGAGAAGGACGGAACAGCACCAGGGCCTGGGTCAGGAATTGATGCACCAGGTGAGGGAGCTTTGCAGGATAAGGAAAAGGAGGATGTACCGCAACTAGACGATGCTGCTAGGGGGGAGGTCTATGTCTGCTTCGAGGGCCCGTTAGGGGCACATTTAAAACAAGAGGTTAGGGAAAAAATCTGGAAAGGGGAGTACATAGAAATATTTTCTCTTTTACCCCTAGAGAGATTTAATTTGGATAGACCTAGAAGGGAGGACTCTAAAAAAGAAGATGAGGAGAAACGGAGATATAGGCTGATTCCCAGATCATTTTCAAATTGGCTGCAAGCTTTCGCTATTATGGCTAGCGTAATCGGGGAGAAGGCCCCGGAAAATTGCTCGGCATTATTTTGTTACTTAGATGCCATAGGGGAGGCTTACAGGACCTATGGGGGACAGGGTTGGTTACGCTATGACGAACAGTTTCGTCAGCGTAAGGCTTTTAGGCCAAGTATCAGGTGGGATCACAAGGACATAGCGTTGTGGATGAGAGTTATGGTCCCGTCCCGTTTAGGTCAGACTAGCCAGCCTTTTCACGAGGGCGCCGGGAGTTCAGGGCAGTCAGGACACTCGGCGGCTTTGCAGAAGGGACTGTGTTTCGCCTTCAATGATGGCATATGCAGATTCGGGAGCAAGTGTAAATATAGGCACGAGTGTTCAACCTGCGGGGGGGTGCATAGCGCTTCAAAATGTTTCAGGGGTAACAGGCAAAAAGTTGGAGATTCAGCTGACAAAAGGGGTGACTCCGGTGCAGTGGGTCGTGATGGAGGCCTTTCTAAGTAGATACCCTGATAGGTCAGCTGCAGTTTTATTGCGCGACGGTTTTAAGGAGGGTTTCAAAATCCCTTATGTTGAGCAGGATGTTAGTTTAAAAAGAAAAAATTTTAAATCGGCGTTACAATTCCCAGAGGTCGTGTCGGAGAAGTTGAATAAGGAAGTTGCTCTGGGAAGAATGGCAGGCCCGTTTGTCGCCCCTCCGATTGCAAATCTGAGGGTGTCACCTCTTGGCGTGGTCCCTAAGAAAGAACCTAATAAATTTAGGTTAATCCATCACCTGTCATTTCCGAAGGGATCTTCGGTTAATGATGGTATTGATCCCGAGTTGAGTTCGGTGTCGTACTTATCATTCGATTCAGCGATGGAGTGGGTTAGAGCATGTGGAAAGGGGGCTAAGCTGGCTAAGACCGACATCGAAGCGGCCTTTCGTTTGTTGCCAGTTCATCCTGACAGTTTGCATTTATTGGGTTGTTTTTGGGATGGCGGCTTCTTTGTTGATCGTTGTCTTCCCATGGGTTGCTCGATTTCATGTGCTTACTTTGAGGCCTTCAGCACGTTCCTAGAATGGGTGGTGAAAGATGTGTCTGGGATACGCTCATGTTCGCACTATCTGGATGACTTTCTGTTTATAGGGCCAGCGGAATCAGCAGATTGTTCGATTTTGTTGCATACAATGGAGAGTGTGACAAAAAACTTCGGGGTGCCTTTGGCGGAGGATAAAACAGTTGGTCCGGTGACAGTGTTGAGCTTCCTAGGCATTGAAATCGACACGGTAGCAATGGAATGTAGGCTACCTGCAGACAAGGTTACCGCGTTGCGCCAAGATGTGGTTAATACGATTGGTTTGAAGAAGATAAATTTGCGCAGTTTGCAATCGTTGTTAGGGAAACTGAACTTTGCATGTAGGATCATGCCGATGGGTCGAGCGTTCTGCCGCCGCCTATCCTTGGCAACAGTAGGGGTAAAGTCCCCTTTGCATTTCATCAGGATAAAGAAAGAGTTTTGGGACGATTTGAAGATGTGGGCGGATTTTCTGGACGAGTACAATGGCAGATCTCTGTGGATTCAGCCGGTGGCAGATGCTACCTCCTTGGGCATTTTGGTGCATGTCGTTGAAATGAGTGGCTTTGGTCTTTTCTTTCATGGTAGCTGGTCAGCAGCGGCTTGGCCGGAAGAATGGAAGGAGGAGGGGTTAACAAACAACCGGCTACTGTTGCATTTGTTCCCCAGGGTAGTTGCGTTGTCCCTGTGGGGTGACAAATTGAGGAATTTGAAGATTTCTTTTCATTGTGAGCATGTTGGAACGGTGACGGCGGTAAACTCGTTGTCAGCGGCTACGCCTGCAGTAGTGAAGGTCTTGCAGCACTTGGTTTTCCTGGGTCTTAAGTTTAACTTATGGATTGTATCTGAAGTTAGCTTGTCAGCGCCTGATCCAATAGTTGTTGCTCTTTCTCAATTTCAGTGGCAGCTTTTCCGGGATTTGGCACCACAGGCGGAGAGCGCGGGCCGGGATTGTCCAGTGGAGTTGTGGAACCTGCCGCGAGGGCCGTAACAGAGTTATTTACCAAATCGCTCGCGGATTCATCTTGGTCTCATTATAATCAGGCTTGGAGCTTGTGGGAATCCTGGATGTCAAGTATGGACCAGGATATGGAGGAGGAGTATGGTTTGTTGTTGTTCTTAGGTCATCATTGGGAGGCAGGTTGGTCTGTGACACGTTTGAATAAGTTTCTGGCGGGGCTAGCCTTCAACCTTAAATGGAGGGGGGGTAAGGATATAACGAAATCCTTCTTGGTTCGGCAAGTTGTTCGGGGTTGGAAGAAAGGCTGGAAGGCTTCGGACGGTCGCCGACCCGTATCTTATGAGGTGCTCTCAGCCATTGAGCGGAAGTTGCAAGAGGTGTGTTTTTCCGAATGGGAAGTGGTTCTGTTCTGTGCAGCCTTTTCTTTGGCCTTCTTTGGGGCATTTCGGTTAGGTGAGTTGGTTAGCCCGTCCGTTAGTAAAAAAGGTATTTTGTTAAGAGAAAACGTGGATGTCGAAGGGAATAAGGTGGTAGTGTTTATTAAGGCTTCCAAAACGGACGTGTATGGGAAAGGGTGCAAAGTGGTGTTGTTCAATGTTGAAGGATCCCCGGTGTGCCCGGTGGCATCCGTGAAGAAGTACATGGCAAAGGGCGGGGTGTTAGACGAGCCATTCTTGGTGCACGAAAATGGGTCTTTCTTGTCCCGTTTTCAGTTTATTTCTGTTTTTAGGAAATGTTTGGCGGCAGCGGGCTTACCTGCAACACAATATAGTGGTCACTCCTTCAGGATCGGGGCAGCGACTGAGGCCGCTAGGTGGGGCCTTGGTGAGGATGTGGTTCGGAGAATTGGGAGGTGGGAATCTTCAAGATTCCAGTCGTATGTTCGCCCAAACCTATTGTGAGTTAGAAGCTGTGTTAAGTTAATTGTTTGTTGCCTTTCTTTCTGTGTTGCAGGGCCTGATCCGATGCTCGTCTGGATCATGGGGCATTCGTATGTTGTATGGGCTGCGTTGCGTGCTGCGGTTCGTCCGGACGGTCGTCAGTTGGGTCTTTCTCGAGAGACAGTGACTTTACGATGGATCGGTAAAAGGGGGATGGTGTGGAAGGAATGGTTACCTGAATTTCATCGTTTTGTTAGACTGGATAGAGTGCCGGAGATCGTGGTGATACATTTAGGGGGGAATGATTTGGCTAAACGGTCTTGTAGGGAGCTGATTAAGGATATCAAATTCGATATCCTGAGGTTCTGGGTCATATTTCCAAAAGTGTTGTTGGTGTGGTCCGACATCATTCCCCGTAAAAGATGGAGAGGTGCTAGATCACACGAGGGGGTGAACAGGGCCCGGATTAAAATAAACAGGGCCATATCTCGGTTTATGGTGAGGAATGGCGCGTTGGCCGTGAGACATGTGGACTTGGAATCGGGTCAAGGAGCTTACTGGAGAGCTGATGGCATGCACCTGAACGCGGTGGGTAATGATATGTGGTGTTTGGCTATCCGTAGTGGCATTGAATTAAGCTTGAAGGTGTGGAGGGACATGAATGGCTAAGGTGTCAGGCCATTCGTGTTCGTGGCGGGGGTGGAGGTCCTCGAAGTCGGTGGAAATGGTAAATCGTGGTTCAATGGGGTGGGGATCTTGAGAGGTTCTGGACACCCCATGAGAGAATTTAACAAGGCGCGGTACGGTTATTCCGCGTGAGGTGGATTTATGGACCCCTGGCATGGGGGTGGGTTCGGTGGACCAGGATTGGTTGTTATCTATCCCTGAGCTGGTGCTTTACGGCTGGGGGTAAGACTCATCCTGGGCTGAACATTGTGGAGTTTTTGGGATACTGAGTTTTTTATAACTTTGGGGCTTCGAGGACCGCCCCTCCTATTCTGGGTTGTCATAAAAGTTCTGTTATCTTTTATTTAATAAAATGGCTGCTGTGGCCAATTAAATCCAACATATGTCTCCGTCTGCTGTTTTGAGTACGTTAGAAGTTTATTCTTTAGATTGTTAAGAGATCTGTTTAAGGGGGTTGGGGTAATTTTTTCCAGGTCACGGAACTCACGTATACCCTATGTCAAGAGCTGCACTCACTATTCTGCTAGTGATGTCACTGTGTACATTTCAAGAGCAATGCTACAGATTTACTGCAGGAGTCTGTGCATGAGATACAGAAGGACAGGGGGTGCTGTGGTGAGCTTACCTGACGGAGCACAGGACCTGAAACACGTGACTACTGGGAAGGGGCCGGAGGCGGAGCCAGACGCCGAGTAGTGGCGGTGAAAGGCAAAACTGGAGAGTGGTCTGAATGTGCCGAAGTCAAGCCAGGAGGTTGATGAGGTACTAAAGGATGAGACGCTGAGAGTGGTCAGGATGAAGCAAAAGGTCAGGTAGTCGGAGATAGTGGTGCAGTACAAACGGGGCAGACAGGAGATTAGTAAGTGTACCAAGCTGAAGGTCATAGCCAGAAACAGACAGTAAGCACGGAGTCACAAGGCAAAGCACAGAACGAGAACACGGAACGGATCATACAGGAGAAGGCAAACGGACTACACAGTATGCAAGCACACTATGGGGTCAGACACACAGCCAGAACAGATGTATCACTGACAAGGATCCCCAGATGAAGGCGGGTAAATATACCCCTCCCTAAACCAAAAGGAGGCCATACAAAATTAAAGGGAACCTGTCACCCCGTTTTTTCAGTTTGAGATAAAAATACCGTTAAATAGGGCCTGAGCTGTGCGTTACAATAGTGTATTTTGTGTCCCCTGATTCCCCACCTATGCTGCCAAAATACGTTACCAAAGTCGCGGTTTTCGCCTGTCAATCAGGCTGGTCTGGTCAGATCTTGCTTAGCTTTCCGTTGGTGGCATAGTGGTTTGCGCATGTCCAACTGCCGAATCCACTGCGCAGGTGAAGAAAAAGAGCGCGATCTGCGCTATTCCCCTGGTTATCGGTGGGCGTGGCCATCTTCCTGAGGCCGTGCGTGCGCAGATGGAGTGCTCTGCTGCCCGGGGCTTCAGGAAAATGGCCGCGGAATGCCGCGCATGCGCAGATGGAGATCGCGGCGGCCATTTTTCTGAAGCCGAGTTCGCATCTTGCCTTCCAAAAAATGGCCGCCGCGATCTCCATCTGCCCATGCACGGCATTCCGCTGCCATTTTCCTGAAGCCCCGGGCAGCAGAGCACTCCATCTGCGCACGCGCAGCCTCAGGAAGATGGCCGCGCCCACCGATAACCATGGGAATAGCGCAGATCGCGCTCTTTTTCTTTACCTGCGCAGTGGATTCGGCAGTTGGACATGCGCAAACCACTACGCCACCAACGGAAAGCTAAGCAAGATCTGAGGGAAGAAACAGCGATGTCACCACGCCCATCTGACCAGACCAGCCTGATTGACTTTGGTAACGTATTTCGGCAGCATAGGTGGGGAATCAGGGTACACAAAATACACTATTGTAACACACAGCTCAGGCCCTATTTAACGGTATTTTTTATCTCAAACTGAAAAAACGGGGTGACAGGTTCCCTTTAACCCTGAGAGGACAGGGAAAGAACCCTGTCCACAACCATGCAACCATGACAGTACCACCCTCTTAACGGGGGGACACCGGACCCCCAAGCTTCTCAGAATGCCTGGCATGAAAAGCTCGAACCAACCGGTCGGCATGCACTTAACTGGCCGAGACCCAAGACCGATCCTCCGGACCATACCCCTTCCAGTGCACCAAATACTGCAGATTCCGGCGCACCCACTGAGAATGAACGATGCGTTCCTCCTCATATTATTCCAGATGGCCTTCAACCAATACAGGAGGACTGACGGACGAAGAGTCCTCCTCGACCGCTGCCACTGCTTTAAGAAGGGACTTGTGAAAAACATTAGAAATTTTAAAAGAGGTGGGAAGTTGTAACCTGTAGGCCACCTGTAGATTGACGACCTCCACAATTTTATATGGGCCAAAGAACTTAGGACCCAGTTTGGCCGAGGGGACTTTTAGCTTAATATTGCAGGTGGATAACCACACATTATCACTCACAAGGAACGCGGGACCCAAACCTTCCCTGGGTCTTGGTGGTGTTTCGCTGAACCTCCACCCACAGGGTCTTTAAGCATTGTACCATACCCTCCGCCCCTGACAGGGACCAACTACCTGAGCGAAACTCAGCCAGCAACTGCCTAACTTCCTCCCCAGGCAACCAGTTTTACCTAAGTGTGAAGAGTATCCTAATAAATAGGAGCATAGCTCCCCCTGGTGGCCTGGAGTGCGAAATGTGTTGCATGCTTGTGATACCTGGATTCGGTTGTCTTTCTTTGCCTCCAAACATAACATCACTCCCCCCTAGAGAAGAACAATATTACTGCAATGACCAGGACCCTGGTGCACTGCATGTCCATGGTCAATCTGGAATTGCAAAGGCACCAAGTCCCCAGCTGGCCAGCAATGAGAATTTTTAGAACGGGCACAAACCCCACATGCAGACACAAACCTTTTAACATCTGCAACAAAAGAGGGCCACCAGAAAATCCTAGCAACTGCCTCCCGGGATGCTGAATTCCAAGGATGAGCACTCAAAGCAGACTCATGAAACTCCCGCAGGAATCTGAGACAGAAGTGTTCCTGTACAAACAATTTATCCACAGGTTTATTACTGGGAACCAGAGCCTGGGCCTCAAAAATCTCTCTCTCCAAATCAAACGACATTTCAGCCACCACCACCCCAGGTTTAAGAATGGAGGATGGGGGTTCGGAAGAGACACTGGATCAAAGCTTCAGGACAATGTATCTGCCTTAACATTCTTAGACCCTGGACGGAAGGTTATAGAAAATTGAAACCAGGAAAAAAAGTGACGACCTGGCCTGCCTGGGGGTCAATCTCTTGGCAGACTTGATATAGGCTAAATTTTTGTGATCGGTGATGACGGTGACAGGATGAACAGCCCCCTCCAAAAAATGCCTCCATTCTTCAAAGGCCAACTTGACCACCAGAAGCTCTCTATTCCCATCGTAATTTCTTTTGGCGGAAGAGAACTTTCTGGAAAAGAATGCACAAGGTTTGAGGTGGGTCAGCGTAGCGGGACCCTGAAACAACACTGCCCCCAATCCCACTTCAGAAGCGTCGACCTGCACGATAAAAGGTCTAGACGGGTCTGGCTGGACCAACACTAGGGAAATAAAACACTTTTTTAAATTCATAAAACATTTTTTTGCTGACTTAGACTAATTCTTAAAGGGAACCTGTCACCCTCAAAATGGAAGTTGAGCTAAGCCCACCGGCATCAGGGGCTTATCTACAGCATTCTGTAATGCTGTAGATAAGCCCCCAAAGTAACCTGAGATATGAGAAAAAGAGGTTAGATTATACTCACCTGGGCGGGCGGTCAGATCCGGGGCCTCCCATTTCTTACGATGACATCCTCTACTTGTCTTCACACTGCGGCACCGGCGCAGGCGTACTTTGTCTGCCCTGTTGAGGGCAGAGCAAAGTACTGCAGTGCACAGGCGCCGGGCCTCTCTGACCTTTCCCGGTGCATGCACACTATTCTGCTGGTGCAGTCACTGTGTACATACATAAAATTACTGATCCTGAGTTACATCCTGTATTATACCCCAGAGCTGCATTCACTATTCAGCTGGTGCAGTCACTGTGTACATACATTACATTACTGATCCTGAGTTACATCCTGTATTATACCCCAGAGCTGCACTCACTATTCTGCTGGTGCAGTCACTGTGTACATACATTACATTACTGATCCTGAGTTACATCCTGTATTATACCCCAGAGCTGCACTCACTATTCTGCTGGTGCAGTCACTGTGTACATACATAAAATTACTGATCCTGAGTTACATCCTGTATTATACCCCAGAGCTGCACTCACTATTCTGCTGGTGCAGTCACTGTGTACATACATAAAATTACTGATCCTGAGTTACATCCTGTATTATACCCCAGAGCTGCATTCACTATTCAGCTGGTGCAGTCACTGTGTACATACATTACATTACTGATCCTGAGTTACATCCTGTATTATACCCCAGAGCTGCACTCACTATTCTGCTGGTTTTATTTGAAAATAGTCAACAAGTCATAAGACACATCTTCTCTCACTGTTTAGCTTACCTACCGTTTTAATAATGACTGAAGCAAAACACTGAAAAATCATTGAAGTTGGAAGTTTTCAGCTCTGAAGTCTGCAATATTGTGAATTCTGCTCTGGATTTTCAATTGGAATTAATAATTTCAAATACGTATTTGATGTCACGAAGATGAAGATGGTAAGTAAAGGAAGACAAGGAAGGTTCTGAGGTTTTCCATGACTGGTCATGTAAACAAGGAATGACTTGATGATGATTCAATAATCTTAATTTGGAGTTTCTTGTCATCTAAATTTGAGTTTCCATAGGAACGAGTTTTGCATGAAAATTAGTCTGAAAGCTGCAGGGTGTTTAGTAATCACAAGAGTAATTAATATGTTAATTAATACAGAGAGAACTTCTGGACCTCCTGCCATTCACATCCACACGTCACGATCCTCCTCTTCTGTCCTCTCGTCCTTTCTTCAGATTCTGACGTTTGTGATCTCAGTCTCCGTAGTCGTTGACCTCATCTAATAGCTCCGACCTTCTAAAATGGCAGAGAGTGAAAGTCAAGGATTTGAAACAAATTCATGTCAATGTTCAGAAAAATATCTTGGTTATTTGGGATTTTGGAGAATCTTCAAGAAGAGTTTATATGATACAAGTGGTTTCAGTAGGGGAACCTTCGACTGTCCTCAAAAAATTCCAAATATTGGATTACGTCTTTTAATTTTTGTGATTGAAGTCGAAAATAACTGGGCTGTAAACATTAGGGAGAAGCAAATTCAGATTTTTCATACATTAACTAGCAAAATAATAATTACCAGAAGGATATTCTATCTACAACTTCTCCCACTAATGTTGGAACACATAGACCAAAACCTTTGCCTAGGAATATTATCCGTAACCAGTTTTGCTGTAACATCAAAGTGAAAAATGATGAGACGACCTTCTGAGTCTGGAGAACGTGAAGACTTCTGAGAAGGTGATTGGGAAGCAGTTATTGACAGCTCAGTAGTCCAATCTGGTACATGGATGTGCTGAAGCTGTCAGTACTTTGATTGACAGCTCAGTTGTCCAGTCTGGTGTAGGGACCTGTTGAGCTGTGTGTTCAGCTCAGCCATCCAATCTGAGACTGGGAGGTGCTGGCTGTCCCCGGGTGTTCATTATCCCAGGTGATTGCCAGGCTACTTAACTGGGCTGTTACTCCCTGACTTCTGTCAGACGTACATTAAACTACTGTGTGGTTTCATCTTGGTGCCTTGTGTTGTTTGTAGATCTTTTGTTACCTGACCTTGGACCTCGTTATGACCATCAGTCTGTTTGTTGCTCTGATCCACTATCCTTCTTGTATGTTTATGACGTACCTTTCTGGCTTTTGACCTTGGACTCCTCACTATCGCGTCTCATGGCTTGGCCATGAGAAGTCACTTAGCGTCACATTTGGTGCTCCTTCATCCTCCATGATTCTTTGGTTGTTTCTCCAAACCAAAGTGCTCGGACATTGTAGAACCAGTGGTAAGGGATGTGTGCGCCATATGACAGATGCACGGTCAAGGTCCGCCACATCATCCTTCTCAAGCCATAGCAAACACTGGCTGTCACCATCGCATCATTATCATGACATGCTGGTGACCAGGAGAGATGACCATTAGTGATGAGCGAATATACTCGTTACTCGAGATTTCTCGAGCACGCTCGGGTGTCCTCCAAGTATTTTTTTGTGCTCGGAGATTTAGTTTTTATTGCCGCAGCTGAATGATTTACATCTGTTAGCCAGCATAAGTACATGTGGGGATTCACTAGCAACCAAGCAACCCCCACATGTACTTATGCTGGCTAACAGATGTAAAACATTCAGCTGCAGCAATAAAAACTAAATCTCCGAGCACTAAAAAATACTTGGAGGACACCCGAGCGTGCTCGAGAAATCTCGAGTAACGAGTATATTCGCTCATCACTAATGACCATATTTGACCAAATTTGAATCCCCGGATTTGCTCGAATTTGGCAGAGAAATTCAATTTTGTGTTGAATTTATTCAACCAGAAGAAAATTACTGTCAAAAAGCCTTTTATAATGCTCTAAGGTCTCTCCACAACATAATAAATGAAGAACGAAGGGGTTCAAAAATAAAAAACTATACTCACCATGTTCTTCCACCTTCCAAATCTGGTCTTCTCTTTAGTCTTCACTCTTTAGCACCTCCACACCTCTCATTACGTGATTACGTGGTCACCCCCTTGGCATCATGATATTACTTCAGTCCTTTTCGTGCTGTAGACGTCAAGGAATCAAAACGGATCTCTAATGGCAAGTGATTAGATGCCAAGGTCATTTGAGATGTTACAAGGGAAAAGGGTTTCTGATGCCAGCAGTGTGGTTTGAAGCTCATCCTCCCGATCCTTTGGTTGTTCAACCATAAAGTAGTGGGTTGCAAGGGGCTTGGCTACGGTGGTGGCATGTGTCCCGGAGTGCACTTCACTTTGGCCACATTTTGACCCTGAAAATTATTCTGACCTTTTCTCGATGAACAAATAATGCCTCTTTTTCAACATTTCTCTGTCGCTAAGAGCAATCAGTCTGAAATCATGCAAGGTGCACACGCAACTGAAGCTTCATTGCAACGTGTAAGGAAAGCAGAGAGATTTTCCCAGCATGAGTAGAAAGGGCCAATTTCTGAATTTGGATAATGAATGCTACTATTTACTGACAGCAAGCAGAGATCTTGAAAATGGTGACACATTTAACCAAGCAGAGAATGAGCAAAGCTCTGCGGCTGTGTAATGGTTCGTGCTATGAGGTTGGTTAAGCTGTAATGGCTGCGGCGGTAGGAACCATGTCGGACTCGGCATTAGTCACTTCTAGCATTTACTGGCTGAGAATCCATTCATTCCTTAGCGTCCCCGCTGAGCACAAAGGATTCTCCCTGATAAGATGGGATCTTGTCTCCGTGTAACAGAACAGAGCGCTGCTCCATTTCATTGTCACTCGTCTCCCTCCCACCGATGCCAGACACAGAAACGTGAATCGGGGAGGTGTGTGGGAGAGTCAATGACTCACAACTGCGGCTCAAAGAAAGTGTCTGTGTATACTGCACTGGGAGGCAGCCATAACACATATGTGCACCCCGAAACGTGCAGGACGTGTGTGCTCATTACTGTACTGGGAGGCAGCCATAACACATATGTGCACCCCGAAACATGCAAGACGTGTGTGCTCATTACTGTACTGGGAGGCAGCCATAACACATATGTGCACCCCGAAACGTGCAGGACGTGTGTGCTCATTACTGTACTGGGAGGCAGCCATAACACATATGTGCACCCCGAAATATGCAGGACGTGTGTGCTCATTACTGCACTGGGAGGCAGCCATAACACATATGTGCACCCCGAAATATGCAGGACGTGTGTGCTCATTACTGCACTGGGAGGCAGCCATAACACATATGTGCACCCCGAAATATGCAAGACGTGTGTGCTCATTACTGTACTGGGAGGCAGCCATAACACATATGTGCACCCCGAAATATGCAGGACGTGTGTGCTCATTACTGTGCTGGGAGGCAGCCATAACACATATGTGCACCCCGAAATATGCAAGACGTGTGTGCTCATTACTGTACTGGGAGGCAGCCATAACACATATGTGCACCCCGAAATATGCAAGACGTGTGTGCTCATTACTGTACTGGGAGGCAGCCATAACACATGTGCACCCCGAAATATGCAGGACGTGTCTGCTCATTACTGTACTGGGAGGCAGCCATAACACATATGTGCACCCCGAAATATGCAAGACGTGTGTGCTCATTACTGTACTGGGAGGCAGCCATAACACATATGTGCACCCCGAAATATGCAGGACGTGTGTGCTCATTACTGTACTGGGAGGCAGCCATAACACATATGTGCACCCTGAAATATGCAGGACGTGTGTGCTCATTACTGTACTGGGAGGCAGCCATAACACATATGTGCACCCCGAAATATGCAGGACGTGTGTGCTCATTACTGCACTGGGAGGCAGCCATAACACATATGTGCACCCCGAAACGTGCAGGACGTGTGTGCTCATTACTGTACTGGGAGGCAGCCATAACACATATGTGCACCCCGAAACGTGCAGGACGTGTGTGCTCATTACTGCACTGGGAGGCAGCCATAACACATATGTGCACCCCGAAATATGCAGGACGTGTGTGCTCATTACTGCACTGGGAGGCAGCCATAACACATATGTGCACCCCGAAATATGCAGGACGTGTGTGCTCATTACTGTACTGGGAGGCAGCCATAACACATGTGCACCCCGAAACGTGCAGGACGTGTGTGCTCATTACTGTACTGGGAGGCAGCCATAACACATATGTGCACCCCGAAATATGCAGGACGTGTGTGCTCATTACTGCACTGGGAGGCAGCCATAACACATATGTGCACCCCGAAATATGCAAGACGTGTGTGCTCATTACTGTACTGGAGGCAGCCATAACACATATGTGCACCCCGAAATATGCAGGACGTGTGTGCTCATTACTGCACTGGGAGGCAGCCATAACACATATGTGCACCCCGAAATATGCAAGACGTGTGTGCTCATTACTGTACTGGAGGCAGCCATAACACATATGTGCACCCCGAAATATGCAGGACGTGTGTGCTCATTACTGTACTGGGAGGCAGCCATAACACATGTGCACCCCGAAATATGCAGGACGTGTGTGCTCATTACTGTACTGGGAGGCAGCCATAACATATATGTGCACCCCGAAATATGCAGGACGTGTCTGCTCATTACTGCACTGGGAGGCAGCCATAACACATATGTGCACCCCGAAACGTGCAGGACGTGTGTGCTCATTACTGCACTGGGAGGCAGCCATAACACATATGTGCACCCCGAAATATGCAGGACGTGTGTGCTCATTACTGTACTGGGAGGCAGCCATAACACATATGTGCACCCCGAAATATGCAAGACGTGTCTGCTCATTACTGTACTGGGAGGCAGCCATAACACATATGTGCACCCCGAAATATGCAAGACGTGTGTGCTCATTACTGTACTGGAGGCAGCCATAACACATGTGCACCCCGAAATATGCAGGACGTGTGTGCTCATTACTGTACTGGGAGGCAGCCATAACACATATGTGCACCCCGAAATATGCAAGACGTGTGTGCTCATTACTGTACTGGGAGGCAGCCATAACACATATGTGCACCCCGAAATATGCAGGACGTGTGTGCTCATTACTGTACTGGGAGGCAGCCATAACACATATGTGCACCCCGAAATATGCAAGACGTGTGTGCTCATTACTGTACTGGGAGGCAGCCATAACACATATGTGCACCCCGAAATATGCAGGACGTGTGTGCTCATTACTGTACTGGGAGGCAGCCATAACCCATATGTGCACCCCGAAATATGCAGGACGTGTGTGCTCATTACTGCACTGGGAGGCAGCCATAACACATATGTGCCCCCCGAAATATGCAAGACGTGTGTGCTCATTACTGTACTGGAGGCAGCCATAACACATATGTGCACCCCGAAATATGCAGGACGTGTGTGCTCATTACTGCACTGGGAGGCAGCCATAACACATATGTGCACCCCGAAATATGCAAGACGTGTGTGCTCATTACTGTACTGGAGGCAGCCATAACACATATGTGCACCCCGAAATATGCAAGACGTGTGTGCTCATTACTGTACTGGAGGCAGCCATAACACATATGTGCACCCCGAAATATGCAGGACGTGTGTGCTCATTACTGCACTGGGAGGCAGCCATAACACATATGTGCACCCCGAAATATGCAGGACGTGTGTGTTCATTACTGCACTGGGAGGCAGCCATAACACATATGTGCACCCCGAAATATGCAAGACGTGTGTGCTCATTACTGTACTGGGAGGCAGCCATAACACATATGTGCACCCCGAAATATGCAGGACGTGTGTGCTCATTACTGTACTGGGAGGCAGCCATAACACATATGTGCACCCCGAAATATGCAGGACGTGTGTTCTCATTACTGTACTGGGAGGCAGCCATAACACATATGTGCACCCCGAAACGTGCAGGATGTGTGTGCTCATTACTGTACTGGGAGGCAGCCATAACACATATGTGCACCCCGAAATATGCAGGACGTGTGTGCTCATTACTGTACTGGGAGGCAGCCATAACACATATGTGCACCCCGAAATATGCAGGACGTGTGTGCTCATTACTGTACTGGGAGGCAGCCATAACACATATGTGCACCCCGAAATATGCAGGACGTGTGTGCTCATTACTGTACTGGGAGGCAGCCATAACACATATGTGCACCCCGAAATATGCAGGACGTGTCTGCTCATTACTGTACTGGGAGGCAGCCATAACACATATGTGCACCCCGAAATATGCAGGACGTGTGTGCTCATTACTGTACTGGGAGGCAGCCATAACACATATGTGCACCCCGAAATATGCAGGACGTGTGTGCTCATTACTGTACTGGGAGGCAGCCATAACACATATGTGCACCCCGAAATATGCAGGACGTGTGTGCTCATTACTGTACTGGGAGGCAGCCATAACACATATGTGCACCCTGAAATATGCAGGATGTGTGTGCTCATTACTGTACTGGGAGGCAGCCATAACACATATGTGCACCCTGAAATATGCAAGACGTGTGTGCTCATTACTGTACTGGAGGCAGCCATAACACATATGTGCACCCCGAAATATGCAGGACGTGTGTGCTCATTACTGTACTGGGAGGCAGCCATAACACATATGTGCACCCCGAAATATGCAGGACGTGTGTGCTCATTACTGTACTGGGAGGCAGCCATAACACATATGTGCACCCCGAAACGTGCAGGATGTGTGTGCTCATTACTGTACTGGGAGGCAGCCATAACACATATGTGCACCCCGAAATATGCAAGACGTGTGTGCTCATTACTGTACTGGGAGGCAGCCATAACACATATGTGCACCCCGAAATATGCAGGACGTGTGTGCTCATTACTGTACTGGGAGGCAGCCATAACACATATGTGCACCCCGAAATATGCAAGACGTGTGTGCTCATTACTGTACTGGGAGGCAGCCATAACACATATGTGCACCCCGAAACGTGCAGGACGTGTGTGCTCATTACTGTACTGGGAGGCAGCCATAACACATATGTGCACCCCGAAATGTGCAGGACGTGTGTGCTCATTACTGTACTGGGAGGCAGCCATAACACATATGTGCACCCCGAAATGTGCAGGACGTGTGTGCTCATTACTGTACTGGGAGGCAGCCATAACACATATGTGCACCCCGAAATATGCAGGACGTGTGTGCTCATTACTGTACTGGGAGGCAGCCATAACACATATGTGCACCCCGAAATATGCAGGACGTGTCTGCTCATTACTGTACTGGGAGGCAGCCATAACACATATGTGCACCCCGAAATATGCAGGACGTGTGTGCTCATTACTGTACTGGGAGGCAGCCATAACACATATGTGCACCCCGAAATATGCAGGACGTGTGTGCTCATTACTGTACTGGGAGGCAGCCATAACACATATGTGCACCCCGAAATATGCAGGACGTGTGTGCTCATTACTGCACTGGGAGGCAGCTATAACACATATGTGCACCCCGAAATATGCAAGACGTGTGTGCTCATTACTGTACTGGGAGGCAGCCATAACACATATGTGCACCCCGAAATATGCAAGACATGTGTGCTCATTACTGTACTGGGAGGCAGCCATAACACATATGTGCACCCCGAAATATGCAAGACGTGTGTGCTCATTACTGTACTGGGAGGCAGCCATAACACATGTGCACCCCGAAATATGCAGGACGTGTGTGCTCATTACTGCACTGGGAGGCAGCCATAACACATATGTGCACCCCGAAATATGCAGGACATGTGTGCTCATTACTGTACTGGGAGGCAGCCATAACACATGTGTGCACCCCGAAATATGCAGGACGTGTGTGCTCATTACTGTACTGGGAGGCAGCTATAACACATATGTGCACCCCGAAATATGCAAGACGTGTGTGCTCATTACTGTACTGGGAGGCAGCCATAACACATATGTGCACCCCGAAACATGCAAGACGTGTGTGCTCATTACTGTACTGGAGGCAGCCATAACACATATGTGCACCCCGAAACATGCAGGACGTGTGTGCTCATTACTGTACTGGGAGGCAGCCATAACACATATGTGCACCCCGAAATATGCAGGACGTGTGTGCTCATTACTGTACTGGGAGGCAGCCATAACACATATGTGCACCCCGAAATATGCAGGACGTGTGTGCTCATTACTGTACTGGGAGGCAGCCATAACACATATGTGCACCCCGAAACATGCAGGACGTGTGTGCTCATTACTGTACTGGGAGGCAGCCATAACACATATGTGCACCCCGAAATATGCAGGACGTGTGTGCTCATTACTGTACTGGGAGGCAGCCATAACACATATGTGCACCCCGAAACATGCAGGACGTGTGTGCTCATTACTGTACTGGGAGGCAGCCATAACACATATGTGCACCCCGAAATATGCAGGACGTGTGTGCTCATTACTGTACTGGGAGGCAGCTATAACACATATGTGCACCCCGAAATATGCAGGACGTGTGTGCTCATTACTGTACTGGAGGCAGCCATAACACATATGTGCACCCCGAAATATGCAGGACGTGTGTGCTCATTACTATACTGGGAGGCAGCCATAACACATATGTGCACCCCGAAATATGCAGGACGTGTGTGCTCATTACTGTACTGGGAGGCAGCCATAACACATATGTGCACCCCGAAATATGCAGGACGTGTGTGCTCATTACTGTACTGGGAGGCAACCATAACACATATGTGCACCCCGAAATATGCAGGACGTGTGTGCTCATTACTGTACTGGGAGGCAGCCATAACACATATGTGCACCCCGAAATATGCAGGACGTGTGTGCTCATTACTGTACTGGGAGGCAGCCATAACACATATGTGCACCCCGAAATATGCAGGACGTGTGTGCTCATTACTGTACTGGGAGGCAGCCATAACACATATGTGCACCCCGAAATATGCAGGACGTGTGTGCTCATTACTGTACTGGGAGGCAGCCATAACACATATGTGCACCCCGAAATATGCAAGACGTGTGTGCTCATTACTGTACTGGGAGGCAGCCATAACACATATGTGCACCCCGAAATATGCAAGACGTGTGTGCTCATTACTGTACTGGGAGGCAGCCATAACACATATGTGCACCCCGAAACGTGCAGGACGTGTGTGCTCATTACTGTACTGGGAGGCAGCCATAACACATGTGTGCACCCCGAAATATGCAGGACGTGTGTGCTCATTACTGTACTGGGAGGCAGCCATAACACATGTGTGCACCCCGAAATATGCAGGACGTGTGTGCTCATTACTGTACTGGGAGGCAGCTATAACACATATGTGCACCCCGAAATATGCAAGACGTGTGTGCTCATTACTGTACTGGGAGGCAGCCATAACACATATGTGCACCCCGAAATATGCAAGACGTGTGTGCTCATTACTGTACTGGGAGGCAGCCATAACACATATGTGCACCCCGAAATATGCAAGACGTGTGTGCTCATTACTGTACTGGGAGGCAGCCATAACACATATGTGCACCCCGAAATATGCAAGACATGTGTGCTCATTACTGTACTGGGAGGCAGCCATAACACATATGTGCACCCCGAAATATGCAGGACGTGTGTGCTCATTACTGTACTGGGAGGCAGCCATAACACATGTGCACCCCGAAATATGCAGGACGTGTGTGCTCATTACTGTACTGGGAGGCAGCCATAACACATATGTGCACCCCGAAATATGCAGGACGTGTGTGCTCATTACTGTACTGGGAGGCAGCCATAACACATATGTGCACCCCGAAATATGCAGGACGTGTGTGCTCATTACTGTACTGGGAGGCAGCCATAACACATATGTGCACCCCAAAATATGCAGGACGTGTGTGCTCATTACTGTACTGGGAGGCAGCCATAACACATATGTGCACCCCGAAATATGCAGGACGTGTGTGCTCATTACTGTACTGGGAGGCAGCCATAACACATATGTGCACCCCGAAATATGCAGGACGTGTGTGCTCATTACTGTACTGGGAGGCAGCCATAACACATATGTGCACCCTGAAATATGCAGGACGTGTGTGCTCATTACTGTACTGGGAGGCAGCCATAACACATATGTGCACCCCGAAATATGCAGGACGTGTGTGCTCATTACTGTACTGGGAGGCAGCCATAACACATATGTGCACCCCGAAATATGCAAGACGTGTGTGCTCATTACTGTACTGGGAGGCAGCCATAACACATATGTGCACCCCGAAATATGCAGGACGTGTGTGCTCATTACTGTACTGGGAGGCAGCCATAACACATGTGCACCCCGAAATATGCAGGACGTGTGTGCTCATTACTGTACTGGGAGGCAGCCATAACACATATGTGCACCCCAAAATATGCAGGACGTGTGTGCTCATTACTGTACTGGGAGGCAGCCATAACACATATGTGCACCCCGAAATATGCAGGACGTGTGTGCTCATTACTGTACTGGGAGGCAGCCATAACACATATGTGCACCCCGAAATGTGCAGGACGTGTGTGCTCATTACTGTACTGGGAGGCAGCCATAACACATATGTGCACCCCGAAATATGCAAGACGTGTGTGCTCATTACTGTACTGGGAGGCAGCCATAACACATATGTGCACCCCGAAATATGCAGGACGTGTGTGCTCATTACTGTACTGGGAGGCAGCCATAACACATATGTGCACCCCGAAATATGCAAGACGTGTGTGCTCATTACTGTACTGGGAGGCAGCCATAACACATATGTGCACCCCGAAATATGCAGGACATGTGTGCTCATTACTGTACTGGGAGGCAGCCATAACACATATGTGCACCCCGAAATATGCAGGACGTGTGTGCTCATTACTGTACTGGGAGGCAGCCATAACACATGTGTGCACCCCGAAATATGCAGGACGTGTGTGCTCATTACTGTACTGGGAGGCAGCCATAACACATATGTGCACCCCGAAATATGCAGGACGTGTGTGCTCATTACTGCACTGGGAGGCAGCCATAACACATATGTGCACCCCGAAATATGCAGGACGTGTGTGCTCATTACTGTACTGGGAGGCAGCTATAACACATATGTGCACCCCGAAATATGCAAGACGTGTGTGCTCATTACTGTACTGGGAGGCAGCCATAACACATATGTGCACCCCGAAACATGCAGGACGTGTGTGCTCATTACTGTACTGGGAGGCAGCCATAACACATATGTGCACCCCGAAATATGCAGGACGTGTGTGCTCATTACTGTACTGGGAGGCAGCCATAACACATATGTGCACCCCGAAACATGCAGGACGTGTGTGCTCATTACTGTACTGGGAGGCAGCCATAACACATATGTGCACCCCGAAATATGCAGGACGTGTGTGCTCATTACTGTACTGGGAGGCAGCCATAACACATATGTGCACCCCGAAATATGCAGGACGTGTGTGCTCATTACTGTACTGGGAGGCAGCTATAACACATATGTGCACCCCGAAATATGCAGGACGTGTCTGCTCATTACTGTACTGGGAGGCAGCCATAACACATATGTGCACCCCGAAATGTGCAGGACGTGTGTGCTCATTACTGTACTGGGAGGCAGCCATAACACATATGTGTACCCCGAAATATGCAGGACGTGTGTGCTCATTACTGTACTGGGAGGCAGCCATAACACATATGTGCACCCCGAAACATGCAGGACGTGTGTGCTCATTACTGTACTGGGAGGCAGCCATAACACATATGTGCACCCCGAAATATGCAGGACGTGTGTGCTCATTACTGTACTGGGAGGCAGCCATAACACATATGTGCACCCCGAAATATGCAAGACGTGTGTGCTCATTAGTGTACTGGGAGGCAGCCATAACACATATGTGCACCCCGAAATATGCAGGACGTGTGTGCTCATTACTGTACTGGAGGCAGCCATAACACATATGTGCACCCCGAAATATGCAGGACGTGTGTGCTCATTACTGTACTGGGAGGCAGCCATAACACATATGTGCACCCCGAAATATGCAGGACGTGTGTGCTCATTACTATACTGGGAGGCAGCCATAACACATATGTGCACCCCGAAATATGCAGGACGTGTGTGCTCATTACTGTACTGGGAGGCAGCCATAACACATATGTGCACCCCAAAATATGCAGGACGTGTGTGCTCATTACTGTACTGGGAGGCAGCCATAACACATATGTGCACCCCGAAATATGCAGGACGTGTGTGCTCATTACTGTACTGGGAGGCAGCCATAACACATATGTGCACCCCGAAATATGCAGGACGTGTGTGCTCATTACTGTACTGGGAGGCAGCCATAACACATATGTGCACCCCGAAATATGCAGGACGTGTGTGCTCATTACTGTACTGGGAGGCAGCTATAACACATATGTGCACCCCGAAATATGCAGGACGTGTGTGCTCATTACTGTACTGGGAGGCAGCTATAACACATATGTGCACCCCGAAACGTGCAGGACGTGTGTGCTCATTACTGTACTGGGAGGCAGCCATAACACATATGTGCACCCCGAAATATGCAGGACGTGTGTGCTCATTACTGTACTGGGAGGCAACCATAACACATATGTGCACCCCGAAATATGCAGGACGTGTGTGCTCATTACTGCACTGGGAGGCAGCCATAACACATATGTGCACCCCGAAATATGCAAGACGTGTGTGCTCATTACTGTACTGGGAGGCAGCCATAACACATATGTGCACCCCGAAATATGCAGGACGTGTGTGCTCATTACTGTACTGGGAGGCAGCCATAAAACATATGTGCACCCCGAAATATGCAAGACGTGTGTGCTCATTACTGCACTGGGAGGCAACCATAACACATATGTGCACCCCGAAATATGCAGGACGTGTGTGCTCATTACTGTACTGGGAGGCAGCCATAACACATATGTGCACCCCGAAACGTGCAGGACGTGTGTGCTCATTACTGTTCTGGGAGGCAGCCATAACACATATGTGCACCCCGAAATATGCAGGACGTGTGTGCTCATTACTGTACTGGGAGGCAGCCATAACACATATGTGCACCCCGAAATGTGCAGGACGTGTGTGCTCATTACTGTACTGGGAGGCAGCCATAACACATATGTGCACCCCGAAATATGCAAGACGTGTGTGCTCATTACTGCACTGGAGGCAGCCATAACACATATGTGCACCCCGAAACGTGCAGGATGTGTGTGCTCATTACTGTACTGGGAGGCAGCTATAACACATATGTGCACCCCGAAATATGCAGGACGTGTGTGCTCATTACTGTACTGGGAGGCAGCCATAACACATATGTGCACCCCGAAATGTGCAGGACGTGTGTGCTCATTACTGTACTGGGAGGCAGCTATAACACATATGTGCACCCCGAAATATGCAAGACGTGTGTGCTCATTACTGTACTGGGAGGCAGCCATAACACATATGTGCACCCCGAAATATGCAGGACGTGTGTGCTCATTACTATACTGGGAGGCAGCCATAACACATGTGCACCCCGAAATATGCAGGACGTGTGTGCTCATTACTGTACTGGGAGGCAGCCATAACACATATGTGCACCCGAAATATGCAGGACGTGTGTGCTCATTACTGTACTGGGAGGCAGCCATAACACATATGTGCACCCCGAAATATGCAGGACGTGTGTGCTCATTACTGCACTGGAGGCAGTCATAACACATATGTGCACCCCGAAATATGCAAGACGTGTGTGCTCATTACTGTACTGGGAGGCAGCCATAACACATATGTGCACCCCGAAATATGCAGGACGTGTGTGCTCATTACTGCACTGGAGGCAGTCATAACACATATGTGCACCCCGAAATATGCAAGACGTGTGTGCTCATTACTGCACTGGGAGGCAGCCATAACACATATGTGCACCCCGAAATATGCAAGACGTGTGTGCTCATTACTGTACTGGGAGGCAGCCATAACACATATGTGCACCCCGAAACGTGCAGGACGTGTGTGCTCATTACTGTACTGGAGGCAGCCATAACACATATGTGCACCCCGAAATATGCAGGACGTGTGTGCTCATTACTGTTCTGGGAGGCAGCGATAACACATATGTGCACCCCGAAATATGCAAGACGTGTGTGCTCATTACTGTACTGGGAGGCAGCCATAACACATATGTGCACCCCGAAATATGCAGGACGTGTCTGCTCATTACTGTACTGGGAGGCAGCCATAACACATATGTGCACCCCGAAATATGCAGGACGTGTCTGCTCATTACTGTACTGGGAGGCAGCCATAACACATATGTGCACCCCGAAATATGCAGGACGTGTGTGCTCATTACTGTACTGGAGGCAGCCATAACACATATGTGCACCCCGAAATATGCAGGACGTGTGTGCTCATTACTGTACTGGAGGCAGCCATAACACATATGTGCACCCCGAAATATGCAGGACGTGTGTGCTCATTACTGTTCTGGAGGCAGCCATAACACATATGTGCACCCCGAAATATGCAGGACGTGTGTGCTCATTACTGTACTGGAGGCAGCCATAACACATATGTGCACCCCGAAATATGCAGGACGTGTGTGCTCATTACTGTACTGGGAGGCAGCCATAACACATATGTGCACCCCGAAATATGCAGGACGTGTGTGCTCATTACTGTACTGGGAGGCAGCCATAACACATATGTGCACCCCGAAATATGCAGGACGTGTGTGCTCATTACTGTACTGGAGGCAGCCATAACACACATGTGCACCCCGAAATATGCAAGACGTGTGTGCTCATTACTGCACTGGGAGGCAGCTATAACACATATGTGCACCCCGAAATATGCAGGACGTGTGTGCTCATTACTGCACTGGGAGGCAGCCATAACACATATGTGCACCCCGAAACGTGCAGGACGTGTGTGCTCATTACTGTACTGGGAGGCAGCCATAACACATATGTGCACCCCGAAATATGCAGGACGTGTGTGCTCATTACTGTACTGGGAGGCAGCCATAACACATATGTGCACCCCGAAATATGCAGGACGTGTGTGCTCATTACTGCACTGGGAGGCAGCCATAACACATATGTGCACCCCGAAATATGCAGGACGTGTCTGCTCATTACTGTACTGGGAGGCAGCCATAACACATGTGCACCCCGAAACGTGCAGGACGTGTGTGCTCATTACTGTACTGGGAGGCAGCCATAACACATATGTGCACCCCGAAACGTGCAGGACGTGTGTGCTCATTACTGTACTGGGAGGCAGCCATAACACATATGTGCACCCCGAAACGTGCAGGACGTGTGTGCTCATTACTGTACTGGGAGGCAGCCATAACACATATGTGCACCCCGAAATATGCAGGACGTGTGTGCTCATTACTGTACTGGAGGCAGCCATAACACATATGTGCACCCCGAAATATGCAGGACGTGTGTGCTCATTACTGTACTGGGAGGCAGCCATAACACATATGTGCACCCCGAAATATGCAGGACGTGTGTGCTCATTACTGTACTGGGAGGCAGCCATAACACATATGTGCACCCCGAAATATGCAGGACGTGTGTGCTCATTACTGCACTGGGAGGCAGCCATAACACATATGTGCACCCCGAAATATGCAGGACGTGTGTGCTCATTACTGTACTGGGAGGCAGCCATAACACATATGTGCACCCCGAAATATGCAAGACGTGTGTGCTCATTACTGTACTGGGAGGCAGCCATAACACATATGTGCACCCCGAAATATGCAGGACGTGTGTGCTCATTACTGTACTGGAGGCAGCCATAACACATATGTGCACCCCGAAATATGCAGGACGTGTCTGCTCATTACTGTACTGGAGGCAGCCATAACACATATGTGCACCCCGAAATATGCAGGACGTGTGTGCTCATTACTGTACTGGGAGGCAGCCATAACACATATGTGCACCCCGAAATATGCAGGACGTGTGTGCTCATTACTGTACTGGGAGGCAGCCATAACACATATGTGCACCCCGAAATATGCAAGACGTGTGTGCTCATTACTGTACTGGGAGGCAGCCATAACACATATGTGCACCCCGAAATATGCAGGACGTGTGTGCTCATTACTGTACTGGAGGCAGCCATAACACATATGTGCACCCCGAAATATGCAGGACGTGTCTGCTCATTACTGTACTGGAGGCAGCCATAACACATATGTGCACCCCGAAATATGCAGGACGTGTGTGCTCATTACTGTACTGGGAGGCAGCCATAACACATATGTGCACCCCGAAATATGCAGGATGTGTGTGCTCATTACTGTACTGGGAGGCAGCCATAACACATATGTGCACCCCGAAATATGCAAGACGTGTGTGCTCATTACTGCACTGGGAGGCAGCCATAACACATATGTGCACCCCGAAATATGCAGGACGTGTCTGCTCATTACTGTACTGGGAGGCAGCCATAACACATATGTGCACCCCGAAATATGCAGGACGTGTGTGCTCATTACTGTACTGGGAGGCAGCCATAACACATATGTGCACCCCGAAATATGCAGGACGTGTCTGCTCATTACTGTACTGGGAGGCAGCGATAACACATGTGCACCCCGAAATATGCAGGACGTGTGTGCTCATTACTGTACTGGGAGGCAGCCATAACACATGTGCACCCCGAAATATGCAGGACGTGTGTGCTCATTACTGTACTGGGAGGCAGCCATAACACATATGTGCACCCCGAAATATGCAGGATGTGTGTGCTCATTACTGTACTGGAGGCAGCCATAACACATATGTGCACCCCGAAATATGCAGGACGTGTGTGCTCATTACTGTACTGGAGGCAGCCATAACACATATGTGCACCCCGAAATATGCAGGACGTGTGTGCTCATTACTGTACTGGGAGGCAGCCATAACACATGTGCACCCCGAAATATGCAGGACGTGTGTGCTCATTACTGCACTGGGAGGCAGCCATAACACATATGTGCACCCCGAAATATGCAGGATGTGTGTGCTCATTACTGTACTGGAGGCAGCCATAACACATATGTGCACCCCGAAATATGCAGGACGTGTGTGCTGATTACTGTACTGGGAGGCAGCCATAACACATATGTGCACCCCGAAATATGCAGGACGTGTGTGCTCATTACTGTACTGGGAGGCAGCCATAACACATATGTGCACCCCGAAATATGCAGGACGTGTGTGCTCATTACTGTACTGGGAGGCAGCCATAACACATATGTGCACCCCGAAATATGCAAGACGTGTGTGCTCATTACTGCACTGGGAGGCAGCCATAACACATATGTGCACCCCGAAATATGCAAGACGTGTGTGCTCATTACTGTACTGGGAGGCAGCCATAACACATGTGCACCCCGAAATATGCAAGACGTGTGTGTTCATTACTGTACTGGGAGGCAGCCATAACACATGTGCACCCCGAAACGTGCAGGACGTGTGTGCTCATTACTGTACTGGGAGGCAGCCATAACACATATGTGCACCCCGAAATATGCAGGACGTGTGTGCTCATTACTGTACTGGGAGGCAGCCATAACACATATGTGCACCCCGAAATATGCAAGACGTGTGTGCTCATTACTGTACTGGGAGGCAGCCATAACACATATGTGCACCCCGAAATATGCAAGACGTGTGTGCTCATTACTGTACTGGGAGGCAGCCATAACACATATGTGCACCCCGAAATATGCAGGACGTGTGTGCTCATTACTGTACTGGGAGGCAGCCATAACACATATGTGCACCCCGAAATATGCAGGACGTGTCTGCTCATTACTGTACTGGGAGGCAGCCATAACACATATGTGCACCCCGAAATATGCAAGACGTGTGTGCTCATTACTGTACTGGGAGGCAGCCATAACACATATGTGCACCCCGAAATATGCAGGACGTGTGTGCTCATTACTGTACTGGGAGGCAGCTATAACACATATGTGCACCCCGAAATATGCATGACGTGTGTGCTCATTACTGCACTGGAGGCAGCCATAACACATATGTGCACCCCGAAATATGCAGGACGTGTGTGCTCATTACTGTACTGGGAGGCAGCCATAACACATATGTGCACCCCGAAATATGCAGGACGTGTGTGCTCATTACTGCACTGGAGGCAGCCATAACACATATGTGCACCCCGAAATATGCAAGACGTGTGTGCTCATTACTGTACTGGGAGGCAGCCATAACACATATGTGCACCCCGAAATATGCAGGACGTGTGTGCTCATTACTGTACTGGGAGGCAGCCATAACACATATGTGCACCCCGAAATATGCAAGACGTGTGTGCTCATTACTGTACTGGGAGGCAGCCATAACACATATGTGCACCCCGAAATATGCAAGACGTGTGTGCTCATTACTGTACTGGGAGGCAGCCATAACACATATGTGCACCCCGAAATATGCAGGACGTGTGTGCTCATTACTGTACTGGGAGGCAGCCATAACACATATGTGCACCCCGAAATATGCAGGACGTGTCTGCTCATTACTGTACTGGGAGGCAGCCATAACACATATGTGCACCCCGAAATATGCAAGACGTGTGTGCTCATTACTGTACTGGGAGGCAGCCATAACACATATGTGCACCCCGAAATATGCAGGACGTGTGTGCTCATTACTGTACTGGGAGGCAGCTATAACACATATGTGCACCCCGAAATATGCAAGACGTGTGTGCTCATTACTGTACTGGAGGCAGCCATAACACATATGTGCACCCCGAAACGTGCAGGACGTGTGTGCTCATTACTGTACTGGAGGCAGCCATAACACATATGTGCACCCCGAAATATGCAAGACGTGTGTGCTCATTACTGCACTGGAGGCAGCCATAACACATATGTGCACCCCGAAATATGCAGGACGTGTGTGCTCATTACTGTACTGGAGGCAGCCATAACACATATGTGCACCCCGAAACGTGCAGGACGTGTGTGCTCATTACTGTACTGGAGGCAGCCATAACACATATGTGCACCCCGAAATATGCAGGACGTGTGTGCTCATTACTGTACTGGGAGGCAGCCATAACACATATGTGCACCCCGAAATATGCAAGACGTGTGTGCTCATTACTGTACTGGGAGGCAGCCATAACACATATGTGCACCCCGAAATATGCAGGACGTGTGTGCTCATTACTGTACTGGGAGGCAGCCATAACACATATGTGCACCCCGAAATATGCAAGACGTGTGTGCTCATTACTGCACTGGGAGGCAGCTATAACACATATGTGCACCCCGAAATATGCAGGACGTGTGTGCTCATTACTGTACTGGGAGGCAGCCATAACACATATGTGCACCCCGAAATATGCAAGACGTGTGTGCTCATTACTGTACTGGGAGGCAGCCATAACACATATGTGCACCCCGAAATATGCAGGACGTGTGTGCTCATTACTGTACTGGGAGGCAGCCATAACACATATGTGCACCCCGAAATATGCAAGACGTGTGTGCTCATTACTGTACTGGGAGGCAGCCATAACACATATGTGCACCCCGAAATATGCAAGACGTGTGTGCTCATTACTGTACTGGAGGCAGCCATAACACATATGTGCACCCCGAAATATGCAAGACGTGTGTGCTCATTACTGTACTGGGAGGCAGCCATAACACATATGTGCACCCCGAAATATGCAGGACGTGTGTGCTCATTACTGTACTGGGAGGCAGCCATAACACATATGTGCACCCCGAAATATGCAGGACGTGTGCTCATTACTGTACTGGGAGGCAGCCATAACACATATGTGCACCCCGAAATATGCAAGACGTGTGTGCTCATTACTGTACTGGGAGGCAGCCATAACACATATGTGCACCCCGAAATATGCAGGACGTGTGTGCTCTTTACTGTACTGGGAGGCAGCCATAATACATATGTGCACCCCGAAATATGCAGGACGTGTGTGCTCATTACTGTACTGGGAGGCAGCCATAACACATATGTGCACCCCGAAATATGCAGGACGTGTGTGCTCATTACTGTACTGGGAGGCAGCCATAACACATATGTGCACCCCGAAATATGCAGGACGTGTGCTCATTACTGTACTGGGAGGCAGCCATAACACATATGTGCACCCCGAAATATGCAAGACGTGTGTGCTCATTACTGTACTGGGAGGCAGCCATAACACATATGTGCACCCCGAAATATGCAGGACGTGTGTGCTCATTACTGCACTGGGAGGCAGCCATAACACATATGTGCACCCCGAAATATGCAGGACGTGTGTGCTCATTACTGTACTGGGAGGCAGCCATAACACATATGTGCACCCCGAAATATGCAAGACGTGTGTGCTCATTACTGTACTGGGAGGCAGCCATAACACATATGTGCACCCCGAAATATGCAGGACGTGTGTGCTGATTACTGTACTGGGAGGCAGCCATAACACATATGTGCACCCCGAAATATGCAAGACGTGTGTGCTCATTACTGTACTGGGAGGCAGCCATAACACATATGTGCACCCCGAAATATGCAGGACGTGTCTGCTCATTACTGTACTGGGAGGCAGCCATAACACATATGTGCACCCGAAACGTGCAGGACGTGTGTGCTCATTACTGTACTGGGAGGCAACCATAACACATATGTGCACCCCGAAATATGCAGGACGTGTGTGCTCATTACTGTACTGGGAGGCAGCCATAACACATGTGCACCCCGAAACGTGCAGGACGTGTGTGCTCATTACTGTACTGGGAGGCAGCCATAACACATATGTGCACCCTGAAATATGCAGGACGTGTGTGCTCATTACTGTACTGGGAGGCAGCCATAACACATATGTGCACCCCGAAATATGCAAGACGTGTGTGCTCATTACTGTTCTGGGAGGCAGCCATAACACATATGTGTACCCCGAAATATGCAGGACGTGTCTGCTCATTACTGTACTGGGAGGCAGCCATAACACATATGTGCACCCCGAAATATGCAAGACGTGTGTGCTCATTACTGTACTGGGAGGCAGCCATAACACATATGTGCACCCCGAAATATGCAAGACGTGTGTGCTCATTACTGTACTGGAGGCAGCCATAACACATATGTGCACCCCGAAATATGCAGGACGTGTGTGCTCATTACTGTACTGGGAGGCAGCCATAACACATATGTGCACCCCGAAATATGCAGGACGTGTGTGCTCATTACTGTACTGGGAGGCAGCCATAACACATATGTGCACCCCGAAATATGCAAGACGTGTCTGCTCATTACTGTACTGGAGGCAGCCATAACACATATGTGCACCCCGAAATATGCAGGACGTGTGTGCTCATTACTGTACTGGGAGGCAGCCATAACACATATGTGCACCCCGAAATATGCAGGACGTGTGTGCTCATTACTGCACTGGGAGGCAGCCATAACACATATGTGCACCCCGAAATATGCAAGACGTGTGTGCTCATTACTGTACTGGGAGGCAGCCATAACACATATGTGCACCCCGAAATATGCAAGACGTGTGTGCTCATTACTGTACTGGGAGGCAGCCATAACACATATGTGCACCCCGAAACGTGCAGGACGTGTGTGCTCATTACTGTACTGGGAGGCAGCCATAACACATATGTGCACCCCGAAATATGCAAGACGTGTGTGCTCATTACTGTACTGGGAGGCAGCCATAACACATATGTGCACCCCGAAACGTGCAGGACGTGTGTGCTCATTACTGTACTGGGAGGCAGCCATAACACATATGTGCACCCCGAAATATGCAAGACGTGTGTGCTCATTACTGTACTGGGAGGCAGCCATAACACATATGTGCACCCCGAAATATGCAGGACGTGTGTGCTCATTACTGTACTGGGAGGCAGCCATAACACATATGTGCACCCCGAAATATGCAAGACGTGTGTGCTCATTACTGTACTGGGAGGCAGCCATAACACATATGTGCACCCCGAAATATGCAAGACGTGTGTGCTCATTACTGTACTGGGAGGCAGCCATAACACATATGTGCACCCCGAAATATGCAGGACGTGTGTGCTCATTACTGTACTGGAGGCAGCCATAACACATATGTGCACCCTGAAATATGCAGGACGTGTGTGCTCATTACTGTACTGGGAGGCAGCCATAACACATATGTGCACCCCGAAATATGCAAGACGTGTGTGCTCATTACTGTACTGGAGGCAGCCATAACACATATGTGCACCCCGAAATATGCAGGACGTGTGTGCTCATTACTGCACTGGGAGGCAGCCATAACACATATGTGCACCCCGAAATATGCAAGACGTGTGTGCTCATTACTGTACTGGAGGCAGCCATAACACATATGTGCACCCCGAAATATGCAGGACGTGTGTGCTCATTACTGTACTGGGAGGCAGCCATAACACATATGTGCACCCTGAAATATGCAGGACGTGTGTGCTCATTACTGTACTGGGAGGCAGCCATAACACATATGTGCACCCCGAAATATGCAAGACGTGTGTGCTCATTACTGTACTGGGAGGCAGCCATAACACATATGTGCACCCCGAAATATGCAGGACGTGTGTGCTCATTACTGCACTGGAGGCAGCCATAACACATATGTGCACCCCGAAACGTGCAGGACGTGTGTGCTCATTACTGCACTGGGAGGCAGCCATAACACATATGTGCACCCCGAAATATGCAGGACGTGTGTGCTCATTACTGCACTGGGAGGCAGCCATAACACATATGTGCACCCCGAAACGTGCAGGACGTGTGTGCTCATTACTGCACTGGGAGGCAGCCATAACACATATGTGCACCCCGAAATATGCAAGACGTGTGTGCTCTTTACTGTACTGGGAGGTAGCCATAACACATATGTGCACCCCGAAATATGCAGGACGTGTGTGCTCATTACTGTACTGGGAGGCAGCCATAACACATATGTGCACCCCGAAATATGCAGGACGTGTGTGCTCATTACTGTACTGGGAGGCAGCCATAACACATATGTGCACCCCGAAATATGCAAGACGTGTGTGCTCATTACTGTACTAGGAGGCAGCCATAACACATATGTGCACCCCGAAATATGCAAGACGTGTGTGCTCATTACTGTACTAGGAGGCAGCCATAACACATATGTGCACCCCGAAATATGTAGGACGTGTGTGCTCATTACTGTACTAGGAGGCAGCCATAACACATATGTGCACCCCGAAATATGCAGGACGTGTGTGCTCATTACTGTACTGGGAGGCAGCCATAACACATATGTGCACCCCGAAATATGCAAGACGTGTGTGCTCATTACTGCACTGGGAGGCAGCCATAACACATATGTGCACCCCGAAATATGCAAGACGTGTGTGCTCATTACTGTACTGGGAGGCAGCCATAACACATATGTGCACCCCGAAATATGCAGGACGTGTGTGCTCATTACTGTACTGGGAGGCAGCCATAACACATATGTGCACCCCGAAATATGCAGGACGTGTGTGCTCATTACTGTACTGGGAGGCAGCCATAACACATGTGCACCCCGAAATATGCAGGACGTGTCTGCTCATTACTGTACTGGAGGCAGCCATAACACATATGTGCACCCCGAAATATGCAAGGACGTGTGTGCTCATTACTGTACTGGGAGGCAGCCATAGCACATGTGCACCCCGAAATATGCAGGACGTGTGTGCTCATTACTGTACTGGAGGCAGCCATAACACATATGTGCACCCCGAAATATGCAGGACGTGTGTGCTCATTACTGTACTGGGAGGCAGCCATAACACATATGTGCACCCCGAAATATGCAGGATGTGTGTGCTCATTACTGTACTGGGAGGCAGCCATAACACATATGTGCACCCCGAAATATGCAGGACGTGTGTACTCATTACTGTACTGGGAGGCAGCCATAACACATATGTGCACCCCGAAATATGCAGGACGTGTGTACTCATTACTGTACTGGGAGGCAGCCATAACACATATGTGCACCCCGAAATATGCAAGACGTGTGTGCTCATTACTGTACTGGAGGCAGCCATAACACATATGTGCACCCCGAAATATGCAGGACGTGTGTGCTCATTACTGTACTGGGAGGCAGCCATAACACATATGTGCACCCCGAAATATGCAAGGACGTGTGTGCTCATTACTGTACTGGGAGGCAGCCATAACACATATGTGCACCCCGAAATATGCAGGACGTGTGTGCTCATTACTGTACTGGGAGGCAGCCATAACACATATGTGCACCCCGAAATATGCAGGACGTGTGTGCTCATTACTGTACTGGGAGGCAGCCATAACACATATGTGCACCCCGAAATATGCAGGACGTGTGTGCTCATTACTGTACTGGGAGGCAGCCATAACACATGTGCACCCCGAAATATGCAGGACGTGTGTGCTCATTACTGTACTGGGAGGCAGCCATAACACATATGTGCACCCCGAAATATGCAGGACGTGTGTGCTCATTACTGTACTGGGAGGCAGCCATAACACATATGTGCACCCCGAAATATGCAAGACGTGTGTGCTCATTACTGTACTGGGAGGCAGCCATAACACATATGTGCACCCCGAAATATGCAGGACGTGTGTGCTCATTACTGTACTGGGAGGCAGCCATAACACATATGTGCACCCCGAAATATGCAGGACGTGTGTGCTCATTACTGTACTGGGAGGCAGCCATAACACATATGTGCACCCCGAAATATGCAGGACGTGTGTGCTCATTACTGTACTGGGAGGCAGCCATAACACATATGTGCACCCCGAAATATGCAGGACGTGTGTGCTCATTACTGCACTGGGAGGCAGCCATAACACATATGTGCACCCCGAAATATGCAGGACGTGTGTGCTCATTACTGTACTGGGAGGCAGCCATAACACATATGTGCACCCCGAAATATGCAGGACGTGTGTGCTCATTACTGTACTGGGAGGCAGCCATAACACATATGTGCACCCCGAAATATGCAGGACGTGTGTGCTCATTACTGTACTGGGAGGCAGCCATAACACATATGTGCACCCCGAAATATGCAGGACGTGTGTGCTCATTACTGTACTGGGAGGCAGCCATAACACATATGTGCACCCTGAAATATGCATGACGTGTGTGCTCATTACTGTACTGGGAGGCAGCCATAACACATATGTGCACCCCGAAATATGCAGGACGTGTGTGCTCATTACTGCACTGGGAGGCAGCCATAACACATATGTGCACCCCGAAACGTGCAGGACGTGTGTGCTCATTACTGTACTGGGAGGCAGCCATAACACATATGTGCACCCCGAAATATGCAGGACGTGTGTGCTCATTACTGCACTGGGAGGCAGCCATAACACATATGTGCACCCCGAAATATGCAGGACGTGTGTGCTCATTACTGCACTGGGAGGCAGCCATAACACATATGTGCACCCCGAAATATGCAGGACGTGTGTGCTCATTACTGTACTGGGAGGCAGCCATAACACATATGTGCACCCCGAAATATGCAAGACGTGTGTGCTCATTACTGCACTGGGAGGCAGCCATAACACATATGTGCACCCCGAAATATGCAGGACGTGTGTGCTCATTACTGTACTGGGAGGCAGCCATAACACATATGTGCACCCCGAAATATGCAGGACGTGTGCTGCTCATTACTGTACTGGGAGGCAGCCATAACACATATGTGCACCCCGAAATATGCAGGACGTGTGTGCTCATTACTGTACTGGGAGGCAGCCATAACACATATGTGCACCCCGAAATATGCAGGACGTGTCTGCTCATTACTGTACTGGGAGGCAGCCATAACACATATGTGCACCCCGAAATATGCAGGACGTGTGTGCTCATTACTGTACTGGGAGGCAGCCATAACACATATGTGCACCCCGAAATATGCAGGACGTGTTGCTCATTACTGCACTGGGAGGCAGCCATAACACATATGTGCACCCCGAAATATGCAAGACGTGGTGTGCTCATTACTGTACTGGGAG